>NC_141085.1:25794172-27253456 GCF_041138505.1 Cibotium barometz
TGTCCCAAACTGTGTCTATGCTGCCGAGAGAGTGCTCCCCTTAACTCATTCCTTGGGTGTCCTGCTCAAGAGGATCTCTCCCTGCCTTGGGAAAGGGAGAGGGGAAAGGAAGATGGTGCTTAGGATCCTGAAGAGGATCTCTCCCTGCCTTGGGAAAGGGAGAGGGGTGAGGGGTCGAAGAGCACTAGCGGTTAGAGGGAACCGGCGGTGACGGTGGTCGGAGTCATCGGAGGGAACTAGAGGTTGGAGCCATCGGAGGGCAGTGTCGGAGTGGTTGGAGCACACCGGTAGTCGGAGTGATTGGATTAGTCGGAGGGCACCGACGGTTGGGGTGGTCGAAGCACACCAACGGTGATTGCAGTCGGAGCAGTTGGAGGGCACTAGCGATCGGAGTGCGATCGGAGTGGTAAGAGCACACCAGTGGTGAACGGTGGTCGGAGTGGTCGAAGGGCACTGGCGGTTGGAGTGGTCGGAGATGTCGGAGATGACGGTGGCAACTCTTGGTGGAGTGTGGAGGACTTGGCTTCCTGTCCATAGCATCCAAGTTCTTTTTGATAGTAATTGGTGGCAAGTTCTTCACGACTATGGAAGTGAAGAGCGTCACACTTTGGCTTGGGAGGAAAATCTCCTTCATTGCTTGCTTTGTAAGTATCTATTTTACTATTTTCCTTCTTCTCTTTCATTTCATTTTAAACTATATTGTTTCTTTTAACTAATTGTATCTTTTGTTAATTGTTTTTTATAGAGGGAGTTTGTTGGATGTGACCCAACAAAAGAAGAGTATGATTATGGATATAGAGCCCCATGTCTACAATTGTGGTCTTGGATGTGTACACAAGGTGTACACTTGAATGAGTCCATTTTGGGGACTCAAGCTAACGAGGTAAGTAGCTGCTAAGCCCTTCTCTTATCTATATGTAATTGTCTTTTATTGTTTTATACTTATCTTACTCTTGTTTGCATGTATGTAGGATGAAGAGGTAGAGGAAGAGGAAGATCTGGACTATGAGTGTGAAGTGGGTTGTAATATCCCTGTTCCCACCGAGCAACGGATTCAAGATACTGGCAGCGGAAGTAGCACTTCTCGCGCGGGACAAGGGTCCTACATTCGGGGCCTCACCCACCACGGATATCCGGATAAGAGACTAATCCGTCGATTGTTCCAAAACCGAACCCGGAAAAACTTCCTTTACCGGAAAGCACGGGCGATTCCACCAGGATAACTTTTTACTCTAACATAATCAAGATCATTTCTGATTGAGCTGATCCAATTGCATCTATAAGATACTTGGTCAGATCAAGGAAGAAACTTGCACTTGGATCATTGGGATCAACGCTTTTTTCCCCATTCAAGAGGCACAGCCGTTATCCATAGAACAGTTACTGTCCGGGATTTATTTTATCTATCGTAAAAACAAAAGTTTGAGTCTCGATTTACGGATCCATCAGTCCAGCCTAACCCCATCCGATCCCATGGGTTAGCCAACCGCCCAACCACTGTAGTGATGGGATCCAATTAGTAATTTGGTTAGGTTTTGTCCCGGGTACCAAGGAAAAGAGTTCCAAGGCCCCCTAGCCGGATGTTCATGCAAAATAAAACTAGTCACACCACTCACACACCCAATATGAAATTGCCTTTTCACAGATTCAACCAGTTTAAAACAATCCTTTAATAAAACCATAGTATCACTGATCACCATCTTCCAATTTATCCAGTTGATTCTTAATTTTTCCATCATTCCTTCATCAAAGTATCTATGGCATCATTGGCAACTAGGACGCTCACCACCTGTCCACTCAGGGGCCGTTTCCTAATCCCTAGCCCATAATACTCGATAATATAATCACTTATCAAGATGGACTCTCGTTGAAGATCAGCAAGATCAACCAACAGATCCATATAAAGAGCCATGGACTCATCCATTGAAGACCAGCAAGGTCAATCAACCAGATCCATGCCCGATTTCAGAAAACAACTCCAACTCTGTTCCAATATCTTCCTCGACGCACGCGTGGGTATCCTAGGCGACCCAGAGCCCGAGCACCGTGTGGTCAGCACCCTCTAGGATCCTTCGCAGGTGACCTAGCGCTTCACTCATAGGCCGCTTCCTTGGCCCCTCATCCACCATACACCGGAAGCTCACCATTTTAATCGCACCAAGGCTGGTCAAGACCTCGGCCGACCTTGCTACGCGAGACGTCCTTCATTGAATCTCCGTCAGCAGTTGTAACTTTTTCAGTTAGGTCTCCACGACCTTAATCACAAGATGGTCACAATGCTTTCCCAGCAATCTTGACATAAAACAGTCATTTACAAACAGCATTTACAAATAGTCACAAAATACAGTTTCTATATTAACTCTCATTTTTCCACATTATCCCTCATCAATCCACATTGCTTATTCCACATTCCAGTTATATGTGTACTCATCCCATCACATCATTTTCCATCTCATCACTTCAGATTCCTTCACATCACATATCATATATTCACATCCATACATATATCTACATCCACATCCACATTCACATCCATACATCCACATCTACATCCATACATCTATTTTCACATCCACATCTACATGCACATTCATGCATCCACATCTTCATGCACATTCACATCCATACATCCACATCTATATGCGTACATTCACATCTACATGCATACATCCACATCTCTATGCATACATCCACATCCACATTCACATTCACCTCCATACATCTACATCTACATGCATACATCCACCTCCACATTCACATCCACATCTATACATCTACATCTACATGCATACATCCACCTCTACATCCACATCTACATCTATACACCTACATCTACATGCATACATCCACATCTCCATTCACATCTACATCTTTACATCTACATCTACATGCATCCATCCACCTCCACCTCCACATCTACATCTATACATCTACATCTACATGTTTACATCCACATCTCCATTCACATCTACATCTATATATCTACTTCTACATGCATCCATCCACCTCCACATCCACATCTACATCTATACACCTACATCTACATGCATCCATCCACCTCTACATCCACATCTACATCTATACATCTACATCTACATGTATACATCCACATCTCCATTCACATCTACATCTATACATCTACTTCTACATGCATCCATCCACATCTCCATTTACGTCCTCATCTACACATCTATTTCTACATGCATACATCCACATCTCCATGCATACATCCACCTCCACATTCACACTCACATCCATACCTCTACATCTACATGCAAACATCCATATCTCCATGCATAATAATATTCTTTTAATTAATCTAGGATGATAGTTCCTAGAATATGGTAGGAAGTCCTCTTTTTATGCTTTGAATGAAATTATTTTATGCGTAATTTCTATAAAAAATTTGCCATAGCTCCGCTACTATGATTGATAAATCTCAATTTTTTTCTAAGGGATAAGGCTCATTATTAAAGAAATAATTAGAATGGTCTCTAATTGGATCATCAATTTATAATGGTCTCTAATTGGATCATTAAGAAAATAATTAGAATGGTCTCTAATTGGATCATCAATCCATAATGGTCTCTAATTGGATCATTAAGAAAATAATTAGAATGGTCTCTAATTGGATCATCAATCCATAATGGACTGAATCATCAATATACATAAACTAAAAGCATAGAAAAAAGCCATTAATTTGGCCTCAAGCATAGCTTAATCTTGGATTAAGAAAAATCCTTATGAAAAGCTTCATTTGGATTGAAGAGGGTCATGAGTATGACCATTTCTTAAGTGAGAAAGAGAGAAAAACCATTAGAATTAAATATAAATAGAATTTTATGTAATTATTTACTATCATTAATTAATTAACTTCAATAGCATTTCAAAAACCATACCAATTAAGCTTCTCAAGCTTGAGAGGGGTTGAGAAGAGAGAATCATTGAGAAATTATAGAAAAGATCATAATTCACTATACTTATCTTATAATTTGCTTGATTCTTTGTTCACGGTAGAGGCCCCCAACCAATCAATTGGTTTAGTATGTTGATGGAGCCACCAATGGGGATTGAAGAAAGAGAGAAGTATCAAAAACTAGTGAATTATTAAAGAATTCACAGTTCTTGGCTTAGGTAGAGTAGAGTAGCAATGCATAAGACATTATATTTTTTTTCAACAAGGGGAGGCTTCTATTTATAGGAAAATTTGAGCTCCTAACCAAACAAACTGATTCTAGAATTTTCCAAGTCAGTTAGGTCACTTTTTGACCATTTTTAGGTCAGTTAAGCTAATTTTTTGGAACTAGACTTGAATGAGGAGAGAGGAGAGATGAAATATCTCAATTTTTATGAGTTTAAAACTCATTCAAGCATGTGAGATATGCACCTCCTTTAAAGAACTCTCCTTCCTTACATATGTGTCATAGTTATTTTTTTTACTAATAAACCTTGTACATTTTCAATTCTTTTACTAATAAACCTTGTACATTTTTTACTCTTCATCTTATGTGAAATATGCACCTCCTTTAAAGAACTCCCCTTCCTTACATATGTGTTTTTTTTAATTAATAAACCTTGTACATTTTCAACTCTTCATGTTATGTGAGCATTTACTCATTTTTGGATACCCAAAATATCTCATATTTTTAATATTGCTCATAGGTTTTTTTACTAATAAACCTTGTACATTTTCAACTCTTCACCTTATGTGAGCATTTACTCATTTTTGGGTATCTTCTTTTTACAAATTGGATTTATCTCCTCCCTACATATGTATTGATGCTATTGGCCCATAGGAACCTTAATTGGACCATAGTCTAAAGATTTCTGAAAATCTGGACCCTTAGACTAAGGTTCTTTATACCTATTTCCAATTAATTCCAATTGCACATTTGAAAATTCTTTTTGAATTTCTGTTTCAGGGGAATTCATCTTAATTATATGAGATATTTTTCTATCCAAAAATATTCAAAATCTGAATATTCTCTCTCTAGAATATTTTCTCTCTCTAGGTTAAAACAGTTAGAAACAAGGTCTTTATATTTCTGAAGAGGGATTGATTACAGGGAAAGATACTAGACATCAAAAAGGGGGTTGGGAGAGGAATCTTACATTCTACCCCACTTAAAAAACGCGAGATGTCCTCATCTCGCAACTTGGGATAATTTCGCAAGATGCACGAATATGAGACTTAGAGAAAAATTTTAATCAAGATTAACCACCAAGAAAAGTCTTAAAGAGAGCAAGATTCAAAATAAGAACAAGATTTAAACTTTATTCATTCTCGGAACTTATACAGTAAAGATAGAAGAACTCTTTACACTTCCATAAGCCCGTCCATCATATGGTCACAAAAGCAGTCCTCACAAGCTGCACAAGTATAGGGTAACTCATCTATGGGAATGATTCTGCTGGTTATTGCCGCACCTATCTCAGTGGTATGAGGTGATCTAACAAAAGCAGGGATTTCATTCACGTGATCACGTTAACCGCGAAGTGGTAATAACACTAGTTAATAACACTCCCACACACTTGTTAATATCATAGATATTCACACATCCGGGAGAAACTTGCTATCCCGGTTTTCCCGGCGGGCTACTAGCTTGGCCCGGCGGTCCACTATTTAGCCCGGCGGGCTGCTTATCTAGCCCGGCGGGCCTTTTTTTGCGCCAAAAATTTTGCCGTTTTGGAGAGACCTATATAAAGGGTTTCCCCTCACTTCCAAATGTACTTTACCAACGTACTTAGGTGGCTCACCTCAGGCTAAAAGACACAAGAGGTGAGTATAAATATTCTGGATTTTTGTTTGAAGCTTGTTAATAATATTTTGTATTTTATAAGATTTTGATTGTAAATGGTTTATCGTATTTGTTACGTGGACTAGCAATGTCTCCTCTTGGGTGGTCTACTCGAGTGCCAATTGGTCTGGGTAGGAGCTTCCCTAGAGGAGGGTATAGGTGGTGAGATGTTCGGGACATCATCTCTATCTAGGGATGGATTGCCTCAAATGCATCTCACCAAACGTTTGGTTTCTTTAGGTCGACTAGCAATACCTCCTCTTGGGTGGTCTACTCGAGTGCCATTTGGTCTGGGTAGAAGCTTCTCTAGAGGAGGATATAGGTGGTGAGATGTTCGGGACATCATCTCTATCTAGGGATGGATTGCCTCAAATGCATCTCACCAAACGTTTGATTTCTTTAGGTCGACTAGCAATTACCTCCTCTTGGGTGGTCTACTCGAGTGCCATTTGGTCTGGGTAGGAGCTTCTCTAGAGGAGGATATAGGTGGTGAGATGTTTGGGACATCATCTCTATTTAGGGATGGATTGCCTCAAATGCATCTCACCAAACGTTCGGTTGCATTGGCAAGAAGTGGGTTTTAGACTTTATAATTGCATATTTTGGTTTTACTCAGGCTGTTTTGGATCTCAAATCTTGCATGATTGTTGTTTAGGTGTTACAATGGTTGCTTCTAATTGCGGCACATCAACCCAACGAAGCAACAGACCATTAGAAACTAGTGGAGTTTCCTTGCAACGAGATATGACAGCACAAACTTTGAATGTTGCGTCTCAAAGTGGCAAGAGGAGGAGCGGAGGAAAATCACCGGGACCTGAATGGCAATTTGCTTCCAATCTTTCTAGATTTGTCGAATGGAAGTGTAATTTTTGTGGCTTGGTAAAATCTGGGGGTGCTCCCAGAATAAGGGAGCATTTGCTTGGCACTAACACAAAAAATCCCGGAGGTAAATGCAAGGGTGCAGGAGCTGATGATGCTGCAAAGCGCCTTAGAGCTTTGATAAGTAAACAAGTATCACAAAACAAGAGGCCCAATCTCTGTGCAAGAAATCACCAATCGCCGAATTTGGCAGCATCAAGTGGAGGGATCTCCAACCAAGGAGTGACTCCAACACATACTACTTGCCAAAATGACACCCAAGGTCCAGATGTCTCAATACCGATGGATGCATCTCCTGAGTTTCAGGTGGGTATGTTTCGTACCAGACAAACTAATCTAGTTGACAGCTTTCGTGCCACTGCTTTAGAGGATGCTCAACTTGCTTTAGCGAAAGCGATCTTCTTTACTGGTTCTTCATTGTCTATGGTCACGAAAGATTCATGGAAGATGGCTTGGAAGAATATTGGAGAATATGGACCTGGGTTTTGTCCACCAACTTATCACCACATGCGAAATCAATTACTTGACAAGTGCTATGACAACACACGGGAAAGCGTTCAAAGACTCATAATTGACACCACAAATCAGTCTGGATGCACAATTGTCAGTGATGGTTGGTCGAATGCCCAAAGACGTCCATTAATAAATGTAATGTTGGTATGTCCTCGTGGGGAATGCTTTATCAAAGCTGTTGATAGCTCCGGGGAAGTTAAATCTGGTCAATTTATCGCCGATATCATTGGTGATGCTATCGACCAAGTTGGGTCTGAAAATGTACTTCAAGTGATTATGGATAATGCAGCTAATTGTCGAGCAGCAGGTCATATGTTGGAATCTCGATTTTCCAATATCTATACATTTGGTTGTAACACTCATAGCCTTAACTTGGTGTTACAAGATTGGTACAAAAATGCTGATACAGAGTGGTTCAAGGAGATTATCGATAGTGCAAGTAAGATTGTCAAATTTGTGCTCAAACGGCAACGTGTTTTAGATATGTATCGTCAACGCATGGAAACTATGCTAAAGTTGCCTTGTGAAACCAGATTTTGCACTAATTTTTATATGCTTCAATCTCTCCTAAGAAATAGGAATGCAGTGATGGAAACCTTTGTGTGTGCTGGCTTCTCTGAGTGGGAGGTTGACCAGTCCGAAAAGGTTAAAGAAAAGGTGAGGTACATGCGATCTTTGATATCGGATCATAGTTTATGGGAGGAAGCAGCAGATTGTTATCATGTTATGATGCCAGTTATGCTTGCTTTGCGCCAGTTGGATTCTAGATTGCCAAATATCGGGAAGGTTTGGATGGCGTGGTGGTCCATTAAAGAAAGCCTCGCAAACCCAGAGGAGCCCACTAAAACTGTTGTCAAGCATTGGAGTCCTCCATTCACCAGAGCAAGGAGAAATATCTTGGCCAAGTATGTAAGCGCTCGGTGGGTAGGAGCACATAGTCCATTGCATAGTGTTGCATATTGTCTTGACCCAGAATACTGGCATATGGACGTGAATGCCCTAGATGAGGAGGTAATCGATGATTTCTATGATGTTGTGGAGCGATTTTATGAAGGTCCAGATGAGCAAGCAACAGCGGTAATTGAGCTAACCAAGTATAAATTGAAAGAAGGTAGATTTGCCTTGGAGTTTGTGCAAAAGCTTGCTAAGGAACAGCCTGCTTGGAAATGGTGGATGTTGAATGGGGGAAGTGTTCCAACTTTGCGACGCTTAGCTGTGAGAGTGCTTGCGCAATGTGCTTCAAATTCTAGTTCTGAACGTAATTGGAGCAGTTACAAGTATGTGCATTCTATTAGCAGAAATCGTTTATTGAGTGATAGAGCTGAGAAGTTGGTGTATATGTATTGTAATGATAAATTGGTGAAGTCAATTGAGTCAGATGATTACAACGAAGAGATGCCTAAGTGGACATATGACATTACTCAGGATGAGTATGATGCAGAAGAGAATGGAGATGTAGAGCCTAATGTCCCACATACGAGCGATAACTTGTGCTTTATTGAAGAGATAGAAGAAAACTTGCAACCCGATTTTGGTGTTAGTAAAGCCACCGCAGACGCTCGTCACGTTTGATGTAATCATGTTAGTTGACACACTCCAATGTAATCCGTCTTGCAACAACTGGATATCAAACATGTTGGTGAACATTTTAGAGAGAATGGTTTTTAGTCTTGTCATGTTAAACTTAGAATACGAAATCATGTTAGTTTTGACACACTCCAATGTAATCCGTCTTGCAACAACTGGATATCAAACATGTTGGTGATCAATTTAGAGAGTATGGTTTTTAGTCATGTCAAATTAAACTTAGAATACGAAATCATGTTAGTTTTGACACACTCCAATGTAATCCGTCTTGCAACAACTGGATATCAAACATGTTGGTGAACATCTTAGAGAGAATGGTTTTTAGTCTTGTCATGTTAAACTTAGAATACGAAATCATGTTAGTTTTGACACACTCCAATGTAATCCGTCTTGCAACAACTAGATATCAAACATGTTGGTGATCAATTTAGAGAGTATGGTTTTTAGTCATGTCAAATTAAACTTAGAATACGAAATCATGTTAGTTTTGACACACTCCAATGTAATCTGTCTTGCAACAACTGGATATCAAACATGTTGGTGAACATTTTAGAGAGAATGGTTTTTAGTCATGTCATGTTAAACTTAGAATACGAAATCATGTTAGTTTTGACACACTCCAATGTAATCCGTCTTGCAACAACTGGATATCAAACATGTTGGTGATCAATTTAGAGAGTATGGTTTTTAGTCATGTCATGTTAAACTTAGAATACGAAATCATGTTAGTTTTGAGACACTCCAAAGTAATCCGTCTTGCAACAACTGGATATCAAACATGTTAGTGTCAATTTAGAGAGTATGGTTTTTAGTCATGTCATGTTAAACTTAGAATACGAAATCATGTTAGTTTTGACACACTCCAATGTAATCCGTCTTGCAACAACTGGATATCAAACATGTTGGTGATCAATTTAGAGAGTATGGTTTTTAGTCATGTCATGTTAAACTTAGAATACGAAATTATGTTAGTTTTGAGACACTCCAAAGTAATCCGTCTTGCAACAACTGGATATCAAACATGTTAGTGTCAATTTAGAGAGTATGGTTTTTAGTCATGTCATGTTAAACTTAGAATACGAAATCATGTTAGTTTTGACACACTCCAAAGTAATCTGTGTGCATGTGTTTGTGTGTGTGCGAGTTTTGACACACTCCAAAGTTGCCAAATCTTGTTAAATTCCAGGGTTGCATTTAAGAGAGAGATAAGTTTAAATGCGGCTCTAACTCGTCCATGTGTCGTGCATTGGTCAACCGATCATAGTCGGCACCCAATTTAAAACATATATACAAATTTTTGTGAAATTCTTTGCCGCACAAAGCACACGTAGTACTGTTGACCATGTGTTGCAAAAGACAGGTCAAGTGGTACATGTGCCCACATGGGACAGTGTAGTGGCCAGACCATGAGTGAAAGAAACTATAACAAATAGGGCATGGTCCGTCACTTTCGTGCCCATGTAGAGGTGGTTGCTCCAAACTATTCGGGTGTTCAAATGCCGTCATAGGAGAGTTTGCATGGCCTTGCTCCTCCATTTGCGTTATGCGTCTCTTCAAGAGCTTGTTCTCTCTTAGTATATCTCTAGCGCTTGAACTTTCAGGTGCTTGCCCGCGCTCTGGTGCTGCTTCCGTCTGTTGAGGGCCTTGGGTGCCTCTAATTTGGTTGATTTGAGTTTGAAGCTCATCAATCATGTGATGAACTTCCATTGAGGCTCCAAGAATGGCCAGTTGCAACTCATCTCGAGGCATAGTGATTGACTCACTCCGAATGTCTTCCACATGTAGATGAGGAGGTCGAGAGCTAAAGTCTACAACTGAATTCTGCACAAATTGTGCATATAGCATTTTAGCAAACCAGAGGGGACAGTCACCGTGATGCATGGGTTGGGCCATGACATCCACAAAAATGCGCTCCGCATGCTCGATAATTAAAGGAACACTACATTGTGTCAGCTTCAAGCGCCCTTTTTTTATGGCATCATTGGAGACGTCAGGCCAGATGCTCTTGACCATCTCTTTGGACACATTCTTGTTTACTTGGGCATACTGTAATCCATGGGCCGGTGCCCATTTGGAGGTGCGTCCGGCAATACGTGCCGCATCATTCACAGTGCCACTGCTCGAGATTTTCTTTAAGCGTTCAAATGCCTTCTTTGCGGCTTCATTATTATCAGCCATCTGAGAAAAAGTATGTACACTTTAAGTTTATAGAATCAATGTTAATTTAGGAATAGCTTTAAAGTTATTTTCAGATGTTAGGTATAAGTTTATAAAATCAATGTTTATTTACTACAAACTTGTTATTTTCAAATACTCATAGAGAGAGAGAGAGAGAGAGAGAGAGAGAGAGAGAGAGAGAGAATTGGGATCAAAATAATATTTAACAATTGGGACCAAAATAGTGTCAGTCGATTAAAGGCAGGTCATGGAATAGATAGCCAACCAAAACATATCATTTACAAGAGGCTTTATAATAAGTGTGGTGTCATCTCAGATAGTGGACGTAAGCATGCAGCAGGTGACACTTCCAAATTCTTCAATTGCTCCTCAAAATCTGCCATGGTCTTCCTATCTTCCTTTGATGGCGTCATATAGGCAGCCGTCCATTCCTTAATCAAATTTGTGTGGATGGCAGTTTTACCCACCCACGGCACTTTGGTCATTTCTGCAAACTCAGCACAAAATAATGTAAACTTTTCAATCACCCAAGCCAAGCAGAAGACATCTGATGCCTTGCTCCATGGACAAGGGGACCTTACATCTGCGAGCTCAGGGGCTCTCCAGGGGCGTTGATCGTGCTCTGCTTTGTTGGCGATATTTGTGGGTTTGAACTCAATCCCATCCCTCAATGCAAGACCCCAGTCAATGATGCCTACCCGTGGCACCCCTTCTTTGGTGAAATCTATCATTATATTCCAGGGGTGGCAATCATTGTGGATGATCCCTTCAGCATGTGCAAAGGCCATGGTATTCACAAGGGCACAGATAAGCTCGGGAGCATGAAAAATCAAAGACTTGTATCGCTCCATTTCATGAGGAGCCACTTGTTTTTTCTTGTATCTGTTGCCTTTGCCTGCAGCAAGCATGGAACTGAGGGTCCCCTTAGGAGGCGGAACACACTCCATTATATCTCCAAGACTTCCCCCATTAAAGAGGGGGAAGAGCAGTATCCATGGCTCCTTCCTTGTGTGCCCAATGGCGCGCACTATGCCCCTGTGGGTTAGGTCGATTGAAGCCTCCTGAGCAAAAGACTTCAATTGAGCCCTTCGGCTACCAAGGAATTGCTTTGCACAATAAGAAATGCCTTCTGGAAACCAGGAGACACCTTGAATATGGCATTTATGTACAACGCCGTACGATCCAGAGCCCATCTTCTTTTCTGTGATGATGGCCTCTGCAGGCAACCCAATTGTCATGCTGCAGTTAGTATTATGCATTGTGCGCTGCAAGTGGGTGCCTTTAGAGACCTCACGTGCACCAGATGATAAATCTTCTTGTTCATCAGCAGGCCGGTCCAGCTCTTTGCGAGCTCTCTTGCTCAGGATAGCTTGGGTGTCTATGGCCTTTGCACGCTTGGACCTCTCTTTCTCTACCTTCCATTTTGTGTGGAAGTGCTCCAGCTTGGATTCATTTGTTTCCGCTGGTCTGTCGTCACCTAGGTCAACAGCGCATCTAGGCATGTTGCCCACAATGCTAGTAACAAAATGCTTGATGGCTGCTCCATCAGCACCCTCATGGATATTTTTCACTGCGCGGACAACCTCACCTAATATTTGCTCAAATCGATTCCTATCAGACACAATACCCTCGATGTGATTAGGTGACAAGCAACTAATGAGGGTAACGAGTTTGATACGAATTGATTTCTTGATTTCAGGAGTAAGTGCAAGCGTCGCCATCAATCTGCACAATATAATTGACAAATAGTTGCAACATTTATAACCACAAAAATGCTATTTGTAAGCTAACTAAGAGATTTCTACATCCAACACACTTATGACTCATGTCATGCAAACTAAATAATCACAGTCATCGTCAAAAACAAACACAAAACACAAGTTTACGACTTAACTTGACGTCAGCAGACCTAGTCAGTATACCGACCATCTGCAGATATCGCATTAAGATGAAAACTATGGCACAAGTTAAATGCTTTGACACATCGTCAGCAGACCTAGTCAGTATACCGACCATCTGCAGATGACTATCAAACCAAATAACAAAAACAAACTTCACCACATAGCTTGGTGTCAGCAGACCTAGTCAGTAAACCGACCATCTGCAGATACCATACTAAGTAGCAAAGCATCACACATGTCAAATGCTACGAGCGCACATCAGCAGACCTAGCCAGTAAACCGGCCATCTGCAGCGGGCTCTCAAAGCATTTAACAAAAACAAAGCCGCATTGTAACTTGGTAACTGCAAACCTAGTCAGTAAACCGACCATTTGCAGATACCGTGCCACAACGAAAACTTCTACATAAGTTAAATATCAAGAGTGCACATCAGCAGCAGACCTAGCCAATCGCTCGGCCATCTGCAGCAGCGGGCCTCTTAACATTTAACGACACATGCACATGCATCACAAACAACGTTAAACTTAAGCGTATGCAAAAAATTAAATGACACCAACACTTTCAACTTAAAAATTACCTCAAATTGATCACACTAGCACCACTGACACCAAGTACAAGGAAGATTCTGTGAACAGTGACCCCCTGGACCACCCTTTTATACCACAATATAGCCCGCCGGTCCGGGAGTCGGGCCCGGCGGGCTTCTGCGCGCCCGGCGGGCCCGGCGGTCCAGACTTGTAGCCCGACGGGCCAATTGTGGGTTACCAGGTCATCCCACCCTCTAGGATTTGAGAACTGTGAATTTTGTGAACATTGAGATTTGTGAGCAATAGCTGTGATCACAAGAAAAAAGGCTGTGATCACGTGAATATGAAATCCCTGAACAAAAGGACCTCTGAGAGGCAAGCCAAAAACGAGGTAAAGGCATATCTTCTCATGAGGAAAAAAACACGCCAGTAAGAAGACCCGCTCAGAAAACCCAAGATGCCTTGATCTCATGACGCAGTAGTATCGGGGACCCAAACCCAAGGCTTCAATAACCATGGCCAAGCGGACATTATTACGAAAGTGCTGCTGACCCCAGGGTGTTACCCTAGTTATGTCTTGATAGGTCCGCCATTTGGTCTACGCTACAAAAGTTCCCAAGTGAGGGAAAAGTGAGCGCTCATACTGTTCTATAAAATCTTTCTTCACAGACTCTCTTGTGTCTTGAAGGTGAGAAATCATCATGGATAAAACTAATTCCTGTTGCCAAGCCATGAAGGAGATTAAGAAAGAAAGGAGATTGATGGGAGTAAGATTACTGTGAGTGACAAGTAAAAGTTATGACTTATATAAAAGAAGGAGCTAGCGTAACCTAGAAGCCAACGGTAACTTACCACTGAAGTTTTACCGTCTTTCCATGATTTGTGTTTGACACATTTTTCTATAGAAGGTATTAAGAATTTTGAGATGAGGAGATAAAAGAAGCTTGTAGGCTAAGTCACCTACTTTCATATTGAATTCAGATATAAGGGTCACAATATCTGGGGGATAACTTCTTATACTCCCCAAGAGATAAAGAACTTCTTTTGAGCCGTACTCGAATGAAAACCAAAATCTTGATATCCAAAACACCGATTCTCACTTCTGAACTCATTGTTCTAAATCCTTAAAACAGGTGGGACTCCTGAGAAGTATTCTATGAAAAGGGTCTTTCTTTTTTTAAACAAAAACTTTCTTTTATTTTAGAGAGAGAATAATTATAAGATCAGAAAGGGAGATTCTTGCTCCTGTATACCTCGAAGGCTGGGGAGGAATCTTACATTCTACCCCACTTAAAAAGTGCGAGATGTCCTCATCTCGCAAGGTAGAGGACAGCTCTTATTCTTAAGATCCAATTTTATTCTGGGGTTCCTTATATTCTGGTCAACCCAACAGAACACTGGGATAAATATCCCTTATATAGAACTCATCATTAAATAACAATTCATTCAGATTATATCATTCATATCTTTAACATGATAATGGTCCATTAGACTGAAAAGTTTCCTTTGAAACATTCCTCCACGAAAGTTTCAGTCAAGCAAGTTCTCAATTTGACATCCCTTAACTTGATCTACCGGTCAAGCATTAACAGTAGCAATCTGACAGCACAACCCACTAATCTCATAGTGATTTGCTGAATTCGTTATCATCATTCTAGTTATGAATATCATCACAGGGACTCGTCCCATTCCCCCTCATTGTGGTTTCATTATATTTCAACTAATTTTTAAAATCAACATTTTTCAATCAGCATTTTCAATCAGAATCCAAATCAATTCATCAATTCTAAATCAGAATTAAAAATCATATCAATCACATTCGAAATCATCATCTGGATAGCATTAACACTTATAATTTCAAGTCTTAGATTTACTCGTATATACTGTCAGTAAAGAGCTGTAGTATACTCTTGGTATATACGGGTAGTCACGGCCCTTGGAATTATAAGGTAAATACTATCATGTCTAGGCCTCAAGTAAGTCAGGGATTCTATATAATTGCGGTACTTCCATCTGAAGAACCAATTACCAAATTATGAATTTCAGTTTGAATATCAAATTGTATGAATTATATCACACAATTATAACCTTTTTGTGTTTCTTGATAAATTTTTGACATATTTATCTTCTCAGTTGATCTTTATTAACCAAATGCTCTGACGCCAACTGTAAGATCCCTGTTCCCACCGAGCAACGGATTGAGGATACTGGCAGCGGAAGTAGCACTTCTCGCGCGGGACAGGGGTCCTACATTCGGGGCCTCACCCACGGATATCCGGATAAGAGACTAATCCGTCGATTGTTCCAAAATCGAACCCGGAAAAACTTCCTTTACCGGAAAGCACGAGCGATTCCACCAAGATAACTTTTTACTCTAACGTAATCAAGATCATTTCTGATCGAGCTGATCCAATTGCATCTATAAGATACTTGGTCAGATCAAGGAAGAAACTTGCACTTGGATCATTGGGATCAACGCTTTTTTCCCCATTCAAGAGGCACAGCCGTTGATTCCTATCCATAGAACAGTTACTGTCCGGGATTTATTTTATCTATCGTAAAAACAAAAGTTTGAGTCTCGATTTAAGGATCCATCAGTCTAGCCTAACCCCATCCGATCCCATGGGTTAGCCAACCGCCCAACCACTGTAGTGATGGGATCCAATTACTAATTTGGTTAGGTTTTGTCCCGGGTACCAAGGAAAAGAGTTCCAAGGCTCCCTAGCCGGATGTTCATGCAAAATAAAACTAGTCACACCACTCACACACCTAATATGAAATTGCCTTTTCACAGATTCAACTAGTTTAAAACAATCCTTTAATAAAACCATAGTATCACTGATCACCATCTTCCAATTTATCCAGTTGATTCTTAATTTTTCCATCATTCCTTCATCAGAGTATCTATGGCATCATTGGCAACTAGGACGCTCACCACCTGTCCACTCAGGGGCCGTTTCCTAATCCCTAGCCCATAATACTCGGTAATATAATCACTTATCAAGATGGACTCTCATTGAAGATCAGCAAGATCAACCAACAGATCCATATAAAGAGCCATGGACTCATCCATTGAAGACCAGCAAGGTCAATCAACCAGATCCATGCCCGATTTCAGAAAACAACTCCAGCTCTGTTCCAATATCTTCCTCGACGCACGCGTGGGTATCCTAGGCGACCCAGAGCCCGAGCACCGTATGGTCAGCACCCTCTAGGATCCTTCGCAGGTGACCTAGCGCTTCACTCATAGGCCGCTTCCTTGGTCCCTCATCCACCGTACACCGGAAGCTCACCATTTTAATCGCACCGAGGCTGGTCAAGACCTCGGCCGACCTTGCTACGCGAGACGTCCTTCATTGACTCTCCGTCAGCAGTTGCAACTTTTTCAGTTAGGTCTCCACGACCTTAATCACAAGATGGTCACAATGCTTTCCCAGCAATCTTGACATAAAACAGTCATTTACAAACAGCATTTACAAATAGTCACAAAATACAGTTTCTATATTAACTCTCATTTTTCCACATTATCCCTCATCAATCCACATTGCTTATTCCACATTCCAGTTATATGTGTACTCATCCCATCACATCATTTTCCATCTCATCACTTCAGATTCCTTCACATCACATATTATATATTCACATCCATACATATATCTACATCCGCATCCACATTCACATCCATACATCCACATCTACATCCATACATCTATTTTCACATCCACATCTACATGCACATTCATGCATCCACATCCATACATCCACATCTTCATGCACATTCACATTTATACATCCACATCTATATGCGTACATTCACATCTACATGCATACATCCACATCTCTATGCATACATCCACATCCACATTCACATTCACCTCCATACATCTACATCTACATGCATACATCCACCTCCACATTCACATCCACATCTATACATCTACATCTACATGCATACATCCACCTCTACATCCACATCTACATCTATACACCTACATCTACATGCATACATCCACATCTCCATTCACATCTACATCTTTACATCTACATCTACATGCATCCATCCACATCCACATCCACATCCACATCTACATCTATACATCTACATTTACATGTATACATCCACATCTCCATTCACATCTACATCTATACATCTACTTCTACATGCATCCATCCACCTCCACATCCACATCTACATCTATACACCTACATCTACATGCATCCATCCACCTCTACATCCACATCTACATCTATACATCTACATCTATACATCTACATCTACATGTATACATCCACATCTCCATTCACATCTACATCTATACATCTACTTCTACATGCATCCATCCACATCTCCATTTACATCCTCATCTACACATCTATTTCTACATGCATACATCCACATCTCCATGCATACATCCACCTCCACATTCACACTCACATCCATACCTCTACATCTACATGCAAACATCCATATCTCCATGCATAATAATATTCTTTTAATTAATCTAGGATGATAGTTCCTAGAATATGGTAGAAAGTCCTCTTTTTATGCTTTGAATGAAATTATTTTATGCGTAATTTCTATAAAATTTTTGCCATAGCTCCGCTACTATGATTGATAAATCTCAATTTTTTTCTAAGGGATAAGGCTCATTATTAAAGAAATAATTAGAATGGTCTCTAATTGGATCATCAATCCATAATGGTCTCTAATTGGATCATTAAGAAAATAATTAGAATGGTCTCTAATTGGATCATCAATCCATAATGGTCTCTAATTGGATCATTAAGAAAATAATTAGAATGGTCTCTAATTGGATCATCAATCCATAATGGATTGAATCATCAATATACATAAACTAAAAGCATAGAAAAAAACCATTAATTTGGCCTCAAGCATAGCTTAATCTTGGATTAAGAAAAAGCCTTATGAAAAGCTTCATTTGGATTGAAGAGGGTCATGAGTATGACCATTTCTTAAGTGAGAAAGAGAGAAAAACCATTAGAATTAAATATAAATAGAATTTTATGTAATTATTTACTATCATTAATTAATTAACTTCAATAGCATTTCAAAAACCATACCAATTAAGCTTCTCAAGCTTGAGAGGGGTTGAGAAGAGAGAATCATTGAGAAATTATAGAAAAGATCATAATTCACTATACTTATCTTATAATTTGCTTGATTCTTTGTTCACGGTAGAGGCCCCCAACCAATCAATTGGTTTAGTATGTTGATGGAGCCACCAATGGGGATTGAAGAAAGAGAGAAGTATCAAAAACTAGTGAATTATTAAAGAATTCACAGTTCTTGGCTTAGGTAGAGTAGAGTAACAATGCATAAGACATTATATTTTTTTTCAACAAGGAGAGGCTTCTATTTATAGGAAAATTTGAGCTCCTAACCAAACAAGCTGATTCTAGAATTTTCCAAGTCAGTTAGGTCACTTTTTGACCATTTTTAGGTCAGTTAAGCTAATTTTTTGGAACTAGACTTGAATGAGGAGAGAGGAGAGATGAAATATCTCAATTTTTATGAGTTTAAAACTCATTCAAGCATGTGAAATATGCACCTCCTTTAAAGAACTCTCCTTCCTTACATATGTGTCATAGTTATTTTTTTTTACTAATAAACCTTGTACATTTTCAATTCTTTTACTAATAAACCTTGTACATTTTTTACTCTTCATCTTATGTGAAATATGCACCTCCTTTAAAGAACTCCCCTTCCTTACATATGTGTTTTTTTTAACTAATAAACCTTGTACATTTTCAACTCTTCATCTTATGTGAGCATTTACTCATTTTTGGATACCCAAAATATCTCATATTTTTAATATTGCTCATAGGTTTTTTACTAATAAACCTTGTACATTTTCAACTCTTCACCTTATGTGAGCATTTACTCATTTTTGGGTATCTTCTTTTTACAAATTGGATTTATCTCCTCCCTACACATGTATTGATGCTATTGGCCCATAGGAACCTTAATTAGACCATAGTCTAAAGATTTCTGAAAATCTAGACCCTTAGACTAAGGTTCTTTATACCTATTTCCAATTAATTCCAATTGCACATTTGAAAATTCTTTTTGAATTTCTGTTTCAGGGAAATTTATCTTAATTATATGAGATATTTTTCTATCCAAAAATATTCAAAATCTGAATATTCTCTCTCTAGAATATTTTCTCTCTCTAGGTTAAAACAGTTAGAAATAAGGTCTTTATATTTCTGAAGAGGGATTGATTACAGGGAAAGATACTAGACATCAAAAAGGGGGTTGGGGGAGGAATCTTACATGGGTGAAGCAAGTGAAGATGAAGATGAGCCGGAGAAATCCGATGAGGATTTCGATTAGCCTCCTCTTCCTAGAAAATTTTTTGTATATGGCCAAAGGCCTTACCAATCGAGAAATATAATATATATTTGGTTCACTTGCATTCTTCCCAATTTTAATTTCTTTTTCAAGTTTCTATCTGTATCAAAAAACTTTCTATATCAATTTAAAAAAAGAGTTAGGGTAGACTGGGGAGTCCTGTGTGCAGACCCCCTAGTCTACCCCAAATTTTTTTTTTAATGCAATGTAATTGCTGCTCATCAATAACAAAAATAGCAATGATATTTTGCTGCTATTTTTATTTCTGAGCAGCGATCCCGTCAACAAAAATAGCAGTGTTTTGCAGCAAAATAAGCTCGACATCTCCATACCCTTCTAGTTATAAAAGCACTACTATTTTTGTTGTTAGACCCTCATTCTGTTATAGTGTCAAATTTTCTTTATATTAGCCACAATAATTCATGTTTTTTAAATAATAGGTGGACTATGGTCACGAACCTACTTCTCAGAAGATAGAGAAGACCACCTATCAATTTTATAGATATCTGAAGACCTAACTACCTCCACCAGCTACTTTTGTAAGTAATATTGATTAAATTTCATTCTACTTTCAATTAAAGTATTCACACGTTAGCTAATTAGTTTTTAAACTGTAGGAGTTACACGACGTTGAGGACATGGCGGCGGAGGTAGATCGATAGACTGTCATTGGCATATCTACATTGGTGCAACATAGTGATAGGGAGATGGATGATGAGGATGATGCAGATGATCATGACTAGATGGCACTCCTCCTCCTTTCTCTAGATTCCTTGTTTCGATTCCCATTTTATATTTGGAGGCTTTGTACATAGTTATACTATTCCCCACATCATTTGTATAGCTAGACTGTGCTGGCCTCACTTTCTACCATTTGTACTCATACCATTTTTAGACATTTGATCACTTTATATAGTTTTTACTCTTGTACGCTTACATATATTTACATAAGCTTTTATTTTTGTTCAACTTTTGTTCACAAATGCAAATTGTTGAAGTGTAGTTCTCTGCTTATTACCGGTGTTATAATCCTCCATCTTGAATTGATCTTTGCTTTCTTTTGTGATGATCAACCTTCAAGAGAGAGAGTTCTTTAATGTGTGCTCAATACAATTTGAGAGGGAGAGAGAGAGAGAGAGAGAGAGAGGTGCGTGTGAGAGATCTAGACATGTGTGTGTTGAGAGAGAGAGAGAGAGAGAGAGAGAGAGAGGTATGCGTGTGAGAGAAAATGAGTACTTTGATGTTGTATGTATGTGTGCGTGTGTGAAAGAGAGACATGAGTACTTTATTAATGTGTGTATGCGAGAAAGAGAGAGAGAGAGCGCACACACAATAATGCGCTAGTTTTTAATCGGGTAAAAGAGACGTTGGGTGTCGCTTAAGCAATGCCCATCATCGTTTATGTAACGAAATATTTCTTTGCAAACATGTGTCCTTAAGAGCGATGTCTGGCATCATTTATGCAATGCACCACACTTCAATTATGTGATAAAAATTTGTCATCATTTAGATCATCTCTTAAATGATGTATAATAGCGACGACGGTAATGACATCCATACTTGACCCCTAGCGACGAAAACATGCATCACTAAGGGGGGTTGTGTTAAAGTGATAGGAGAATATCAAGAAATAAATCAACCTTTTCTACACTCATCTTGTGTACCTTGGTTACTAGGGCAAAGTCAATGGACATAATAAGCCATAAACAAAAGTGTTCTGGTCAAAGGTCAAGCACTAGGTGCATGTTTTCAATGAACATGTTGGATACAAAAGCCAAAAAGGTAGCTTGTTATAAGATTTAGGCTATGTGGCCTTGTCACTTATTACTAGTGCAATGCACGAAAGTTGGCTACCAAACCAATTATGCCATGATACTTAACTTGTTAAGGAGACAATCACCCCTTGTACACAAGAGCTAGTTTCTTCATGCTTTACAAGAAGACAACCTTCACCTTTGTAATCTTTTACATTGCACTAGTAATAAGTGCCAAAAAGGTAGCTTGTTATAAGATTTAGGCTATGTGGCCTTGTCGCTTATTACTAGTGCAATGCACCAAAGTTGGCTAGCAAACCAATTATGCCATGATACTTAACAACTTGTTAAGGAGACAATCACCCCTTGTACACAAGAGCTAGTTTCTTCATGCTTTACAAGAAGACAACCTTCACCTTTGTAATCTTTTACATTGTTTTGGCGTACTATATCTTCTTTTCCACTTCATCTTGCCATTACACTTAGGAACATAAGTGAGACTGTGCAAATAACTAAAATGTTTATACACACCTCAAAGGCCTACCAAGGAGCAAAAAAACCACTTCTACACTGTTCTATCACACTAAATTCAATTCACAAACATTGTGTGCATTTTCAGCCCTGCATGCCCACTTGTGTGTCCTAAAAAACCTAGATTTTTTAGGGTCTCTAACAAACATAAGATTAAGGCTAAGTTGTAGATCCTCAACGTAGTCGAGGTAAGACTTAAGAATAAACACTCAAATGTGCAAAACCTAGCATGACTTAACGATAGGTTAACTAGAAGCTAGTTACGTTACTCTTTAGAATTTATGACAAGAAAAACATCTCATTGATAGCTTGATCTTTCTCCAAACCCATCATCCTACAAAACCACATTTAATATCCATATTTACCATTGAAGGAAAAGATAAATCTCTCTAAGGATTCCCTTTTAAGCAGGTGAATGATGCCTTCATGTTCCCCCTCCTTATCCTTACTCCATACATATCTCCTAAACTTTTTCATGGAAGCTTATTGGTGAGTAAAACAAAGAACACTTTGTCTTTACCCAAACCTTTGAAGACACCTACACCCACTAACTCAAGTTGTTTCATACATTTCCATGTGAGAAGCAAGCTCTTGTTGATCAAGATTAGAGTTTGAAGAAAGTTATTTCTCTAATCATTGAGGGGTTTGAATCTTAAGGTGACTATGTGAGTTTGACAAATCCCATTGGCTGCATCTATTGAAAGATGATGTTGCCACTCACTAAATAAATACATTGGCCTCCCCCCTCAAAAAGGGCCAGCCCTCGCTCTAGTGTACAACTCCTCAAATCAGAGGGTCTTGTGTACAACTCCTCAAATCAACCAGCATATTCAACATAAAAAATGAACAACACCTCGAGGAAAAAATATCCAAGAGGATATATGAATTGCACCTTAAGGTAAACCTGTAATAGCCAAAACTATCCAAGAGGATATAGTTGTTAGAAAAGCACCTTCATTTGAATTACACCTTAAGGCAAACCTATAATAGCCAAAACAATGTAATTGTTAGCAAAGTACCTTTACATCAAATAGGTATCATGCTAATGATGATGAGAGTGCACATGAAAGTGAATAAAGCCAAGATAATGTAATTATTAGCAAAGTACCTTTACATCATATAAGTATCATTGAGGAGAGATATAAGATTTATTACAAGGGACAAGGTAAGAGAGAACACATGATGTAATGTTGATTCAATAAGAAGCATACCACATTACAAATGGTTGAAATGTGAAATGTGTACTTTCATCTTTTGCTCAGAAGAAGCCAAAAACTACACTTATAACATGAGATGTGTATATAGATTTCTTTGTTAAATTATATAAACAGAATAGCAATAAAAATGTTTGACCACACAAAAGAGCATGCATGATCACACACACAAAAATGTGTGTGTGTGTTTCTAAGCATGCTCTCTCTCATCGTCACTGGGATGATAGACGTTATAACCCTGTAGTCTTGGAAGAAAGGCAAACCATGTAGTAAGTAATAATAGATAATATAATGGCACATTTAAAATGTGTTAGCGTTAATAAATCATCATGCAAAAGAAAGTGCATGGGTAGTTTAAAAAAGGAGAGAGCTTACATAAGACTAATTACCTCACTTTCTACCATTTGTACTTATCAAATTTTACCATTTGTAATCATTTGATCACTTTATGTACTTTGTAGTCTTGTATGCTTACATATATTTACATGAAATTTTATTTTTGTTCAACTTTGTGCACAAATGCAAATTGTTGAAGTATAAATCTATGCTTATTATCGATGTTATAATCATCCATGTTGAATTGATCTTTGCTTTCTTGTGTGCTCAACCTGAGAGAGAGAGAGAGAGAGAGAGAGAGAGAGAGAGAGAGTTATTTAATGTGTGCTCAATACAATTTAAGAGAGAGAGAGAGAGAGCACAATAATGCACCAGTTTTTAATCGAGTAAAGGAGATGCGATACTTAATAACTTGTTAAGGAGATAATCACCCCTTGTACACAAGAGCTGGATTCTTCATGCTTTACAAGAAGACACCCTTCACGTTTGCAGTCGTTTGCTTTGCTTTGGCATACTATATATTCTTTTCCACTTCATCTTGCCATTACACTTAGGCACATAAGTGAGGCTGCGCAAATAACCAAAAAGATTACACACATATCAAAGGTCTAGCAAGGAACAAAATAAAAACTTCTGACTTATTCTATCACACTAAATTCAATTCACAACCATTGTGTGCATTTTCAGCACTTCATGCGCGCCCCCGTGTCCTAAAAAACCTAAAATTTTTAGGGTCTCTAACAAACGTAAGATTGAGGCTAAGTTGTAGATTCTCAATGCACACTCAAATGTGTTAAACCTAGCATGACTTAACAATAGGTTAACTAGAAGCTAGTTTCGCGACTCTTTAGAATTTATACAAGAGAAACATGTCATCATCCATTTAATATCCATATCTACCATTAAGGAAAAGATAAATCTCGGTTTACCTTTCAAGTAGGTGAGTGATGCCTTCATGTTCCCCCTTCTTATCCTTACTCCATACGTAACTCTTAAACTTTTACATGGAAGCTCATTGGTGAGTAAAACAAAGAACACTTTGTCTTTACCCAAACCTCATACACCTACACCCACTAGCTCAAGTTGTTTAAGCTCTTGTTGATCAAGATTAGAGTTTGAAGAAAGGTCTTTCTCTAATCATTGAGGGGTTTGAATCTTAAGGTTGCCACTCACTAAATAAACACATTACACTCCCCCCCACAAAAAGAGGCAGCCCTCTCTCTAGAGGGACTTGTGTACAACTCCTCAAATCGACCACCATATTCAACATGACAAATGAACAACACCTTGAGGCAAAACTATCCAAGAGGATATAGTTGTTAAAAAAGCACCTTCATTTGAATTGCACCTTAAGGCAAACCTATAATAGCCAAAACAAATGTAATTGTTAGCAAAGTACCTTTACATCAGATAGGTATCGTGCTAATGGATGAGAGTGCAGCTGAAAGTGAATGAAGCCAAGATAATGTAATTGTTAGCAAAGTACCTTTACATCAGGTAAGTATCATGCTAATGGAGGAGAGATATACATGCTAATGGAGCAGAGATATAAGGTTTGTTACAATGGCTAGAGTAAAGTTGATTCAATAAGAAGCAAACCACATCACAAATGGGTGAAATGTAGTGTCATCTTCTGCTCGGGAGAAGCCAAAATCTCCGCTTACAACATGAGATGTATACATATGGATTTTCTTTGTTAAATTATATAAACAAAAGAGCAATAAGAACACTTGACCACGCGAAAGAGCACGCATGATCACACACACAAAAACGTTCGTGTGGGTTTCCAAGCGTGCTCTCTCTCGTCGTCAGATAGACGTTATCACCCTCTAGTAGTCTTGGAAAGAAGAAAGGCAAACCATGCAGTAAGCAATAATATAGATATATAGAATGGCACGTTTAAACTGTGTTGGCATTAATAAATCATCAAGAACACACGCAAAAGAAAGTAGTTTAAAAAACGAAAAAGGAGCTAGAGGCGAAGAGCTTACATAAGGGCTTACTACTTCGGTCTCTTAATCCTAATGGAGAGAGAGAGTATAAACCCCTCAAATTTTACCTTGGACGATCCTCTTACTTACCTTTGAGAACTCTCTGAAAGACAGACAAAAAATATGGACTCTTTGAAAGGTAGCTTTAGCACAGTAACGTTAAGTTGTGCTGTGGCGACGCCGATGACGATGAGGAAAGGGAGCTTTTTGCTCCGACCTCGCAAAGCTAGGGTTAATAACAGAAAGAGCGAGATAGGGTTAGCTTGAACGGCGCCGTCATCTCTAGCCGTCGACGTTAGATCTGCCGACGTTAAATTCGCCGGGGGTCCTCACGATGTGACGCTGGCGTGCCAACCCGTCGTCGTCGTGTAGTCCGGACACCAATCGGTTTGCTACGGACCATTTGTCCTCCCAAAGCCATGCAAATCTGTAAAAAGAAAATCTGACAGGTCGTACAACTTCACACCCTGCCTTACGCACACAGCAAAAGATCAGACAAGTGGACACATGTCGCACATCGTTACGGCTAAATCTTTGATTAGATGCCTTAACACCAAGTGGCAAGTGCCCCTCCATCCTTGAGAGTCCTTTTGGTTAATCAAACATCATTGTGTTCTTGTTGATTGATAAATCCTCAGCCCACTATTCCAACTTGTTTGCAAGTTGCACATCCACAGGCTACAGCCCCTTCCTCTTTAGCCTCTAAGCTCTTCGCTTTCATGGGCATGTTATTTGCTTTCCAATTACACTGGCCTTGGGCCCAAGATCCTATCCTTTCCAATTACACTGGCCTTGGGCCCAAGATCCTATCCACTTGTTGAAAAAACGTGTGTGCTGGGTTCGGGAACCGCTCATGCATGTGTTGAAAGAAGTGGATTAGAAGAGAGTCTTGAGTGCATAACCATGAGAAGTGAGAGCATGGTGGGTGAAAGAAGACATAGTTAAAGCATAGTATTAACACTAATGAAGATAATCAAGGTATAAATCAAGGCTAATCACATACTCACGACTTACATTACTAAAAATGAGCTTGGTGCATCAATTTGTAGCCACATGCTAGCTGCCATCCACTTGCCCTCATATATCATTGCTTACATCACTAGATATTCACCTTTTTGAGACCGCATTCTAGACTCTTCTTCACCTTTTACATTGACTTCCATTCTAACCTTTGCTAAACAATAATCTAAGATTCACACACAACCAAATATATACTCATTGCTGGACAAACACACGTGTCCCCATAAACATGAGTCAACGCCACAATTCTCAACACCCCCCCTTGGTGCCTAAATGGGTCTCATCCCAAGAAGGTAATGTGACATACATCGACATGACATTTTCCCCCTCCTTAATGGAGACACGCACACATACATCACTTAACCCACATCATCAGTGGCTAGAGGTGATTACATCAACATGACATAATACCATGGACATGAACATATTTAGCATCACATCCACACACATAAGGGTACATCTTGACCAAAGGTTGCCCAATCCCAAGGTTGACATAGACATAAGACATGACATAAAAACATCATTATTATGTGTTCTTGTGGAGCATCCTCACGAGTTGCTTTCATCATCAAGCTGCTTTATTACTTCTCCTTTGACCAGCAATTCGTCTCAAGATGGCCTACCTTGACACATGCATCACATACAAGCTTGGGCTTGTTTTAATGATGATATTGGGCCATAACATGCTTTTGATTTAAAATTGCAGCATCTTTCTCATCCATGGGTGGTGCCTTCACACCTGTAAGTTGCATCATAATGCTCTTCATCTTATCTACATCCTCCACAAATGAATCTTTGAACTCCATATCAAGCCCATAAAAACTCTACTTTCATATTTATTTCTAAAATTTTTACCCTATCTCCAAATATTTTCTCTAGCTCATCCCAGGCTTCTTTGGCATGCTCTTTGTTTGCTGATGTCATGAATAATATTATCCCCAAGACTTAACCCAATGATGACCATAGATTTTCTATCTTTATTTATCCATGCTTTGACCTCGGCCTCACTCCCTTCATTGAGCTCATCTCCATTTACTACCCCCCAAAGCTCCTTTTGCATGAGTACATACATGACTTTTGTTTGCCATGTATGAAATCCTTCACCACACTAAATTTATCCACTAAGATTTGAGTAGCCATGGCTTGATAAGAAGGGTCTTACCACAAGCTTATACACTTGCTTGGGCAGTGTCTACTCCCCAAATATTAGAGAAGAGATTTGGCTCAACTTGGTCACTAATCATTGATTAATAACACTAATCCCATGTTAATCCCTAAAATAATGAAGATAAACTTTGAGCAAGCAATTGAAGGAATTATGCATACAATTGCACCAAGAAAGTTTGGGAAATGGAATAGCAGTAGGAGAGGGTGAGGTTAGGTCTCTCTTAATTGAGATTCGAAGGATAAATTTTTGATTAAGAAAACTTAATGAAAGTCTCACCAAAAGAGCGCAGCAAGTCTAGATCTCTCACCACACTTTACCAAATTGATTTCTAACTTCACAAGCTTGTAGAGCATGCTCAAAAATCCCCAACCCTAGCTTGAATTAGACCATCTCAACTAGAGAAACACCGATGGGTGATTTTTTAAAAAAAGCTTGGCACCGGCTTCTGCGTTGATTTCTATCGATCTGTGTCAAATCAACCCAATTTCTCTGAGCCATGTGGACTTTGTGATGTGATCTTCTTGCCTCGAAGAGGTTTTTCACAATGGTGGAGAGAATAGGCAATGGGAAGCCCTCCACCACAGGGTGGTTTTCTACAGGTTATGAAAAGGATAAGGTTGAGATTATGTCTTAATTAATGTTAATAAAGGCACTAATCTACTTTGTTGATGAGTGTTGGGAGAGATGAAATAGAGTGCCTAGCTCTAGATACCATGTTGAAAGAAATGGTTAGAAGAGATTATTGAGTGCATAACCATGAGAAGTGAGCTATGGTGGGTGGAAGATAGAAGAAGACATAGTTAAAGCATAGTATAAACACTAATTAATGAAGATAATCAAGGCATAAATCAAGGCTAATCACATACTCATGACTTAAATTACTGAAAATGAGCTTGGTACATCAATTTGCAGCCACATGCTAGCTACTATCCACTTTCCCCCATACATCGTTGCTTACATCACCCGATATTCTCCTTTTTTACCACATTCTAGACTCTTTTTCACCTTTTAAATTGATCGTCCATTCTAACCTTTGCTAGATCATAACCTAAGGTTGAAACACATCCAAATACATACTCATTGCTTGACAAACACACATGTACCACATAAACATGAGGAAGCAACATATTTCTCAACAGCATGCATTGCACCACATACATGAAATCTCTATCCTTATGCTCTCCCCATTGTTTGAAGGTATCTTTATAGGTTTGGTTAACTAATTGACGAAAGATATAATAAATCCTCTGCCCCATCTTGTCCATAAATGGCCCGCTCTCCCATCAAGGGTAAAGTAAAGCATACCATCCCCACGGGCATGTCGTCTGTCACCATAGGTGAAGGTGACCGTACACCTCCCCCAAAGCATCCATCACACCCACCTCCCCCACTGCTAGATCGATGATAGCTCAAGGTTGCTGCTCATAGCTCTGAGAAGCCCCCGAGCTATCACCATCTGAGTGGCGTCATGAGGATGCCACATGCTGGGGAGATGGCACCGTGGATGTGAGCGGGGTGTGCTATGTGTAGGGGACAGGAGTGCACTGAGCACAAGGAGGAGCTGAAGGATGAGGAGTAGGGAAAGTGGAAGAGTGAGAGGTAGGCAAAGTGAAAGGTAGGGAAGGTGGTGGGATGTATGGAAACGGGTGACTATGGAATAGCAAAAGTGTCTAGCTTATAGTGTTGAGAGATGTAATCGCGGTGTTGTGTGTATGTGGGAAAGCACCCTAAAGGTGCAAGATATTGTGGTAAGATAGGAATGCCACATGTAATATTGAATGGTGTGTGAGTGTTGACCAAAAGAAGTGGAAAAGAGAGTGCCACATGGATGATGACATGTAAAGTGGGATAAGGCTAGAGAGCCTATATCATTGTATGGTTCATTGTGATATGCAATAGAATAGAGCTATTGTTGAGTGTGCAATCTCTCTCTCACTTATGGAGTTCTTAGTGTGGTTTAATCCACCTTAATTATGTTGCTTAATCTATGTCCTTCACCATGATCAATCCCATTTTAGCATTGTTAACATGGTATTAGAGCTTGGGTGGGCTCTTGGTCATGGTGGATATTTATGTATAGTTTTTCTTGGTTATGTGTTCATATGATTAAGCATTATTTTTAGTTATTATGAAAAAAAAATTATGCACACTCATATTATCATTTGGATTTGCATTTTTGAGGATTTGAGAGGAGATTTGCAACAAGGAGGTTGCATAGAAGCTGCGCAAGAGAGTTGCAAATGGGAGTTTTGCAACATGAAGAGCCTGCTCATCATCATGGAAGCTGAAAATGGAGATTTTAGCAAGTATGAAGGCTATTGAGTCTTCGGTGTCAACAAGGAGAAGCTGCCAAGGAGATTTGTGAAGGTATTTTGGTATTTTTGCCTCTAATTTGGTGTTTGAGCATGGAAGAATGCTCGTATTTGATAAGGGTTGCTATGTGATGGAATGAGTGGATCCCATGGCTCTTGCAAGTTAGCAAAGAGCATGTGTGGAGGTGAAAGGCTTGTCCAAGAAAGGGGCAAGCATTGTGGGCAAGAAAAGGACCCATGAATGTGCACATCAAATGGAGGGATGTGCTGATTTTCTCATGAATGATGAGCAATGTTCAGTGGAAGCAAGAGGAAGCTCTTACAAGGTATATTACCTCAGGTTTCTTGCGGGAAATCCATGAAGAAGAAGCAGCCTTGAATGGATGCATGCAAGGGAGAAGCATGCAATTTTGGAGCTCAATGGGAGCTCATGGTAGCCATGTCAATGGCAATGAAAATCTCAAGGAGGAGGTTAGTTGGGATGCAAGAAGAGCCATGTTGGAAAAAGAAGAGAGATGGCAAAAATAAAAGAGGCAAAATTCAAGGATGCATTACAGAATTTATGTGCCTTACAGTAGGCAACATAAAGGTTATGCCAAAAAGAGAGACAAAGAAAAATGGGGTCCATCTGCACAACAAAAAAAAAAATTTACAGGCAGCAGAATTGCATTGAAGGTAGAGCCCGTGGTGCTTCTAGTAGCCACACGCCCACTGGGAAGTACAGGCACTGTGTGGTACTACACAACTCTGTGCAGCTTGCAGAAGGCGCTTGTTGCACACAACTTTCGTTTGCAGAGCTCATGGAAGACAAAGAAACAACGAAGATGAAAAATCAGTAGCAATAGAAAACAGCGAAGCCTCCTTCATCACAACAAAGAAGATGGCCAAGAGAAAATAGAGCGCAGCCTCCACACGACCGTGATTACCAAAGTAACACTAATAGATCTAGAACGAGTCACTCACAACAAAATGAAGATACGCTCAGAGTAGCTAATTACAGTGAAAATTCAGTAAGAGAAAAGGCAACTCGTGGCAGTGTGGTAGCAAGGCGAACACAACCATTGTTGCAACAACAGAGAGAGGCGAGAGTTTGCCAGCAGCATTGACGCCGCCGCGAGAAGGAGCTGACATTCATCGCTCGCAGCAATGCACGATCGTGTGGCGGATATCAACAGGTGCCCTCCACCCACCCTGAAGATAATGTGTTCCATTATTTTTTAAAGCAATCTACCCTTAATATTTTAAGATTTTGATAAGAACAATATAAAAATACCTTACCAATCCCTTATTCACATGAACCTCACATTGGTGTGAAGGCACTCATCAACAACCTCAAGAATGGAATGGTCGAGCAAGCCATAACAATGAAGTGGCAAATTGTGTCCATGCAAGACACACAGAACTGTAAATTTCTTTTCTTTATTGCCTGAAATAGCGGGTAAATATCGGCTTTGGTGGCAAAAGTAGTGGATGTTGATCATTATTTTTTGAGATGGGTGCCCTGCCCTTGCATAGCGCATAAAAAGGTTTGTAAAATCATCTCACCCAAATTTATGAGGGCAACCGTGCTAGAGCTTACGTGCTCAAAACAAAAATATTGTAATCACCCATGGTATGAGGGTCACCCTACCCGAGCTCACCTAGAAGCTCGAAATGGTCTCACGTGATGTGTGCATGAGCGATGCATGTGTGAGATGCATGCGCATGGGTTGGTTCCCACCCAAACTTCTATGTTCAAATTGGACTCAGTGGTTCCGCTGTGAGCGAATCGGCTCAAAATGGACTTGGTGTCTAAGATAGTAGACACGCGCACACATGATTGGTTGATGGTGGACACTCCAATGTATCATTGAGAGGGGGAGTGTTGTGAGAGATAGCGATTGCGTTTGTGCAATGCTACATTGATATGGGTGAGTTGTGGAACACCTCGATTAAGAGGGGGTGTTGATGAGAGATGTAATCGCGGTGTTGTGTGTATGTGGGAAAGCACCCTAAAGGTGCAAGATATTGTGGCAAGATAGGAATGCCACATGTAATATTGAATGGTGTGTGAGTGTTGACCAAAAGAAGTGGAAAAGGGAGTGCCACATGGATGATGACATGTAAAGTGGGATAAGGCTAGAGAGCCTATATCATTGTATGGTTCATTGTGATATGCAATAGAATAGAGCTATTGTTGAGTGTGCAATATCTCTCTCACTTATGGAGTTCTTAGTGTGGTTTAATCCACCTTAATTATGTTACTTAATCTATGTCCACCATGATCAATCTCATTTTAGCATTGTTAACATATAGAAGGCGGGGATAGCCCGAGCTACTTTATTACTCGACCCCCTACCTAAAGTTCAGTTGGTTTCAAGCCGCTTGTGCCTCAAAAACATAATGCATAAGATTAAGCATAAAGCCATAATGCATGAGCCTTATGCTTTATGTAATATATGAAAAAATTCTCCCAAGCACCTAAGGGTGCACCATAAATAAGTAAAGAAAGGACTTATGAAAGACAGGTACTCTTACCTCTTGAGAAGAATAGAAGTTGAGTTTGTGTTGTGAAGTTGAGCTTATGTTATAAATACAATCTGCAAATTTAAGAAAATATATATGTTAATAAAGCACATATGTATTAAGCTTATGCTTAATGCATTATTGCATAATGCATTAAGCTTATACACAATGCATTTATGCATTATGTATTGCATTAAGCTTATGCATTAATGTTTTGAGAGGTTTTTTGGGCCCAAAGGAGTCAGGGCATGGAAAAATACAAAGGCAAAAAAGGCAGGATGTAGGAGGACATGATGTGCATATGCTAGTCTAGAATGTAGGGTGTATAAAACGTGTTCCAAGGTAGTATTAAAACAATGTGACCAACAAATAGAAAGGCTGTACACTTGCTAAAACGGAAACTATGCATGGAGATATGGGAGATCTACATGATGAATGAATGGAGAGCTCTAAGGAAATCCATGCCAGTTTCTTGTTACAAAGATGGGAGAAGTAGGGTGTTAATTTGTCGATGAAGGAGCCTTTATTTGGGCGCGACAGAAGGTTGCAGAATAGGAGAGAGGATTTGGGAGAACCCATTCTAGAGAAGTACAGGAGAGCACTGCTGGAAGAAGATAAGGAAGTAGTGTGAGAAGACTCGGATAAGACCAGAGCAGAGGAAGTACTTGTAAGTCAGAGGATCATTTGAAGGTTGAGGCAATCCTAGGATCCCTATTTGCACCTTTGTTGGAACTTGGTGCTACCCAAGTCTTTGTTCAACTATTGATTTCTATTTAGAGAAGAAGATCTACAGAGGTGGTTGTAGAGTCCATCAAGGAGGTTTGAAGATCTACAGAGGTGGCTGCAAAGTCCATCAAGGAGGTTTGAAGCTATGGAGGTTCCCTTAGATTTCTTGTTTCTCTCTTGTTTGAGCTCAGAGTCTGAGGGTTGTTGAGATTAGTTTGGTTTTATCTATGTGTAAAAGACTGAGTATCTAGGTTTGACTTTGTTGTAAGTGAATGATAGAATCTTGTGATATGGTGTTTTAGTTATGATGGTACTGATTGAAATTGCTGAGGAAAATCAACAGTGTGAGTGAAGATTGGAAGTCTGTTGAGTCAAGAGCCGAATCAGGTGTGGTGCTAATTGAAAGTCGGTAGTGAGGGTCAGCTCAGTGTAGGATCAGATCAGCTAAAGGTGTACAATGGTTAAACTAGTCTTTTTGGGTTGAGAGGAAGTTGTTTAGGGTCAAGTGTGATAGTTAGAGATTTGTCTGGTAGTATCAAATGGGAGTTATCCTTTGTTAGTTTAGGGGTTTTAAGACTAGATTATTGTGGGATTTAGGGTGTTTAGAGATTGGTGAGTCTCAAAGAACTCAAGCGTGGAAAGGTCTGAGTTAGTTGAGCCAATTGAGTCAGCTCAACAGTCAGCACTATATCAGACAGAAGTTAGCCTTATAGTCATAACAGGGGTGCTAACATGTTCAGTAGGGTTCTGGAGAAAAAGACTTGAGGATTGCTGGATCTAGAGAAAAAATTGTAAGTTTGGAGGATAAGGAATTGACAGAGGTTAGCAACCTTTAATTGAATTAGATAATAGTTAGCAGATCGCTAAGAGTCAGCTGATCTGCTGAGGTCAGCTTAGGTCAGTAGATCAGGTAAAAGTCAGTTGATCTGCTAAGGTCAGTTTAGGTCACCTGATCAACTAAGAGTCATTGATCTGTTGAGGTAATTTTAGGTCAGCAGATGATCAGAGGAGGTCAACTTAGGGGTTTGAATTAAAGTTCAAAGTTGCTAAGAGTCAGATCTGACCTAAGAGGACATTCAAGTGGGTCAACTGATTTAGGTTGAGAGAATTTAGGTGTTTGACTGAATCAACAAAGGTTCAAAAGATAGTTGCAGGGTTACTGGGTATCATGTGTTGGATGTTTTTAATGATTTATTTGCTATAGAGGTAAATATTGTTTGCTCTTCCAAACGCATTATACATAATGCATTAATGCATTAAGCTTATGCATTAATGGATTATGTATAATGCGTTAATGCATAAGCTTAATGCAATACATAATGCATCAATGCATCGTGCATAAGATTAATGCAATATACAATGCATTAATGCATTATACATAAGCTTAATGCATTAATTCATTATGTATAAGCAAGCTTAATGCATCTAGATAAGCTTTATTGCTTAATGCATTAATGCATTAAGCTTAATGAATTAATTCATAATGTATTAAGCTTGTGCATTAAACTTAAGCTTAATGCATTATGGATAAGCTTCATTGCATAATGCATTATGCGTAGTAATGCATAAGCTTAATGCATTATGCATAAATGCATAAGCTTAAAGCATTATGCATAATGCATTATACATGTGCTTAATGCATTATGCATAATGCATTATACATGTGCTTAATGCATTATGCATAATGCATTATACATAAGCTTAATGCATTATGCATAAAGCATTAAGCTTATGCATAATGCATTAATTGGATGCGATATCACAGATGTACCATCGGCTAGATGCAAGGACATCATCTTTAAATATTTTTTATTAGCACATCCACAAGCAGAGATGTACCATCGGCTAGATGCAAGGACATCATCTTTAAATATTTTTTATTAGCACATCCACAAGCAAAGATGGGAGTACTACAAAAAGAAAAGGATGGCCTCCTCCTCCAAAATCTTCAACTCTAAGCTCCAACTTGAAGATGCTTGTGGACCAAAGGGAGTTAAAAATAGCTCAAGATCTACAAGCTTAGGAAACATAGGTTATAGCACTTCAACAACATTTGTAGAGCCACTACAGAGAGAACCTGCTATGCCCGGAGAAGATGATACGTACAATAAACTCGTGGATAGGGCATCCCCATTGGCTAATCTTCTAGTGGTTCCTCGAGCCCCTCATTAGACTTTCACCCTCTTTTTTGCTTCACTAACAGTCACTTTATTCTAATACAATATTAACTTAAGTAAAGATTTTTTTGTTTGGCTACATGGACAACTCCGGTCAAGTGTTGTAGATTTCAGCACACCCACATTTCTACATTCACTTCCTTGGCTAATACTGAAGGAGGTGTAACAAATAACTTCCCTTCAACATGCATGTTGGCTGAAAATACCATTTTGCATGTGCCAAAACAATCCACCAAGCGATTTTCCCACAACGCACACCTAGGCAAGTATAGAAGTTAGTTCGGGTTTGTCCAATATCCAAGATTCGTAGGACATAATATTGTGACTTGCATGACAATCTAGAAATACTAATTTTGTGAGGGATGTGTGAGCCATGGTTATGTGCATTATACATAAGATTAATGCTTTATGCATAATGCATTAAGGAATTAATGCATAATGCATTAAGCTTATGCTTGATGCATAATTCATAATGTATAATGCATTATGCACAATGTATAATGTATTAAGCTAAATCTTAATGCATTATTACATAATGCATTAAGTATTATGCATTAAGCATTGTGCATTAAGTATAAGCTTAATGCATTAATAATAAGCTTAATGCATAATGCATTAATGTATTAATCTCATGCATTATGCATTAAGCTAATGGGGATAATGTTCATAATGGGACAAAACTCAAGAAATAATCCCTAACACATGAAGGTGCAAAAATAGCAAAGAGTTTGGTCAAGGGCTTACCTCATGCTTTTTAGAAGTGTGTATGTGGTTGAGGAGTTTGGAGAAGATTGCCTTAACCTAGCCAAAGATTGCCTTGACCTAGCCACAAAAAGAAAAACATTAGTAAAGTTTTTATTTATTAAATAACTATTAATAAAACTAGTCAAACAGGCATGCATATAAGAGAAAGAGAAGAAATATGAATACAAGAGAGAGAGAGAGAGAGAGAGAGAGAGAGAGAGAGAGAGAGAGAGAGAGAGAGATTAAGCATCTACTAAAGACCCAATGGGCCTATGAGACCAAAGTGATACAATAATGTCCATGGCATATCTCATCATGGAATGGAAAATAAAATAGAAAGAAAACATAAACATAGCTATTTCATTGGTGGGGTGATACAAAACTGTCCATGGAAACTCATCATGGAATACTAAGAACATAGAAACATGAGAGCAACATCAGCTCCGAGTAGATGGTATACCACTCTCCAAAATATCAAGCATGGGGCTAATGAGTATGGTTGAGAGGTCTCCCTCAGCTATGTCACGTGGAAAGGTAGCTCGATGGCGGTGGAGCGTATCCTGAATATGGAGCTGATGAGGTGATATTAGGCCGATGGGGGGGTGAGGGCATCGGCCACGCTGGAGTGCAAAGGCTCGGTCTGAAGGTAACTCCTCTCGGGGCGAGGTAGGTCGTCTAGAGCAGCTTGTAGAGGGTCCACAAGATCCACTATGTCGGTGTCCTCCACCTCTTGAGTTCGGAAGAAACTGGTGATGGTTGGCTGGCGAGGGAGGGGGTGGGGTGGCTGGGGCCGAAGCTCTCTCAAGAAGGTGTCCCTATGTCTGCAGAGCTCAAGCAGGAAGAGGCCTAGGCAATGCTGGTCCTGGAAGTCAATGATCCTGGAGAGTGGACCAAATCCCTCACAAAATAGACAGTGGAACCTCCCGTGGATCTCATAGTATACTGGGCAGCGGCATATGTAATGATCCTCCGTCTCAACCTTTGTGTGGCATAGTTGGCAGCAGATCCTCTCCTCTCTGGGTCTTCGTATGAGCTTCCCGGCTCTGAAGATGTGCTCAGCTCTACTTGTCTCCACTCTGAGGCGGTGGGATGAAACCCGTATCTAGCCAATCGCAATCCGCATGGCATGGGACATGTGAACACTCAAGTAGCCTGGCTATTGGATGAATCCATCATTAGTGAGTGAGGAAGTGATCTCTGTAGAAGTGCATCTTTGTGGGGGGAGCTCCACAGAGGTGTGATCCATGTGCAATGTGTGTAGAGGCTGAGAACATCTAACCGGATAACCTGGTTGGTATCCTCTCGTAAGAGAGCCGAAGAAAAGGGGAGTCCAAACTGTACTAAAGAGGGGATAGGTGGTCCATGCGGAGCATATATTGAGAACCAAGTGGAAACTAGTGCATACCATACTCCAGAGTGGCCCTCAAGTGCTAGCTATCTGGAGGACTCCAGGGAAAGCCTTGGGCACCTATGGGGATCCAGAGAGACTCATGCAATGGAGGTATGTGACTATCTGGAAGAGTGCATCCACTACCATCAGGGCTACAACAAACTCTGCCTAGATAATCTGGTGTGGGACTGATGGTTTGTTGCAGATCATTTCGGAGAACATCATGACCTGGAGCCTCTCAACTCACTGCCAATCCTCATCGGATAAATCTGGCCCCCAAAAGGCTTCAACGCTGGTGTAACGAGGGTGTCAAAAAGCCAGCCCTTCGTCCTGGGCTCCTAGAAGTGTGCCTGGAAGCACTGCCGCTCTCAAGTAAGCTCAAAGTTGCATATCCCCACATCACTCTGGCATGTGCTGTGGAACCATGGTAAAGCGTGGGCCACTCAAAGTGACACCAAGGTAGACATAGGATGAGACAATCTCCACAAGATCCCCTCTATATGTGAAGCTCAATCTGGATGTGAAGGGGCGAGAGGTATTGAAGACCATTACCTTGGTTTTACCAAGGTTAACAGGTCCCGCTGAGTGCAAAAGTCATGTAAGGCATCCAACTGTCTCTGAAGTCCTTCGGCTGAGTCTGAGAGGAGGACAATGTCATCTGCATAAAGAAGTATGGGGATCAATATGCCTACCAATGTGGGACCACCCCACCTAATCCATCAATGAAGCTCAAGATCTCATCAACAATGTAGAGGCCAAAAAGAGTGGGTGATAGAGGGCAGCCCTGTTTCACCCCAATAGTGCTAGAAATCTCCTATGATGTACCTCTCGGGGCTCTCACTCATCTGGCCATGGACTCATAGAGGGTGATGATGCTCCAAACCATGTCAGATGGGACTCCGATCTCTTGTAGACGGTGTAGGAGGTGGGCTCGGGGTATAGTATCAAAGGCTTTGCGAAAATCCACAAAGCAACAATAAATCCTCTGATGTTGTGCTCTACCCTCCTCCTCGATGATGGCACAGAGGGTGAAGATGTGGTCAAGGGTAGAATAGCTCCATATCGAGGTAACTCTCAAACCCTAGTAATTATTTCACTTAAAAAAAAGGATTGAAGAAAATAAAGAAAATAAGGATATAGTACATACCTTGATATTAGCTTACTTGTGATGCTTGTGGAGAGAGGTCTTTCTTCCTTGTGCATGGAGAAGAGGGTTTGTTTGTGAAGGGAGAAGGCCTTGTTAAGGGAGAAGGTATTGTGAAGGTGAGAAGAGGGTTTTCTTGTGTGATAAGGGCTTGTAAAGGTGAGAAGAGGGTTTGCTTGTGAAGGAACAAGAGGCGGCTTTGGTTGTGAAGGTGAGGGCTTATGAAAAGATCTTAGGAAGGGCTTGTGAAGGGAGAAGAGGAGAAGGGCTTGTGAAGAGAGAAGAGATTGATAAGGGTAGGGGAGATTAGGGCAAGGAACATGCCATAGCTAGAGAGGATTGACCTATAAACTCATGCGAAAGAGGAGATGACTTGAGAAAGAGAAAGCATGCAGTGCAGTACATGGGAGAGAGGAATCCATTTTTTTCCCAGTACACAGCTATGGGCGTGGCTATGTGTGATACAGCCACGTACTAGGAAAAAATTCCAGAGATCTAGTTTTGCAAATTCCAGAGAGCTGTTTTTTAAATCAAATAGAGTGGATCATTGATACACTTTTGTATTCTAGATGTTGACAACTAGGTGCCCACCATGGATAGATGACCATCATCGATGCCTTCTTCTTCCAAGTATGACACGGCACCCGTGTGTGAAGTCGGTTCATGAGTGGTTGCATCATAAGATTACATGTCCATGTGAGAGATGCAAGGGATAAATCATGCATTTACAAGCAAATCACAATCAAGCATGTGCAAGATTTCAGGGTTGATTCAAAGATGTACGGCATCTGGATTTTTTGGTGAGTTTATATATTCACTATCACATGTTCTTATGCACATGATTTAGGTATTCATAAGGTAATCCATTTTTTTAAAGGATGAGGACAAGGAGGAGACACATCACAAAATGAGGAAGTCTATGCCTCATTACTTTGTGACATACATAGAGGCTTTAGAGTCCTCCATGCTACAATTGGGGTGAGCTTGAGTGCTCCACATGAGGAAGAAATGCCTCCATCATGAAAAGATGCAGGGGAGAAGAGAGCTTGAGCTCTTGCAGGCACACACACACTCACAAAACCCTAATAGAGAACACACAAGGTGAGAGGCTGAAATCTTCTTCTTCTTCACTCAACACACACTATACAAAGATAAGAGTACTCACATATGAAAGGTACTCAACCAAATACATAATAGGGTTCTCTATAGTGTGAACCCAACTAAATGAGCTGGCGCTATAACTATGCCTCTAGAATGGCTGTCACATAGCCTGTCATCCCACTAGCCGCATATCACCCATAATCTCACCAACCATGCCAGTGGTGTAAGTGTGGGGCCTATCCCCCAGGTGGGTCATCAGTGTTGTCCACCGCCTCACTATCTCAACACCCCCCCTCGAGCTCAACTCCATCTCATGTACACCAAGCGAAGCCCTGAATCTGCGGAGCTTCTCTGTACCCAATGCTTTGGTGAAGATGTCAGCTACCTGATCATGTGTATTGACATAAACAAGGTCAAGGTCTCTTGCCAAGACCTTCTCTAACAAAATGGTAGTGGACCTCTATATGCTTTGTATGAGCATGAAAAACTGGATTCTTCGCCAACTGTATACTGCTAATGTTGTCACAAAAAATGACAACTTGTCTATCCACTGATAGACCCAAATCTGCAAGTAGCTTTCTCAACCAAGCTACCTCACATGTTGCCATAGCAGCTCCTCTTTCGGCCTCTGTACTGGATAGAACAACTGTAGGCTGCTTCTTGCTGCTCCAAGTCACAGCAGCACTCCCCAAGGAAAACATGAAGACACTAGTAGATCTTCTATCTGAGATACTACCAGACCAATCAGCATCTGTGTACCCATGTACACATATCTCTGTCCCAATTTCATAAAATAGTCCACAATGCAAAGTAGATCTCACATACCTCAGTATGCGTCTCAATGCATCCAAGTGCGGCTTCCGAGGAACCTGCATAAACTGACTCACCAACCCAACAGCATAGCTCAAATCTGGCCTGGTGATCATCACGTAGATCAAGCTTCCTACTATGCGCCTATACATAGTAGGATCCTCCAAAATCTCTCCTGAATCTGCACTCAACTTGCCATTCTGATCCAATGGCACTGAGATAGGCTTACAGCCTGTCATACCATACTTGGACAACATGTCCAAGACATACTGCCTCTGCAGCAATCCAATACCATGTGGTGACCTAATCACCTCAATGCCCAAGAAATATCTGAGCTCCCTGAGATCCTTCATCTCAAACTTCTGTCTAAGCAAGATCTTTACATCAAATATCTCTGCATCATGGTCCCCCGTAATGATCAAGTCATCTACATAGATGACAACAAGCACAAACCCTCTATCACCGTGTCTCACATACAACGAGAAATCTGCATTGGCTACATGAAAGCCAATAGTGACAAGATAATCAGAAATCTTGTCAGACCATGCTCTTGGTGCTTGTTTTAAGCCATTCAAGGCTTTCTTCAACCTGCAAACATGCTCGGGGTAACTCACATCCTCATAACAAGGTGGCTGCAACATATACACTTCTTCCTGCAAATCCCCATGCAAGAATGCATTCTTTACATCCATTTGATGTAAAGACCATTGCTTTGACGCAGCCACTGCTATCACAACTCTCACTATTTCCATCTTGGCAATTGGGCTGAAAGTTTCCTCATAATCAATGCCATATGTCTACGCATATCCTTTGGCTACCAATCTAGCCTTATATCTGTTTATGCTTCCATCACTGTTATGTTTTACTTTGTACACCCACTTGCATCCAATGGCTTTCTTGTGCCTTCAGGCAATTGCACTAAATCCCATGTCTCATTTTCATATAGTGCATCCATCTCCTCATCCATATCTTTCTCCCAACACACATTTCCAACAGCCTCATCAATGCATGTGGGCTCTACAACCTGTACAACTTTTGCCATGTATGCATAGTGGTGTGCCACATAACCATCATAGGACAGGGTTCTTCACTTTCCCAGATCTTCGCAGCTTTGCATTCATGGCTTCCATAGCCTTCTTTACACCAGGTGTTCTCATAGCTGGGATCTCAAGCTCCTCATCAAGGCTCATCTCTGAGACTCTCCATCAACATGAGAATGCCCTGCAGAAATGTCAGGCATACTAAGGGGCTCAACCACTTTCTCTTTGCCTTTATGTGATGTACTAATCACATTTGCAGGATTGGTATTATGACGCAGCCTACCACTCCATGGTCTATCAACTGAACCACTAGATGAGGACTCTTCTGGTCCACTCAAAGATTGTGATTGCTGACTTGCATTCTGTGCAACCACATTTCCACTCACATCAGTCCCAACAGCTTCTTTTTCAGCAGCATACCATTCTGTGCAACTACATTTCCACTCACATCAGCAGCATACCAGCTACTCATCTCATAAAAAACAACATCCTTGCTTACCCTCAACTCACGTGTAGCAGGGTTATAACACCTGTATCCCTTTTGCTCAAGGGAATATCCAATAAACACACATTTTTCAGCTTTTTGATCCAGCTTAGTTCTCAGCTCATCTGGCACATCCACATATGCAATGCATCCAAAAACTTTCAAATGAGACAAATCAGGTTTTTTGCCAGTAAACCTCTCCTCTGGAGTTACATCATGTATGGCTGCAGTTGGAGTCCTGTTCATGATGTAAACTGCTGTAGAAACAGCCTCAGCCCAATAGCTATGAGAAAGAAGAGATGAGAGAAGAGACAATGTACTCAAGAACTCATCAATGAACCACTAGCAAACTTGATTAGAAATGAACTACAATGCCTCATATATATAGGCACAAGATGAACGGATCTCTAGAAAAGTTCCTCCACCCTTTCCTCCACCCAAAAATGTGTAAATAGGAAAAAATGGAAATGAATGCTATAAATCCCAAAAATGCCTGGAGGCTAAAGAGTGTGCCACTAGCGTGACAACATCTGGAGATGACACCTATCCAACACCTCCTCTAGGTCCAGATGGGAGGACCAACCCCAACGCGCTGAAGAAGATAATCCAAGGTAAGTCGAGGAAGAGGCTTAGTAAACAAATTAGCAACATTATCTTTGGTAGGACAATACTCAAGCTGAATGCGACTGTGAGATCCCTCTGCCCCCTCCGCATCCCAGATTCTCGGTAGCTGATAGTGGAAGCAGCCCCTCATGCACGGGGCAGGGTTTCTCACTTGGGGCCTCACCCACGAATATCCAGGCACGAGACTAGGCTGGTGGTCACTCTGAAAACCGAAACCGAGAAAATTTCCCATGCCCGAAAAGCGGGGACGATTCCACCTTTTTGAATTTTTCTTAACGAGTTTTCTAACAAGATCAAAATCTAAACTATCCTTCACTTAAATAAACCAGATAGAAGGAAACTATCACTGATATAATTTGATCATCTGAGCAATTCAACGCTTTTTTCCCAATCAAGATTATGCACAGCCGTTGATCCACTCAATCGAGAAATTTATCAGGGCATTAACTATCTACTCGAAGCCTAGCATAATCCTAAGATTTTTCAGTTTGATTATTAAAACTCCATGATTCCAGCCTAACTCCATCCGGCCCATGGGTTAGCCACCACCCTACCACTAGAATCGGTGGAACCAAACAAGTACTCACCCACCCATAATTGAAATGCCTTTCTTAACTTTAGCTTTAGAAAATAGATACGCACACACTCCTCTTTAAAACTTTAATAAAAACAATCCATTGACAAACAATTTACTGGTTACATATGTCATACTTCAAAATTTCCATTGAGTCTTTGTTTCTCACAAAACAGTATCATTCTGGACTCTCCGTTGAGACCGGCGAGTCAACAACGAGATCCAGTGATAGATTACAATAACATTGGTCTGTCATACAATATCTTTCTCGACATACGCATGGGTGTCCTCGACATCGCGAGCCAGTGCATCGCCTAGTCAGAACCCTCCAGGATCCTCCTTAGGTGTCCTGGCACTTCACTCAGGGACAGCTTCATCGGCCCTCACCCATCGTACCGGAAGCGCACCATTTTAACCATACCGAGGCTAGTCAAGACCTCGGCAGGCTTTGCCGCGTGAGCTGTCCATCAAACACTCCCCGCCAGCTGTTGTTGCAACCAAACTTCGCTTAGATAAACATATATACCAAATGCTCCCTCCAGCATTCTGGCGTAAGACAGTCCTTTAAGAAAACAGGGTTTCTATGCAAGTTTTTAGTTTTGATTTTTGTTTGAAAACCATGAATAATCTTAAATCTGTATCTCAATACTTCTAGATCCAGGTCTGAATTCCAAACAGAATTCCTCGAATTCTGTCAACTTGATCCTCAGATCAAAATCAAAAGTCTTAACTTAGTTTCAGATTCAGTGGGTGTTTTGAGTGCATTTTTCTTGAACTGAGCACTTCGTCATTGACGAAGGAATTAGGTGTTGGTCAATAGTCAGAATCAGAGTTTGGGTCTGGAAAGGTTCTTCCTAAACTATCTTTCTCGAAAGGTACTATTTCAATTTCTCTTTTTCTGAATTTCGTTCGACGAATATTTGCTTACAGAACATGAATTTCTTATGAGGAATAAAATAATCATTTATCTCAATCTCTGACTTCGATAGTTTAAATGAATTTTCTCATTACCATCTTAGTGAATATGAAACGGTAGCATTTCTTCTCTCACAGATTATCTACTTATTTATTTTTCTAATTTTTACGAAAATTAAATAGAGGATTAAGAAGAACCCTTATTTAATTATAAAGATTCTATATACATCTAATTATGCATAAAATCCGATTCTGATGAAAGTCACACTTTTATCATCATAGAAAAAAATCATTTATGATGAAAATCACTCTTTTAATAAAAAAAATATCTTTTATGCACCCATTTATGCATAAAAACCATTTATGATGAAAATCACACTTTTAATATAAAAATATCTTTTATGCATCCATTTATGCATAAAAACCATTTATGATGAAAGTAATACTTTTATAACAAAAAAATAATCTTTTATGCATACTTTTATGCATAAAAATTAAATATGATAAAAGTAACACTTTTATAATAAAAAAATAATCTTTTATGCATACTTCTATGCATGAAAATCAATTATGATAAAAGTAACACTTTTATAATAAAAAATAATCTTTTATGCATACTTTATGCATAAAAATCAAATATGATAAAAGTAACACTTTTATAATTAAAAAATAATCTTTTATGCATACTTTTATGCATAAAAATCAAATATGATAAAAGTAACACTTTTATAATAAAAAATAATCTTTTATGCATACTTTTATGCTTAAAAATCAAATATGATAAAAGTAACACTTTTATAATAAAAAATAATCTTTTATGCATACTTCTATGCATGAAAATCAAATATGATAAAAGTAACACTTTTATAATAAAAAATAATAATCTTTTATGCATACTTCTATGCATGAAAATCAAATATGATAAAAGTAACACTTTTATAATAAAAAATAATCTTTTATGCATACTTCTATGCATGAAAATCAAATATGATATAAGTAACACTTTTATAATAAAAAAAAATCTTTTATGCATACTTTTATGCATAAAAATCAAATATAATAGAAGTAACACTTTTATAATAAAAAGATAATATTTTATGCATACTTTTATGCATAAAAATCAAATATGATAGAAGTAACACTTTTATAATAAAAAGATAATCATTTATGCATACTTTTATGCATAAAAATCAAATATGATAAAAGTAACACTTTTATAATAAAAAATAATCTTTTATGCATACTTTTATGAATAAAAATCAAATATGATAGAAGTAACACTTTTATAATAAAAAATAATCTTTTATGCATAAAAATCAAATATGATAGAAGTAACACTTTTATAATAAAAAATAATCTTTTATGCATAAAAATCAAATATGATAAAAGTAACACTTTTATAATAAAAAGATAATCTTTTATGCATACTTTTCTCCCTTCTCTTACTTGAGGTTCTATATCTATGCGATAGAGTTCCATTGGGCGGTGAGAATCCCACTATGAAAGTGTGTCTACTTTTATGCATACTTTTATGCATAAAAATCAAATATGATAAAAGTAATACTTTTATAATAATACTAATTTTCTTTTATACAAATAATCAAAATGCATCTTCTATGCATGAAAGTGATACTGTAGAATATAGAAACCATAAGGATTACTCTTTTAGAATAATAAAAGATGAAATTTATTTCACTAATTTCTAAAAATTTCACCTTATCCTCCTTTGTATGGCTGACCATTTTTTAATTTTTAAGTCTCTAAGATTAATTAAAAGTGCACCAAGAGTATTGACATTATTCTAAAGTAAACATTTTTCTACTTATTTAAGATAAACATTATAAAAAACTTGACTTTAATCATTAATCATTCACCTAGGATAGAGAATGGTTGGATTTACTAGAGAAGAGAGGGGAATGCCTTTTGCAATGAGGCACAACATCACTTGCAATTTTAGAGAAGACAAAAAAGCATAGAAAACCATAAAAACCATAAAATAAATGAAAAAGAGAAGAATCACCAACTTACTAATTAATTTTGAGAGCTTTCCTTTGGCTTGATGGTTTGAGGGTTCAACTCTTGTTTGAGATAAGAGTGGCCACCAATCTTCTAGAAGAGGGAAGGTCAAAAACTAATGAATTATGAGAACAATTCACTGTTTTTGACACTTGGGAGAGAGAGGGTAATAGTGCAAAACACTATTAAGTTTCAACAAAGGGGGAGGCTTCTATTTATAGAAAAAAGTGAGCTTCTAACCAAGCCAACTGATTCTAGAATTTTCTAGATCAGTTTGGTCAATTTTTGACCATTTTTAGGTCAGTTTTGCTCACTTTTTGGATCTAGTTGAAACAGGAGAGAGGAGAGATAAAAATATCCCATTATTTGGGAGTTTAACACTCATTCAAGCATGTGAAATAGGAGCCTCCTTCATGAGGGGAATTCCCCCATGCAGAGGTGTCAAAAATGCATCATTTCACCTAAATATCTCTCTTTTTTAACTATTAACCTTGTCCTTAGTCAACTCTTCATCTTATGTGAGTATTTACTCATTTTTGGGGGATTTTTCTTTTATTCTTCTATTTATCTCCTCCCTACATTTGGATGAATCTTATTGGTCCATAGGAACCTTAATTTAAAATTTCGAAAAAATCTTCACCCCTTCCACTGCTTCGAAAAATGTAGTCCAGAACCTTGAAGTAAATTTGGGATCTCGATCACTTACTATTCTCCTGGGTAGGCCATGCAATCTGAAGATTTCTTTGAGGAACACTCTGGCCACATCCACTGCAGTGTAGGTTTCTTTTACTGGGATCAGATGGGCAACTTTGGTTAGTCTGTCAACTACCACGAAAATGGAGTTGTAACCTGATTGCACTGAAGGTAACCCAGTAATAAAGTCCATACTGATACATTCCCACTTCATCTGGGGGATGTCCAATGGATGTAACTTCCCAGGCATTTTTACTCTTTCAGCTTTGACTTTCTGGCATGTCAGACATTGACATACATGATTCAGTACATCCTTTTTCAGACCAGGCCAAAAGAAGCTTTTCTTTACAGACATGTAGGTTTTGATGAAACCTGGATGTCCTGCTATAAGGCTATCATGGGCTTCATTCAGAATTTGTCCCTTGGTTCCCTCATCATTGGGAATGCATAGCCTGCGATTATAATACATAATGCTATCATCCAGGCTGTACCCTTGAACTCTGTTCAACTCCTGAGGAGTTTTGCTTTCCTGCATAAGTAGGGTAGCAATAGGGCCAAAGAATCTATCGTGCATGATCTTCTCACTTGCTTCAATAATCAAAGGATTTGATACTACAATAATTGCAAGCAAGGAGGCTTTTCTGCTGAGGGCATCGGCTACCACATTTTCTTTGCCTGGGCGGTACTTGATTTCAAAATCAAATTCCTGCAGGGTTTGCATCCACCTTCTTTGGCGCATGTTGAGGTCCTTCTGAGTAAAGATCCACTTTAAGCTCTGATGATCTGTCATCAAAGTGAATCTTTTTCCCAGTAGGTAATGTCTCCACAATTTTAAGGCATAGACTACTGAAAGTAATTCCAGGTCGTGAACAGCGTAATTCCTCTCATGCGTTCTGAGCTTTCGGGATTCATAGGCCACTGCATGACCTTCCTGCATGAGTGCACCTCCCAGGGCAAAAAATCCCAGGGCAAAACCACTTGCATCAGTTACTACCTCAAAGGGTAGAGAGAAATCTGGCAGCTTCAGAACGGGACTGGTTACCAAGGTGGTCTTTAGCTTATCAAAAGCACTCTGGCACCTGGCAGACCATTGAAATGGGGTATTCTTTTTGAGAAGGTTAGTCAGGGGGGAAGCTATGAGAGCATACTTTGGTATAAAAATTCTATACCAACCAATCAATCCCAAGAATCCTGTGACTTCTTTCACTGTCTTTGGTTCCGGCCAATCTATGACTGCTTGGACTTTTGCGGAATCTGGAGAAATTCCATCTTTGGATACCAAAAAGCCCAAGTATTCAACGTGGTCGGCCGAGAAAGTGCATTTGCTCTTTTTGGCAAAGAGTTGATGCTTCCTTAGAATCTCAAGAACTTTTCTAACATGAGTCTCGTGGTCAGTTGCATTCCTTGAGTAAATCAGAATGTCATCAAAGAAAACTAGAACAAAATCATCCAAGTATTCTCTAAGGATGTCCTGCATTAGGCGATTGAATGTAGCTGGGGCATTAGTTAATCCGAACGGCATGACAGTAAATTCATAATGCCCATAGCGAGTATTGATGGCTGTTTTTGGTATATCTTGATCATTGATCCTGATTTGGTAATACCCAGATTTGAGATCTATCTTTGTGAAGATCTGGGCTCCATCCAGCCTGTCCAGAAGCTCATCAATTCTTGGGATAGGATACTTATTCTTAACTGTCCAGCTGATTTAGACCTCTGTAGTCCACACAGAGTCTAAGCGTTCCATCTTTCTTTTTCTGAAAGAGAACTGGCGCACCCCAAGGTGAAACACTGGGTCTTACAAACCCTTGTTCTAACAGCTGTCTAAGCTGTTACTTGAGTTCAATGGCTTCAGGAGCTGGCATTTTATACGTGCGCAGGGCTACTGGCTGAGCTCCGGGGGTCAATTCAATCACATGATCTACTTCCCAAATTGGAGGCATTTCAGTTAGCTCTGCTGGGAATAGATCATCAAATTCACTTAACCATTCTGGTTATTTAGCCTTAAGCTTTGAGTCTACTGGGTTCATTTTGACAACATAAATTTGCTGCTTCTTCCTAAGTCCTTTCAGTAACCTAGAAGCTTTTACTAAAACTGAAGGTCCGGGGATCCGGAAACTCTAGTTCCTTGAACTTTGTTCCCGTGAAGGTCATGGAAGGAAATGGTTCCATTGTGACAGTGTATGTCAGCTTGATTTTTGTGGAGCCAATCCATTCCAAGGATCCCGTCAAAAACTCCCAGAGGTAAGACTTTAAACTGACAGTCGGTTACATTACCATCTAGATTGAACTGGATAAGATCTGTCTCATGGTGAGTGAAAAGAGTCTTCCCACTGGCCAATTCAACTTGCATAGGTTTCCCTGATTTCTGTTCTAAGACTAGCTTACACAAGCATCCAGGGGAAATGGATGAATGAGAACTGCCTGAATCAATCAAAAGCTTAAAAGGCTTACCCTGATACTCTGCTGGAATATGAATGATGGAGAACTATTGGTTAGGCCCTTGATTTTCAATTGCAGCATAGATCTGCCCTTTTTCCTCTTCTACTACATATGAAATTGTGACTGCTCTGGCTGCTGCAATCTGAGGTGAAACTCTTTCTCTTTGGTTGCCCTAGTTCTGGGAAGGAGTTCTGAGATTACTCTGGACAGAGGCAGATGGCTGAGCTAGAGTTCTTCTGGGGTTTCCATGGCTTGGGCGAGACGAACCTTGATTAGATTGGTATGAAGGGGTTGGTCTCTGAATTCGGGGTCCTTGACTTCCCTATCTCCTTGACATGGTAGGAGTCGGGCAGTCTTTTAATTGGTGACCAAAACCCTGGCATCCAAAACATCGATTTTCAGTTCTGAGCTCATCCCTCTGATTTCTTGAAAGAGGTGGGGCTCCTGAGAAAGTATTCTGGGGGAAGGGTCTTCCTTCACTTTTGAATCTTCTTGCATCCTGATTCTGATTCAGGCCTTACTGCCTCTTTGGGGGTGGAAAGTTTGAAGTACTACCTTGGGCTTAGAATCTTTTAAAGTTAGAGGGTGCAGGCTTTGGCGGGACCTTTACTACAAATGCTTTGGCAAAATCTTTTGCCATTCTTACTGCTTCAACCATGGACACTGGCTTGGCATTTTTGACCAGTGTGTCCAAAGGTTCATTCATTCCCCGAATGAACCTGGCCATGAGTTGCTCTTCATCAAGAGGTGGTGAATATTTGAGTAGAAGAGAAAAGGCCTGATGATATTCCTCGATGGTTTTGCTCTCCTGCTTTAGCTCTAAAAACTCGTTCATTTTGGTTTCCAAAAATCCAGGGGACAAAATCTCTTTCTTTAGATAGATTTTTAGATCATTCCAGCACTGAGTATTTTTGTCCAGACGGTTGGTGTCATAGTGGTTCCTCCATACTACCCTGGCTGTTTCCACTATTTTCAGCCGGGCAAGAGCCATTTTGCTCCGCTCATTATAGCCTGTGATGTCAAAATACTCTTCCATGGCTTCCACCCATTTCTCCACAGCCTCGCCCAGGTTCTCCCCTTCTCCTTTGAAGGGTCCTGGCTGAGTCCTATGAAGAGCCTTGCGAACATCAGGGTCAAGCTCATCATCTTCAGAGACAGGGTCTGGCTAACAGCCACGGTTTCCTCGTCTCATGATTCTGCCAAAATTTATATATTATTAAATTTTTATTTTGATATTATCCACAAGATCCTAAGACTTAAGAGGTTCGGAAAACAATTTCTTAAACAAGACAATGATCTTATTGGAGATCTATGACATATGTCCGATAACAGATTTTTCTTTATCAGATCGTCCGTAAACAATCACTTATACAATAGGAAATTTTTCTCCGGAAAACATTTCTTTATTTATATAAAAGTTGCAATATGTACATAGAGCAGCTCGGTTCCAGAATCACCGCCTCAGTCGTAATCGCATAAAGAAGCGAAACTGCGAAGAAGACATACCATGGTATACACGATTCATTACACAAAGAGGTGCTCTAATTCTATTTCTCGGGATAAAGCGGCTAAGAAGTCTAAATAATCGGCATGAAGTTTTGAAGTTCCTTGGTGAATGATCACAGAGTAGAACGTGCCGAACAAGCCCTAGTCTTATCAGAATCATGGCCAAGGAAATATTTTGCATGAGCCTCTGACGTTGACTGGTACTGATGTTAATACACCGTCCTCCACAGAACCACATATACCAACGTCGCTCAAGAGGATCCGGAAAGTAAAGACTCTCAAAATGGCGAGCGAGTCTCACTCTGCTCATTCGGGTCGTAGCAGAGTTGATGAGGTGATCAAATGCAAAAGCTATCATATCTTGACTCTGAGAGAGTCCAGGAATTCCAGGTTTGGGGTGGCCATCTATAAATTTCCAATTCAATTTATAAGTTTTTAATTTTTGAAGTTCATTCACATAGTATTAACAAGTGAAAAACATTTCTTTCCGAGATTTCTATAAATTTTTTTTTAGGTAATTTCTGCTCTGATACCAACTGTGAGATCCCTCTGTCCCCTCCGCGCACCGGATTCTCGATATAGCTGATAGCGGAAGCAGCCCCCTCATGCGCGGGGCAGGGTTTCTCACTTGGGGCCTCGCCCCACGAATATCCGGGCACGAGACTAGGCTGGTGGTCACTCCGAAAACCGAAATCGAGAAAATTTCCCATGCCTGAAAAGCGGGGATGATTCCACCTTTTTGAATTTTTCTTAACGAGTTTTCTAACGAGATCAAAATCTAAACTATCCTTCACTTGAATAAACCAGATAGAAGGAAACTATCACTGATATAATTTGATCATCTGAGCAATTCAACGCTTTTTTCCTAATCAAGATTAGGCACAGTCGTTGATCCACTCAATCGAGAAATTTATTTCAGGGCATTAACTATCTACTCGAAGCCTAGCGTAATCCTAAGATTTTTCAGTTTGATTATTAAAACTCCATGATTCCAGCCTAACCCCATCCGGCCCATGGGTTAGCCACCACCCTACCACTGGAATCGGTGGAACCAAACAAGCACTCACCCACCCATAATTGAAATGCCTTTCTTAACTTTAGCTTTAGAAAACAGATACGCACACACTCCTCTTTAAAACTTTAATAAAAACAATCCATTGACAAACAATTTACTGGTTACACATGTCATACTTCAAAATTTCCATTGAGTCTTTGTTTCTCACAAAACAGTATCACTCTGGACTCTCCGTTGAGACCAGCGAGTCAACAACGAGATCCAGTGATAGATTACAATAACATTGGTCTGTCATACAATATCTTCCTCCACATACGCATGGGTGTCCTCGGCATCACGAGCTCGTGTATTGCCTGGTCAGAACCCTCCAGGATCCTCCTTAGGTGTCCTGGCACTTCACTCAGGGACCGCTTCGTCGGCCCTCGCCCATCGTACTGGAAGCGCACCATTTTAACCATACCGAGGCTAGTCAAGACCTCGACAGGCTTTGCCGCGTGAGCTATCCCTCGAACACTTTCCACCAGCTGTTGCAACCGAACTTCCCTTAGATAAACATATATACCAAATGCTCCCTCCAGCATTCTAGCATAATACAGTCCTTTAAGAAAACAGGGTTTCTATGTAAGTTTTCAGTTTTGATTTTTGTTTCAAAACCATGAATAATCTTAAATCCGTATCTCAATACTTCTAGATCCAGGTCTGAATTCCAAACAGAATTCCTTGAATTCTGTCAACTTGATCCTCAGATCAAAATCAAAAGTCTTAACTTAGTTTCAGATTCGGTGGTTGTTTTGCGTGCATTTTTCTTGAACTGAGCACTTCGTCATTGACGAAGGAATTAGGTCTTGGTCAATAGTCAGAATCAGAGTTTGGGTCTGGAAAGGTTCTTCCTAAACTATCTTTCTCGAAAGGTACTATTTTAATTTCTCTTTTTCTAAATTTCGTTCGACGAATATTTGCTTACAGAACATAAATTTCTTATGAGGAATAAAATAATCATTTATCTCAATCTCCGACTTCGATAGTTTAAATGAATTTTCTCATTACCATCTTAGTGAATATGAAACGGTAGCATTTCTTCTCTCACAGATTATCTACTTATTCATTTTTCTAATTTTTATGAAAATTAAATAGAGGATTAAGGAGAACCCTTATTTAATTATAAAGATTCTATATGCATCTAATTATGCATAAAATCCGATTCTGATGAAAGTCACACTTTTATCATCATAGAAAAAAATCATTTATGATGAAAATCACTCTTTTAATAAAAAAATATCTTTTATGCACCCATTTATGTATAAAAACCATTTATGATGAAAATCACACTTTTAATATAAAAATATCTTTTATGCACCCATTTATGCATAAAAACCATTTATGATGAAAGTAATACTTTTATAATAAAAAAATAATCTTTTATGCATACTTTTATGCATAAAAATCAAATATGATAAAAGTAACACTTTTATAATTAAAAAAATAATCTTTTATGCATACTTCTATGCATGAAAATCAATTATGATAAAAGTAACACTTTTATAATAAAAAATAATCTTTTATGCATACTTTATGCATAAAAATCAAATATGATAAAAGTAACACTTTTATAATAAAAAAATAATCTTTTATGCATAAAAATCAAATATGATAAAAGTAACACTTTTATAATAAAAAATAATCTTTTATGCATACTTTTATGCATAAGAATCAAATATGATAAAAGTAACACTTTTATAATAAAAAATAATCTTTTATGCATACTTCTATGCATGAAAATCAAATATGATAGAAGTAACACTTTTATAATAAGTAAAAAAAACCTTTTATGCATACTTCTATGCATGAAAATCAAATATGATAAAAGTAACACTTTCATAATAAAAAAATAATCTTTTATGCATACTTCTATGCATGAAAATCAAATATGATAAAAGTAACACTTTTATAATAAAAAATAATCTTTTCTACATACTTTTATGCATAAAAATCAAATATGATAGAAGTAACACTTTTATAATAAAAAGATAATCTTTTATGCATACTTTTTATGCATAAAAATCAAATATGATAGAAGTAACACTTTTATAATAAAAAGATAATCTTTTATGCATACTTTTATGCATAAAAATCAAATATGATAGAAGTAACACTTTTATAATAAAAAGATAATCTTTTATGCATACTTTTATGCATAAAAATCAAATATGATAGAAGTAACACTTTTATAATAAAAAATAATCTTTTATGCATAAAAATCAAATATGATAGAAGTAACACTTTTATAATAAAAAATAATCTTTTATGCATACTTTTATGCATAAAAATCAAATATGATAAAAGTAACACTTTTAATAAAAAGATAATCTTTTATGCATACTTTTATGCATAAAAATCAAATATGATAAAAGTAATACTTTTATAATAATACTAATTTTCTTTTATACAAATAATCAAAATGCATCTTCTATGCATGAAAATGATACTTTAGAATATAGAAACCATAAGGATTACTCTTTTAGAATATAGAAACCATAAGGATTACTCTTTTAGAATAATAAAAGATGAAATTTATTTTACTAATTTTCAAAAATTTTACCATAACCTCCTTTGTATGGCTGACCATTTTTCAATTTTGAAGTCTCTAAGATTAATTAAAAGTGCACCAAGAGTATTGAAATTATTCTAAAGTAAACATTTTTCTACTTATTTAAGACAAACATTATAAAAAACTTGACTTTAATCATTAATACTTCACCTAGGATAGAGAATGGTTGGATTTACTAGAGAAGAGAGGGAAATGCCTTTTGCAATGAGGCATAACATCACTTGCAATTTTAGAGAAGACAAAAAGCATAGAAAACCATAAAAACCATAAAATAAATGAAAAAGAGAAGAATCACCAACTTACTAATGAATTTTGAGAGCTTTCCTTTGGCTTGATGGTTCGAGGGTTCAACTCTTGTTTGAGACAAGAGTGGCCACCAATCTTCTAGAAGAGGGAAGGTCAAAAACTAATGAATTATGAGTACAATTCACTATTTTTGGCACTTGGGAGAGACAGGGTAACAGTGCAAAACACTATTAAGTTTCAACAAAGGGGGAGGCTTCTATTTATAGAAAAAAGTGATCTTCTAACCAAGCCAACTGATTCTAGAATTTTCCAGATCAGTTTGGTCAATTTTTGACCATTTTTAGGCCAGTTTTGCTCACTTTTTGGATCTAGTTGAAACAGGAGAGAGGAGAGATAAAAATATCCCATTATTTGGGAGTTTAAAACTCATTCAAGCATGTGAAATAGGCGTCTCCTTCATGAGGAGAATTCCCCCATGCAGAGGTGTCAAAAATGCATCATTTCACCTAGATATCTCTCTTTTTTAACTATTAACCTTGTCCTTAGTCAACTCTTCATCTTATATGAGTATTTACTCATTTTTGGGAGATTTTTCTTTTATTTTTCTATTTATCTCCTCCCTACATTTGTATGAATCTTATTGGTCCATAGGAACCTTAATTTAAAATTTCGAAAAAATCTTCACTCCCAGGATAATGCCTCTTGAACAGATTATACTTAATTTCTAATGCACCTTCTGAAAATCTTTTTGAACTTCTGTTTCAAGGGAACTTATTTTAATAAGATGAGAATTTTTTCCATTCAAAAATATTTAAAATTTGAATATTCTCTCTCTAGAATAATTTCTCTCTCTAGGCCAAAACTGGTAGAAACAAGATCTTTTATATTTCTGAAGAGGGATTTGATTACAGGGGAAGATGTTGGACATCTTGAGAGACTGGGGAGGAATCTTACAGCGACCTTAAGAAAACCAATCACAAACAAAATGAAAATGAACATCAATGTGTTTGGATCGTCCTCAAATAACTGGATTTTTGGCTAAAGCAATAGCACTCTGTGAATCTGAGTAGATGAGTGTCGGAGTAGATGAACATCCAAGGTGATTCAGAATTTGCTGAAGCTAAAGTGCTTCAGAAGTGGCATTAAGATATGACTTGTACTCTGCTTCTGTCGATGAAGAAGAAGTAATTCATTGCTTTCTACATTTCCAAGAAACAAGTCCTTTACCAAGCATAAAACAATAGCCTGACATGGAACGCCTTGTTGGAGATGTGCCATTGTCTATGCAGGATGGCAAAGTGAAGTACCTTGCAGATGTACTTCATGTTCCGAACATAACAACAAGAATTTGGTTTCAGTTGGCCAGATGATTGAGCAAGGTTTGCAGGCTCGGTTTAATCCTGATGGTGTTATGTTGAAGACTTTAAAGACAAGTGCAGGTTGGTTGCAAAAGGCAATAGAGTGGGCAGAATGTTTACGTTGAATGTAAACATGCCTGAAGTGAGTACTGCAATGTTTGCAAATGGTTCAGGAATTGTTGCAAACACAAACATTTGGCATAAAAGAATTGGACATGTGAATGTGCAGAGAATGAAGTCTATGCAGACTAAAGGAATTGTGACAGGGCTGCCAAAGTTTAAAGTTGAAGGTATGCAGAGAATATGTGAAGCATGCCAATTTGGAAAGCAAACAAAGTACGTATTTCCACGTAATAGAAATGTGAGCAGAAATGCACTAGATGTTGTCCATTCAGATGTATGGGGTCCTACGAAGACCATGTCTATGGGGGGCTACAGGTATTATGTGACATTTATTGATGACCACACAAGGAAATTGTGGGTATACTTCATGAAGGAGAAGAGTGAGGTGTTCACTCACTTTCTAAATTTCAGAGTTATGGTTGAAAAGCAAACAGGGAAATATGTAAAAGGCCTAAGGTCAGATGGAGGGGGAGAGTACTTCTCCAATGAGTTCTTTGAATTTTTGAAGAAAAATGGTATTCAGATATAGTTTACATGTAGATACACTCCGTAGCAAAATGGAGTTGCTGAGTAGAAAAACAGGCACATTGCTGAGATTGCGCGAGCATTGATGGAAGAGAAGAATATGCCGCATAGCTATTGTTGGATAGGTGTCATCTCCAGATGGTGTCACGCTAGTGGCACACTCTTTAGCCTCTAGGCATTTTTTGGGATTTATAGCATTCATTTTCATTTTTTCCTATTTACACATTTTTGGGTGGAGGAAAGGGTGGAGGAACTTTTCTAGAGATCCGTTCATCTTGTGCCTATATATATGAGGCATTGTAGTTCATTTCTAATCAAGTTGGCTAGTGGTTCATTGATGAGTTCTTGAGTACATTGTCTCTTCTCTTATCTCTTCTTTCTCACATGGTATCAGAGCAAGGTGGTGGCGCACATAGAGCCTCCTTATCCTTCTTCCTTTCTACCTCTAGTCCTCTTCAACAACCCCGCTTTCAATGGCATTTTTTTATTTTTTTTTAATTTTCTGCTAAACGAATACGTTTTTGAGGATTGTGCTCGCGAAACCTACTAGAATCATCGTGGTCTACAACTTAGCAGAAGAAAGTTTTCACAAATTCCTCACCGTTTTTGAGTTATTCTTCGCAAACTGCCTGCATGCAGAATTTCTGCTTGCGTTTTTTGTAGAAGCCCTTACTCATCATCCTTGCACTCATTTAATGATACAAAAGGCTTCAAACTAGCCCCTTACCATCCTCTACAAGTGTGTTTTTTAAAGCACTTTAATCCGAGTCCTACAACTCTACTTGCGGGTGAAAACATTGCCAACTAGTTTTTCCTACATGCAGTAGCGTTTTTTTTTGGAGGCTTCTTGTGGAGAGATTTGTAGCCATTTCTTGGCTGTGTTTTCATCATCAACTTCAGCCCTCTTCATGGTGTTTTGAGGTACATATTCATCCTCTTTTCTACACCTTTCTACCGGCTGAAAATTCCACTTTGCTACACACTTTGTGTTTGCATTTTTGTGGACAATCAACTCCTCCATACTCCTTCTACCTAAGGCTACATTCTTAGCCCTCTTTTGGTGGTTTCTACGGAGTCTATTGGTTCATATATCGGCTGTGTTTTCGTACTATCTTTGTGCATATTTTGGAGATACTTCCTTGGTGGACAACCCATCTATTGGTTGCGTTTTTGGAGATACGACACTTCTTCCCTTGTGTTTTCCCACCCTCCTCTCCCTATGGGATCTCGGAAGTCCTCTACTCCAAAAGACAAAAAGACAAAGGAAAACTTAAAGATACTATGGATCCTACATCTCCTACGACGGTTGGACCGGCAACTACTACAACAACGGAAGTTGGTGCAATTCCTTCTTTGGTAGATGCTTCTACTTTCTTTTTTCTGTCATATCCATTACCTTCTACGGATCCTTTCTCTCTTTCTTCTTTGTCCTTTATGCCTTCCTATCCACATACTTCTATGCCCTCTATGGTATATTCCCTTACATCATCTATGCCTTTTATGGCAACTTCATCTACTATGATTCCTCCTTCTACTACTTCCACTACTACTCCTCTCCCCACTCAATCATATCAGCCCTTTAACCCATTCACTCAATCTTTGAACCTTCTAAGTCTTTCCGATTCACAAAATCTTACCCCAAACAACTACCACACTTGGTCCTTGTTTATGCAACTTCTTTTGGAAAGCACCGAGGTGTGGTCTATAATCACTTCTCCTCATATGGTGCCTTCTCAATATCAAACCTATATGGATGCACGGGCCAAAGCTTTACTTGTGCATGGCATATCTACATCGATTGTGTCTCAATTTCTTTCTACAAGGAGTACGGCTCAACAATTATGGCACGCTATACAAATGCAATATGGAAGACTTTCAACGGTTAAGATGGCTAAGTTGGAAGAAGATTTGGATAAGCTTTCTATCTCTGAATCCGACAACATAGTGGAGAAGCTTGGAGAATTCAATCGAATCATGCGACAACTTGAAGAGTTTGGTACATTGGTAAGCAATCCGGTCCACAAGCTACTTGGTAAATTGCCTTCTTCTTTTGAATCGTTCAAAGATAACATCTTTCTTCGAGTTCCTTTCTCTTCCTTTGAAGAGACTATGGGTCTTCTTCATGATAAATGCCTTACTCGTCGCAAGCAAAACAAAAAGGAGTCAACTTTTGTAAGCCAAGGCAAGGGGAATGATCAACGCAAAGGCTCTAATTCCAATGCTAAAGATTCTTCAACCAAAGGCGATAAGGATAAATCAAAGGATTCTTCCAAGGAGTGCATTTTCTGTGGTCATAGTGGCCATACGGAGGATCGTTGTTTTGCTAAGAAGGTGGCATCCAAGAAGGTAAAAGTTGAACTTGAATCCAAATCTAAGGGTTCTTCTATATCAACATCTTCTCACGAGACAAAGATAAAGACAAGAAGGAAGACGGTAACGCCAAGGTTGCATATGTTGCTATGTCTTGTACTTCTTCATGTGACACCACTTATGGTGATCAAAGATCTTGATACGCATACTGCGGATGAGTGGATTGCCGACAGTGGTGCTACCTCTCACATGACGAATAGTTCTTCCTTATTGGAAAACCATAAGTCTATCTCTTCATCAGTACACATTGGTGATGCTTCCTCTCTCCCTGTGATTGGTATTGGTGATGTTTCTTTTGGAGATGCTATCTTACATGATGTTTTGCATGTGCCTAAGATGTCTGCCAACTTATTTTCTATCTCTAAGGCTACTTCTAAAGGTCTTGGGGTTTACTTTGATGATGAAGTGATTGAAATCATTGATAGACAGTCACTTTCTTGTGTGGCACATGGTTATCAAAATGCTGGGCTTTATCATATAAGCTCTTTTACAGCACAGTTGCCACCACATGAGTCTCATCTTCATCAATTATTTGCTTCTCCTAAAGCACTTATTTCTAATGAAGATAGTGATCTATGGCATTTCCGCTTTGGCCATGTTCCTCTTGCTACTTTGTAACATCTTGTCTCACATGACATGGTTTACAGGTCTACCAAAGCTTCAGAAATCTCGCCATCACATTTGTTCTTCTTGTGCTCAAGGAAAGCAACATTGGGCTTCTTTTCTAGAGGAGGCTACTTATAGGGCCACACGCATACTTGAGCTTATTCATGCTGATCTTGCAGGACCTATGGAAGTACAATCGCTTGGTGGATCCAAGTATTATATGCTTCTTGTGGATGACTTCTCTCACAAATCATGGGTTTATTTCTTACCTAAGAAGTCTGATGCTCTTTCTCATTTCAAGGTTTGGCTTGCCCAAATGGAGAATCAAGCAAGTCAAAAGGTATCTTTTCTCAGGACTGACAATGGGGGTGAGTTTATAGCATTTGAGGATTTTCTAGCTTCAAAAGGCATACAACGACAAACCACCATACCCTACACTCCTCAGCAGAATGGTGTGGTTGAAAGAAAGAATAGAACGATGAAGGAAATGGCCCACTCCCTCTTACATCATGCGAAGCTACCTTCCTCCTTTTGGGGTGAGGCTATAGCTACTTCAGTTTATCTTCTCAATCGCTCTCTTACGAAAGCAGTGGACGGCATGACTCCAGAGGAGGCTTTCACAGACCACAAGCCTACTGTTTCTCAATTTCATGTCTTTGGTTGTGTTGCTCATGTGCATGCGCCTTCTTCTAAGAGGAGGACTCTTGATGCTAAGTCCAAACCTATGATATTCACAAGATATGCTTCTCGCTCCAAAGGGTTCCGTTTTTGGGATCCTTCTTGTGAGGATATTATTCTTTCACGTGATGCCATCTTTGATGAGCATGTTTTTGGTCTTGATGAGTTACCACCTTCTACATCTCTCTCAGATCCATTTTCATCTCTTGAGCTTGAGCCTCTCTCATTCCCTACAGTCTCATCCTCATCTACACCATCAGTTCCTACTTCATCCCCTCCATCCATTTCGATTGTGACACCTACTACTTCATTGGATTCTACACGGACTTCTGGTCCTCCAAAATGGGTTCACTCTCTACTTCAGGATTCAGGTATATCACTTTCAGATGCTCAACAATCTACTACACGTTTCTTACGTACACGCCCTTCAGTAAATATTTCCCTGATGTCTCATATTGGTGTGTTTGAGCCTGAAATGGTTAAGGAAGCTCTTTCCTTACCACATTGGTGTGAAGCAATGCAAACAGAGATTTCTTCTATTGAATCTAATAACACATGGCAGTTAGTTCCACGACCTTCACATAAAAAGGTCATTGGTGTTAAGTGGATTTTCAAAAAGTCAAGTTTCATTCTGATGGTACTCTTGATAAGTACAAGGCACGACTTGTTGCTAAAGGTTATGCTCAAAAAGAAGGTGAAGACTTTGATGAAACTTTTGCTCCTACTACCAGATATTCTACTATTCGTGTTGTTTTTGCTCTTGCTTCACACTATGCCTGGCCTATATATTAAATGGATGTTAAATCTGCCTTCTTGAATGGCGATTTAGAGAAGGAAGTTTATGTGGCACAACCTGAAGGTTTTATTGCACACAGGGTCATGAACATGATGTGTATTTATTATAGATAGCTCTTTATGGTCTTAAGCAAGCTCCTCGAGCTTGGTATTAGAAGATTGACAGTTTTCTCCTTTCTCTACATTTTGAGAGGACTCATGCAGATCCTAATCTTAATGTGCTTATTGTGGATGATGATATATGCATTCTTGTGCTTTATGTGGATGATTTGACACTCAGTGGCTCTAATTTGGACCTACTCAAATGGGTTCAAACTCAACTCACAACATCATTTGCCATGAGTGATCTTGGACTACTCCACTATTTTCTTGGTTTAGAAGTGTGGCAATTTGCTTCTGGCATCTTTCTTTGTTAAAAGAAGTATACTTTAAGGTTGCTTAAGAAATATGGCATGCATGATTGTGCATCACTCACTTGTCCCATGGATCCTAATTCAAAATTATCCAAAGATGATGATTCCCCTGAGGTTGATTCTATAGAGTATCACCAACTTATTGGTTCTCTACTTTATTTGGTTAACACTCGGCCAGATCTCTCCTATGCTATGAGTATTCTCAGCCAATTCTCTTCACAGCCTCGTCGATCTCATTGGCAGGCAGCTTTGAGGGTTCTTTGATATCTTCATGGAACTCTTGAGTATGGCATTTCTTATGCAAGTGGAGATACACTTATTGGTTACTCAGATTCTGATTGGGTAGGGTGTATTGATAAAGCAGTTTACAAATGTAGTCATCATGAAGAAATTGAAACATTTAGATAACTCTCACAGTGTGATTAGCAACAATTGTAAGAAATACCACTACTACTTGAAAAGCAGTCAACAAGAATGAAGAACTAAGCCACAAGCACTAGTTGGCTTTATGCCTAATATATTTATATGTAGTCAATTACAAATGTAGTCATCCTCAAGCAATTGAAACATTTAGATAACTTATAGTGTAACTGGCAACAATTGTACGTAATACCACTACTGCTTGAAAAGCAATCACAAGAATGAAAAACTAAGCCACAAGGACCAGTCGGCTTTGTGCCTACCATATTTTGACTACTTTGTGAACCCTTTAGGATTGCTTTATGACTACTTTAAAGTTAAAGCAGGAATTGAAAAGAAATCACAACCACTACCACCTTAAAAAAAGTAACAAGAATAGAAAAAGCAACCATAAGCACCAGTCGTTGACACTGTAACTACTATAATGACTACTTTTTAACTGCTTTCAACTGCTTTTGATTGCTTTGTGACTACTTCAAAGAACTACTCTTTGATTGCTTTAGGATTGCTTTGACTACTTTGTGACTGCTTTGGGATTTATTTGGCTACTTTTATTGCTTTTAACTACCTTGTGACTCTTTGATTGCTTTAGGATTGCTTTGATTGCTTTGTGACTGCTTTGGGATTTATTTGGCTACTTTGATTGCTTTTAACTACCTTGTGTGATTGCTTTGAACTCTGCTCTCTTTAACTGCTTTGACTACCTCAAACTACTTTGTGACTGCTTTGAACTGCTCTCCTTAACTTCTTTGACTACCTCAAACTACTCTTTAAGTGCTTTTGATTGCTTTGTGAGGACTACTTTGAGACTGCTCTATGGGCTACTTTTTGACTTCTTTTAAGTCAAGAAAGGAGTTGCAAGGCACACACAACCAGTACTACTTAAAAAGCAGTCACAAGCATGAAGGAAGCAGCCATAGACACTAATAAGCATTTTAACTACTAGTGTGATTGCTTTTGTAACTGCAAAAACAGTGTTGCTTTACAAGCAATCACAAATATGGAAAAAGCAAGCTTCTTCAACTAGAGTTACAACTACTATTTTGACTTGAGATCTATCACAAAGAACTTGCAAAGTAGTCAAATGGTAGAGCCACATTACACTATATAGACTAAAATGTAGTATCTAGAGTACTAAGGTTCAATGAAAGAAGTATGTAGACTAGTTAAACCATGCATAGGTTGTAGACTAGTTGAATCACACATTAGGAAGAAACTACAAGAAATGAGCTGCTCTATATTAGTTACTAGAAAGTGTACAAGACCTCAGGTACCTCAAGATGAAGAGGATGTGTTACATAGTATTTTTTTGCCTATCCTCTTATGATAACATATTTCTTTTTGGGGGACACATGTATCTGTTGTCCAAAATTGAAATACAATAGTGTAGTCTCATGGTGGTGGTGGCTAACTATAGTGCATAATAGCGTCAATAACTAGTGTAGTCTCATGGTGGTGGTGGCCGACTATAGTGCACAATAGTGGCACTAACTAGTGGTCAGGTGGAGAACCCCATGGTGGTGTCCCAAAATGCCAACAAAGTTGGTCATCTCCACACTAGAGATGCCCAACGAGGTGGGTGAACTAAGTGACACTAGAAGAGGTGGGTGTTTGAGTCGGCACAATGGCACCTCTTGGAGGTTAACACATAGGGATGGATAGTATTATAAAATACATGGGGATGGCTCGTTCACCCACCCAACTAGGCAAGTGAACTAAGTGATGCTAGGAAAAGTGTGGGAATTTCAACAGGCACAGTGGCACCTCTAGGAGGTTAACTCATAGTAGGGATGGATAGTATTATAAAATGCATAGGGGGATGGATAGTACTAAAAATGCAAGAGGGAAAAAGTATCAAACGTATGTTGGCAATGATGGTGGCAACAACATTTAAAATGCAGCCATGATGATAACGACGATGGCAACAATAGTAATGGTGGGTTGTAAAGAAAAAAAATGTATCATCATTATGGTTGTTCGCCCTAGCTATGATACCATGTTGGTTCATAGGATCTAGAGCTCAAGCTATGGAGGGTGGAAGATTTTCCATGGTGTGAGTGTAGGAGAGAGATGAGGATTTGTTGAAATTTGAGCATTGTGATGAGCTATGGTGGATCAAACACTAGAATCAACATTATTAACAAAGTGATTAGCAAATAATTAAGATGTAATTAGTGGGTAATTAACAAATAGATTAATGTAGGCATGGATACTCAAAAACCAGCAAATTCTCATTAGGGCTATGCCTCAATTTATAGAGTTTACATCAAGCATCAAATCCCATTGATTTCTCCATGATTCACTCCCAGAATATCTCCACCTCTTGCCTGATTCTCTCCACCTCTTCTCTTTTTCCTGAATATCTCCCTGAATTACTCCACACTTCCTAAATTCTCTCATGCTACCCTTTATTCTCTCCCAATAGATTCTTCTCACCTTTTCATAGGTTCTTTCACAATTACATCTTCTCTTTTACAGCCTCTAACCAAGGGCTTGTTCTCGCACACACCCTATTCACTTGTATATTTCAACACCTCCCCTCAAGTGAATAATCCTAGCACACCTGGACCCTATACCAAGTTTCCCTCTTACTTGATAGCTCGCGGCCAGTGCCTCAAGTCCCTAAACTCCATAGTCCTTGACACTCTCTCTCTCTATGTGTCCAAGGCTACTATAAGTGCTAGCGACCTTGACTAAAGTGCTCACACATACATCTACCACTTGGCCTACATCATCGATGGCTCCGAGGTGGTTTTACTTTGTTGGGGTAGGTTACATTGGGTTGTGGGGTCTCTCTCTCTCTCTCTCTCTCAGAAAAGATGATCCGACTCCACTTCCTTTGGAGCCTCCATGAAGTTTGCCGATGTCGTTCCTTCTCCACTGGGTTTGCTGTAGCAGTCTCTCGCCATATGTCCTGGCTTTCCACATTTGTGGCAAGTGAAGGTCCTTCCTCCTTCTCTGCCTCTTCCTCGTCCTCGTCCTCGAGAGAATCCTCCTCGGGTGAAGAATGCTTTTTCCTCTCCTGCTGTTGAGTCGAGCCCTTTCTTCTCTTTGCCTCTGCTCTCTTGCTCTAGTAGAGCTGCTTCTATCTCTTGTAGCTTCAATTCAGGTACATTCTTTAGTGTTGCTACAATGTTTTCATAATCACCTTTGTCCACACTCTTCAGAAGTATAGCTAATGCTTCATCATCTTCTACCTTTTTGCCAATAGCTGTCAGCTGTTGCTTAATGCTTTTATATTTGTTCAAGTGTGTGATTAAAGGTTCACTTTCCTTCATGTCCAATTTGTAGAATTGCATTAACAGATTTATCTTTGAATTTTTTGCTTGTGTACCAAATAATTTATTTTCATCCCATGCATCTTTTGCCCATTGTATCCCTGTGATGTGATGAATGATTTCATCATTTAAAGTGAGTGCAATAAGTCCCAATGCTTTTTCATTCCTGCTCTTCCACTCATTTTCCCCTCTCTCTGGGCATTCATCTCTCCCTTCAACTAGTCCCCACAGATTTTTCCTCATGAGCAAATACATGGTTTTTTTGTCTGCCATGTATAAAACTGCTCCCCATTAAATTTGGCTATTTCCTGTGCTGAACTCATGGTGATGTGAAGGGGGTCTTACCTCTTGATCCAATTTCAAGATTCAAGGGCAGTGTCTACCCTTTTATAACTCAATCTGGTATTTAATAGATGATTACAACAAATTTATCAGCATAAAATCACCAGAAATTACACTAAATCAAGGGTAACCAATTTGTACAGAATGGTTGGAGTATCAAACCAACTCTGAATTGCAATCTGAAGTTATAAGGATATGTATCAGATACCTAATGGTTAATTTGAACCCTCAATTGCACCAAAATACAGTGATTAGTGCTGATTAATCATTGATTAGCAAATTAATGCTCTATTTTATGTGCAAAAAATAGAGTATGCGGGGTGTCCAAGTCTGGTGCCTTAGACTTCAAATGAGCTCAAATGCTTTCAAAGACATCAATAGCAATGAGTCTAGTAGAGGATTAAGCCAAGAAGCACAAGATTTGACCAAATATTGAAAGCTTAATCTTTTACCAAAGTCACCTGCAGATTTGATGAAGAGCTTGGATCTCACTGTAGACTTGATGAAACTGAATTCTGTCTTCACCAGCTTGTAGAGCATGCTTGAAAACCCCCGGGGCTAAGAGGAATTGAAGCAATTTGATTTGATGGGCACAAGATCTGCAAATCTATCAGAAAAGTATGCGCTGGAAAAAACACGAAATGCTCCTGAATGCACCGGCGGTTTGCTGCATTTTTTGCATAGGCTGGAGCCCAATGATGTTAGCTAGCTATGGTTAGAAGCTTTTGAGCTATTGTTGTGTGTGCAAGAAGAGGGAGCTCCTCCACTAACTGGGGTTGCAGAAACTAGTTGAAAAGAAGAGGGAAAATTATAATTTTCTACTAATCCTAATTAGTAAAATAATTAGCAAGATAATGGGCTCACAAATTAGCATGGCTCTTTATAGAGTTTACATCAAGCATCAAATCCCATTGATTTCTCCATGATTCACTCCCAGAATATCTCCACCTCTTGCCTGATTCTCTCCACCTCTTCTCTTTTCCCTGAATATCTCCCTGAATAACTCCACACTTCCTAAATTCTCTCATGCTACCCTTTATTCTTTCCCAGTAGATTCTTCTCACCTTTTCATAGGTTCTTTCACAATTACATCTTCTCTTTTACAGCCTCTAACCAAGGGCTTGTTCCCGCACACACCCTATTCACTTGTATATTTCAAGAGGATTAAGGGAGAGACATGAAGTTTAATCCATGACAATGGTGGAGAGAGAGAGAGAGAGAGAGAGAGAGAGAGAGAGAGAGAGATGTGATAGAATAAAAGAGAGAGATGTTGCACTACCCAAATGATATTCATATTGCGATTCTAGCACCACCCAATTACATGCTTTTATAGGCATCAAACCTCATCTTTTAACCTAGACCTTAATAAGGGATGACAATTCTCTTCCACACTTGGTATCTTCTCCACCCTGCCCATATTCGAATGCTGCTCCTTGTCCAGAGGAGACAGACAGGTAGCCCATTGTCTAGAACCTCCTTTTTTTCTTTGCCATTCAGCCACTTGATGGTGGGAACCTATTCTCATGTTGCATGCAGGTGTCATAAGAGGCAGAAGGATGTGTTGGGAATGGCTCTACTAGTTAGAGTTTATTTTTTAAAAGGAAAGTTATGATGGGGGGCCCTACTACCCATTAGGACAAAAATTCAAGGGTGTAGTAGTGAGAGCAACCTTACCAAATCCTTTCATTGGACATGAGAAATCGTTAAATTGCTTATGTAACTGTGTGAGGAGAAGACTCAAGGAAGAAAAGAAAATCATGCTAAGTAGAACCACTGTCAAAATACCTATCTCACTAACATGCATACATTATGGATATAAGGGTCACACTTATAAATGTAGTGCATGAATTCTCAATCATCATATGCATAGTTTGTTGACTCCTTCTTTTAAACATATGCATATGATGAATTACCAATCATCATATATGCATAGTTTGTTGACTTCTTTTCAACATATGCATATGACGAATTCCCAAATCATCATATGCATAGTTTGTTGACTCGCTTTCAACACTTGTTGTTGATGCATCAGCCATGCTATCTAACTCTTTCTTCTTCTTCTTCTTCATCCTTTTTCTACATTCATTAATATAATGGCATGGATTCTGATAGTAGTTACATTTTGCTTTCACCCCCCTTCTCAACATCCTTGCCAAAAGACTGTGTTGATTCTACCTATGGCTTATAGCCAAATACTTTTCCTTCAATATCTATTTTTTAGTTATTTAACAAGATTTTACTAATTTCAAGATTACAATTATCATAGAGCACTAGCTAGATCAAGTTTTGTTGCTAGCAAAAGAACTTCATTCCTAGAATTTATCGATACAAAATTGTAATTGTCAAGTATCTATACAAGTATCTATGAGATTTCAATTGTCAACTATCTACAAGATTTTAATTGTCAACTATTTAAAAGATTTTAATTGATAACTATTTACAAGATTTATCTATCCAAGTATCAAAAGATTTCAATTGCTAACTATCTATGAGATTTTAATTGTCAACTATTTACAAGATTTATCTATCCAAGTATCAAAAGATTTCAATTGCTAACTATCTACAAGATTCCAATTGTTTGTACCACCTCCTGCCTATGAGCTCCTATCCAAGTATCAAAAGATTTCAATTGCTAACTATCTACAAGATTCCAATTGTTTGTACCGCCTCCTCCCACATGCCTATGAGCTCCTATGATAGGGCGAGGAGGTGTGTTCACGTCTTCATCAACATCTTCTGAGAGACATCCTCTAGATCTAGGCAACATGCAGATGATGAGGCAGACATACCACGAGTAGAGAGTTCCATGTTGGTGTGTGAATTGTTGAGGCACTCACAGACAGACACAATGTCAATGCCATATATCCATGAGCTAGAGTTTGGAAGATGTCGTGATGCACTGGTACTAGAGAGACATGATCAACCTATGGTAAGTGATGTTTCTTTTTTCTAAGTATTATCCATTGACTTGTTCAAATTCTATATGATCTTAATAGACAAAGTGATATATAACATGCACTTAGGTACAATCATTATGGCCACACCAAGTTGTACATCTTTCTGATGATGGCGATGGCTTTCATGGGCTTGATTGATCTATGCTTCCTCACACGTGACATATTTAAGCTATTCTTCAGTTACATATGGAGGCACGTGCTCACCAATTACCTCTTGGACCTCAGTCCGCCGAGATGTCTGAAAATCATCCCTTACCTAGTTGCCTACTACCTCTCATAGAGACATATAATCATAGAAATTATGGAGGCTGGCTGGGGGCATCACTTCCTAGGTGATGGAGAGTTTTTTAGCTTTTGGGGGTGCTATCTATGTGATCGCACCATCTACGATTACTGGTAGGGGCCGCGGTCTTTTTATTGCACATGATTTACATGTCCCAGTTAACTCTGAGGTCACTCTTATGATATTTTATGGACCTATCTATTCATGAGGACTATGGCATGAGATTTTTTACTATATCAAGAGTATGACCACATATGGTTTATATGATAATGCTTCCTCTCTTGCTAAAAAAGGCATTACCCATAACAAATCAGAGAGATTGTATATTGATGGTAGACCTTACACTCAAAGAAATATATCGGGGATAATCAACGGTAGCAGAGGGAGGAATGCAAGAACTAATTGTACTTTTATGGAGTGTGAATAGTCACGAGCTAGTGCACATGAGTAGAGATGTGCCTAGATACACTATAGTCAATGCTATTAGATCCTTGTATGCTCGTGAGGAGTTATAAGTGAATTATGGTTGGCATATTGCGACCACCAATTCCACATAGGGAATAGATGTATTTGTAACATTTTTAGTGCACATGACTTCTGTAAAGGATTTCAGTCCATGAAATTCTAATAGTATATTTATATTTTTCACTCATGATGTCTTGTGGTGCTTAGGTCCCATTAATTTAAGTATATTTGAAATAACATGTGTATATGCTATCAAAATTTGATGAGATTTTACAAATGTGTGTACTCATGCTTTGTTGTCACTTGCCTTATTACTTTGTTAGAACTTGTCTAATTACAAATTATTATATCTTTATTTATGATTTTCTAATTTATATTAGATCACAGGTTCCAGATATGATATTGCAGAAGATGTTCCCTTATATATCATTAAGGTCACTTCTTAGTGTCAGTAGAGTGTATGCGAGTTCTTAGAGCACATGATCCTAGTACTTTTAAAAGGTTGAGAGAGTAATACATATGTCAAACAAAGCAATATGATGATGATGCAGAGCATGATGTTGATGGCATGAATGAGTTTCTTGATGATTGGTTTCACAGTAATACAGATGATAGTGATCCTCATTAAAAATATCTCCAAGAGGAAGCACTCACAAAGATCTATGAGGGTTCTTCTATGACAAAAGTATCTATGACCTTGCTCATCATGAACCTCCAAGCTCCCTACTCCTGGAGCAATGTATCAGTTTTAGCATTACTAACGAAGTATGTTATATATATGGATGCTAAAAGATAGGGTATGTTTATTTTCCTAAGAAATTGTTATTGTCAGATTACTTTCTAGTAAGATTCTACTGCCCGATAACACCAACATAAAAACAAGGAACGAGGCATGAAAGATGATGAGATGAGTCTTGGTCTTGACTATGAAATGATCCATGCATGCATCAATGATTGTATTTTGTATCGAGAAGAGCATGAAAACTCTATTCTCTATCCCAATTGCGGTGCATCACATTTTAAGGAGGGAGCGACAATTATTCCTCATAAGGTTCTAAGACATTTTCCATTATCCACATGGATAGATTAACTATTTTGGAGCCCAAATTATCAAAGCTTATGGATTGAGTGGCAAAGAATATGAACATAGAAGAAATCCTACGCATTCCATTTGACTGTGAAGCCTTCAAGCACATTGATAGAACATGGCCATAGTTTAGTAAAGAACCCTGCCACTTAAAACTTGGTGTTGGTCTTGATGGGATCAATCCATTTTTGCATCAATCAAGCAAGTGGTCAACTTGGTGAGTAGTGCTAATCAACTATAACCTACCACCATTCATGTTCATAAAGAAGGAGAATCTAATATTGAGTTTACTAATTCCAAGTACATGCACAAGCAACATTGTCTAAAAATGTATGAGAATTGTATCCACCTGATATGTTTATACTTCTTGAAAAATTTGATTTAATACAACACTTGGATGCAGGAAAATGAAAAGTCAAAGACATCAATGCTTACCTAGCACCACTCATCATCATGAAGATCTACAACCAACCATGGAAAGGGATAAAAGTGTTTGACATTTCCAAGCCTATATGTGAATGAAGCTTTAAGGTTTGCGACATTCTAACATGGGCTATTCATGACTATCCTACCTATGGTTATTCTTCAAGTATATGATTAGAGTTACTTTGTTTGTATTTGAAAGTGATGTGTAATTGATGGATGCTTAATTGAGGACATTTGAGATATCGTATACTGTTTGGGGTCACCTACAAGGTAATGTTCCTTCAAAAAAGGATATAGGATTCTTCTTTATAAATGACAAGTTAGTTATCCATTGGTGTTTTATCATTTTCCAGGTGGATCATATTGAAGGAAATACTATAACAGAATGAAGGTATAGCAACAAAAATAGCAGCGCTTTTATAACTAGAAGGGTAGGGAGATATCGGGCCCATTTTACTGCTAAACAATCTGCTATTTTCGCTGCAATGGGTTCATTGCTAAGTAGTGAAAATAGCAGCAAAATTTTACTGCTCATCAGTAGAGGCGAAAGTACTGCGTGGTGAAAAAAGTTGTGGAAGACTGGGGAGTCTGCACAAGACTCCCTAGTCTTTCCCAACCCCCTTTTTTAAAATACAGACATAATAAAACTAACACAACTTCATGTCCTACTCATCGTCATGGACACATGTAATGTAAAACTTGACAAATACAAAAAAAGGACAATTGCAATTCATGGTTTTTATTCATGTCGTAATTCTATTACAATACTTGGAAAAATTACATAAGTGTATGAATCCAAAAAGGTCATATACAAAATAAAGCATAATGAAAATCTATGGAGCTAGGGGCTACATTGAGGGGATCTACATCTCATGCATTTCGATTATTATTTTTCCTTACAACTCTACCCCCTCTCTTCTCACCTTTCCATTGCTTCTTGCTTGGAAATTTGCATCACCATTTGTAGTAACACTATTTCTAGTAACATGATCCTAAAACACAATAAAACTAACACAAGTGAAATCAGTTTTGCAAAAACAAAGAGGTTATGGTTTTAGGAATGTACTTACTTGCCAATCATGTCCTCCCCCCACAGTAAAAACAATCAATCCTTCATCTTGGACCCTTTCAAATAGACCTTCCAAACCCCGTTGTAATGCAAAATCATATTCATCTTGCGTAGGGGGGTCCACTGCTCCAAGCTATAGACATATAAACAATGAAACATTACAATTATATTGTTATTTAAGATAACCTTCTTTAATTCAAAGATAAGATACAGTTTGAGGCTAATATATACTTACAAATATTGTTGGGATATCTACCTCTCTTCAAGTGTAAAATCACTCTACAAGTTATTTGCCATCTATCTAAGAAGAAACATAAATTGTTAAAACTCTTATGCATACTCTAATGCATGTATGCATATGGCTAATACATAAGTCTCATGCGTGAGGCTAATGCATAATTCTCAAGCATGCATTGGAAGCTACCAGCACCAAAACATTGCCTGAACCAATAATACTTTGTCGTATATGGATGATGAGAAGGAGCACATACCAAATAGAAGAATGAAATTGACTCTGTTGTGATTACAAGCCATAAGCATGGAATTTTCGTGGACCGACGCGAGTGACCCTATCCTGGACTCGGATTTCTAGGAATGGTACTATCTAGGAATGGTACTATCAAGGACAACTGAGTATTCCCCCTTTCCAGACCCACTCACGCTATTTTTATGCACCAATAAAGGGGACAGATGTTACTGAGCCATCTTTGTGGACCTATTCTACCTACAGTTCCATCCCCTTACACCATGCATTACATGTAGGGCATCACATGTTGTACGCAGCGTCCCACTTATGTTGGCAGTGTAGAACTTATTTTAGGTTCTATGGGACATGATTATCACAGTACATGGTAGGAGAGACACCACAACGACATGATCACGAGAGTGTTCATTACCCAATGGGAGGATCCCAGTAGAATAGAACTGAATAGGAATAGCTTGTAGAGGAGTGAAGGAGGCTGAGAACTTATGGACTTACACCATTAGATATGGCATATGCATTTCCACTTCCTTGATTCTTCTCGAGTATAGTGGCTAATTTCCTAGATAGCTTAGCTCACGGAGCTACTTAGCTAACTTACCTATAGTACCCATGCCTTCTCGCAGTAGTGAGGAGGCACTTAAACCATTACCCAATAGACTAGAGGACGCATATATATATGGAGAACATCCTAGTGAGGGGGAAAATCAAAATGACGATGAATTGGAGCATGCTTATGCACTATGGTTATCTAGTGACGATGAGCTTGCTAGATAGTATGATTTGCAGGTTATTGAGGTGCCATCATGTAGACCAGATCTAGAATTACAACATGCAGTGGATGTGCAACCTCGATATGGACATAATTTTCCTCATTGCCCAAGTGTATTCTAACCCCTCCTCACCTTTTGCTTACTGTTTGTGATTCTCCATTTACTTTTTGTTTGAGTGCTTGCATGCATTGCTAGGTATCTAGTCTATCAATTTTCTAGTTATTACTTGGTAACATTTAGGCTTTGTTCCTAGTTCCATCTATCCTTAGATTGACCTTAGAGTATGCCAAAGGAGTATGCCAAGTACTCCACCTTCCTTAGTGTACCCTCTTTAGTTAGAATAAAGCCTCCTAGGTGAATTTTAAGGTGAAACTAGTTTATTAAAAAAAACCACAAACAAAACAAAAAAAAAAGCAAAAAACAAAACCCACAAGAAGATAACTGTCGCCATGTGCGATCTAGGTAGAACTTTTGGCTCTTAGTAGTGATGGAGCCTTGAGACCATAGCCTTGATTTCCATGGGATGGGACCTTGAGGCTAAAAATCTATCAATAAAAGTCTTTAAAAAAATACCATCGTTGTGGAGGTACTTAGTGGTTCTTAGATACTCTTGCATGAGGTCTCTGGACCATTGCTTGGGTCTCTATACGGTGGTGCCCTACTTTTCTATTTTTTAAAGAAAAAAGCAACCTTATAATAATCACTTAGCAGTTCCATTTAGGGGGCTCGATATTAGCTAGAGATGGTTTCACCAAAGGATAGTGTGTTGAGACTAAGGTCATAACCTGAGGCATGCTTTAGATCCTTCTTAGCTTAGATAGAATTTGGACCAAGCTTCATAAGACCCTTGTCTTAACTAGAAAAATTAACCAATTGTTAAATATCATTTCTCACTGCATGATTGGTGTTTTCATTATACTTTTAAATGCACCTTACTCATGGTACCATGTTGCTTTGTAGACCTTCCAGGACCTCCAACATTTCATGCATCCAACAACAACCTCAACAAATCTTCATCGTCGACATATTCCGAGGACAGAATCTACATTAGGAAGGAGGGCATGTTAACCCTCGTCGGCGGACACCTCTCCAGCGTCATTGTATATTTTACATGTGGGATCGCCGCTTGTCTATGAAAGGCACGTCACAGGATTAATATTGGAGACTGTATTCTTATATTAGGGTTTTGCATAAGTCTAGGTGATCGTGGATCTAGCCATGGACCTATTTGCCCAAGGTAAGCCGATGGACCAAGATAAGGGTCATTGTGTATAGTTACCATTCATTCTTTTATGCTAATTCAATAGAGCGCTCTTCTTCTCTATACTCTTACGCTGTTGATTTCTTGCTTTCCTATTGCATGTTTGTGTGCTTACTTGCATGTGTGTGAGAGAGTGAGTGTGTGATTGAGTGAGAGAGGAGGGTCGAGCCTCCATTGGAGTGTGATGGGCAGCTTTGGAGCAGAGCTTGGAGTGTGGCTACGTGGCAACAAGCTCTCCTACGAGAATCCAAGAACAAGCAATCAACGAGGTGAGTGACACATCCCGTTTATGCAATGGTAGATTAGGTTATGGTAGATTAACCTCTCAATTTGAGCTGTTTATGCTCCCAAGTGCGGTGAGGCAAGGCCCCACGACATTGGCTAGTTTGTGCACTCTTTTTATGGTGCAAGGGATTCCCAAGCCATATGCATAAGGCTATATGCATAAGATTTATGCATGAGGCTTATACATAAGCTTTATGCATGAGACTTATGAATAAGCCACATGCATGAGACTTGTGAATAAGCCACATGCCGGTAGCTTCCACCTAGGCACGTTGGTAGCTTCGGATGCATGCCGATAGCTACCAATGCATGCCGATAGTTATCTAGGCATGTGGATAGCTTCCAATGTATGCCGGTAGCTATCTAGGCATGATGGTAGCTTCCATGATGGGTGCTTCCCGGTAGCTACCTAGGCATGCCGATAGATTCCAATGCATGTCGGTAGCTACCTAGGCATGCCAATAGCTTCCAATGCCGGTGCCAGGTGCTTCCAATGCATGCTTGAGACTTATGCATTAGCCTCATGCATGAGCCTTATGCATTAACATATGACTAATTCATAAGTCTCATGCATGAGGCTAAGGCATAAGCATGCCAGTAGCTACCTAGGCATGATGATAGCTTCCTATGTATGCCAGGTGCCACCTAGGCATGCCGATAGCTTTCTATGCATGACGGGTGCTACCTAGGCATGCTGATAGATTCCTAAGCATGTCGGTAGCTTAGGCATAACCAGGACATCTGCCATCAGTGGCTTGCTGCCACCATCACAATATATTTATGTTTTTAATATCCCAAGAACCTTGGTATTTCTACCATGGATACCTTTCACCTTTAAAGAGGTATTTTTGAGTTAGGGTTTTCCCAACTGGTTCCATGCATTGAAAGAGATTAGATTGTGACTAGCCCCCATATCAAGTAATGCATTATAAAGAACTTTACCATAAGGGCTAGGCAATTTAATGGATGTTTGTAGGGGCACTATGTGCTCCTCTGTGTCTCCTTCAACTTCACCCACAAAGGCTTCTGCAGGCAGGCAGGTCTAAGGTTTCCTTCTCATCGTTTTTTAGTTTGGCTTGTCTTTCTCTTGCCTCCTCTTGGGATTGTGTCTTCTTTTCTGAGTGGCCCTTTTCTAGGTGGCTTTCTTGTCATGTGAAGGATGTAAGGATTCTTTGGTGTAAGAGATCCATAGTATTTTTTAAACTTACTTCCATTAAGGAGACCAACAGTTTCAACTCCATCAAGAGTATAACACGTATAGTACCCTGTGTGGGAGTAACTTCACAAATCCTGAATGGTCTCTTTCAGGTATATTTAAGATTTTTCTTCTCATAGCGACACCATACATAAGTACAAGATCCCCTACCTCAATCTCCTTGTCCTTGAGATTTTGTCAAACCATTTCTTTCTTCGGTCCTTTTCTATCAGCATGTTTTGCACTGCAGTTTGTCTCTCCTCAGTGAGTTGTTCTAAAACAAATAGTCGGCCAGCTAATTCAATACCATCAAGCTTTTCACTTATAGCTACCCTTAATCTTGGGATCATGAATTCCCACGGAATTACTGCCTCAAGTCCATACACCATATTAAAAGGTATGCAATTAATTGCAACTTTGTATGATTATTGAAATAAGAACCTTGTTGGTGCTCTCTGCTTGGCGATTTGCCTATGGAATGCCTATGGATAATATGGCATTGACTTACGGTGAACGATCATGAACGTGCTAGTGAGATTTTTTATTACATCATTGATAAAATACTTACCTTGATCACTCACTAGCTTAAATGCACATCCAAAGCATGTAATGATGTTCTCTCATAGAGAAACTTAGCAGTTACCATGGCATCTGCGATTTTCGTGAAGCTCTTGCTTCAGCCCATTTGGTTACATAATCTTTGGCAACAATGATGAAGAGTGCTTTGTGGGCCATGTGCGATAGGACTAATAGGAACAATGAAATCTAAGCCCCATTTTTTGAAAGGTTGGTTAACTCTGACAGGATGCAGTGGCATGATGTCCTGCTTCTGTGGCTTTGCACATTGTTGGTACTCGTCACATCCCTTGACAAATAGTGCACAATCTTTGAAGAGCGGGGGCCACCAATACCCTGATTAGAGTATTTTTCTTGCTATAATGCCACCTGCAATAGTGTCCACTAGCTACCTCTTGGTGCACTTGTTCAATGGTTTCTAAGTATTCATCCTCCCCTAGGGTAGCATGTTAGTATGTCATCCTTACCTCTTCTATAAAGAGTTTCGAAAATAAGTTGGCAAGGTGCACTCTCTTTTAGCAACTTTCTTGCTAAATCTTTCCTTAGTTCCTTTCCTTCTAGAAAACCATTAACTAAAAAGTTAACAATTTTCTCACTCCATTCTAGAATAGCCTTATCCTTGAATAGTGTAGCATCTATAGTAACTCGTCTTCAACCCCAATTGGTGTTTCACCATTAGGTATGTGAGATAGATGATCCGCCATGACATGTTTCTTGCCAGGACTCACAACTACTGTGAAATCAAACTTGAGAAGAATTAACAACCACCTTATGATCCTTCTTGTGGAGCTTGGTTTGTTTACTAGATAAAACAAGGCTTGATGGTAAACATAGAAAACAGTTTTGTTAGCGAAGGTAAATTTACAGCATAAACATTTCTAACCCTTCATGCTCAGTGGTGGTGTAGTTTATTTCAGCCTCATCTAGTTGTGCTGACTTGCAAAACTAATAGGATAGTTTAATTTGTGTTCCCCTAGCTATGCTAGGACACATCCAATTGCAAAGTTAGAGGCATCAATGTGCACGTAGAAGATGAGATCCCAGTTAGGTGTTCGCAAGATTGGAGCACTGGCCAAGGCTTGCTTCAGCACATCATAAGCTTGTTGATACTCCTCGGCCTATATAAATACAATCAATAGCTTGCATAAAGGATGAGCTATTTCTATATAGAAAAGAATAAACTGACGGTAGTAGCCAACACGGCCCATGAATATTTGGACTCCCATGTAGTTTGTTCGTGGTGGTAATTCCAAGATTACCTTGATATTTCTCTCATCAGTGGAAATCCATTTTTGGACACTATGTTTCCAAGAATAACTCCGTGTTTTACCCAGAACTGGCATTTATAAGAGTTTAAGGATATGCGATAAAATTAACACCTTTCAAATACCTTTCTTGGATGATTTGTGCATTATTAAAAACACTAACTTGCGTTCCCCTATGGTGTATGACTTATAATGCTCAAGTGCTAGGCACAAATCAGGCTCATTTTCCTTTCCTTCATCAGCTGCTTTAGCTGCAACTTTAGCCTCTCATTCCTTTTGTGCAAGTTCACGATTTTGTTTCCTTCTATAGAGTGGAGCAGCTTGGTTTTGGTTCATCAGAGACTTCCACCTTAGCTATATCAATTGGGGATGGTTTACAATATTGGACCTTTTGTAACTCTTTTCCCCAATCATCTATAAATGCACCCATATACTGGAGCCATTGGGCAGTATTGGTTCTTTCTTGCAGCCTTTTATGATGATTTGCTACATAGCATTTATGTCTTCACCATCTTTAGAGATGCACCTTAGCGTCTTGACAAATTTCATCCCTTTCTTCAATTGCAAATCCGTTCAGATTCAAATCTACACCCTGTGGTTTCTTTGGATGTTGTGGGCTCTATTTTTCTTATGGTGTCTCTTTTAGTCTCTGTTTTAGACCCCTCATCACTATTTGTGCTTGAACTTAAGTCATCCCATGTAGACTCAAGTTCACTATAATATATCCCCTCAGTATCGAAAGGTAGTGCACGAAGCATTCATAGGGGAATGACCTTCGGGAGCTCCTTACCATCAGGTGTAACCTATGTAGATCCTGTAGCTTCCCAACTATCAATTGTAGCCATCATATGTATCCAGTCTAGATCATCTTTAGGCTTAACATCTTATTTTTCAGCATCCTTGTGGGTTAGATCCTTTCCTGCCTCAGTCTCCTCTCGACGACAAGTATAGCAATATTACAATGGGATTGAATGAGTGGTGATGTTTGAACGGTCTCCAAAACGTTCTCCACTACCCATGGGATGTACGCGGCCAATCACAAGATCAACCATGATGATGGAATCATCGAATTGGAGGTAGACATGATTTTTAGACCAGTCATGTACCATCTTTGATTCTCTCATGAACATGCCTCCTAAGATCATTTCATATGATTCTTGTTGTTTGAAAAAGTCCATAACAATGAAGGTATGTTTTACCCAATGTTGAAGAACCTTGATCTTCAAAGCTCATAGCACCCCAATAGATTTGGCAACAATCCCGTCAGCCACCGAGACTTCAAGACGTGGCTTGGCCATCTTCTCCTAGCAATTCTTGGCGATTATGCTCACTCCTGTACCACCATCCAAGACTCCCATTACTGTGATGCCCTTGGCCGTAATTGATAGTATTGCATTAGATTCATCACCTTCAAAATATTGTCCTAGCTTATTAAGTGGAATTTTAACCATAGATTTGGTATTTTCTTCTTCCTCTGGGGGGCTATAGAAAAATTACAACTCAAGGTGTCTCCATTGTATATCAGGGACATGCCTTATGCATGTCGGTAAATAGTGGTAATCTCACATTGAGTTTTCCATTAAGTAGAGCTCTCATCACTTCAAACAATTCAAGATCTCCACTCAATATCGAGCTGTTATAGTTGTACTGGTTTGTGAGGCCATAAAGTCTAACAATTTGGGGATATTTAGAGGTGCGTTCATGACCTCCTTTCCATAAGTAGGTGCCAGTGGGACTAGAAAATCCTAAGATGGGCTCTATCATTTTCGTATGGTAGTTGTCCCTTGAACCAATCAGGGATCAAACTATGAGAGGTGGAGGGCTCAGTCTCTTCCATGATGATACTCGGCACATCTAGAGGTTTGCGAATCTCAGTAGTAGGCATTAGGGTGCTAGGGTGTACAGTATCTGAGACTCTCACTTGCTTGGGTTTTGGTTCAAGATCCTCTCTTAGGTTTTGTAACTAAATCACAAAATTCTTGGAGTTGCTTGATTTCCCTCTAAGAGTGAGGATAAGAGCCAAGTTTTGTCATGTGTGATTTCTTCTAAGGAATCGTATGTTCCCGTGGGGGTGTCCTTCCCCGCGATCCCCTTTCGGAAGATCTTCCCTCTACACAACATGATGAGGGGTTGGGACCTCAAGGAGGACACCCAAGGAGGAGTTAAGGGGAGAACTCTCTCCCGCAATGTACCACATTCTTTCGTGTATGACATTCTCTCTAGTAGCACATTCTCTCTTGTAGCAGATTCTTGCTAGGATCATAGTCTTTCTTGCATCATTCTTTTTGACATTTTAGGATACAGTGTTACGCTCTTGTGGTGTTTTGTCTATCTCTCTCTGTGTGAGAGGTGAGTGAGTGGTCGGTGTGAGAGGTGAGTGAGTGGTTAGTGGTCGGTGTGGTGTGAGGGAGTGGCCTGTGGGGATACTACGGTGCTAGGAGTTGGTCGGAGAGCACGGTAGATGGTGTAGATCATAGGTCTTGCATGTCTAGCTAGTGAGGTCAACGCATGGAGGGTATACTTCCCTGAGAGGATCCATGCTCCCTTTCCCCCAACCCTAGTGCTTGTGTGTCAGTAGTCTACAAGGTCCCTAGCGAGGATTGGCAGAGCCATCCATAGCTAAGATAAAATTTGGCGATCACTGTAGGACTCTCTTAAAGGTCACTGTAGGACTCTCCTAAAGGTCAATGATAGTCTCAAAAAAATTTCTCTCCTTTTTGGGTGATATGTGATCATGGTGAGAGGAGTGTTGGAGGTAATTCACCCCTTCATTCTCCTCTTCAAACTAGTCTTCATAGGGTTTGTTGCATGACGAATGAAGATCAATACAAGGATGCAACAAAAAAGATACTTAGGGCTCTTGTAAAGAGTTCCACTTTGTAGATGAATGTGGGAGAGGGCTTGACAATAATCCCACATGGGAACTTTTGGGAGTTCTAGAATTTTTGTATAAAAGGTAGCTCATTTGAGAGCATGGACACATTGGGCAAACTCATGTTTGAGCTCTCTTGAGACTAGCTCTCCCTCTTCTTCCATAGAGGTGCAAGCTCTTCTCACTCCCCATCTACATTGTTGTAAGTTCTATTCTTTTGTTAATTCAATGCAATGAGTTGATATTTGTCTCTCTTCTCTTGTCAATTCTCTAGTATGCATGTTTCTTATTGATAGCTTAAAGGATTGTGTGCATGCTAGGGAAATGAGTATTGAGAATGAAGAATGCTTGATCTTGTGTAAGCAATAGCTAGGCTTTCTTCTTGTTTGGATGTATGGATGAATGGAATGCGGAGTTGAGTGAGCAATAGCAAGATTGAGCTTGAGTGTGTGTTGAGTCTATGTCAATAGTAGTAGTTTTCTTAGCATTCTCTCCATCAAATGGATAAGCTTTTGTGCACCGGTACGGGTTGAATCCCTAGCTCCGAAAGGGATGCAAATCCCATTGGATTGAGCTAAGTGTGGATCATACTACTCTTGCTACAAGTGAGAGAGTTATTCCGTCTCTCCATTGGCGCCGCTGCCGGGGAGAAGACTCAAATCCGGTTGAGAGTGTGTGGAAACCACCACTATTTCCTCTTTTGGTTGCAAAACCATTGAGTGATTAGGTTAAGTTCGGGTGTGTGATCCCGGTGAGTGGATAAGGTTAGGATAAGAAAAAAAACCATTGAGCGGTTGAGGTTTCTCCCGCATTGTTTTTTTTGTTTTATTGCTTTTATGCTTTTTCAAGTACGTTCATTATGCTTACTGCATTGTTTTTTTCGTTATTGCTTTCATGCTTTTCGCTAACATGTATTTAGTAAAAAAATAAAAATAAAAGAGGTGCGTTGCTAAGCTCTTCCATAGCTTATGCAAGCTCCATAGGCTCTCAAGTGTGAAGGCCGCTTAAGGAAGCAAGGCGGTGAGGAGAAGGGGCTGGAGGTGAAGGCGAGGGCTGTGCATCCGATGGAAAATATTGCCTCTCTCTCTCTCTCTCTCTAAACGTTTTCTGTTTCCACTGGCATGTTGGACAAAACAACTTGAACAAGACGCTTGAACAAGTCGGAGGCGTGCAGTAGACGGCTTAAAAAAAAACCATTATATATATATATATAATCGTTTTTTTTACGAGTGGTGTAAGCGGCCGGCGGCGTTGGCATAAGCGAGGTAGCTGCGCAGCAAAGAAAATATATATATATATATATATATTAATATATATACGCTAAGGCTTTGAAGGCGAAGCTGTTGAGGGGGCTAAGGAGGCTGCGAACAGTTGCAGAAGAAGGCGTCGGCAGAGGGTGGCGAAGGAGAAGCAGAGGAGGAGAAGAGGCGTTGAAGGCGGCTGAAGCGCCGGTAGCTGCAGGCAGTAGGAGTGTGAAGGCTGACTGAAGCTAACGACGGCGACTGCAAGCAGGCTGGTCTGCAGCTGAAAGCGAAGAAGAAGGCGAGAGATGGGTGACTGCAGAGCAGGGCGGCTGCTGCAGCTAACGCTGTGAAGGAAGAAGACGTGAAGCGCTGGTCGTTTGCATCGAAGGCATCGTCTGCAACCTTGGCCGGTGTGGAGCTGCATCGAAGGCGTCGTATGCAACTGAAGCGCCGGCAGAAAGAGAAGCAGCCGGCGGCGTAGGCGGTGGCTGTAGAGCTGTGAAGAAGCCGAAAGTGAAGTGCGAAGGCGGCAAGGGCCGGCTGCTGTAGGCAGAGGCTGCATCTGAGGAAAGCCAGAGGGGCCGCAAGTAAGCAAGGCAGGCGGCAGCTGTGAACATTGCAGAGTACGGGCTGCAGCAGCAGAAGAAGGCGGTGGCTGTGAAGGAAGCATTGAAGAGCCAGGCGAAGAATCCGGCGAAGAAGCCGGCGAGCGGTGTGCGAGCGAGCGAAGAAGATAAGGTTGGTGGATTTTGATTTTTTTGATTTTTTTTATTTTATTTATATTTCATGTTTGTGTATTTTTTTTAAATAAAAAAAAGTAAGTAATATTAAAAATAACAAAACAAAAAAAATATAATTTCTTCAAAAAAAGAAAAAAAAGAAGAGAAAAAGAAATTTAAAAAAAAAGAAAAAAAGGAATAGTAAAAAATAAAAATAAAAAAAAGAGGAAAAACAATTAAATTTAAAAAAAACAATTTTTATTTTTACTTTGAATCCATTGTTCCTTATTTAAATTTTTGCATAAGTAAAGTAGTGTGTATTTTTTATTTTTTATTTTTATAATTACGTGCATAATTAGTAGATTTATATTTTTTGTAATTAGGCACGAAATTTATTAGTTTTAAAAAAAAGGAAAAAAAAATTGAGTATTTTTTAGGAGTCTACTTTTTTGCATAATTTGTAATTCTTCATTCTTTAATTTTTTGCATAATTAGTTTAACTTGCATTTTTTAAATTTTTGTAACTTTGTGCATAATTAGTATTTTTTTAGTGTGATTCATAATTTTTGTGTTAAAAAAAGTAAAAATCATAAAATCATAAAATCATTAAAAAAAACATTTAAAAAACAAATAATAAAAAAATAGGATAGATAGTTACACCACACATACCCATTTTTAGTTGCCTTTAGTGGTTAGGTAGGGTAAAATATATATATATATATATATATACATATATATATATATATTTATCAAAAAAAAACAAAACACAAAAACCAAAACCAAAACAAACAAAAACACATAAAAAAACCAAAACAAAATTTTGACCTTATGCACTTGCGGTCGGGACGTCGTGTAGATTCTGCCATAGGACCTAGGGCACCTTCTAGAGTGCCTACGCAAGAAAGTGGGACCCAATTGGTAGGCAATTTGGCAGATATTGCTGAAACCCTATCTGAATCCCAATCCGATACCCTTTCCTCCAGAACAACTAGTTCATTGTCCATGGACAATCTAGGGCTGACAAATAGTCATCCCGTAGCCCCAAATAGGACACCCTCAAGATCCTTTAATCCATTTGAAGCTGACACCATGGGGTTAACACTCAATGTGAGACTCCAATATGTCTACACAAATGCTCAAGGAGCTGAGATCTTTAGGGATCCACAACAACGGTATCTTGTTAAGATCGCAGACATTTTCTCAGAACTTGATAGAGCACCTCTAGTCAATGACCAGGGTAACATGTACATGGGTGGAGATGGTGTTCGCTACGAAGTCACCTACCATCCAGAAAATGTAGACAAATTAGGGGAGCTCTCTAAAACCGAGTTTTTAGACTTATCAAAACTTTCCAGAGCAAAGGAGTCTAGAGATGACTGGCTCATTGAGCCGGACAGGCCTGGACCATCCAATGCCCAGTTCTCAAAGCCATCCATAGATGATTTACTTCTTGTAGATCTAAATTTGGAAAGGGATAGGAAAGGCAAGTGTAAAATGGATCAGGGGGCTGAATGCCAATGGGAGTTTGTACGACAAATTCCTGTGACAAAGGTCTTACAGAATGACCCACTTCAAGAGGTCTATAAGGACTCGTTAGAGGGATATTATGCCACAACTAGATTGCCACAGGTGGATCTTCCTCTAGCTCATGTGGTGGTAGTTGAGAAGCTTGCAGGACACATGAACAGAATAATTGATAAATGGGCCAATGAATACCGAACCTTAGATTGGAAAGAGATTCGGGAACTCACGTGGAAAGGACAACCATTATTCATGGAAGTGTTCTCAACAAATACAGCCAAACCAGGAGAGACAGCCTTTCTTGGAGAAACTGTTGCTCCTCCCCTACGAGAGTTCACTAGAGAGGGACCTTCAACATCTAAGTGGACCACTGCTAGTAGCCCAACTCTAGCACCAAGATATCGTCCTACACCAAATGTGCGACCACAGGTCACACCACAACAACATCTTTCTCACTATAACAATCGGATGGGAGGGGAGCCAACTCGGCCTCCTATAAGTGCACCTCCTGAAATGAGGGTGACAAGATCTTTGGAGGGGTTTGGTGAGGCTGGTAATAGGGTACCCACACCAATTTTGGAAACATGTGGACCATCTTTCCAAAGAGAGGAATAATTTCCACTGAGAGTAAGAGGCCGTAGGCCCTATGATGAGTATTCAAGACAAGTAAGGCCATCAACTCTTCAGAAACTGGTAAAGAAGTATGAAGGGTCGGGAGATCCATACGACCATGTAGCAGCATTTAGGCAAGCAGTTCGAGCTGAGCAAGTTGCTGATAAGCATACTCAAATTGAAGGCTTTGGACTCACTCTTGAGGGAAAAGCCCTGGCTTGGTTTCAGGCATTAGAAGCTTCAGACAAATCTTCTTTGCGAGTTTTGGAAGAGAGATTCATTGCAGCTTTTTCCTTGATGGGAATTCAACATGACACGGTAGCACACATCTACTCTTTCAAACAAGGCGAGAATGAGAGTGTTAGAGACTGTGTAAATAGAATGAAGAAGTACATTAATCGTTGCCCAGAAGATGAGAAGCCCGCCCAAAGTCGATTAATTTCTCTCTTCTTAAAGGCCTCAAAAATTCGACACTGCATACACATCTCTATGCGAAGAAGCATACAAGTTTCAATGAGTGTTGCCATGATGCTATGGATTTCACCGATAACTTCAAGTTCCAAGATGGTTCTGGCCCTGAGGTGAAACCTAGAGATCAGTGGGGTGATGACCAAAGATCAGGGTCTAGCGCGCTAGTAAATCCTGACCAGATAGCTAACCTAGTACTAAGGAGATTGGGATAGACCTATCGCCCACCCATGCAGCCACAACAACAGTAGCAGAGAATGAGGAGTGTACTTCCTACAGGCCCTCATCTTTGTGGAGCATGTGGCGGTGACCATAAAACAGAGGACTGTAATACCTTTTTTCCTCTAGTCACAAACCAACCCACAAAGAAGTGGTGCCAAGCCTGTGCTTGGAACTTTACTCATACCACACAGGAATGTACTCACATTGCGAGAATGAGACAGGAACGTGAGCAGCCGAGGGGTGGAGTGGCTCCACAAATGTATCAACAGTATACTAGTTTTGAACGTAAGCCACCGATGGCACAAGAGCAAGCACGACATGTTCTTGGTGCTCAACCTCCTGCTCCAGGGACTACTCCTGTAAGGGTTGTCGACTATGACAATTCAAATATGTGTAGAGACTTGGTAAACCCAGGCTATGTGGAGGAAGAATATGTATCATATTCATCCAAAGAAAATATTTTTGAAAGTCCCGCATACCCAAGCCCAGCACTAGACGTTCACCCAGGGGAACAAAACTCTTTAATGTTGCTAGGCGGCTACCAACCTAGGACTCCAGGCCCCTCAGGTCAATGGCAGCCAAGGAAAGTAGAGGCCAAACCAATGGGCCCCTGTTATGAGTGCGGAGAACCCCATTGGGCTCGTGATTGTCCACATCGCTCTAGGCAAGCATCTCGATCCAATACAACAGTACAACAGTTTCCACCAATTGAAAGATATTGTCTAGGGTGTTGTGTAGAACACTTCCCAAAGGATTGTCTGCTGAAACCACATGAGGAAGGCACCTCCCAACCAAAGGTCTCACTCAATCTTGTAGGCACAGTTCCATCACCACCTTCATCTGAGAATGAGGATGTTGTGCCACTTAGAGTCATGACTAGATCACAGACACGAAACACCGAAATACAGACTGATGAGACACCTCGAACTAGGGATGCAAAGACAAATCTAGTGGACAAGACCCTACAGTCCAGTAGAAAAAAGACCACTCGGCGGAAGAAGAACCGAAACAAACAAACTAAAAGTACATCCACTAGTTCTCAAGAAGCCTCTAAACAAAACATAAGGGATAAAACTTTTACATCCCAAGAAGTGCGTGAGGAACATCAACCTCAACCTGAGCCTAGTGTTAAACAAGATGAGGCTAGTACGACTGAGGTTAGTTCTGGGGGTTCTGTTTTTGTGGATAAAGTGAATGAGACTCTAGAGGCCATCATTGATGCTCATAGAAGTCGCATTACAGCCTTATCTGAACTACCCAAGAAGCTTCAAGAATACCCAAACCCTCGTGAGGAGAAGATCAATCTAGCTGTACATCAGCAACTCATTAGGGAAGCTCAGTCAATACTTGAGGGACCACCACCACCTATTCCTCGGGGCACACCCTCTCTTAAGCCAACATTAGAAACCATACCGGAAGTGTCATCAAGTAGGAAAATGAAAAGTGAGTTCATTTCACAAGCTCATAGCGAAAGGACTGCACCAATTGACACTCCATTGAAAGAAGAAAATCTGCCACCACCTAGCCTTGTCTTCCCATACAATGATGAAGTTATTGATGCTAATGAGGACATGGCAAATGAAATGTGGGCCGCAGTAACTGAGAAAATTAATGAGAACATGTCTTCTGTCAATTCGCCTCCATTCTCTGAGGTGGATTTTACCAGAGACTCGGAAAACAAATTTAGACACCCAAGCATCCAGGAGGAAGTTCAAACAATTGTTTCTCTTAGAAGTAAGCATACAATGAAAACCTTACCATCATATCTAGGAGAATATGAGAACTGTTCTCAAACCTTGAGGATACCCTCCATGCATAAAAAGTTGACAAAGGAGAAAGATATGAGTATGGTGCAAGCTATTTTGTCAGCACCAGTGGCTTGTACCTTACCTTTGCTTGATTTGATAAAAATTCGACCTGAGTTGTGGAATGATATTGCAACATGTTTGTCAGAGCAGGTATTGCTACAAAAGGGTCACCATGAGTGTACTATACACCCTGAGACAAAGCATGTAATGCCAGTTCCTATCAACAAAGTAGGAAAATTTTGTGAAGACGATCAGGGAAATGCTACCCTCCCATTAGAAGTGCGAAAAGTATCTTCAACTGCAATACTTGATAGTGGCGCAGGAGTGGGCATTGTGACAAGGTCCATTTGGGAAAAGTGGGGCAAACCAGCTATTAGGAGTACAAGGATGCGCTTGCAGCTAGCAGATGGAAGCTTAGAACATCCCCTTGGGTTGCTTGAGAACATATTGGTCACCACATGTGGGATTGAATATGAGCACACCTTTGCAGTAGTGGATTTTGGAAAACATCCAAACTACGAAGTGATATTGGGTAGACCATTCATGCGACAATTTCAAATGATTCAAGATTGGGGATACAATTATTTGTACCTCCGACATGATTCTGTCATCACAAGGGTCAACCTAAGGAATCACTCATATCGTGATGTAACAAGGTCTCCAATAGATGAGTTTGATTCTGCTTCATCTAAGGGCTCAAGAGTTACATTATCAGAGGGGCGAGAAGATCTATGGATGTGCGGAGCCTCATGTAGGGATTTCAACACTGAGAGACTTAAGGGTAATCGAAGTGTATCAGATGAGGCATACATTCCACAACCCTTCCCTGAGCATTTAATTGATCCATTAGAATGGAGTCATGTCCTTGCAACATTATCGACATGTGCTTTACCGAAGCCAATTCAATTTTGTGACTCAGATGGGTATGACATTATTCCTATACGAATGGTACAACCACGTGACCTTCTAGATGATTTGTACTATAGGAATGCTTCCACAACAGTACTACATATAGAAGAAGTCTCAGTGGAGAATTTAACACTCAAATCTGCTAATGATGCTGATCAAAAGGGTGGTGTTTTTACCTTACACAAAGCACTTTCAAAATCTGCTCTTGAAGCTCCAAAACAAATGATGTGGATAATTGATGAGTACTCAAGTGAGGGCCATGGCTGGCATGTTCTAACTACTCTAGTTGCTGCTCAAAGAAGGCCAGGCAAAAAGGAATTATCAATGTGGCTACCCAAAGCTATGTACAAACTTGTACCATCTACTCCAGTTGCTAAGCCTCTTAAGAAGCACATCATTTCCAAGCCTAAACCTCGGATTGTCAATCGATGGGTCCCAAAAAATGTGCTCAAAGCACAAGGCTATTATGAGGGTGCAACAGCACTTTGGCTTCCAAAATGCCATGGTTTGCTAGGGGTAAAAGAGTGTTTGAGAAAGATTCCAAAAGCCACCCTTGATTTTCCATATCAGTGGGTGCAAAAGAAATCAACACAAACTCTTCAAGAAAGGAAAGGTGGCTGTGATAGCACCTACAAAACTACTTGTGTTGATCTTCCTAAAACATGTAATGAGTCACCAGTTGTCCCAAATTCTCCATGTTACACAATTCCATCATCAACTGGTGTACCTAAGACACATCCAACTCCAAAGGAGTCTCATTTGAGCATAGATTCTAGCATTTCAATGCCTAAATCCTCTTATCTTGCTCAAATTCCAAGACAATTGATAAAATTTTCACTCAAGAAGGACATACCTAACACTAAAGATAAGGCATTAACACTACAATTGAAGCTCTTTGGTAGATCAATGTTTGCATAGTGTGGTTCCTTATGCCTTTAAAGGATTATGTTCTTTTTGAGATGATCTCCACTACCAGTGCAAGGGTAAGTTCAACGACTCCATAATAAGATCGACAAGCCAGGGCACTTTTCTCCCATTGGGTTTTTCCCCTCGGCTATATTCCGTGTTTGGCACCAATGGCAAATTTTATTATTTTCTTTTCTTTTCTTTTCTTGTGTGTTAATAAAAATTTTGCAGAGATCTCCATAAAAAACAAAAGCATCCAAACACGCCCCAATAGTCCACCTATCGTGCAAACAAATTAGGAAGGGGGGAGACATGCTACGCCTACAAAGATCAAGGAGGAACAATCTGCACAAAATCAGCAATTCATCAATGCAAACGAACAACATCAACAGGGCACTACAACAGGTGTATTCAAATCTTTATCTTTATTTCTTTATGTGCTCTTATCTTTTGAATATATAGTTTGCATGTACACACAATGTTGGCTGGTTTAAGTTTTTGATTAGTTGTTAAAATATGGTGAGTGAATTCTAGAGTCTTAGAAGACTTAGGAAAAGATATTTCTATCTAAAGACAGTGTAGGATATATACCAAGGTAGTATGCCAAGTTCCTATGTTTTCAAGGTATATTAGTTATCCCTAGTGGTAGTTACCTCTTAGATATGAGCTAGGTGCTAGGAGTCATAAAAATTTATGAAAATATACCCTAAAAATATATATATATATACAAAGTAAATTGAGACATGATGTGTCTACAGCCATGTGAAATGCTTGGTAGGACCTGGGGTTGTCTTAGCACCTTAGGGCCGATGCCTTGGTTTCCATGGGGTGAACACTGATGTCTAAAAGCTTCAAAAAAAAAGACCTTTGAGGAATCTATCGCCTTGATGGATGTTGGTAGGACTCGGGGGTACACTATTGCCCCTTGAGACCGATGCCCTCATCTTCATGGGGTACTCCTTAGGTCATAAAAGAAAGAAAAAGGGTCTGTCGCCCTTGAGATACTTAGCGGTCTTTAGATTCTCTTGGCGGAGGTCTCTTGGCCATTGCTTGGGTCTCTTTGGGATAGAACCTTAATCTTTATCACCTTCTACACACATATCTAAAAAAAAGAAAAAAGAAAAAAAAAGAAAAAGAAAAAATGAGAGTTCCAATCACCTTTGCTCATATTTAGGAGTAGGTTTGCCACTTAGGAATAACTTACATACTTATAGGACATTGAGACTGCGGTCATAACCGGCTGTGTACAAAGCACACTTGCCTTTGCATAGCATTATCTACTACTTAAGTCTCACTTTGACTAGTCTTTACTCACCTATTTTAGTACTCATTAAAACTTTAATCAGCCTTGCACTTATATGCTCACGTGTGAAATTATCATTGCTGTTTTTTTTCTTTTCTTTTCTTTTTTTTCAATAAAAGACTTTAATGTATCCATTCTTTTTTTGTTGCAGCTCTTGCTACTACCGCGCTCGAGGACGTGCGCAAAATAGGAAGGGGGGAGTGTTGCATGACAAATGAAGATCAATACAAGGATGCAACAAAAAAGATACTTAGGGCTCTTGTAAAGAGTTCCACTTTGTAGATGAATGTGGGAGAGGGCTTGACAATAATCCCACATGGGAACTTTTGGGAGTTCTAGAATTTTTGTATAAAAGGTGGCTCATTTGAGAGCATGGACACATTGGGCAAACTCATGTTTGAGCTCTCTTGAGACTAGCTCTCCCTCTTCTTCCATAGAGGTGCAAGCTCTTCTCACTCCCCATCTACATTGTTGTAAGTTCTATTCTTTTGTTAATTCAATGCAATGAGTTGATATTTGTCTCTCTTCTCTTGTCAATTCTCTAGTATGCATGTTTCTTATTGATAGCTTAAAGGATTGTGTGCATGCTAGGGAAATGAGTATTGAGAATGAAGAATGCTTGATCTTGTGTAAGCAATAGCTAGGCTTTCTTCTTGTTTGGATGTATGGATGAATGGAATGCGGAGTTGAGTGAGCAATAGCAAGATTGAGCTTGAATGTGTGTTGAGTCTATGTCAATAGTAGCAGTTTTCTTAGCATTCTCTCCATCAAATGGATAAGCTTTTGTGCACCGGTACGGGTTGAATCCCTAGCTCCGAAAGGGATGCAAATCCCATTGGATTGAGCTAAGTGTGGATCATACTACTCTTGCTACAAGTGAGAGAGTTATTCCGTCTCTCCAGGGTTCTTCCTCGTTCCCTTACTCTTCCCTTAGCATCTTCCTCTTCTAACCCTATGGTAGCTCCACCAGGGCTAGGTGTGGAGCCATTGTCTACTGTCCTTATAATAACCGTGTGCAAGTTAAACTACCAACCTTCAAAGGTACCATCACTGAAGATGCGGAAGACTGTGGCGGTTCCTCACTATGTGTGACTCAAGAGGGCTCAACCAAGATGATGCACGCTTGGTCTTGTTCCCGACAACACTGGAAGAAAGTGCAGACTGATGGTAGAGTCAATTCCCTGAGACTGATGGTAGAGTCAATTCCCTGCTGGCGACAACCACTTCCTAGATTGGGCCACCCTCAGGCTACACTTCTTGGCTACCTTTTGGCATGGGAAGTACTTCGATCTCATTACTCAAGATCTTAACCAACTCTCCATGAAGGCAGGGGAAACAGTGGCCCAACTTGTCACAAGAGCTAAAGTTTTGGTCGCTTAGCTACCCCAAGATCCTAGAAACTACTACACAGTGGGCTCTTTGTGCACTCCCTAATCAAATGGTGATGAAAATGAGAGAGAACTTTCCACCCCAAGGCACCCTCGAAGACTTCCAAACAGAGCTACAAAGCTACACACTTAGAGAATGCTTGCCTCATGGCAGAGCGCAGTACCTCTTGTTGATCCCCACTTATCCCTAGCATGTCTTCGGCTTCTTTAATGGTTCCTCTAGCCCCAATGGTAGCTTCTACATCCGCTCTTCCATGGAAAAGCTTGCCAAGCTCAAGAACGAGCTTGAAGATTTCAAAAGTTCACATCAAGAGCACATGGCTGTGTGGCAGTGCTGAAGAAGGAGATCAAGTAGCTCAAGGCCAAAGATCCCAAGACGAGTCCATGGTGCCGTGTATGTGGTTCCCAAGGCCATCTTCCACGTCACTATCCCATCAAGAAATATTCCTCATTTTGCTCAAAGGCAGCCATGAGGACAAGGAGTGCTACTACCTCAAGGGACTTCAACTTTTATGAAACAACAAATTAAGCAAGGTGCCACCCTGCTTAATCCATTCACCAAAGACTACATGATGACCCCAACCTATAGTTCTTTGACTTCTGCCCAGGTCCCTGACCACCAACCAAACCCAACACCCTTCTTGAAGTATAAATTGGTGGGAATAGCTACCACCCAATCCCAATCTTATATTAACCCTATCACCACTGGCCCCCCTCCTACTTAGCTTTCCCACATAACCTTCCCTCCCCCATGGCTACTTATGTACCAATCCCTCAACTTCCCCAGGCCACATCGCCTCAGCGCAGGGAGCTCAAGTAAGCATGATAGCATGCACCAATACCCCTCATCCCGGAGAAACACTAACATACAACCCCTTGCCTATGCAAATCCCATATCAAGTAGGCACTCTCCCAACCTATCAGCCATATCTCCCACCTATGCCAGTCCCACAAGCACCCCAAGCATATCAAAAACCCCACCCTGATGGTTTATGGGGCAGCTCAAGTAAGCATGATAGCATGCACCAATACCCCTCATCTCGGAGCAACACTAACATACAACCCCCTGCCTATGCAAATCCCATATCAAGTAGGCACTCTCCCAACCTATCAGCCATATCTCCCACATATGCCAGTCCCACAAGCACCCCAAGCATATCAAAAACCCCACCCCGATGGTTTATGGGGCAGCTCCTCCATTACCTCCTTTGGCCGGCTAACAACATGTATGGGACCTGGCCTAACCAAAGGTTCCCCAATCACCTTCCTCCCAACAACCCTACCCGGCCTCTTATATGCTACCATTTTTGGGGGAGCGGCCACATGCAAGCTCAATGCATTATGCTAGAGGGCTCACCCCCATGTCTACATTGTCTGGAGAGCCGAGACCACTACACCCAGGGTTGTCCTAAAACCCCACTAGGGTTAACATGGTGGAAGTAGTGGTGCCATCTCCGAAGGCAAACACTCCAATACTGGTAGTGGTGCCATCTCCCAAGGCTGACACTCCAATAGTAGCGGTCATAACCCGGTCCCAAGGAACCCCAAAGACACCAACTCCTCCCCCTGATGGTGTAGTGCACCCATCCACTGTGGAGAACAAGCTTATAAGGAGGCCAAGGTCGTGGGGTGGTAATTGGGAAAGGAAGCGTAATGATGCACGAGGCTATTTTTATTGTGGTAGGCCTGGACATGTGTAAAGGCAGATTGCTATAAGAAGTAGAGTGACATGCGATATAGAAAAGTGCAGCAAAAGAACTATGTATCCTCTAGCAGAAATAATGAGAGGTTGTTTGTTATGCAACATGTGGTTAATGCTGTGTCTGGAAATGATGTTGCAACATGTAAGGATGATGTATGATATGTTGATTGAGGTGCTTCAAACCATATGACAAGTCATGGTGAGTGGTTCAAGGAAATGAAGAGTCTTGAAAGACCAGGTTCTATTGAAATATGGGATGACACTTCTCATCCGATTGCCCATGTTGCATATGTGCCATTGTCTATGCAGGATGGTAAGGCAAAAGATCATACACACTTCAAAGGCCTACCAAGGAGCTTTTTTTTTTCCAACTTTGTGCACAAATGCAAATTGTTGAAGTGCAATTTTGTGCGTACCAGGATGTAGAAGACTTTAAAGATAAGTGCAGTTTGGTTACAAAAGGCAACAGAGTGGGTAGAATGTTTACATTTAATGTAAATATGCCTGAAGTGAGTGTTGTAATGTTTGCAAATGGTTCAGGAGTTGTTGCAGATACAAACATTTGGCATAAGAGAATTGGGCATGCAAATGTGCAAAGAATGAAGTCTAGATGCAGACTAAAGAAATTGTGATAGAGCTGCCTAAGTTTAAGGTTGAAGGTATACAGAAAGTATGTGAAGCATGTCAATTTGGAAAGCAAACAAAGCATGTATTTCCACATGACAGAAATGTGAGCAGGAATGTACTAGATGTTGTGCATTCCGATGTATGGAGTCCTGCGATGAAGACTATGTCTATGGGTGGCTATAGGTACTATGTAATATTCATTGATGACCATATGAGGAAAGTGTGGGTGTATTTCATGAAGGAGAAGAGTGAAGTGTTCACTCATTTTCAGAATTTCAGAGACTGATGGTTGAAAAATAGATAGGAAAGCATGTGAAGTGCCTAAGATCAGATGGAGGGGGAGAATATTTCTCCAATGAGTTCTCTAAGAATAGCATTCAAAGGTAATTTACATATAGATACACTCCGCAGCAAAATGGAGTTGCTGTGAGTAGAAAAATAAGCACATTGTAGAGATAGCATGAGCATTGATGGTAGAGAAGAATATGTTGCATAGTTATATTTTGGGTTGAGACTATGTCTATAACAGTTTATATCATGAATAGGACTCTTACTATAGCCATTCATGATGTAACGCCAGAGGAGAAGTTTACTGGTAGGAAACCTGGTTTGTCTCACTTGAAAGTTTTTGGATGTACTGCATATGTGCATGTACGAGATGAGTTACATACCAAGCTGGATCCAAAGGCAGAAAAATGTGTGTTTATTGGGTATTCCCTTGAGAAAAAGGGATAGATGCTATAATCCTACTACATGTGAATTGAGGGTAAGAAGGGATGTTGTATTTGATGAGATGAGTAGCTGGTATGCTGAAAAAGATGCTATTGGGGCTCATGTAAGTGGAAATGTGGTTGCACAGAATGCAAGTCAGCAATCACAGTCATTGAGTGGACCAGGAGAGTCCTCATCCAATGGTTCTATTGATAGACCATGGAGTGGCAAGCCATGTCATAATACCAATCCTAGAAATGTTGCTGGTACATCACATAAAGGCAAAGAAAAAGTGGTTGAGTCCCTTGGTATACCTGATATTTCTGTAGGGCATTCTCTTGTTGTTGATGGAGATTCTAGTGGCTCGGAGATGAGCCTTAATGAGGAGCTTGAGATTCCAGCAAATGAGGGCACCCGGTGTGAATAAGGCTATGGAAGCCATGAATGCAAAGTTACAAAGATCTGGAAGAGTCAAAAACCATGTGCAGAGGTTGACTTAAGATGGTTATGTGGCACATCATTATGCTTATATGGAAAAAGTTGTGCAGGTTGTAGAACCCACATGTTTTGATGAGGCTATTGGAAATGTGTGTTGGGAGAAAGCTATGGATGAGGAGATGGATGCATTATATAGAAATGAGACTTGGGATTTGGTGCCATTGCCTGAATGCAAGAAAGCTATTGGCTGTAAGTGGGTGTATAAAATGAAACATAACAGTGATGGTAGCAACGGCGGTCGGTACAAGGCTAGATTGGTAACCAAAGGATATGCGTAGACACATGGGATTGATTCTGAGGAGACATTTGCCCTGGTTTCAAAGATGGCAAATTTACGTTGGGAGGCAGTGTTGGCAGGGGAAAAGGTGGAAATCACCCTTCCTCAATTATGTGGTTTGAGCCAAGAAATAGAAGAGAAACTACTAGGCTTAGTCTAGCGTTGGGTGGATTCTAAGGCAACTGAGGGGGTGAAGCCACATCTAGTAGTAGTGGGGTGATGGCATATACAGCAAGCAAGGGTATGCCTCACCGCCCCAAGAGTGGTTGATTACCAAAGCTCGAGGGTGACAGTCTCCATGGGAGGAACTCCAATTACAGGGACCATTGTGGATGGTGGTTCTAGAGTTATCATCATGCCTGAAACTACTAGAAAAGCCTCGGGTCTCCGAATTACTGAGCTAGCTCCCTTTTCCATTAGAGTGGTAGACCAAAGGGAAGTGATGCCCTTGGGACTAGTCAGGCAAGTTCCGATCACTTTTTAGGGATTAGTATTTGAAATTAATTTTGTGATGTTAGACTTCCTACCAGAGCTGGAGGGGCCTACAGCTTTCGCATTGGAAGGCCTTGGTTGAGGGTAGCTCGGGTGATCCATGATTGGGGCCTGGACAACTTGCATATCCCTAACCCAGAGGGGACGATGACCTTGCCCTTGGAAAAAGGCCCCGATGAGAGTATAATCCTCCATGTTGAATTGATCTTTGCTTGCTTGTGTGCTTGACCTTTGAGAGAGAGAGAGAGTTCTTTAATGTGTGCTTAATACAATGTCGCTAAGGGGGGGGGGACACGTTGTAGTGATAGGAGAATATCAAGAAATAAATCAGCCTACTCTACACTGATTTTGTGTACCTTTAGTACTAGGGAAAATTCAACGGCCATAATAAGCCATAAATAAAAGTTTTTTGGTCAAAGGTAAAGTACTAGGTGCATGTTTTCAGTGAACATGTTGGATACACAAGCCAAAGAGGTAGCTTATTATAAGATTTAGGCTATGTAGCCTTGTCACTTACTTTGTCACTTATTACTAGTGCAATGCACCAAAGTTGGCTAGCAAACCAATCATGCCATGATACTTAACAACTTGTTAAGGAGATAATCACCCCTTGTACACAAGATCTAGTTTCTTCATTCTTTACAAGAAGACACCCTTCACCTCTTGTACACAGTGAATGGGTAGTTTAAAATTTTAGAGAACTTACATAAGGCTAATTACCTCAATTTCTACCATTCGTACTCATCAAATTTTACCATTTATAGACATTTGATCACTTTATATACTTTGTACTCTTACATATAATTACATGATATTTTATTTTAGTTCAACTTTGTGCACAAATGCAAATTGTTGAAGTGTAATTCTGTGCTTACCAATGTTATAATCCTCCATGTTGAAGAGAGCACACACAATAATGTGCCAACTTTTAATTGGGTAAGAGAGACGTTAGGCGATGTCATCATCATTTATACAACAAAATGTTTGTTTGCAAACATGCATCCTTAAGTGACGTCGAAAATCACATCACTTATGCAATGCACCACACTTCGGTTTTTTTTTTCCCTTAAAAAAAACTATTAATAGTTCCTTCTCTCACTTCATGTTCATTTCACTTTTTTAGAGAGCTTGAGCTCAAGATCTACATAGACACCCATGTAAGGACACCAACACATCACCACGTTAGCATAGTCGTACATGGATATGGCACACACCAAGAACACCACATGTGTTACCATGCCTTCACAAAACACAGTGCAAGGCGACCACATACTGGCAACACCACGGAAGAGAGTGACCCCTTGGATTCTAGGACACGCCCAATGGGATCACCAGAGTCCAACCCTCCTCCCACAGCAACACTAGTGCACACACATGCAGGCCCTTCTAGTGGGAGCAAGCGTGTGAAGAAGACCCCACAATGCAGCCACCCTAGAGATCAAGACAGAGAGGCCGATGATGAGTAGTTCAACTAGGCTGGTGAAAACATTCCTACATTGCGTAGCACCATAGGTGGCAAGACCCTACTACCAGGACAGGGTCCCCTACCTACCCGAGAGGAACTTGATACACAGGTACCACAGCAACAGGAGGAGGAGGATTCGGACTATGAGAGAGACCAAGAGGAGGTTCCTGCGAGTGCGCGCAAGCGTAGAAAGGTCAAGCTCTTCAAGCCAAGGAAGTCCCAACCTCGCCAACGCACTAACACAACACAAAGAGCTCCAAGGAGAAGGATGTGCCAAGGGCATATGGCTCTACAAGAAATCAAGTTTAATCATAGGAACATTGAGTTTCTGATAAGAAGAGCCCCTTTCGCTCGCACAGTGAAGGAGATTCTCCAACGATATAGAACAGAGTTCCGTGTGTAGGGGATTGCCCTTGAAGCATTGCAAGAAGCCTCTGAGGCTTACCTTGTTGGGATTTTTGAAGACACCAACCTCCTTGCAATACATGCAAAGAGGATTACCATATCTGCCAAGGACATGCAACTAGCTCGGAGCATTCAAGGGGAGCGAGACAGGATCTAGAGATCTTAGATGTTGACCTTTTTTTTGAAGCAACTCTTTTGTTTCAAACCCCCCTTTGTAACAAGCCTCTTTGGCTTTCATTTGTAACCTTCTGATAATTAAAACTTTAAGTTTCTCTTACAATGTCTCGGTGTCATCATGCTTGTTTAACATGCAGTGTCTATCATGTGCCAGTTTGTCACCCAAGGCATCAGAAATGCTCCTGGAGGACTGAGGAAGCTGTGCCAGAACAGTGCAAATTTGGCCTCTGCAATGGCGATGTAGGCTCAAAATGTTGAGATTCAAGCTCGATGTCAGTGTGAGCTAGCTATGCTATGTGCTGGCATGTTAGGTAGGAACATGTGTGAGACATAAATGACCGCGTGTCCAGCTGGTCATAGTGTGTGGACATTAGCTAGGGTTAGATGAGTGTGGACACAACTCATAGTGTGTTGTGTGGATTATGGATTATGGCATTATGCTTTGTGTGAGAGTGGAGATGGCTTCCCTCTGTGGTTAGGTTTTGCAATATACATTAGGGTTTGCTCATATGTGTGTGTCTCCTCCCCCTCTACCGTTCTTTCAACATGGTATTAGAGCCTTGTGCTGTTTATTAGGGTTTATGAGTGAGTGAAGAGAAGAGGGAAAAGAAGCTGTGAAGCTTGCCATTGGAGCTGTGAAGCTTGGAGCACACCAAATACTATCAGATCTGAGAGCTTGGCCTACCGGGTAAGGTCTTCTAAACATCCTTGAGCGGATTGCAGGTGATACAGGCAAAAACAAAGCAAATCAAAGCAAAGAAAAATTCTAGTGTTTGGAAGCTTTCCATTAAAGCTTGAAAGCATTGATGTATGGTGGAAATACATGTAAATCTGGCAAAAGACATATGTATTTGACAAAGAGGGATGTATTGGCAACCCATATGCAAGCCTTGAACAAATTTTGGAGCAAGTTACATGCATTTGATTGAGTGAAAAACTCTGGTTTTTGAGCTCTCACAGAACAGAGAAAAAGGAGTCAAAAATTGAAGCATTTGGAGTGTGTTTTTGGTAAAAATTCAACCATTGGTGGATTGCACACATACCTAGGAGTGTTGGGGACTCAAACCTATCATCAAATAGTACTTCAAACACTCCCAAACCCCTCATATGCAGGCGACACAGCCAGCACAGAGAAAACAGAGCAGATTTTGATCTTTTTGGCTACGAGGAGGTCGATTATTACTCAGTTGCTTGATACATTTCACAATTGCTTTAGCAATAAATTTTCAGCCTTCATATGGTGCTCGAGGTGGTTGTGGATATGCACCTCAGAGAGGCAGAGGTAACCCCCGTGGAAGAGGACGTTGGCAAGGCCAACAAAATTCTATGCAAGATGTTGAATGCCATTATTGTGGAAAATATGGTCATATGGCGAGAGATTGTCTCTGCAAACAGAATGATTTGAGAGGGGGAAGAGCACAATGTGGTGGTCATTATGGTGGAAATTATGCACAACATGGTGGAAACTATGCATCAAGCAGTAATGATGGCACTGCAAATCATTTGTTTGCCATGAAGCATGTTGTGGGATCAATGATGACAAATGCTGAGAATGATGATACATGGTATATGGATTCTGGAGCATCAAACCATATGACATGTCATGGAGAATGGTTTGAGCATATGAAGCCTATGGATGTCAAAGGCTATGTGGAAACAGGTGATGATACCCAGCATGTCATTACACATGCTGGAAGTGTACCATTGGTCATGCACAATGGTCAAACAAAATCTATGTCAGATGTATTGTACGTGCCTTCTATCACAAAGAGCTTGGCCTCAGTTGGTCAAATGGTGGAACAAGGATTACAGGTTCGTTTCAACGAGCATGGTTGCTTCGTTGAGGACTTCAAACATGGTTGTAGAGTCATTGCTAAAGGCAAGAAAGAAGGCAGATTGTTTAAGCTGGATGATGCTGGAATTCCTGAGCTAAAATCAGCCATGTTCTCTAAAAGCAGGAATGTGGTACAGGACATTGATATGTGGCATAAGAGGATTGGACATGTCAATATACAAAGATTAAAGAACATGCAAACAAGAGGCATTGTCAGTGGATTGCCTAGGTTCAAATATGATGGACATATGCATGTTTGTGAAGCCTGTCAGTTTGGAAAGCAGGCAAGGTTGAGGTTTCCTAGAGAAGGAAATATGAGTTGCAAGCCACTTGAGATAGTACACAGTGATGTATGGGGTCCTGCACAAAACCCATCTATCAAAGGCATTCATAGATGATTTCAGCAAGATGACATGGATATACTTTCTGAGAGAGAAGAGTGAAGTGTTGGAAAAGTTCATGGATTTCAAAGCTTTTGCAGAAAAGCAATATGGCTGTTGGATTAAATGTTTGAGAACAGATGGAGGTGGTGAATACACCTTAAAGGCTTTTGAGCATTTCTTGAGGAAGCATGGAATAAGAAGACAATTGACTTGCAGGTATACACCTCAGCAAAATGGTGTGGCTGAGAGAAAGAATAGAGTCATATGTGAAGTGGCTAGGGCGATGCTCAATGAAAAGATCATGCCAGATTACTATTGGGCAGAAGCATGTGCTACTGCAGTGTATATATTGAACAAAACACCTACAGCAACCATTCATGGAAGCACGCCAGAGATGCGGCTTACAGGTTACAGGCCAGACATTGGACACCTCAAAGTTTTTGGATGCATAGCTTATGTACATGTGCCTGATGAAAGAAGAAGGAAGTTGGATCCTAAGGCAAAGAAATGTGTATTTGTTGGATATGCACAGGATCGAAAGGCATACAAATGTTATAACCCACAAACTAGACAAGTGGTCATCTCACGAGGTGTGGTGTTTGATGAGCTTGCTAGTTGGTACAAAGCAAAAGATGAGGGAGTCATTGAGTCACTTGAGGCTGATGTGCCTGTGAACTTGCCACAAGCAGGTTCTAGTTCTACTACTATGTCTGGGCCAGCAGCAAAGGCTGAGAGTAGCAGTGTACATCCATGGTCAGGACGTTTGAGGCATGAGAGTGTGAGCACTGGGAGTAGGGCTATGGATAAAGGAAAGAAGAAGGTCGAAGGAATTGGAATCACAGGTTATGAGTCATCTAGTTCGGAGAGTTTGGATGAGGAGCTTGGCATACCTGTTTTACGCACACCTGGTGCTAGACAGGACAGATATGTGCTGTCAGGAATTGGAATCACAGGTTATGAGTCATCTAGTTCGGAATGTACGTCCATGGTTAGGACGTTTGAGGCATGAGAGTGTGAGCACTGGGAGTAGTGCTATGGATAAAGGAAAGAAGAAGGTCGAAGGAATTGGAATCACAAGTTATGAGTCATCTAGTTCGGAGAGTTTGGATGAGGAGCTTGGCATACCTGTTTTACGCACACCTGGTGCTAGGCAGGACAGATATGTGCCACCACATGCTAGAGTTACAGGTGTACAGAGTGACCCCCATGCATTGCGGAGATCCCAGAGGGTCAGATATCCCGTTGGCAGATTGACATATCGAGATTTTGCTATGCACTATGCATATATGACATCTATGGTGAAGCATGTGGAACCTACATGCTATACAGAAGCTATTGGAGAGCATGTATGGGAGAAAGCAATGGATGTTGAGATGGACGCATTGATCCATAATGATACATAAGACTTGGTTGCATTACCAAAGGACAAGAATGTTATTGGCTGTAAATGGGTTTACAAAGTGAAGTGTAAATCTGATGGTTCTATTGAGAGACATAAAGCAAGATTGGTAGCAAAGGGTTTTACACAGACCCAAGGTTTGGACTATGATGAAACCTTTAGTCCAGTGGCTAAGATGGGCACAGTGAGAGCAGTCATTGCTATGGCTGCAGCTAATGGTTGGGAAATGCATCAGATGGATGTCAAGAATGCATTTCTAAATGGAGATCTACAAGAGGAAGTGTATATGGCACAGCCAGAAGGGTATGTACACCCAAGATATCCCACTCACGTATGCAAATTGAAAAAGGCATTATATGGTTTGAAGCAAGCACCTCGTGCTTGGAGTGATAAGATGAGCAGATATCTTATCTCACTTGGTTTTCAGATTTCTACAGCAGATTCTTCACTCTATGTGAAGAAGACAGAGCATGGGATTGTTTTACTCGTCATCTATGTGGATAATTTGATTATCACAGGTGATCATGGTGCAGATGTGATACATGTCAAGAAAGCCTTGAGTGGGCAATTTGACATGAAAGATCTTGGTGAATTGAGATACTTCCTTGGAATTGAAGTGGTGAAAGATCATGCAGGTACATGGTTAGTACAGCGCCAATATGCATTGGATATGTTGGCAAAGTATGGCATGACAGGGTGTAAGCCTATGAGTACACCTTTGGAGAAAAATGTGAAGTTGTGGACTGATTATGGCGAGGAACTGGATGATCCTTCTATGTACAGGAAGATGGTTGGTAGTCTCATATACATGACTATCACACCCCCAGATTTGAGTTATGCTATGGGGCTAGTAAGCCAGTTTATGCAGAGCCCCAGGAAACCACATTTGGATGCAGTGAGATGCATTATGAGATATGTGAAGACCACTGCACATTATGGTCTACTTTATGAGAGTGGTAAAAGCTTGGACATACATGGCTACACAGATGCTGATTGGGCAGGTAGCTCATATGACAGGAGGTCTACTAGTGGTTATGCTTTTACACTTGGAAGTGCCGTGGTGAGTTGGAGTAGCAAGAAGCAACCTACAGTTGTGTTATCCAGTACAGAGGCTGAGTACAGGGGTGCAGCCATTGCTACTTGTGAGGCAGTATGGTTAAAGGGTCTCTTGGCAGATTTATGTGAGCCTATTGATGGCAAAGTTGTCATTCATTGTGACAACATGAGTAGTATACAGTTGTCCGAGAATCCAGTGTTTCATCCGAGGACCAAACACATAGAGGTCCATTATCACTTTGTCACAGGAATGGTACAGTTGATCTTCAGTATGTGAAGACTGATGTGCAGGTGGCTGATATCTTTACGAAGCCACTTAGCAGGGAGAAGTTTGAGTACTTCCGGACTATGTTGGGAGTACATGGGATGAGCTTGAGGGGGGGTGTTGAGAGCCTTGATATCCCAAGCTCATCTACATCTTCATCGGCAGTACATCATGAGCTTGAGAGGGGCTGTTGAGATTCAAGCTCGATGTCAGTGTGAGCCAGCTATGCTATGTGCTGGCATGTTAGGTAGGAACATGTGTGAGACATAAATGACCGCGTGTCCAGCTGGTCATAGTGTGTGGACATTAGCTAGGGTTAGATGAGTGTGGACACAACTCATAGTGTGTTGTGTGGATTATGGATTATGGCATTATGCTTTGTGTGAGAGTAGAGATGGCTTCCCTCTATGGTTAGGGTTTGTAATATACATTAGGGTTTGCTCCTGTGTGTGTGTCTCCTCCCCCTCTACCGTTCTTTCAACACAAAATTCGCACTGTTTTGGCACTTCTCCCCTAGCCACTTAGGATCATTTCTGATGCATTTATAATGAAGTTGAGCACACTAATTGTTGTGAGAAACAGTAGTTTATAAGATAAAAACACCTTTAATCATGTGTAAAAATATAGTATTTATCATCCAATGCATCAAAATTGCTCCTAGAGGACTGGGGAAGCTATGCCAGAACAGTGCAAATTCAGGCTCTACTGCAGCGGCGGTGCAGGCTCAAAATTTGCACTATTCTCGCACTACTCCCCCAGCCACTTAGGATCATTTTTGATGCATTTATAATGAAATTGAGCGCACTATTTGTGAGAAACAGTAGTTTATAAGATAAAAACACCTTTAATCATGTGTAAAAATATAGTGTTTATCATCCAATGCATCAGAATTGCTCCTCGAGGACTGGGAAAGCTATGCCAGAACAGTGCAAATTTAGGCTCTGCAGCGGCGATGCAGGCTCAAAATTCGTACTGTTCTGGCACTGCTCCCCCAGCCACTCAGGATCATTTCTGATGCATTTGAAGTTGAGCACATTAATTATGAGAAACAGTAGTTTATAAGATAAAAACACCTTTAATCATGTGTAAAAATATAGTGTTTATTATCCAATGCATCAGAATTTCTCCTGGAGGACTGGGGAAGCTATGCCAGAATCATGCGAATTTAGGCTCTGCAGCGGCGGTGCAGGCTCAAAATTCGCACTGTTCTGGCACTGCTCCCCCAGCCACTCATCAGGATCATTTCTGATGCATTTAATGAAGTTGAGCACACTAATTGTGACAAATAATAGTTTATAAGATAAAAACACCTTTAATCATGTGTAAAAATATAGTGTTTATCATCCAATGCATTAGAATTACTCCTGGAGGACTGGGAAAGTTATGCCAAAACAGTGCGAATTTAGGCTCTGCAGAGCAGCGGTGCAGGCTCAAAATTCGCACTGTTCTGGCACTGCTCCCCCAGATCATTTTTGATGCATTTATAATGAAGTTGAGTACACTAATTGAGAAACAATAGTTTATAAGATAAAAACAGCTTTAATCATGTGTAAAATTACATTGTTTGTCATCCAATGCATTAGAATTGCTCCTGTAGGACTGGTGAGGCTATGCCAGAACAGTGCCAATTTAGGCTCTACAGTGGCGGTGCAGGCTCAAAATTCGCACTATTCTGGCATTGCTCCCCCAGCCACTTATCATTTCTGATACATTTATAATGAAGTTGAGTACATTAATTATAAAAACAGTAATTTATAAAATAAAAATACCTTTAATCATGTATAGAAATACATTATTTGTCATCCAATGCATCAGAATTGCTCCTGGAGGGCTGGGGAAGCTATGCCATAATAGTGCGAATTTGGGCTCTATAGCAGCGGTGCAGGCTCAAAATTCGTAGTGTTCTGGCACTGCTCCCCCAGCCACTCAGAATCATTTTTGATGCATTTATAATCAAGTTGAGTACATTGATTATGAGAAACAGTAATTTACAAGATAAAAATACCTTTAATCATGTGTAAAAATACATTATTTATCATCCAATGCATCAGAATTACTCCTGAAGGGCTGGGGAAGCTGTGCCAAAATAGTGCAAATTTAGGCTCTACAGCAGCGGTGCAGGCTCAAAATTCGCACTGTTCTGGCAGTGCTCCCCCAGGCTCCCAGGGTCATTTTTGATGCATTCACAAAAACATTGATGGTACAAACTAGAAAAAACAATGATATACTTAATGAAAATAAGTTTGCAAAAATTGTATTGTATTCATAATAAGAAGTGATACATCATCTTTACAAAAGCTTTCTTACAATATTGAGCTTCCTTCTCTTGTTACTGTGGTGGGTAGAGTGTGCTCAAGGAGTGATTGGGCTATTTCTTGAGGATCCTCTATGCCTTTGCTTTTGGCTATACCTATACGAGCAAGAAGCTTACCCCTGAACCAAAAACATCGAAGGCAAGGGATTTTTTAATCAGAACTATACATTTGGTGCTCTGTGCCATAGAGGCTACACAAAGCACCTTAGAGAGGGCTTTCAAAAAGAAGAGAGTGAAGGCAGATTGAGGGGTGTAGTCCCTGTGGATAATGGCGATGCCATCCAAAGGAAGTCAACCAAGATAGTGTGCCAACGTAGCATCATGTCCATGGACCTTGGCCTGGTCTCTGCTGTCGCTGCCTCTCCGAGCAAATGCGTCAATTTCAACCACCCTCTGCAATCAAAGGAAAAATCAAAATATTTTCCTATACATAATTACCAATGTTTCTAGGTTGTAAAAGGTCGATTATTACCTCTTGCTCAATGTCTTCTTTTGCCAAAGTGCTGGTGGGGGCGGAGAGGTCAATCAAGGACTTAGCCTCATCCTTTTTTGGTGCTTTGGTCTCCTCCATTACTCCAATAGCAAGGGTATCCTTTTCAGCCTCTAGCTTGTCTTGTAAGGTTGTGAATTCCTCCTCTGGAACTAGGGCTTGCTCCACGGTCTCAACCACAGTTTCCTTGACCAAAGCAACTGTCTCTGCGATAGATTCTCCACCCAAGGGGTAATATAGCACTATCTAGGTGAGGACCGAGGTTGGACGTATCAAGGTCCACCTCACAACACGTGCATATAATGCCCAAGCATTCATCCATTCTCAAGCCAGCTGCCTTTTCAAGGTCATGAAGAAATAAGTATTCTTCACCTTCCACCACAATGGTGCTCAAGAGATTTATCTCAAGCTCTGGCAGCACCTTGCTCTCCTCGTGTGGGGAAGATGGCCCCGCATCTTCTACTACAGTGGACTGTTCAGCTGCTGTGTAGATTGTGCACCCTCTGGTGGAAAGTGCTCTGATGCAAGCTATTCTTCTACGCCAGCACTTGTTCCTACTGCCTTCACTTCCTTGTCATCCCTGCCAACTGCAATGCAGGCATCTCTACCTCCTCATCCGAATCCTCATCGTTGCTGATGAGGAACGCAAAAGTGGCGAGCCATGAGAGGAACCTAGTTCCTAAATTGCCCTTCCCCAACCTCTTCACCTCCTGCTTATTGAAGGTACAATAAGCTCTGGTGGGGATGCAGATGTCGATGAAGCGTTCAAAGCATTGGATGTAGGGGTGGGCATATTGTTGAATGTACTTAAGCAGCTTAACAGGCACCCATCGATCATTGGGGCAATGGGGAAAGGAGATGGAGAGGGGAGCCAAGTATTGCTCCATGTATGCAATCTGCATCTCATAATGTTGGGACGCAAGGGCGAGCGACTTTTCAAAGTCGACTTCACGAGAGAACATGACAAAGAGCTCGCTCTTGCCCACCCACGGGGTGGTGGAGAGGAACTCAAAGAAGTTGTCAAAGTGGGTAGCCATGTGAATGCAAAGAGATAGTGTGAGCTCGTGCTTGGTTTCTATCGCGTCGTGAAAATGAGAAAGAAGGCACCTTTGGCTATTTATAGTTAAAATTTAAAGTTTGGCCTTTTCACACTAGACCGCTAGACAAAAAAATTACAGTTTGCAAAAATATTAAGATTTCAATTAAATAAAGATTGGTTAAAAAAGAGCCTGCTACAAAATTACAAGCATGTCATTTAATCTAAAATTTCTATAATATCTTCATTTTTTGCCCCTCTTGTGACATTTACTTCATGTTGATCTCCATCTCCTTGTTGACTTAAAAGCTTCTCATTGCCTTCACCTCGATTCTGAAACTCTTGCCCCTCATGTGCATCAAACAGAGGCTATTTTCCCATATACTCAGTTCATCTTCAATCTCTTCCACATGCCTACTATGTGTTGGTAGGGCTATGCACCTTGCTCTGCTGAAAATTCAAGGTCCTCCATTTGCCATGATTCTGAGACCATGGTTGTCCCCTCCTTACGCTTCTCAATCTGTAAAAATATAGAAAGTGGCACAATAACCAGAAAGTGTAAGGGTTAATTCTAGACATGTAGTGGAATCAGATATACCTTTCTTCTCATCAACTTGAAACTTGACTCTTCCACATTGTCAAAGCCCATGATGCTAAAGTGTTGACGCAAGTCTGTTAGGCTCCAATGCTTGCTTGCTGCCACTCGCTCAATCCATCCATTTTGCATCATCACAGCTACCTCAATAGACATAATTTCTTCTTCTGAGGCTTGAAGTGGGATCCATGTCCCGTGCTTTTGCATCCATCTTTGGTAGTGCAGACGCATGTACAAAATAAAGCGTGCCTTCAAGAACATGAAAGACACTGTAGAATCTACTACATTGCACTTGTACACATCAACTTGATGTGACCCCTCATTAACCTCCCAACCCTCTCCTAGTAATCCTTGAATGAGGTCAAACCGTACCTCCTTACAAATATACATTGTTTTTGTTTGGTGCATTGGCATGGAATTGAACATGTGCACAAAAACATGTAAAGGACGAAACCAATTTAGCCCTATTGACCTAGATGCCTTTGAAAACTTGAGTGATGTCTTGATATCACTTACCATCTTAAACTTTAAGCATAAGATGGTCCAAGCATCAGGTTTGGGCCATTCGGGATTGTTAAGAGGGGGGTTGGGGATCTCTTCTAGCTTGCCAAATAAACCTGGTTTTTTATCTACAAAATATGAGTGAGAAAAGAAAAAGATATTGTTCTGTACAAGATCAATTGGGCTTTGAGATACAAACATTGTATCTCCAATGGATGCATGCATAGCATAGAAAACTCTAGTGAGGCTTTGGAGTGGTTGTTCCTCAACATAATTAGAGGGGAAAATATCTACAGAGAGACATAAGAAAATGGAGAATCATAAGAAAATTTGAAACAAAAATCCAATATTAGCATGTTGTTAAAGTTGTGTTTATGTTACATTGACAATTTGAAGGAAACCTTGGTCGTTGGCCTTGAATGTACAGGTCTCCAAGGGTATACACATGTTGCACTATGGCAACTAGTCCTTCCTTCTTAGTATGCTTGAAGCCTTGTAGCCGCCCCTTCTAATGATGTAGCATATTCCCCAGTTGACGCACTCGATGTGGTCCCTTAGAGCTTGGCTGCATGTAGACCCAAGCCCCAACCCTGAATCTTGTTGGAGCCCAAACTCCATTCTCATCTCTTGTGTTATGCAGCACAAGCTCTTCCACCTTCTCCCTAGGTCTTCTCACATTACTAGAAGAGGCCATGGTGGTAAGAAAAGAGAAGAAGGGAAAAGAAAGGCTTGTTTTACAACAGAGGAGTGGAGAGGAGAGAAAGTTCAGGGTTTTCAGTGCAGCAATGGAAAGCTTAAAAGAGGGTTAGAGTTTGAGAATAGGCTTCCTAAACCTAGAGTAGACTAAAGAGAGATAGAGTTTCTGCAGCAATGGAGAGGGAGGGAGCTTGAGAGAGAGAGAGAGAGAGGGAGATTGAGAGGGAGGGAGCTTGAGAAGGAGGGAGAGCTTGAGAGGGAAGGAGGGAGAGCTTGAGAGGGATGGAGTTTTTGCAGCAATGGAGAGCTTAGAAAAGGAAGAAAGAGAGAGAGGGAGCTTGAGACTGAGGGAGCTTGACAAGGAGGGAGAGCTTGAGAGGTATGGGGTTTCTGCAGCAATGGAGAGCTTAGAAGAGGAAGAAAGAGGTTCAAAATGAGCTTTCCAAACCTAGAGTATGTTGGGGGGAAGTTTGAGAGGGAAAACATACTTTTGGGAAAAAATTAAATTTTTTTAATTTTTAGGGTTTTTAATCTGTGCGATTCTAGGTGGGGGGACCTCTAAGTTTGGGCCCAAGAGGTAGGGGGACAAGAGTAGTAATTAGGCCCCATTAGCAAACCAAAGCCTAGGCCCCCTAGGGTCAAAGAAGTCAAAAATGTGCACCCAGCCCTCTTCCTATTGGTCCATTCCTAATCAAAAGTTAATCCAAGAGGCCCTCTTTGGGTCCAAAAAATTCCTAATGAGGTGCTTCTGCAAGCATTGCTGACTGCTCATGGTCCTGCACACACCTTTGGATGACTCGATCTATCTCCATATTGCATAGGGCACTTACAATTTCTAAAAAGCTCTTACTTTTGACTGCAAGCTTCTTCCTTTGATTTTTGGTCATGATCAGTAGGGAAGGCTCTTGTAGCATGTCAAAGTATCAATTCCAATCCATACTTGCTAATTGTACTGCAAACAAATTTACATATGGGAGCTGGTTAGACACACCAATTAGCTACTCCCTTGTATCAATCCTAGTAAGGAAGTCGCTACATTTTGGTTTTCCAGGCATGTGCACAATTGTGAAGCTAAACTCCTGCAAGATCAGCATCCACCTTGCCAACTTTCCAGTCAAATCTAGCTTGCTCACCAGGTACAGTAATGACTAATGGTCTACATGGAATACAAACAGATTTCCCAACAAGTAGTGGTAGAATTTGTTGATTGAGTATATCTATCCAAGGGCTTCCCTTTCTGTGGTGCTGTAGTTCTTTTCTACATGTGACAACATTCTATTGGCATAGTAGATGGGCCTATACCATCCTTCATCTATTTGTTGCATTAGCACACTTCCGATTTGCCACGTCTCATGCATCTACCGAACACATGGAATGTCTTGTCCCATTCCAGCATCTGAATAATTGGTGCACTAGTCAAAGCATTTTTTAAAGATTCCTAGATGCCTCTTGGCATTTAGCTGAGCAAAGAAATTCCGCTCCCTTCTTGGTGAGAGAATATAACGCATGTGCCACATTTTCTAGGTATCTCAGAAACTTGTTATGCAACTTAATCTGACCCAAAAATCTATTGAGTTCTTTTACCTACTTTGGTCAGCTTCTCTTCATTCTCGAGCTTGTGCAGCACACAATCAGCTCTGTTGGCTAGGGCAGACATAATTTGTTGTGTATTTGGGTCATCCTTCTACATCATGTTATTTAGTCGTTTGCCTAGGGTGAGTTGTTGGGTGGATTCCGTTGTTGCTTTGGTGGCTAGCACTATTTGTTGAGGTGTGATTTGATCTTTTAATGCAGTATTTAGCTTTTGCAGAGCTATCTGTGTTGAAATGTCAAGCTCGTATACATCTCGAGGATAGCACATGGGTGCTGACAGAGTGACAGTATGGTAGATGGATATCGTGTGGTGTGTTTATGACCGCGTCCAGCTGGTCATGTGTGGTGTGGACATTACATTAGGTTTACTTTGTAGTGTGGACATAACACTATGTTGTGTTCTTTTTTGTGTGTGTGAGAGAGATGATGACTATGGCTTCTCTCCTTCTTTATGATTGATGGATATGGATTAGGGTTTGCTTCTCTTGTGTGTGCTCCCTCCTTCTTCTGTTTTTTATCATGGTATCAGAGCCTAGAGCTCATTAGTTGTGTTGTGAGAGTGAGTGAGAGAAGAGGGAAGAAGAAGAAGAAGCTGTGAAGATTTCCATTGAAGCTGTGGAGCAAAAGAAAGCTGTGGAGCTCACTTCGGTTACAGATCTGAAGCTTGGCCTAGCTGGTAAGAGTAGCAAAACTCCCTTGAGCGGATTGCAGGTGCCAAAGAGCAGGTTCAGTGAAGATTGAAGTGCATAAAGCAAGTGAAAATTTTTGGTTTTTTCTCTAAGCTTTCATGGAAAGCTTGAAGTGAATATACTCTTGGCAAATGTATACACAAAGGCACGTGTATTTGAGCTTGCACATGTATTAGCAAAGTGGGCACAAGCAACATACAGAATCTTGAAGCAGATTGATGCATACAGATTTGAGCAAAATCAAGTGGAAGTGAATTTATGCAAAAGTTTCTGGTTTTTCACAAAAACAATGAACATACCCCCCGATTGCAGAAGCTAGAGGAAGAATTGAGCCAAACCCTTCAAGCACAAGGTAGATTAGGTCATTGCTAAGAACCCTATCAACTCAATTGTGAAATGCCCCTCTTCTAAAGCCCTCTGGAGCAGGCGGCGCATCTCTGAGCAAAATTCTAGATAGTTTTAACAGATATCATGCCATTCACTCATTACTACACCATTTGATGCCATTCAAAGCTTGGGGAGTTGAGCAAAGGCATTGCTAAGGCATTGTGAAGCTTGGTTGCAGCTCATTTGATGTATTTGGAGCTCATTGAAGTCAATTATCAAAGAGTTGCAGGTTTGCAGAAGTTTTGTCCAGAAACAGAGCATCACTAATCAAGGCATTAATCCTTGTCTATATCAAATTGGACAAATTCCTTTGGTACAAGCAAGGAGCTATGAGTTGCTAAACTTTTGATTCAAAAAGTTTTGAATTTGGATCAGATTTAAAGGAGATAGAGCACTTTTAGTGCGAGGTGGTACCTGACATATGCAGAAAAAGGCAAACCAGGGAGCTACAAAACTTGGTGGTTCTCACTCAACTTGAAGAATTTGATCAAACCCTTCTAGAATATGTTGGAGCAATGTGTTATGAAGCCAATGAATGCATAAACATCAAATTTGAACAAGATTTGAAGGAATTAGAGCAAGATCTTTGACCGATTCTCTGGCGAGAAAAAAAACCAAATTTTTTTTGTGAAGAAGTATCATTTGTTTTCAACCTTGATCGAGTATACATTGTTGATGAAGCATTATGGGATCTCAAAGCACATATATTGCAATCATTTGATGTGATTTGGAGAGATTTGGAGCATTACAGGTACTTCATACGTTGTGATCAAAGGGGTGCATCTACTACCTTGCAAACATGGGAGATGGTCCGATACAAATTGTTGGAGAGAAGCTTGACAGAACTAACTTTCAAGTGTGGAAGTTTAGAATGAAGAGTTTTTTGAAAGGCAAAGGTTTATGGAGTCTCGTGTCGGATGAAGACCCGGAGCCATTTCTACCTCCTCAACCAAATAATGCTCAGTTGGTGGCTCACAAGCAATGGGTAGAGCGGTCTTCGAAAGTGTTGCATTACTTTTCAATATGTGTAACAGATGCCTTGCTTATTCACATCCAAGATGCAGATACACCGAAAGAAGCATGGGATATATTGTGCCGAATGTATGAGACAGATACTGGTGCAAGGAAGATACAACTAAGGCAACAGATTCACAATGTAACACGAAGGAATAGGAGTATACATGAGTATGTTCAGGAAATCAAGGGTTATGCAGATTCACTATCATCAATTCATGCCCCAATGGATGATGATGATTTGGTTGCTCTCACATTGCGTGGTTTAGGTCGGGAGTACAAATCTTTTGATACTTCCATCTCAGTAAGGTTGGGAGGAATGCCAGACTTTAATGAGCTTATGTCATTGCTCATTGTGGAAGAATTAAAGCTTGGACTTGGTGGTATGAATATTACAGGTGGTGCATCCTCATCCAGTAATGATGAGCATGCAAGGAATCAGGCCTTTTACTCATCTAGAGGCTCTCGAGGCAGGGGGAGATTTGCCCCTCGAGGCCGTGGAGGACGTGGTTGGAATGACAGGTTTACTCAACCACAATCAAATCAGAATTTTCAGAATTCACAGACATCATTTGGACCACGTGGAGGTCGTGGATTTCAATCCCATAGGGGGAGAGTTGGAACAGGTGGATGAGTCAACCTCATTGGCTAGACATGTGCAAGACCTATGCTCTACACTGTCTAACTGTGCTCTCCGACCACCACCTAGCACCGCGGTACCCCTACAAGCCTCTCACTCACACCACACACACCACTCACACCTCACTCACCTCGCTCACACAAAGAGATAGACAAAAAACCAATAGAGCGCAACACTACAATCACAATACCAAAAAGGAATGCTACAAGGGAGACTCCGCTTTGATAGAAGGATTGTGCTAGAACTGAAGGTGATACATGAGAGAGTGTCCTCTCCTGTGAGAGTGTGTCCAAGACTGTGTGTATGTTGCCGAGAGAGTGCTCCCCTTAACTCGTCCTTGGGTGTCCTCCTCCTCGGGTGGTGCTCAAGAGGATCTCGAAGAGGATCTCTCCCTACCTTGGGAAAGGGAGAGGAAAAAGGAAGATGGTGCTCAGGATCTCCAAAGAGGATCTCTCCCTGCCTTGAGAAAGGGAGAGGGGTGTTGCCTCCATGAGTGCCATCGGAGTTGTCCATGCACATATGAGATGTCAAAGGGGACCAACCGTCAGAGGGGTCGAAGGCGGTTGGAGGGCACCGGCGGTGATGGCGGTCGGAGGGCACTAGCGGTGACGGTGGTTGGAGTCATCGGAGGGCACCGGCGGTTGGAGCCATTGGAGGGCACACGGGGGTCGGAGTGGTTGGAGCACACCAGCGATCGGAGTGGTTGGAGCAGTCGGAGGGCACTAGTAGTCGGAGTGGTCGGAACACACCGAGACGGTGACGACGTGGTCGGAGCACACCGACAGTGACGATGGTCAGAGCGGTCAGAGGGCACTGGCGATCGGAGTGGTCGGAGATGTCGGAGGTGATGGTGGAAACTCTTGGTGGAGTGTGGAGGACCTAGATTCTCGTCCACAGGTCACCCACTACTACTTAATTCATCATCTTGGTGAATGCCATAGAAAAAACACAGGTGGTTCTCTGGCAAGCTAGCCTCCGGGAAGACCTAGATTCTCGTCCACAGGTCACCCACTACTACTTAATTCATCATCTTGGTGAATGCCACAGAAAAAACACAGGTGGTTCTCTGGCAAGCTAGCCTCCGGGGGGGGCAAAACATCCGGTAAGTAGGCTCCCACGCATACCTCATACAATGATACAATGATCCTTCTAGGAAAACCTTTTAGAGGGATACAAAATAAATAAAAATGAATCAACTAGGCTCCTGGGCAACTTCATCCAGCGAGCTGTTGAAAAATGATTGAACATGGAGCTCCCCTGGGCACTTCATCCACCAGCAAGCTATTTCTGAGAGATCCTAGGCACTTCATCTAGCAAGCTATCACTAACTGTATTACCACTGTCATCCCCCGGGCAAAGCATCCGGCAGAAGGTTACCTCAACAAAAGCACAAAAACCAATCTAAACAATAATCATCACTGGCCACTTCGTCCGCGAAGAACTTCCAGTGCACGAAGTCCAGGCATGCAAGATACAAAATGAAATCTGGCCATGGCCAGTATATAAGAGATCCGCTTTTCATTAACAAAAAATATCTGATGCTCCCAAGCATCACTAGTATGTGGCATGGTAGCTTCTAAGCGAACTTATGCTTCAGGGTCAAGACTGCTCATAAACTGCCACACGGAGATGGCCATACCAAGGGCTCTACAGCCAAAGGGGAAAGCTGCACATGTACATGCTGTGTTATGGTATTACAGAGCGATGAAGAAGGGGCGTGCCCTTGAGAGTTTCTCGGTAACCTAGCTACACCCCATGCCAAGATCTCTTTAACACATTTAGATGATCCTCTATGTGCTGTAAAATGCAATGATGTGCTTCCAAAACCACAGCCACTTCCACTAGATCTTGTAGGCGTTGCACACATGAGAGATGCCTTAGTTAAAAGCAAGCAAACTACTATAGAATGGCTGGACTGGGCTACCAAGTGTAGAGGTGTAGCTCCACATGTTTATGCCACTATGGGCATCTGGACAACATCCAAAACTTGTTGGACACAATCAAAGTGGCCGCTCTTTACTGCATAATGGAGGCATTTCCTCCCATTGGGAGCATCAAACACGAGGATATCATCTCCCCATGCCACAAGCCACTCAATGCAAAATACCCTTCCATTTTTGTAAGCAAGCACGCGAGGCATCTGTCTATGATGATTCATTGCATTCAACGACACACCCTTCTCCAATAGCAACAAAAGTACCTCAGATTGGCCATGTGAGGCAGCATAATGCAAAGGTGAGAGGTGGTGGTTATTATGAGAGAGGGTGCCGATGGGGAGTGACGGGAGGGGGACGGTGACCGCACACACGGAGGGAAGTGAGGGTAGTGAGAGAGGGGGAGGGGGTTGGGTAATTTGATGAGAAGTGTAAGGTGAGAGAGGGGGACGGTGACCGCACACACGGAGGGAAGTGAGGGTAGTGAGAGAGGGGGAGGGGGTCGGGTAAGTTGATGAGACGAGTAAGGTGAGAGAGGGGGGGTTGGTCTGGGGGAGGGAAAGGGGGGTGGTTGGTTTGTGGGGTGGGGTGGGGGGAAAAGGCATGGTCGATGAGGGGTGAAGTAAGAGGGGGAGCAACCTTTTGGTTTGTTTTTTTAAAAAAAACTAGTATTATCATATTTGTTTTTTTTAAAGGGGGGGTGGTGTGGTGGGGCATGGCAGGAAGGTTTGCCCAGAGTACAAATCCAAGAGGCTAGTTAAAGAACTCACCTTGACAATGTGCTAAAATTGATCAATCTCCTTTCTTTCTAAATGAACTGCCCTCACACGCACGGCCTCCTATTGGGCTGGCATAAGACGGTAGAATGGCTTCCATATAGCACAACACTCTGGGAGTGACTAAACACCGTGGTGAGGCTGAAACATCCTGACATTTCCCATCCATGAAGAAAGAATTTGGAGACTGCATGAGGTTTCAATTTTTAATTTTTTTTCTCCACCTCTGCTGGAGGGTGTAGTAAGTCAATGTCATTAGAGAGAACCATGATGATCGTCGAGGGTGGAAGGTTGAGGATAGCTCATTAGCACTATTGCGGTGGCCTGCACCAACAAGCTCCAACAATGGTGCACAGCCGGTGCACAGCCGTGAAAGAGAGGAGGACGAAGGGGGGTGATCAAACAAGGGGGGGTGGGGCTGTTGGTCGGTGGGAGAGGAGTGAGGGATTGGGGGAGTGTGTGGTCAGTGAGGTGAGGGGGGTGGGAAGTGGTCAGTGAGGTGAGGGGGTTGGATAGTGGTCGGTGAGGTGAGGGGTAGGTGAGGGGGGTGAGGAGTGTGTGGTTGGTGAGGAGTGAAGGGAGGGGTGGTCGGTGGGGTGAGGGAGGGAGAGAGAGGGAGAGAGGGGGGGTGGTCGGTGAGGGGGAGAGAGAGAGAGAGAGGAGTGGTCAGTTGGTTGGTCGGTGAGTTAAGTGTGAGGGGGGTGGTCGGTGGGATGAGTGAGAGGGGAGTGGTCACTGGTGGGTGGGTGAGGTAAGGGGGAAAAGAGAGAGAGAGAGAGAAAGAGAGAGAGAGAGAGAGAGAGAGAGAGAGAGAGAGAAAGAGAAAGAGAGAGGTGGAGGGTGTTTTTGTTTTTGTTTTTTTTTGTTGGTTTTTTGTTTTGTTTTTTAATAGAAAAAAGAAAACTAAGATGGGGGAGTCGATTTTTTTGCGGGGGGAAATGATTTTTTGGAAAAATAAAATAAAATAAATATTGAAGGAGGGTTTTTTTGGGGGAAAAAATACAAAGGGGGGATTTTTTTATTTTTATTTTTGCTTGATCGGGGAGAAGGGGAGGTTGGGTTGGTCGGTGAGGAGAGTTGAGGGGAGAAGAGAGAGGGAAGGGGAGAAGAGAGAGGGAAAGGGAGAAGAGAGAGGAAAAGGGTGGGTGACGAGTGAGAGATTGGTCGGTGAGGAGGTTGGGTGAGAGAGAGATTTTTTTTATTTTTTTTTGCGTCTCTTATAAAAGAAGAAGGAAAAAAGAACCGAAGAGGGGGATTTTTTTTATTTTTTGGAGACGGAGACCCGATACGTGGTACTTCACAAACACCAGAGTGAGTTGAGATAGGCGTTTCTCTTGAACCACCACCCTTGGCCAGCCACATCTTCCGAAGTGCCTTGATTGAGGGATCTGAAGTCTACATAGATCCTAATCTTGTTGGTCTTCTTTTTTGGAATCACCACTATTATAGGTGACAACCACTCGGAGTGCTTAATGGGAACGATGATACCTGCCTCTTCCATCTTGTCTATCTCTTTCTTCTGCACTTCGGAATACTTTAGGTTCACGCAGTAGATGCCTGCCTCTTCCATCTTGTCTATCTCTTTCTTCTGCACTTCGGAATACTTTAGGTTCACGCAGTAGATGCCCTTCCTGACTGGCCAACTGCCTTCTTTTTGTGAAATTTTGTGAGTGCAAATGGCTGGGTCTATCCCTGGAAGATCCTTGTAAGTCCATGCAAACGCCTCTTGGTGTTCTTTGAAAAAGTTAGTGATTCTCTGAAGAGTGGAAGGGTCCTCCTAGACCCAAGCTGCCACTAAGATGGGGCGTGGCTCCTCTGATGTGCCCAGGTTCAGCTCTCTCACCTCCTCTAATGTGCCCACTAGGTTTAGCTCTCTCACCTCCTCATGGTGGTAAGTGGTTGGTGGAAGATGAGCGATGCCGAGTGCTGCTTGATGGAAAGATAAGGGGTCATGGGCTGGGGTGTTGTCCAGAGGGAAATCACCAATGCGTTTCTCCATCCAATCAACGGGTATCTCTTCTACTAGCAAGGTTTCTTCCCAAGCCTTGAGGTGCTCTACCCACCTCTCCTTCTGGCGTCTAGGAGGGGTTATAGGTGCCTCTGATGACTCCTCTTGAGAGACCTTCTTGCGAGGTTGTCGAGAAAACTCAGGTTCCCCTAGACCTATGACCTCTATCTCTTCCTATTGAGACACTGTTGCAGAGGAGGAGGCCAGAGTGAGCAGAGATTCTGTCCAATCCCATACTCCTGCTTCTTTTGAGAGCTCTTCTTCTTGGAGCAGCTCTTGAATAGGGTCTGGGTCCAACTTCACTATGTCCACCATGTTGTAGTGGAACCCCTCATAGGATTTTAACCAATTCCATAGAGGTTCTGCTGCCTCTCCCTCTGAACCGAATGGATCCCAGGCCTCATCCACTGGTAAGGCTTGCCATTCCTCCTGTTCTTCCTCGTCATTGGGTCCTTCCTCTCGAATGGGAATCATGTCATGTAGGGCAGTGCCCCGAGCACTCTCATCGGGGCCTTTTTCCAAGGGCAAGGTCATTTTCCCCTCTGGGTTAGGGATATGCAAGTTGTCCCGACCCCAATCATGGATCACTTGAGCTGCCCCTCAACCAAGGCCTTCCAATGAGTAAGTTGTAGGCCCCTCAAGCTGGTGGGAGGTCTAACACCACAAAAGTCATTTCACATACTAATCCTTCAAAACAGATCAGAACTTGCCTAACTAGTCCCACGGGCATCACTTATCTCTGGTCTGCCACTTGGATGGCGAAGGGAGCTGGCTCAGTAATTCGGAGACCCAAGACTTTCCTAGTAGCTTCGGGCATGATGTTAACACCAGAACCACCATCCACAATGGCTCCTGTAATTTGAGTTCCTCCCACGGAGACTGTCACCCTTGGGCTTCGGTGATCGGCCACTCGTGGGACAGTGAGGCATTCCCTTGTTTGTTGCCTCCTGGGCCGTCGCCCACTACTACTAGATGTGGCTTCACCCCTAGTTGCCTTTGGATCCATCCAATGCTGGACCAAGCTTAACAGTTGCTCTCCTATTTCCTGGCTTAAACCACATAAGTGAGGAAGGGTGATTTCCACCTTTGCTCCTGCCAACTTTTCCTCCCAACTTAAATTACTAACCTTGGGTTGGGTAGATTCCTCATCCACCTTTGAAGGTGTGGTTGTTGGGGGAATGACCAAGGTAGGTGCCGTTTCCTTCTCCATGGGTGGTGTTTGAATGAATTCCTCCATGGCCTCCTTATAAGCTTGGTCCACAATGGATGGGTAGACTGCACCACCAGGGAGAGGAGTTGGTGTCTTTGTTGGGGCTCCTTGGGACCGGGTGACGGCCACTATTGGAGTGCCCGCAGTGGGAGGTGGCACTACTCCCACTATTGGAGTGTCGACCTTGGGAGATGGCACCACAGCTTCCACCATGCTAACCAGTGGGGGTCTAGGACAATCCCGGGTGTAGTGGTCTCGGCTCTCCGGGCAATGGAGGCATGGGGGCGAGCCCTGTGGTACAGTGCATTGAGCTTGCATGTGGCCGCTCCCCCCACAACGATAGCACATAAGAGGTCAGGTGGGGTTGTTGGGAGGACGACGATTGGGGAACCTTTGGTTAGGTCGAGCCCCATACGTGTTGTTAGCAATCGGAGGTATTGGAGGGGCTGCCGCATAGACCACCAGAGGTGGGTTTTGATAGAATTGAGGTGTTTGTGGGACCGGCACGGCTGCGAGGTACTACTGATAGGTTGGGAGAGTGCTTGCTTGATATGGAATTTGCATAGGTAGGGGGTTGTATGTTAGGGTTGCTCCGGAATGAGGGGTATTGGTGTATGCTATCGTGGCTACTTGAGCTCCCTGCTGAGATGAGGTGGCCTAGGGCGGTGGAGGGGTTTGTACGAAAGTAGCCATGGGGGAGGGAAGGGTATGTGGGGTAGCTAAGTAGGAGGGCCCAGTGGGGGTAGGGTTAATATAAGCTTGGGATTGGGGGGCTGATTGAGGGTTCAAGAAGGGTGTTGGGTTTGGTTGGTGGGAGGTTAGGAGCCTGGGAAGAAGTTGAAGCACTATTGGTTGGGGTCACCATGTAGTCTTCGGCAAAGGGATTAAGCAGGGAGGCACCTTGCTTAAGTTGTTTTGCATAAGGCAAAGTCCCTTGAGGTAGTAACACTCCTTGTCCTCATGGCCCGCTGCCTTTGAGCAAAATGAGCAATATTTCTTAGAGGGACAATCATTTGGAAGATGGCCTTGCGAGTTACATATTGGGTACCATGGACTCGTCTTGGGATCTTTGACCTTGAGCTACTCGATCTCCTTCCTGAGCACTGCCACGGCCATGTCCTCTTGTTGTGACCTTTTGAAATCTTCAAGCTCCTTCTTGAGCTTGGCTAGTTCATCCATGGAAGTGGATGTAGAAGCTACCGTCAGGGCTAGAGGAACGATTGGAGGAGCCGAAGACATGCCGGGGATAAGTGGGGACCAAGAGGTACTGTGCTCTGCCACCATGAGGCGAGCATTCTCCAATTGTGTAGATCTGTCTTGGAAGTCTTACAGGGTGCCTTGGGGTGGAAAAGTCTCTCTCATCTTCATTGGGAGTGCTCGAAGCACCCACTGTTGCAGCATGTAGTTTCCAACATCTTGGGACCAAAACTTTAGCTCTTGTGGATAAGTTGGGCCACTAACTCCCCCGCCTTCATGGAGAGTTGGTTGAGCTCTTGAGTGATGAGGTCAAAGTAGTTCCCTGGCCGAAAGGTAGCCAAGAACTGTAGCCTAAGGGTGGCCCAATCCAAGAAGTGGTTGATGGAAAATTGACTGTACCACCGGTCGACACTTTCTTCCAGCATTGTCGAGAACAAGACCAAGCGTGCATCGTCTCGGTTGAGACCTCTTGAGTCACATATAGTAAGGAACCGCTGCACATGGTCTTTCGCATCTTCACTGATGGTACCTTTGAAGTTTGGTAGCTTAACTGGCACGCAGTTAAGGACAGTAGCCAATGGCTTTAGCCTTGGAGCTGCCATAGGGTTAGAAGAGGAAGATGCTGAGGGAAGAGTAAGGGAGCGAGGAAGAACCCTATGACTAGTTCAAAGAGGAGAATGAAGGGGTGAATCACCTCCAAAAGCTCTAGTCTTCGGGGGCATGCACAACACTCCTCTCGCCCCACGATCAAAAATCACCAAAAAAAAAATAAAAAAAAAATTGAGACTATCCTTGACCTCTAGGAGAGTCCCACTGTGATCGCCAAATTTAGTCTAAGCTGTAGATGACTCCATCAGTTCTTCCTAGTATAGGGAGCTCGAAGACAACTGACACAAACACTATGGTTGGGGGAGAAGGGAGCGTGGATCCTCTCAGGGAAGTATACCCACCAAGGATGAGTCGACCTCACTAGCTAGACATGCAAGACCTATGCTCTACACTGTCTACCATGCTCTCCGACCACCACCTAGCACTGCAGTACCCCTACAGGCCTCTCACACCACGCACACCACTCACACGATGTCACTCACCTCGCTCACACAAAGAGATAGACAAAAAACCAATAGAGTGCAACACTACAATCACAATACCAAAAAGGAATGCTACAATGGAGACTCTACTCTTCGATAGAAGGACTGTGTTAGAACTAAAGGTGATACACGAGAGTGTCCTCTCCTATGAGAGTGTATCCCAGACTGTGTCTATGCTACTGAGAGAGTCCTCCCCTTAACCCGTCCTTGGGTGTCCTCCTCCTCGGGTGGTGCTCAAGAGGATCTCTCCCTTCCTTGGGAAAGGGAGAGGGGAAAGGAAGATGGTGCTCAGGATCCCGAAGAGGATATCTCCCTACCTTGGGAAAGGGAGAGGGGTGTTGCCTCCATGAGTTCCATCGGAGCTGGCCATGCATGTATGAGATGTTGAAGGGGACCAACGAGATCAGAGGGGTCGAAGAGCACTAGCGGTTAGAGGGCACCGACGGTGAGACGGCGGTCGGAGTCATCGGAGGGAACTAGAGGTTGGAGCCATCATTCAGAGGGCACCAGGGGTCGGAGTGGTCGGAGCACATCGGCAGTCGGAGTGATTGGATCAGTCGGAGGGCACCGGCGGTCGGAGTGGTCGGAGCACACCAACGGTGACGGCAGTCGGAGCAGTCGGAGTGGTCGGAGCAGTCGGAGGGCACTAGCGATCAAAGTGGTAAGAGCACACCGGCGGTGACGGTGGTCGGAGCGGTCGGAGGGCACTGGCGGTCAGAGTGGTCGGAGATGTCGGAGGTGATGGTGGCAACTCTTGGTGGAGTGTGGAGGACTTGGCTTCCTATCCATAGCATCCAAGTTCTTTTTGATAGTAATTGGTGGCAAGTTCTTCACGACTATGGAAGCGAAGAGCGTCGCACTTTGGCTTGGGAGGAAAATCCTCCTTCATTGCTTGCTTTGTAAGTATCTATTTTACTATTTTCCTTATTCTCTTTCATTTCATTTTAAACTATATTGTTTCTTTTAACTAATTGTATCTTTTTTAAATTGTTTTTCGTAGAGGGAGGTTGTTGGACGTGACCCAATAAAAGAAGAGTATGATTATGGATATAGAGCCCCATGTCTACAATTGTGGTCTTGGATGTGTACACAAGGTGTACACTTGAATGAGTCCATTTTGGGGACTCAAGCTAAACGAGGTAAGTAGCTGCTAAGCCCTTCTCTTATCTATATGTAATTGTCTTTTATTGTTTTATACTTATCTTACTCTTGTTTGCATGTATGTAGAATGAAGAGGTAGAGGAAGAGGAAGATCTGGACTATGAGCGTGAAGTGGGTGAAGCAAGTGAAGATGAAGACGAGCCGGAGCAATCCGATGAGGGATTTGATTAGCCTCCTCTTCCTAGAAAATTTTTGTATATGGCTGTTTAAGGCTGAAAATTAGATGCTACTTTTGTCTACTTTTTTGTCTTTCAATTTGTCATAATCGGATGTGGTGTGAAGTGTCTTTTGAAATCTGCATGGAATTTAGAAATGTCATGCGAAGTAGTAGTAGTTATCCGCAATAGAAGAAGAAGGATTTTTGATTCGTAGATATGGAGATTTATGTAATCAGATAGTTGACAGTTATTTTGACAATGAAGATGCAGTATGTTTTGTCAATCTGGTTGTCACTAGTATTGTCATTTAGTTTGTCACTTTGTTTGTCAGAAAGTCTGAATTTCCCTTGAAGTTTGTGAAGGATGTGATAAGCAGTAAACACTTGGCGATCACGGTGTTTGTGATGAATTTCATGCGCGGGCTTACATTCTTCTGTTAATGGTGAGTGCTGGAAGATGAAGAGATTCATGCAGGCAACGGTTAGAAATTTTTTCATTCATGCATTAATAGCGGCGGGGGTTTGAGTTCGCTCTGGAGGATTCAGGGGAATCATCTCATTTCTATTTTACAAGGTCAAAAGCAAGGCGTTTGGGTTTGCAGCATCGGGGAGATGACGAACATCAACGATGGTCGCATGAAGGTGATGACATTGGAATGTCAACAGATAGGTCTGATGAGGATTCAGAGAATGCGATGGTAAATTCAGGGGTAGAAACTCCAGGATTAGCAGGAGGATTTCCACATGTATTAGCAACAGCAGTAATACAACAAGCATTATTGCCTCGAAGACGGTTGCAATTCAATCCGTTATACCGAATAGGAGAACCAACAGGCAGTACCCCCAAATAGACCTTTTAACATGGCAGCAGCGGCTAGAGCAGATTTGTGCGTCAAATTCGGAAGCTTTTCAGGAAAGTAAAAAGAAGACTCTGATTGTCACGTAGCTCAATTTGAGACTTGATGGCAGGCTAGAGGATTTGCCAGAGTATATGATGCGCAAGCCAAAATGCACCAGTTTGAGGCAACATTTGAGGGGAAAGCTGTGCAATGGTTTAGCAATTTTGTGCCAGGACATTTTGCAAATTATGATGCATTGAGGATTGCATTTTTGAATCGGTTTCGGGTGGAAAAGACCGCCAATGATGTGTTGACAAAACTTAAAGCAGTAAAGCAAAAGAGGATGTTTGTGGAAGATTATACACAGAGGTTCAATCGGTATGTGAGAAGGCTCACTCCTCAAGAAAGGCCCACTGATGAGATGCTGGCAGCATATTATGTTAAAGGCCTGAGAAAGGAGTTACGGAATGCAGTAGGCTGGTGTTGATGTTGCGAGAGGAATGAATGAACTCATTAATACTACAACTCGAGCAAAGAAAAGGTTTGGTTTATCAAGTTTGAGCTCTGGAAAAAGACATTCAAAGAGGAAGAAGAAGAAGGAGAAAAAGAGGACGAAGTCAAGTGATGACAGTACGGATGAGGATTCGGAGTCGGATTCGGATACGGATTTTGATACGGATTCAAGTTCAGGCAATGATGATGATTCTAGTAGTGATTCAGAGTCAGAGGATGAAGCAAGAAGAAGAAACAAAAGAGAAAGTCAAGTAAGAAGTCAAAGGAAAAGACTAAGGAGGTGTCAGTTGAGAAGGCCGTGGAAAAGAAGTTGAAAGAGATGGGACTTCAAAAGGAGTCAAAAAAGAAGATAGAGCACTGTGACATTTGTGTCAAAGATGGTCACAAGACAACCGATTGCTGGTATAATCCTAGCTTTAGGGGGGTAATTCCTAAGAGAATACAACAAAAGATGCAGCAAAATATGACACAGTCTCATGGCATTTTTTCGGAAACCTCGGATCAGCAGAGATCATTTGGAAATCAAGGATGGCAGAGACCGCAGCAACCCTATCCGAATTGGAGACCATCAGGGAGACATTTAGAGGAAATTTTAATCAAGGAGGAAGATCAAGATTTGGTGGATGGCAAAATTTTCGGCCATCATGGGGAAGAAATTGGAATCAACAACAGGGATGGTCACAACAGCAAAATTGGCAGCCGTCACCGAATTGGAATCAGCAAGGCTGGAATCAGCAGAACTGGACTCCGCAGGGGTGGAATCAACCAAGACCTCCTCAACAACTACCTCAGTTACCTGCGCCACCTATGCAGCAGGCGGAAGTGAATAAACCTCCTCAGAGTAATATGGTGAATGTGGATGTTTGTTTGGAAGCAAGAGCAAGTGGAGTAATAGCGGAATGTGGAATAACATGTGACTGTTCGGAGTGTGTTGTACAAGATTTGGAAGTTTTGGCAGTTACACGTTCCAAAGCAAAGCTAAAGTCTCCATTGGATTGGGAGGAACAGAAGGATGTTCGTGAAGAAGTAACTGAGGGAATTTTGGATGTTCAACAGAAAGAGGAAATGCAGAAGAGAAAGAAGAAATCCCTGGATAAGGAGGAGCATAAGGAGGATAAGTCAGATATGTTGATTATCCGATTCAGGAGGATGTATTTTGTCAAACAGTCGACAGTACTTCCGAACAGATTCTGCAGATAAAGGAAGAAAAAACTGATGATAATGACAAGGTGGAAGAAGTTGATGATGCTGCAGAGATCGCGCCTAAGGAGGCAATAATCAGAGCAGAGTTCTTGTATGATAAATTGATGGAGAAGGTTTCCAGAGTGAAGGAAGATGATTTTCAGGATTTAAATTTGGGATTTGTGGAGAATCCGAAGGTTGTCAAAGTGAGTGTCAACCTGGATGATGATTTCAAGGACAATTTAAAGGTGTTGTTGCAGGAATTCATGGATGTGTTTACTTGGGATTATTCTGATTTGAAGGGTATGGATCCCCAGGTGTATAGGCATTAGATAAATTTAAAGGAGGATACGGTGCCTATGATTTAGCAAAGGTACCGAATGAATCCGAATTACGCCAAACAGGTGAAGGAAGAGTTGGATAAACTTCTCAACGTTGGATTTATCATCCTAGTGGATAAAGCAGAGTGGTTGTCCCCAATTGTGGTGGTGCCAAAGAAGTCAGGGAAAATCCGAGTTTGTGTGGATTACAGAAAGTTGAATGCAGCAACCATTGCAGATCCATTTCCATTGCCATTCATTGATTCAGTTCTGGATGATGTTGCAAGGCATGAGATGTATAGCTTTCTTGATGGATTTTCTGGCTATAATCAGATTCCAATGGCAGAAGAGGACATTGAGAAGATAGCTTTTATCACTGAATGGGGAGCATTTGCTTATACAATGATGAGCTTTGGTTTGAAGAATGGACCACCTTCATTTTCAAAAGCAGCTTTCAAAACTTTTGAACCATATTTGATAGAATTTATGCGGATTTTCATGGATGATTTTTCAGTTTTTGGGGGAGAAGATTAAACATTTGGAGCATTTAAGAAAATGTTTGGAGAGGTGCAGGATGTTTAGAATGGCTTTAAACCCGCACAAATGTGCTATTGCAGTTCAAAAAGGAAAGCTACTTGGTCACATCATATCCAAGGAAGGGATGTCAATTGATGCTGACAAGATTAGTGCAATTCAGAGGGCAATAGCACCGAGTAATTTGAAGGTAATTATGCGGTTTCTTGGTCAAACTAAATGGCATAACCGTTATCTGAGATATTTGGCAGATGTGTGTGCACCTTTGAGTCATTTGACCAAAAAGGATGTGAATTTTGTGTGGGGTGAAGCACAGGAAAAAGCCTTTCAGATTATCAAGAAAATGTTGGTAGTTTCACCTATCCTTCAACCGCCAAATTGGGAGTTACCTTTTCATATTTATGTGGATGCGTCGGATATGGCAGTTGGAGCTGTTTTGATGCAGGAGAAGGTTCGAGGATGGTTTAGACTAGTATACTATGCAAGTAGAATGCTAAATCCAGCGGAGAGGAATTACACTGTCACAGAGCGAGAAGCCAGGGGAATGATTTTTGCATTGGAAAAATTCAAGCATTATTTGTTGGAAAACAAAGTTGTTTTTCATGTGGATCATCAAGCTCTGTTGTTTTTGGTAAATAAACCAAAGCTGGAAGGAAGGCTTGCAAGATGGATGCTTTTGTTGCAGGAATTTGATTACACTGTAGTACATACACCTGGAAATCAGCATGCAGTGGCGGATTATTTGAGCAGGCTAGAAAATGTCTTGGATGCACCAGGGGTGTCTGATGAATTGCCAGCAGATGCGGAATTGTTTCAGGTTCAAGGTCAAGCATATGACAACTGGTATGACCAAATGGTTCAATTTTTGACAGATGGGGTATTACCTTCCAACATGACAGCAACTGATCAGAGGAAGAAGTTTGTTCTAAGGAGCAGAAATTTTTTGATAATTGCTGGATCTTTGTATAGAAGAGGAGCAGATCAGATCATTCGGCGATGTGTGCCAGATGAAGAAAAGAAGGCAGTTTTACAAGAAGCACATTTTGGTGTAGCTGGAGGTCATTTTTTGGGAGAGATTACTAGTAGGAAGATTATGCAAGCTGGACTTTGGTGGCCATTATTGCTGAGGGACGCTTATTCATTTGCAAGAGAATGTGTGCAATGCCAGAAGATGGGCCAACCAACATCCATGGATCGGATGCAGGATCATCCGACATTACCCCTTGAACCATTTCAAAAATGGGGTCTTGATTTTGTTGGGCCGATTAAGCCAAAATCAAGAAGAACTGGAGCAAGGTACATCCTAGTTGCAACAGATTATGCCACCAAATGGGTGGAAGCAGTGGCTTTGAAGGATAATAAGGTAGCCAGTGTGGCTAGGTTCCTGTACAAAATGATGACCAGATTTGGGTGTCCGATAGAATTGGTGTCGGATCAAGGTGTCCATTTTCTAAATTCAGTCATTAAGGAATTGACATCCAAGCACATGATTCTTCATAAGAAATCTACCCCGTATCATCCGCAAGCAAATGGGCAGGCGAAAAGCACAAATAAGGTGCTAGTGAGGATTTTGAAGAAGATTGTTTCTGAAAATAGGACAGATTGGAATGAGAAATTGGATTCAGCATTGTGGTCATTCAGGACTGCATACAAAGTGGCAACAGGCATGACACCTTTTAAGCTAGTTTATGGGATTGAGGCAGTTGTCCCTATGGAATATGTGATATCTAGCTTGAGGCTTGCAGTTCAGCATAGATTGAGCCCTGAAGATTCAGTGATGCATAGGCAGCAGGAATTGTTAAAGTTGGAAGAAGATAGAATTTACAGTGCTTATGTGGCGGAAGTAAGTCAAAATAGAAGGCAAGCATGGATGACAAGGCAGGTCAAATTCAAAATTTTTCAGAAAGGTGATTGGGTGATGATGTACAATTCGAAACTAGGGCCACCCGGGAAAGTTGAAGCTTAGATATTTTGGTCCATATCAGATTGTGCAAGAATTGGGGCAAGGAACTTTTAGATTGATAGATGTGTTTGGAACTCCTATCCCTAAGCTAGTAAATGGATTCCGACTGAAGAAGTTTCATGGCAAGATTCCTGAAATTCCAAGATGGATGATTAATAAGGCTGAAGACATTGCTGTGAGGCATGTGGAAGTTGAATTAGAAGGCAGAGTAGAATTAGTGAGGAGGAAAGTAATTTGGCAACCAGGTTTCCACGGGAAGTTGATGGCAGGCCGAAGCGGAATCGGAATGTTTGTGGGAAAGAAGTTTTTGGATAGACAATGTGGTTGTCAGATATTTTGTCAGAGGGATAGCCAAAATGGAAGTCAAAATGAGGGGAATAAATTTTTTTGAGGGAATCTTTGCACTCAAGTTAAGAAAAGAGTGGTGCCACGTGTGAGACAGATTTTGGGCACACCTTTTGAGAAATTTGCATGGGGTGCGCTTTTTGAGAAGGAAGACCGTGATAAACCTATGAGGGTCGACGTGCCTGACTGGTCTAAATCAAAGTGTGTGGAAGCTTGGTGTTTTTGAGGGTTTTCTGTGTCTTTTTCAGGATGTTCTCTGAGAGTTTGAGGAAGAAATTCTTCATGCAGTCGCAGGAGCAAGGTAGTGATCTTATGGCACAGACGCGTTCGATGAAGGTAGCTTTGGAGGAATTGAAGACGCCGCGGGTTGCTGTGTAGGTGATCGAAGATGATGATGAAGCCGAGAATGTATCAGAAGCCCAGAGCGACAACACGGAGTCAGATGAAGGTATTGATTTGCATGAAGATGAAACGCAGGTTTGGCTAAAGCGGATTGGATTGTTTGAGTATGCACAGTTGCCTTGGTCTGCATGGCAGCAAAATCCTTATGCAGAGCAGCAGATGCACCATTTGAGGGAAAACAGGGGCTACATCACTGATGACAAAGAGGTGATGCCACAATTAGTGGCTGAGGTGTTTAAGTTGCCAAATCAAAAGGGTGCAAAGCTGAAGAAGATTACGGATTCTATCATGAAAGGGGAGTTTGGGCCCCACAGGGCACCAGGGCCTATTATATGGTGAGAAATGCGAAAAAAATGAGAAGCAAGCATCTATTTTGGTACTTGGATAAAATCTGTTTGTTGGCAAAGACAGCATACATGTCAAAAGAGGCGTTTGCACCGTTGTGGAATGCAGAGCGTGGGGTTCACATTGATTGGGCCTCATTCCTTTTTGAGAGACTGCAGATTGCGGAGATCAAAGATAAGAGGAGATCACCATCCCTGACGAAGCTTGTCCCATATTTGGTAATCAGATAGTTGACAGTTATTTTGACAATGAAGATGCAGTATGTTTTGTCAATCTCGTTGTCACTAGTATTGTCATTTAGTTTGTCAGAAAGTCAGAATTTCCCTTGAAGTTTGTGAAGGATGTGATAAGCAGTAAACAATGGCCAAAGGGAGAAATATAATATATATTTGGTTCACTTGCATTCTTCCCAATTTTAATTTCTTTTTCAAGTTTCTATCTGTATCAAAAAACTATCTATATCAATTTAAAAAAAGAGTTAGGGTAGACTGGGGAGTCCTGTGTGTGCAGACCCAGTCTACCCCAATTTTTTTTTTTCTATGCAATGTAATTGCTGGCTCATCAGTAGCAAAAATAGCAATGATATTTTGCTGCTATTTTTATTTCTCAGCAGTGATTCCGTCAACAAAAATAGCAGTGTTTCGTAGCAAAATAAGCCCGACATCTCCATACCCTTCTAGTTATAAAAGCACTACTATTTTTGTTGTTAGACCCTCATTCTGTTGTAGTGTCAAATTTTCTTTATAACAGCCACAATAATTCATGTTTTTTAAATAATAGGTGAAGGACTATGGTCACAAACCCACTTCTCAGGAGATAGAGAAGACCACCTATCAATTTTATAGATATGCGAAGACCTAACTACCTCCACCAGCTACTTTTGTAAGTAATATTGATTAAATGTCATTCTACTTTCAATTAAAGTATTCACACATTAGCTAATTAGTTTTTAAATTGTAGGAGTTACACGACGTTGAGGACATGGCGGAGGTAGATCGATAGACTGTCATTGGCATATCTACGTTGGTGTAACATAGTGATAGGGAGATAGATGATGAGGATGATGCAGATGATCATGACTAAATGGCACTCCTCCTCCTTTCTCTAGATTCCTTGTTTCGATTCCCATTTTATATTTGGAGGCTTTGTACATAGTTATACTATTCCCCACATCATTTGTATAGGATTAGCTAGACTGTGCTGGCCTCACTTTCTACCATTTGTACTCATACCATTTTTAGACATTTGATCACTTTATATACTTTTTACTCTTGTACGCTTACATATATTTACATAAGCTTTTATTTTTGTTCAACTTTTGTTCACAAATGCAAATTGTTGAAGTGTAGTTCTCTGCTTACCGGTGTTATAATCCTCCATCTTGAATTGATCTTTGCTTTCTTTTGTGATCAACCTTCAAGAGAGAGAGTTCTTTCATGTGTGCTCAATACAATTTGAGAGAGAGAGAGAGAGAGGTGCGTGTGAGAGATCTAGACATGTGTGTGTCTGAGAGAGAGAGAGAGAGAGAGAGAGAGAGAGAGAGAGAGAGAGAGAGAGGTATACGTGTGTGAGAGAAAATGAGTACTTTGATGTTGTATGTATGTGTGCGTGTGTGAGAGAGAGAAATGAGTACTCTATTAATGTGTGTATGCGAGAAAGGGAGAGAGAGAGAGAGCGCACACACAATAATGCGCTAGTTTTTAATCGGGTAAAAGAGACGTTGGGTGTCGCTTAAGCAATGCCCATCATCGTTTATGCGACGAAATATTTCTTTGCAAACATGTGTCCTTAAGAGCGATGTCCGGCATCATTTATGCAATGCACCACACTTCAATTATGCGACAAAAATGCGATTCCACCAAGAAAATCATCTAATGGGAGAATTGATCTAATGAGTCAAAGTCTTAACTATCCAAACTGTTAGATCATCTCTTAAATGATGTATAATAGGGGCAAAGTCAATGGACATAATAAGCCATAAACAAGAGTGTTCTGGTCAAAGGTCAAGCACTAGGTGCATGTTTTCAATGAACATGCTGGATACAAAAGCCAAAAAGGTAGCTTGTTATAAGATTTAGGCTATGTGGCCTTGTCACTTATTACTAGTGCAATGCACCAAAGTTGGCTAGCAAACCAATTATGCCATGATACTTAACTTGTTAAGGAGACAATCACCCCTTGTACACAAGAGCTAGTTTCTTCATGCTTTACAAGAAGACAACCTTCACCTTTGTAATCTTTTACATTGCTTTGGTGTACTATATCTTCTTTTCCACTTCATCTTGCCATTACACTTAGGAACAAAAGTGAGGCTGTGCAAATAACTAAAATGTTTGCACACACCTCAAAGTCCTACCAAGGAGCAAAAAAAAACACTTCTACCCTATTCTATCACACTAAATTCAATTCACAAACATTGTGTGCATTTTCAGCCCTGCATGCCCACTTGTGTGTCCTAAAAAACCTAGATTTTTTAGGGTCTCTAACAAACATAATATTGAGGCTAAGTTGTAGATCCTCAATGTAGTCGAGGTAAGACTTAAGAATGCACACTCAAATGTGCAAAACCTAACATGACTTAATGATAGGTTAACTAGAAGCTAGTTACGTTACTCTTTAGAATTTATGACAATAAAAACATCTCATTGATAGCTTGATCTTTCTCCAAACCCATCATCCTACAAAACCACATTTAATATCCATATTTACCATTGAAGGAAAAGATAAATCTCTCTAAGGATTCCCTTTTAAGCAGGTGAATGATGCCTTCATGTTCCCCCTCCTTATCCTTACTCCATACATATCTCCTAAACTTTTTCATGGAAGCTTATTGGTGAGTAAAACAAAGAACACTTTGTCTTTAACCAAACCTTTCAAGACACCTACACCCACTAACTCAAGTTGTTTCATACATTTCCATGTGAGAAGCAAGCTCTTGTTGATCAAGATTAGAATTTGAAGAAAGTTCTTTCTCTAATCATTGAGGGGTTTGAATCTTAAGGTGACTATGTGAGTTTGACGAATCCCGTTAAAGCACCTTCATTTGAATTACACCTTAAGGCAAACCTATAATAGCCAAAACAATGTACTTGTAAGCAAAGTACCTTTACATCAAATAGGTATCATGCTAATGATGAGAGTGCACATGAAAGTGAATAAAGCCAAGATAATGTAATTATTAGCAAAGTACCTTTACATCATATAAGTATCATTGAGGAGAGATATAAGCTTTATTACAAGGGACAAGGTAAGAGAGAACACATGATGTAATGTTGATTCAATAAGAAGCATACCACATTACAAATGGTTGAAATGTGAAATGTGTACTTTCATCTTTTGCTAAGAAGAAGCCAAAAACTACACTTATTACATGAGATGTATATATAGATTTCTTTGTTAAATTACATAAACAGTGTTTGACCACACAAAAGAGCATGCATGATCACACACACAAAAATGTGTGTGTGTGTTTCTAAGCATTCTCTCTCTCATCGTGGATAGACATTATAACCCTGTAGTCTTGAAAGAAAGGCAAACCATGTAGTAAGTAATAATAGATAATATAATGGCACATTTAAAATGTGTTAGCGTTGATAAATCATCATGCAAAAGAAAGTGCATGGGTAGTTTAAAAAAGGAGAGAGCTTACATAAGACTAATTACCTCACTTTCTACCATTTGTACTTATCAAATTTTACCATTTGTAGACATTTGATCACTTTATGTACTTTGTAGTCTTGTATGCTTACATATATTTACATGAGATTTTATTTTTGTTCAACTTTGTGCACAAATGCAAATTGTTCAAGTATAAATCTATGCTTATTATCGATGTTATAATCATCCATGTTGAATTGATCTTTGCTTTCTTGTATGCTCAACCTTTGAGAGAGAGAGTTATTTAATGTGTGCTCAATACAATTTAAGAGGGAGAGAGAGAGAGAGAGAGAGAGCACAATAATGCACTAGTTTTTAATCGAGTAAAGAAGATGTTGGGTGTCGCTTAAGCAATGCTCGCCATCGTTTATTTGACGAAATGTTTGTTTGCAAACATGCATCCTTAAGTGACGTCGGATATCATTTATGCAATGCACCACACTTCAGTTATGTGACGAAAATCTGACATCTCTTCAATGACACACAATAGCAACGTTAGTATAATGACATCCATACTTGACCCCTTAGCGAGACGAAAACGGACATCGCAGGGGGGGGTTGTATTATTGTGAGATGAGAATATCAAAAAATAAATCAGCCTATTCTACACTCATCTTGTGTACCTTGGTTAATAGGGAAAAGTCAATGGCCATAATAAGCTATAAACAAAAGTGTTTTGGTCAAAGGTCAAGCACTAGGTGCATGTTTTCAATGAACATGTTGGATACACAAGCCAAAAAGGTAGCTTGTTATAAGATTTAGGCTATGTGGTCTTGGCATTTGCTTTGTTACTTATTACTAGTGCAATGCACCAAAGTTGGCTAGCAAACCAATCATGCCACGATACTTAATAACTTGTTAAGGAGATAATCACCCCTTGTACACAAGAGCTGGTTTCTTCATGCTTTACAAGAAGACACCCTTCACCTTTGCAGTCGTTTGCTTTGCTTTGGCATACTATATATTCTTTTCCACTTCATCTTGCCATTACACTTAGGCACATAAGTGAGGTTGCGCAAATAACCAAAAAGATTACACACACCTCAAAGGTCTAGCAAGGAACAAAATAAAAACTTCTGACTTATTCTATCACACTAAGTTCAATTCACAACCGTTGTGTGCATTTTCAGCACTTCATGCGTGCCCGGTGTCCTAAAAAACCTAAATTTTTTAGGGTCTCTAACAAACGTAAGATTGAGGCTAAGTTGTAGATTCTCAATGCACACTCAAATGAAAAAGAGTCTAGAATGAGGTAAAAAAGGAAAATATCGGGTGATGTAAGCAATGATGTATGGGGGAAAGTGGATAGTAGCTAGCATGTGGCTACAAATTGATGTACCAAGCTCATTTTCAGTAATTTAAGTCGTGAGTATGTGATTAGCCTTGATTTATGCCTTAATTATCTTCATTAATTAGTGTTTATACTATGCTTTAACTATGTCTTCTTCTATCTTCCACCCACCATAGCTCACTTCTCATGGTTATGCACTCAATAATCTCTTCTAATCCACTTCTTTCAACACGGTATCTAGAGCTAGGCACTATATTTCATCTCTCCCAACACTCATCAGCAAGTAGATTAGTGCCTTTATTATTAACATTAATTAAGACGTAACCTCAGCCTTATCCTCTTCATAACCTATAGAGTAGAAAACCACCCTGTGGTGGAGGGCTTCCCATTGCCTATTCTCTCCACCATTGTGAAAAACCTCTTTGAGGCAAGAAGACCACATCACAAAGTCCACATGGCTTAGAGAAATCGGGCTGATTTGACACAGATTGACAGAAATCAATGCAGAAGCCAGTGCCAAGCTTTTTTTAAAAAATCACCCATCAGTGTTGCTCTAGTTGAGATGGTCTAATTCAAGCTAGTGTTGGGGCTTTTGAGCATGCTCTACAAGCTTGTGAAGTTAGAAATCAATTTGGTAAAGTGTGGTGAGAGATCTAGACTTGCTGCGCTCTTTTGGTGAGACTTTCATTAAGTTTTCTTAATCAAAAATTTATGCTTCTAATCTCAATTAACACAGACCTAACCTCACCCTCTCCTACTGCTATTCCATTTTCCAAACTTTCTTGGTGCAATTGTATGCATAATTCCTTCAATTGCTTGCTCAAAGTTTATCTTCATTATTTTAGGGATTAACATGGGATTAGTGTTATTAATCAATGATTAGTGACCAAGTTGAGCCAAATCTCTTCTCTAATCTTTGGGGAGTAGACACTGCCCAAGCAAGTGTATAAGCTTGTGGTAAGACCCTTCTCATCAAGCCATGGCTACTCAAATCTTAGTGGATAAATTTAGTGTGGTGAAGGATTTCATACATGGCAAACAAAAGTCATGTATTTACTCATGCAAAAGGAGCTTTGGGGGGTAGTAAATGGAGATGAGCTCAATGAAGGGAGCGAGGCTGAGGTCAAAGCATGGATAAATAAAGATAGAAAATCTATGGTCATCATTGGGTTAAGTCTTGGGGATAATATTATTCATGACATCAGCAAACAAAGAGCATGCCAAAGAAGCCTAGGATGAGCTAGAGAAAATATTTGGAGATAGGGTAAAAATTTTAGAAATAAATATGAAAGTAGAGTTTTATGGGCTTGATATGGATTGGGCAACCTTTGGTCAAGATGTGCCCTTATGTGTGTGGATGTGATGCTAAATATGTTCATGTCCATGGTATTATGTCATGTTGATGTAATCACCTCTAGCCACACCGATGATGTGGGTTAAGTGATGTATGTGTGCGTGACTCCATTAAGGAGGGGGAAAATGTCATCTCGATGTATGTCACATTACCTTCTTGGGATGAGACCCATTTAGGCACCAAGGGGGGGTGTTGAGAAATGTGGCGTCGACTAATGTTTATGGGGACACATGTGTGTTTGTCCAGCAACAATGAGTATATATTTGGTTGTGTGTGAATCTTATATTATTGTTTAGCAAAGGTTAGAATGGAAGTCAATGTAAAAGGTGAAGAAGAGTCTAGAATGTGGTCAAAAAGGTGAATATCTAGTGATGTAAGCAATGATATATGAGGGCAAGTGGATGGCAGCTAGCATGTGGCTACAAATTGATGCACCAAGCTCATTTTTAGTAATGTAAGTCGTGAGTATGTGATTAGCCTTGATTATCTTCATTATCTTCATTAGTGTTCATACTATGCTTTAACTATGTCTTCTTTCACCCACCATGCTCTCACTTCTCATGGTTATGCACTCAAGACTCTTCTAATCCACTTCTTTCAACACATGATCTTGGGCGCAAGGCCAGTCGAAAAAAAGAGTATAATTGGAAAGCAAATAACATGCCCATGAAAGCGAAGAGCTTAGAGGCTAAAGAGGAAGTGGCTGTAGCTTGTGGATGTGCAACTTGCGGGCTGAGGATTTATCAATCAACAAGAACATAATGAGGACTCAAGGATGGAGGGGCACTTGCCACTTGGTGCTAAGGCATCTAATCAAAGATTTAGCCGTAACGATGTGTGACATGTGTCCACTTGTCTGATCTTTTGCGGAAGGCAGGGTGCGAAGTTGTACGACCTGTCAGATTTTCTTTTTACAGATTTGCATGGCTTTGGGAGGACAAATGGTCCGTAGCAAACCGATTGGTGTCCGGACTACACGACGACGACGGGTTCGCACGCCAGCGTCACATCGTGAGGACCCCCGGCGAATTTAACGTCGGCGGATCTAACGTCGACGGCTAGAGATGACGGCGCCGTTCAAGCTAACCCTATCTGTCTCTTTCTGTTATTAACCCTAGCTTTGCGAGTTCGGAGCAAAAAGCTCCCTTTCCTCATCGTCATCGGCGTCGCCACAGCACAACTTAACGTTACTGTGCTAAAGCTAGTTTTCAAAGAGTCCATATTTTTTGTCTGTCTTTCAGAGAGTTCTCAAAGGTAAGTAAGAGGATCGTCCAAGGTAAAATTTAAGGGGTTTATACTCTCTCTCTCCATTAGGATTAAGAGACCGAAGTAGTAAGCCCTTATGTAAGCTCTTCGCCTCTAGCTCCTTTTTCGTTTTCGAAACTGCCCACGCACTTTCTTTTGCGTGTGTTCTTGATGATTTATTAATATGCCAACACAGTTTAAATGTGCCATTCTATATATCTATTATTGCTTACTGCATGGTTTCCAAGACTGCTAGAGGGTGATAACGTCTATCTGACGACGAGAGAGAGCACGCTTGGAAACCCACACGAACGTTTTTGTGTGTGTGATCATGCGTGCTCTTTCGCGTGGTCAAATGTTCTTATTGCTCTTTTGTTTATATAATTTAACAAAACTCAAATTTAGGAATTTTGGAAAATATGCACAATTTTGGGACAATTTTTTGTTAGATCCAATACAATGTTTACTGTGCGATATGCAAGATTTATTATTGGATGTTCTCAACAAGCATTCTTTGTTGTTAGATCCAATACAATGTTTACTGTACGATATGCAAGATTTATTATTGGATGTTCTCAACAAGCATTTGAATAATGCGATATGATTTATATACTATTGTACATTTGTAACAAGTGTATATGATGTTGGTGGTGGGATGTAAATTTGCCTGCACACACACACACACATGCACACCAGGAATTAAGCTTGTTATATCACATAGCCTCCAGCAGTTGACCATCAAACACAGAAACTTTAACAAAGAAAGGATATTCAATGTAACTTTAAGTTGTAAGAAAGTCTAGGTGATAGAATTAAAAAGATCACCATCTGTATTGAATCAAAATTCTTGAACAATGGGTGAACCATAAATCTAAAAGCTTAAGAAAGCCTTACAATCTGAATAATGATCGAACTATGAGTTTGGTAGCTTCATACAACATTGCTAAAAGATTACGAAGCTAGTTGCCCATATGCTAACAAATCATTCTTGCTCAACTGCACTGACATGTTGATTCAATTGATTCTGTTTGGCCTTCAGTATTATAGCCTTTGGAATCTTGATTTTCTCTGGAAGTCGTCCACCCTTGGGCTTCCATGCCCAAATGATGCAGCTAGTATCTTCCCAGCGCTGAGGATCATTTCTGTTCTCTCGCCAATACTTGTTCCAGCAATCCTTATAAACCTCCACATCACTTGCATTCTTCTTCTTTGAAATTGGTGCCCAATATTGTATCTGAACTTGTAGGTAGTTTATCGAGTTGTTGTTTTGATCAACATCACTTGTTGTCACTCCCAACCATATTGGGTAATTTGCATCACAAGGTTGTACAAGTGCAAAATCTCCTTTAATAGACACATCGAGAGTCGGGTTGAACTCTTCAGCAGGTTTGTTGCGCATTGGACCACAATAATGGTCCTCATTTACATCAAACCCTTCATCTACATTATCCTCCACTTGAAGGTTAAGAGGCTCAGCTTTTTCGCATACACTCCTTGGCCAAAAGTCATAAAATCCAATGTCTTCCCTTGCACTAGGGGTTTGCATGTTTAGCATAAGATTCTCCCAATAGGCAAGGACCGGATTGATCCACTTAGCATAATCACTTTGGTCTCCTTTCTCTTGCAAGTGCTCTTTCCACCAATTGACATGTTTTTTTAAGCCCTCCGCAACCTTCTCATTTTCCTTAACATACTCAAAGGGTGGCAATACTTTTGGAAAACCTTCAGGAAGCTTGGGTCCTCCCTCGTCATTTCTCTTCCATAACTCTATACCGCTTTCTGGTAACCAATCAACATTTTTGGGATGTACTTTGTATTGCATCAAAGGTATTCCATCACTTATATAAAACCTGAATTGCAATGGCTTTGAATGTCCAATCAAGCTATCGGCTCCATCATGTAAGCATCCCTTGACAAAGCCTTTGAAGTCTGCCACCTTTTGTAGGAGAAAGGGTGCTGGATGCATGCTAACACACTCATTAAAGGTCTTCATCAAATGTGGAAATGTGAAAATGGTTTGTTTCCTTAACTTCTGAGAGAAGCGACTGAACAATGCATCAATATCTTCATGAGTATGACCAACCATAAGAAAACCAAGCTGCACCATGTCAAACACTCCTCGTGCAACCAATAGGGATAGATAGGCAAATACATAACGGTTCTTATTTTCAGAACCACAATTGTCAAGTTGCAACAACAACGTCCTTGGAAATCTCTTAAAAAATGTCCTTGAATTTGATGGCATTAAACTTGACGCATTTCCATTGCCCCTATCTTGCACATGTGTGTTAGTATGAAAGACTGACTGCATATGTGAAGAACAATTTTCCTCTATATCCACATTTGTTTCTGTCTCTGCATCTGCATCCTCAATGCTCTGCTTGCAATATGCATTTCTCTCCTTCAGTACTTCCATATGCTGATACAGGGCCATAGTAGACAAAACACAATCAAAAAGATCTGTTCGTGGTTCAGTATCTGAGTTTTGTGAGCTCAAGTCACCATACATGTGTTGCTCTCCTCTTTCTAAGTTTCTTAAACATTTTGAGAGAGATGAAATTGTGAAGTTGGGATCACTTGGCCATAACCCCAAGGCAAAGTGACCATAAGCTGTTTGTCCATGTCCATGAGTGAGCATTCCTGTTAAGGATACTGGAAGCCTCTCAACCCCATTGAGAGATTTAGGAACTGGTTTAATTTGTGGCATGGCAGTCTTGCTCTGGTCCATCTTATCATGTATAATACACAAATACCTGTTTGGGTTCATTTCGGAAGAGCTCCTCCAAGCATAGTATAGATTTCTACAACTCATTTGTTTCAATATGTGTGCCCTTCTTTGTGCCATGTATCTGGCACGCTCCTCTTGATTTTTTGTTGATTCCAACTTGACCTTGATTGCCGTACAAATGTCGCATTTTGAGAAGGTGCTGGTTTTTGATAAACTAACTGTCTTGAACTCTGTGTTCCACAATCTTGAGAATGATGGTTGTGACAGTGGCCGGTATTCGAACGAGACAAGTGTGTCATTCACTTCACGCAATATGTCCACCTGTTTGTACATTGTTGGTAGAACACGTTGGGTCTCGCGGGCTCCATGCATAGTTGTCCTTGACCTATGTGGCATTTGATCGGCATTATTATCTATGAAGCCCTGTATGATTGATTTTGCCATCTCAACATGTGTCATGCCCTTTCGTATTATCCCACTGTTGCCATGACTGACATTACATGCACCATTCAAGAACTTCTTTCTGAGCCTATAGAACGTTGACTTACCGATGCCATGCATTACATACCATGCTTTACTACAAACCTTCTTCCCATCAAATGTGAACTCAAAGCACTCGTCATCTTGACCTTGTCTATAGGCCATGCCCATGCAATCTAGTACAAATGTGTATCGTGTACTATAGCTCTGTCCCCAAAAGTGTACCCTAGCTTGCATGATTTTAGATCTATCTCCAATTTGACAACATCGGTTCTCGCAACAATCAATGGTTGCGACGTTGTGAATGTTTGCAACATCACATTTTTTGCCAGCTCCATGGGTTTTATCGTAATTTTTCATTACCCTTACCCTATGGACATAGCTCCTTTTCTTATTTGTCCCTTCAATGATATCATAGTCAGTGATCATGGCATCATGGTGTTTGTCATCAGAACTATCGCCATCATTGCCCTCTACATCATCATCCTCTTTTTCATCACTTGAATTGTTTAGGCTGTCAATATTTTTTTGCATGAAGTGATCTTGAATACCCTCATCAATAGAAGAAGATTCTGTGTCCTTCACTAATGGTTCACCATTCTCAAATGTGAGTTGCCTGATCGGCCAACTAACCAAATTCAAACCTGAAACACAAGTTGAACTTGGATGCAAAGATCCTTCTACAATGACACCCAAGCTACTCTCCCCTAGTTCTCTACAATTTATAGCCTCGTATGGGTGGACCAGCAATACTACTCCATTGCCAAGTTTTGTAGATCTGTTGTCATCCCAGAGGATGACACTTTTCTCTTTCCAGCTCTCCCTATCTATAAAGTGATCTTCTTGATCAACAAGAAGTTTCGCAAAATTATCCTCTTTGGTATTAGTAATGTCTCTGTCCATAACAAGGTTGACCAATGGCCATTTGATGATGCTTCCAACTGCTTGAGACATTGTTCTTGCATCCATTGTGGCAAATGGAATGAGAAATGTGTCATCAAAGCTTTGTTGAACATGTATTGCTGCACATGTCTCACCAATGAATTGAAAACCACATGTTTGAGATGCATCAATAGAATGAATAACCCCGCGTGCCTTCCTTGCAGAACCATCAATGAGAAACACTGAAGCACCTTGTTTTAGACCCTCCAATCCCTGAAAAAATCAAAATCTCAATAAGAAAGACTGAAGCGATGTTTTTGCGGTAGTACACAAAACTATAAATGTAATTCAATCTCAACATGAGTTCAGGCTCCAACCAAAGTTTGAATCTCACCTATCAATGCTAATTTGCTAAGAGGGAAGCTAGGATAATCCAATAGAACAAGTGGGGTGTGGGTGAAGATGGGTATATAACCAAAAGTGAAAGTAACTATAATCAAAAGACCTGGGACCTGGGCCTGTGGGCTTGGGCTTGGGGAATGAGCCATTGTGCATTATATAGATTTTAGTTGAATTTTTAATCGCATAGTTTATAAGTATATTTGGGTGTATGAGAAAAATAGGAAAGAAAATAAAAAATCTCAAGTTCAAGGTCAAGTTCAAGGCTCGAACTTGAGTTGGAGCCTTGTCTATTACACAAGTAAGTAAGAATAGAGAGGGAAGCTAGGATAATCCAATAGAACAAGTGGGGTGTGGGTGAAGATGGGTATATAACCAAAAGTGAAAGTAACTATACTCATGGGACCTGGGACCTGGGCTTGGGGAATGAGCCATTGTGCATTATATAGATTTTAGTTGAATTTTTAATCGCATAGTTTATAAGTATATTTGGGTGTATGAGAAAAATAGGAAAGAAAACAAAAAATCTCAAGGTCAAGGTCAAGTTCAAGGCTCGAACTTGAGTTGGAGCCTTGTCTATTACACAAGTAAGTAAGAATAGAGAGGGAAGCTAGGATAATCCAATAGAACAAGTGGGGTGTGGGTGAAGATGGGTAACTAACCAAAAGTGAAAGTAACTATAATCAAAAGACCTGGGACCTGGGCTTGGGCTTGGGCTTGGGGAATGAGCCATTGTGCATTATATAGATTTTAGTTGAATTTTTAATCGCATAGTTTATAAGTATATTTGGGTGTATGAGAAAAATAGGAAAGAAAACAAAAAATCTCAAGGTCAAGGTCAAGTTCAAGGCTCGAACTTGAGTTGGAGCCTTGTCTATTACACATGTAAGTAAGAATAGAGAGGGAAGCTAGGATAATCCAATAGAATAAGTGGGGTGTGGGTGAAGATGGCCAAAAGTGAAAGTAACTATAATCAAAAGACCTGGGACCTGGGCCTGGGCTTGGGCTTGGGGAATGAGCCATTGTGCATTATATAGATTTTAGTTGAATTTTTAATCGCATAGTTTATAAGTATATTTGGGTGTATGAGAAAAATAGGAAAGAAAACAAAAAATCTCAAGTTCAAGGTCAAGTTCAAGGCTCGAACTTGAGTTGGAGCCTTGTCTATTACACAAGTAAGTAAGAATAGAGAGGAAAGCTAGAATAATCCAATAGAATAAGTGGGGTGTATGGGAAAAATAGGGAAGAAAACAAGAAATCTCAAGCTCAAGGCTCGAACTTGAGTTGGAGCCTTGTCTATTACACAAGCAAGTAGGAATAGAGAGGGAAACTAGCCTAATCCCATAGAACAAGTGGGGTGTGGATGAAGATGAGTATATAACCAAAAGTGATAGTGACTATTATCAAAAGACCTGGGACCTGGGGCCTGGGCTTGGGCTTGGGCTTGGGCTTGGGCTTGGGCTTGGGGAATGAAACCGAAACCGAAACACCTTTCTGCCGGGCCGTCCCGGCGCACGGCCCGGCGCTCCTCCGTCGACGTCCTCCTCCTCTCCCGGCGTCGGCGCACAGACCCGCCCCCCTTCCGCGTCCTCCTCCTCCCGGCGTCGGCGCACAGGCCCGCCCCCCCCTTCCGCCGTCGGCGCCCACCACAGGCCCCCCTCCTCCTCGCCCCGCCCCCCCCTTTCCGCCGTCGGCGCCCACAGCCCCTCCTCCTCCTCTCTCTCGGCGCACAGGCCCGCCCACAGCTCCTCCTCTCCCGGCGTCGGCGCACAGCCCCCCTCCTCCTCTCTCTCGGCGCACAGGCCCGCCCCCCCTTCCTCCGGCGCGCACCAGCCCCCCCGCCTCCGTCGCTCGCGGCGCGCCGCCCAAATTCAAAATTCAAAAGTTTCCCCCCACGGCCGCCGAAATCGAATTCAAATTCAAAAATTCCCCCCCAAATTCAAATTCGAAATTCCCCCCAACGGATTTCCGCCCGCACCCCGAAATTCCCTGCCGACCCCTAAACTTTTTTCGCCTTCTCTCTCCGAAAAAAAAAATCGCAAAAAACAGAATCGACCGACCTCGCAAACGAAACCTGCGCACCCGCCTTCGCTCGCAGAAAGGAAAAACTGCCGACCTCGCGTTTCGCCCATACAAAAAACCTGCGCACCCTCGACCAAATCTCTCGCAGCAATACTCTCCGCTCCTTCTGTCTCTACAGCCCTGCGTTTCAAGCGCGCCCTCTGCAGCCCTGCGTTTCAAGCGCACCTTGGAGCAGATCCAGCCCTGCGTTTCAAGCGCACCCCGGAGCAGATCTCTCGCAGCAATAATCTCTGTAGCCCTGCGTTTCTAGCGGTTTCTTTTCCACGGATACCTCAAGCATCCGTCAAGATCAAGACTGTGCAACATCGGAGACTTCAGCAAGTAAGTCCTTCTTTAATTGATTGTCTACACTAATATAAACGCTTACTTGATTGCACGCTAAGTGTGTCATTTGTCGATCGTTGCTCGTCGTATATGGTTTCCACCTCTTGCTGCTCTCTTTTGTATCTTCACATATGTCAAGAACCTGTAAAACTGATCCAAGATAGACTCCACAACTTGGATATAGACTCCACCTTAAGTTCGAGCCTCCTCTACATAGAACTTATGTGTTAATGCTCGACCTAGATTGAGACTTTGTTCTCCATACTAGTGCACCGGCCTTAAGGCTCGAACTTGAGTTTGAGCCTTTGCTCTCCATGCTAGTGTACCCCGCCCCAGCCTTAAGGCTCGAACTTGAGTTGGAGCCTTTGTTCTCCAATCTAGTGTACACCGGCCTTAAGGCTCGAACTTGAGTTGGAGCCTTGGCTCTCGCCAGCCTTAAGGCTCGAACTTGAGTTGGAGCCTTGGCTCTCGATGCTAGTGTACACCGGCCTTAAGGCTCGAACTTGAGTTGGAGCCTTGGCTCTCGCCAGCCTTAAGGCTCGAACTTGAGTTGGAGCCTTGGCTCTCCCCAGCCTTAAGGCTCGAACTTAAGTTGGAGCCTTGGCTCTCGATGCTAGTGTACACTGGCCTTAAGGCTCGAACTTGAGTTGGAGCCTTGGCTCTTGATGCTAGTGTGCTTAAGGCTCGAACTTGAGTTGGAGCCTTGGCTCTCCCCAGCCTTAAGGCTCGAACTTGAGTTGGAGCCTTGGCTCTCGATGCTAGTGTACACCGGCCTTAAGGCTCGAACTTGAGTTGGAGCCTTGGCTCTCGATGCTAGTGTACACCGGCCTTAAGGCTCGAACTTGAGTTGGAGCCTTGGCTCTTGATGCTAGTGTGCTTAAGGCTCGAACTTGAGTTGGAGCCTTGGCTCTCGATGCTAGTGTACACCAGCCTTAAGGCTCGAACTTGAGTTGGAGCCTTGGCTTTGAGTTGGAGCCTTGGCTCTCGATGCTAGTGTACACCGGCCTTAAGGCTCGAACTTGAGTTGGAGCCTTGGCTCTCGATGCTAGTGTACACCGGCCTTAAGGCTCGAACTTGAGTTGGAGCCTTGGCTCTCGATGCTAGTGTACACTGGCCTTAAGGCTCGAACTTGAGTTGGAGCCTTGGCTCTCCCTAGCCTTAAGGCTCGAACTTGAGTTGGAGCCTTGGCTCTCGATGCTAGTGTACACCGGCCTTAAGGCTCGAACTTGAGTTGGAGCCTTGGCTCTCCCTAGCCTTAAGGCTCGAACTTGAGTTGGAGCCTTGGCTCTCGATGCTAGTGTACACCGGCCTTAAGGCTCGAACTTGAGTTGGAGCCTTGGCTTCCGCAGCCTTAAGGCTCGAACTTGAGTTGGAGTCTTGGCTCTCGATGCTAGTGTACACCGGCCTTAAGGCTCGAACTTGAGTTGGAGCCTTGGCTCTCGCCAGCCTTAAGGCTCGAACTTGAGTTGGAGCCTTGGCTCTCGATGCTAGTGTACACCGGCCTTAAGGCTCGAACTTGAGTTGGAGCCTTGGCTCTCCCCAGCCTTAAGGCTCGAACTTGAGTTGGAGCCTTGGCTCTCGCCAGCCTTAAGGCTCGAACTTGAGTTGGAGCCTTGGCTCTCGATGCTAGTGTACACCGGCCTTAAGGCTCGAACTTGAGTTGGAGCCTTGGCTCTCGCCAGCCTTAAGGCTCGAACTTGAGTTGGAGCCTTGGCTCTCGATGCTAGTGTACACCGGCCTTAAGGCTCGAACTTGAGTTGGAGCCTTGGCTCTCCCCAGCCTTAAGGCTCGAACTTGAGTTGGAGCCTTGGCTCTCGATGCTAGTGTACACCGGCCTTAAGGCTCGAACTTGAGTTGGAGCCTTGGCTTCCGCAGCCTTAAGGCTCGAACTTGAGTTGGAGTCTTGGCTCTCGATGCTAGTGTACACCGGCCTTAAGGCTCGAACTTGAGTTGGAGCCTTGGCTCTCGCCAGCCTTAAGGCTCGAACTTGAGTTGGAGCCTTGGCTCTCGATGCTAGTGTACACCGGCCTCAAGGCTCGAACTTGAGTTGGAGCCTTGGCTCTTCCCAGCCTTAAGGCTCGAACTTGAGTTGGAGCCTTGGCTCTCGATGCTAGTGTACACCGGCCTTAAGGCTCGAACTTGAGTTGGAGCCTTGGCTCTCCCCAGCCTTAAGGCTCGAACTTGAGTTGGAGCCTTGGCTCTCGATGCTAGTGTACACCGGCCTTAAGGCTCGAACTTGAGTTGGAGCCTTGGCTCTTCCCAGCCTTAAGGCTCGAACTTGAGTTGGAGCCTTGGCTCTCGATGCTAGTGTACACCGGCCTTAAGGCTCGAACTTGAGTTGGAGCCTTGGCTCTCCCCAGCCTTAAGGCTCGAACTTGAGTTGGAGCCTTGGCTCTCGATGCTAGTGTACACCGGCCTTCAGGCTCGAACTTGAGTTGGAGCCTTGGCTCTCGCCAGCCTTAAGGCTCGAACTTGAGTTGGAGCCTTGGCTCTCGATGCTAGTGCACACCGGCCTTAAGGCTCGAACTTGAGTTGGAGCCTTGGCTCTCGCCAGCCTTAAGGCTCGAACTTGAGTTGGAGCCTTGGCTCTCGATGCTAGTGTACACCGGCCTTAAGGCTCGAACTTGAGTTGGAGCCTTGGCTCTCCCCAGCCTTAAGGCTCGAACTTGAGTTGGAGCCTTGGCTCTCGCCAGCCTTAAGGCTCGAACTTGAGTTGGAGCCTTGGCTCTCGATGCTAGTGTACACGGGCCTTAAGGCTCGAACTTGAGTTGGAGCCTTGGCTCTCGATGCTAGTGTACACTGGCCTTAAGCCTCGAACTTCAGATTGAGCCTTTGTTCTCCATGCTAGTGTACTCTAGCTTTAAGGCTCGAACTTGAGTTTGAGCCTTTGCTCTCCATGCTAGTGCACCCCGGCCCCTTAAGGCTCGAACTTCAGATTGAGCCTTTGTTCTCCATGCTAGTGTACTCTGGCTTTAAGGCTCGAACTTGAGTTTGAGTCTTTGCTCTCCATGCTAGTGCACCCCGGCCCCTTAAGGCTCGAACTTCAGATTGAGCCTTTGCTCTCCATGCTAGTGCATCCCGGTCCCTTAAGGCTCGAACTTCAGATTGAGCCTTTGATCTCCATGCTAGTGCACCGCGGCTCCGTAAGGCTCGAACTTCAGATTGAGCCTTTGCTCTCCATGCTAGTGCATCCCGGTCCCTTAAGGCTCGAACTCCAGTTTGAGCCTTTGCTCTCCATGCTAGTGCATCCCGGTCCCTTAAGGCTCGAACTTCAGATTGAGCCTTTGCTCTCCATGCTAATGCACCCCGGCCCCTTAAGGCTTGAACTTAAGTTTGAGCCTTTGCTCTCCATGCTAGTGCACCTCGGCCTTAAGGCTCGAACTTGAGTTGGAGCCTTTGTTCTCCATGCTAGTGTACACCGGCTTTAAGGCTCGAACTAGAGTTGGAGCCTTGGCTCTCGATGCTAGTGTACACTGGCCTTAAGGCTCGAACTTCAGATTGAGCCTTTGTTCTCCATGCTACTGTACTCTGGCCTCTTAAGACTCTAACTTAAGTTCAAGTCTCCCATACATGGAACTTCGCCTTAAGGCTCAAACTTGAGTTTGAGCCTTGTCTCTCTATGCTAGCGTACCCCTAGCATATGAGTGCACAACTTGGATCTAGGCTCCAAGTCGAGCTTCTGTATAGATTAAGTAAATGCAAGTGAGGCTCTTGCTATTCAAGATAACTTTTTGTAGCATGCATTAAGTTTTTTAAGTTTGATAGGTTTTGATTTGATATGTAGCATTTAAATCCATTTTTTTCTAAGGTTTTGAAACTTTTTTTTTTGCTTCACAGGAATGGAAGCTAGCAGAGCGCCCGCTACCTCGCAACCACATGGTGCACCAATCTTTACTCTGGATGCTCTCGAAACAACAACTCAAGCTAAAAGTGTCACTCCTAGAATTAAGGTGGATAAAACCTTCGAATTGAGTAACAAAGAAGGAGTAAAATGGTTTGTGGATAGCTACGATGCTAGTGCAAACTTCAAAGGAGTCCTCCATTTGTTTTTGTCTCAAGGTGATACATCATATGGAGATATGGGGATTGTGGTAGGCGCTAAGGATGATGTGGATGCAAGAGCAAATCCATGCTTCACATGCACTGTATTGCCAGAAGGAGAAACTACAAAAGCAAATAAGTTTTGCTTATCATTGGAAACTTTTCACCCAGCAGACATGACTGGCAGTAAACTAGGAAAGGACAATTGTATTGTAAAGTTAGGATTGAAGATCATTGACTTTTCCAATCAAGAAGACTCAGGGGTGGATAATGTGGAGGACTTGGTGAAAGCAGTGAGGTATGCAAAGAAGGCTTTGGATTCACGAAAAAAGTCCATACCTGAAAAGGAGACAACAACCACTCAAGTTAGGAAAATTGTGGAGAAAAAAGGCAGGGCCATAGTGAAGAGTGCACTTGAAGCATCTACAAATGCTGGTGCAACTTCTTCAAAACATAAAAAGGAGGGTGACAAAATAAAAGTCCTTGATGTAAGCACAATAGCAGCTGAAGACATGGCAGGCTCTCAGGTGCAAGAAGAGGAGCAAGCACTTGCAAAGAAGAGAAAGGCAAAGCACTCCACAAAGGTTCAGGAAATCTCTTTAAAGAGGCAAAGGACAAAACCAGCAAGGGGTTCAAAGAAGATAGATGCGTCCGAGGACGAGCTAATGGAGGTTGAGACTCTAAACAAGGGCAGCAAAGCAATTATCTCATTAGAAATAAAGAAGGGATATTATCCCTTTGGTCTAAATGAGGTCTTCAGCATTGATGTGATGAAATGTTATCCTGCTCCTTCAAACTATGTGTATAGAAGGTTAAATAAGGATTGGGTTCGTATTTTGACCCAAGACTTTATTGAGGACCCAAAGCAAGAGGAGATACTTGCAATTTTGATGCCCTGTAATCGTGCTACAAAACAACCCCTTGATAAACTCGCAAAAGAAGATATTCATAAAGTTGAATATTGGATTATCTCTGGTCAACACTCCATTAGTGCTGCAAAAAGCTTGCAAGCTCTAAATATGGCTAAAGTGACCCCTCCACTGCGTCAGCAATTCAGGTTCAGGAGATGTAAGATAATTGTAAATTGCCCGCCCAAGATTTCTCGTGACATTTCCAAGGATGCGAATTTATCTGTTGCAAAGTCAATGCAAAAGGAGCCATTCCTCGATCAACTTCTACAAGCTCGAGCACAATGGCATGCAAACGGTCGTCCTAGTAAACCTTTGCCTGGTGTCAATCAACCCAAGATGGACGAGTCTTGGAAGGTACTCTTTTGATTCTTTGCTATATCTTGGTAAATCATAGACCTACATTACTTCTTCTTTACTTCTTCATAGATCTATAGTTTTAAGTATAGCAGTAGCATAAGAAAGATGCATGTAAGTCTTCTTCTCAAACTACATAAACTTAATAGTTTGGTTTGAAATTGAACTTCAAGCCTCACCTCTCTGTGATGGTGTAGCACTTGCATATCTAATTATGGCTCGAACTTAAGTTGGAGCCTCACTTGCAAGTGCTAGATTTGCATACGGAGGTGATGCTCAAACCTAAGATCGAGCATCACGATTATATACTAGTTTAGCACTGCAAGTGAGGCTCAAACTCAAGTTTGAGCATAAGCTCCAAATGATTGAAAGCCCATAGATGCATAATTCCTCCTAATATTTTGTGATATCTATAGTGAGGGGGCTAACTTCTTACTTTGCAACTTTGCAGGCCTTTGTGGAGACCACGGAGCACACATTACATAAGAACTTTGTCAAAAATGATTTACACTTGCTTCTATGTGATGATGATGTATGGCAGAACTGGGTTAAGATCATGAGGCTTTATGCAAAAGGCTTGCTACCAAATACAAAGGGCGAAACTCCAACTAAAGGTCTTGATCAAAATCCCAGACTTCCAACTTTGAAGAGTGGGCAAATTCAGCAGGCACCAGGAACAGTCCAACTAGGCCCAACGCTGTTTAGGTGCATTTTAGGCCTTCAGAAGAGTGAAGTTTTGGACATTCAAACATCACTTCTTGACAAGAGAATACTGCTTAAAAAGGGAAAGCAAACCCATCAAAGAATGGATATGGAGGAGATGGCTTGGAAGCTAAAAACAGATCGAGTTCTCAAAGATGCAATAACCGCCTTCTATTTTGATCTGACAAGGGAAAAGATGACTTGGGAACAGGTGTGTGAGACATATAAGCTAGGGGAGTATGAGTATAATCAATTGAGGAGCTACAGCCAGTCCTTTGTTAGGGATGCTCTCAATCCTTCAAAAAAAAATCCTTCACTTTCAAAAAGTGTAGTAACTTTACTGAATCACCTATATAGAGCATCTATGGGTATTGTATCTCAACAAGAGTCTATTCCTTGGAAAATTAGGGGGGTGGGTTTTGATATGACAAAGATTATAGCCTTCTGTAGTGAAGAGCATGTACCATTTCAGCTGGCAATCATGGACCTACATGGTACAAAGGAGCAGCTCTCGTCAGAATTTTTCTCCAAGTTGGCACTTGCTTTGAACACACTAAACTCACAATATGAATATATTCTTGTGTGTTTTGTTGATTTCATCACCATTGGAATGCTTATCGAAGGGATTTCTAGCCACTCAACAAAGGTGCACTATGAATTTGGTGTGATCCACACACAAAAAGATGATGCCTGGACATCTGGAACAGTTGAGATTGCAACTGTTATTCTTTTCATCAGCAAGGTTGACAAGTTTGAGGCCATTGATAAGGTTCTCACAAAAAAGGTATTCATCTCAGGATCTAGTGGCCAAAATAGAGAATTCATCGACAAAGGCTTTATTGATGGTCTCATCACAGGGTTTTGTCCTGAACAGAGCTATGTTGTAGAGATATATTGTGGTGGAGTTGTGCTAGAGGAGAGCTTGCTAAAGAAGAGACGATGTATTGCTTTATGCAAAGATGATTTGGAAGCGATGGCATTAGAATCAAAGTGCTCTGCTCTTTTAGATGGTCACCTGTCCTTGCAAGAGTGGTGTGGTGCAAGTGGCGGCACAAAAAAGCAAACACTAGATGATGCAGAAAAAGAGAACCTTCAAAATCTTCACATTGATGACCCACCAAGTACAGAGGACGAAGAGGAAGGTGATGATATTGACAACAAAAATGACACAGATGATGATAAAGAAGTTGGGGATGCTATAGACTTTGAAGATGCAAGGCAAAGGAATGAAGAGGACCAAGGGAATGATGCTCTATTCAATGAGGATGCCGAAGACAATTTTGAAGATATTGGAAGGCATGAAAATGATGATGAAGGTGGGAATGGTGATGATATATTGGATTCTGCAAAAGCCATGGAAGCTACAAATGTTGGGGTTGCTATGGCCGTTGAGAAGATTGGGGATACAGATGTCAACAAGGCTTTCCATGCTCATAGCCCATCAAGCTCTCAACCAAAGAAAGGTAGAAAAGTGCATTGATAGTGCTTATTATGAATGTACAACGAATCATTGAAAGGAGCTTATCAACAACTAATATTAGCAAAGTTTTTGTTCAAAGTGTGGATTTGTTGAAATAATAATTTGTCTTTTGATTAATACATTGGCTTTTTTGGATTCACTTTTAACATTTTTCTATTGAAGTGAATATTTCTATTCTATTTATCCTTTATTTCATGCCAACGTCTAGTACAAATGATGATGCACACTTACTATTAAGAAATTTCTCCATATCCTAGTGTAGCAGTGAGGCTCAAAATTAAGTTTGAGCCTAATACAAATGATGACGCACACTTACTATTAAGAAATTACACTTACTCCATATCCTAGTGTAGCGGTGAGTCTCAAACTTAAGTTTCAACCGTACCTCCACTTATGTCCAACCTTGGGGATGTCTTCCAACACAAGGCACAATCTCAAGTTGAGCAATCTTTACGTTGCCCTTGTAAGTGAGGCTCAAACTCAAGTTTGACTCTTATGTTATGGTTCCTAATTCATTATGGTACATCAGTCGAAGTTTAGTAATCTAAGTTTGGATACAAAGTATATGTGTAGATATAAAAATGACTAGTATTGTATTAGCCTTGTTGTATTATTTAAATCCTAAAAGTAATAGCATTTTATTTTAATCTTACAGATATATACAAAGAAGGGAAAGACGAAGATAACATTGCTCAACTAGAACATCATCATGAAAGCCCTACTAGACAGATCAACTCTCATGATTTAAATGCTAGAAATAATGAAGACAACATGGTGGAGGTAGATCACATCAATGATTCAGCTTTGCAAACATCTTCAAGGCCTTCAAGTGATAGGACTAAAGAGACTAAGGACATTCCTAATTTGAAAGTTAATGTTGAGGTTAGTGAGAATAAAGATAAAGTCAATGAAGAGCTTCAAGACACTTCTGCAACCAAGGAGAGACAAATAGAGATTGTTGAACAAATGGATGAGGCTACATATGCTACAAATAAAGGGAAAATAGTTGAAATCAAGGACTCTGTGGCAGAGGGTGTTGAAGAAATTGATGAGGCTACATATGCTACGAATAAAGAGAGAATAGTTGAAATCAAGGACTCTGTGGTGGCAGAGGGTGCCAAGAAAACTAAAGGTATATCTTTTTCAATAGGATGTTATTTAAGATGATTTATTCAGCAATTTTGTGTGTTAAAAAGTATGTTTCTCAGCGAGAGTTGTTTTTGCAGGTATAGCTGCTTCTAACAATCACAAGTTAAGTACGCAAGAAATAGAGCAACGTGTTGAGGAGCTACGTTCCGATACACAAAAGAGTAGGCCTCTAGGAAGTTTATATTCTTTTGAGAGAGATGGAGATAGATTAGTATTTCAATCTTCACCAATCAATAGGGAAATGCAATCACGTCTAGGAGCCATCGTCATAGATGAATATGGGAGCATGAAACGAAAGTAAACTTGTGGATGTTTTGTTGTAATTAGCTCTCATTGATAATATAGGATCACTTGTTTTAATATTGTTAAGTATGTAAACACATTAAAGTGTTATCATTCTTCTGTATTGTATGCAGAAAATATTCCTCGTGCAATCACCATAAAGAAACATGCACTTATACTTGATCTTAATGGAGTTTTACTCAACAAGAAAGAGAAGAGGCATCCACAAACAAATTGTATTCGAATTGATATTGGTCGCACCACAGTTGTTATTCGCCCCGGGTGTTTTGAATTTTTGGATGAGATTTGCCAGTACTTTCATGTTGGTATTTGGTCCACCATGCTACACAAGAATGTTTGTGCCTATGTAAACACTCCTGAACAGTATGCACATAAGAAATATCATTTCTTTATGGTGTGGGGACAAGAAGAATGTTATATCCATAATCTTCGAAAAGTGTATAGGCCAGATAAGCCTACTGTTGAGGCTATGTTTAAACCTTTACTCAAGGTTTGGAATCAGTTCCAAGATATTTGCAATAAGAAGAATACATTGCTTATTGATGATAGCCCTTTCAAGGGATGTGTTAATCCAAAAGACAACTGTCTCTTCCCTGAAAGTTTTCAAGGAGGGCACGACTACATACTGTGCAATGACCTTCTACCCTACCTTTTAAATCTAAATAATACAAATGACATTAGGTCTATTATTTTGCTTAATCGGCTAGGTCAATCTCCTATCACACATGGCCATAATTTATTTATCGATTTTCAAGATGTACTGGAAGAATGGCTTCAATTCACCTCCCTATTTTTGCGAGAAGAAGTGGAAAACTCATCTTCTGCATCTTCACACTTACCATTATATGGTGATAAGCTAAAGTATGTCCAATCAAGAGGGAAAAAAAGAGAAGTAGAATCTATAAGCAAGGATCTAGCAATGTTGGCATCCAAAGCTGGAGTACCATTACTATCCAAAGACCAGCTAAGCTTGTTAAAAGTGTGTTACAAAAGAAGGATTTTGAGTGATCAACACGCTATTGCTTATGCTACTCGCTTGGGATATGATCGTGGTCATCTCATAAGTGGAGTTGCAGCAAAAGCATACATATCAAGGCTACAAAAGGCTTACTTGAGCTTATGGGTAGGATAATGTCTGGTTTCATTAAACATTGAGTGATAGTATAATCAGATTCCAACCTAACCCAAACTAGTTATTGCTGTGCAGGTCGAAGGAAACCATTTCTGAGGTCTAAACGTGCAGTTTGAAGTATGAGATCTGTACAAATATCAAGACTTGTTGGGTGCAGAATGTTTGGAGCCATTTTGTACCTAAAAGCCCATAAGATAGACTTAAGCTTTGGCCAAAACAATGTACTTAGATGGGTTTAATTTTTGGATTGTACGAGCCAAATCTTTACACTATTGTATCAAGAAATCAAATGCCTTCAAACTTACTGTCATTTGATTATCTCTTTTGTCAATATTTGCAATTCGATTGTAATAAAGATGTGTTTGTTTTTTATTGAATATATTGCCTTGTCAAGGTGTAAGGCTATGAATATCATAATAATTTAATTTGGATAGACTCAATTATCTCAATAGTGAAAATTTTTTATACATCATATTCAATAAATTTGATGAAATTTAGCATTGACAATATACTCGCTCTTTTATTTTTTTGGTTGAACTAATGAGGTATTGGAGCATTTGTCTATGAAGGTTTAAGACCATCCATATCATGGATGAATTTATGTTGTTGGCACATAATATATTTATTCAAAATTTTGAATGTACATTAACCAAACATTTTGTTTTCAACAGGATATGTTGAAGCATATAGCTTTGATTTCAAGTGTACAAAAAACTTACTATTGAGGTGGCACCAATCATTGGTGACTTATGTACCTAGAGGCAAAAGAGTTCCACCACCCCCAGATACAATAAGGAAACAAAGAAGAGTATTGATACTTGAACTCAATGGTGTTTTACTTAAGACCATTGAGATGCAACATGGTGATGTATGTCCAGACTGGGCCAAACATATGCATCTTGTGGAAGAGAATACAAGTGTTTGGCATTTGATTCGCAAAGATGCATTCACTTTCCTTGATTTTTGTATGCAATGGTTTGAGGTATGGATCTGGAGTACTAATAGACTACAAAGGACTCGACGCATTCTTGAGTTGTGCTTTCCTCGGCACCATCAAAAGTTTAAGGTCGTAGCAGGGCATGCAGCATGTCAAAAGACGGATCTTCTTATTGGATATCGATTTGTATACCACAAAAACTTAGATGTAGCATGGAGAATTTTTCATGACCTGGATGGAAATAACACACTAATTTTTGATGATACCCTCTACAATGCAATGTGGAATATGCCCGGAACCTACTTGATTTTTCCAAAGATGTGGAATCAAAATATAGAGGAGCTTCAAAGTTTTTTGGAGACAACAATCAGCGCATGGTTACTTGGTTGGATTTATGCAAAGAACAAACGGGAGTATACTTGCAACACTTTAGTAAATGAAGCAGCTTATGATAGAGAAACTTTGTATGTATTGGAGCAATACATGAGAAAACGCTATGTTTGAGATACAATTTGTACTCAATTATTATCTTGACGAAGGATTTTTGTCTTCGGATAAATTGTAAACTTGAATGTAACAATCTCATTGAATGTAACAAGTGTTCTTTGGCATTATTATCCCATGTTTTTACTTCAATGTCCCTCAAATTTGAGCATATATATCATGATTTATAATCTTGATATAGTGTCTAAGATGGGTTTTTATCTGTGGATCAATCGTAAACTTAGCATATTGTTACTGTCATTGAGATTTACTTTTTGTTTTGTTGTTTCTAACACCACACCCTTTAGAGATCTCTCATTTTTAAGGTTCCTTTTTATAATGATATTTAGAATTCTTTTGGCAAATTAAATAAACCCCATGTTTTTACTTCAATGTCTCAAAGTGGAGATAGTATTTAACATTATCTTCTTCATATGAAAGGTGTTGTATAATCTCAATTAAGTTTAGTGTCACGTATGTATCTATACAGCTACAAACAAATACGCCAAATAGTTGTGTCAAGATATAATCTATTGGCACAAAGAGTGCACCAACAAATAGATGTTAGCTCAAACTACACAAAAATACGGAGTTTCCAACCAATCCTATAAGAAATGGGACTCGAATAATTCCCAAAATTCCTAAATTTGTCTTACAAAGAAAATCCATATGTATACATCTCATGTTGTAAGCGGAGATTTTGGCTTCTCCCGAGCAGAAGATGACACTACACATATCACATTTCACCCATTTGTGATGTTATTGAATCAAATTTACATCATGTGTTCCCTCTTACTCTGGCCCTTGTAACAAACCTTATATCTCTGCTCCATTAGCATGCATATCTCTCCTCCATTAGCATGATACTTACCTGATGTAAAGGTACTTTGCTAACAATTACATTATCTTGGCTTCATTCACTTTCAGCTGCACTCTCATCCATTAGCACGATACCTATCTGATGTAAAGGTACTTTGCTAACAATTACATTTTATAGGTTTGCCTTAAGGTGCAATTCAAATGAAGGTGCTTTTTTAACAACTATATCCTCTTGGATAGTTTTCCCTCAAGGTGGTGTTCATTTGTCATGTTGAATATGGTGGTCGATTTGAGGAGTTGTACACAAGTCCCTCTAGAGAGAGGGCTGCCTCTTTTTGTGGGGGGAGTGTAATGTGTTTATTTAGTGAGTGGCAACCTTAAGATTCAAACCCCTCAATGATTAGAGAAACAACAAGAGCTTAAACAACTTGAGTTAGTGGGTGTAGGTGTATGAGGTTTGGGTAAAGACAAAGTGTTCTTTGTTTTACTCACCAATGAGCTTCCATGTAAAAGTTTAGGAGTTACGTATGGAGTAAGGATAAGAAGGGGGGAACATGAAGGCATATGAAGGCATCATTCACCTACTTGAAAGGTAAACCTTGGAGAGATTTATCTTTTCCTTAATTAAATGTAGTTTTGTAGGATGATGACATGTTTCTCTTGCATAAATTCTAAAGAGTCGCGAAACTAGCTTCTAGCTAACCTATTGTTAAGTCATGCTAGGTTTAACACATTTGAGTGTGCATTGAGAATCTAAAACTTAGCCTCAATCTTACGTTTGTTAGAGACCCTAAAAAATTTAGGTTTTTTAGGACACCGGGCGCGCATGAAGTGCTGAAAATGCACACAATGGTTGTGAATTGAACTTAGTGTGATAGAATAAGTCAAAAGTTTTTATTTTGTTCCTTGCTAGACCTTTGAGGTGTGTGTGATCTTTTTGGTTATTTGCGCAACCTCACTTATGTGCCTAAGTGTAATGGCAAGATGAAGTGGAAAAGAATATATAGTATGCCAAAGCAAAGCAAACGACTGCAAAGGTGAAGGGTGTCTTCTTGTAAAGCATGAAGAAACCAGCTCTTGTGTACAAGGGGTGATTATCTCCTTAACAAGTTATTAAGTATCGTGGCATGATTGGTTTGCTAGCCAACTTTGGTGCATTGCACTAGTAATAAGTAACAAAGCAAATGCCAAGACCACATAGCCTAAATCTTATAACAAGCTACCTTTTTGGCTTGTGTATCCAACATGTTCATTGAAAACATGCACCTAGTGCTTGACCTTTGACCAAAACACTTTTGTTTATAGCTTATTATGGCCATTGACTTTTCCCTATTAACCAAGGTACACAAGATGAGTGTAGAATAGGCTGATTTATTTTTTGATATTCTCATCTCACAATAATACAACCCCCCCTGCGATGTCCGTTTTCGTCTCGCTAAGGGGTCAAGTATGGATGTCATTATACTAACGTTGCTATTGTGTGTCATTGAAGAGATGTCAGATTTTCGTCACATAACTGAAGTGTGGTGCATTGCATAAATGATATCCGACGTCACTTAAGGATGCATGTTTGCAAACAAACATTTCGTCAAATAAACGATGGCGAGCATTGCTTAAGCGACACCCAACATCTTCTTTACTCGATTAAAAACTAGTGCATTATTGTGCTCTCTCTCTCTCTCTCTCTCTCTCTCTCATTCATACACACATCTCTCTCTCACATGCACCTCTCTCTCTCTCTCTCTCTCTCTCTCTCTCCCTCTTAAATTGTATTGAGCACACATTAAATAACTCTCTCTCTCAAAGGTTGAGCATACAAGAAAGCAAAGATCAATTCAACATGGATGATTATAACATCAATAATAAGCATAGATTTATACTTGAACAATTTGCATTTGTGCACAAAGTTGAACAAAAATAAAATCTCATGTAAATATATGTAAGCATACAAGACTACAAAGTACATAAAGTGATCAAATGTCTACAAATGGTAAAATTTGATAAGTACAAATGGTAGAAAGTGAGGTAATTAGTCTTATGTAAGCTCTCTCCTTTTTTAAACTACCCATGCACTTTCTTTTGCATGATGATTTATTAACGCTAACACATTTTAAATGTGCCATTATATTATCTATTATTACTTACTACATGGTTTGCCTTTCTTTCAAGACTACAGGGTTATAACGTCTATCCACGATGAGAGAGAGAATGCTTAGAAACACACACACACATTTTTGTGTGTGTGATCATGCATGCTCTTTTGTGTGGTCAAACACTGTTTATGTAATTTAACAAAGAAATCTATATATACATCTCATGTTATAAGTGTAGTTTTTGGCTTCTTCTTAGCAAAAGATGAAAGTACACATTTCACATTTCAACCATTTGTAATGTGGTATGCTTCTTATTGAATCAACATTACATCATGTGTTCTCTCTTACCTTGTCCCTTGTAATAAAGCTTATATCTCTCCTCAATGATACTTATATGATGTAAAGGTACTTTGCTAATAATTACATTATCTTGGCTTTATTCACTTTCATGTGCACTCTCATCATTAGCATGATACCTATTTGATGTAAAGGTACTTTGCTTACAATTACATTGTTTTGGCTATTATAGGTTTGCTTTAAGGTGTAATTCAAATGAAGGTGCTTTTCTAACAACTATATCCTCTTGGATAGTTTTGGCTATTACAGGTTTACCTTAAGGTGCAATTCATATATCCTCTTGGATATTTTTTCCTCGAGGTGTTGTTCATTTTTTATGTTGAATATGCTGGTTGATCAGAGTAGTTGTACACAAGACCCTCTGATTTGAGGAGTTGTACACAAGTCCCTCTAGAGCGAGGGCTGCCCCTTTTTGTGGGGGGAGGCCAATGTATTTATTTAGTGAGTGGCAACATCATCTTTCAATAGATGTAGCCAACGGGATTCGTCAAACTCACATAGTCACCTTAAGATTCAAACCCCTCAATGATTAGAGAAAGAACTTTCTTCAAATTCTAATCTTGATCAACAAGAGCTTGCATCTCACATGGAAATGTATGAAACAACTTGAGTTAGTGGGTGTAGGTGTCTTCAAAGGTTTGGTTAAAGACAAAGTGTTCTTTGTTTTACTCACCAATAAGCTTCCATGAAAAAGTTTAGGAGATATGTATGGAGTAAGGATAAGGAGGGGGAACATGAAGGCATCATTCACCTGCTTAAAAGGGAATCCTTAGAGAGATTTATCTTTTCCTTCAATGGTAAATATGGATATTAAATGTGGTTTTGTAGGATGATGGGTTTGGAGAAAGATCAAGCTATCAATGAGATGTTTTTCTTGTCATAAATTCTAAAGAGTAACGTAACTAGCTTCTAGTTAACCTATCATTAAGTCACGTTAGGTTTTGCACATTTGAGTGTGCATTCTTAAGTCTTACCTCGACTACATTGAGGATCTACAACTTAGCCTCAATCTTATGTTTGTTAGAGACCCTAAAAAATCTAGGTTTTTTAGGACACACAAGCGGGCATGCAGGGCTGAAAATGCACACAATGTTTGTGAATTGAATTTAGTGTGATAGAATAGGGTAGAAGTGTTTTTTTTTGCTCCTTGGTAGGACTTTGAGGTGTGTGCAAACATTTTAGTTATTTGCACAGCCTCACTTTTGTTCCTAAGTGTAATGGCAAGATGAAGTGGAAAAGAAGATATAGTACACCAAAGCAATGTAAAAGATTACAAAGGTGAAGGTTGTCTTCTTGTAAAGCATGAAGAAACTAGCTCTTGTGTACAAGGGGTGATTGTCTCCTTAACAAGTTGTTAAGTATCATGGCATAATTGGTTTGCTAGCCAACTTTGGTGCATTGCACTAGTAATAAGTGACAAGGCCACATAGCCTAAATCTTATAACAAGCTACCTTTTTGGCTTTTGTATCCAACATGTTCATTGAAAACATGCACCTAGTGCTTGACCTTTGACCAGAACACTTTTGTTTATGGCTTATTATGTCCATTGACTTTGCCCTAGTAACCAAGGTACACAAGATGAGTGTAGAAAAGGTTGATTTATTTCTTGATATTCTCCTGTCACTTTAACACAACCCCCCTTTTAGCGATGCATGTTTTCAACTCACTAAGGGGTCAAGTATGGATGTCATTACCAACGTCACTATTATACATCACTTAAGAGATGATCTAAATGACAAATTTTTGTCGCATAATTGAAGTGTGGTGCATTGCATAAATGATGCTGGACATCGCTCTTAAGGACACATGTTTGCAAAGAAATATTTCGTCGCATAAACGATGATGGGCATTGCTTAAGCGACACCCAACGTCTCTTTTACCCGATTAAAAACTAGCGCATTATTGTGTGTGCGCTCTCTCTCTCTCTCCCTTTCTCGCATACACACATTAATAGAGTACTCATTTCTCTCTCTCACACACGCACACATACATACAACATCAAAGTACTCATTTTCTCTCACACACGTATACCTCTCTCTCTCTCTCTCTCTCTCTCTCTCTCTCTCTTAGACACACACATGTCTAGATCTCTCACACGCACCTCTCTCTCTCTCTCTCTCTCTCAAATTGTATTGAGCACACATGAAAGAACTCTCTCTCTTGAAGGTTGATCACAAAAGAAAGCAAAGATCAATTCAAGATGGAGGATTATAACACCGGTAAGCAGAGAACTACACTTCAACAATTTGCATTTGTGAACAAAAGTTGAACAAAAATAAAAGATTATGTAAATATATGTAAGCGTACAAGAGTAAAAAGTATATAAAGTGATCAAATGTCTAAAAATGGTATGAGTACAAATGGTAGAAAGTGAGGCCAGCACAGTCTAGCTAATCCTATACAAATGATGTGGGGAATAGTATAACTATGTACAAAGCCTCCAAATATAAAATGGGAATCGAAACAAGGAATCTAGAGAAAGGAGGAGGAGTGCCATTTAGTCATGATCATCTGCATCATCCTCATCATCTATCTCCCTATCACTATGTTACACCAACGTAGATATGCCAATGACAGTCTATCGATCTACCTCCGCCATTTAGTCATGATCATCTGCATCATCCTCATCATCTATCTCCCTATCACTATGTTACACCAACGTAGATATGCCAATGACAGTCTATCGATCTACCTCCGCCATGTCCTCAACGTCGTGTAACTCCTACAATTTAAAAACTAATTAGCTAATGTGTGAATACTTTAATTGAAAGTAGAATGACATTTAATCAATATTACTTACAAAAGTAGCTGGTGGAGGTAGTTAGGTCTTCGCATATCTATAAAATTGATAGGTGGTCTTCTCTATCTCCTGAGAAGTGGGTTTGTGACCATAGTCCTTCACCTATTATTTAAAAAACATGAATTATTGTGGCTGTTATAAAGAAAATTTGACACTACAATAGAATGAGGGTCTAACAACAAAAATAGTAGTGCTTTTATAACTAGAAGGGTATGGAGATGTCGGGCTTATTTTGCTACGAAACACTGCTATTTTTGTTGACGGAATCATTGCTGAGCAATAAAAATAGCAGCAAAATATCATTGCTATTTTTGCTACTGATGAGCAGCAATTACATTGCATAGAAAAAAAAATTGGGGTAGACTGGGTCTGCACACACAGGACTCCCCAGTCTACCCTAACTCTTTTTTTAAATTGATATAGATAGTTTTTTGATACAGATAGAAACTGGAAAAAGAAATTAAAATTGGGAAGAATGCAAGTGAACTAAATATATATTATATTTCTCCCTTTGGCCATTGTTTACTGCTTATCACATCCTTCACAAACTTCAAGGGAAATTCTGACTTTCTGACAAACTAAATGACAATACTAGTGACAACGAGATTGACAAAACATACTGCATCTTCATTGTCAAAATAACTGTAAACTATCTGATTACCAAATATGGGACAAGCTTCGTCAGGGACGGTGATCTCCTCTTATCTTTGATCTCCGCAATCTGCAGTCTCTCAAAAAGGAATGAGGCCCAATCAATGTGAACCCCACGCTCTGCATTCCACAACGGTGCAAACGCCTCTTTTGACATGTATGCTGTCTTTGCCAACAAACAGATTTTATCCAAGTACCAAAACAGATGCTTGCTTCTCATTTTTTTCGCATTCCTCACCATATAATAGGCCCTGGTGCCCTGTGGCGGCCCAAACTCCCCTTTCATGATAGAATCTGTAATCTTCTTCAGCTTTGCACCCTTTTGATTTGGCAACTTAAACACCTCAGCCACTAATTGTGGCATCACCTCTTTGTCATCAGTGATGTAGCCCCTGTTTTCCCTCAAATGGTGCATCTGCTGCTCTGCATAAGGATTTTGCTGGCATGCAGACCAAGGCAACTGTGCATACTCAAACAATCCAATCCGCTTTAGCTAAACCTGCGTTTCATCTTCATGCAAATCAATACCTTCATCTGACTCTGTGTTGTCGCTCTGGGCTTCTGATACATTCTCGGCTTCATCATCATCTTCGATCACCTACACAGTAACCCGCGGCATCTTCAATTCCTCCAAAGCTACCTTCATCGAACGCGTCTGTGCCATAAGATCACTACCTTGCTCCTGCGACTGCATGAAGAATTTCTTCCTCAAACTCTCAGAGAACATCCTGAAAAAGACACAGAAAACCCTCAAAAACACCAAGCTTCCACACACTTTGATTTGGACCAGTCGGGCACGTCGACCCTCGCAGGTTTATCATGGTCTTCCTTCTCAAAAAGCGCACCCCATGCAAATTTCTCAAAAGGTGTGCCCAAAATCTGTCTCACACGTGGCACCACTCTTTTCTTAACTTGAGTGCAAAGATTCCCTCAAAAAAATTTATTCCCCTCATTTTGACTTCCATTTTGGCTATCCCTCTGACAAAATATCTGACAACCACATTGTCTATCCAAAAACTTCTTTCCCACAAACATTCCGATTCCGCTTCGGCCTGCCATCAACTTCCCCTGGAAACCTGGTTGCCAAATTACTTTCCTCCTCACTAATTCTACTCTGCCTTCTAATTCAACTTCCACATGCCTCACAGCAATGTCTTCAGCCTTATTAATCATCCATCTTGGAATTTCAGGAATCTTGCCATGAAACTTCTTCAGTCGGAATCCATTTACTGGCTTAGGGATAGGAGTTCCAAACACATCTATCAATCTAAAAGTTCCTTGCCCCAATTCTTGCACAATCTGATATGGACCAAAATATCTAAGCTTCAACTTTCCCGGGTGTGGCCCTAGTTTCGAATTGTACATCATCACCCAATCACCTTTCTGAAAAATTTTGAATTTGACCTGCCTTGTCATCCATGCTTGCCTTCTATTTTGACTTACTTCCGCCACATAAGCACTGTAAATTCTATCTTCTTCCAACTTTAACAATTCCTGCTGCCTATGCATCACTGAATCTTCAAGGCTCAATCTATGCTGAACTGCAAGCCTCAAGCTAGATATCACATATTCCATAGGGACAACTGCCTCAATCCCATAAACTAGCTTAAAAGGTGTCATGCCTGTTGCCACTTTGTATGCAGTCCTGAATGACCACAATGCTGAATCCAATTTCTCATTCCAAGCTGTCCTATTTTCAGAAACAATCTTCTTCAAAATCCTCACTAGCACCTTATTTGTGCTTTTCGCCTGCCCATTTGCTTGCGAATGATACGGGGTAGATTTCTTATGAAGAATCATGTGCTTGGATGTCAATTCCTTAATGACTGAATTTAGAAAATGGACACCTTGATCCGACACCAATTCTATCGGACACCCAAATCTGGTCATCATTTTGTACAGGAACCTAGCCACACTGGCTGCCTTATTATCCTTCAAAGCCACTGCTTCCACCCATTTGGTGGCATAATCTGTTGCAACTAGGATGTACCTTGCTCCAGTTCTTCTTGATTTTGGCTTAATCGGCCCAACAAAATCAAGACCCCATTTTTGAAATGGTTCAAGGGGTAATGTCGGATGATCCTGCATCTGATCCATGGATGTTGGTTGGCCCATCTTCTGGCATTGCACACATTCTCTTGCAAATGAATAAGCGTCCCTCAGCAATAATGGCCACCAAAGTCCAGCTTGCATAATCTTCCTACCAGTAATCTCTCCCAAAAAATGACCTCCAGCTACACCAAAATGTGCTTCTTGTAAAACTGCCTTCTTTTCTTCATCTGGCACACATCGCCGAATGATCTGATCTGCTCCTCTTCTATACAAAGATCCAGCAATTATCAAAAATGGTCTGCTCCTTAGAACAAACTTCTTCCTCTGATTAGTTGCTGTCATGTTGGAAGGTAATACCCCATCTGTCAAAAACTGAACCATTTGGTCATACCAGTTGTCATATGCTTGACCTTGAACCTGAAACAATTCCGCATTTGGCAATTCATCAGACACCCCTGGTGCATCCAAGACATTTTCTAGCCTGCTCAAATAATCCGCCACTGCATGCTGATTTCCAGGTGTATGTACTACAGTGTAATCAAATTCCTGCAACAAAAGCATCCATCTTGCAAGCCTTCCTTCCAGCTTTGGTTTATTTACCAAAAACAACAGAGCTTGATGATCCACATGAAAAACAACTTTGTTTTCCAACAAATAATGCTTGAATTTTTCCAATGCAAAAATCATTCCCTTGGCTTCTCGCTCTGTGACAGTGTAATTCCTCTCCGCTGGATTTAGCATTCTACTTGCATAGTATACTAGTCTAAACCATCCTCGAACCTTCTCCTGCATCAAAACAGCTCCGACTGCCATATCCGACGCATCCACATAAATATGAAAAGGTAACTCCCAATTTGGCGGTTGAAGGATAGGTGAAACTACCAACATTTTCTTGATAATCTGAAAGGCTTTTTCCTGTGCTTCACCCCACACAAAACTCACATCCTTTTTGGTCAAATGACTCAAAGGTGCACACACATCTGCCAAATATCTCAGATAACGGTTATGCCATTTAGTTTGACCAAGAAACCGCATAACTACCTTTAAATTACTCGGTGCTATTGCCCTCTGAATTGCACTAATCTTGTCAGCATCAATTGACATCCCTTCCTTGGATATGATGTGACCAAGTAGCTTTCCTTTTTGAACTGCAATAGCACATTTGTGCGGGTTTAAAGCCATTCTAAACATCTTGCACCTCTCCAAACATTTTCTTAAATGCTCCAAATGTTTAATCTTCTCCCCAAAAACTAAAAAATCATCCATGAAAATCCGCATAAATTCTGTCAAATATGGTTCAAAAGTTTTGAAAGCTACTTTTGAAAATGAAGGTGGTCCATTCTTCAAACCAAAGCTCATCATTGTATAAGCAAATGCTCCCCATTCAGTGATAAAAGCTGTCTTCTCAATGTCCTCTTCTGCCATTGGAATCTGATTATAGCCAGAAAATCCATCAAGAAAGCTATACATCTCATACCCTGCAACATCATCCAGAACTGAATCAATGAATGGCAATGGAAATGGATCTGCAATGGTTGCTGCATTCAACTTTCTGTAATCCACACAAACTCGGATTTTCCCTGACTTCTTTGGCACCACCACAATTGGGGACAACCACTCTGCTTTATCCACTAGGATGATAAATCCAACGTTGAGAAGTTTATCCAACTCTTCCTTCACCTGTTTGGCGTAATTCGGATTCATTTGGTACCTTTGCTAAATCATAGGCACCGTATCCTCCTTTAAATTTATCTAATGCCTATACACCTGGGGATCCATACCCTTCAAATTAGAATAATCCCAAGCAAACACATCCATGAATTCCTGCAACAACACCTTTAAATTGTCCTTGAAATCATCATCTAGGTTGACACTCACTTTGACAACCTTCGGATTCTCCACAGATCCCAAATTTAAATCCTGCAAATCATCTTCCTTCACTCTGGAAACCTTCTCCATCAATTTATCATACAAGAACTCTGCTCTGATTATTGCCTCCTTAGGCACGATCTTTGCAGCATCATCAACTTCTTCCACCTTGTCACTATCATCAGTTTTTTCTTCCTTTATCTGTAGAATCTGTTCGGAAGTACTGTCGACTGTTTGACAAAATACATCCTCCTGAATCGGATAATCAACATATCTATCAAGAATCCGTTCCACATCCACTTCAAAAACAGGAACCACTGTTGGATTGGCTGCCAAAAAATTATCTTCCTCATCATCCTCAACTTCTTCCGCCAAACTAATTGGTTGTGCCATCATTGGCTTCACTGCCCTTGACAGCTCCTGCTTAGATCCCAATGGTATTGTAATCACTTTCTTACCCTTCTTCAATGTGACCACATTCTTCTCCCAGTCCTGCTTGAGCTTTGCTGTTCTAAACCACGGCCTTCCTAACAGCATTGAATATGCATTTGCATCATACTTCATCTGCAAAACAACAAAATTTACTGGAAACTGCAAACCTTGTATGATAAGAGATTGTTTCCTCAGCATCCCAATAGGTTGAACCCGGCTTTGATCCGCCATGCGTACCTGAAATGGTGCTGGCTCAAGCTGAACATTCTTCATCTTCAAAAACTCTGATTCTGACAAAATATTGACTCCACATCCGCCATCCAAAAAAACTGTTGAAAATTTTCGATCATCAAAATCCAGCTGAACTGTGGAAACAGTAAAATCCACATCTTCAGGACTAATCTGATGACTTCCCACACTTTGATTCAACACAGCCCTGATTCTTGACACCTTCGACTTCCTCATAGCCAAATAAACTCGATCCCTAAACATCGGAACCAATGAAAGCAACCGATCCAATGTAAAACTGATAGGACTATTCAACAACTCTTGAAAACAATGCTTCTGACTTATCCTCCTTATGCTCCTCCTTATCCAGGGATTTCTTCTTTCTCTTCTGCATTTCCTCTTTCTGTTGAACATCCAAAATTCCTTCAGTTACTTCTTCACGAACATCCTTCTGTTCCTCCCAATCCAATGGAGACTTTAGCTTTGCTTTGGAATGTGTAACTACCAAAACTTCCGAATCTTGTACAACACACTCCGAACAGTCACATGTTATTCCACATTCCGCTATTACTCCACTTGCTCTTGCTTCCAAACAAACATCCACATTCACCATATTACTCTGAGGAGGTTTATTCACTTCCGCCTGCTGCATAGGTGGCGCAGGTAACTGAGGTAGTTGTTGAGGAGGTCTTGGTTGATTCCACCCCTGCGAAGTCCAGTTTTGCTGATTCCAGCCTTGCTGATTCCAATTCGGTGACGGTTGCCAATTTTGCTGTTGTGACCATCCCTGTTGTTGATTCCAATTTCTTCCCCATGATGGCCGAAAATTTTGCCATCCACCAAATCTTGATCTTCCTCCTTGATTAAAATTTCCTCTAAATGGTGGTCTCCCTGATGGTCTCCAATTCGGATAGGGTTGCTGTGGTCTCTGCCATCCTTGATTTCCAAATGATCTCTGCTGATCCGAGGTTTCCGAAAAAATGCCATGAGACTGTGTCATATTTTGCTGCATCTTTTGTTGTATTCTCTTAGGAATTACCCCCCTAAAGCTAGGATTATACCAGCAATCCGTTGTCTTGTGACCATCTTTGACACAAATGTCACAGTGCTCTATCTTCTTTTTTGACTCCTTTTGAAGTCCCATCTCTTTCAACTTCTTTTCCACGGCCTTCTCAACTGACACCTCCTTAGTCTTTTCCTTTGACTTCTTACTTGACTTTCTCTTTTGTTTCTTCTTCTTGCTTCATCCTCTGACTCTGAATCACTACTAGAATCATCATCACTGCCTGAACTTGAATCCGTATCAAAATCCGTATCCGAATCTGACTCCGAATCCTCATCCGTACTGTCATCACTTGACTTCGTCCTCTTTTTCTCCTTCTTCTTCTTCCTCTTTGAATGTCTTTTTCCAGAGATCAAACTTGATAAACCAAACCTTTTCTCTGCTCGAGTTGCAGTATTAATGAGTTCATTCATTCCTCTCGCAACATTAACACCAGCTACTGCATTCCGCAACTCCTTTCTGAGGCCTTTAACATAATATGCTGCCAGCATCTCATCAGTGGGCCTTTCTTGAGGAGTGAGCCTTCTCACATACCGATTGAACCTCTGTGTATAATCTTCCACAAACATCCTCTTTTGCTTTACTGCTTTAAGTTTTGTCAACACATCATTGGCGGTCTTTTCCACCCGAAACCGATTCAAAAATGCAATCCTCAATGCATCATAATCTGCAAAATGTCCTGGGACAAAATTGCTAAACCATTGCACAGCTTTCCCCTCAACAAATGTTGCCTCAAACTGGTGCATTTTGGCTTGCGCATCATATACTCTGGCAAATCCTCTAGCCTGCCATCAAGTCTCAAATTGAGCTACGTGACAATCAGAGTCTTCTTTTTACTTTCCTGAAAAGCTTCCGAATTTGACGCACAAATCTGCTCTAGCCGCTGCTGCCATGTTAAAAGGTCTATTTGGGGGTACTGCCTGTTGGTTCTCCTATTCGGTAACGGATTGAATTGCAACCGTCTTCGAGGCAATAATCCTTGTTGTATTACTACTGTTGCTAATACATGTGGAAATCCTCCTGCTAATCCTGGAGTTGCTGCCCCTGAATTTACCATCGCATTCTCTGAATCCTCATCAGAACTATCTGTTGACATTCCAATGTCATCACCTTCATGCGACCATCGTTGATGTTCGTCATCTCCCCGATGCTGCAAACCCAAACGCCTTGCTTTTGACCTTGTAAAATAGAAATGAGATGATTCCCCTGAATCCTCAGAGCGAACTCAAACCCCCACCGCTATTAATGCATGAATGAAAAAATTTCTAACCGTTGCCTGCATGAATCTCTTCATCTTCCAGCACTCACCATTAACAGAAGAATGTAAGCCCGCGCATGAAATTCATCACAAACACCGTGATCGCCAAGTGTTTACTGCTTATCACATCCTTCACAAACTTCAAGGGAAATTCAGACTTTCTGAGAAACAAAGTGACAAACTAAATGACAATACTAGTGACAACCAGATTGACAAAACATACTGCATCTTCATTATCAAAATAACTGTCAACTATCTGATTACATAAATCTCCATATCTACGAATCAAAAATCCTTCTTCTTCTATTGCGGATAACTACTACTACTTCGCATGACATTTCTAACTTCCATGCAGATTTCAAAAGACACTTCACACCACATCCGATTATGACAAATTGAAAGACAAAAAAGTAGACAAAAGTAGCATCTAATTTTCAGCCTTAAACAGCCATATACAAAAATTTTCTAGGAAGAGGAGGCTAATCAAATCCCTCATCGGATTGCTCCGGCTCGTCTTCATCTTCACTTGCTTCACCCACTTCACGCTCATAGTCCAGATCTTCCTCTTCCTCTACCTCTTCATTCTACATACATGCAAACAAGAGTAAGATAAGTATAAAACAATAAAAGACAATTACATATAGATAAGAGAAGGGCTTAGCAGCTACTTACCTCGTTTAGCTTGAGTCTCCAAAATGGACTCATTCAAGTGTACACCTTGTGTACACATCCAAGACCACAATTGTAGACATGGGGCTCTATATCCATAATCATACTCTTCTTTTATTGGGTCACATCCAACAACCTCCCTCTACAAAAAATAATTTAAAAAAGATACAATAAACAATATAGTTTAAAATGAAATGAAAGAGAATAAGGAAAATAGTAAAATAGATACTTACAAAGCAAGCAATGAAGGAGGATTTTCCTCCCAAGCCAAAGTGCGACGCTCTTCGCTTCCATAGTCGTGAAGAACTTGCCACCAATTACTATCAAAAAGAACTTGGATGCTATGGATAGGAAGCCAAGTCCTCCACACTCCACCAAGAGTTGCCACCATCACCTCCGACATCTCCGACCACTCTGACCGCCAGTGCCCTCCGACCGCTCCGACCACCGTCCCTCACCGCCGGTGTGCTCTTACCACTTTGATCGCTAGTGCCCTCCAACTGCTCCGACCACTTCGACTGCTCCAACTGCCGTCACCGTTGGTGTGCTCCGACCACTCCGACCGCCGGTGCCCTCCGACTGATCCAATCACTCCGATTGCCGATGTGCTCCGACCACTCCGACCCCTGATGGCTCCAACCTCTAGTTCCCTCCGATGACTCCGACCGCCGTCTCACCGCCGGTGCCCTCTAACCGCTAGTGCTCTTCGACCCCTCTGATCTCGCTGGTCCCCTTCAACATCTCATACATGCATGGCCAGCTCCGATGGAACTCATGGAGGCAACACCCCTCTCCCTTTCCCAAGGTAGGGATAGATCCTCTTCGGGATCCTGAGCACCATCTTCCTTTCCCCTCTCCCTTTCCCAAGGCAGGGAGAGATCCTCTTGAGCACCACCCGAGGAGGAGGACACCCAAGGACGGGTTAAGGGGAGCACTCTCTCGGTAGCATAGACACAGTCTGGGATACACTCTCACAGGAGAGGACACTCTCATGTATCACCTTTAGTTCTAACACAGTCCTTCTATCGAAGAGTAGAGTCTCCATTGTAGCATTCCTTTTTGGTATTGTGATTGTAGTGTTGCACTCTATTGGTTTTTTGTCTATCTCTTTGTGTGAGCGAGGTGAGTGACGTGTGAGTGGTGTGCGTGGTGTGAGTGAGAGGCCTGCAGGGGTACTGTAGTGCTAGGTGGTGTTCGGAGAGCATGGTAGACAGTGTAGAGCATAGGTCTTGCATGTCTAGCTAGTGAGGTTACTCATCCTTGGTGGGTATACTTCCCTGAGAGGATCCACGCTCCCTTCTCCCCCAACCATAGTGTTTGTGTCGGTTGTCTTCGAGTTCCCTACTAGGAAGGACCGATGGAGTCATCTACAGCTTAGACTAAATTTGGCGATCACAGTGGGACTCTCCTAGAGGTCAAGGATAGTCTCAATTTTTATTTTTATTTTTTTTTGGTGATTTTTGATCGTGGGGCGAGAGGAGTGTTGTGCATGCCCCCGAAGACTAGAGCTTTTGGAGGTGATTCACCCCTTCATTCTCCTCTTTGAACTAGTCATAGGGTTCTTCCTCGCTCCCTTACTCTTCCCTCAGCATCTTCCTCTTCTAACCCTATGGCAGCTCCAAGGCCAAAGCCATTGGCTACTGTCCTTAACCGCGTGCCAGTTAAGCTACCAAACTTCAAAGGTACCATCACTGAAGATGCGAAAGACCATGTGCAGCGGTTCCTTACTATATGTGACTCAAGAGGTCTCAACCGAGACGATGCACGCTTGGTCTTGTTCTCGACAACGCTGGAAGAAAGTGTCGACCGGTGGTACAGTCAATTTTCCATCAACCACTTCTTGGATTGGGCCACCCTTAGGCTACAGTTCTTGGCTACCTTTCGGCCAGGGAACTACTTTGACCTCATCACTCAAGAGCTCAACCAACTCTCCATGAAGGCGGGGGAGTTAGTGGCCCAACTTATCCACAAGAGCTAAAGTTTTGGTCCCAAGATGTTGGAAACTACATGCTGCAACAGTGGGTGCTTCAAGCACTCCCAAATGAAGATGAGAGAGACTTTTCCACCCCAAGGCACCCTGTAAGACTTCCAAGACAGATCTACACAATTGGAGGATGCTCGCCTCATGGTGGCAGAGCACAATACCTCTTGGTCCCCACTTATCCCCGGCATGTTTTCGGCTCCTCCAATCGTTCCTCTAGCCCTGACGGTAGCTTCTACATCCACTTCCATGGATGAACTAGCCAAGCTCAAGAAGGAGCTTGAAGATTTCAAAAGGTCACAACAAGAGGACATGGCCGTGGCAGTGCTCAGGAAGGAGATCGAGTAGCTCAAGGTCAAAGATCCCAAGATGAGTCCATGGTACCCAATATGTAACTCGCAAGGCCATCTTCCAAATGATTGTCCCTCTAAGAAATACTGCTCATTTTGCTCAAAGGCGGCGGGCCATGAGGACAAGGAGTGTTACTACCTTAAGGGACTTTGCCTTATGCAAAACAACTTAAGCAAGGTGCCTCCCTGCTTAATCCCTTTGCCGAAGACTACATGGTGAACCCAACCAATAGTGCTTCAACTTCTTCCCAGGATCCTAACCTCCCACCAACCAAACCCAACACCCTTCTTGAACCCTCAATCAGCCCCCCAATCCCAAGCTTATATTAACCCTACCCCCACTAGGCCCTCCTACTTAGCTACCCCACATACCCTTCCCTCCCCCATGGCTACTTTCGTACAAACCCCTCCACCGCCCTAGGCCACTTCATCTCAGCAGGGAGCTCAAGTAGCCACGATAGCATACACCAATACCCCTCATTCCGGAGCAACCCTAACATACAACCCCCTGCCTATGCAAATTCCATATCAAGCAAGCACTCTCCCAACCTATCAGTAGTACCTCGCAGCCGTGCCGGTCCCACAAACACCTCAATTCTATCAAAACCCACCTCTGGTGGTCTATGCGGCAGCCCCTCCAATACCTCCGATTCCTAACAACACGTATGGGGCTCGACCTAACCAAAGGTTCCCCAATCGTCGTCCTCCCAACAACCCCACCCGACCTCTTATGTGCTATCGTTGTGGGGGGAGCGGCCACATGCAAGCTCAATGCACTGTACCACAGGGCTCGCCCCCATGCCTCCATTGCCCGGAGAGCCGAGACCACTACACCCGGGATTGTCCTAGACCCCCACTGGTTAGCATGGTGGAAGCTGTGGTGCCATCTCCCAAGGTTGACACTCCAATAGTGGGAGTAGTGCCACCTCCCACTGTAGGCACTCCAATAGTGGCCGTCACCCGGTCCCAAGGAGCCCCAACAAAGACACCAACTCCTCTCCCTGGTGGTGCAGTCTACCCATCCACCATTGTGGACCAAGCTTATAAGGAGGCCATGGAGGAATTCATTCAAACACCACCCATGGAGAAGGAAACGGCACCTACCTTGGTCATTCCCAATAACCACACCTTCAAAGGTGGATGAGGAATCTACCCAACCCAAGGTTAGTAATTTAAGTTGGGAGGAAAAGTTGGCAGGAGCAAAGGTGGAAATCACCCTTCCTCACTTATGTGGTTTAAGCCAGGAGATAGGAGAGCAACTATTAAGCTTGGTCCAGCATTGGATGGATCCAAAGGCAACTAGGGGTGAAGCCACATCTAGTAGTAGTGGGCGACGGCCCAGGAGGCAACAAACAAGGGAATGCCTCACTGTCCCACGAGTGGCCGATCACCGAAGCCCAAGGGTGACAGTCTCCGTGGGAGGAACTCAAATTACAGGAGCCATTGTGGATGGTGGTTCTGGTGTTAACATCATGCCCAAAGCTACTAGGAAAGTCTTGGGTCTCCGAATTACTGAGCCAGCTCCCTTCGCCATCCAAGTGGTGGCAGACCAGAGATAAGTGATGCCCGTGGGACTAGTCAGGCAAGTTCTGATCTGTTTTAAAGGATTAGTATGTGAAATGACTTTTGTGGTGTTAGACCTCCCACCAGCTTGAGGGGCCTACAACTTACTCATTGGAAGGCCTTGGTTGAGGGGCAACTCAAGTGATCCATGATTGGGGTCGGGACAACTTGCATATCCCTAACCCAGAGGGGACAATGACCTTGCCCTTGGAAAAAGGCCCCGATGAGAGTGCTCGGGGCACTGCCCTACATGACATGATTCCCATTCAAGAGGAAGGACCCAATGACGAGGAAGAACAGGAGGAATGGCAAGCCTTACCAGTGGATGAGGCCTGGGATCCATTCGGTTCAGAGGGAGAGGCAGCAGAACCTCTATGGAATTGGTTAAAATCCTATGAGGGGTTCCACTGCAACATGGTGGACATAGTGAAGTTGGACCCAGACCCTATTCAAGAGCTGCTCCAAGAAGAAGAGCTCTCAAAAGAAGCAGGAGTATGGGATTGGACAGAATCTCTGCTCACTCTGGCCTCCTCCTCTGCAACAGTGTCTCAATAGGAAGAGATAGAGGTCATAGGTCTAGGGGAACCTGAGTTTTCTCGACAACCTCGCAAGAAGGTCTCTCAAGAGGAGTCATCAGAGGCACCTATAACCCCTCCTAGACGCACCCAGAAGGAGAGGTGGGTAGAGCACCTCAAGGCTTGGGAAGAAACCTTGCTAGTAGAAGAGATACCCGTTGATTGGATGGAGAAACGCATTGGTGATTTCCCTCTGGACAACACCCCAGCCCATGACCCCTTATCTTTCCATCAAGCAGCACTCGGCATCGCTCATCTTCCACCAACCACTTACCACCATGAGGAGGTGAGAGAGCTGAACCTGGTGGGCACATTAGAGGAGGTGAGAGAGCTGAACCTGGGCACATCAGAGGAGCCACGCCCCATCTTAGTGGCAGCTTGGGTCTAGGAGGACCCTTCCACTCTTCAGAGAATCACTAACTTTTTCAAAGAACACCAAGAGGCGTTTGCATGGACTTACAAGGATCTTCCAGGGATAGACCCAGCCATTTGCACTCACAAAATTTCACAAAAAGAAGGCAGTTGGCCAGTCAGGAAGGGCATCTACTGCGTGAACCTAAAGTATTCCGAAGTGCAAAAGAAAGAGATAGACAAGATGGAAGAGGCAGGTATCATCGTTCCCATTAAGCACTCCGAGTGGTTGTCACCTATAATAGTGGTGATTCCAAAAAAGAAGACCAACAAGATTAGGATCTATGTAGACTTCAGATCCCTCAATCAAGGCACTTCGGAAGATGTGGCTGGCCAAGGGTGGTGGTTCAAGAGAAACGCCTATCTCAACTCACTCTGGTGTTTGTGAAGTACCAGGTATCGGGTCTCCGTCTCCAAAAAATAAAAAAAAATCCCCCTCTTCGGTTCTTTTTTCCTTCTTCTTTTATAAGAGACGCAAAAAAAATAAAAAAAATCTCTCTCTCACCCAACCTCCTCACCGACCAATCTCTCACTCGTCACCCACCCTTTTCCTCTCTCTTCTCCCTTTCCCTCTCTCTTCTCCCCTTCCCTCTCTCTTCTCCCCTCAACTCTCCTCACCGACCAACCCAACCTCACCTTCTCCCCGATCAAGCAAAATAAAAAATAAAAAAATCCCCCCTTTGTATTTTTTTCCCCAAAAAAACCCTCCTTCAATATTTATTTTATTTTATTTTTCCAAAAAATCATTTCCCCCCCCAAAAAATCGACTCCCCCATCTTAGTTTTCTTTTTTCTATTAAAAAACAAAACAAAAAACCAACAAAAAAAAACAAAAACAAAAACACCCTCCACCTCTCTCTTTCTCTCTCTCTCTCTCTCTCTCTCTCTCTCTCTCTCTCTCTCTCTTCCCCCTTACCTCACCCACCCAGCGACCACTCCCCTCTCACTCATCCCACCGACCACCCCCCTCACACTTAACTCACTGACCAACCAACTGACCACTCCTCTCTCTCTCTCTCTCCCCCTCACCGACCACCCCCCCCCTCTCCCTCTCTCTCCCTCCCTCACCCCAGCGACCACCCCCTCCCTTCACTCCTCACCAACCACACACTCCTCACCCCCCTCACCTACCCCTCACCTCACCGACCACTATCCAACCCCCTCACCTCACTGACCACTTCCCACCCCCCTCACCTCACTGACCACACACTCCCCCAATCCCTCACTCCTCTCCCACCGACCAACAGCCCCACCCCCCCTTGCTTGATCACCCCCCTTCGTCCTCCTCTCTTTCACGGCTGTGCACCATTGTTGGAGCTTGTTGGTGCAGGCCACCGCAATAGTGCTAATGAGCTATCCTCAACCTTCCACCCTCGACGATCATCATGGTTCTCTCTAATGACATTGACTTACTACACCCTCCAGCAGAGGTGGAGAAAAAAAATTAAAAATTGAAACCTCGTGCAGTCTCCAAATTCTTTCTTCATGGATGGGAAATGTCAGGATGTTTCAGCCTCACCACGGTGTTTAGTCACTCCCAGAGTGTTGTGCTATATGGAAGCCATTCTACCGTCTTATGCCAGCCCAATAGGAGGCCGTGCGTGTGAGGGCAGTTCATTTAGAAAGAAAGGAGATTGATCAATTTTAGCACATTGTCAAGGTGAGTTCTTTAACTAGCCTCTTGGATTTGTACTCTGGGAAAACCTTCCTGCCATGCCCCACCACACCATCCCCCCCTTTAAAAAAAACAAATATGATAATACTAGTTTTTTTTTTAAAAACAAACCAAAAGGTTGCTCCCACTCTTACTTCACCCCTCATCGACCATGCCTTTTCCCCCCACCCCACCCCACAAACCAACCACCCCCCTTTCCCTCCCCCAGACCAACCCCCCCTCTCTCACCTTACTCGTCTCATCAACTTACCCGACCCCCTCCCCCTCTCTCACTACCCTCACTTCCCTCCGTGTGTGCGGTCACCGTCCCCCTCTCTCACCTTACACTTCTCATCAAATTACCCAACCCCCTCCCCCTCTCTCACTACCCTCACTTCCCTTCGTGTGTGCAGTCACCGTCCCCCTGCCGTCACTCCCCATCGGCACCCTCTCTCATAATAACCACCACCTCTCACCTTTGCATTATGCTGCCTCACATGGCCAATCTGAGGTACTTTTGTTGCTATTGGAGAAGGGTGTGTCGTTGAATGCAATGAATCATCATAGACAGATGCCTTGCGTGCTTGCTTACAAAAATGGAAGGGTATTTTGCATTGAGTGGCTTGTGGCATGGGGAGCTGATATCCTCGTGTTTGATGCTCCCAATGGGAGGAAATGCCTCCATTATGCAGTAAAGAGCGGCCACTTTGATTGTGTCCAACAAGTTTTGGATGTTGTCCAGATGCCCATAGTGGCATAAACATGTGGAGCTACACCTCTACACTTGGTAGCCCAGTCCAGCCATTCTATAGTAGTTTGCTTGCTTTTAACTAAGGCATCTCTCATGTGTGCAACGCCTACAAGATCTAGTGGAAGTGGCTGTGGTTTTGGAAGCACATCATTGCATTTTACAGCACATAGAGGATCATCTAAATGTGTTAAAGAGATCTTGGCATGGGGTGTAGCTAGGTTGCCGAGAAACTCTCAAGGGCACGCCCCTTCTTCATCGCTCTGTAATACCATAACACAGCATGTACATGTGCAGCTTTCCCCTTTGGCTGTAGAGCCCTTGGTATGGCCATCTCCGTGTGGCAGTTTATGAGCAGTCTTGACCCTGAAGCATAAGTTCGCTTAGAAGCTACCATGGCCATCTCCGTGTGGCAGTTTATGAGCAGTCTTGACCCTGAAGCATAAGTTCGCTTAGAAGCTACCATGGCACATACTAGTGATGCTTGGGAGCATCAGATATTTTTTGTTAATGAAAAGCGGATCTCTTATATACTGGCCATGGCCAGATTTCATTTTGTATCTTGCATGCCTGGACTTCGTGCACCAGAAGTTCTTCGCGGACGAAGTGGCCAGTGATGATTATTGTTTAGATTGGTTTTTGTGCTTTTGTTGAGGTAACCTTCTGCCGGAACTTTGCCCGGGGGATGACAGTGGTAATACAGTTAGTGATAGCTTGCTAGATGAAGTGCCTAGGATCTCTCAGAAATAGCTTGCTGGTGGATGAAGTGCCCAGGGGAGCTCCCTGTTCAATCATTTTTCAACAGCTCGCTGGATGAAGTTGCCCAGGAGCCTAGTTGATTCATTTTTATTTATTTTGTATCCCTCTAGAAGGTTTTCCTAGAAGGATCATTGTATCATTGTATGAGGTATGCGTGGGAGCCTACTTACCGGATGTTTTGCCCCCCTCAGCGAAGGCTAGCTTGCCAGAGAACCACCTGTGTTTTTTCTGTGGCATTCACCAAGATGATGAATTAAGTAGTAGTGGGTGACCTGTGGACGAGAATCTAGGTCCTCCACACTCCACCAAGAGTTTCCACCATCACCTCCGACATCTCCGACCACTCCGATCGCCAGTGCCCTCTGACCGCTCTGACCATCGTCACTGTCGGTGTGCTCCGACCACGTCGTCACCGTCAGTGTGCTTCGACCACTCCGACTACTAGTGCCCTCCGACTGCTCCAACCACTCCGACCCCTGGTGCCCTGCAATGGCTCCAACCGTCGGTGCCCTCCGATGACTCCAACCAGTGCCCTCCGACCGCCGTCACCGCCGGTGCCCTCCAACCGCCACCAGTGCTCTTCGACCCCTCTGACGGTTGGTCCCCTTTGACATCTCATATGTGCATGGACAACTCCGATGGCACTCATGGAGGCAACACCCCTCTCCCTTTCTCAAGGCAGGGAGAGATCCTCTTTGGAGATCCTGAGCACCATCTTCCTTTTTCCTCTCCCTTTCCCAAGGTAGGGAGAGATCCTCTTCGAGATCCTCTTGAGCACCACCCGAGGAGGAGGACACCCAAGGACGAGTTAAGGGGAGCACTCTCTCAGCAACATACACACAGTCTTGGACACACTCTCATAGGAGAGGACACTCTCTCATGTATCACCTTCAGTTCTAGCACAATCCTTCTATCAGAGCGGAGTCTCCCTTGTAGCATTCCTTTTTGGTATTGTGATTGTAGTGTTGCGCTCTATTGGTTTTTTGTCTATCTCTTTGTGTGAGCGAGGTGAGTGAGGTGTGAGTGGTGTGTGTGGTGTGAGTGAGAGGCTTGTAGGGGTACCGCGGTGCTAGGTGGTGGTCGGAGAGCACAGTTAGACAGTGTAGAGCATAGGTCTTGCACATGTCTAGCCAATGAGGTTGACTCATCCTTGGGGCGAGTATACTTCCCTGAGAGGATCCACGCTCCCTTCTCCCCCAACCATAGTGTTTGTGTCGGTTGTCTTCGCGTTCCCTAGCAAGGACCGGCAGAGTCATCTACAGATGCTCTCTCACAAAGCTCCATGTGTGCCTCCACTCCTCATGTAAGCAAATACTTGGCTTCTCCATGTTGTTCTTAGCCACTCTCTTAATGTTTTCTCTCCTATTAGAGATCAAAAGCTTTATCCTCGTCTTCATCCAGTCCTCCGAGAAGGCGAGGTCCACATGGAACAACAAAATTAGTCTTAGCACATTAATAACATATTGTTTTGAGAGCTCATCCTGGCCACTTTATGGTATTGTTCATGTTTGATGGATGTTTTATCTTGAAAGGTTCATGAAAACCTTATAAGACTTTGTGAGACAAAGAGAAAGGCCAGAAGCAATCATGGCAAAGGGATGGTTGATGCAAGAGTCTCTTGTGTATATCTCAAAACATCTCTCTTGCATAGATCCTTCCATGCCACGATTGTGGAGCAATGAGGAGGATGATGAACTAAGCACTAATGTGCCACAAGGAAAAGGAAGGCAACGAAGACTAGATGAAGCATTACGCCAAAAGGTGAATACATTATGTTTTCTAAAGAGTCCCATCATGCAAATGTGAATTGAGAGATACAAGGATGAAACCAATAGATGAAAGGATGAGAGAAGAGTTTTTAGAAGAGAAAATAGATGCTTGCCATTCCTGCCTAGCTTAAAACCTCTCCCAAATGTGATTAATATAGAATGGCTTTGTAAGGAAATATCGATGACACAAGAGAAGAGTATGAGTATGCATGAGGATGTGACCCTCAAGTAATTATATTCTTCATCTATATCTCATTCTTTGATTGGTATATACCTTGTTTAATGCACTATACTATATATCATGCTTTTGTTTAATGTTAGTATAAATTATATAATACAATATGGTCAGAGGGAAGACACTTTCACACGGAGCATGTGGATTCTAAAAGAAACACGTTTGATTGTGGTGTAATGGTAGCTTTTGAGCAAGAAAGTCGAGCTAGTAGACATGATAGACATGATACTAATGTCATAGAGGACAATCTTGAATATTGTGGAACTATTCTCTCAAGATATTCTTGAGGTTGGGTTTAGAGCATTTAGTCTATTCAACTTTGATGTCAAATGGTTCAAGGTGATATATAGAGGTGAGCTCAAGAAGCTGTGAAGAAACATCGAAATAGGTTTTTTTCAAATTGATTCCACTAAATTTTAGAATGATGAGAAAGATACTTTCGTACTACCTCAACACTATCAATAGGTTAGTAACCCAACCAATCACTGGTAAATCTTGATGTAGTATAATGAAAGTGTAACCCCTTTGCTTTGTGATTTTAGATTATGTTTCATGTTGATCAAACTGATCCAAAGTGGTGGTATGTTATACACGTTTTTCCTTGTTCAAAACATATACTACGATAGTAATGCAGCTTTGACGATATGGCTTGGATTAGAGGATTGCAAATGCTTGTGCTCAGAGGCGATGAATGCTTGGATTGGCTCCATAAATTAGCTCAGGGGCACATGGTAAGCTCAGAGGCGCATGGGCTTGGCTTGGCCGCCCTACACAGCTTGACAACTAGGTAGAAGCTTGAGGGCGGTGATGATAGAGAATGAGGTAGAACCTGCTCTGATACCATGTAAGCTGACAGAGATACGCACATATGATCTACTATAGGCTGGGGGCCCCCCTTCCTCTAATCCCATAAACCCACCATAAAGGTGCAGGGATAGAGGGGTCCTAGGGCTATTTCTAGCCCTTATACTATGGAAGGATGGAAAATAGATACATTCTAGTAGCCCTTTGACTATTACACCGAATGGGTAGAAGCAAAAGCTCTAAGGGATAATTCAGCTAAATCAGTATAGCAGAGTTCTTGTATGGAAACATCATGACAAGGTTTGGATGTCTAGTAAAACTGGTTAGTGATCAAGGCAGACACTTCATTAATGAAATAATTCAACAACAGCTGACTCAACAACACATGATAATACATAACAAACCACTAGTCTACTATCCACAGGCAAATGGTCACACTGAAACAACAAATCAGGTACTATAATGGATTTTTAAAAAGGTCATCAATCAAAACAGAATAGATTGGGATGAAAAGCTTCATTTCGCACTGTGGGCATTCTGAAGAGCCTACAAGGTGAGCATAAGGTTCACACCATTTTCTTTAGTGTATGGCCTGGAGGTAGTAGTGCCCATGGAATTTGTTGTACCAAGTCTTAGAATTACTTTAGCTGAAAAGCTTGGCCCTAATGAGTCAATCAATCATCAAATCTATCAGCTGCTTCAATTAGAGAAACCTACCGCAGTGCATGGATTGTTGAAACAACAATACAAAAGAGGAGAAAGTTGTGGATTGACCGAAACATCAAGCATAAATTCTTCGAGGTTGGAGGCAAAGTGTTGCTTTTCAACTCAAAACTTGGTCTGCACCTAGGGAAGTTGAGAATCATATGGATTGGGCCCTATCAGATTGTAGAGCAATTGGGCTTTGGCATGGGCTTTGGAACGTTCATGCTAAAAACATTGGATGGGATGATCTTACCCAAGGTAATAAATGGTTTCCGACTCAAGCCATATCAAGATGACAACAATGCGACACAACAACCTATTGTTGCCACCACCACGGACACTCACGAAGAAGTAGTGGAATAATGTATGCAGCAATCTGAATCTACAATGTGCACAACCAGAGGATGGCATGTGGCGAGTAGCCAAATCAAATAAATCAGGCATGCAACATGTAGGCATCTGTAATTGCGGCAGCCTCTACTCAAAAAACTGCATCGACACATGGGAATAATGACCTTTTTGGGTGGTTTCCTTACATTGAGGGCAATAATCATGGAAAGAAGCAAAGTCCTTGAACCTATAGCCCACAATCAAAAAGCACATCACTCTCTCTCTCACACACACACATAAAGTTTTGAGAATAATCATAAGGCTTGGGTCACATATCAATAATCATAAGGCAACTGGCCAATAGGGATGAGAGGTGTAGCCAATCACCCGCAAACTTGTTGCCAAAGGCAACAAGACCATCTCGGCTACTACAAATCGACTCGCAAAAAGGTCCCAATAATCATAAGGCTTGGGTCACATATCAATAACAAAAAATGCAAAGCCAAGAGGCAACCCTCGCCCGTGCTTTCGCACAATAGCCCAGTCATCACACATGCAGCTTCAACTGCCATCGTTCGCTCTCATTCTAGACCATCTCTTGTACCACAGAGCGGCAAAAGCAGCAGCAAAACAATTGAATTTGAGCCTTGCGCCTCCCTGCTAGATCCCTTGTTAAATTTGGCACAAAGAAAAACAACCAAGGGCATTACAAATGCAGAAGCTCGTGATGCTCACATCAATCGGAAGCTGTCAAAAATAGGGAAGGAATACATGCCTGTCTACCCCAACAGGCAGAGATAACTAAGGTTCTACCTCGACATGATTTGCTTATTGGCAAAAAAAACACGAACATAACAAACTACAAACTACTTGTGATAGGCGAAAAACGGCTAGCACATCAACTGGGCAGCGGTGGTCGTTGCCAAGAACATGCAGCCCGCAAGCTCAAAAACTCCTTGCCTCGGGAGGACACTCGAAGATGGCCTGCAGGACATCTACTAGAGGAATTGGCATGGCTTGGAGAGATGGAGGTTAAGGAGGAAGGAGGATAAAGAGAAGAAGAAGCCACAAGAAAGAGAAAAGAAGACGAGCTGAAACAAAAAGAAAACGAAGCAACTTGTAAAAGGCAAGAGGAGGAAACCCAACAAAAGAAGGAAGCTGAGAGAAAAGCCAAGCTGGACTAGATAGCTGTGCTGCTAAGCAAGCAACATCAAGTCCTCAAATCCCCTACAAAGACATAGGCAACACAACAACTTAAATAACTGGGTGTTCAGATTGATAAAAAACAGAAGAAGGAGGGAGCACACACAAGAGAAGCAAACCCTAATCCATATCCATCAATCATAAAGAAGGAGAGAAGCCATAGTCATCATCTCTCTCACACACACAAAAAAGAACACAACATAGTGTTATGTCCACACTACAAAGTAAACCTAATGTAATGTCCACACTACACATGACCAGCTGGACGCGATCATAAACACACCACACGATATCCATCTACCATATTGTCACTCTGTCAGCACCCATGTGCTATCCTCCAGCTGTATACGAGCTTGACATTTCAACACTCTCCCTCAAGCTCGACATGTCCATCTCTAGGACTCCCAATCTAATACGGAAATACTCAAACTTATTCTTACCAAGTGCTTTGGTAAAGATATCTAACCTGCTCATCTGTCTGTACATATGTCAAATCAACATGCCCATCTAGCACTTTCTCTCTGATGAAATGATAGTGGACCTCAATATGTTTGGTCCTGGCATGATAAACTGGGTTGCTAGCAAGCTGAATACTACTCATGTTGTCACAATGAATGACAACTCTCATATCACTCTGTAACCTGACATCGTCTAGCAACTTCTTCAACCACATAGCCTCACATGCAGCTATGGCTGCTCCACGATACTCGGCCTCTGTGGTAGATAAAGCAACTGTAGGTTGCTTTTTACTGCTCCAACTCATAGCTCCACTACCAAGGCTGAAAACATAGCCACTGGTAGACCTCCTGTCATATCCACTACCAAGGCTGAAAACATAGCCACTGGTAGACCTCCTGTCATATGCACTACCGGCCCAATCTGCATCTGTATATCCATAGACATGCATGTCTTTTCCTGCCTCATAGAAAAGACCATAATGCACGGTAGTTTTGACGTATCTCAGAATACGTCTCACAGCATCCAAGTGAGGTTTACGAGGACTCTGCATAAACTGACTTACCAAACCAACTGCATAGCTAGCTGAGATCTGGCCTTGTAATGGTCATGTAGATAAGGCTACCAACCACTTTTCTGTACATGGTGATATCATCAAGCTCATCACCCAAATCAGCCCTAAGCTTCATATTTTGCTCTAATGGTGTCAACATTGGTTTGCATGCTGTCATACCATACTTTGCCAGCATGTCAAGTGCATATTGCCTTTGCACCAACCATATACCTTTGCTTGTTCTTATCACCTCAATGCCAAGAAAGAACCTTAAATCACCAAGGTCTTTCATATCAAACTCTTTGCATAAAGAGGCCTTAACCTCATCAATGCCTGTCTCACAATCACCTGTGATAATCAAATCATCAACATAAATGACTATCATCACGATACCATCATGTGTCTTCTTCACATAAAGTGAAGAGTCTGCATTTCCAACCACAAATCCAATACTGACAAGATATCTGCTCATCTTGTCACTCCAAGCACGAGGTGCTTGCTTCAAACCATATATTGCTTTCTTTAACCTGCAAACAAAAGTAGGATATTCTGGATGTACATATCCTTCTGGCTGTTCCATGTACACCTCTTCTTGTAGTTCACCATTCAAGAAAGCATAACATGCATATGTCCATCATATTTGAATCTAGGCAATCCACTGACAATGCCTCTTGTTTGCATGTTCTTTAATCTCTGTATATTGACATGTCCAATCCTCTTGTGCCACATATCAATATCCTGCACAATCCCATTGCTCTTTGAAAACATGGCTGAGCTCAATTCTGATATGCCTGCATCTAGTTTGAATAACCTTCCTTCCTTTTTACCTTTGGCAATCAATCTGCAGCCATGCTTAAAGTCTTCCACAAAATAGCCATTCTCATTGAATCTTACTTGTAGTCCCTGCTCAACCATTTGGCCTACTGATGCCAAATTCTTTGTAATGGATGCTACATATAGCACTTCTGACATATTCTTTACATTTCCATCATGCATCCTCAAAGGCACACTGCCAACATGTGTTATAAGATGCTGAGTATCATCTCCTGTGACCACATAACCATTTGTACCCAATGGTTGCATCTTCTCAAACCACTCACCATGACATGTCATGTGATTTGAGGCACCCGAATCCATATACCATGACTCATCTCCAGCATTCTGAGAATCCATTGTCCCCATAATGTGCTTCATTGCAAAAAGATGATTTGAACTCCCATCATTGTTACTAGTAGATGCATAATTTCCATGTTGTGGTCTTCCATTCCTGACATCATTCTGCTTTTTGTAACAATCTTTTGCCATATGTCCGAGTTTGCCACAATAGTCACATTCAATCCCATTCAAATTTTGTTGAGGACCTTGCCATCGTCCTCTACCACGAGCACCTGTTCCAACTCTCCCCCTATGGGATTGAAATCCACGACCTCCACGTGGTCCAAATGATGTCTGTGAATTCTGAAAATTCTGATTTGATTGTGGTTGAGTAAACCTGTCATTCCAACCACGTCCTCCATGGCCTCGAGGGGCAAATCTCCCCCTGCCTCGAGAGCCTCTAGATGAGTAAAAGGCCTGATTCCTTGCATGCTCATCATTACTGGATGAGGATGCACCACCTGTAATATTCATACCACCAAGTCCAAGCTTTAATTCTTCCACAATGAGCAATGACATAAGCTCATTAAAGTCTGGCATTCCTCCCAACCTTACTGAGATGGAAGTATCAAAAGATTTGTACTCCCGACCTAAACCACGCAATGTGAGAGCAACCAAATCATCATCATCCATTGGGGCATGAATTGATGATAGTGAATCTGCATAACCCTTGATTTCCTGAACATACTCATGTATACTCCTATTCCTTTGTGTTACACTGTGAATCTATTGCTTTAGTTGTATCTTCCTTGCACCAGTATCTGTCTCATACATTCGGCACAATATATCCCATGCTTCTTTCGGTGTATCTGCATCTTGGATGTGAATAAGCAAGGCATCTGTTACACATATTGAAAAGTAATGCAACACTTTCGAAGACCGCTCTACCCATTGCTTGTGAGCCACCAGCATTATTTGGTTGAGGAGGTAGGAATGGCTCCGGGTCTTCATCCGACACGAGACTCCATAAACCTTTGCCTTTCAAAAAACTCTTCATTCTAAACTTCCACACTTGAAAGTTAGTTCTGTCAAGCTTCTCTCCAACAATTTGTATCGGACCATCTTCCATGTTTGCAAGGTAGTAGATGCACCCCTTTGATCACAATGTATGAACTACCTGTAATGCTCCAAATCTCTCCAAATCACATCAAATGATTGCAATATATGTGCTTTTAGATCCCACAATGCTTCATCAACAATGTATACTCGATCAAGGTTGAAAACAAATGATACTTCTTCACAAAAAAATTTCTGGTTTTTTTTCTCGCCAGAGAACCAGTCAAAGATCTTGCTCTAATTCCTTCAAATCTTGTTCAAATTTGATGTTTATGCATTCATTGGCTTCATAACACATTGCTCCAACATATCCTAGAAGGGTTTGATCAAATTCTTCAAGTTGAGTGAGAACCACCAAGTTTTGTAGCTCCCTGGTTTGCCTTTTTCTGCATATGTCAGGTACCACCTCTCACTAAAAGTGCTCTATCTCCTTTAAATCTGATCCAAATTCAAAGCTTTTTGAATCAAAAGTTTAGCAACTCATAGCTCCTTGCTTGTACCAAAGGAATTTGTCCAATTTGATATAGACAAGGATTAATGCCTTGATTAGTGATGCTCTGTTTCTGGACAGAACTTCTGCAAACCTGCAACTCTCTGATAATTGACTTCAATGAGCTCCAAATACATCAAATGAGCTGCAACCAAGCTTCACAATGCCTTAGAAATGCCTTTGCTCAACTCCCCAAGCTTTGAATGGCATCAAATGGTGTAGTAATGAGTGAATGACATGATATCTATTGAAACTATCTAGAATTCTACTCAGAGATGCGCCGCCTGCTCCAGAGGGCTGTAGAAGAGGGGCATTTCACAATTGAGTTGATAGGGTTCTTAGCAATGACCTAATCTACCTTGTGCTTGAAGGGTTTGGCTCAATTCTTCCTCTAGCTTCTGCAATCGATCCTCCACGGGGGGTATGTTCACTGTTTTTGTGAAAAACCAGAAACTTTTGCATAAATTCACTTCCACTTGATTTTGCTCAAATCTGTATGCATCAATCTGCTTCAAGATTCTGTATGTTGCTTGTGCCCACTTTGCTAATACATGTGCAAGCTCAAATACACGTGCCTTTGTGTATACATTTGCCAAGAGTATATTCACTTCAAGCTTTCCATGAAAGCTTAGAGAAAAAACCAAAAATTTTCACTTGCTTTATGCACTTCAATCTTCACTGGAACCTGCTCTCTTTGGCACCTGCAATCCGCTCAAGGGAGTTTTGCTACTCTTACCAGTTAGGCCAAGCTTCAGATCTGTAACCGAGGTGAGCTCCACAGCTTTCTTTTGCTCCACAGCTTCAATGGAAATCTTCACAGCTTCTTCTTCTTCTTCCCTCTTCTCTCACTCACTCTCACAACACAACTAATGAGCTCTAGGCTCTGATACCATGATAAAAAATAGAAGAAGGAGGGAGCACACATAAGAGAAGCAAACCCTAATCTATATCCATCAATCATAAAGAAGGAGAGAAGCCATAGTCATCATCTCTCTCACACACACAAAAAAGAACACAACATAGTGTTATGTCCACACTACAAAGTAAACCTAATATAATGTCCACACCACACATGACCAGCTGGACGCGGTCATAAACACACCACACGATATCCATCTACCATACTGTCACTCTGTCAGCACCCATGTGCTATCCTCCAGCTGTATACGAGCTTGACATTTCAACACAGATAGCTCTGCAAAAGCTAAATACTGCATTAAAAGATCAAACCACACCTCAACAAATAGTGCTAGCCACCAAAGCAACAACGGAATCCACCCAACAACTCACCCTAGGCAAACGACTAAATAACATGATGTAGAAGGATGACCCAAACACACAACAAATTATGTCTGCCCTAGCCAACAGAGCTGATTGTGTGCTGCACAAGCTCGAGAATGAAGAGAAGCTGACCAAAGTAGGTAAAAGAACTCAATAGATTTTTGGGTCACATTAAGTTGCATAACAAGTTTCTGAGATACCTAGAAAATGTGGCACATGCATTATATTCTCTCACCAAGAAGGGAGCGGAATTTCTTTGCTCAGCTAAATGCCAAGAGGCATCTAGGAATCTTTAAAAAATGCTTTAGCTAGTGCACCAATTATTCAGATGCTGGAATGGGACAAGACATTCCATGTGTTCGGTAGATGCATGAGACGTGGCAAATCAGAAGTGTGCTAATGCAACAAATAGATGAAGGATGGTATAGGCCCATCTACTATGCCAATAGAATGTTGTCACATGTAGAAAAGAACTACAGCACCACAGAAAGGGAAGCCCTTGGATAGATATACTCAATCAACAAATTCTACCACTACTTGTTGGGAAATCCGTTTGTATTCCATGTAGACCATTAGTCATTACTGTACCTGGTGAGCAGGCTAGATTTGACTGGAAAGTTGGCAAGGTGGATGCTGATCTTGCAGGAGTTTAGCTTCACAATTGTGCACATGCCTGGAAAACCAAAATGTAGCGACTTCCTTACCAGGATTGATACAAGGGAGTAGCTAATTGGTGTGTCTAACCAGCTCCCATATGTAAATTTGTTTGCAGTACAATTAGCAAGTATGGATTGGAATTGATACTTTGACATGCTACAGGAGCCTTCCCTACTGATCATGACCAAAAATCAAAGGAAGAAGCTTGCAGTCAAAAGTAAGAGCTTCTTAGAAATTGTAAGTGCCCTATGCAATATGGAGATAGATCGAGTCATCCAAAGGTGTGTGCAGGACCATGAGCAGTCAGCAATGCTTGCAGAAGCACCTCATTAGGAATTTTTCAGACCCAAAGAGGGCCTCTTGGATTAACTTTTGATTAGGAATGGACCAATAGGAAGAGGGCTGGGTGCACATTTTTGACTTCTTTGACCCTAGGGGGCCTAGGCTTTGGTTTGCTAATGGGGCCTAATTACTACGCTTGTCCCCCTACCTCTTGGGCCCAAACTTAGAGGTCCCCCCACCTAGAATCGCACAGATTAAAAACCCTAAAAATTAAAAAATTTTAATTTTTTCCTAAAAGTATGTTTTCCCTCTCAAACTTCCCCCCAACATACTCTAGGTTTGGAAAGCTCATTTTGAACCTCTTTCTTCCTCTTCTAAGCTCTCCATTGCTGCAGAAACCCCATACCTCTCAAGCTCTCCCTCCTTGTCAAGCTCCCTCTCTCTCTTTCTTCCTTTTCTAAGCTCTCCATTGCTGCAAAGCTCCATCCCTCTCAAGCTCTCCCTCCTTCTCAAGCTCCCTCCCTCTCAATCTCCCTCTCTCTCTCTCTCTCAAGCTCCCTCCCTCTCCATTGCTGCAGAAACTCTATCTCTCTTTAGTCTACTCTAGGTGGGTTTAGGAAGCCTATTCTCAAACTCTAACCCTCTTTTAAGCTTTCCATTGCTGCACTGAAAACCCTGAACTTTCTCTCCTCTCCACTCCTCTGTTGTGAAACAAGCCTTTCTTTTCCCTTCTTCTCTTTTCTTACCACCATGGCCTCTTCTAGTAATGTGAGAAGACCTAGGGAGAAGGTGGAAGAGCTTGTGCTGCATAACACAAGAGATGAGAATGGAGTTTGGGCTCCAACAAGATTCAGGGTTGGGGCTTGGGTCTACATGCAGCCAAGCTCTAAGGGACCACATCGAGTGCGTCAACTGGGGAATATGCTACATCATTAGAAGGGGCGGCTACAAGGCTTCAAGCATACTAAGAAGGAAGGACTAGTTGCCATAGTGCAACATGTGTATACCCTTGGAGACCTGTACATTCAAGGCCAACGACCAAGGTTTCCTTCAAATTGTCAATGTAACATAAACACAACTTTAACAACATGCTAATATTGGATTTTTGTTTCAAATTTTCTTATGATTCTCCATTTTCTTATGTCTCTCTGTAGATATTTTCCCCTCTAATTATGTTGAGGAACAACCACTCCAAAGCCTCACTGGAGTTTTCTATGCTATGCATGCATCCATTGGAGATACAATGTTTGTATCTCAAAGCCCAATTGATCTTGTACAGAACAATATCTATCATGGATCACCCGAGCTACCCTCAACCAAGGCCTTCCAATGCGAAAGCTGTAGGCCCCTCCAGCTGGTAGGAAGTCTAACATCACAAAATTAATTTCAAATACTAATCCCTAAAAAGTGATCGAAACTTGCCTGACTAGTCCCAAGGGCATCACTTCCCTTTGGTCTACCACTCTAATGGAAAATGGAGCTAGCTCAGTAATTCGGAGACCCGAGGCTTTTCTAGTAGTTTCAGGCATGATGATAACTCTAGAACCACCATCCACAATGGTCCCTGTAATTGGAGTTCCTCCCATGGAGACTGTCACCCTCGAGCTTTGGTAATCAACCACTCTTGGGGCAGTGAGGCATACCCTTGCTTGCTGTATATGCCATCACCCCACTACTACTAGATGTGGCTTCACCCCCTCAGTTGCCTTAGAATCCACCCAACGCTGGACTAAGCCTAGTAGTTTCTCTTCTATTTCTTGGCTCAAACCACATAATTGAGGAAGGGTGATTTCCACCTTTTCCCCTGCCAACACTGCCTCCCAACGTAAATTTGCCATCTTTGAAACCAGGGCAAATGTCTCCTCAGAATCAATCCCATGTGTCTACGCATATCCTTTGGTTACCAATCTAGCCTTGTACCGGCCGTCGCTGCTACCATCACTGTTATGTTTCATCTTATACACCCACTTACAGCCAATAGCTTTCTTGCATTCAGGCAATGGCACCAAATCCCAAGTCTCATTTCTATATAATGCATCCATCTCCTCATCCATAGCTTTCTCCCAACACACATTTCCAATAGCCTCATCAAAACATGTGGGTTCTACAACCTGCACAACTTTTTTCATATAAGCATAATGATGTGCCACATAACCATCTTAAGTCAACCTCTGCACATGGTTTTTGACTCTTCCAGATCTTTGTAACTTTGCATTCATGGCTTCCATAGCCTTTTTCACACCGGGTGCCCTCATTTGCTGGAATCTCAAGCTCCTCATTAAGGCTCATCTCCGAGCCACTAGAATCTCCATCAATAACAAGAGAATGCCCTACAGAAATATCAGGTATACCAAGGGACTCAACCACTTTCTCTTTGCCTTTATGTGATGTACCAGCAACATTTCTAGGATTGGTATTATGACATGGCTTGCCACTCCATGGTCTATCAATAGAACCATTGGATGAGGACTCTCCTGGTCTACTCAATGACTGTGATTGCTGACTTGCATTCTGTGCAACCACATTTCCACTTACATGAGCCCCAATAGCATCTTTTTCAGCATACCAGCTACTCATCTCATCAAATACAACATCCCTTCTTACCCTCAATTCACATGTAGTAGGATTATAGCATCTATCCCTTTTTCTCAAGGGAATACCCAATAAACACACATTTTTCTGCCTTTGGATCCAGCTTGGTATGCAACTCATCTCGTACATGCACATATGCAATACATCCAAAAACTTTCAAGTGAGACAAACCAGGTTTCCTACCAGTAAACTTCTCCTCTGGCGTTACATCATGAATGGCTATAGTAAGAGTCCTATTCATGATATAAACTGTTATAGACACAGTCTCAACCCAAAATATAACTATGCAACATATTCTTCTCTACCATCAATGCTCATGCTATCTCTACAATGTGCTTATTTTTCTACTCACAGCAACTCCATTTTGTTGCGGAGTGTATCTATATGTAAATTGCCTTTGAATGCTATTCTTAGAGAACTCATTGGAGAAATATTCTCCCCCTCCATCTGATCTTAGGCACTTCACATGCTTTCCTATCTATTTTTCGACCATCAGTCTCTGAAATTCTGAAAATGAGTGAACACTTCACTCTTCTCCTTCATGAAATACACCTACACTTTCCTCATATGGTCATCAATGAATATTGCATAGTACCTAAAGCCACCCATAGACATAGTCTTCATCGCAGGACCCCATACATCGGAATGCACAACATCTAGTACATTCCTGCTCACATTTCTGTCATGTGGAAATACATGCTTTGTTTGCTTTCCAAATTGACATGCTTCACATACTTTCTGTATACCTTCAACCTTAAACTTAGGCAGCCCTATCACAATTTCTTTAGTCTGCATCTAGACTTCATTCTTTGCACATTTGCATGCCCAATTCTCTTATGTCAAATGTTTGTATCTGCAACAACTCCTGAACCATTTGCAAACATTACAACACTCACTTTAGGCATATTTACATTAAATGTAAACATTCTACCCACTCTGTTGCCTTTTGCAACCAAACTGCACTTATCTTTAAAGTCTTCTACATCCTGGTACGCACAAAATTGCACTTCAACAATTTGCATTTGTGCACAAAGTTGGAAAAAAAAAAGCTCCTTGGTAGGCCTTTGTTGAAGTGTGTATGATCTTTTACCTTACCATCCTGCATAGACAATGGCACATATGCAACATGGGCAATCGGATGAGAAGTGTCATCCCATATTTCAATAGAACTTGGTCTTTCAAGACTCTTCATTTCCTTGAAACCACTCACCATGACTTGTCATATGGTTTGAAGCACCTCAATCAACATATCATACATCATCCTTACATGCTGCAACATCATTTCCAGACACAGCATTAACCACATGTTGCATAACAAACAACCTCTCATTATTTCTGCTAGAGGATACATAGTTGTTTTGCTGCACTTTTCTATATCGCATGTCACTCTACTTCTTATAGCAATCTGCCTTTACACATGTCCAGGCCTACCACAATAAAAATAGCCTCGTGCATCATTACGCTTCCTTTCCCAATTACCACCCCACGACCTTGGCCTCCTTATAAGCTTGTTCTCCACAGTGGATGGGTGCACTACACCATCAGGGGGAGGAGTTGGTGTCTTTGGGGTTCCTTGGGACCGGGTTATGACCGCTACTATTGGAGTGTCAGCCTTGGGAGATGGCACCACTACCAGTATTGGAGTGTTTGCCTTCGGAGATGGCACCACTACTTCCACCATGTTAACCCTAGTGGGGTTTTAGGACAACCCTGGGTGTAGTGGTCTCGGCTCTCCAGACAATGTAGACATGGGGGTGAGCCCTCTAGCATAATGCATTGAGCTTGCATGTGGCTGCTCCCCCAAAAATGGTAGCATATAAGAGGCCGGGTAGGGTTGTTGGGAGGAAGGTGATTGGGGAACCTTTGGTTAGGCCAGGTCCCATACATGTTGTTAGCCGGCCAAAGGAGGTAATGGAGGAGCTGCCCCATAAACCATCGGGGTGGGGTTTTTAATATGCTTGGGGTGCTTGTGGGACTGGCATAGGTGGGAGATATGGCTGATAGGTTGGGAGAGTGCCTACTTGATATGGGATTTGCATAGGCAGGGGGTTGTATGTTAGTGTTGCTCCGAGATGAGGGGTATTGGTGCATGCTATCATGCTTACTTGAGCTGCCCCATAAACCATCGGGGTGGGGTTTTTGATATGCTTGGGGTGCTTGTGGGACTGGCATAGGTGGGAGATATGGCTGATAGGTTGGGAGAGTGCCTACTTGATATGGGATTTGCATAGGCAGGGGGTTGTATGTTAGTGTTGCTCCGGGATGAGGGGTATTGGTGCATGCTACTGTTTTAGCCTAGAGAGAGAAAATTATTCTAGAGAGAGAATATTCAGATTACGAATATTTTTGGATAGAAAAATAACTCATCTTATTAAAATAAGTTCCCGTGAAACAGAAATTCAGAAAGAATTTTCCAATGTGCAATTGGAATTAATTGGAAATAGGTATAAAGAACCTTAGTCTAAGGGTCTAGATTTTCAGAAATTTTTGGATTATGGTCCAATTAAGGTTCCTATGGGCCAATAGCATCAATCCATGTGTAGGGAGGAGATAAATCCAATTTGAAAAAGAAGATACCCAAAAATGAGTAAATGCTCACATAAGATGAAGAGTTGAAAATGTACAAGGTTTATTAGTAAAAGAACTATGAGCAATAAAATTTTGACACATATGTAAGGAAGGGGAGTTCTTTAAAGAAGGTGCATATTTCACATAAGATGAAGAGTTGAAAATGTACAAGGTTTATTAGTAAAAAACTATGAGCAATAAAATTTTGACACATATGTAAGGAAGGAGAGTTCTTTAAAGAAGGTGCATGTTTCACATAAGATGAAGAGTTGAAAATGTACAAGGTTTATTAGTAAAAAACTATGAGCAATAAAATTTTGACACATATGTAAGGAAGGGGAGTTCTTTAAAGAAGGTGCATATTTCACATAAGATGAAGAGTTGAAAATGTACAAGGTTTATTAGTAAAAAAACTATGAGCAATAAAATTTTGACACATATGTAAGGAAGGGGAGTTCTTTAAAGGAGGTGCATATTTCACATGCTTGAATGAGTTTTAAACTCAAAAATAATGTGATATTTTTATCTCTCATCTCTCTTGAACCAAACCAAATCAAAATGGAACCAAATCGAATCAAAAAGTAACCAAACTAGATCCAAATCTAGTCCAAATTCAACCAAACTGACTTGGAAAATTCTAGAATCAGTTTGTTTGGTTAGGAGCTCAATTTTTCCTATAAATAGAAGCCTTCCCTTGTTGAAAAGAATATAGTGTCTTATGCATTGTTACTCTACTCCACCTAAGCCAAGAACTGTGAATTCTTTAATAGTTCACTAGTTTTTGATACTTTTCCCTTTCTTCAATCCCCATTGGTGGCTCCATCAACATACTAAACCAATTGATTGGTTGGGGGCCTCTACCGTGATCAAAGAATCAAGCAAATTATAAGATAAGTATAGTGAATTTTGATCTTTTCTATAATTTCTCAATGATTCTCTCTTCTCAACCCCTCTCAAGCTTGAGAAACTTAATTGATATGGTTTTTGAAATGCTATTGAAGTTAATTAATTAATGATAGTAAAGAATTACATAAAATTCTATTTATATTTAATTCTAATGGTCTTTCTCTCTCTCACTTAAGAAATGGTCATACTCATGACCCTTTTTCAATCCAAATGAAGCTTTTCATAAGGCTTTTCCTTAATCCAAGATTAAGCTATGCTTGAGGCCAAATTAATGGCTTTTTTCTATACTTTTAGTTTATGTATATCGATGATTCAATCTATTATGGATTGATGATCCAATTAGAGACCATTCTAATTATTTCCTTAATGATAAGCCTTATCCCTTAGAAAAAATTGAGATTTATCAGTCATAGTAGCAGAGCTATGGCAAAATTTTTATAGAAATTACGCATAAAATAATTTCATTCATAACATAAAAAGAGAATTTCCTACCATATTCTAGGAACTATCATCCTAGATTAATTAAAAGAATTTTATTATGCATGGAGATGTGGGTGTTTGCATGTAGATGTAGATGTATGGATGTGAGTGTGAATGTGGAGGTGGATGTATGCATGGAGATGTGGATGTATGCATGTAGAAGTAGATCTATAGATGAGGATGTAAATGGAGATGTGGATGGATGCATGTAGATGTAGATGTGAATGGAGATGTGGATGTATGCATGTAGATGTAGATGTATAGATGTAGATGTGGATGTGGAGGTGGATGGATGCATGTAGATGTAGATGTATAGATGTGGATGTGGATGGATGGATGTGGAGGTGGATGGATGCATGTAGATGTAGATGTATAGATGTGGATGTGAATGGAGATGTGGATGTATGCATGTAGATGTAGATGTATAGATGTAGATGTGGATGTGGAGGTGGATGTATGCATGTAGATGTAGATGCGGATGTAGATGTGGAGGTGGATGTATGCATGTAGATGTAGATGTATAGATGTGGATGTGAATGTATGCATGGAGATGTGGATGTATGCATGTAGAAGTAGATGTATAGATGAGGAAGTAAATGGAGATGTGGATGTATGCATGTAGATGTAGATGTATAGAAGTAGATGTGGATGTGGAGGTGGATGGATGCATGTAGATGTAGATGTATAGATGTAGATGTGGATGTGGAGGTGGATGTATGCATGTAGATGTAGATGTGGATGTAGATGTGGATGTAGATGTGGATGTAGATGTGGAGGTGGATGTATGCATGTAGATGTAGATGTATAGATGTCGATGTGAATGTGGAGGTGGATGTATACATGTAGATGTAGATGTATGGAGGTGAATGTGAATGTGAATGTGGGTGTGGATGTATGCATAGAGATGGGGATGTATGCATGTAGATGTGAATGTACGCATATAGATGTGGATGTGTGGATGTGAATGTGCATGTAGATGTGGATGTATGGATGTGGATGCATGAATGTGCATGTAGATGTGGATGTGAAAATAAATGTATGGATATAGATGTGGATGTATGGATGTGAATATATGATATGTGATGTGAAGGAATCTGAAGTGATGAGATGGAAAATGATGTGATGGGATGAGTATACATATAAATGGAATATGGAATTAGTAATGTAGATTGATGAGGGATAATGTGGAAAAATGAAAGTTAAAATAGAAATTATATTGTAAACTGTTTGTAAATGCTGTTTGTAAATGACTGTTTTATGTCAAGAATGCTGGGGGAGCATTTTGACCATCTTGTGATTAAGGTCGTGGAGACCTAACTGATAAAGTTGCAACTGCTGATGGAGAGTCAATTAAGGACGTCTCGCGTAGCAAGGTCGGCCGAGGTCTTGACCAGCCTCGGTGCGATTAAAATGGTGAGCTTCCGGTACGGTGGATGAGGGGGCCCCAAGGAAGCGGCCTATGAGTGAAGCGCTAGGTCACCTGCGAAGGATCCTAGAGGGTGCTGACCATATGGTGCTCGGGCTCTAGGTCGCCTAGGATACCCACGCGTGCGTCGAGGAAGATATTGGAACAAGAGTAGGAGTTGTTTTCTGAAATCGGGCATGGATCTGGTTGATTGACCTTGCTGGTCTTCAATGGATGAGTCCATGGCTCTTTATATGGATCTGTTGGTTGATCTTGCTGATCTTCAACGAGAGTCCATCTTGATCAGTGATTATATTGCCGAGTATTATGGGCTAGGGATTAGAAAACGGCCCTTGAGTGGACAGGTGGTGAGCGTCCTAGTTGCCAATGATGCCATAGATACTCTGATGAAGGAATGATGGAAAAATTAAGAATCAACTGGATAAATTGGAAGATGGTGATCAGTGATACTATGGTTTTATTAAAGGATTGTTTTAAACTGGTTGAATCTGTGAAAAGGCAATTTCATATTGGGTGGGTGAGTGGTGTGACTAGTTTTATTTTGCATGAACATCCGGCTAGGGGGCCTTGGAACTCTTTTCCTTGGTACCCGGGACAAAACCTAACCAAATTCTTAATTGGATCTCATCACTACAGTGGTTGGGCGGTTGGCTAACCCATGGGACTGGATGGGGTTAGGCTGGACTGATGGATCCGTAAATCGAGACTCAAACTTTTGTTTTTACGATAGATAAAATAAATCCCGAACAGTAACTGTTCTATGGATAGGAATCAACGGCTGTGCCTCTTGAATGGGGAAAAAAGCGTTGATCCCAATGATCCAAGTGCAAGTTTCTTCCTTGATCTGACCAAGTATCTTATAGATGTAATTGGATCAGCTCGATCAGAAATGATCTTGACTACATTAGAGTAAAAAGTTATCCTGGGGGAATCGCCCGCGCTTTCTGGTAAAGGAAGTTTTTCCGGGTTCGATTTTGGAATAACCGACGGATTAGTCTCTTATCTGGATATCCGTGGGTGAGGCCCCGAATGTGGGACCCCTGTCCCGCGCGAGAAGTGCTACTTCCGCTGCTAGTATCCCGAATCTATTGCTCGGTGGGAACAGGAATCTTATAGTTGGTATCAGAGCCTTTGGTTAATAAAGATCAACTCAGAAGACAAATATGTCAAAAATTTATCAAGAAACACAAAAAGGTTATAATCGTGTGAGATAATTCATACAATTTGATATTCAAACTGAAATTCGTAATTTGGTAATTGGGTCTTCAGATGGAAGTACCGCAACTATATAGAATCCCTGACTTGCTTGAGGCCTAGACATGATAGTATTTACCTTATAATTCCAAGGGCCGTGACTACCCGTATATACCGAGAGTATACTGCAGCTCTTTACTGACAGTATATACGAGTAAATCTAAGACTTGAAATTATAAGCGTTAATGCTATCTAGATGATGATTTCGAATATGATTGATATGATTTTTAATTCTGTTTGAGAATTGATGAATTGATTTGGATTTTGATTGAAAATTCTGATTGAAAAATGATGATTTTTAAAAATTAGTTGAAACATAATGAAACCACAATGAGGGGGAATGGGACGAGTCCCTGTGATGATATTCATAACTAGAATGATGATAATGAATTCAACAAATCACTATGAGATTAGTGGGTTGTGCTGTCAGATTGCTACTGTTAATACTTGACCGGTAGATCAAGTTAAGGGATGTCAAATTGAGAACTTGCTTAACTGAAATTTCCGTGGAGGAATGTTCCGAAGGAAACTTTTCGGTCTAATGGACCATTATCATGTTAAAGATATGAATGATATGATCTGAATGAATTGTTATTTAATGATGAGTTCTATATAAGGGATATTTATCCCAGTGTTCTGTTGGGTTGACCAGAATATAAGGAACCCCAGAATAAAATTGGATCTTAAGAAAAAGAGCTGTCCTCTACCTTGCGAGATGAGGACATCTCGTACTTTTTAAGTGGGGTAGAATGTAAGATTCCTCCCCAGCCTTCGAGGTATACTGGAGTAAGAATCCTCCTTTCTGGTCTTATAATTATTCCCTCTCTAAAATAAAAGAAAGTTTCTGTTTAAAAAAGGAAGACCCTTTCCCTAGAATACTTCTCAGAAGTCCCACCTGTTTTAAAGATTTAGAACAATGAGTTCAGAAGTGAGAATCGATGTTTTGGATACCAAGGTTTTGGTTTTCATTCGAGTACGGCCCAAAAGAAGTTCTTTATCTCTTGGAGAGTATAAGAAGTTATCCCCCAGATATTGTGACCCTTATATCTGAATTCAATGAAAGTAGGTGACTTAGCCTACAAGCTTCTCTTATCTCCTCATCTCAAAATTCTTAATACCTTCTATAGAAAAATGTGTCAAACACAAATCATGGAAAGACGGTAAAACTTCAGTGCGTTACCGTTGGCTTCTAGGTTACGCTAGCTCCTTCCTTTATATAAGTCGTAAGTTTTACTCAATGTCGCTCACAGTAATCTTACTCCCATCAATCTCCTTTCTTTCTTAATCTCCTTCATGGCTTGGCAACAAGAATTAGTTTTATCCCTGATGATTTCTCACCTTCAAGACGCAAGAGAGTCTGTGAAGAAAGACTTTATAGAACAGTATGAGCGCTCACTTTTTCCTCACCTAGGAACTTCTGTAGCTCAGACCAAATGGCGGACCTATCAAAACATAACTAGGGTAACACCCTGGGGTCAACAGCACTTTCGTAACAATGTCCGCTTGGCCATGGTTATTGAAGCTTTGGGTTTGGGTCCCCGATACTACTGCGTCATGAGATCAAGGCATCTTGGGTTTTCTGAGCGGGTCTTCTTACTGGCGTGTTTTCTTCCTCATGAGAAGATATGCCTTTATCCCGTTTTTGGCTTGCCTCTCTCAGAGGTCCTTTTGTTAGATCACCTCATACCACTGAGATAGGTGTGGCAATAACCAGCAGAATCATTCCCATAGATGAGTTACCCTATACTTGTGCAGCTTGTGAGTGCTGCTTTTGTGACCATATGATGGACGGGCTTATGGAAGTGTAAAGAGTTCTTCTATCTTTACTGTATAAGTTCCGAGAATGAATAAAGTTTAAATCTTGTTCTTACCTTGCTTTCTTTAAGACTTTTCTTGGTGGTTAATCTTGATTAAAATTTTTCTCTAAGTCTCATATTCGTGCATCTTGCGAAGTTATCCCAGTTTGCGAGATGAGGACATCTCGCATTTTTTAAGTGGGGTAGAATGTAAGATTCCTCCCCCAACCCCCCTTTTTGATGTCTAGCATATTCCCCTGTAATCAATCCCTCTTCAGAAATATAAAGACCTTGTTTCTAACTGTTTTAGCCTAGAGAGAGAAAATTATTCTAGAGAGAGAATATTCAGATTACGAATATTTTTGGATAGAAAAATAACTCATCTTATTAAAATAAGTTCCCGTGAAACAAAAATTCAGAAAGAATTTTCCAATGTGCAATTGGAATTAATTGGAAATAGGTATAAAGAACCTTAGTCTAAGGGTCTAGATTTTCAGAAATTTTTGGATTATTTAAGGTTCCTATGGGCCAATAGCATCAATCCATGTGTAGGGAGGAGATAAATCCAATTTGAAAAAGAAGATACCCAAAAATGAGTAAATGCTCACATAAGATGAAGAGTTGAAAATGTACAAGGTTTATTAGTAAAAGAACTATGAGCAATAAAATTTTGACACATATGTAAGGAAGGGGAGTTCTTTAAAGAAGGTGCATATTTCACATAAGATGAAGAGTTGAAAATGTACAAGGTTTATTAGTAAAAAACTATGAGCAATAAAATTTTGACACATATGTAAGGAAGGAGAGTTCTTTAAAGAAGGTGCATGTTTCACATAAGATGAAGAGTTGAAAATGTACAAGGTTTATTAGTAAAAAACTATGAGCAATAAAATTTTGACACATATGTAAGGAAGGGGAGTTCTTTAAAGAAGGTGCATATTTCACATAAGATGAAGAGTTGAAAATGTACAAGGTTTATTAGTAAAAAAACTATGAGCAATAAAATTTTGACACATATGTAAGGAAGGGGAGTTCTTTAAAGGAGGTGCATATTTCACATGCTTGAATGAGTTTTAAACTCAAAAATAATGTGATATTTTTATCTCTCATCTCTCTTGAACCAAACCAAATCAAAATGGAACCAAATCGAATCAAAAAGTAACCAAACTAGATCCAAATCTAGTCCAAATTCAACCAAACTGACTTGGAAAATTCTAGAATCAGTTTGTTTGGTTAGGAGCTCAATTTTTCCTATAAATAGAAGCCTTCCCTTGTTGAAAAGAATATAGTGTCTTATGCATTGTTACTCTACTCCACCTAAGCCAAGAACTGTGAATTCTTTAATAGTTCACTAGTTTTTGATACTTTCCCCTTTCTTCAATCCCCATTGGTGGCTCCATCAACATACTAAACCAATTGATTGGTTGGGGGCCTCTACCGTGATCAAAGAATCAAGCAAATTATAAGATAAGTATAGTGAATTTTGATCTTTTCTATAATTTCTCAATGATTCTCTCTTCTCAACCCCTCTCAAGCTTGAGAAACTTAATTGATATGGTTTTTGAAATGCTATTGAAGTTAATTAATTAATGATAGTAAAGAATTACATAAAATTCTATTTATATTTAATTCTAATGGTCTTTCTCTCTCTCACTTAAGAAATGGTCATACTCATGACCCTTTTTCAATCCAAATGAAGCTTTTCATAAGGCTTTTCCTTAATCCAAGATTAAGCTATGCTTGAGGCCAAATTAATGGCTTTTTTCTATACTTTTAGTTTATGTATATCGATGATTCAATCCATTATGGATTGATGATCCAATTAGAGACCATTCTAATTATTTTCTTAATGATAAGCCTTATCCCTTAGAAAAAATTGAGATTTATCAGTCATAGTAGCAGAGCTATGGCAAAATTTTTATAGAAATTACGCATAAAATAATTTCATTCATAACATAAAAAGAGGATTTCCTACCATATTCTAGGAACTATCATCCTAGATTAATTAAAAGAATTTTATTATGCATGGAGATGTGGGTGTTTGCATGTAGATGTAGATGTATGGATGTGAGTGTGAATGTGGAGGTGGATGTATGCATGGAGATGTGGATGTATGCATGTAGAAGTAGATCTATAGATGAGGATGTAAATGGAGATGTGGATGGATGCATGTAGATGTAGATGTGAATGGAGATGTGGATGTATGCATGTAGATGTAGATGTATAGATGTAGATGTGGATGTGGAGGTGGATGGATGCATGTAGATGTAGATGTATAGATGTGGATGTGAATGGAGATGTGGATGTATGCATGTAGATGTAGATGTATAGATGTAGATGTGGATGTGGAGGTGGATGTATGCATGTAGATGTAGATGCGGATGTAGATGTGGAGGTGGATGTATGCATGTAGATGTAGATGTATAGATGTGGATGTGAATGTGGAGGTGGATGTTTGCATGGAGATGTGGATGTATGCATGTAGAAGTAGATGTATAGATGAGGAAGTAAATGGAGATGTGGATGTATGCATGTAGATGTAGATGTATAGAAGTAGATGTGGATGTGGAGGTGGATGGATGCATGTAGATGTAGATGTATAGATGTAGATGTGGATGTGGAGGTGGATGTATGCATGTAGATGTAGATGTGGATGTAGATGTGGATGTAGATGTGGAGGTGGATGTATGCATGTAGATGTAGATGTATAGATGTCGATGTGAATGTGGAGGTGGATGTATGCATGTAGATGTAGATGTATGGAGGTGAATGTGAATGTGGGTGTGGATGTATGCATAGAGATGGGGATGTATGCATGTAGATGTGAATGTACGCATATAGATGTGGATGTGTGGATGTGAATGTGCATGTAGATGTGGATGTATGGATGTGGATGCATGAATGTGCATGTAGATGTGGATGTGAAAATAAATGTATGGATGTAGATGTGGATGTATGGATGTGAATATATGATATGTGATGTGAAGGAATCTGAAGTGATGAGATGGAAAATGATGTGATGGGATGAGTATACATATAAATGGAATATGGAATAAGTAATGTAGATTGATGAGGGATAATGTGGAAAAATGAAAGTTAAAATAGAAATTGTATTGTAAATTGTTTGTAAATGCTGTTTGTAAATGACTGTTTTATGTCAAGAATGCTGGGGGAGCATTTTGACCATCTTGTGATTAAGGTCGTGGAGACCTAACTGACAAAGTTGCAACTACTGACGGAGAGTCAATGAAGGACGTCTCGCGTAGCAAGGTCGGCCGAGGTCTTGACCAGCCTCGGTGCGATTAAAATGGTGAGCTTCCGGTACGGTGGATGAGGGGCCAAGGAAGCGGCCTATGAGTGAAGCGCTAGGTCACCTGCGAAGGATCCTAGAGGGTGCTGACCATACGGTGCTCGGGCTCTGGGTCGCCTAGGATACCCACGTATGCATCGAGGAAGATATTGGAACAAGAGTAGGAGTTGTTTTCTGAAATCGGGCATGGATCTAGTTGATTGACCTTGCTGGTCTTCAATGGATGAGTCCATGGCTCTTTATATGGATCTGTTGGTTGATCTTGTTGATCTTCAACGAGAGTCCATCTTGATAAGTGATTATATTGCCGAGTATTATGGGCTAGGGATTAGGAAACGGCCCCTGAGGTGGTGAGCGTCCTAGTTGCCAATGATGCCATAGATACTCTGATGAAGGAATGATGGGAAAATTAAGAATCACAACTGGATAAATTGGAAGATGGTGATCAGTGATACTATGGTTTTATTAAAGGATTGTTTTAAACTGGTTGAATCTGTGAAAAGGCAATTTCATATTGGGTGGGTGAGTGGTGTGACTAGTTTTATTTTGCATGAACATCCGGCTAGGGGGCCTTGGAACTCTTTTCCTTGGTACCCGGGACAAAACCTAACCAAATTCTTAATTGGATCTCATCACTATAGTGGTTGGGTGGTTGGCTAACCCATGGGACTAGATGGGGTTAGGCTGGACTGATGGATCCGTAAATCGAGATTTTAAATTCTCTCAAACTCTTTGTAGGCTCATGAAAAATAATTAAACAAAACACAAAAGCTACACAGAAAGGAAGTTTCTATATATATCGTAAAACACCAGTGCTCTCTAATAGTTCGATAATTAGAGATAAGTTCGATAATACTTATATTATAGCACACGTCTAAAAAATTTACCTTTAATGTCTTGTCCATCACCATAAACGAACGAAAACGATCTCCTTGCCATCCATCCTAAGCAATATACCCCTGATATCAAATATAACATTCTCTCTCTCTCTCTCTCTCTCTCTCTCTCCATAAGACTTCCTTCCAACAACAAGATGCCAAACACAAGGTGCAACTAGGAGAGTATTGATGCCACTTGGCATGGATTATGAACGTATGCCGACATGGCACCACATAGAAGTGGAGTGGTTGAAATTCAAGGAAGAGACACATCAATTATGAATTGGATTGGGTATGGATGGATTCAATCCATTTAGTCCAAAATTGGTATCATGGACCACATGGCAAGTGATAGTAGTGAACTACAATCTCCCTCCTTGGAAGTCAATAAAGAAGGGTCATATGATGCTAGCTCTTCTTATGCCTAGCCAAGCACAAGGTCAAGAACATGGATATGTACCTTGAACCTTTATTCAAGGAGCTTGAGACACTATGGTGTGGCATCCAAGTGCATGGTGTGTCCCAATTGCTTACATAACATAGCATAGAGATGAAGGCAGATTTAATGTGGACAATGCATGAGTTTTTGAGATATGGAGAGTACTCCGGTATGTTTTCTATGCTCAATAACCTTCCTATGATTTGAATTATCAAATATGAGTTGGCTCTAAATAATTTTTTTTGTACATGGTACATAATTAGGACTCACAACATCCAGTCACAATGTTTGTCCAATTTGTGGACCATCTTGTTAAGATTCTAGAAATGGGATTGATCATGGTGAAGGACATAGATTAAGCATAAGAATTAAGGTGGATTAAACCACACTAAAAACTCCATGACTAGAGAGAGAGGGAGATTGCACACTCAACACTATTCCCTTGTATTGCATATCACAATGAACCCTACAATGATATAGGCTCTCTAGCCTTATCCCACTTTACACATCATCATCTATGTGGCAACTCCTTTTCCACTTCTTTTGGTCAACACTCACACACCATACAATATTACATGTGGCATTCCATCTCACCACAATATCTTGCACTTCTAAGGTGCTTTCCCACATACACACATCACCGCGATTATATCTCTCAACACCCCCTCTTAATCGAGGTGTTCCACAACTCACCCATCATCCATCACCCATATCAATGTAGCATTGCACAACCGCAATCGCTACCTCTCAACACTCCCCCTCAATGATACATTGGAGTGTCCATCAACCAACATGTGTGCCCGTGTCTACCATCTTAGACACCTAGTCCATTTTGAGCCGACTCATCGCTCACAGCGGAACCACTGAGTCCGATTTGAACATGGAAGTTCGGGTGGGATCCAACCCATGCGCATGCACCTCACACGTGCATCGCTCTTGCACACATCACACGACAACCATTTTGAGGTTCTCGATGAGCTCGGGTAGGTTACCCTCATACCATGGATGATTACAAAAAATTCTATTTTGAGCACGCATGCTCGTGGACGATTTGTCCATCATCATTTTTGGGTGAAAAAATAAAATTACAAACCCCTTGGTCGCAACCGGGCAGGGGACCCTCGATGTATGTGTGAACATGTATCAACTACTTCTTTCACTTGTGTTTTTACAACAAGTATTCAACGACCATGTGAACTTAGGCTTATGGACTCAAGCTTATGAGAGAATGGTGTGAAGCAACCCTTACTCATTAAGGGTAAATTGAACCAAACAACAAATATTTTTTAAATTTATTTAGCAGCTGTGTGTCAGAAAGTTGGTGCTGCCTGCCGCCGTTGAATGCGCCTGTTGTGCGCCGATGAGCCGAGTCTACTGCCGGACCCACTTCACACTAGGTCGTCTTCTTCATCCTTCTCTCGACCTGTTCTGCACAACGGTTATGGTGGTCTCCTCTATGTACTAGTCTGCGACTCTATTTTGTTGTTCTCAACTTGCTCCTTCATACCGTGCGCTACTGTCATGTGCATCAATGTTGTGCTGGTTCTTGATTGCTTTAACTTGCGCCAGCTTCCTCCTGGCCAAAAGTTCCACCAGCCGTGCTTCTGCGAGCTTCCAATTTGTTGTTCGCTGCTTTTCTCTGCAGCAAGCTGTGCTGCTTCCTGTGCTGCTTTGTCTTGCTGCGCCGATAACCACCTTCACATGCTACGCTGTGCCTCCTCTGTGCCTTTTCTCTCTTTTAGGCAGGCCCTTCCATATTCTTATCTCTTCCTTTGACTTGAGCTGCTACTATCACCTGAGGTCGCCACAGCAACCCCCGCCGCCTTGTCTTGGGCGTCAGTCAGCAGCCTGCTTCAGTCCGCCGTCGGATACCTGCATCTTCTTCGCCAGCCCTCTGTACAAGAAGCTGAATGCGTGTACTTTCAATGATGCGAAGCCTTCTCTTGCCTTGCAGACTCGACCCCAGTTCTGTGCAAATGCTCCCCTGAGCTTTAATGGGGACCTTTGGCTCCAAAATCTACATGGCTCTCTCCCACTCGTTGCTGCGCCTCTGCTTCCTCTGCTTCCTCTTTCGTTGCTTTGCTGTTAGCGCTGTCACTTACTCGTCATCCCAGCCTTCCATGCTGGGGTCACTCTCCTTGCTCTCAAGAACAAGCACCTGGCTCTTAGCTGCAGCCTCCTGCTGCTCTTCCCGGAACATGACCTCCTGCATTCTGCCTATCTGTTGCCTCTGCAACACCATCTTCTCCCGTACCTTGTTGGCTCTGTCCTCTGTCGGGCTTTTGTAGTTTCGACTCTTTGTGATCTGCAGGGATGTCCGCCTTTTGAGGTTACTTGCAAATCCAACTCTGCTAGCTCTGAAATCACTACTTTCACTTCTACAATTTTCCATGAAGCTGTAGCTAGCTTGCATCCTCTTCAAGCTCCATCATTGAGCTTGTAAAAAAACTTCTCTCGGTTGCATCCTCATTTTTCCTTTCATGGACAAGGCTTCACACTCTTTGCTGCGATTTCTTACATTGATGTAATTGGCATCACACACCAACTACCTCTTCTTTGCCTCTTGAACCCCTTGCATGAGGTTCACATTGACCACTAACATGGCCATAATGAGCTCCTAATTGAGCTCCACAATGCATGCTATCTTGCATGCTCCTTCAAGAGTTCTTTCTTTGAGTTTCTCCCTATGAGAAACCAGAGGTGCATTCACATGTGAAAGTTTCCACTACTTCCACCACTCACTCATTTTCTATGAGCAAACACATGTGCATCCTCCTCTTGATGCACATACATGGACTCCATCTTGAGCCTCAAACCTTACTTGCTTCAGCCAAGCAAAACATGCACCTTAAAACATGCTCTTTGCCCAAATGCAAGAGCCATGGGATCCACATATCCCAATAACCAGCAACCCTTCATAGAGCATTCTTCCATGCTTAAACACAAAACTTTGAGGCAAAACTTCACAAAACCAACCTTCTTGAGGCATAATCAGCAGCATATCTTCTCTTAGCAGCTTCTCCTTGATGATGATGAAGACTCCATAGCCTTCATAATGCTGAAATCTCCATTTTCAGCTTCCTTGATGATGAGCAAGCTCTCCATGTTGCAAAACTCCATTTGCAACTCTCTTGGGCAGCTTCTATGCAACCTCCTTGTTGCAAATCTCCTCTCAAATCCTCACAAATGCAAATCCAAATGATAATATGAGTGTGCATAATTTTTTTCCATAATAAACTGAAAATAATGCTTAATCATAGAAACTCACAACCAAGCTAATATACATAATAAACACCATGACCAAGAGCCCATTTAGCTCTGATACCATGTTAAGATTCTAGAAATGGGATTGATCATGGTGAAGGACATAGATTAAGCATAAGAATTAAGGTGGATTAAACCACACTAAGAACTCCATGACTAGAGAGAGAGGGAGATTGCACACTCAACACTATTCCCTTGTATTGCATATCACAATGAACCATACAATGATATAGGCTCTCTAGCCTTATCCCACTTTACACATCATCATCTATGTGGCAACTCCTTTTCCACTTCTTTTGGTCAACACTCACACACCATACAATATTACATGTGGCATTCCATCTCACCACAATATCTTGCACTTCTAAGGTGCTTTCCCACATACACACAACACCGCGATTATATCTCTCAACACATCTCTTATTATATCATGGCCTATTTATCTCAAGAAGGTTGTGTATGAAGACCATCACCAATTTTTTCCATTTGATCATGATGAAAAGTTTGTTTGATATACAAAAGGAGTCCCCTACATCCTCTAAGAGTAGGTGCTTGAGAAGTATTGTGGAGAGGATCGTTCCATACACCACCATTCGAGAATGACAAGGTACTCAATCTTCTTTTCTCTCCCATATTGGACAAATCTAAGAATCAATCATCTTCTAGATCCTATGCACACCATTAAAAATGTAGTATTGAATATTTGGGACTATATAATTGACAAGAGAGATTCTTTAGCAGTTCGAGAGGACTTGAGATTGATTGAGCCAAAAGTTTAAGAGAATGGGAAGGTAATTTTACTTTTTGATAAAGAAAAAACAAGGAGAAGAGAGTGAAGGATCAAATTGCCTCCTTTAGTACCCCTACAGGTGTCATGCATTCTTTAAAGAGGGCATTCACAACAAAAAATAAAGAAGAAAGGAGTAACTCAATTGTATGGTCTAAAAATGCGCATGATTGCCATAAGATATTATAGATATGTTCAATTTACTAAGTTTCAAGTAGAAACAGTGTTGCTTTACAAGCAGTCACAAATATGGAAAAAGCAAGCTTCTTTAACTAGAGTTACAACTACTATTTTGACTTGAGATCTATCACAAAGAACTCGCAAAGTAGTCAAATGGTAGAGCCACATTACACTAGTAGTTACATTTGCCTTTCTTCTTAGGCTTATCACCCCCCTTCTCAACATCCTTGCCAAAAGACTGTGTTGATTCTACCTATGGCTTATAGCCAAATACTTTTCCTTCAATATCTATTTTTTAGTTATTTAACAAGATTTTACTAATTTCAAGATTACAATTATCATAGAGCACTAGCTAGATCAAGTTTTGTTGCTAGCACAAGAACTTCATTCCTAGAATTTATCGATACAAAATTCTAATTGTCAAGTATCTATACAAGTATCTAATTTCAAGATTACAATTATCATAGAGCACTAGCTAGATCAAGTTTTGTTGCTAGCACAAGAACTTCATTCCTAGAATTTATCGATACAAAATTCTAATTGTCAAGTATCTATACAAAATTTCAATTGTCAACTATCTACAAGATTTTAATTGTCAACTGTTTAAAAGATTTTAATTGTCAACTATTTACAAGATTTATCTATCCAAGTATCAAAAGATTTCAATTGCTAACTATCTACAAGATTCCAATTGTTTGTACGGCCTCCTCCCACATGCCTATGAGCTCCTATGATAGGGCGAGGATGTGTGTTCACGCCTTCATCAACATCTTCTGAGAGACATCCTCTAGATCCAGGCAACATGCAAATGATGAGGCAGAGACATACCACGAGTAGAGAGTTCCATGCTGGTGTGTGAATTGTTGAGGCACTCACAGACAGACACAATGTCAATGCCGTATATCCATGAGCTAGAGTTTGGAAGATGTCGTGATGCACTGGTACCAGAGAGACATGATCAACCTATGGTAAGTGATGTTTCTTTTTTCTAAGCATTATCCATTGACTTGTTCAAATTCTATATGATCTTAATAGACAAAGTGATATATAACATGCACTTAGGTATAATCATTATGGCCACACCAAGTTGTACATCGTTCTAATGATGGCAATGGCTTTCACGGGCTTGATTGATCTATGCTTCCTCACACGTGACATAGTTAAGCTATTCTTCAGTTACATATGGAGGCACGTGCTCACCAATTACCTCTTGGACCTCAATCCGAGATGTCTGGAAATCATCCCTTACCCAGTCGCCTACTACCTCTCATAGAGACATATAATCATAGAAATTATGGAGGTTGGTTGGGAGCATCACTTCCTAGGTGATGGAGAGTTTTTTAGCTTTTGGGGTTGCTATCTATGTGATCGCACCATCTACGATTACTGGTAGGGGCCACGGTCTTTTTATTGCACATGATTTACATGTCCCAGTTAACTCTGAGGTCACTCTTATGATATTTTATGGACCTGTCTATTCATGAGGTCTATGGCATGAGATTTTTTACTATATCAAGAGTATGACCACATATGGTTTATATGATAATGCTACCTCTCTTGCTAAAAAAGGCATTACCCATAACGAATCAGAGAGATTGTATATTGATGATGGTAGACCTTACACTCAACGAAATATATCGGGGATAATCAACAGTATAGCAGAGGGAGGAATGCAAGAACTAATTGTACTTTTATGGAGTGTGAATAGTCATGAGCTAGTGCACATGAGTAGAGATGTGCCTAGATACACTATAGTCAATCCTATTAGATCCTTGTATGCTCGTGAGGAGTTATAAGTGAATTATGGTTGGCGTAGGCGACCACCAGCTCCACATAGGGAATAGATGTATTTGTAACATTTTTAGTGCACATGACTTTTGTAAAGGATTTCAGTCCATGAAATTCTAATAGTATATTTATATTTTTCACTCATGATGTCTTGTGGTGCTTAGGTCCCCTTAATTTAAGTATATTTGAAATAACACGTGTATATGCTATCAAAATTTGATGAGATTTTACAAATGTGTGTACTCATGCGTTGTTGTCACTTGCCTTATTACTTTGTTAGAACTTGTCTAATTACAAATTATTATGTCTTTATGATTTTCTAATTTGTATTAGATCACAGGTTCCAGATTATGATATTGCAGAAGATGTGTCCTTATATATCATTAAGGTCACTTCTTAGTGTCAGTAGAGTGTATGCGAGTTCTTAGAGCACATGATCCTGGTACTTTTAAAAGGTTGAGAGGTAATACATATGTCAAACAAAGCAATATGACGATGATGTATAGCATGATGTTGATGGCATGAATGAGTTTCTTGATGATTAGTTTCACAGTAATACAGACGATAGTAATCCTTGTTAAAAATATCTCCAAGAGGAAGCACTCACAAAGATCTATGAGGGTTCTTCTATGACAAAAGTATCTATGACCTTGCTCATCATGAATCTCCAAGCTCCCTACTCCTAGAGCAATGTATTAGTTTTAGCATTACTAATGTAAGTATGTTATATATGGATGCTAAAAGATAGGATATGTTTATTTTCCTAAGAAATTGTTGTTGTCAGATTACTTTCCAGTAAGATTCTACCGCCCGATAACAGCAACATAAAAACAAGGAAAGAGGCATGAAAGATGATGAGACGAGTCTTGGTCTTGACTACGAAATGATCCATGCATGCATCAATGATTGTATTTTGTATCGAGAAGAGCATGAAAACTCTATTCTCATCGTCATTTTTATTTTTCCATATATATATGCGTCCTCTAGTCTACTGGGTAATGGTTTAAGTGCCTCCTCACTGCGATAAGGCATGGGTACTATAGGTAAGTTAGCTAAGTAGCTAGCGTGAGCTAAGATATTTAGGAAATCAGCCACTATACCCCGAGAAGAATCAAGGAAGTGGAAATGCATATGCATGTATGAGGTCTCTGGACCATTGCTTGGTTCTCTGTAGGAGGGTGGTGCCCTACTTTTCTATTTTTTAAATAAAAAAGCAACCTTATAATAATCACTTAGCAGTTCCATTTAGGAGCTCGATATTAGCTAGAGATGGTTTCACCAAAGGATAGTGTGTTGAGACTAAGGTCATAACCTGACGCATGCTTTAGATCCTTCTTAGCTTTTGACTAGTTCAAAGAGGAGAATGAAGGGGTGAATCACCTCCAGAAGCTCTAGTCTTCGGGGGCATGTACAACACTCCTCTCACCACAATCAAAAATCACCAAAAAAGAAAAAGAAAAAATTTTGAGACTATCCTTGACCTCTAGGAGAGTCCCATAGTGATCGCCAAATTTTGTCTTAGCTATGGATGAATCTACCGGTCGTCACTAGGGAACTCGAGGACTACTGACACAAATACTAGAGGGTTGGGGAGAAGGGAGTGTGGATCCTCTCAGGGAAGTATACCCACCAAGACCTCATTGGCTAGACATGCAAGACCTATGCTCTACACTGTCTACCATGCTCTCCGACCACCACCTAGCACCGCAGTATCCCTATAGGCATCTCACTCACACCACACACACCACTGCCCCTCACTCATCTCACTTACACAAAGAGATAGACAAAACACCAATAGAGCGTAGCACTATATACCAACTGTAGGCCAGAATTCTACAAGAGAGACTCTGCTCCAATAGAGAATGTGCTACAATGAATGGGATATAAGAGAGAGTGTCCTCATCCGTGAGAGTGTGTCTGAGGTTGTATGTGTATCCTACTGCTGAGAGATTTCTCCCATTATCTCCTCCTTGGGTGTCCTCCTCGTCGGGTGGTGCTCAAGAGGATCTCAAAGAGGATCTCTCCCTGCCTTTGGAAAGGGAGAGGGGAAGGAAGATGTTGCTCAGGATCTCAAAGAGGATCTCTCCCTGCCTTGGGAAAGGGAGAGGAGTGTTGCCTCCATGAGTGCCATCGAAGTTAGCCATACACGTCTGAGATGTTTGAGGGAACCAGTGGTCAGAGCAGTCGAAGGGCACCAGGGGGTCGGAGGACACTGTGGACGGAAAAAGCTGTCGAGTGATGCGGCAGTCAGAGCGATCGGAGGGCACTGTGGTGACTATGGTTAAGGTGGTCAGAGGTGTCAGAGGGCACCAGCGCGGTGATAGCAGTCGGTGCCATCAGAGGGCACTGGGGATCAGAGTGGTCAGAGCACACCGACGCTGACGGTGGTCTGAGCGGTCGAAGGGGTCGAAGATGATGGTGGCAGTTCTTGGTGGAGTGTGGAGGACCTGGCTTCCCATCCACAGACCCCGACACATATGTCATGAAGTTTGAGGCTATGTAGAAGGTGAATCACACTCATGTAAATGTTCCGGATGATGAAAGAAAGAGAGATCAATTCTAGGACACATTGGGAGACATACCAACTAAATAGGTGTCCCAGTATGAATCAGACCACTTTCTCACCTTCCAAGCGTTGAAGGAGGCATTCCTTAAAAGGTTTTGAATTGTCAAAACTAACTCTGAACTACAAGACAAGCTAAGAAGTCTAAAACAAAAGATGCTTCTAGTAGTCGAAGACTATGTAGCCAAGTTTGACACTCTCCATGCAAGGCCATCTCTAGTAGTAGACAGACCATCACAAGTAGTTCTTACTGGACTGGTTCCTGCATGGTTTACACAAGAAAAATGAAGCCAACGATATCTACCACCAACATCAACACCAAAGGGTTCAACGCGCTTGTAGGTGTAGCAAACCGAGCAAAATACAATACTAGCTTGGAGAAGAAGTCCAAGAAAAAGAAAAACAAGAAGTACGACTCTACAAACATTGACTCTGGAAATGAGTCGGAATCACAAGACTCAAAATTTGAGTCAGAAGAGCTAAGGAGGAGAACAAGCGCAATAAGAAGGAAAAATGCAAGGGAAATATGGACAAAGTATATTTCCTAGCCAAGAAGGTTGCGGGAGAAGCTTGTTGTGGGCTCTGGAAAAACCTTCAGCTCATCTGACTATAGAATAGGTGTTTTCTGCCCGATCTGTAGTAGAAGGAGAGACATCTAAAAAAGAAGAATGCAAGATGCAACCAATGTGTGCCATCTGCCAAACCTTCATGCACCTAACATCAAATTATAGATTTAATGTCAAGAGTGGGCAGGCACAACTATCACTGTAGTAACAACAATAGCACCCATGGCTACCACATCGGCACCATACATACATTACTATGACCAAGGGCAAGGTAGATGGTGCTACGGATTCCAATGTTATTACTATCGGAAGCCTAGCCATAAGTGACATGATTGTTAGCTATTTCAAAAGGACCAACAAGAGCTACAAGGAGGATCAAGAGAAGTGGATGTTACACCACCATCCATCAATGTGATTGAAATCAAGGAGTTGTAAGATGCACAACCAACTATGGCAAACAATCACTTGGTCCCAAAAGGGAAAAGAGATGTCTGAATGAAAAAGGGAAGTTAAGGCCTTGACTACATTAGAATAATTCTCCTGGAGGAATTGCCTATGCTTTCTGGGTGAGGGAAGTTTTTTTTAAGTTCGATTTTCGAAGAACCAAGGGATTAGTCTCTTGTCCGGACATCCGTGTGAGGCCCCGAGTGGGAAACCCTGCCCCGCACACGAGGTTGCTACTTCCACTACTAGCTTCCTAGATTCCAATGCACAAAGGGGCAGGGGTCTTTCAGCTGGTATCAGATCAAATTGGTTAATGTTGATAAACCAAGAAGCAAGAAATGTCAAAATTTTATGAGTTACCAGTAAAAGATTGTAATTGTGTTATGAAATTCATACGAATTGATATTTAGAATGAAGATTCATAAATTGGGAATCGGGTCTTCAGATGGAAGTACCGCAATCGTGTGGAATCCCTGACTTGCTTGAGGCCTAGATATGATGGTATTTACCTTATAGTTCCAAGGACCATGAATACCCCTATATAATGTGGGTATAATTGCAGCTCTTTACTGATAATATATACGAGTAAATCTAAGACCTTGAAGTTATAAGCAAAAATGCTATCCTAGATGATGATTTCGGATGCTTATTGATATGATTTTAGAATTTTGGTTGAGAATTAATGAATTAATTTGGATTCTGATTGAAAGATGATAATTTTTGAATTTTGGTGGTTGAAAGTAGAAAAGTTGAATAAAGTCATGGTGTAAGGATAAATGGAGAGAATCCCAGTGATGCTGTTAGTAACCTGGATAACGATTAAGACTTTCAGCAGATCACTATGAGATTAGTGGATCATGCTGATAGATTGTTTGGTGTTTGACTTTTGACCCAGTGGACCTAATTAAGGAATGACAAATTGAGAACCTGTATAACTGAAATTCCCGTGGGGAATGTTCAGATGGAATTTCTAGTCTAATGGACCATTATTGTGTTAATGATATGAATGAACTATTTTTTGATAATGAGTTCTGTATGTTCTTCTTGTGGAAGGGATCTTTATCCCAGGATACTGTGAGGGTTGACTAGACCTTAAGGAACCCCATAATCAATTGGATCTAAAGTTGGATTCGAATTATAAATAAAGTGGTCTTTTCACCTGAGCATCTTAGTTAAACTGGAAAAAGGGACTTAACAAGAATTTTCGTATTGACAGGATCATGGATCGAGGTCGTCGTGGTAGGAATGTTAACCCCCAACTCGATGAGGAAGAGCTCGACCCAGATGTTCGTAAATCTCTTCATAGAACTCAGCCTGGACCTTTCAAGGGTGAAGGGGAAAACTTGGGTGAGGATGTGGAGAAGTGGATCGAAGCAATGGAAGAGTACTTCGATGTCACTGGCTACAATGAAAAAAGTAAGGCGGCTCTTTCCAGGATGAAAATCATAGAAACAGCCAGGGTAGCATGGAGGAACCACTGTGAGACAAACTGTTTGGATTAGAACACCCAAACGTGGAATGATCTCAAAGCTTACCTAAGGAAGAGATTTTGTCCTCCCAGCTTCCTAGAAACAAAGATGAACGAGTTCCTGGAGCTAACCTAGGGAACCTGAACCACGAAGGAATATCACCAGGTGTTCGCTCTCCTCCTCAGATACTCGCCACCACTAGATAAAGAACAGCTGATGGCCAGGTTCATTCGGGGAATGAACAAACCCTTAGATACTCATTTTTCCTTTTTAAGCCTTCAACAACACTCTGGTACTTAGATTTAATGGAATCGAGAAAAAGTTGCCTTTAACTAAGCCAAGTAATTGGCAAATACCTAGAAAAGTTCTATCAGTAGTATCAAAAGTAGAGTAACCGTACTCTCCAACTGATGTGAATGGATGTAATGTGATGTAATGTGGATCTGAATGGATGTAAATGGATGCGAATGGATATAAATGGATGTGAATGGATGTAAATGGATGTGAATGGATGTAAATGGATATAAATGGATGCGAATGGATATGAATGGATGTAAATGGATGCGAATGGATGTGAATGTGAATGGATGCAAATGGATGCGAATGGATGTGAAGAGATGTGATGTGGATCTGGATGGATATGATGTGATGTAAATGGATGTGATGTGATGAGGATCTGAATGGATGTAAATGGATGTGATGTGATGTGGATCTGGATGGATGTAAATGGATGTGATATGATGTGAATGGATGAGAATGGATGTGTGAATGGATGTGTTATGATCTGAATGGATGTGAATGGATATGGAATGATGTGAATGGATGTGAGTGGATATGGAATAATGTGAATGGATGTAGGATGATGTAAATGAATGTGATTGGATATGGAATGATGTGAATGGATGTAGGATGATGTGAATAGATATGAATGGATGTGGAATGATGCAATGTGAGTTAATGTAGAAGAATGTGGAATAATAAAAAATGACATGGAACGATGTGCAAAGATGGGAGTTCGTTGGAAACTGTATTTGTATATGAAACCTATTTTTAAAAGACTGTTTTATGTCAAGAATGCTGGGAAAGCATTTTGACTATCTTGTCAACTAAGGTCGTGAGAGGACCTAAGTGAGAAGGTTGCAAACAACAGCTGACAAAGAGTCAATGAAGGACGTCATGCGTAGCAAGGTCGGTCGAGGTCTTGACCAGCCTCGGTTTGATTAAAATGGCGAGCTTCCGGTACGGTGGAAGAGGGACCAAGGAATGAGTGAAGCGCTAGGTGACCTGCGAAAGGAGCCTAGAGGGTGTTGACCATACGGTGCTTGGGCTCTGGGTCTCTGAAGATACCCACGCGTGCGTCGGGGAAGAAAATGAGTTGGAGTTGTTTTTTGAACATGGGCATGGATCTGGTTGATTAGCCTTGCTAGTCTTCAACGGATGAGTTCATGACCCTTTTACATGGATCTTGTTGATTGATCTAGGTGATATTCAATGGAGAGTCCATCTGGATTTTTATGTGATTATATTCAATGGAGAGTCCATCTGGATTTTTATGTGATTATATTCAATGGAGAGTCCATCTGGATTTTTATGTGATTATATTCAATGGAGGGTCCATCTGGATTTTTATGTGATTATGTTCCCGGGGTACTATGAGCTAGGAACTACTGAAAATGCCCCTGAATGAGTAGGTGGTGAGCGTTCTGGTTGCCAATGATGCCATAGGTACACCGATGAAGGAATAATTGGAAATTGAACTTCAAGCTAGATATTTTGGAGGATTATGATCAGTGATACTATGGTTTCATTAAAAGTTTGCTTTTAAGATAGCGGAATCTGTGAAAGGCAATTTCATATTGGGTGCGTAAGTGGTATGTCTGAAATGTATTTTGCATGAATCCGGCTAGGGGACCTGGGAACTCTTTTCCCTGGTACCCAAAACAAAACATAACCAATTTTCTAAATGAATCGTATCAATATAGTGGTTGGGCGGTTGGCTAACCCATGGGACTAGATGGGGTTAGACTATTCCTCCCACCACACCTCTTCTCTTAAGGCTTTTGCACATGGACAAGCTATGCTTGTAGCTCGACTATTCCTCCCACCACACCTCTTCTCTCAAGGCTTTGGCATCAATCAACTCTCCCTCTCCAAGGTAAGCCCTCTTTCTTGCTTTCTTCAAGCTTTAATGTTTCATTATTCCAAGCTTTCATGAAAAGCTTGTTCATAGCTCAATCTGAGCTTGTCTTCCCCTTCCGCTCTCTTTCTTTCCCCTTTCTGCCTTTCCCTCTCTTTCCTCTCCCTTGTCGTAACCCTAGCCTAATGCATAGAGCTCTAATAGAGAGCTTTGATGGAGAGCTCTCCATCAAAGCTTTCTATTAAGCATTCTATGCATAGAGCTAGGGTTTAGGCTTAACATAAACTAATTTTTTCATTCACTTATGCATTAAGAGTAGGGTTTAGGGTACTCACCTCTTTTTGCTCTTGTTCTTCTTGCTTGCTAATGTGTTAATGAGAGGACTAACTTTTATATTTATTATGTTTCTTTTTTGTAGGTTTATTTAAGTGAACAAGGGTTTGGGCATAGCCTCTCATACGGTAAGCCCTCTTTCTTCATTTTGGCTTATGCTGCTTGTCTTTGTGTTTTTGCACCCTTGGGTGCTAGGTATTAGGGTTAGGTTAATAGGCCTCTTGCAATAGGGTAATGCATTGCCCTTATGTAATAGGTCTTATGCATAAGCCCTATGCAATAGGTTTATGCATAGCCTATTGCATAGGGCTTATGCATAAGCCCTATGCAACATGTTTATGCATGGCCTTATGCATAGGTCTTATGCATAAGCCCTATGCAACAGGTTTATTCATAGCCTTATGCATAAGAGCATAAGCCCTATGCAATTGGTTTATTCATAGGTCTTACATAATAGGGCTTATCCATAAGCCCTATGCATAAGCCTTATGCAATAGGGCCTATTGCATAAGCCTTATGCATAGGCTATGCAATAGGCCTTATGCATAGGCCTGTGCACAGGTCTTATGCAGAAGGCCTATTGCATGTTAAAATGAACTAATTTAATGATTTTTTATGATAATCTTTTCTAGGTCTATTCAAGCGAATAACCATTAAGGGTTTAGGCCACGGGCAGCTCATACAAATTCGGCCTACAAGAGGTAAGTCCTCCTTTTCCATTCTTTGTTTATGCTTATTCTCTTTGTGATTTTGCACCCTTGGGTGTTGGGGATTAGGGTATAGTGCCTATGCATACCCTATGCATATCTTATGCATAGGTTATGCATAGTGCTTATGCATAGCCTATGCATAGTGATTATGCATACCCTATGTATAGTGCTTATGCATAGGGTATGCATAGTGCTTATGAACTAATGAACTAATGTTTTGATTTATTATGATAATTATTTTGTAGGTCTATTCAAGTGAGGGTGTGCATATACTATGCATAAGCTATGCATAGGCTATGTATAGGGTATGCATAGGCTTATGTATAGAGATATGGGGCATTGTTATATACCATCTAGAATGCTGCTTATGTCAAGTTAGGAGTGGTTATCCGCACGAGTAGGTGGTTATAGTGGAGGGGGATCCCTCAATATTCTCACTATCCTTCTCTTTTAAAAGAGGAGTTTCATTTGGCTTTAATAGTGGGGAACGTGTGGAAAATCCTCAGAAGCTATCATCCGAAAGTGGCATTAACCACCCTACTTGTCTAAGCAGTATTGTAACAATGTTCTAATATCACATGTTGCCTTTATTATCTAAGCTTGTGTTGTTGTTTTCTCTTGGTTAGCTTAAAATTGTTGAGGTAAGCTCTCTTATTCATTCAACCTCATGTTTATTACACCCTTGAGTGCCAGGTTTAGGATTTAGACTTATGCATAGAGATATGGGGCATTATTATATGCCATCTAGAATGTTGTTTATGTCAAGTTAGGAATGGTTATCTGGGAGGAGGTGGCTATAGTGGAGGGGGAGCCCTTGATCTTCTCACTATCCTTCTCTTATAAAAGAGGAGTTTCCTTTGGCTTTAATAGTGGAGAGCATGTGGAAATGCCTCTAAAGCTATCATCCAAAAGGGTCACTGTCCACCCTGCTTGTCTAAGCAGGGTGGAGGTCTTAACAATACTGCTTGTCTAAGCAGTATTGTAGGAGGTCTTAACAATGTTCTAATATCACATGTATTTTTTGTCTAAGCTTTAAGCATGGCTTTTGTTAGAGAAATCATGTTTTGTTGCCTCATGCATGTATGTATAGGCACAATGTCGATTGACCCCTCACAAAACCCTGATGTGGCAAATCTACTATCTATTATAAATAAAAGATATGGGCAGTAAGCTTGGTCTAAGTTTACTCAGGTATGGTTCCATCAAACCTTTTCACATATAAAAAGTTAATATTTTATGCATTCTATAAGTCTTATTTTTAAATCTTATATGCAAGAGGGCTTACAATTGGGCCGGTCGATGCCATGGGGGCAATCTACCCCACTTGGTCAGTCGATGCCATGGGGGCAATCTACCCCACTTGGCCAGTCGGGGCAGACCATGCCTTTGATAGGCACGGGGCCGAGTGGTGCAGGCCCATCATGATATGGTTGTGATGAGCTACACCACCTTCCTCGACTAGACCCACCCCCGCTCCCTCACGTCCATCTTCACCCACGACGATCACATAGTAGAAGAGTCTGGGGGGGTAGTAGATGTGCTAGCAGAGGGGAAGTAGGATGCTTTTGATTTGGAAAAGTAACACTAGGTCTCCCGATGCGTCTCCCCAACAGGGGGGCTCTTCATCTACACCCCTCGTGAGATGGATGCATGAGGAAAGCAAGTCATGAATCGCATGTATGTACTTGCAAACCTAGAGTTCATGAAATCCTTCAAAAAGTGGAAAGCACAAGATGAACTTTCAAAGAAATACATCATTGATGTGCTTAAGTCGAAGTTCCCTGTTCCACATGCGGGTCTTTGTTTCTCCGAGGAGTGGATGAAGAAGCGAGTCAAGCTTTTTCTCTCTAATAGGAGAGTAAATATCAAGAGAGAAGCAAAGAATAACTTGGAGAAGCCCAGCGTTTGCATGGCCGAGGAGTGGAGGCACGCATGTAGCTTCGTAAGAAAGCACCGCTCGAGGTTCTTTTCAAAAACAAGCAACGGCGAGTGCTTCTGACTACGGAAGCTAGGGGCTTCACACTTTGGCTCCGGCAAAAAATCCTCCTTTATTGCTCATTTCGTAAGTAATCATTTCTTCTTCACTTTCTTTCTTTTTTGTATTATATTGTTTTCTTTAACTAATTGTATATTTTCTTTTCTCTTTTTTTTTTGTACAGGGAGGTTGTTGGGCATGACCCAACAAAGGAGGAGTATGACTATGGGTACAGAGCCGCCCATCTACAATTGTGGGCATGGATGCGTACGCGATCATTCTCTTTTCTACGTCTAATTGTATTTTAATGCCCTTGCTTACCTTGCACTTGATGGCATGTATGTAGGATGAAGGGGAAGATGATGAGGAGGATCCTAATTATGAGCATGAAGCGGAAGAAGCAAGCGAAGAGGACGAGGAAGACGATGATGATGATCACTTAGAATCCAATGAGGATTCTAGTTAGATACCTCTTCATCGTAAACATTATATATATATATATATGGCCAAAGTCCCAACATGTGAAATATAATAAAATTTAAGCTCAGTTGTATTCTCCACAATCTGCGTGTTTCTTATGTTTGTGTTTGTGTCATAAAAATGAAATTATGACTCTGTTTTAATTAAAAAAAGAGTTGGGGCAGAGTGGGGAGTCCTGTGCACTCCCCAATCTACCCCATCTCTGTTTTTGTTGTGCCAAGCTTTCGCTGCTAGCTGCAAAATATCGCTGCTAGTAGCTGCAAAATATCACTGCTGAGCTTGCGCTGCGAGACGATGAAATATCGCTACTCAGTAGAAATATTTCCTAAGCAGTGATATTTCGCTGCTATTTTCACTGCTGAGTAGCGAACCCATTGCAACGAAAATAGTAGAGTTTCTAGCAGCAAAAATAGCCTGACATCTACCTACCCTTCTAGTTATAAAAACGTTGCTATTTTCACTGCTACACCCTCATTCTACATGGACAAAGGCCCAACAATTCAAGAAATATAATATATATTTGTTTCACTTGCATTCTTGTTAGTTTATGCCTTTTTCAAGTTTATGTTTGTATCAAAAAATTGTAAACTTAAACAAAAAAAAAAAAGAGATCAAGGCAGACTGGGGAGTCCTGTGCAAACTTCCCAATCTGCCTCTCAGGTTACTGAGCAATCAAATTTTCACTACTATTTTCATTGCTGAGCAACAATCCTATTGTAATGAAAATAGCATCTCCGCTAAATGGGATCGACATCTCCATACCCTTCTAGTTATAAAAAAATGCTATTTTTGATACTACACCCTCATTCTATTGTAGTGAAAGGGTTGAGGGCACTCTAGCACTAAGGTCTCTCACCTTTGTATTTCTATAGTGCTAGTCCTAGCTCCATTTGTTGGTCATTGGACTCCAATTTCTAGCTAGATATGGGAGATTTGCAATAGTATTGCTGCATGGCACATTTGGAGAGCTGGATGTAGCAAAGCCATCGAAGGCATCATCCCACTAGTGGAGTCAATCTAGAGCATCTATCTCGATATCTTTTATATCCTTTGTGGAGGATAATCAGGAAAGCTTTAGGGTGGCTTAGATCACATAATACAGAAGTTCAAGGATTTAGTGACACAATCCCTTTTTCACATAGAGGTGGTGAGACCACTTATTGGCACTATAGACCACCTCTATGTGAGAAAGGGTCCACTATAGTGATGGTGAGACCACTAGATCGGATCAAACGGAAAGAGGTGGTGAGACCACTTGGTACTTGGCCCAAGCTCATGGGCTAGTCAAAGGAGAAGAGCATCCTCCCTCCCTTGTATGAGATAGCCTTCTCTTCCTAGAGAGGCTAGCTAGAGGAGAAGATCATCCTCCCCATTTTAAGTTCCTGAACTCTCACTCCCCATGTGGAGCGAATTTTGCACTTAGCCATTATCATTGTTTTTCTTCATTAATAGAAGGGCATTTTCTCATAAAAAATGAAAGAAAGAAGAAGAAGCAAGTAATTTATGTTACGAAGCTCAATCCTATAGGCAAAAAGTCAAATTACAAAGAAGCATGAATGGTTAAGTATTCTGATATATTTTCTAAATATTGGACCCTGATGGAAGAAAGAAGAAGAAGCAAGTAATTTATGTTACGAAGATCAATCCTATAGGCAAAAAGTCATATTACAAAGAAGCATGAATGGTTAAGTATACTGATGAATTTTCTAAATATTGGACCCTGATGGTTAAGTCAGTTTACAAAGAAGCCTGAATGGTTAAGTGAGTATGATGTTGACATATTTCCTAAATATTTGACTAAAATGCCCTCGACTTGAGAGGTGGATCATGAAATAGAGTTTTTTATACCTAGAGCTCAACCAACTATAAAAAGAGCTTATAAGATGGCCATTCCAGAAGCAATTAAACTCAAGGAATATTAAAGGGAAAACTTTTGGAGCAAGGCTTTGTTCAACCCAATGTATCCCCTTGGGGAGTCCCTTAGGGTGCACAAGTTCTTCCAAAAGAAAAAGGATGGGATGTTTAGGTTGTGCATTAATCATTGAGGGTAAGAATAAATATCATATTCCCATAATAGATAAGTTGTTAGATAGATTGCATGGAGCAAAGATATTTACAAAGATTGACTTAAAGTTAGGTTATTATTGAATCATCATTAAAGAGCAAGATATCCTAAGGCAACTTTTAATACCCGATATAGACAAATTATGAGTTCACGATAATGCCATTCGGATTACCTAATGCCTCTGCTACGTTTAACCGATTGATGTAGGAGATCTTCAAAGAGCCTCTAGATGATTTTATTTGTATTGTATTACCATTGTCATCCCCGGGCAAAGCATCCACGAGGAAGGTTACAATGACACCAACAAAAGTACAAAACCAATCTAAACAAGAATCACTGGCCACTTCGTACAGGCAAAACTTCCGGCACGAAGTCTAGGCATACAAAGATACAAATGAAACTTGGCCATTAGGCGAATTTTGGACTCAACTTTGGGCCTTTTTCCTCTAGAGAGAGAAATGCTTTCGACCAATAGAAAAAGAGCCACCGTAACGAAACTTTTGATAATTAGACATTTTTTATACATTCTTTATATGAATATATTATTATTAAAGAAATACGAAATGTATTTGACCACACTTTATAATGTCATTTCTTTAATATATGTTGCAGACTAGGAAGCATCGACACTTACAAAGGAAGAGTTCAAGACTTCAAACTCTCTGACACAGGTAGGAGCATTAAGGAAGTCCTTATACAACATGCCTACAACATGCGTCTGCAAAAAGTTTGCCTAATGGACCAAACTGTAAGTAAATGTTTTTACATTATGTTTATGTAATGTGTTTCATTTCTATACTTATGCTTCTCTTGTATTCGTCTGTATAGATATATATCCTTCAAACTTGGTTAACTGGTAGCCTATAGATAGTATTGTGGGAATCTTCGATGTTTTTCATGCATCTATGGGTGAGCAGCTATACAAAGCCTGAAATATCAAGAAGGTCTTTGGCAGAGAGAGGAGTTTTCTTTTATAATGAATTTTACACGGCACCTCAAAGTGTTACAGGTTATGGATCTTTGAAAGCATTACCACTGCCTTCATTCGACAGTCCAGAATGGCCCATACCAACAGCAGAAACAAGTGAGTGCTTTAGATTAAAGATATACCAAGACGTGCAGAGGTGTATAAGACCAAATGTAGCAAATTGTCAGGTGAAAATCGGTCTTTATGCCATTGCATGTTTTTGTCGACTTCTTTTATGACAAGGAGGTCAAAAAAACATCGTCAATGTTTATCTGTAAATCAGAAAAATGTTTGGATTTCTTAGGTCAAAATTGGGATGTGAAAGAATTAAATGGGGTTACCTGCAAAATCTATAGGGAATCTATTGTCTGTAAATATATGATTGGATACCAGAATTTTATTTTGGCCTTTCATTATATGAGATGGCATTATGTCAATGGAATTTTATTTTGGCCTTTCATTATATGAGATGGCATTATGTCAATGGAAAACTTGTAGCAATTGATCAGGACTTGGAGGATGACATTGAAAATCCATTGATGCTGTTAGAGGTATGGTTTGAACATGAGCTCTTGGATTAGAGGTATGGTTTGAACATGAGCTCTTGGACAGTACTCAATATAAGGTCAAACATCTCACTGCGTCAAGTGAGAACAGACTTGGCAAATGAGGATGACCTACAAGTGCCTGATGATTATGTGTTCAAGTGCAACGACCATAAGGTATGTTATTCAATCTAACCTCGAAAAAGTATTCATTCCAAAACTATGCCATAATCATTATTACTTATATACATTACTTTGATTTTTGGAAATAGGTACCAAGGACAAAAGAAAGACAGCATATAGTTACATCAATCATGACAACATTTTGTATTTCTCAAAGCAATATAAACTAAGACAAATATTCTACATTCTCTTATTGGATATTTAAAACATTAATATGTTCTTATTTTTTCCTACGAAGCGTGCTATTTTGTGTGGGATGATTCTTGTTATTGGGGCATTGAGGCTTATCGTTGAGGGGGTGCTTGCTCTTCGGGACACTCTTGGGTTGGTTTCTCTTCAGGACGCTCTTAGGTGGTTGCTCTTCCAGACGCTCTTGGGGTGGTTGCTCTTCCGGACGCTCTTGGGGTGGTTTCTCTTCTGGAACTGAAGCTTGCTGTCATTGTGGGGTTGCAGGTTCCAAATTGACGTCTTCAGATTCATCAGATTCTGGAAGCTCGAAAACAAACCTGTCGACTTGTGTTCGGGGGTACTGCTGTGGCGGTGGTCTTGGTCATGGCCGTGGTGGAGGGGGCACAAACGCAACAGGGATATTAGGTGGCCTGCTATATGAATGTTGACAATAATATGCTCAATGGCCTCTTCCCTGAACAGCCCTAAATCCACATCGGAGTATTCTGATAATCGTGGATTCTACAAAAATCCCAAAAAAAAATAGATATGTGTCGTCAAAAAATGAGGAAGGAAAGTAAGATATCATTAAAAAAGGAGCATGCCTACATTTTCTATGGGAAATGAGAGAACTAAGTGTAGTAGCAACTTTGCGTTGTAGCACACCCTCCAACCGTAACTATGGCCATCCTAGTGCTGTGCGGGACTCTGCATCTCACAGTCCTTGTGTGTTCTAGCAATGTATCCTGGATTATGGCCTCGAGAGCAATTATTAGCTTTCTAACCAATCTGCACGAAACAATACTGTTGTCAATACTGAAAGTTCTCTAATTACTTCTCCCTCTCTCTCTCTCTCTCTCTCTCTCTCTCTCTCTCTCTCTCTCTCTCTCTCCAACTCGTTTTTACGATATATAAATAATGAATGTGTGGACTTACTATCTCACAGTGCCATGGAATTCTTCACCTGAATTGGCCAAGTAACAAGTCATGGATTCCATATCGTAAAGGATCAAACTCCAGTGTGAACTACAACATGCAATTAGGAGTATCAGAAGTAACATAAAAAATATATAGTAAATTTAGGTCACAATACTAAGACTATAAATGAGATTTCATGTCACTTACTCTTCATTGTATGCGATTAGAATTATTTGAGCTACATCGAAATTTATCGAACTAAGCCACGGACATACATCAACCAATGAAGTATGTTGTTCAGTAAGAACCAAGGAAAGAAGGGAATCTACAATATATACACGATTTTGAACATCGAATGGGAGATTTGATATAACCAAGCTGCACAAGAAAATTACATTATATTAGTTACTTTGGACAAGCAACCCACTTTACAATCACAAGATGATGAAAAGGATGTAGCAAACCTTAGAACTACTATGATATTTCTATCGTTGACCTCCCTTAAAACATTGGATAAAACATCAATCTCCCCTGCATCTAAAGGGAAAAATTGCCCTGTGCCTCGCACCGGAAGTCTAATGTGAAACGAGGGGAAAAAATAACTCAAAGCTCTCACATTCGACTTATGCATTTCCCGAATAGCCGCTTTCTTCAACCGCAATTCTTGAAGCTCCTGCATCCTGGCTTGGTCGCCAATCCTTTGTGCGTTGAGCCTTATGTCACGTGAATGACTAGCCTCTGTCACTTGTGTGATCTTAACTTTCTTCGTCAAAGGAGGGATTTCCAAAATTCCTTTCATTCTCTTGTCACTAAGTAGGACGGGCTCTAGCGTACAGTCATATCTGAACCTGAGCAAACAAAGCGAGTTCATGTCTTTTGGCATCACAGTGATTATGTGTGCATGTGCACCAAGGACATAGCTATCCTGAAAAAACTCGACAAGCCAGTCTTCCGCAGCCTCTTGCAAACATCCTAGGGCAGAGGCCTGCCAATGCATATTAATGCCAAATTCTTGCATGTAGACCGGACTACGCGCTGGAGTGGCAACTGTGGAATCGTGCAATGCATATGTTTCTCCACCTTCCTTAGTTCAAGAAGAACGGATCTATGTTGGTCGTATCTGCATCTCCTCATTGAGCGCAGTGTAGACATTTTCTTTCTTGAACTAGCTTCTCTACCTAATTGAGGATCATCTGTAGATGAGAGCCTTGCGGTCTTCTTCGTACGCGCCATTTGAAAATTGTCATAATGTTACATGATAAGTTTCTCAATAAATACATAGGACAATAATACAAAAACTACTGAAAAAGTTAACTTTGATAACAAATTAGCTTCAAATCACTACAACACGTGATATGGGTACTTGAGACAAAATCTACAACTCCTCCCGTTGTATTGATTTCTCAAAGAGACCCTTTCATTTGATAAAATAACACAAGAACAATACACCTAACAACACCTATGATGATAAAATAGGTCCAAATCACTACAACGCAATACAGGCACATCAGACCTAATCGTCATACCCTTCTCGCGCTTTAGTGATTTCTTGCACAGAGCGTTTCATTTCACAAAGTAGGTCATGGAAATAAGTCAGAGATAACATACACGACGCAAAACAATGTATAGGACAAGAAAGTATGTCCAAAACACTATAACGCGATATGGCTACATTAGAAAAAATCATAATTCATTCTTTGCGTCATGGTGATTTGTCAGACATTACCTTTCGTTTGACCCAATATCTAATGAACGTACGCAAAACATGATATATATGATTGAATATAACATTTAAGACCAGTAGTGATTGTTGGATAACTCACCAAAGAATTACGCAGGGAAAATGTTGAAGTGATGGACGCTTGCTTGGTTGATAAATTGCAGAGATGGCGTAGATGAGGCATAGCAAAGGAATACACATAGCTGAAGGAGGCAGAACAAAACGGGGGTAAAAGACAATGACACTTGACATTTACCGAGGATGAGTACCACATTTACCGAGAATGAGTACCACATTTACCGAGGAGAAGCACGACACACGTGCGAAAGAGCATGTCAAGATGTGCGAGGGAGGATGCATGGCCGTACTCATGATAATTACGATCAATCAATTTTTGACACATGTCAGCATACGTGCACAGAGCACGTGGTGTGCCATCATGCATGTCTGCCACGTGTACAGACCGTTAGTTTTCGTGGATAAAGGTGACCAACATTCATTATTGATTGCTTCTTGCTCTCGTGCAATTTTTCTCGTAGTCATCACCTTCACATTGCTTCTTGGTCTCCTACAGTCAACTTCATTGGTTGCTTCTTGCTCTCCTAGTGAATTTCGCGGTATGTTTTCAAATATTTCTATGTTTCAATTTGGCCAAAGTTGTATAATTGTTTTATAAATATTCCATCAAAGATTGCTACTTTTAGATTTTTACGAATTTAATTTATTTCTCACAAATATTTCATCAAATCACTACAACACGAAGAGGGATCTCGGTGAGAACTAACGTAACCATATCGCGTTGTAGTGATTTTGCCCACAATGGTAATTTACCTGCATAAATTTCTTGAAATCACTACAACGCGAGAAGAGGTCTCGATGCGAACTCTCTCAAGCATATCGCGTTATAGTGATTTGTCCTACTGCTGTTCTTTTTTTTTGCTTTTTCAAAGATTTCGTCGTTTAGATTTTTAAGAAATTGATTTTTTTCTTACAAATATTTGATCAAATTACTACAGCGCGCGCGAAGAGAGGAGTCGGTGAGAACTCTCCCACCCATATTGCGTTATAGTGATTTGTCCTACTATCATTCTTATAGTGATTTTTCTTACAATCGTCATTACCTTTGAAATATTGCATCAAATCACTATAACGTGAAGAGAGGGCTCCTTGGGAATTCTCCCACGTATCGCGTAACAATGATTTTGGCACATTTTTCTTTGCAATTTTATTTTCTCACACTAATATTTCATCAAATTACTACAACGCGACTAGAGATGTCGATGAGATTTCTTCAACGCTTATTGTGTTATACTAATCTTGCCTAATCCTTTACTATCTTACGCAGAACTTTCGTCATCCTGACATATTTCATGGCTTATAGTGGAACCTTTCAGGATGATTGAGGTTGAGTCTAATGCTGGCCTTCAAGAAACCCCAGATGAAAAGTTGTTTGACTTCCTTTATAAAGTTCGACAGCATCATCGCCATGCTGAAATCTCATGCATGTTTAATTTCAATTTCTTCATCGAAGACATGATTGTTTCTGCTTGTTTGTATCTTGAGGAGAAAGGGCAACAATTTCAGCAGATCACTTTGAGTGGTACAGTCTTGTTTGACGGCGTCCAGTACGTGCATGTGAATGATATTGTACCTTCAACAGCCCTGAGACAAAAGTTAAATAGGGATGTTTTAAAGGTGCCAGATGATAAGAAGAAGACACACGGTAAATGCCCCATTCATAATTGCAAGTGTCATCTCGTTGCTTACCACTATGGATTTATCTGCTACCTGCATGTGCTCCTTGAGGATGAAGAAGTTACAAATGAAGAAATTGAGGAGAAGGCAGAGGAACCTCCAAGAGCAGAAGATGAAGCTCAAGAGATTGCGGAGGAGATAAACTTGGCTGCTGTGCGGAGAGGGACTTAAGTGAGCAATTGGATATTGACGTGCTCATAAGAGAAGACGCCTTAGTGGTTACAAGTGACGAGCAACCCTCTATAATAGAGGAAGCAGGGGACATTCCAACCCCACTACTCCCCACGTTTCCTATTGGTGACAATGAATATTTGTTAACTACAAATATTCAAGCTGTGTTTAAGGGAAGACTACTGTCTGGCCATTGGTGACAATGAATATTTGTTAACTACAGATATTCAAGCTGTGTTTAAGGGAAGACTACTGTCTGGCCATCATTGCACAGAATCTTGAGAAAGATGAAGATTTTGTCGATCTAGATTTGGATAAGTATCTCTTATTAGATTCAAATGTCAAGGATAGTGAGTTCCATTCTGCTCTACCGACACATTATCTACTATGATGTACAAGGATGCAAAAAGCTATGAATCCAACCTTCCCACTGAAGGGGAATTTCAGGATATTCAGCAAAGACTTAATATTTCACACATGGGAAGGGAAGGGGCGTCCTCATTGGTGGTCCAGGACACTAACTCAACAATCAATATATGGACAGATGATTTACTTGTTAATGACGAAAATTAGAAGGTGTATTTACTTGTTAAGGTGTATTTACTTGTTAATTACTTTTTATCGTGCTGTGAGTAGCTTATTCTATTTGTTGTGTTGGCTCATTGACAATATTGTTTTGCAACTGGTTGTGTTTGAGGATAAGTTTCTCAGGTGCAGAGCAGGCAAATGCGTGGGAGGACTCGGAATGGACACAGCACTGGGAGAGTACATAAACCGATTGAAGTTTCCACAATTCATTATATTCCACAAGAAATTCTCGAAAGACAATGCAGAATTTCCTTTGTTTGCAATCAAGACATTATCCAGATACCTTGGGGCATATCCCGTAAGGTAAAATATAGATAAAGTCATGCTTTTGGAGAAGCAGTTAGCGTTTGCGAATCTTTGGGCAGGCCCCTGGAGTCTATGCACTAAGGAGTAAATATTACTTAGCCTATACTACTTATGGATTGGTGTGTGGGATTAAGGATCCTAATATGCTAAGTGATTATGGCAAAAGGGAGCTTCTCAGATTCACAAAACCGAGGGTTCTTCTAGTTTGCCAATTTTACAGGATGTTGCAGAGCCATCTTCGAAAAGGGCAAGGCTTCATGCACCCGAGGATGTTAGTGAGCAAGTTAAGGAGTAGTAGTATATCCTATCTCTTGTAATAATATTCTCTCTCGTGTAATGTCATGACAATTTTGCATATGATCATTTCTGAATTTGAAATGTTAATCATGGATCTATGGGTATCCAAATCTTCCCATTTCTTTGTTTTGTTCCTCGGCATTCTGCATGCTTAATACTTGCATTAGATCTCCTCCATATATCTTGTTTTCTTTCTTTATTCACAAGTTTTACTGCTTGATTAATTTCGGATGCTTTGAACTGCTGCTTCTTTTTGGCTTTGTGTACAAGCTTCCTATATGTCCACTGATGTAATTCCTCTAAACTGTTAGCTTTTTCTACTCCTCCACCATGTCTTGTATGATTGAAATACCCGGAGCATGATTAATAATGTGTTTTCTCCATTCCCTGGGTTGACCATATTGATAAACTACCATACTTGCAAACCAAGGTGTATGATGGTATATGATATGCTTCAAGAGAATAAAAGAATACATTAATTAGTATATTTTTCAATATACAGTATAAAAACTAGTTCAATGCATAATCAATCTAATACCATATAGTGGGTGGTGTGTTGATCTGTCCATGCATCAATCATTGATTTCCTTGAACTCATTTAGCACTGTTTGAAATATCTCATGGTCCTCCGTCCACACTTTCTTGTCACAGAACTTAAACATAGTGTCTAGAGATTTCCACACCTTGGCTTTCCGTGTTCTTGCTTGACCATTGTCTGCATGGTCTACTACTGCATTGTGAACGCACTTCCATCTATTGTATTTTACGATCTGCACTGATCGTCTTCTTCTACGACCTTCTGGTCTTGGGGGGTTCACCTCAAAAAAATTTAGTGTACCACGTGCGACCAAAAGGAGGGGTATTTTAATTCAAATTTTGGAAAAATTTTAACAAGATTACAATAACAGGAGGGGTATTTTAATTCAACTTCAAAAAACAAAATCCAACAGTTCATAAGTAAAGAGGGGTGGTTTGATTGGGGGAAAAATTTTAGTTATTAAAGGGGTTTTTTAAATGCCCCTTAAACACACATGATACATATGATTTTTTAGAAGTGCACCCTTTGAGCTTTTGGTGTTGGCTCAAATAGAAACCTTCTTGCTTTAACACCCCCAATGGAAGGTTTCTTAGGTACATTCTTCCCATCCTTAGACCTTTTTTCATCTTGTTCAATTTTTGCATGTCCACCATGCAAACCAATGTCTGATAAAACTTTCTCTAGTGCTTTGATGGATGTAACCTTTGCTATATTAGGCTGTAGAGTCCATGCAAAACATATGTATAAAAATAAGAGTTTTTCAATGATTCTGCAAAGAGTATGCATTGTACAAATGTGGACACTTGACAATGGAATATCAAGAACTGGCTTGAAGTTTGGGTCTTTCAAGTGCCTATCCTATGCCTTCTTCCAATACCTCTTATCAAACACCTTTGTACTGCACATGCAATATAAGCAGGGACTTTTTGAATTGGCACCCTTTGACACATTGTGCATACATTTCAGAGATTTAAGATCACCCACCATATGCCACTCCACCTTATATTGTCCCATACCTTCCACATCCAAGATTTTGCCATTTCTCAGCTCGCTGATGATCTTGGGTATCGATGTCTTATGAAAGACCCAATGCTAAACATCAAAATTCTCTGATTCTACCTGCAATACATAAAAAACATAGGAATGCAACACCCATTAGTGTTTTTTATATGTAATTCTTTTTTCACAAACATATCCGAGTCTAATAAATTTTACCTCAAACAATCCCAACAACAGTATATTGTTTTCAGATTGAACACTAAACCATCTAGGATCATCTTTTAGAATAGATGTATCAAGTGCCCTGTTCATCAGTGTGATGGTAACCCTTCCTAACTTTCTCTCCTTCACAATTTGACACTCATCAAGCTTTAGCACAAATTTGAGGACACCATCACATTCTTCAGGAGTAACTTCAAACAATTGAACAACATATGATTGTAAGGCCTCCAAGTCGTAGAAAATATTATTGTACCTATTGTAGACCACATCTGCTGTTGGTGCAACATAGGTGTCTTCGATATGAAATGGGGTTCCCAGTGCTTGCAGTACCTCTTCATTTACTTGTTTACGCATTTTTTTTACCAAAGAAAGATTTGGCAATAATGATCCTTTCATACTAGAATCCTTTATCTTTTCATGCAAAGTCTTATAAATGGCTGAGTACCCTCTGTGTGATATACCAACCTCATCAAGTATTGCTTGGATGTCCTGTGGATTGAGTTGATTCTCTTTGAAAAAGTCGTCTATTTACTTTTCTAAGACCTTCTTATATTTCTTCTCGTTCATCAGTGCTTCTGCATACTGGGCGATCTAAAAGAAGACTGAAATGTGCGCCAGAAGGTTCTGTCGATCAGGGTGTAATAATGATCTGATATCATATTGAAATGCAAAAATTGATATACATGAACATATGCAATAATGATTTCTATTCATAAAATATCAGAATAGAAACAATAAACCAGTTAATAGAAAGGAGCTTACTTGATTGCATGTATTCTCTTCATGATGCCACCACCTAGCTTCATTTGCTTAATATTCCTTAGTTTTATTTTGTCATCTACGGAGACCTAATGAGGTCTGCTTATGTATTAATTCAGACATTTGTTTTTCAAGCCGTGAAATGGTTTCCTTATTGCTTAATAACATCTACACACAATGCTCCATGGTTTTCTTCAAATGAATGTTATCCTTCTCAAACAAATCTCTTTCTAATTTAAGAACATTGCTTGTTGCTTCCAAATTATGTGTATATCCTAGGAGCCCATTATAGCCATCTCCAACAAAGTTAAGCAGAGATGTCGTATTCCTAAATGGGGGTACGGAGTTTGTAAAAGGATCTTTTGGATATAACCTCCCATCAATCCATAAATCTATGTTTTTCTTCCCTTGCATCCTCAAAATTTCTTTAGAAGCAGTACATAAAGTATTAGGTTTATTTCTCTTACTTAGAGGTTCATATTCATGTTCAAGCTCGATGTGCAAGTTGTAAATGTCTCTTTTCTCTGTATTCCTCCTTGCTCTTGATCCCTCTGCCATCCTCTTGATTCTCTCTGTGTTCCTCCTTGCTCTTGATTAGTAAGGTGCCAAAATAGTAAAAAGAGTAAAGAGTTCAACTAATTTGCAAGAAAAACCTTGATTTTGAAGATACTAATACCTACAAACTTTGATATATAAAACCTTCGAAACTTGAGGTAAAGTTCCTTGCATGGAGGGAACTCGAAAACCTTCGAAATTTAAGGTGAAATTTCTTTTAGGGAGGGAACTCGAACTTTTTTTGGATGATCCTTGGTTCAAATTTCAAGAAATATTCTATTTCGGCTTGTATGTAGAGATTTTGAGATATAAGCCATTAAACTTAGAGAATTGACCAATTCATTGTTCACATAGTACATATAGTACATGAACAAATTGAAGACTTCGAGAACTAGCAATATTCTATCATTTTTATGTACATTTAAGAATAGAAATATATCTTTTATATCTCAAGAAAATGCCAAGAAAAAATACGCCAAAATCAATTTCACCTTATTTTTTAGGCTTTTTGGATTATCTCTCTCGAAGCTTAGTTGGCACTACTTAGAGGGCCCAAAGTTGAGTCCAAAATTTCCCTAATGCCATGGCTAGTACAGAAAGATCCCTCTCATTAAAAAAAAAGATCTACTTCTCCCAAGCATCATGAACATGTGCCAAGGCAGTCCCCAACAGAACTTTTGCTTCAGGGTCAAGAGTGCTCCTACACTGCCACGGAGATGGCCATACCAAGGGCTCTGGAATCAAAGGGTTAAGAAGAGCTACACAAGCTCTGTGATGGTACTTGATAGCGATGAAAAAAGGAGTGTGCCCTTGAGAGGTTCTTGGCAACCTATATGTACCCCATGCTAGAAGATTTGTTACACATTCAGTTGACTCACCTCGATCCGCAAAATGCAAAGGCATTCTCCCAAATCTGAGGCTGCTTCAAGATTATCCAAAGGCAAAGGAGGTGCCCATTGTATGTCCCAGTCCTCCCATGGGATGCATTGAAACCTGAGGACATTAGCTCCCCCTTCCACCACAACTCAATGCAAGCTACTACCATGCTTGCAAGCAAACATCAAGGGTGTCTGGTTGTGATGAAGTCATGCATCCACCATAGCCCCATTCTCCAAAAACAGCAAAAGCACATTCGGTTGGCCAAGGGAAGCTGCATGGTGGAGAGGAGAGAGGGCACCATGTGAGAGGGAACCATTGACAAGCTTGGACTTGTGGTTAAGAAGAAGCTTTACATGCTACAGATCACCTTCTCCAATGGCAAGAAGAAGATCCCACTCGGCATCCCTCCATGGCATCTTGCAACAATCCCCATAGCCAAGATTCTTCTATTTTCCTCTCTTTTGCATCCCAATGTGGACCAAAACTGAAGCTTCTTTTGGGCTTCTTTTTGTAGCTACATGTGGCAAATCATCACAAAATTTGGTAACTAATCAAGCTTTGATAAAGTTTTTATGTGCATTTCATGTTACTATGTGCAACAACCCATCGTAAATATGAACTGATCATAGCCCTCTGTGGCTTTCCCTTGCCCAAATCACATCTAGGGTGATGCTTTGGTGGAGCTTCCCTGAGATTTTGCTCTTATCCAGCACATAATTTTGCCCAATCAAGGCTCTCACCGTGTTTCTCTGCCCAAATTCACATCAAAATGATGGGTACTGAGTTTTTTATTTGGTGCTGTTTTTTGATATTTTTGCTACTTTTTTTTACCTTTCTTGCTGATGCCATTGCGACAACCTATCATAGTGTAAAGTGTCCTTTGGTCATGACGCAATCCTCCTTCCATAGAGCTTGAGAGAGAGGTGTGAGAGGGTGGGTGATAGGGGGAGCGTGGGCAATGGTGAGGAGGGGTGTGCGAGGGGGGCGGGCGTGTGGTAGGTGGGGAGAGATGAGAGAGGGGTGGAGTGGTCAAGGAGAGGGAGAGAGGGGTGGGGACAGGGAGAGAGGGGTGGTAGGTGGGGTGAGGAGAGGGGTGGGGTAGTCGGTGAGAGAGGGAGGGAGAGAGTTGTCGGTGGGGAGAGAGAAGGGGGGAGTAGGCTATCACGCCCTCGCTTATGTAGCCAGCTGGAGCCATTATGCCAGTCGTAGTCTAGCCATGTGAAGCAGCGTCCGAACAGCAGTCTGCCTATGGCGAGAACATCGTCGTCATTACAATTTTTTATTTATTTTTTGTTTTGAAGCAGCATCCTAATAGCGGTGGTTGGGAAGCGAGAGAGGGGGGTGGGTGACGGTGGGCGCAAGAGGGAGGGTTGATGGTGGGTGAGAGAAAGGGGGTCGACGGTGGGCGCTAGAGGGAGGGTTGATGGTGGGGTTGACGGTGGGCTCGGTGAGTGAGAAAGGCGGAGGCGAGCCGGGGAGCTGTGGGTAAGGGTGACAGGAGGGGGGAGGGGTGCGCACCCGAGAGAGAGGGGGGGCTGGCAGGTGGTTGGCCATAGGGTGGGTTGGGTGATTGAAAGAGGGGGCTGGGGGGTAGTAACTGGTCGGCGGGGTGAGGAGAGAGGGGGTCGGTTGGTGCATATGACAGGGGTGCGCTGGTGGGTGAGGGTGACGAATGGGGAGCGAGGGAGGGATGTGATAAGGGGGAAGGGAGCGAGGGAGGGATGTGATGAGGGGGAAGGGGGTGTATGGTCAAGAGAGCTGAGGGGGTTGATGGATGAGGGTGACGCGAGGGTGTGGTGAAGAGAGAGGGGGTTGGTTCGCTGGCAGGTGAGGGTGACGGGGAGGGAGGAGATAAGGGGGTGTGTGGTCGAGAGAGGTGAGGGGGTTGACGGGGCGAGCAGGCGGTGAGGAGAGAGGAGGTCGGTTGGTGTGTATGAGAGAGGTGCGCTGGCGGCGAGTGAGGGTGAAGAAGGGAGAGAGAAGAGAGGGGGAGCACACGAGAGAGAAGGAAAAGGAAGGGGTGGTTGGTGAGCGATGGTGAGAAGGAGAGGGTGGGGAGAGGAAGAGGGGGGCTGGGGTGGGCCCGGTGGGGTCGATTAGAGAGAGGGTGGTCGGCGAGAGAGGGGGCATGGGTGAGTGAGCAAGGGGGGCTGGTCGGTGGGAATGCCGCAAGGCGGCAGGAGGGGTTGGTCGGTGGAGAGAGAGGAACAAAGGGGTTGAGCGGTGAGGGGACAGAGAGAGAGAGAGAGAGAGAGACGTTTTTTTTTTTTTGGAGGTGGTACTTTTTTTTGGGAGAAAAAAAAACTAAGGGGGGAGTTTTTTTTCTTTTTTGCCTTTGAATGGGAAAAAGAAAACTAGGAGGGGTTTTTTTTGTTAGGCTTGAATCGTTGAGAAAAAAGGGGGGATGGTTGGTGAGAGGGGGTGGGGAGTAAGAGTAAGTTGTGCAAGAGGAAGAGAGAGAGAGAGAGAGAGATGAGAGGGGGTGACGATGAGGTTTAAGAGATTTTTTTGCATTAAGATTATGCTTAATGCATTATGCATTAATTCCTTAATGCATTATGGATAAAGCATTAAGCTTATGAATAATGCACATGACCATGGCTCACACATCCCTCACAAAATTAGGATTTCTAGGTTGTGATGCAAGTCACAATCTTATGTCCTATGAATCTTGGATATTGAACAAACTCAAACTAACTTCTATAACTACCTAGGTGTACTCACTGTGGGCAATCGCTTGGTGGATTGTTTTAACACGTGTAAAATGGTATTTTTATCCGACATGCATGTTGAAGGGAAGTTATTTGTTACACCTCCTTCAGAATTACCCAAGAAAGTGAATGTAGAAATGTGGGTGCTAAAATCTACAACACCTGACCAGAGTTGTCCATGTAGCCAAACAAAAAAATCTTCACTTAAGTTAATATTGTATTAGCATAAAGAGAGTGTTAGTGAAGCAAAAAAGAGGGTGAAAGTCTAATGAGGGACCCGAGGAACCACTAGAAGATTAGCCACCACATGGGGATGCCCTATTCTCACGACTTTACTGTACATATCATCTGCTTCAGGCATGGTGGGTTCTCTCTGCACAGTGGCTCTACAACTATTGTTGAAGTGCTGTAACTTGTGTTTCCTAAGCTTGTGGAGCTTGGGCTTTTTATAAATATCCATGCCTACATTAATCTATTTGCTAATTATCCACTCTTAATTATTTGCTAATCACTTTGCTAATTACATCTTAATTATTTACTAATTACATCTTAATTATTTGCTAATCACTTTGCTAATTACATCTTAATTGCTAATCACTTTGTTAATGATGTTGATTCTAGTGTTTGATCCACCATAGCTCAAGCCCTTGGTTAGAGGCTGTAAAAGAGAAGATGTAAATGTGAAAGAACCTGTGAAAAGGTGAGAAGAATCTACTGGGAGAGAATAAAGGGTAGCATGAGAAGATTTAGGAAGTGTGGAGATATTCTGGGAAAAGTGAAGAGGTGGAGAGAATCAGGGAAAAGAGGTGGAGTGAATCATGGAGAAATCAGTGGGATTTGATGCTTGGATGTAAGCTCTATAAATTGAGGCATTGCCCTAATGAGAATTTGCTGGTTTTTGATTATCCATGCCTACATTAATCTATTTGTTAATTACGTCTGTCCCAACAAAGTAACCTGTCCCAACAAAGTAAAACCACCTCTGAGCCACCGATGATGTAGGCCACGTGGTAGATAGATATGTATGTGTGAGCACTTTAGTCAAGGTCGCAGGCAACTATAGTAAGCCTTGGACACATAGAGAGAGAGTGTGTCAAGGACTATGAGTTTAGGGACTCGAGGCACTGGTCGCGGGCTATCAAGTAAGAGAGAAACTTGGTACAGGGTCCAGGTGTGCTAAGATAACTTGAGGGGAGGTGTGCTAGGCACTAGTCGCGGACTATCAAGTAAGGGGAGGCAAACTTGGTATAGGGTCTAGGTGTACTAGGAGTATTCACTTGAGGGGAGGTGTTGATGAATAGGGTGTGTGCGGGAACAAGCCCTTGGTTAGAGGCTGTAAAAGAGAAGATGTAAATGTGAAAGAACCTGTGAAAAGGTGAGAAGAATCTACTGGGAGAGAATAAAGGGTAGCATGAGAAGATTTAGGAAGTGTGGAGATATTCTGGGAAGTGTGGAGATATTCTGGGAAAAGTGAAGAGGTGGAGAGAATCAGGGAAAAGAGGTGGAGTGAATCATGGAGAAATCAGTGGGATTTGATGCTTGGATGTAAGCTCTATAAATTGAGGCATTGCCCTAATGAGAATTTGTTGGTTTTTGATTATCTATGCCTACATTAATCTATTTGTTAATTACCTACTAATTACGTCTTAATTATTTGTTAATTACCTACTAATTACGTCTTAATTATTTATTAATTACCTACTAATTACGTCTTAATTATTTGTTAATTACCTATTAATCTATTTGTTAATTACCTACTAATTACGTCTTAATTATTTGCTAATTACTTTGTTAATGATGTTGATTCTAGTGTTTGATCCACCATAGCTCATCACAATGCTCTTATTTCAATACTCCAAACATCAATCAACAGTTGAACAAAGACTTGGGTAGCACCAAGTTCCTACAAAGGTGTAAATAGGGACCCTAGGCTTGCCTCTACAACCTTCAAATGATCCTCTAGCTTACAAGTACTCCCTCTGCTCTGGTCTAGTCCAAATCTTCTCACATTGTTTCCTTCTCTTCTTTCTGTGTGCTCTCATGTCCTTCTCTACAATGGGTTCTCCCATAGCCTCTCTCCTATTCTACGACCTTCTGCCCAAACAAAGACTCCTTCATGGACAAATGACCACCCTACTTCTCCTACCTTCCTAACAAGAAACTACCATGCATTGCCTTCAAGCTCTCCCATGCACATTTCCTTCATCATGTAGATTTGTTGGATCTCTCATATCTTCATGCATAGTTTCCCTTTTAGCAAGTGTATGGCCTTTCTATTTATTGGTCACAGTGTTTTCATACTACCTTGGTAGACACTTTTTGTGTACACCTTACATTGGAACCAACTGAATTCTAGGTAGGGGCCGGGCAATTGAGTCGCTCGGGCTTATCCCTACGTTCTATATGCTAGATACTTTAGCTATCCCATAGTCACCCATTTCCATGCGTCCCCCACCACCTTCCACTTTGCCTACCTCTCACTCTTCCATTTTTTCTACTCCTCGTCCTTCAGCTCCTCCTTGTGTTTAGTGCACTCATGTCCCCTTCACATAGCAGACCCCACTCACATCCACGATGCCATCTCCCCAGCATGTGGCATCCTCACGACTCTACTTAGGTGGTGATAGCTTGAGGGCTTCTCAGAGCTATCGTGGTGATCTAGTAGTGGGGGAGGTGGGTGTGATGGATGCTTTGGGAGAGGTGTGCGGTCACCTTCACCTATGGTGAGACAGATGACATGCCCATGGGGATGGTATGCTTTATTATACCCTTGATGAGGAGAGCGGGCCATTTATGGACAAGATGGGGTAGAGGATTTATTATACCTTCTGTCAATTAATCAACCAAACCTATAAAGATGCCTTCAAACAATGGGGAGAGCATAAGGATAGAGATTTCATGTATGTGGTGCAATGCATGCTGTTGAGAAATGTGATGCCTACTCATGTTTATGTGGTACATGTGTGTGTCAACTTAGATGTATTGGATGTGTATGTATTTGGATGTGTTTCAACTTAGGTTATGATCTAGCAAAGGTTAGAATGGACAATCAATGTAAAAGGTGAAAAAGAGTCTAGAATGTGATAGAAAAGGAGAATATCTAGTGATGCAAGCAATGATGTATGGGGGAAAGTGGATGGTAGCTAGCATGTGGCTAGAAAGTGATGTACCGAGCTTATTTTCAGTAATGTTAGTCGTGAGTATGTGATTATCCTTGATTCATACCTTGATTATCTTCATTAATGTTAATACTATGCTTTAACTATGTCTTCTTCTATCTTCCACCCACCATAGCTCACTTCTCATGGTTATGCACTCAATAATCTTTTCTAATCCACTTCTTTCAACATGGTATCTAGAGCTAGGCTCTGTATTTCATCTCCCAACATTCGTCACTCATCAAGTAGATTAGTGCTGCATTATTTAAGACATAACCTCAACCTTATCGTCTTCATAACCTGTTGCAAAAAACCATCCTATGGTGGAGGGCTTTCCATTGCCTATTCTCTCCACCATTGTGTAAAACCTCTTTAATGCAAGAAGATCACATCATGATGTCCATGTAGCTCCGAGAAATCGGGCTGATTTGACACAGATCGACAAACTCATCAACACAAAAGCCGGTGCCAAGTTTTTTGGAAAAAAATCACGATCAGTGTTGCTCTAGTTGAGATGGTCTAATTCAAGCTAGGGTTGGGGATTTTTTAGCATGCTCTACAAGCTTGTGAAGTCAGAAATCAATTTGGTAAAGTGTGGTGAGAGATCCAGACCTGCTATCCTTTTTTGGTGAGACTCATTAAGTTTTCTTAATCCAAAATTTATGCTTCTAATCTCAATTAAGAGAGACCTAACATCACCCTCTCCTACTGCTATTCCATTTTCCAAATGTGCTTGGTGCAATTGTATGCATAACTTCTTCAATTACTTGCTCAAAGTCTATCTTCATTATTTTGGGGATTAACATGGGATTAGTGAAATTAATCAATGATTAGTAACCAATCTGATCCAAATCTCTTCTCTAATCTTTGTATGGAAGTAGACACTATCAAAGCAAGTGTATAAGCTTGTGGGTAAGACCCTTCTCATTGAGCCATGGCTACTCAAATCTTAGTGGATAAATTTAGTGGTGAAGGATTTCATAAATGGCAAACAAAAGTCATGTATTTACTTATGCAAAAGAAGCTTTGGGGGTAGTAAATGGAGATGAGCTCAATGAAGGGAGAGAGGCTAAGGTCAAAGCATGGATAAATAAAGATAGAAAAGTTATGGCCATCATTGGGTTAAGTCTTGGGGATAATATTATTAGCAAAACAAAGAGCATGCCAAAGAAGCATGGGATAAGCTAGAGAAACTATTTGGAGCTAGGGTAAAAATTTAGAAATAAATATGAAAGTATAATTTTATGGGCTTGATATGGAGTTCAAAGACTCATTTGTGAATATGTAGGTAAGATGAAGAGCATTATGATGCAACTTACAAGTATCAAGGTACCCATGGATGAGAAAGATGCTGTAGTTTTAAATCAAAAGCATTATGATGCAACTTACAGGTATCAAGGCACCCATGGATGAGAAAGATGCAATTGCAATTTTAAATCAAAAGCATGCCTCAAGAGTTTTCTTCGGTGGTAACAACTTGTCACGTAGGCTGTAATGCCTATGACCGACGGCAGACCGGCGGATGGCCATGTCCGGGGTTCAGTGGGAGAGGACGCCCATGCGGAGTCATGGGCGGCCAGGCTAGTGTGGACGGCAGGCCACACACTATATAGCCTGGGGGATGAGGGGCAATCCTCATTCTTCCTCTATGGCTGGGTGGTGAGCCAGAGGCCGTCCCCTCCTGTGGTAACGCCCGTAGTGGCGTTACGGATATCTAACACTGGTATCAGAGCATGGTTCGATGGGATTGTCAGAGCCCGCGTGTGACCGGGGGACCGGAGCCCACTCGATGGTTTTCAACCATTCATCTCCTCATCCTTATCTCCAATGGAGTGTGTGGAGGGAGGCGGCCAAGAAGAATGGAAGGGAAGAACTCTCTCTCTCTCTCTCTCTCCCCGTCACACACAGCAAACGAATTGCAGGTAAGAGCTCGTTTTTTTTTCTCTCTCTCTGCGTTGAAGCTTGTGTGCAAAAATTTTTGGTTTGGTGTGGGGGGGCGAAACCAGCCCCACGACCCGTCTCTACTGTGTGTGGGAAGGGCGGCACCAGCCCCACTGTCTGCGAAAGACTCGTTGAAGTATTGTATGGGGGGGGGGGGATTTGCTGGATCAAGGTGACCCTCGTTTGAGGGGGGGCGAAAAGCCTGTGGGTGGCGGCCAGGCCTTACCCGGCTAGCCAGGCCAGCCAGGCGTTGATTGCTACGCTTGAGGAGCTGAACCGCGTGCCTTCTGAGGCGCTGCTGAAAATTTCAGAAAATGACGTCTGTGATACAAGGAGTTGAGCTGCGTTTGAGCCACTGGTTGCAGCGAGCCGTTACGCCTCCGCTAAGCTAGTTGCAGCCGCTGGTTGTAGCGGCGGCCAGGCCTTACCCGGCCAGCCAGGCTGGCCCAGGCGGCCAGCCCAGCGGCGGCGGCGGGCGGCCAGGCCAGCCCATAGGAGGCCATGCCAGCGGGCGACCATAGGCGGCCAGCCCAGCGGGCGGCCATGCCAAAGCGGCCAGGCTCCCCACGGGCGGGCGGCCACGCCCAAGCGACGAGGGCCGGCCCGGCTCGTTATTTTTTTTTAAAAAAAAATTCACATTGGCGATCAGCGATCAGCGAGCAGCTAGCCAAACGGTGGCGGCCAGGCTCCCCATGGGCGGGCGGGCGGCCACGCCCAAGCGGCGAGGGCCGGCCCGGCCCGTTATTTTTTTTAAAAAAAACACAAAACAACGGTACACCCCACGAAACAAACCCACACGGCCGTGTGGCCGTAGTGCCCGTTTTCCACGAAAGAGACCCACCGCACATGGCCGTAGCGCCGCGTGCTAAGAGAGAGACAAATCCCACGGCCGTAGTGCCGAGTCCTTTGAGAGAGAGACGTTCTATGGCCGTTGTGCCTAGTGAACACTTCTATGGCCGTAGCGACTCGAAAGTAGCACATGTGGTGATCACACATTTGGTTCAGAGAGACTAAATTTAAGCTGAGCATAGACTTAGTATTGACCATCAAAGTCACGTAGTTTGGCTATAGTGTAAATCTAAAACTGCGGTGTGTTTTACTTGGGCTAAGAGGACCGGCAATGGCGTCAGTTGTGCCCAAACTAGACAAAGTGCTTATCACGAGAAATCAAGGTAAGCCTTATTGAGCCGTAGTGCTCATAACCCTTCACAATCTTTTAACAGTTGCTAGAAGATTGTGATAAACTTTGGCAAATGAGAACCATGTACAAGCGTAGTCTTGATGTGGTTATGCCTTGTGTCCAAACAAGTTGCTTACTGTTTGTAGCAACAAGAGAGCCTTGGCCCGTAGAGGCAAGCTGGCCCTTGTTGGTAGTAACAAAATAGTGTCACTACTTGGGCCTAGAGAGTAGTGACTAGTTTGATTTAGTCACGTACATTGCCTTGTAAAAGTAATCCCTAAGGTGTGTATTACTTAGGATAAAGGGGCTAGCAGTGCTGCTAGCAGTACTCAATTGAATGGTTTATCTAGGAGTACTAATCTGAGGGATTAGCATACGCCTAGATAATAATAGCAGATTTAGGATTGATTTGTAGAAATCAAAGGTAAATCTGAAGGGGTATAGTCTTGAGATGTAATGCTCAATGCCCTTATAGAAGATGATCGAAGAGAACTGCTCTTACTAGCATGGTTTTCTCTTCTTTTTATTGCCATGCGTCGACATCCCACTGCTCGAGAGTTGGTGGTGATCTTTCAAGGGGAGAAAGAGCCTTTTTATATGTCACATCAATTGGTTTGGTGGTAATTTGATGGTATGGGACATCAAATTCTCACGGAATCGATTGTAGTCTTGGTGGAATGGGACGCCAAGGCTTGTGCATGTAACTTGACTCTTTGGCAGGTCTGTATGTACACTTGTCTGGAGTGATAAAGTGTGCAAGATAAAATTTGAACTTTGAAAATTACCAAATATAGCCATAAGTTGGGATAAAACCCAGTTACAGAGTTCGGAGAAGCTCTAGGTAGCAAGACCATGATGGTGTACTAGTGCTAACAGAGTGATTTAGTTCCGGAGTGATCTAAATCTAGAGGTTAGCAGTAAGACTAGTTTGGTTGGACAGTTTCATGCATGGGGGATGCCCTATAGCATTTTGCAAGCGTAGTCTTGCCTATGTTCAACATAAGTGTGCGATTGTGAGCACATTTTAGTTGCTACCATATGAATTTGGGAAATATATTACTTTCCTACATAAGCAATTGTAATATTGCATGACAGGCTATTTTGCTTACAAAGTTCATGTGCATGTAAACCTATAAGTCGTATGACCCCTGGGGAATGAGTGGAGCATTTCTAGGATTTAATAAGATTTTACATGGCAATAGTGAGTAGTATCTCACTCCAGACGAGCCTGGTTGTTGTTAGTATCGGATCCGACGTATGTAGTGTACATAAACTCGGGCTGAGTTAGGATAGGAGGCTAAGTCGGAGAGCTTAGTGGTAAATCCTACTGTATCTGGTGAGTTTTGACTTAACCGGAGTGTTAAGAAGTAAACTCAAAGTCTGGGGCTGAACTGGAGTGTTCGGAGGCAGACATATCTTTTGTTAAATCGGAGAATTTAGCAATAGATGAGCTTGGGGTGAACCATGGTACCCAGGAAAAAAGCTCTTCACACTAAAATAGTGCACAATAATTTTAGGGTGATAAAAATCCATCTCGCAGGAATGTTTTACAACTTTCCATAGATGATAGATGAAGACCATGTACTTTACGGAGTTAAAGTACATAGGTGGTGACTTCGGCGCCACATTTTTGTAGGAAGTCACCAGTGGTGTGGTTAGGTCAGCCGAGACTCCACAAGACCTATGCACTAGTTTTTAAGTTGACCTCTATGATAAGGACGTCCAAAAATTCGTGTTGTAATACCAGAAATTGTACTGCAATGTGCAATGGAGGGGTCAATTTATGTAGCAGCAAGTGACTTAAGCATCTTGTTATAGATGGTTGTATATGGTACTCCCACTCGGGGGAGGTACGCCATTGGGTACGGAGTTACTCACAGACTAGTATGTCAATTTGTGTAGTCACTTCTTAGCAGCAAGTGACATAAGCATCTTGATATAGATGGTTCTATATGGTACTCCCACTCGGGGGAGGTACGCCATTGGGTACGGAGTTACTCACAGACTAGTATGGAGCTACTAGTGTGATGATGGTGGGTACGTAGTTACTCACTACTAATACATAGCTGCTAATAAAATTAAGATCCTCGAGTGAAAGATACTCTAGATCAAGATTTTAAATTACCGAACCACAATCCATGAGTATCGAGGTACTCATAAATATGTTGACGTTGCTCAAATCGAGGGACCGATTTGTTCGATGTTATGGAATAAGCAAGGAGAGTGGAGTAACTTAAAAGTTACACATCACTAGTCCTAGTGAGTTGTCGAGGTCATCCGTAGTTTGATGATCCCCTCTACCTATCAGATAACATTCAATTTTGCAAGCCCTGGCATTTAATCCGTAGTGATTATGAGTTTGGTGTGAAATATGGTTATGAAGTTCTTACAAGAGTACTCGTTTATTTGCTTGTCATTGGTTATAGCTTGGTAGAGATTGCCACCTGTGATGGGTAGGTAGCTTTGCCGCTATAATGAGGAGGCAGATAACAATGTTCTCATAGTTATACTTCATACCAACACCAAACAGGGATAGGATGAAATTCCTAAGTTCATCATCACGAAGTACTGTGATGTTTGCATTTATATTGATGTATGATGTAATGAGACATTGGGCTTGTGTAATTACCATCAATTATCTAGCAACCTATGGCTTCGCAGCAAGCTCAGTCATTATCTGTGGATTGATAATGTGGTTATTAGTAGTTTGGAATTTTTCTTGATAGATGGTACAACCCACCCAAATGATTCATAAGTGTGTAACCGCTTATGAAGGGTAATAATATGCAACAATGAAGCACTTTGTTACAAGTGTGAAACCACTGATCTGTTGCAAAGCAGTTTATCAATAGTACCACCATATGTGCGTAGACACTATACCACATCTTCGTTGCAAGATGTTTAAAAGTTTCTTGGAAGGACTCAAGAATATAATATATGATATTAAACACGGTCTAGATTTGTTCTTGGACCTATGACTAGCGCGTAGTCCGCTTGAGAGTAGAGTTTTTGAGGACAAAAACCTTTCTTGAGGGAAAGGAGGGATATCCTCAAATATCACATAAACTCGAATAGTTGTGTGAGTCTAGACAATACTTGAAGGGATGTGTCTGGTAATAGCAACAAAGAGTTGTAAGTGATTGGATGTAACTCCAGACACCCGTAGTGGTGCAAGAATCTTTATCAAACATCTCCACATACTATATGGTCTACCCGCAGATATAGTATGGCATAAGAGATAGGAAGTTTGATTGTTATATTTGAAGGGAAATTTTCAAAACTTACATTTACTCTGAGTTAGAGTGGAGTTTAACCATCCGTAGATTGATGGTAGTTAGAAACTCAACAAGTTTCTAGAGCATATGCTTGTGCAAAGATGTTACTCTTAGAGAGAAAGTATCTCTCAGCTTTGGAACTAATCCTTGTGATGCATGATTAGATTGGCTCTAGTTTATTTCTCCTATGGCCGTAGAGCTTTCCAAGGAGAAGTTTTAACAAGTTGGTGATGCAACATGGTAGCGTAGTCTACAAATATCTAGTAGCATAGTCTAAGAACTTGTGCTACTAGAGTGCTCTCCAGTACATTAGCTTCTGTGCTAATGACATGATGCAAAATCAAGGCATGAAATTTGCCTTGGGATTTTGGTTGAAATACCAAATCACGGCTTGCGTGAGTACTACTAGACATTTGCTTACCAATGACTTCCCCAGTACGTCGGATTGCCCGTAGCAGTGTGGTCGAGCTCGACCGGACACGTGGGAGAAATATGCTAATTACTCTATTGACGAACGGGTACTTACTTTACAAAGGTAGAGTATGTGTACCAACTATTGGTGACTTTCGGGCCCAAATTAGTAAAGAAAGTTATGATAGTCCAAGTGCGGGTCATCCTGGGATTCAGAAGACCTATGCACTAGTTAAAAGACAGTTTTATTGGCCTAGTTTGTTTAAGGACGTCCAGACTTATGTGCTGAAATGCAGTAAGTACCAGGTCAATAAACATGAACGTCTTAAGGTTGAAGGACTACTCCATCCGCTGGAAATTCCTCAAGGGAAATGGGAAAGCATTTCCATGGATTTCATTACCGGTTTACCCAAGACGAGTCAAGGGAATGACTCAGTGTGGGTGGTAGTGGACAGGTTAACTAAACTGGCAAAGTTTATTACCACAAAAAAACTGTAAAAACGCCAGAGTTGGCAAAACTCTTTATTGAAAATCTCTACAAGCTATATGGCCTGCCCGCAGATATAGTGTTGGATAGAGATAGAAAGTTCAACAGTCATTTTTGAAGGGAAATCTTCAAAAAGTTGGATACTACTCTGAGTATGAGTACGGCAGATCATCCGGAGTCTGATGGTCAAACTGAAAGAGTTAACCAAATTCTAGAGGATATGTTGCGTTCTTATGTTAGTAAGAAGCAATCTAATTGGGAAGAGTACTTGCCCTTATTGGAGTTTGCCTATAACAGCTCCAAACACTCAGCGACTAGATTTACACCATTCATGTTAATGTATGGATTCCAGCCGAGATCTCCGATGGGGCTGTAGGCCGAGAAAAGGAGAAGATTCAATCTGTCAAGGATTTCCTTGAAGATATGAATGATATGCTCAGAGCTGCACGAGAGAGCATTCGTAGCGCTCAAGATCACGCTAAAACTTATGCGGATAAAGGACGAAGAAAGGTGACCTTTGCAGAAGGTGACTTTGTATTCCTCAAGGTTTCTGCGCAGCAGAAGCCATGAAAACGGGAAAGTGTGATAAACTTTCTCCGAGATATTGTGGTCCTTTTAAAATCCTTAAGAAGATTGGGGACGTAGCATATAAACTTGAGTTACCGGAGAGTTCTCAAGTCCATCCTGTCTTCCATGTCAATAAACTGAAGAAATCAGTTCACGGGTTAGAGAACGCAGTTTCTCCAGAGATTTTGGTGGACTTGATAGAGCCACCAAAGATACCACATGAACCTGAAAAGATTCTACAGTATCGTGACAGACAAACCCGACATAAAGTGTACCAGGAGGTACTTGTTAAATGGACAGATAGGGATGAGGAGGTGGCAACCTGGGAACGCCGTAGTGCAATTTCCAAAAGGTTTCCCCAGTTTGTTTTCGAGGACGAAAACTCTTCTTAAGGGGAGGGTAATGTCACGTAGGCTGTAATGCCTGTGACCGACGGCAGACCGGATGGCCATGTCCGGGATTCAGTGGGAGAGGACGCCCATGCGGAGTCATGGGCGGCCAGGCTAGTGTGGACGACAGGCCACACACTATATAGCCTGGGGGATGAGGGGCAATCCTCATTCTTCCTCTATGGCTGGGTGGTGAGCCAGAGGCCGTCCCCTCCTGTGGTAACGCCCGTAGTGGCGTTACGGATATCTAACACAACTCTAACTAATCTTCTAAATCTTGCCCTTGAAGGTGTTGATCCTCCTTGTTTAAAGAAGATACCTTCTTGGGATAACACCCATTTGGGCACCAAGGGGGGGTGTGGAGAAATGTGGTGTCGACTCACGTTTATGGGGGTACATGTGTGTTTGTCCAGCAATGAGTATATGTATTTGGTTGTGTGTCAACCTTAGGTTATTGTCTCGCAATGAGTATATGTATTTGGTTGTGTGTCAACCTTAGGTTATTGTCTAGCAAAGGTTAGAATGGAAGTCAATGTAAAAGGTGAAGAAAAGTCTAGAATGTGGTCAAAAAAGGGAATATCTAGTGATGTAAGCAATGATGTATGAGGGTAAGTGGATGGTAGCTAGCATGTGGCTACAAATTGATATACCAAGCTCATTTTTAGTAATATAAGTCGTGAGTATGAGATTAGCCTTGATTCATACCTTGATTATCTTCATTATTGGCAATACTATGCTTCAACTATGTCGTCTCTTTCACCCACCATTGCTCTCACTTCTCATGGTTATGTACTCAATACTCTCTTCTAATCCTTTTTTTTCAACACATGCATGAGCGGTTCCCAAACCCAGCACACACGTTTTTTCAAAAAGTGGATAGTGACTACGGGAGGATCTTGGGCCCAAGGCCAATCGGAAAAAAAAAGTATAGTTGGAAAGGTAATTACATCCCCATGAAAGCGAAGAGCTTAGAGGCTAAAGAGGAAGGGGGATGTGCAACTTGCAAACAAGTTGGAATAGTGGGCTGAGGATTTATCAATCAACAAGAACTCAATGAACCAAAAGGACTCTCAAGGATGGAGGGGCCCTTGCCACTTGGTGCTAAGGCATCTAATCAAAGATTTAGCCGTAACGATGTGTGACATGTGTCCACTTGTCTGATCTTTTGCGAAAGGCAGGATGTGAAGTTTTGCATGGCTTTTGGTCCGTAGGAAACCGACGCGATGACGACGACGGGTTCGCACGCCAGCGTCACATCGTGAGGACCCCCGGCGAATTTAACGTCGGCGGATCTAACGTCGACGGCTGGAGATGACGGCGCCGTTCAAGCTAACCCTATCTCTCTCTTTCTGTTATTAACCCTAGCTTTGCGAGTTCGGAGCAAAAGCTCCCTTTCTTCATCTTCATCGCTTCTCCCTTTCTTGAATTGATGATCAGTTTTCAAAGACGACTGCCTCGGGCCTCCTCGCCACAGCACAACTTAACTAATTTTCAAAGAGTCCATATTTTGTCTGTCTTTCAGAGAGTTCTCAAAGAGTTCTCAAAGAAGGTAAGTAAGAGGATCGTCCAAGGTAAAATCTAAGGTGTTTATACTCTCTCTCTCCATTAGGATTAAGAGACCGAAGTAGTAAGCCCTTCTGTAAGCTCTTCTCCTATAAGCTCCTTTTTCGTTTTTTAAACTGCCCACGCACTTTCTTTTGCGTGTGTTCTTGATGATTTATTAATATGCCAACACAGTTTAAATGTGCCATTCTATATATCTACTATTATTGCTTACTGCATGGTTTGCCATTCTTCTTTTCCAAGACTGCTAGAGGGTAATAACGTCTATCTGACGACGAGAGAGAGCACGCTTGGAAACCCACACGAACGTTTTTGTGTGTGTGATCATGCGTGCTCTTTCGCGTGGTCAAATGTTCTTATTGCTATTCTGTTTATATAATTCAACAAAGAAAATCCATATGTACACATCTCATGTTGTAAGCGCAGATTTTGGCTTCTCCCGAGCAGAAGATGAAACTACACATATCACATTTCACCCATTTGTGATGTGGTTTGCTTCTTATTGAATCAACTTTACATCATGTGTTCCCTCTTACTCTGGCCCTTGTAACAAAGCTTATATCTGTGCTCCATTAGAATGATACTTACCTGATGTAAAGGTACTTTGCTAACAATTACATTATCTTGGCTTCATTCACTTTCAGCTGCACTCTCATCCATTAGCATGATACCTATCCGATCTAAAAGGTACTTTTCTAACAATTACATTTGTTTTGGCTATTATAGGTTTGCCTTAAGGTGAAGGTGCTTTTTTAACAACTATATCCTCTTGGATAGTTTTGCCTCAAGGTGTTGTTCATTTGTGATGTTCAATATGGTGGTCGATTTGAGGAGTTGTTAGAGAGAGGGCTGCCTCTTTTTGTGGGGGGAATGTAATGTGTTTATTTAGTGAGTGGCAATATCATCTTTCAATAGCTGCAGCCAACGGGATTTGAACTCACGCATTCACCTTAAGATTCAAACCCCTCAATGATTAGAGAGAGAACTTTCTTCAAAACTCTAATCTTGATCAACAAGAGCTTTCTTCTTGCATGAAAATGTATCAAAAAACTTAAGTTAGTGGGTGTAGGTGTATGGGGTTTGGGTAAAGACATAGTGTTCTTTGTTTTACTCACCAATGAGCTTCCATGTAAAAGTTTAGGAGTTTCGTATATGGAGTAAGGAAAAGAAGGGGGAAACATGAAGACATCATTCACCTGCTTGAAAGGGCATCCTTGGAGAGATTGAACTTTTCCTTCAATAGTAAATATGGATATTAAATGTGGTTTTGTAGGATGATGGGTTTGGAAAAAGATCAAGCTATCAATGACATGTTTATTATAAAGAGTCAAGTAACTAGCTTCTAGTTAACCTACTGACCTAAGTCATGCTAGGCTACACATTTGTGTGTGCATTCTTGAGTCTTACCTCAACTAAGTTGAAAATCTACAACCACTACAATACATCGGGAGCGTAGCAGCGTTGTTGAAAGGAAAATATCAACTACTATATTGTAAAAATATCTCACTTTGTTTGTCACTTCTTTTGCCGTCGCATAGTTTTATCTTTTTAATACAATAAACTTGTACTCTGAGTTCTTGTTTTGCAAGTTTTTGCCTTGTCTATCATCGTATTCTCCTCAAGCGCAAGCAAGGCATGTCTTGTGTTTTTCTTCATTTCTTATGCAAACAAGATTTCCATTAAAGCTTTCTTGTGTGAGTATTTCCTTTCTCTTTCTTCTCTTTTAAGTTTTTCTTTTCTTCTTTTTTCCTTCTCATTTTAGATTTGACCCTAACCCTAGCTTCTACATAGAAACCCTAATAAAGAGATTTGATGGAGAGCTCTCCATCAAAGCTCTTTATTATGTTTTTTATTTAGAAGTTAGGGTTAGGGTTACGCTATAATGAGAAAGAAAAAAGAAAGATTCAATAAGTTAGGATAAAATATTTCATTAAGATTTTTATTAAGATTAGGGTTTTGTATATGCTTTCTATTGGGGTTAAGATTAAGGTTACTAATACTTTTTATGCTTTTACATGTTATAGGGTTTGTAAGTTTTAAGATTTGTTATTTTTTCTTCCCTACACGGATAGCATAGCTTCTCTCGAGAGGTGGCTATATTCCTTAGCCTCATGTATGAGGTTAGTGTATAAACCTTATGCATAAGCCTCATACATAAAGGTAGTGCATAAACCTCATGTAGAAGACTTATGCATTACCAAATGTATAAGCTTCATACATGAGGCTTATACATAAGAGACGTTTGCATAAAGCATCATGCATAAGCCTCATGTATAAAGCTTATACATTAGCGATAAGCCTCTATGTATAGCCTTATACATAGGCTTATTGGAGAGACGGAAAACTCTCTCACTTGTAGCAAGAGTAGTATGATCCACATGTAGCTCAATCCAATGGCATTTGTATCCCTTTCGGAGCTAGGGATTCAACCCGTACCGGTGCACAAAAGCTTATCCAATTGATGGAAAGAATGCTAAGAATACTACTACTATTGACATAGACTTAACACACACACAAGCTCAATCTTGCCATACTCACTCACTCATCATCCCACTCATTCATACATTCAACACAAGAAGAAAGCTAAGCTATTGCATACACAAGATCAAAGCATTCTTCATTCTCAAACACTCATTATCCTAGCATGCACACAAACCTTGAAGCTATCAACAAGAAACATGCACACTAGAGAATTGACATGAGAAGAGAGACAAACATCCACTCATTGCATTGAATTAACAAAAATAGAACTTACAACAATGTAGATGGGAAGAGAGAAGAGCTTGCACCTCTATGGGAAAAGAGGGAGAGCTAGTCTCAAGAGAGCTCAAACATGAGTTTGCCCAATGTGTCCAAGCTCTCAAATGAGCCACTTTTTATACAAAAACTCTAAAACTCCCAAAAGTTTCCATGTGGGATTATTGTCAAGTCCACTCCCACACTCATCTACAACTTGGAACTCTTTACAAGAGCCCTAAACATCTTTTTGTTGCATCCTTGCATTGATCTTCACTCGTCACGCAACACTCTCCCCTTCCTATTTTGTGCACGTCCTCGAGCGCAGTAGAAGCAAGAGCTGCAAAAAACAATGGATACAAGTAAAGCCTTTTATTGAAAAAAAGAAAAGAAAAGGAAAGAAAAAAACCAGCAATGATAATTTCACACGTGAGCATGCAAGTGAAAAGGCCAAATTTCCTACTGATTGGGTCCCACTTTCCTGTGTAGGTACTCTAGAAGGTGCCCTAGGCCCTATGGCAGAGTCTATAAGACGTCCCGACCGCAAGTGCATAAGGTCAAATTTTTTTGTTGTTTTTTTTGTTTGTTTATATATATATATATATATATATATTTAAACCCTACCTAACCACTAAATGCAACTAAAATGAGTATGTGTATAAATACCTATCCCTTTTTTTTTTCTAATTACACACAAATACGAATTATGCAAAAAATCACAGAAATTTAAGAAATAAAAAGTTACAGAATATGCAAAAAATTTGGATTCCTAAAAAATACATAATTTACAGAATTTTTTTCTATTTCTATTTGTGTTATCTTCTTTTCTTCTCTCTCTTTTTTTTACTTTATTATTATTATTATTATTTTCTTACTAATTACACAAAAATACTAACTATGCACAAAATTACAGAAATTCTAAAACAATGCAAGTTACTCTAATTATGCACAAAAAAATAATTACAAAAGTTTTAAAAAATAAAAAATTACAGAATAGGTAAAGAATATGGATTCCTAAAAAAAACACAAAAATTGTTTTTTTTATTTTTTATTTTTTTTTCTTTCTTAAAAAAAAACTAATTACACACAAGCACAAAATTACAAAAATTTAAAACAATGCAAGTTACACTAATTATGTAAAATTTTACAGAAATTTAAAAAATAAAAAATTACAAAATATATGGACTCAAAATACAAACACAAAAATTGTTTTTTTGTTTTTTTTGTTTTTGTTTTTGTTTTTTTTCTTTCTTTTCTCTCCTTTTTTTTCTCTTTTTTTTTAAAAATTTATTGTTTTATAGTTTTTTTTCTCTTTTTTTTTTAAAAAAATTATTATTTTATGGTTTTTATTTTTATTTTTATTATTTTTTTTAAAATTGTAATTAACAAGGAAATTTAAAAAAAATAAAAAAAATAAAAAAAACAAAAAAATCACTAACCTTATCAGCTCCGTTCCGGATTCTTCGCCGCCTTCACGTGCCATTTGCTGACATTCGTCGCCCACACGGCCTTCTGCAACGCCGGCCCCCACGCAACGACCAACTTCAACGCCTCCACGCGGGTCGCCTGCTTGCTTCGCCTTCTTGCCAGCCCCAGCAGCCCCACTGGTTGGCTGTATTTTTATTATTATTATTTTTTAATTTGTACTTCTCCGCCTCTGCTTCTCAACTGAGGCTCACCTTCGCCGGCAGCCCCTCTACGTCCGTCGCTTCCTCTTGCCTGCGCTCCTGCCTTAACTCTGTCGCCCGTCTGCTGCTGCAGCCGACTTCTTGACTCCAAGCACCTTCTCAGTGGCCTCCGCCAGGCACAGGCCGCCCTCACTCAGGCTCTCTCCGACGTCGTCGCACCTCTCCAACACCCTCTTCACAGCAGGCCCAGGCCTCTCTCATGGAGTCACACCAGGAGTGCATTGAGTTGTGTCACCTTCTTGCAGCATCCGAGAGCAGGCGGGACACTTTAGAGGCCGAGTTAGCCTACTTCTCCGCCTCTGCTGCTCACGCCTTCCGCCTTCGTCGCCTCCACGCAGCCAACCTCCTTTTGCTTCACGACCGCCCTCGCCCTGGCTCCAAGCACACCGCCTACTGCAGCAGCCTTCAAGCCGGCCTTCGCCAGCCTCTTCTCCTCCTCTGCTTCTCCTTCTTCGCCGGCCAGCTACCTCTCAGTCTCCATGCCGGCCACCTCTTTGTTTTTTTTCACAGCCAGCGGCCACTTTCCACGCCCCTTCTTCACGTCTCTTTCGGCCAGTTACATGCCACCAGCCAGTACCTTCGCCGTTGCCGCCTTTCAGCACCTTTCTTCGCCTTTTGAGCCGGCCTCCAGCTGGCAGCAGCCCTTACCTCTTCTTGCCACCATCCAAGACAACACACAAAGAAGACAATATAGATTTTATATATTACAATAGTGATCTTGATGAAAGGGAATGGCACCGTTTACTTGCTTGCTTGCTACCTATGAATCTATGTGAGGAGTGGGAAGTTTTAAAAAAAAAATATTATTTTTTACTAATTACATGCTAGCGAAAAGCATGAAAGCATGAAATGACAAAAAAACAATGAATGTAAAGCATAATGACGGTACTTGAAAAGGAATAAAAGCAATAAAACATAAAAAACAATGCGGGAGAAACCTCAACCGCTCAATGGTTTTTTTTCTTATCCTAACCTTATCCACTCACACCGGGATCGCACACCCGAACTTAACCTAATCACTCAATGGTTTTGCAACCAAAAGAGGAAATAGTGGTGGTTTCTACACACTCTCAACCGGATTTGAGTCTTCTCCCCGGCAGCGGCGCCAATGGAGAGACGAAAAACTCTCTCACTTGTAGCAAGAGTAGTATGATCCACATGTAGCTCAATCCAATGGGATTTGCATCCCTTTTGGAGCTAGGGATTCAACCCGTACCGGTGCACAAAAGCTTATCCAATTGATGGAGAGAATGCTAAGAATACTACTACTATTGACATAGACTTAACACACACACAAGCTCAATCTTGCCATACTCACTCACTCATCATCCCACTCATTCATACATTCAACATAAGAAGAAAGCTAAGCTATTGCATACACAAGATCAAAGCATTCTTCATTCTCAAACACTCATTATCCTAGCATGCACACAAACCTTGAAGCTATCAACAAGAAACATACACACTAGAGAATTGACATGAGAAGAGAGACAAACATCCACTCATTGCATTGAATTAACAAAAATAGAACTTACAACAATGTAGATGGGGAGAGAGAAGAGCTTGCACCTCTATGGGAAAAGAGGGAGAGCTAGTCTCAAGAGAGCTCAAACATGAGTTTGCCCAATGTGTCCAAGCTCTCAAATGAGCCACTTTTTATACAAAAACACTAAAACTCCCAAAAGTTCCCATGTGGGATTATTGTCAAGCCCACTCCCACACTCATCTACAACTTGGAACTCTTTACAAGAGCCCTAAACATCTTTTTGTTGCATCCTTGCATTGATCTTCACTCGTCACGCAACACTTATGCATGTGGCTCATGTATTAGCCGTATGCATAAGCATCATGTATAAAGCCATATGCATAAGCCATGTATAAAGCCATATGCACAAGTCTTATGTAAAGCTGATGCATATGGCTAATGCATAAGGGGTGGTTGCAAGATCAGGGTGCCCAGTTTTGTCCACTCAGGCACCCTGTATACAGCAAAAAAACAGGCATTTGTTTACCTTTAGTGGCTAATCTCTCCTAGTAAATGAAGGAATTTTGTTTCAAGTTCTTTTGTTGGAACATCATATTCAAATTTGAAAATATAGTTGCATAATTTGATTAAGCATTAGATAGTCAAAAGTCCTCATTTTCTTAGGTACAAAGTCAATGTATACATCCTGTCCCAAATTTGAGCTGATTCCATAAAATGCTAATATCTTTTACATATAAACTCATATGAGAATCCCACTTTGTACCTTAGATCTTCACATAATATGGAGCTTAACTTGATTTTTCGAGAAAATTTTAAGCTATTTGTCTATTTTCTTTAAATATTTCAAGGTCTTTAAAGTGTTATAATATACGCCACTTTTTGTACCCACAATAGCTACCACTTAAAATCCTCAATCTTGTAGATCAAAAGAGTGGGTAGATACTGAGACATTAGTAGAATGTGGTGGTTAGTGAAAATTGCAAATCCAATGGTTGAATTTTTAATAATCTCTTTTTTAAAATTCTTCCAGACTATCAGAAGGCCTGCGAATATTAATAATCTAATTAGTAAAATTACATTTTTGATGTGAATCATCTAAAACCTATAGGGACTAGTGTACTTGTAATGGTGCATCTACGGAAAAATAAATTGGATCACTCTAAGTATGGAAAGATCATTTATTTATCATTTCATCATATTTTTAATTAATTTTAATTAATTAGACTAATTTATATTAATTTAAGTTATATTGGGTTAATTTAAGGTCAAGCATATTTTCTATTATTTGCTTGATCTCATTTTAATTACCTTGCCCCCTAAAATTTGCTCTCCAAGCATTGTCCCAGTCCAGCAGAAACTAGATAAATCTGGACACCCTGATCTTGCAACAACCCTAAGATGGATACATAAGCTTTATGCATGAAGTTTTATGCATAAGCCGCATATACGAGGCTTATGTATAAGCTTATGCATAAGCCTCATGCCTAAGTCGCATACATGAGGCTTATGTATTAAGCTTATCCATATAGCTAATACATAAGCCTCATGTATGCGGCAGCTTATGCATAGCGTTATGCAGGCTACGAATGTGTAGCCTCATGCAAGCTATGAATGCTATGCATAAGGCTTATGTATTAGGTGAGTGCTACCTAGGCATGCACATAGCTACCGGAATGCATCGGAAGCTACCATTATATGCTGGAGCAACCAACGTATGCCAGTAGTTTTCTATGCATGTCGGTAGCAACCTACGCATGCCAGGTAGCAACCTACGCATGCCGGTAGCTTCTTACATGTCGGGTGCTTCTTACACATGCTGGTAGCTTCCTACACATGCCGGGTGCTACCAACGCATGTCGGTAGTAACTTATGCATGTCAATAGCTTCTTACGCATGCCGGTTAGTTTTCTACGCATGCCGTAGCAACCTACACATGCCGGTAGCTTCCAACACATGCCGGTAGTTTTACGCATGCCGGTAGCAACCAACGTATGCCGGTGGTAACCAATGTATGCCGGTGGTAACCAATGCATGTCGGTGGCTTTCAATGCATGCCGGTTAGTTTCCTATGCATGTCAGTAGCTTTCTATGCATGTGGGTAGCAACCAACGAATGTTGGTAGCTTCCTATGCATAAGAGGTTTAAGCATTTATGTTTTTTCTTGGATAGATAGCAAATAACTTGAGGCGTGATGTTACACATAAAGGAGGAGTCGATATCCCGACAATATTTCTAAGTATATATTACTCTCACATTATATCTTATCTTTTAAAATAAAGAAGGTTATCTTGGGTAGCAGCTTTCTAAAATGTTCATTTGTTTGTACAACTGCAGCTTGAAGCAGTGGATCACCCCCCTACGCAAGAGGAATATGATTTTGCATTATAACGGGGTTTGCAAGCTCTATTTGATAGGGTGCAAGATGAACGATGGATTGTTATTACTGGGGGAGATGCTTGGCAAGCACGGCAAGTAAGTACATTCTTAAACCCTAAACCTCTTTGTTTTTGTAAAAGTGATTCTCACTTGTGTTAGTTTTATTGTGTTCTAGGATCATATAACTCGAAATGGTGGTGCAAACGTAGCTACCGATAGCAATGGAAATGTGAGAAGCGAAGGGGCTAGAGCTGCAAGAAACAATATCAATCGCACAACATGAGATCTAGATAGCCCCTAGCTCCATAGGTTTTTATTATGCTTTATCTTGTATATGAGTTTTTTGGAAACATACACTTATGTAATCCGTTAAGTATTGTAATTGAATTTTGACATTTCTAAAACTACAATTTGCAAATGTCTTTTTTTTTTTTGTATTTATAAGTTTTACATTACACTTGTCCACCATGATGATGTGACGTTATGTTAGTTTTATTCTTACTGAGCAGCAAAAAAGCACTGCTAGTTTCGTTGCTGAGTAGCGAACCCGTTTTGTAGTGAAAATAGCAGCGTGTTTAGCAGCGATATAGGTCCGACATCTCTGTACCCTTCTAGTTATAAAAGCGCTGTTATTTTTGCTGCTAAACCCTCATTCTGTTGTAGTGAACTTAGCCTCAATCTTATGTTTGTTAGAGATTCTCAACTAAGTTGAGAATTTACAACTTAGCCTCAATCTTATGTTTGTTTTGGACACTGGGACGGGCATGATGGGCTGATAATGCACATATTGTTTGTGAATTGAAATTCGTGTGATAGAATAGGTTAGAAGTGTTTTTTTTGGCTCCTTTGTAGGCTTTTGAGGTGTGTATAATCTTTTTAGTTATAATTTGTGTAGCAGCCTCACTTATGTTCCTAAGTGTAATGGCAAGATGAAGTGGAAAAGAAGGTATAGTATGCCAAAGCAAAGGAAAAGATTGCAGAGGTGAAGGGTGTCTTCTTGTAAAGCATGAAGAAACTAGCTCTTGTGTACAAGGGGTGATTATCTCCTTAACAAGTTGTTAAGTATCGTGGCATGATTGGTTTGCTAGCCAACTTTGGTGCATTGCACTAGTAATACAAGTGACAAGGCCATATGTAGCCTAAATCTTATAACAAGCTACCTTTTTGGCTTGTGTATCCAACATGTTCACTGAAAGCATGCACCTAGTGCTTGACCTTTGACCGAAACACTTTTGTTTATGTTTTATTATGGCCATAGACTTTGCCCTATTAACCAAGGTACACAAGATGAGTGTAGAATAGGTTGATTTATTTCTTGATATTCTCCTCTCTACAACACCCCCCCTTTAGCGACACCTGTTTTCATCGTTAAGGGGTCAAGTATGTTGCTATTATGTGTCGTTTAAGAGATGCTCTAAATGATAGATTTTCATCACATAACCGAAGTGTGGTGCATTGCATAAGTTATGTGATGTTCGACGTCACTTAAGGATGCATGTTTGCAAACAAACATTTCGTTGTATAAACGACGATGAAAGACATCGCTTAAGTGATGCCTAACGTCTCTCTTACCCAATTAAAAGTTGGCGCATTATTGTGTGTGCTTTCTCTCTCTTTCTCACATACACAAATTAACTCTCTCTCTCTCTCTCTCTCTCTCTCTCTCTCTCTCTCTCTCTCTCTCTCACTCAGACACACACACACACACACACACACACACACACACATACACACACATATTTCTCTCTCTCACGCACACACCTCTCTCTATCCCTCTCAAATATTGTATTGAGCATAGATTAAAAACTCTCTCGGTGGTTGAGCACACAAGCACGCAAAGATGAATTCAACATGGAGGATTATAACATTGGTAAGCACAGAATTACACTTCAACAATTTGCATTTGTGCACAAAGTTGAACTAAAATAAAATATCATGTAAATATATGTAAGAGTACAAAGTATATAAAGTGATCAAATGTCTATAAATGGTAAAATTTGATCAGTAGGAATGGTAGAAATTGAGGTAATTAGCCTTATGTAAGCTCTCTAAAATTTTAAACTACCCATTCACTTTCTTTTGCATGATGATTTCTTAATGCTAACACAGTTTAAATGTGTCATTCTATATATCTATTATAGCTTACTGCATGGTTTGCCTTTATTCTTTCCAAGGCTAGAGTGACGAGAGAGCACGCTTGGAAACCCACACGAACGTTCTTTTGTGTGTGATCATACGCGCTCTTTCGTGTAGTCAAATGTTTTTATTGCTATTCTGTTTATATAATTTAACAAATAAAATCCATATGTATACATCTCATGTTGTAAGAGAAGATTTTGGCTTCTCCCGAGCAGCAGATGAAAGTACACATATCACATTTCAACCATTTGTGATGTGGTTTGCTTCGTATTAAATCAACTTTACATCATGTGTTCTCTCTTACTCTAGCCCTTGTAATAAAGCTTATATCTCTCCTCCATTAGCATGATACTTATCTGATGTAAAGGTACTTTTCTAACAATTACATTATCTTGGCTTCATTCACTTTCATGTGCATTCTCATCCATTAGCATGATACCTATCTAATGTAAAGGTACTTTGCTAACAATTACATTGTTTTGTCTATTATAGGTTTTGCCTTAAGGTGCAATTCAAATGAAGGTGCTTTTCTAACAACTATATTCTCTTGGATAGTGTTGCTTTAAGGTGTTGTTTATTTGTGATGTTGAATATGGTGGTCGATATGAGGAGTTGTACACAAGTCCCTCTAGAGAGAGGACTACTTCTTTTTGCACTAGTAAGAAGTGACAAAGAAAGTGCGATGAGTGTAGAATAGGTTGATTTATTTCTTGATATTCTCCTCTCACACTACAACACCCCCCCTTTAGCGGCGATCATTTTTGTTTCACTACTAAGGGGTTAAGTATGGATGTCGTTTACCAGCTATTATGCATCGTTATAGAGACGCTCCAAACGACATATTTTCATCACATAAGTGAAGTGTGGTGCATTGCGTGAATGATGTCCGTCGTCTCTTAAGGACGCATGTTTGCAAACAAACATTTCATTGTATAAACGATGGTGGGCATCGCTTAAGTGATGCCCAACATCTCTTTTACCTGATTAAAAACTAGCGCATTATTGTATGTGCTCTCTCTCTTTCTCACATACACACATTAACTCTCTCTCTCTCTCTCTCTCTCTCTCTCTCTCTCTCTCTCTCTCTTTGTCTATCTCTCTCTCTCTCACACACACATATATATAACATCAAAGTACTCATTTTCTCTCTCTCACCTCTCTCTCTCTCTCTCTCTCTCTCTCTCTCTCTCTCTTTCTCTCCTCTCTCTCTCTCTCTCTCTCTCTCACACACACACACACACACACATCTCTCTCTCTCACACACACACACAAACACCTCTCTCTCTCTCTCTCTCTCCCTATCAAATTGTATTAAGCACAAATTAAATAGATCTCTCTCTCTCTCCCTATCAAATTGTATTAAGCACAAATTAAATAGATCTCTCTCTCTCTCTCTCTCTCTCTCTCTCTCTCTCTCTCTCTCTCTCTCAGGTTGAGCACACAAGCAAAGAATTATAGCATCAGTAAGCATAGAATTATACTTCAATAATTTGCATTTGTGCACAAAGTGGAAGAAAAATAAAAGCTCATGTAAATATATGTAAGCGTACAAGAATACAAAGTCTATAAAGTAATCAAATGTCTGAAAATGGTATATTTTGATGAGTACAAATGGTAGAGAGTGAGGTAATTAGCCTTATGAAAGCTCTCTCCTTTTTTAAGCTGCCCATGCACTTTCTTTTGCATGATGATTTATTAATGCTAACACAATTTATTATATTATCTATTATTTCTTACTACATGGTTTGCCTTTCTTCCTAGACTATAGGGTAATAACATCTATCTCACGACAAGATAGAGAATGCTTGGAAGAAACACACATGAATGTTTTTGTGTGTGTGATCATGCGTGCTTTTTTGTGTGGTCAAATGTTTTATTGTTGTTCTGTTTATATAATTTAACAAAGAAAATCCATATATACATCTCATGTTATAAGTGCAAATTTTGGCTTCTCCTAAAGTAGAAGATTAAAGTACACATATCACATTTCAACCATTTGTGATGTGGTATGCTTATTATTGAATCAACTTTACATCATATGTTCTCTCTTAATTTGGCCATTGTAATAAAGTTTATATCTCTCCTCCATTAGCATGATACTTATCTGTTGATGTAAAGGTACTTTAATAACAGTTACATTATCTTAGCTTCATTCATTAGCATGATACCTATTTGTTGTTAAGGTACTTTGCTAACAATTACATTATTTTGGCTATTGTAGGTTTGCCTAAAGGTGAAATTCATATGAAGGTGCTTTTCTAATAACTATATCCTCTTGGATAGTTTTTTCTCAAGGTGTCATTCATTTGTCATGTTGAATCTTGTGATTGATTTGAGGAGTTGTACACAAGTCCCTCTAGAGAGACAGTTTCCCCTTTTTGTGGAGGAGGGTAATGTGTTTATTTAGGGAGTGGCAACATCATCTTTCTATAGATGTAGCCAACGGGATTCATCAAACTCATGCATTCACCTTAATAAGAATAAAACCCCTCAATGATTAGAGAAAGACCTTTCTTCAAACTCTAATCTTGATCAACAAGATCTTGCTTCTCACATGAAAATGTATGAAACAACTTGAGTTAGTAGGTGTCTCCAGAGGTTTGGGTAAAGAGAAAGTGTTCTTTGTTTTATGCACCAATAAGCTTCCATGTAAAAGTTTAGGAGATATGTATGATGTAACGATAAGGAGGGGGAACATGAGGGCAACATTCACCCGCTTAAAAAGGCATCCTTGGAGAGATTTATCTTTTCCTTCAATGGTAAATATGGATATTAAATGTGGTTTTGTAGGATGATGGGTTTGGAGAAAGATCAAGATATCAATGAGATGTTTTTCTTATCATACATTCTAGAGAGTCATGTAACTAGCTTCTAGTTAACCTACTACTAAGTCATGCTAGGTTTGACACATTTAAGTGTGCATTCTTAAGTCTTACCTCAACTAAGTTGAGAATCTACAACTTAGCCTCAACTTATGTTTGTTAGAGACCCTAAAAAATGTAGGTTTTTTAGGACATAGGGGCAGGCATGAATGGCTGAAAATGCACACAATGTTTGTGAAGTGAACTTAGTGCAACTTATAAGTATATGGTACAACGGAGAGAGATAGCAAGACAAAGCACAATATGTTGGATATATGATAATTTAACTATGAACATTGATCAAAAATACTCAAGGTGGATCAAAGCTTGTACAAAACATCATGAACATGAGGGACAAAAACTAGTATATGTAGAAAATTGCTTTGAGATTAACACAAGAAGACTCTAATTATGATTAGGCATGAACCAAACTTACATAATCACTTGATCATGACTTGTATCTTATTTAGAGACTCCTCTACCCTATTTTTAGTTGCATGAGTTGCATGAACCATATGCACCAACCATTTGTAGGCTTTACACCAACCACTGACTACTAGCCTAACCACCACACATTAAATTGGACTAAGGAGTTGGGATTACATTTATCCAACAATCCCCCTTAAGACCAACTTCTTACAAGAACATGAACAAGTCTAACATACCTCCTTGACACAATGAGTAAGAGTCCCCCCCTCTTAACAACAACATAGGGTGGTGTACTCTCCTCTCTATAACTCGTCAAGTTGGAACAACATAAGTCTTGACTCAACCACATACATGACATAATTTAAAAAGCATACTCATCATCTACATCTTTTATACTAAAACTAGAACAAAGATTTGTTTCTTCCACTTGGTTGACTTCTTCAACCACATGTGCCTTTGCTAGCTTTTGATCTTTTTGGTAACACTTTGCGGATGGATGATTCGTCTTTCCACAATACTCACAAGGATGTTTGGAGAAACAATCCTTAGTAAGATGATTTGTACGACCACAAATAGTACACTTCTTCTTTGTCGATGTCGAAGTAGTAGTATATGCATGTGAATAAGGATCTATCACATCCTTTGTAATCTTCTTGTCTTCTTCCTGCAAAGAATTTATGATACTTTCCAAGGAAGGGACTGGCTCCTTCTCTTTAAGTACCGTCACAATTTACCTAAAGCTTGAATGTAAGCTTTTAAGCAAGATAGCAATAGCATCTTCTTCAGGAACAGGCTTCAGGAACAGGAGACTTAACATAAACCAATTGTGTCATTAAGCTCTTCAACCTGTTAATCATAGCTGTTAAATTTTCATTACTCTCCATGGTTAGATCAAAGAGTTGCATCTTCAAACTGATCTTGGAATGCTTTGCCTTTGCACCAAAAGTACACTCTAATAATTCCCAAACTTCCATAGGTGACTCAACATTATCAATATAATGAATAAAATCATCTTCTAAAGCAGTAATGATAATACCAAGTGCTTGCTCATCTTTTACTTGAAGTGCAGCCATTGTAGCTCTTGTAACTGCAGAAATACTTGCTTCATCTTCAGGAAGTGGCTTGACCGTACTCCATAGATTTTTCTTCATGAGGTAGCCCTTCACCTTGATTTGCCAGGTATGAAACCCAATTCCGTTGAATTTATTGGGGAATTTGGAGCTCATGATGATACAATATGATGCTTGATGTTGATAACTTGCTCATATAGATGATTTAAGCCCAAATAATAATAATATCATCAATATAGATCAAAATAATAAGCATCATGTTGTGGAAGCAAGAGAAGCAGAAAACAGGCGACTGGAAAAATGATTCGTACACAGCAGCTCCTATGGACCAAATACTACAAGATTTGGTATGCTGAATCCTCACATTATAGACTTGAGGAACCTAAGAGGAATTAGACTAATTCGTAGAGATGACGCCGAATGAATCCGATTAGCAAAAAACGGCCCGTTTTGATGGCGATGTTGACAAATTTGTGAAACAGCGATCAAATCCGCCTTTGAGCTGCGTTTTAGGGCTTGCGTGGGAGCAAGACAAGAGGCCTATATCAAAATTTTGAGATATAATCTCCTCAGATGCAAGCATGGAGGAAATCTACAGCATGCTATCCAAACAGAGAAAAAACAGGCTATGGTGATTAAGAGATAGATTACGGTTTTTGCTAATAAACTAAACCTCTGATACCAAATGTTGGATATGATAATTCAACTATGAACATTGATCAAAACATACTCAAGGTGGATCAAAGCTTGTACAAAACATCATGAACATGAGGGACAAAAACTAGTATATGCAGAAATTTGTTTTGAGATTAACACAAGAAGACTCTAATTATGATTAGGCATGAACCAAACTTACATAATCACTTGATCACGACTTGTACCTTATTTAGAGACTCCTCTACCCTATTTTTAGTTTCATGAACCATATGCACCAACCATTTGTAGGCTTTACACCAACCACTGACTACTAGCCTAACCACCACACATTAAATTGGACTAAGGAGTTGGGATTACATTTATCCAACACAATAGACAATACAATAGATACACAATGGAGAGAATTTAAAAATTTTGAGTATACCAAAGAGGTACAAGTGATGGTGTTATCCACTCGTGCGCTCTAAAGTAGAGCTTAGATGGTGATCTAGATAGACTCTAGATGGCAGATGTACTAAGTGTAGAAAGGGGTGGATACTCATGAGCATTAAAGAGAGGATGTACTAAAAGTGTAGAAGGGGGTAGATACTCACGAGCATTGGATGCCTTAGCCTCGGGGGGTTCACTATATGTAAACTCTCTCTATCAAGGCCTAATTTAAAAACCCCTTATCTGTAAAATTTTCATGAATAAAATACACCCTTTTTCTATTCAATCTGTAAATACCCCCTTTAAATGGTACCCTTCTATATGTAAAAAATGTGTAAAAAAGGGATTAAAAAAACCCCTTTTGTTGAACCCATGTGCTATGCTTACATATTTATGAGTGACCCCTCCGAGGCCTTAACTCATGGCAACCATGTCCATATATAGTACTATAGGCAGTGTGGTAGATGCGTATACAACGAGGGCAGTTACACTACATAGACACGATCACCACCCAACGGATCAAGAACACGGCCCACCGACCACCTCCCATTAATATTAAACCTTGTATCCACCAAGGGAATATTCTAGGGACCATCCTCGAGCCCCAGCTAATGCTCGTACCCCTGACCATCTCCTAACCATCAATGATCACAATAATGGCCCCATCGATGTCTAAGCTAGGGTTCCCATTGAAGACATATGCACCATGGCTACACCTCATAATGGGGGCCTAACAAATGTGCATTATAAATCAAAGTGAGATGCATGCTAAGAGGTGGGCATTGAGTGTATACCAACACCCCCCCTTAATGCCCACCCGAAGATGAACTAGGTTTTTGGCCCAATGCCAAGTTTATGAAGATGTCAAGTGAGTTGGTCCTTCCCAAGAGCCTTGGTGAAGTTGTCGATGTAGTTTTGCTCTGTAGAGAAATACTCCACCTCCACTATCTCATCCTCTATCAGCTCCTACACATAATGATACTGAATCTCAATGTGCTTTGTGTGAGCATGAAACACAGGGTTCTTGGAGATAGCCATGTAGGTCTGATTGTCGCATCGCAAGGCTGTAGCATCCCTAATCTAAAATCCCATTCTCCTCATCCATAATACCTCACATGCAGCAAAGCAAGCTGCCTTATACTCAGCCTCTGTGTGGAAGAAAGTGCCAATGTAGGTTGCTTTTTGCTGTCCAAGAGAAAGCACCGAAACCAAGTGAACCATTTGGTACCAATTACCTTTCTATTTGGTGGTCAATCAACTAGTTCCCAGGTGTTATTCTTTATGATGCTCTCATACTCAGACACTGCATCGCTAATTTTCACTTTGGATTTGCTAAGGCTTCATCCAAAGTGGCTGTCTCCTTCACTATTCCCATTATCTCAGCCCCATCAAGGCCATATTGATAGTGAGATTAGATGCTCTTCTCTACTCCTCTATTCTCCTAGATCTGCGTAGTCCATCTGCTGAAGATTCTGGCTTCACAGGTACTAGATTACGTTCATCAAAGAGCTGTTGTCCCCACTTTGGAAGTGGGTTTCCTTGTGTTGCAATAGCAAGCTGTTGTGATGTGTGAGAGTCTCCATCCTTTGAAAACTCCTCCTTGTTGAGAGGAAATCTGAGTGGTGGGTGGTGGACTATTTCTCCGGCTAATGATAGAGTGGATAGACCTCCTTCCTCCACTGAGTGTGGCTGTTCTATAAATATCACATCTTGGTTGGCCACTATCTTATTTTCCTCTATGTCATAGAGCCGATATGCCTTCAACTCTTGACTATATCCAAGAAAGATACACTTCTTGCTTTTGGCATCTAGCTTGGAATATGCACATAACATTCATAGCAACCAAATGCTCTAAAATGAGAAACTGAGCTACGTTGATTGCTTCAGCCCAAAATGTATTAGGAAAATCCTTTGCCTTCAACATGCATTGAGCTATCTCCATGAAAATTTGATTGTGGTGTTCTACAACCACATTTTAGTGAGGTGTGCAAGCAGTTGGTGAGTTGGCACTTGATGCCATTCTCCTTATAGTAGCTTTCAAATTCTGTTGAAAGAAATTCTCCTCCTCGATCCGTACAAAGCTTCTTCACCTTCTTTCGTCTCATTTTCCACAAGCTTATGCTACAGTTTGAACTTGCTAAAAGCTTCAATCTTATCGTGAAGGAAATAAACCCACATCTTCCTACTATAATCGTTGACTAACAACTTAAAGTAAGAAGATCCCCCTAATGCAGTAGTAGACATTTACCACAAAGATCAGCATGTATCAGCTCTAGAGGAGTATTTTTTCGATTGTTGCTTTCATGTGGAAATGCCTTGCGTTGTTGCCTGCCCATCATGCAAGCTTCATATGGTTCCTGTTAGTATACACTCAATGCCTACCTCTCAGCATGTATCTCACTTTGATGTATAATGCACATTTTTTTAGGCCCCCATTATAAGGAGTAGCCATGGTGCATATGCCTTTAGTGGGAACCCTGGCTTAGACGCCAATGGGATCATTATTGTGACCATTGATGATGGTTAGGAGATGGTCAGGGTACGAGAGTTAGCTGGGGCCATCATTCCCTAGAATATTCCTGTTAAATTTGCAGCAATATGATGAGATATGGTGGATCAAATGCAAGAATCAACATAATTAGTGATTAGATGATAATAAGATGAGATAAGTGAGCAATTAATCTAATAGGATAATGTAGGCATGGATACTCAAAAACCAGCAAATTCTCATTAGGCCAATTATAGGTTGTACATCCACAAGATGCCAAGCATCTAATCCCAGTAATTTCTCCTTGATTTGTGCCACCTCCCCTACATCTGCTAGGGGCACCTTTTCCTAGAATCTTTCCACAACCCTATATTTACTCATGCTACCCTTGATTCTCTCATTAGTAGATTCCTCTCACCTTTTCACTAATACTCTCGTAATTACAGACTCCCTTTTACAATCTCTTGTTAAGGGCTTGTTCCTGCACACACCCATTCACTTGCATATTTTAACACCTCCCCTTAAGTGAATAACTCTAGCACACTTGGACCCTATACCAAGTTTCCCTCCTCTTACTTGTTGGTAGCTCGTGACCAGTGCCTCAAGTCCCTAACTCATAGTCCTTGACACTCTCTCTCTATGTGTCCAAGGCTACTACAAGTGCCTGTGACCTTGACTAAAGTGCTCACACATGTTGAGATTCAAGCTCGATGTCAGCTTGTGCCAGTTGCACTATGTGCTGGCATGTTAGGTAGTAACATGTGTGAGACATAAATGACCACGTCCAGCTAGTCATAGTGTGTGGACATTAGCTAGGGTTAGTTGTGTGTGGACACAACACATGTAGTGTGTTGTAGATTATGGATTATGGCTTTATGCATTGTGTGAGAGGGGAGATGGCTTCCCTCTATGGTTAGGGTTTGCTTAATAAATTAGGGTTTGCTCTTGTGTGTGTATCTCCTCTGCATCTACCTGTTTTTCATCATGGTATCAGAGCCTGGTGCTCTCTATTAGGGTTTATGAGTGAGTGAGAGAAGAAGGAGAAGAAGCTGTGAAGAGGGGAGAGGGCTTGCCTCTATGCATTGTGTGAGAGGGGAGATGGCTTCCCTCTATGGTTAGGGTTTGCTTAATAAATTAGGGTTTGCTCTTGTGTGTGTATCTCCTCTCCCTCTACCTATTTTTCATCATGGTATCGGAGCCTGGTGCTCTCTATTAGGGTTTATGAGTGAGTGAGAGAAGAAGGAGCGAAGAAGGAGAAGAAGCTGTGAAGAAAAGCAGTGAAGCTTGCCATGGAGCTGTGAAGCTTGGAGCACACTGATTTTCATCAAATCTGAGAGCTTGGCCTACCGGGTAAGGACTACTAAACATCCTTGAGCGGATTGCAAGTGCAAAAACACAAACAACACCAAATTTGAGCAAAGAGAAATTTCTGTTTTGCAAGCTCTCCATTGAAGCTTGAGTGTGGTGAATGTATGATGCAAATAGCTGCAAATCTGACAAAGAATCATGTATCTGGCAAAGGGGAATGTATTGGCAACTCATGTGCAAGCCCTACATTGAATTTGGAGCAAAGTTGATGCATATTAGTGAGTGGAAATTCACTAGTTTGAAGCCCTCACAAAAACAGAGAAGTGATATCCATTGTGGATGAAATTAAAGCCAGTGTTTTGCAAAAATCACTACATTGATGGATAGCGTACATGTCTAGGAGTGTTGGACACCCATATCTATCTTCAATTACCATTATAAACCTCTCAAATCACCTCAAGAGCAGGCAGCGCAGCCTGTAGGGAAGAAACAGAGCAGTTTTCTCATCTTTTTGAAAAGTGGAGGCCAAATTCTACTTGGTTGATTGATTAAATTCAAAATTTGCTTAGCAATTGTATGATACACATACTTGAGGAGGTTGCTATATGATTGGTTGAAGCAATTATGCATTATGGAGCTGATTATGAGCTGACTAAATAGGTTGTCTATAGTGATTAGTGAAACAAAGGATGATTAATCAGCTAATTACCCTCTCAACTTAAATAATTGGTCTAATTTCCTTTATATGGAGTTAGTAGACATCATTGCTAAGCTAATGAATTCCTGGTCTCTCAATTTGGACAAGAATCAAAGGAATTAGAGCACTTTTACTACTACTGGTTTTACTGGTTTTTCTCAAAATAGAGAAGGAGATTTGATAAATTTGGTATGTACGCACCTTGGTTGGTGTTGATATGCAACATTGAGCTTGTTTAGGTGTAAATGCAAGTTATCCACACTTGATTGAACCACTACATTGCAATTTGAAGCCTTGGAAAGCACGCCAAAACAGGGTACTTTGGACTGCATATGCCAGTTCAATTTGAATGTAATCAGTTTGATTTTCTACATCAACAGTGAAGTTTGTTGAGTACTTTGGAGTATCTGAAACACTTATTAGAGTGTGGTTGATCTGAGGAAGGCTTGTTTATAGAATTGGATGTGTGCGGAAGGTGCATTTGCATTGAACAAATATGTCAGACAACCCAATACAGATTGTGAGAAGTTGGATAGAAAGAACTTCCAGGCATGGAAGTACAGGATTAAAAGCTTTCTGAAGGGAAAAGGATTTTGGAAACTTGTTACAAGAGCGGAGGCAGAGCCGGAACTACCCCGACAACCTACACAACAACAGGTTGTAGCTCATAAGCAATGGTCAGAGAGAGCATACAAAGTTTGGGTTTTTCTCTCTTTCTCTCTCAAAAAAGATGTCATGACTCCTCTTCCTTAGGAGTCTCCATGAAGTTTGCCGATGTAGATCCTTCTTCATTTGGTTTGCTGTAGGTCTAGCCATATGTCTTGGCTTCCCACAATTGTGGCAATTTAAGGTCCTTCCTCCTCCCCTGTCTCTTCCTCATCCTCGTCCTCGTGAGAGTCCTCCTCGGGTGTAGAATGCACTCTCCTCTCCAGTTGTTGGGTCCAAACCTTTCTTCTCTTTGACCTTGTTCTCTTGCTCTAGTAGAGCTCCTTCTATCTCATGCAACTTCAATTCTCGTACATTCTTTAAGGCTACCACAATGTTCTCATATTCTCCTTTGTCCACACTCTTCAGAAGCACTGCTAGTGCCTCATCATCCTCTAACTTCTACTAATGGCTGCCAGTTGTTGCTTAATGCTTTTGTACTTGTTCAAGTGTGTGGTTAGAGGCTCACTTTCCTTCATGTCAAGTTTGTAGAATTGCATTAGCAGATTTATCTTTGAATTTTTTGCTTGAGTGCCAAATAATTTGTTAAGTTCATCCCATGCATCTTTAGCCCGTTGTATCCCTGCAATGTGGTGTGAATGATTTCATCATTTAAGCTAAGTGCAATGAGTCCTAATGCTTTCTCATTTCTGCTCTTCCACTCATCCTTCCCATGCTCCTCTGGACATTCATCTCTTCCCTCAACTAGCCCTTACAAATTTTTCCTCATGAGCAAATACATGGTCTTTTGTTTGCCATGTATGGAATTGCTCCCCGTTAAATTTAGCTATTTCTTGTGCAGTGCTCATGATGATGTGAAGGGGGTCTTACCTCTTGATCCAATTCAAGATTCAAGGACAGTGTCTACCCTTTTACAACTCCAATCTGATGTTTAATGATGATTACAACAAGTTTATTAGCATGAATTCACCAAAAATTACATAAAGCCAAGGATAACTGATCTGTACTGAATGGTTGGGATATCAAACCATCTCCGAATTACAATATGAAGTGATAGGGATCTGTATTAGATACCCAATGGTAAATTTGAACCATCAATTGTACCAAAATACAGTGATTAGTGCTAATTAATCACTAATTAGTGAAATAATCTCCTATTTTTTGTGTAGAAAATAGAGTGTATGGGGAGGCCAGATCTGGTGCCTTAGAGTTCAAATGAGCTCAAATTCTTTCAAGGGCATCAATAGCAGTTAGTCTAGTAGAGGATCTATCCAAGAAACAAAAGATTTGACCAAACATTGAATGCTTATTAAAAGTCAATATTAGATAAAATGGGAAAAATCCCTCAAAATGGGAATGTATTTAAAAAATTTGTTTTGGCCATATCTTGAACATGCAAACTCCAAATTTGTCGGACAAAGTAGATCTAGATTCTACTTTTCAAGCTATTTCCAATGATATGTCACATGAATATGTTTTGACAAACTGTTGGATGAGTTTACCATACCCCCACTTTTTTCATGGGAATGGGATTTTTCCCACTTTATCTAATATTGACTTTTAATCTCTATTTTACCAAAGTCACTTGTGGGGCAGATTTGATGCAGAGCTTGATGCCACTTCTCTTCAAAGAATTTATCGAATCTGAGATCACCATCATGTAGAGCACCCTTAAAAACCCCTGGGGCTAAGAGGAATTAGCTTGATTCACCTTGTAGGAGTGTAGATCTAGGTTTTTCCTCCAAAAAAGGCGTCTGTAAATCGATGATTCCTGCTACTCTTGGCAGCGTTTTGACAATTTGATGCGTTGAGCTGAGTCATGGGACATGTGGCTAGCTATGGATGAGAGCAGTAGGGCTAATGTTGAGGCTAGAGTGAGAGAGAGCTCCTCCACCACAGCTGAAGGTGTAGAGGTTAGTTGAAAATTGACTAAAAAGGGGTTTAATTCATAATTATGATTAGCAAGGTGATTGGCAAGATAATTAGGCTAAAAAATTAGATGAATCCTAAGCTTAGCTCTAATACCATGTTAAATTTGTAGCAATGTGATGAGCTATGGTGGATCAAATGCAAGAATCAACATAATTAGCAAGTGATGATGATTAAGACGAGACTAGTGAGAAATTAATCTAATAGGATAATGTAGGCATGGATACTCAAAAACCAAAAAATTCTCATTAGGCCAATACCTCAATTTATAGGTTGTACATCCACAAGATGCCATGCATCTAATCCCACTGATTTCTTCTTGATTTGTGCCACCTTCCCTACATCTGGGGGGGGCACCTTTTCCTAGAATCTTTCCACACCCCTATATTCACTCATGCTACCCTTGATTCTCTCATCAGTAGATTCCTCTCACATTTTCACTACTACCCTCTTAATTACAGACTCCCTTTTAACACTCTTAGTAAGAGCTTATTCCTGCACACACACCCATTCACTTGCATATTTCAACAATTCCCTTGGATACGAGATCCATCATTAGTGGGTAGTGGTCGGTGGGCCACATTCTTGATACACGGGCGATGATCGTGTCTATGCAGTGTAACCGCCCTCGTTTTATACGCGCCTACCACACCACCTATAGTACTATATATGGACATGGTTGCCATGAGCTAAGGTATCCAATGCTTGTGAGTATCCACCGATTGGGTAGGATGACTCTAGGGAGCCCCGATCGCGTTAAGGAAACCCGTACTGTGCTTGAGTCTAGGGCATATGAGAACTTATTAGAAGCGCCCTTCTACACCTTGTACATACTCCATCTAGAGTCTGTCTAGATCGCCATCTAAGCTCTACTTGAGAGTGCATGGGTGGATAGCACCATCACTTGTACCTCTATGGTATAATCAAAATTTTAAATTCTCTCCATTGTGTATCTATCGAATTGTCTATTGTGCTTTGTCTTGCTATCTCTTTCTGCTGTGCCATATTCTTATAGTTCCTACAATTCTAAAAATGCAAGAAAAATAGCTACCATATCCTTTTTTTGCATCTCCTTTAGCACTACAAATCCAATGTGACCAAGTCGCTCGTGCCAAAGCTTGCTTGTGCTATAATAAGGGCACTCAGCTCGTAGAGATTATTGTGCCTTACTCCTTTGCCGACTACCTTGCCAACAACATCTAGGATTTCTGTTTTAGTTTTCTTGAAGCGTACTTCAAGCCCATGATTTGTCATCACAACAACTTATAATAGATTTCTCTTTATTTGGGGTATATAGAGCACATCTCACAACTTCTTCTCTTCACTTGTAGTTGCCACAAAAGATATGTTCCAGACCCTTCGACTGGACATTTAGCATTATTACCAATAATGACACTGATGGGTTCCTATAGAGGCTTCCAAGAACTATACCACCCTTTCTTATTGGTCATGTCTTGGGATGCTCCATTATCCAAAATACATGAATCATCAACAACTAGAGCTTGAGCAAATATCTTCAATGGAGACCAAAAGTTCAAGCTTAGTCTCAACATTGTTGACTAACTCCTTTCCCTTCCGGTGCCGTTCTTCTCGTTAGCCTTCTTCTTTGTACAGTCTTTGACAATGTGACCCTTTTTGTCAGTAATAGCAGATCCCTTGAAACTTCTTCTTCTTCTCATCAGAAGATGTCACGCCTTTGCCTTTAGAATTGGCTGAAAATGCAACATCACCACCATCGCAAGTCTTCAACCGCATCTCCTCCTCATGTAACATAGCACTAAATTCATCAAATGATAAAGGTGGTACTCTAACCTAAGTGTTTAGTGATGTAGCCAAGCCATCATACTTCTATGGAAGAATTTGGATGCACCTCCGGGCCAACTCCTCGTGTGTGTAATCCCTACAGCAACCATTTGATCTCGCAGATTTTTGATCCATGAGATAAATGCTTCAGTAGCTTCTCCTTCAGCAAACTTTTCCACCAGCAGCAAGCTAATTCTCCAGGTTTTGAATCTTGGTCTAATTTCGAGTCTCATATTGATTTCTCATCAGTATGATCCAAGCCTCTGCAACCTTGGTAGTATGTTGAATCAGAGTGAGAACATTATCACTTATGCTAGTGATAATGGCACAAAGTGCTTCACCATTGTGCCTTCTCCATGCTCAAAGAAGTGGAGCATCTAGCGGAAGCATGTTTGCAGGGTTGTTGGGATCAGGACTTTCCACTGGTTCTGCATCCATTTCGAGAACAATTTCTAGGAGCTCATAAGAGTCTAGAATGGCATTGATTTTGAATTTCCAAAGAGTGTAGTTTGTCCCATAAAGCTTGCCTTCCATGAAGGCAGGTTTACGAATATGCAATAGTGCAACAACAACAGCAACAGAGATAGAAGCCATCACTCCTAGGATTCTATGCAAAGAAAGACTAAACTTTATGAACTATTCTTGCTAAGAGCACCTAAGCTCCGATACCATATAAGAATATGGCACAGTGGAGAGAGATAGCAAGACAAAGCACAATAGATACACAATGGAGAGAATTTAAAATTTTTGATTATACCAAAGATGTACAAGTGATGGTGTTGTCCACCCATGTGCTCTCAAGTAGAGCTTAGATGATGGCGATCTAGAAAGACTCTAGATGGAGGATGTACTAAGTGTAGAAGGGGGTGAATACTCATGAGGATTGGATGCCTTAGCTCATGGCAACCATGTCCATATATAGCACTGTATGCGATATGGTAGACACGTATACAACAAGGGTGGTTACATTACATAGACACGGTCACTGCCCGCGTATCAAGAATGTGGCCCACTGACTGCCACCACCCATTAATGATGGACCTGGTATCCGAGGGAATATTCCTTATACCATCCCTGAGCCCCAGCTAACACATGCTTATCCCCTTGGACCATCTCCTAACCATCATTAATGATTACAATAATGATCCCATCGGCGTCTAAGACGAGGTTCTTCCCCCACTAAAGAAATATGCACCATGGCTACTCCTCATAATGGGGGCCTAACAAATGTGCATTATACATCAAAGTGAGATACATGCTGAGAGGTGAGCATTGAGTGTATACTAACATAACTTTCTCAACAACACCCCTTAGTGCTAGCTTGTCCACCTTTTCTTAGCTCAGGGGTTGAACTTGTCCATGTTTTCTTATCTCAGAGGATTAGATTGGCTTCTCTAGTGGCTCAAAGGTTATACTTCAACCCATTGCTCTGATACCATGTTGGAAATTGGGTGGGGGACCAAGTCATGGGAGGTTACCCATCCCAATTGTGCTCACGCCAATAATGCATACTTAACTTGGAGGCTTCCACAAATTGGTCTAGATATCAATACCCCAAAAGCTTAAGGTGATGGAAGATCTCCGGCCTATCTATTTTGTGGAAATCTCCAGTGCTATGCTTGGCGCATCACCATTCTCACCAGTATTAAAAGTGATATTTGTAACATCTTGCTTCTTAATTTTGACCCAATAGTACCCAGATTTGTGATCAATTTTTGTGAATGTGAGAAACATAGAGATGGTACAAAAGTTTATCAATCCTGGGGATTGGATACTTACTTTTTATTGTTAAACTGATTCAATCCTAGATAATCAATACATAACCTTAAGGTACCATCTTTCTTCTTTTAAACCCCCTAATAAGATACACTTGGTCCAAAAGTTTATCTATCCTGGGGGATTGGATACTTATTTTTTATTGTTAACTGATTCAATCCTCGATACTCAATACATAACCTTAAGGTACCATCTTTCTTCTTTTGAACCCCCCAAGGAGATACACTTGGCTAGATGGACTTCTTTTCCAAAAGCTATCTCAATTGTTCCTTAAGTTCAATGGCTTTGGGAATAGAAATCTTCTAGGGCCTCTTTGTATAACAGATTGTACTCCTAGTATTAGCTCAATTTTGTGATTAGCTTCATGAACTCAGGGCATTTCTGTCCCAAATACTCTAGAGATATATCGGCATTGTCTTCACTCAACCACTCAAGCGCTTTAGAATTAGACTCCTTGCTAGTAGCTGGATTAAGCTTGATAGTGTACTACTTCTTCTTAGGCCCTTAAGCATTCTTGATGCCTTCACAAGTTGTAAGGTGGTGTACCTTGTTCCGGTGGATATCTATAAAGGTAATGGTCCCTTTTTGTGGCAATGAATATTGACCTAATTTTAGGTAGGAAAATATATTTCTGGAATGACGTTATGCAATCCAAGAGGCAAGACTTTAAATCTGCATTCAGTTGCATTTCTATCTAGAGAAACTTGAATGTTGCTTATCTCATGGTGGGTTGTCGGAAAAATGAGCTTCTTGGATATTGTAAATGTCTAACACTCTGTGGGTGGCGGGGCTTTCATGAAAAGTATATACACATCAAATTTGCATCTTCAATCAAATATTGAAGATTTAACAAAATAAGTTCAAAATTTAGAGAATAAGAATAAAGACCAGGAGATACAAATCAAGGAACAAGAGAAAGAATTAAATAAGCTTAGACTCAAATTAGATCATTTGAAGAAAACCCCAGTTGGTGCAAGGGAACACCAAAGAGAGGTATCAGAAATTGATAGGCTTGCAATAGGCGGTGGTGCTAGGAAAAGGCAAACCATGGCAACAAGGTGATTAAAAATAATTGAATGTTGAATAATTTTGATAAGATTTCTACAACTAACTCTTTTCTTCAACGTTTATGTTTCAGGAACCTTTTGATTGATGCATCCGCGCGGGGAATTCACAAACACATACCCAGAGCCTTTTGAAAGCTTGCATATTAGGAAGCAAGACATGTTGGCTATTGTTCGTGACTCCAATTACAAGGGATTTCATGATGTTTTGATGAAAGATATCATGAAGGACATTGAGAGAATTTTGAGTGCAAATGATATTCAAAGTGCTTGTGATGAAGCAAGTATAAGTTGCAAAGGCTATGAGTCCCGTTAGGGGAAATTTGGGCTCATTTTTGGGCCCTCTAAGGAATGCCACATCATCAAAAATGGGGCCATGGTAAATTTTTTGTAAATCAACTCTAACTTTTTCGGAGGTTGCATATATAGAATCTATTCTTCTTCAAGATCTTTCCATTAATATATAACATGATGGGCTTTGGACATGACCCATGGAAGATGTACAAAAAGTAGGTTCATAAGTGATGATGTGGACCGTTACAGTAGCCTTTCAACTTGATTTTGAGGAAATGGTATATCTTGAGCTTATCAAATCCAAATGTTTCAGAGTTTGAAATTATAAGATCTACTTTTCATGATCTTTCTAATGATATGTCATATGATCGGGTTTTAACATAAAGGTAAGAAATGTTCACCGCCACATTCAAGGCAAAGATTACAAAAAATCCCTTACAGGGCCCAAAAATGAGCCCAAATTTTCCCTAATGATCCATGCCATCACAAAAAGGAGGCTCTTCGCAAGCAAGAGATCAAAATCCACTTACTTCCACCTCTTTACAAATTTGCATTGGAAAAGAAGACAAACAATGCACATGTAAGATCACTTGTCGGTAAGTATTTCCATCTGGAGGAAACAAAAGTATTGAAGGAAAAATAAAAGTAGATTACAATGCCTTCAACAACATTTTTGTGGATTTAAAGACTTCAACAAGCAATGATAAAAAAATTTAAATTCTCTCTAGATAGTGAAAAATCAAATAGCACAGATATCTAATCATGTGTTGCTTCATGATTGTAGAATCTATAGGAGTGGTCTCTTTCGTATTGAAGCTAGATGAGTGTCAAATTGTCAAAGGACACAAATCGAAAAGAATGGGACATACACTCATGAATGAGACAATGGCACATGCAAAGGACAAGAGCAAGTTTTTTGGCTTCCTTGACTGTTATCTTAATTCCAAGAATGGCCCTAGGACCATTCTTGATGCTCTTCTCCATTCAATAATGGATATGGGGCCATTCTAGCATGGCCTTGGTGGCACCCAACTTTCTTGCATGCTCTTTGGCATCCAAGAATGGCCCTAGGGCCATTCTTTTCTTATACAGTAGGTGCAAGAATGGCCATTGGGCATCCTCGAATGGCCTAGGGCCAATCTTGATATTCTTATGCATGAAACAATGGCCCTAGGGCTATTCTAACATAGCCTTGGTGCCACCCAACCTTCTTGCATGCTCTTGGGCAAACAACAATGGCCATAGGGCCATTCTTTTCATGCACAACCGGTGCAAGAATGGCCCAAGGGCCACTTTTGCATGGCAAATAAGGTCATTGTTTTGCCTTAAAGGCCTCAAAGAGCATGCAAGATTGACCCTAGGGCATTAAAGCATGACCCGAGGGCCATTCTTGCATGACCCCAAGACACATAGATCATGTTGGAAATGGCCATGGGGCATCCAAGAATGGCCCTAGGGCCATTTGTGATGCTCTTCTACATGTAAGAATGGATATGTGGCCATTCTAGCATGGCTTTGGTGGCACCCAGCTTTCTTGCATACTCTTGGGCATCCAAGAATGACCACAAGGCCTTTCGTTTCTTATACAACAGGTGCAAGAATGGCCATGGGGCATCCTAGAATGGCCCTAGGGATAGACTTGATGCTCTTGTGCATGCAAAAACGGCCCTAGGGCCATTATAGCATAGCCTTGGTGCCACCCAACCTTTTTGCATGCTCTTTGGGCAAACAAGAATGGCCATAGGGCCATTCTTTTTATGCACAACAGGTGTAATAATGGCCCTAGGGCCATTCTTTTCATGCACAACCGGTGCAAGAATGGCCCAAACGCCTTTCGTTCATGGCAAATAAGGTCATTGTTTTGCTTTAAAGGCCTCAAAGAGCATGCAAGATTGGCCCTAGAGCATCAAAAAATGTCCCCAGGGCCATTCTTGCATGACCCCAAGGCACATAGATCATGTTGGAAATGGCCATGGGGCCCTTGGCCCACTCTTGATGCTCTTCTACATGTAATAATGGATATGGGGCCATTTTAGCATGGCCTTGGTGGCACCCAACTTTCCATACTCTTGGGCATCCAAGAATGGCCCTAGGGCCATTCTTTTCTTGCATGCTCTTGGGCATCCTAGAATGGCCCTAGGGCCACTCTTGATGCTCTTCTACATGCAATAATGGATATGGGGCCATTCAAGCATGGCCTTGGTGGCACCCAACTTTCTTGCATGCTCTTGGGCATCCAAGAATGGCCACAGGGCCATTCTTTTCTTTCATGCTCTTGGGCATCCTAGAATGGCCATGGGCCAATCTTGATGCTATTGTGCACACAACAATGGCCCTATTGCCATTCTAGCATGGCCTTGGTGCCACACAACCTTCTTGCATGCTCTTGGGCAAACAAGAATAGCCATATGGCCATCCTTTACCTAATCAACAGGTGCAAGAATGGCCCCAGTGCCATTCTTTTCATGCACAACTGGTGCAAGAATTGCCCTATAGGGACATTCTTTCATGGCAAATAAGGCCACTGTTTGGCTTTAAAGGTTTCACAAAGCATGTAAGATTGGCCCTAGGACATTAAAGAATGGCCCCAGGGCCATTTCTTGCGTGACCCCAAGGCACATAGGTCATGTTGGAAATGGCCATGGGGCATCCAAGAATGGCCCTAGGGTCATTCTTGATGCTCTTCTACATGCAAGAATGGATATGGGGCCATTCTAGCATGGCCTTGGTGGCACCAGCTTTCTTGCATGCTCTTGGGCATCCAAGAACGGGGCCCTAGGGCCAATCTTAATGCTCTTGTGCATGCAACAATGGCCTTGGGCCATTCTAGCATGGCCTTGGTGGCACCCAACTTTCTTGCGTGCTCTTGGGAATCCAAGAATGGCCCTAGGGCCATTGTTTTCTTATGCAACATGTGCAAGAATGGCCATGGGGAATTCTAGAATGGCCCTAGGGCCAATCTTGATTCTCTTATGCATGCAACAATGGCCCTAGGGCCATTGTAGCATAGCCTTGGTGCCAACCTTCTTGCATGCTCTTGGGTAAACAAGAATGTCCATAGGGCCATTCTTTTCATGCACAACAAGTGTAAGAATGGCCCAAGGGCCATTATTTCATTGCAAATAAGGTCATTGTTTTGCCTTAAAGGCCTCAAAGAGCATGCAAGATTGGCCCTAGGGCATCAAAGCATGGCACGAGGGCCATTCTTGCATGACTCCAAGACACATAGATCATGTTGGAAATGGCCATGGGGCATCCAAGAACGGCCCTAGGGCCATTATTGATGCTCTTCTACATGCAAGAATGGATATGGGGCCATTGTTGATGCTCTTCTACATGCAAGAATGGATATGGGGTCATTCTAACATGGCCTTGGTGGCACCCAACTTTCTTGCATGCTCTTGGGCATGCAAGAATGGCCTTGGTGGCACCCAACTTTCTTGCATGCTCTTGGGCATCCAAGAATGGCCATAGGGCCATTCATTTCTTATACAACAGGTGTAAGAATGGACATGGGACATCCTAGAATGGCCCTAGGGCCAGACTTGATGCTCTTGTGCATGCAAAAATGGCCCTAGGGCCATTCTAGCATAGCCTTGGTGAAAGATCCCAGCCCCCTCCGTGTAACGAATTCGGGGGTGCTAGCAGTGGAAGTAGCAATTCTTGCATGGGACAGGGCCTCTCACTCGGGGATCGCCCATGGATATTCAGACAAGAGACTAATCCCTTGGTTCTTCCAAAACCGAACCCGAAAAAACTTTCCTCGCCCAGAAAGCACGAGCGATTCCTCTAGGATATTTTTACTCTAACATAGTCAAGGTCATCACTGACCAAGCTGATCCGACTGAACCTGTAAGTCACTTGGTCAGATCAAGGAACAAACTTGCACTTGGATCATAGAGACCAATGCATTTTTCCTCATCGAGAGGCACAGGCGTTGATTCGTTTCCATAGAACAAAGACTGCCCGTGATTTACTTCATCTATTCTACCATAAGTCTCATTTTAGGGATCCATCAGTCCGGCCTAGTCCCATGGGTTAGCCAACTACCCAACCACTGTAGTGATGGGATCCAATTAGGAATTTGGTTAGGTTTTGTCTCGGGTACCAGAGAAAAGAGTTCCCAGGTCCCCTAGCCGGAACTTCATGCAAACTTCAAGCTAGTCACACCACTTACACACCCAATATGAAATTACATTTTTCATAGATTCAGCTATCTCTAAAACAATCTTTTAATGAAACCATAGTGTCATTGATCATAATCCTCCAAAATATCCGGTTGAGTTCTAATTTCCAATCATTCCTTCATCAGTGTACCTATGGCATCATTGGTAAACAACCAGAATGCTCACCACCTGTCCACTCAGGGGCCTTTTTGATAGTTCCTAGCTCATAGTACCCTGCAATATACTCAATTATAAAAATCTAGATGGAATCTTTGTTGAAGATCAACAAGATCAACCAACAGATCCATATAAAAAAGCCATGGACTAATCCGTTTGCGGACCAGCAAGGTCAATCAACCAGATCCATGCTCGAATTTAGAAAACAACTCTTACTCCTTGTTCCAATATCTTCCTCGACGCACGTGTGGGTATCTTTAGCAACCCAGAGCCCGAGCACCGTATGGTCAGCACCCTCGCAGGTCACCTAGCGCTTCACTCATAGGTCACTTCCTTGGTCCCTCATCCACCGCTTCCTTGGTCCCTCATCCACCGTACTAGAAGCTCACCATTTAAATCGAACCGAGACTGGTCAAGACCTCGGCCGACCTTACTACGCGAGACGTCCTCCGTTGACTCTCCGTCAGCTGTTGCAACTTTATTAGTTAGGTCTCAACCTCATTCACAAGATGGCCAAAATGCTTCCCCAACATTATTGACATAAAACAGTCATTTAAAAACAAGTCATAAATACAGTTTCTATAATGAACTCTCATTGTTCCACATCAATCCACATTACTTAATCCACGTCCAATTCATTTGTATTCCCATTCTCATCCAATCACATCATTTTCCATCTCATCACATCTTTCCTCATTTATCCTCATCACATCTCATCCACTCGCATCTACCTTGATCCTACATGACCCCAAGGCACATAGGTCATGTTGGAAATGGCCATGGGGTATCCAAGAATGGCCAATAAGGCCTCAAAGAGCATGCAAGATTGGCCATAGGGCATCAAAGAATGGCCCCAGGTCCATTTCTTGCATGACCCCAAGGCACATAGGTCATGTTGGAAATGGCCATGGGGTATCCAAGAATGGCCCTAAGGCCATTCTTGATGCTCTTCTACATGCAAGAATGGATATGGGGCCATTCTAGCATGGCCTTGGTGGCACCAGCTTTCTTGTATGCTCTTGGGCATCCAAGAATGGCCCTAGGGCCAATATTGATGCTCCTGTGCATGCAACAATGGCCTAGGGCCATTCTAGCATGGCCTTGGTGCCACCCAACCGGGCTATCCTTTTCATGCATAATAGGTGCAAGAATGGCCCTAGTGCCATTCTTTTCATGCATAACCGGTGCAAGAATGGCCCTAGGGCCATTCTTTCATGGCAAACAAGGCCACTATTTTTCCTTAAAGGCCTCAAAGAGCATATAAGATTGGCCCAAGGGCATCAAAAAATGGCCCCAAGTCCATTCTTGCATGACCCCAAGACACATAGGTCACGTTGGAAATGGCCATGGGGTATCCAATGAAAAGATGCAGGGGGGAAGAGAGCTTGAGCTCTTGCAAGCACACACACACACTCACAAAACCCTAATAGAGAACACACAAGGTGAGAGGCTGAAAATCTTCTTCTTCTCTACTCAACACTCAACACACCATATACAAGAATAAGAGTACTCACAATATGAAAGGTACTCAACCAAATACATACACGGGTTCTCTATAGTGTGAACCCGACTAAATGAGCTGGCGCTATAACTATGCCAGTCTCTAGAGTGGCTGTCACACAGCCTGTCATCCCACTGGCCGTATATCACCCAAGATCTCACCAACCATGCCAGTGGTGTAAGTGCGAGGCCTATCCCCCAGGCGGGTCATCAGTGTCCACCGCCTCACTAGAGCTCGATATCTCAACACTCCCCCTCGAGCTCAACTCCATCTCATGTACACCAAGCGAAGCCCTGAATCTGCGGAGCTTCTCTGTACCTAATGCTTTGGTGAAGATGTCAGCTACCTGATCCTCTGTGCTAACATGAACAAGGTCAAGGTCTCCTGCCACGACCTTCTCTCTGACGAAGTGGTAGTGGACCTCTATGTGCTTCGTACGAGCATGAAAGACTGGGTTCCTGGCCAACTGTATACTGCTAATGTTGTCACAGAAAATGACAACTTGTCTATCCACTGATAGACCCAAATCTGCAAGTAGCTTTCTCAACCAAGCTACCTCACATGCTGCCACAGCAGCTCCTCTGTACTCGGCCTCTGTACTCGATAGAGCAACCGTAGGCTGCTTCTTGCTGCTCCAAGTCACAGCAGCACTTCCCAAAGAAAACATGAATCCACTAGTAGATCTTCTGTCTGAGATACTACCAGCCCAATCAGCATCTGTGTACCCATGTACACATATCTCTGTCCCAGTCTCATAGAATAGTCCACAATGCAAAGTAGACTTCACATACCTCAGTATGCATCTCATTGCATCCAAATGCGGTTTCCGTGGAACCTGCATAAACTGACTCACCAACCCAACAGCATAGCTCAAATCTGGTCTGGTGATCGTCATGTAGATCAAACTTCCTACTATGCGTCTGTACATAGTAGGGTCCTCCAAGATCTCTCCTGAATCTGCACTCAACTTGCCATTCTGATCCAATGGCACAGAAATAGGCTTCCAGCCTATCATACCATATTTGGACAACATGTCCAAGCCATACTGTCTCTGCAGTAATCCAATACCATGTGGTGACCTAATCACCTCAATGCCCAAGAAATATCTGAGCTCCCCCAGATCCTTCATCTCAAACTTCTGTCTAAGCAAGATCTTTACATCAAAGATCTCTGCATCATGGTCCCCCGTAATGATCAAGTCATCTACATAGATGACAACAAGCACAACTCCTCTATCACCATGTCTCACATACAGCGAGAAATCTGCATTGGCTACATGAAAGCCAATAGTGACAAGATATTCAGAAATCTTGTCAGACCATGCTCTTGGTGCTTGCTTTAAGCCATACAAGGCTTTCTTCAACCTGCAAACATGCTCGGGGTGACCCACATCCTCATAACCAGGTGGCTGCAACATATACACCTCTTCTTGCAAATCCCCATGCAAGAATGCATTCTTTACATCCATCTGATGTAAAGACCATTGCTTTGACGCAGCCACTGCTATCACAACTCTCACCGTTGCCATCTTGGCAACTGGGCTGAAAGTTTCCTCATAATCAATCCCATATGTCTGCGCATATCCTTTGGCTACCAATCTAGCCTTGTACCTGTTTATGCTCCCATCACTGTTATGTTTAACTTTGTACACCCACTTGCATCCAATGGCTTTCTTGCCTTCAGGCAATTGCACTAAATCCCAAGTTTCATTTCCATATAGTGCATCCATCTCCTCATCCATAGCTTTCTCCCAACACACATTTCCAATAGCCTCATCAATGCATGTGGGCTCAACAACCTGCACAACCTTTGCCATATATGCATAGTGATGTGCCACATAACCATCATATGTAAATCTCTGCACAGGGTTCTTCACTCTCCCTGATCTTCGCAGCTTTTCATTCATGGCTTCCATAGCCTTCTTTACACCAGGTGTTCTCATAGCTGGGATCCCAAGCTCCTCATCAAGGCTCATATCTGAGCCACTAGACTCTCCATCAACATGAGAATGCCCTGCAGAAATGTCAGGCATACCAAGGGGCTCAACCACTTTCTCTTTTCCTTTACGTGATGTAGTAATCACATTTGCAGGACTGGTATTATGACGCAGCCTGCCACTCCATGGTCTATCAACAGACCCACTAGATGAGGACTCTCTTGGTCCACTCAAAGACTGTGATTGCTGACCTGCATTCTGTGCAACCACACTTCCACTCACATCAGCCCCAACAGCTTCTTTTTCAGCAGCATACCAGCTGCTCATCTCATCAAAGACGACATCCCTGCTTACCCTCAACTCACGTGTAGCAGGGTTATAACACCTGTATCCCTTTTGCTCAAGGGAATATCCAATAAACACACATTTTTCAGCTTTCGGATCCAGCTTAGTTCTCAGCTCATCTGGCACATGCACATATGCAATGCATCCAAAAACTTTCAGATGAAACAAATCTGGTTTTCTGCCAGTAAACCTCTCCTCTGGAGTTACATCATGTATGGCTGCAGTTGGAGTCCTGTTCATGATGTAGACTGCTGTAGAAACAGCCTCAGCCCACTAGCAATGCGGCATATTCTTCTCTTCCATCAATGCTCGCGCAATCTCAGCAATGTGCCTGTTTTTCCGCTCAGCAACTCCATTTTGCTGCGGAGTGTATCTGCATGTAAACTGTCTCCGAATACCATTCTTCTTCAAAAATTCAGAGAACTCATTGGAGAAGTACTCTCCCCCTCCATCTGACCTTAGGCACTTTACATATTTCCCTGTTTGCTTTTCAACCAAAACTCTGAAATTCTGAAAGTGAGTGAACACCTCACTCTTCTCCTTCATGAAATATACCCACACTTTTCTTGTGTGGTCATCAATGAAAGTGACATAGTACCTGCAGCCTCCCATAGACACGGTCTTCGTAGGACCCCATACATCTGAATGCACAACATCTAGTGCATTTCTGCTCACATATCTGTTACGTGGAAACACATGCTTTGTTTGCTTCCTAAATTTGCATGCTTCACATATTTTCTGCATACCTTCCACTTTAAATTTTGGCAGCCCTGTCACGATTCCTTTTGTCTACATAGACTTCAATCTCTGAACATTTACATGTCCAATTCTTTTATGCCATATGTCTGTGTCTGCAACAACTCCTGAACCATTTGCAAACATCGCAGCACTCATTTCAGGCATGTCTACATTCAACGTAAACATTCTGCCCACTCTGTTGCCTTTTGCAACCAACTTGCACTTGTCTTTAAAATCTTCAACATAACACCCATCAGGGTTAAACCGAACCTGCAAACCCTGCTCAATCATCTGGCCAACTGAAACCAGATTCTTTGTTATGTTCGGTACATGAAGTACATCTGCAAGGTACTTCACTTTGCCATCCTGCATAGACAATGGCACATCTCCAATGTGGGCAATTGGATGAGCAGTGTCATCCCCTGTTTCCACAAAACCTGGTCTTTCCGGGTTTTTCATCTCCTTGAACCACTCCCCATGACTCGTCATGTGGTTCGAAGCGCCTGAATCCACATACCATACATTATCTTTTTGTGCTGCATCAACATTTTCAGACATGGCATTCACAACATGCTGCATAACAAACAACCTTTCATTATCCTCATTATTTCTGCTTGAGGATGCATAGTTGTTTTGCTGCACTTTCCCATTTTGCATGTCAGCCTGCTTCTTATAACATTCTGACTGCACATGTCCAGGCTTACCACAATAATAACATTCACGTGCATCATTATACTGCCTTTGCCAATTTCCACGGCCTCTTTGACTCCCCCTGCCTCTGAATTTGCCTCTTCCACCTGCGTGTTGTTGTTGTTGTTGTTGATTCTGGGACTGTTGTTGCTGCTGCTGCTGCTGGCCATAATTCTAATTACCTGTTCGGCCACCTCCTTGACCGCGTCCACGACCTCCTCTACCTCGTCCTCTTCCTGAACTCGTGTAGAAGGCCTGTTGCTCTGAACTGTTTTTGCTTTGTGAAGACTGTTGGTCTTCACCCAAGCTCTTCTCTTCGATAATCAGCATAGACACCAAATCTGTAAAGTTGGGAATGTTTTCCCGAGTCTGAATGGACGTCTTGAACGCCTTGTATTGTGGCCCGAGACCACGTAGACAGACTTCCACCTTGTCATCATCATCTACTGACACACCAATAGATGCAAGGGATTCCACAATACCCTTTATCTTCAGCGCATAGTCATTCACAGACATGCTCTTTTTCTCCACAGTATGAAGTTCATTCTTCAACTGTATCTTACGTGCCTTGGTATTTGTTTCATAAAGCTTTACCAAGGTGTCCCACGCCTCCTTGGGGGACTTGGCATCCTGAATGTGCCCAATCATGCTCACCTTCTATGTAGTCCCAATAACCTTTTCCCATCAGGAAATTCGTCAACCTGAACCTCCAAGCATGGAAGTTATTCTTGTCAAGCTTCTCAGCCACAATCTGTGTTATGCCATCATTAGACATCTTGTCAAACACACAACTTTACCAGAACCTGCACTCTGGTTTTTCTGCACAAATGCTGTATTTTCTGCACAGCGGTACTGCAGTACTCTCAAATGTAACAACCAGTGACTTCAATGCACATACATACACCCAATGGCAACTGTAGACCTCTTTGCAGCACCCACAGTGTCTGCACAGTCAATCTGTCTTCCTGCAGTGTCCTGTATACTAATGGAAAGCCAATACATAACCTTCCTGGCTCCTTGGTTCCAGTCTTTAAACTCTTTCACATCTGCAGCAGTCGGATTTATATCCGGTATCTCTGGTGCTTAAAACAGAGTTCTGCAGAGAATCGATGACTTACCCGCAGTGCTCGAAATTGCCTGCTTTCTGAAAAACGGAGGTCCAGACGCGCCCGAAACGCCTTTTCGGCCCGAAAATTGTAGTCCGTAGGACTGTATAGTTGCCCTATAGCTTCACTCCCGCGAAGAAAGCTCCTCAATCGGAGATCGTTTGCCGGTGCCTCCCGTAGAGCTCCGACAAGGGTGTAGTCACCAACACAATAGGGAAGAGTAATTGAAGCTCTTACCCTCGTACCGCTTCCTGTGGTTCTCTTGCTTGCAGCTCAGCCCTTAGCACGAACCAGGCTCTGATACCATGAAAAGATGCAGGGGGGAAGAGAGCTTGAGCTCTTGCAAGCACACACACACACTCACAAAACCCTAATAGAGAACACACAAGGTGAGAGGCTGAAAATCTTCTTCTTCTCTACTCAACACTCAACACACCATATACAAGAATAAGAGTACTCACAATATGAAAGGTACTCAACCAAATACATACACGGGTTCTCTATAGTGTGAACCCGACTAAATGAGCTGGCGCTATAACTATGCCAGTCTCTAGAGTGGCTGTCACACAGCCTGTCATCCCACTGGCCGCATATCACCCAAGATCTCACCAACCATGCCAGTGGTGTAAGTGCGAGGCCTATCCCCCAGGCGGGTCATCAGTGTCCACCGCCTCACTAGAGCTCGATATCTCAACATCCAAGAATGGCCCTAGGGCCATTCTTGCATGACCATTTTAGAATGGTCCTTACAAGGATGGCCATGTTGAATTCATATTAAATGACCCTAGGTAGTTGACACAAGGGAGTGGAGAATGGTCCCAGGGCCATTCTAAACCACACCATGGATGGTAGAATGGCCCTAGGGCCATTGTTTCAAGCACACCGTGGATACAAAATATAACAAGATTATCTATGGATGGTAGAATGGCCCTAGAGCCATTCTAAAATTCACCCAGTAGAGCTGACACAAGGCAGTGGAGAATGGCCCTAGGACTATTCTCACAATGTGCTTTGGAATGGCACTAGGGCCATTCTTTCAAGCACATTGTGCTTAAAATATTGATAATTTTGCATGCATATGTAGAGATTTGCCCAAAGGGCTTGACACAAGGTAGTGGAGAATGGCCCTAGAGCCATTCTACCATGGTGTGCTTGGTAGAATATTGTCCATGGAGGGCAGAATGGCCTTATGTCCATTATAAAATTCACTAATAGTAGTTGACACAAGGAGTGGAGAATGGCCCTAGGACCATTCGCACAATGTGCTTTAGAATGGTACTAGGGCCATTCTTTCAAGCACATTGTGCTTACAAGAATGGCTTTAGGGACATTCTTACATGGACAATGTTGATGTATCTTGCATGCATATGTAGAGATTTGCCCTAGGGGGCTAACACAAGGGAGTGGAGAATGGCCCTAGTTCTTCCATGGAAACGTTGACACAAGGGAGTGGAGAATGGCCCTAGAGCCATTCTAAAGCAAACCATTAATGGTGGAATGGCCCTAGGGCCATTATTTAAGCACACCATGGATGGAAGAATGGCCCTAGGACCATTCTACCAAGCACACCATGGATGGTGTGCTTTAAAATGACCCTCAGGCCATTCTTTCAAGCATATTGTGCATACAGTAATAATGACCCTAGGCCATTCTTCCATGGAAAATCTTGTTGTATTTTGAATGCATATTGAAAGAATGGCCCTAGGGAGTTGACACAAGGGTGGACCTAGGCACACCATGGACAATCTTGATATAAGAAGGGCCCTATGGTTATATTACATTAAGCATTATATTACATTTTATTATAGCCCAAGGGCCATTTTTACATGACCCTAAGGCCTCAAGGTCATTTTGGGAGGGCCATGGGGCCATCCAAGAATGGCCCAAGGGCCACTCTATTAATGCACAACAGGTGGAAGAATGGCCCAAGGGCCATTCTTGCATGAACCCAAGGCCTCAAGGTCATTTTGGAATGGCCATGGGGCATCCAAGAATGGCCCTAGGACCATTCTTTTCATGCAAGGCCATTATTCCATGACCCAAAGGCCTCAAGGTCATTTTTCAATGGCCATGTTGCATCCAAGAATGGCTCTAGGGCCATTCGTCTCATGCACAATAGGTGCAAGAATCGCCTAAGGGCCATTATTGCATGACCCCAAGGCCTCAAGGCCATTTTGGGAGACGGCCATAGGGCATCCAAGAATGGCCCTAGTGCCATTTGTTTTATGCACAATAGGTGTAAGGACCATTTCTACATGACCCCAAGGCCTCAAATATCCACCGTTTTACTTTAAAATGCATCACAGTGTATGGAATAGTGGCCATGGTTGCATCCAAGAATGGTCCTAGGGCCATTCTTTTCCATGCACAACATGAGGAACAATGGCCCTAGGGCCATTCTTGCATGACCCCAAGGCCTCAAGGTCATTTTTGGGATGGCCATTGGGCATCCAAGAATGGCCCTAAGGCCATTCTTTTCATGCACAATAGGTGTAAGGACCATTCCTACATGACCCCAAGACCTCATATATCGACCATTTTACTTTAAAATGCATCACAGTGTATGAAATAGTGGCCATGGGGGAATCCAAGAATGGCCCAAGGGCTATTCTTGCATGACCCCAAGGGGACATGGGTACATCCAAGAATGGTCCTAGGGCCATTCTTTTCCATGCACAACGTGAGGAAGAATGGCCCTGGGGCCATTCTTGCATGACCCCAAGGCCTCAAGGTCATTTTTGGGATGGCCATGGGGCATCCAAGAATGGCCCTAGGGCCATTCTTTTCATGCACAACATGTGTAAGGACCATTGCTACATGACCCCAAGGCCTCATATATCCACCGTTTTACTTTAAAATGTATCACAGTGTATGAAATAGTTGCCATGGGGGAATCCAAGAATGGCGCAAGAGCCATTCTTGCATGACCCCAAGGGGCCAAGAATGTGGAAGAATGGCCCTAGGGCCATGTTTTAATGACCCCAAGGCCTTAAGGTCATTTTGGGATGGATATGGGGGCATCCAAGAATGGCCATAGGGCCATTCTTTTCATACACACCATGTGGAAGAATGGTCCTAGGGCCATTCTTGCAATACCCCAAGGCCTTAAAGTCATTTTAGGATGGCTATAGGGGCATCCAAGGATGGCCAAAGGGCCATTCGTTTCATCCACAACAGGTGGAAGAATGGCCCTAGGCCATTCTTGCATGATCCCAAGGTCTCAAGGTCATTTTGGAATAGCCATTGGGGCATGCAAGAATGGCCCAAGGGTCTTTCTTTTCATGTACAACAGCAGGTGTAAGGGCCATTCTTGCATGACCCCAATGCCTCAAAGATCCATTGTTTTACTTTGCCGAGTGCGTGAAATAGTTACCATGGGGACATCCAACAATGGCCAAATGGCCATTATTTTCATGCACAATAGGTGGAAAAATGGCCCTAGGGCTATTCTTGCATGACCCGAAGGCCTCGAGGTTAGGGTTGGCCATGGAGGCATCCAAGAATGGTCATAGGGCCATTCTCTTTCATTCGTGCATGACCCCAAGGCCTTAAGGTCCTTTTTGGGATGGCCACAAGGCATTTTGGATGCCCATCGGGCATCCAAGAATGGTCCTAGGGCCATTCTTTTCATGTACAACAGATGTAAGGACCATTCGAATGGCCCAAGGGACATACTTGCATGACCCCAAAGGGGCCATGGGTGCATCCAAAAATGGTCCTAGGGCCATTCTTGCAAGAATGGCCCTAGGGCCATCTTGTTCATGCACAATATGAGGAAGTGTAAGATTCCTCCCCCCAACCCCTTTTTGATGTCTAGTATCTTCTCCTGTAATCAATCCCTCTTCAGAAATATAAAGGCCTTGTTTCTAACTGTTTTAGCCTAGAGAGAGAAAAATATGCTAGAGAGAGAATATTCAGATTATGAATATTTTTGGATAGAAAAATAACTCATCTTATTAAAATAAGTTTCCCTGAAACAGAAATTCAAAAAGAATTTTCCAATGTGCAATTGGAATTAATTGGAAATAAGTATAAAGAACCTTAGTCTAAGGGTCTAGATTTTCAGGAATTTTTAGATTATGGTCCAATTAAGGTTCCTATGGGCCAATAGCATCAATACATGTTTAGGGAGGAGATAAATCCAATTTGTAAAAGAAGATACCGAAAAATGAGTAAATGCTCACATAAGATGAAGAGTTGAAAATGTACAAGGTTTATTAGTAAATAAACACATATGTAAGAAGGGGAGTTCTTTAAAGGAGGTGCATATTTCACATAAGATGAAGAGTTGAAAATGTACAAGGTTTATTAGTAAAAAAAACTATGACACATATGTAAGGAAGAGGAGTTCTTTAAAGGAGGTGCATATTTCACATAAGATGAAGAGTTGAAAATGTACAAGGTTTATTAGTAAAAAACTATGAGCAATAAAATTTTGACACATATGTAAGGAAGGGGAGTTCTTAAAGAAGGTGCATATTTCACATAAGATGAAGAGTTGAAAATGTACAAGGTTTATTAGTAAAAAAACTATGACACATATGTAAGGAAGAGGAGTTCTTTAAAGAAGGTGCATATTTCACATAAGATGAAGAGTTGAAAATGTACAAGATTTATTAGTAAAAAACTATGAGCAATAAAATTTTGACACATATGTAAGGAAGGGGAATTCTTTAAAGGAGGTGCATATTTCACATGCTTGAATGAGTTTTAAACTCAAAAATAATGTGATATTTTTATCTCTCATCTCTCTTGAACCAAACCAAATCAAAATGGAACCAAAACGAGTCAAAAAGTAACCAAACTAGGTCCAAATCTAGTCCAAATTCAACCAAACTGACTTGGAAAATTCTAGAATCAGTTTGTTTGGTTAGGAGCTCAAATTTTCCTATAAATAGAAGCCTCCCCTTGTTGAAAAAAATATAGTGTCTTATGCTTTGTTACTCTACTCCACCTAAGCCAAAATAGATAGTGTCTTATGCTTTGTTACTCTACTCCACCTAAGCCAAAATAGATAGAGTCTTATGCTTTGTTACTCTACTCCACCTAAGCCAAATTAGATAGTATCTTATGCTTTGTTACTCTACTCCATCTAAGCCAAAATATATAGTGTCTTATGCTATGTTACTCCACCTAAGCCAAGAACTGTGAATTCTTTAATAATTCACTAGTTTTTGACACTTCTCTCTTTCTTCAATCCCCATTGGTGGCTCCATCAACATACTAAACTAATTGATTGGTTGGGAGCCTCTACCGTGAATAAAGAATCAAGCAAATTATAAGGTAAGTATATTGAATTTTGATCTTTTCTATAATTACTCAATGATTCTCTCTTCTCAACCCCTCTCAAGCTTGAGAAGTTTAATTGGTATGGTTTTTTAAGTGCTATTGAAGTTAATTGGTGAATAGTAGTGAAGAGTTACATAATTTAATAAATGCTATAGAAGTTAATTTCCATTTATGTTTAAATTCTAATGGTTTTTATGTAATTTCTCTCTCTCACTCAAGAAATGGTCATACTCATGACCCGTTCTTAATCCAAATGAAGCTTTTCATAAAGCCTTTCCTTAATCCAAGATTAAGCTATGCTTGAGGTCAAATTAATGGCTTTTTGCTATGCTTTTAGTTTATGCACATTGATGATTCAATCCATTATGGATTGATGACCCAATTAGAGACCATTCTAATTGTTTTCTTAATGATCCAATTAGAGACCATTATGGATTGATGATCCAATTAGAGACCATTCTAATTATTTCTTTAATAATGAGCTTTATCCCTTAGAAAAAAATTGAGATTTATCAGTCATAGTAGCGGAGCTATGGTAAAATTTTTATAGAAATTACGCATAAAATAAATTCATTCAAAGCATAAAAAGAGGAATTCCTACCATATTCTAGGAACTATCATCCTAGATTAATTAAAAGAATTTTATTATGCATGGAGATGTGGATGTTGCATGTAGATGTAGATGTATGGATGTGAGTGTGAATGTGGAGGTGGATGTATGCATGGGACGTGGATGTATGCATGTAGAAATAGATGTGTAGATGAGAATGTAAATGGAGATGTGGATGGATGCATGTAGATGTAGAGGTATAGATGTAGATGTGAATGGAGATGTGGATGTATACATGTAGATGTAGATGTATAGATGTAGATGTGGATGTGGAGGTGGATGGATGCATGTAGATGTAGATGTATAGATGTAGATGGGAATGGAGATATGGATGTATGCATGTAGATGTAGTTGTGAATAGAGATGTATATGTATACATGTAGATGTAGATGTATAGATGTAGACGTGGATGTGGATGGGGATGTATGCATGTAGATGTAGGTGTATAGACGTAGATGTGGATGTAGAGGTGGATGTATGCATGTAGATGTAGATGTATAGATGTGGATGTGAATGTGGAGTGGATGTATGCATGTAGATGTAGATGTATGGAGGTGAATGTGAATGTGGATGTGGATGTATGCATAGGGATGTAGATGTATGCATGTAGATGTGAATGTACGCATATAGTTGTGGATGTATGGATGTGAATATACGATTGTGATGTGAGGGAATCTGAAGTGATGAGATGGAAATGATGTGATGGGATGAGTATACATATAAATGGAATATGGAATAAGTAATGTAGATTGAGGAGGGATAATGTGGAAAAATGAAAGTTAAAATAGAAATTGTATTGTAAACTGTTTGTAAATGCTGTCTGTAAATGATTGTTTTATGTCAAGAATGCTGGGGGGAGCATTTTGACCGTCTTGTGATTAAGGTCGTGATGAGAAAGTTGCAACTGCTGACGGGGAGTCAATGAAGGACGTCTCGCGTAGCAAGGTCGGCCGAGGTCTTGACCAGCCTCGGTGCGATTAAAATGGTGAGCTTCCGGTACGGTGGATGAGGGGCCAAGGAAGCGGCCTATGCGTGAAGCGCTAGGTTACCTGCGAAGGATCCTAGAGGGTGCTGACCATACGGTGCTCGGGCTCTGGGTCGCCTAGGATACCCACGCGTGCGTCGAGGAAGATATTGGAACAGAGTTGGAGTTGTTTTCTGAAATCGAGCATGGATCTGGTTGATTGACCTTGCTGGTCTTCAATGGATGAGTCCATGGCTCCTTATATGGATCTGTTGGTTGATCTTGCTGATCTTCAACGAGAGTCCATCTTGTTAAGTGATTACATTGCCAAGTATTATGGGCTAGGAACTATCGAAAGGGCTCCTGAGCGTTCTAGTTGCCAATGATGCCATAGATACTCTGATGAAGGAATGATGGGAAATTAAGAATCAATTGGATAAATTGGAAGATGGTGATCAATGATACTATGGTTTTATTAAAGGATTGTTTTAAACTGGTTGAATCTGGTTGAAAAAGGCAATTTCATATTGGGTGTGTGAGTGGTGTGACTAGTTTTATTTTGCATGAACATCCGGCTAGGGAGCCTTGGAACTCTTTTCCTTGGTACCCGGGACAAAACCTAACCAAATTTTTAATTGGATCCCATCACTACAGTGGTTGGGCGGTTGGCTAACCCATGGGATTGGATGGGGTTAGGCTGGACTGATGGATCCGTAAATCGAGACTCAAACTTTTGTTTTTACGATAAAAAAAATAAATAAATAAATCCCGGACAGAAACTGTTCTATGGATAGGAATCAACGGCTGTGCCTCTTGAATGGGAAAAAAAGCGTTGATCCCAATGATCCAAGTGCAAGTTTCTTCCTTGAACTGACTAAGTATCTTATAGATGTAATCGGATCATCTCGATCAGAAATGATCTTGACTACGTTAGAGTAAAAAGTTATCCTGGTGGAATCGCCCGTGCTTTCCGGTAAAGGAAGTTTTTCCGGGTTCGATTTTGGACAAACCGACGGATTAGTCTCTTATCCGGATATCCGTGGGCGAGGCCCCGAGTGTGGGACCCCTGTCCCGCGCGAGAAGCGCTACTTCCGCTGCCAGTACCCCGAATCCGTTGCTCGGTGGGAACAGGGATCTTACAGTTGGTATCAGAGCATTTGGTTTATAAAGATCAACTGAGAAGACAAATATGTCAAAAATTTATCAAGAAACACAAAAAGGTTATAATTGTGTGAGATAATTCATACAATTTGATATTCAAATTGAAATTCGTAATTTTGGTAATTGGGTCTTCAGATGGAAGTACCGCAATTATATAGAATCCCTGACTTGCTTGAGGCCTAGACATGATAGTATTTACCTTATAATTCCAAGGGCCGTGACTACCCGTATATACCGAGAGTATACTGCAGCTCTTTACTGACAGTATATACGAGTAAATCTAAGACTTGAAATTATAAGCGTTAATGCTATCTAGATGATGATTTCAAATGTGATTGATATGATTTTTAATTCTGTTTGAGAATGAATGAATTGATTTGGATTCTGATTGAAAATGCTGATTGAAAAATGTTGATTTTTAAAAATTAGTTGAAATATAATGAAACCACAATGAGGGGGAATGGGACGAGTCCCTGTGATGATATTCATAACTAGATTGATGATAACGAATTCAGCAAATCACTATGAGATTAGTGGGTTGTGCTGTCAGATTGCTACTGTTAATACTTGACCGGTAGATCAAGTTAAAGGATGTCAAATTGAGAACTTGCTTGACTGAAATTTTCGTGTGGAGGAATGTTCCGAAGGAAACTTTTCGGTCTAATGGACCATTATCATGTTAAAGATATGAATGATATAATCTGAATGAATTGTTATTTAATGATGAATTCTATATAAGGGATATTTATCCCAGTGTTCTGTTGGGTTGACCAGAATATAAGCAACCCCAGAATAAAAATTGGATCTTAAGAATAAGAGCTGTCCTCTACCTTGCGAGATAAGGACATCTCGCACTTTTAAGTGGGGTAGAATGTAAGATTCCTCCCCAACCTTCGAGGTATACAGGAGTAAGAATCTCCCTTTCTGATCTTATAATTATTCCCTCTCTAAATTAAAAGAAAGTTCTGTTTAAAAAAAAGGAAGACCCTTCCCTAGAATACTTCTCAGGAGTCCCACCTGTTTTAAGGATTTAGAACAATGAGTTCAGAAGTGAGAATCGGTGTTTTGGATACCAAGGTTTTGGTTTTCATTCGAGTACGGCCCAAAAGAAGTTCTTTATCTCTTGGGGAGTATAAGAAGTTATCCCCCAGATATTGTGACCTTATATCTAAATTCAAATGAAAGAAGGTGACTTAGCCTACAAGTTTCTTTTATCTCCTTATCTCAAAAATTCTTAATGCCTTCTATAGAAAAATGTGTCAAACTCAAATCATAGAAAGACGGTAAAACTTCAGTGGCAAGTTACCGTTGGCTTCTAGGTTACGCTAGCTCCTTCCTTTATATAAGTCGTAACTTTTACTTGTCGCTCACAGTAATCTTACTCCCATCAATCTCCTTTCTTTCTTAATCTCCTTCATGGCTTGGCAACAAGAACTAGTTTTATCCCTGATGATTTCTCACCTTCAAGACGCAAGAGAGTCTGTGAAGAAAGACTTTATAGAACAGTATGAGCGCTCACTTTTTCCTCACCTAGGAACTTCTGTAGCGCAGACCAAATGGCGGACCTATCAAAACATAACTAGGGTAACACCCTGGGGTCAGCAGCACTTTCGTAACAATGTCCGCTTGGCCATGGTTATTGAAGCTTTGGGTTTGGGTCCCCGATACTACTGCGTCATGAGATCAAGACATCTTGGGTTTTCTGAGCGGGTCTTCTTACTGGCGTGTTTTCTTCCTCATGAGAAGATATGCCTTTACCCCGTTTTTGGCTTGCCTCTCAGAGGTCCTTTTGTTAGATCACCTCATACCACTGAGATAGGTGCGGCAATAACCAGCAGAATCATTCCCATAGATGAGTTACCCTATACTTGTGCAGCTTGTGAGGACTGCTTTTGTGACCATATGATGGACGGGCTTATGGAAGTGTAAAGAGTTCTTTTATCTTTACTGTATAAGTTCCGAGAATGAATAAAGATTAAATCTTGTTCTTATTTTGAATCTTGCTCTCTTTAAGACTTTTCTTGGTGGTTAATCTTGATTAAAATTTTTCTCTAAGTCTCATATTCGTGCATCTTGCGAAATTATCCCAAGTTGCGAGATGAGGACATCTCGCGTTTTTTAAGTGGGGTAGAATGTAAGATTCCTCCCCCCAACCCCTTTTTGATGTCTAGTATCTTCTCCTGTAATCAATCCCTCTTCAGAAATATAAAGGCCTTGTTTCTAACTGTTTTAGCCTAGAGAGAGAAAAATATGCTAGAGAGAGAATATTCAGATTATGAATATTTTTGGATAGAAAAATAACTCATCTTATTAAAATAAGTTCCCCTGAAACAGAAATTCAAAAAGAATTTTCCAATGTGTAATTGGAATTAATTGGAAATAAGTATAAAGAATCTTAGTCTAAGGGTCTAGATTTTCAGGAATTTTTAGATTATGGTCCAATTAAGGTTCCTATGGGCCAATAGCATCAATACATGTGTAGGGAGGAGATAAATCCAATTTTTAAAAGAAGATACCGAAAAATGAGTAAATGCTCACATAAGATGAAGAGTTGAAAATGTACAAGGTTTATTAGTAAATAAACACATATGTAAGAAGGGGAGTTCTTTAAAGGAGGTGCATATTTCACATAAGATGAAGAGTTGAAAATGTACAAGGTTTATTAGTAAAAAAAACTATGACACATATGTAAGGAAGAGGAGTTCTTTAAAGGAGGTGCATATTTCACATAAGATGAAGAGTTGAAAATGTACAAGGTTTATTAGTAAAAAACTATGAGCAATAAAATTTTGACACATATGTAAGGAAGGGGAGTTCTTAAAGAAGGTGCATATTTCACATAAGATGAAGAGTTGAAAATGTACAAGGTTTATTAGTAAAAAAACTATGACACATATGTAAGGAAGAGGAGTTCTTTAAAGAAGGTGCATATTTCACATAAGATGAAGAGTTGAAAATGTACAAGATTTATTAGTAAAAAACTATGAGCAATAAAATTTTGACACATATGTAAGGAAGGGGAATTCTTTAAAGGAGGTGCATATTTCACATGCTTGAATGAGTTTTAAACTAAAAAATAATGTGATATTTTTATCTCTCATCTCTCTTGAACCAAACCAAATCAAAATGGAACCAAAACGAGTCAAAAAGTAACCAAACTAGGTCCAAATCTAGTCCAAATTCAACCAAACTGACTTGGAAAATTCTAGAATCAGTTTGTTTGGTTAGGAGCTCAAATTTTCCTATAAATAGAAGCCTCCCCTTGTTGAAAAAAATATAGTGTCTTATGCTTTGTTACTCTACTCCACCTAAGCCAAAATAGATAGTGTCTTATGCTTTGTTACTCTACTCCACCTAAGCCAAAATAGATAGTGTCTTATGCTTTGTTACTCTACTCCACCTAAGCCAAAATAGATAGAGTCTTATGCTTTGTTACTCTACTCCACCTAAGCCAAATTAGATAGTGTCTTATGCTTTGTTACTGTACTCCATCTAAGCCAAAATATATAGTGTCTTATGCTATGTTACTCCACCTAAGCCAAGAACTGTGAATTCTTTAATAATTCACTAGTTTTTGACACTTCTCTCTTTCTTCAATCCCCATTGGTGGCTCCATCAACATACTAAACCAATTGATTGGTTGGGGGCCTCTACCGTGAATAAAGAATCAAGCAAATTATAAGGTAAGTATATTGAATTTTGATCTTTTCTATAATTACTCAATGATTCTCTCTTCTCAACCCCTCTCAAGCTTGAGAAGTTTAATTGGTATGGTTTTTTAAGTGCTATTGAAGTTAATTGGTGAATAGTAGTGAAGAGTTACATAATTTAATAAATGCTATAGAAGTTAATTTCTATTTATGTTTAAATTCTAATGGTTTTTATGTAATTTCTCTCTCTCACTCAAGAAATGGTCATACTCATGACCCATTCTTAATCCAAATGAAGCTTTTCATAAAGCCTTTCCTTAATCCAAGATTAAGCTATGCTTGAGGCCAAATTAATAGCTTTTTGCTATGCTTTTAGTTTATGCACATTGATGATTCAATCCATTATGGATTGATGACCCAATTAGAGACCATTCTAATTATTTTCTTAATGATCCAATTAGAGACCATTATGGATTGATGATCCAATTAGAGACCATTCTAATTATTTCTTTAATAATGAGCTTTATCCCTTAGAAAAAAATAGAGATTTATCAGTCATAGTAGCGGAGCTATGGTAAAATTTTTATAGAAATGACGCATAAAATAAATTCATTCAAAGCATAAAAAGAGGAATTCCTACCATATTCTAGGAACTATCATCCTAGATTAATTAAAAGAATTTTATTATGCATGGAGATGTGGATGTTGCATGTAGATGTAGATGTATGGATGTGAGTGTGAATGTGGAGGTGGATGTATGCATGGGACGTGGATGTATGCATGTAGAAATAGATGTGTAGATGAGGATGTAAATGGAGATGTGGATGGATGCATGTAGATGTAGAGGTATAGATGTAGATGTGAATGGAGATGTGGATGTATACATGTAGATGTAGATGTATAGATGTAGATGTGGATGTGGAGGTGGATGGATGCATGTAGATGTAGATGTATAGATGTAGATGGGAATGGAGATATGGATGTATGCATGTAGATGTAGTTGTGAATAGAGATGTATATGTATACATGTAGATGTAGATGTATAGATGTAGATGTGGATGTGGATGGGGATGTATGCATGTAGATGTAGGTGTATAGACGTAGATGTGGATGTAGAGGTGGATGTATGCATGTAGATGTAGATGTATAGATGTGGATGTGAATGTGGAGTGGATGTATGCATGTAGATGTAGATGTATGGAGGTGAATGTGAATGTGGATGTGGATGTATGCATAGGGATGTAGATGTATGCATGTAGATGTGAATGTACGCATATAGTTGTGGATGTATGGATGTGAATATACGATTGTGATGTGAGGGAATCTGAAGTGATGAGATGGAAATGATGTGATGGGATGAGTATACATATAAATGGAATATGGAATAAGTAATGTAGATTGAGGAGGGATAATGTGGAAAAATGAAAGTTAAAATAGAAATTGTATTGTAAACTGTTTGTAAATGCTGTCTGTAAATGATTGTTTTATGTCAAGAATGCTGGGGGGAGCATTTTGACCGTCTTGTGATTAAGGTCGTGATGAGAAAGTTGCAACTGCTGACGGGGAGTCAATGAAGGACGTCTCGCGTAGCAAGGTCGGCCGAGGTCTTGACCAGCCTCGGTGCGATTAAAATGGTGAGCTTCCGGTACGGTGGATGAGGGGCCAAGGAAGCGGCCTATGCGTGAAGCGCTAGGTTACCTGCGAAGGATCCTAGAGGGTGCTGACCATACGGTGCTCGGGCTCTGGGTCGCCTAGGATACCCACGCGTGCGTCGAGGAAGATATTGGAACAGAGTTGGAGTTGTTTTCTGAAATCGAGCATGGATCTGGCATTAGGGAAAATTTGGACTCAAAAAGGGGCCTTGTAAGAGATCCCTTGGGATGGTGATGTGGACAAAGCAAGCCAATAAATCCACATATAATATTGGAGGGCACGTGCGTCGTTTTTGAGTTCTTTATTCCATTAACTGACATGTAGGGTGTTTTTTAATTCAAAACAATGCATCTTGAGTATAGTTTTTTATTCCCACTATGGTGCCTTATTTTATTGAAAAAAGACACCACTCTCTTTCTTCATTACACTTTTGAATGTAACGAAGCCAACTCTGCTAACCGAACTTCGTCCCTGCAACAACCGACTATCTTGCATTGTCTCCCTCATTGTCTTCCTGATTGCACAACCACTACCACTCCAAATCCGAGTTTTTTTGAGCGGGAGGTTTTTGATTTTCTCTTCTTCTCAAGGCGGCAAGTTTTGAAAAAGGATGGAAAAGTATTTGTTCTTCATGCGCCATACCTGCTTGTGCATGAATAACAATCCCATTTCTTACCTTTTTCAAGTGAGGGTTGTGCTTACAAGTACTCTGTACATTTTGGTTCATCCAGGATACCAACAAGTTTGTTTGATGGACAAGGAGGTATTATTTAGTGATGTTGTCTTTTGGTTTTAATGAAGCAATCTTCTTCACGGGAGATAAGTGTAATATCTTTGGTTTTTTTTGGTTTAAGTGTGAGTTCATTATGCTTTTTGGTGTTGTTAAAGCACAGAACAATGCAATGGAACCTGTGCAGCAAAAGAGGAAAAAGGTGGACATCCACTTCCAAGTAGAACCCGATTATGCTCCCTGCTGTAAGAGAAATTGGTCTAGGCCAGCATGCAAAGCCCGCATTACTGAGCTTTGAAATGAAGGAAAGAAAAATATGGACCTTTGGTTGGATGGTAGTATTTACCCACCAGATCCAACCTCCTCTCAATCTCCATCATTCTTTGGGTTGACAAGTTTCTTCAAGTTTGTGTGTGAGGGTGAAAATGGATTGCTTGGGTATTGCAAAAGACTGTTTGGCCAATGTCAAAGTATCTTTGAAAGACATTTGAGTGATAGAGATGCCAGGATAAAAATGCTTGAAGGTGCGAATTTTTACTTGGCATCGATCACAACAGCTTTGCAAGCTTCAAACGAGGACAAGGCAAAAGTTTGTGCTGGGTTACAAAAAGAGTTTGATCATTTGCAGCAGACTATTTGTAAGATGCAGGACACTATTAAGGAGAAGAATGAAATTTTGGCAGTTCGAGAAATCATGGAGAGTGAGAATGCACACCTTCGAAAACAACTTGAAAAGTTCAACAGAAAATTGCAATATTTGAAAGACACGCCATTGGGTGCTCGATTACGCAAGAGACAGATCAAACCATTGGAAGAACTCAATGTTGGAGGTGGCCAATGGAAGCGTCGTGTAAAAGCTTGCAGGTATTTGGATCTATAATTTCTTTGAGCTTAAATTTCTTTGAGCACTCACTTTCATTTTCATCTTTAGTTCCTTTCTTGGAGATGGGGGATTGGGTGTGGGGGTGGTATAGTTAGATGAATGGTGGACTGAAATAGCTATCATTGTTGCTTCAGGATGGTCACAGATGTTGTGGGTCCAAAAGAGCAAGGTTCTGATATATTTGGCAAAGTTCTGACAAAAGACATCGTGGAGTCAGCAATACAGCATCCTAAGTTTGCAAGACTTCGATCAGACATAGCAAAGCAATCCTTGCAGGAGGTGAGTGAAGCATTCACGCCTGCAGATGCACAAGGTATATGTGACATGGCTGGTATAAGCACAAAGTCTTACAGGATGTTGTTTAATAAAGTAAAAGAGGGTTTCAATTGCAAGCTTGGAAAAAAAACAGTAATTCCCATTCCAAAACCATTTCACGTAAACAAAGCTCGAAATATTCTCAACTTGGGAATGGTCGAACTTGTTGGAGAGCCTTGTCACGTGTCTAGCACATTGACAGTGACAAAAAAGAGCGGGGAACAGAAAATTATAGAGCTTACAGAGTTCAACAATTTCATCATGGATGTTCGGAAATTACAAATGGCTATGGTGAAATTTTATGACATCAGTGTACATGAGTGCAATGGAAGGCTGCAATTTGTTTTGAAACTTGATGAGAGTGAGGTGATCAAAGGACAGAAGCTGGAAAGGGTTAGCATTACTTTAATGAATAGAGCTTTGGATGCAAGTATCAGTAATGCTGATGAGAAGCACTTTAGTGTACAATCCGAAAATGAGATTTGGTGGCTGGCTGCATTTGAGGTGACGTGCTATCCATTTTTAAATAAAGAATATTATGTTGCTATCCACTTGTTATGATGTTGTAGACAATCTAACAGTTGTTGTTAACAGGTTCCAACAGAGACCCATGAAATTCTGAAGTGGTACTTCAACCAGACTGAGCTTCCTTCCACTATCCATGGCGAAAAGCTTTATGTAGAAGGATATGGTGAATATGAGGTTGAATGGCACCTGGCTGCAGATCTTAAAACCTTGAAATGCATGTTTGGTATTTCCCAAGGAGCAATGGCCAAGTATCCTTGCCTGTATTGTATGACCGAACGAGGTGTCTCCAAAGGAGGAAAAGAGAGAGAATGGAAATGCCTAAATGCAATCAGTAATAGGCGTGAACCCCCAAATCGTGATGCTCCAAGAGTGGATCCTACTTGGGATCCAATTCTTCCTATCCCTTTGATCAGAGTGCATATTTGTGTTTTGCATGCGTTGGTTAGAATAATTGAGAAACTAGTCTACATGTACATCGAATTTTCATGGAATATGAAACCAGCAGTAGAGAGTGAAAGAACTATTAAAAAAATAGAGCAAGTGCTTTCAGATGCAGGTTTACATTGTGGTCAAGTGAAGATTGAGAAGGACTTGAGAAGATCAGGGAAGACCGGAAATGTTCCTAGCAAACCATGTTTTGGAGGTGCAAAAGCCAGAAAGTTCTTATCTAATCATACCCAGAGAGGTCATCTGGGTACAGATTTTGAGGTGTGGAGGAAGCTTCATGCAGCTGTACCTGACCGAGGCTCTTCAGGACAAGCAAGGGTGGCAAAGGCCAAAGCGTGGTTGGCACTTGATCGCCTAGCACCTTTGTTGCAAAAAGCAAGGTTTGAAGATGGGGATGTTGAGAAATTTGAGGCAGTTGTGACAGAGTTCTACACTAGCTATGAAAAGGCATGGGGTGCGACAAACTTGACACAATACATGGTTATTACTTGAAAACCTACAGCTTTGAGTATTTTTGTTGTTCAAAAAATATTGTACGATACTAAATGTCTTGTTGTTGTTGAGCATTTGTAGCACATTTTGCATGCACATGGAACCTTTTTTGCGGAAGAGTTTGGAAGCCTTGGGATTTGGTCTACCCAAGGCATGGAAAGATCTCATTGGCAAGCACGTTGTGCCTATCAAAGGGCCACTCAACATGGAGGAGGAATAAAGAAAAGTAATCCCATGAAGCAACTATGTCAGTGGTGGTATAGGCGGATTCAAGTGAGGGCTCGTGTGAAGATCAAACATGCTGAATCAGCTGTGTCATGTGCAATAAGAAAGGTTCAGGCTGAACGGAGACGTTCAATATATGTCTCCTCACAGGGAAAGCAGAATCATGCTGAATGGCTAAGACAACGACAAAGACAGGGCAGAGTGTGGAAGAAAATTGATCATTGAAATATATATTGTAAAACAATGATGTAACTGTGAAAGATTTTAAAAGAACAAGAGCTTTCATCTATGTCCCATATAAATGTTTCCAATATATATACATTTCATAGTTTGCAATGGTAAATAAGAAGAGTATTGAGAAATATGACGAAACTTCTTAGCAACTGGAACAATCTAAATTTGTTAATCTGGAACAGAGACTTCCCCCAGCCGAGCCTTTTTTGTTGACGTTTCTGCATCATCTTCTTCATCCTCTATCAATGGCACAAGAGGGACCTTTGGCCTTGCTGTTCTAAGAAGATGCTTCTTCCCGCAATCACTCAACAGATTAGGATCTGTGATTCCACATGCCAACCCGTAAGCAGCATATGTTAAATAATATTTACATCTTAACGAATATACTCCAGGTCCCTCTCCAAAAATTCGAACAGCTGCTTGCCGCTCCAGAAGTATTGCCTTGTTTGCATTCAGCCTTACGTGGTAGCCACCTAAATACCTGGATAAAGTCTTTATCGCCATCAGAGGAAAACTGGCGTTGTCCTTGGAGTAGCTAGCGTGAAATATCATAATTTGAGGGAATTTTAGGCGGTGTATATATGTTCCTAGTGTCGAATCGTGGCCCAATCCCGCCATACGCTTGCCTGAAGCACGTTTGAGGAATGTGTCTTCATATATTTCCAACTGAAAAAATAAAGGAGCATTAGCCAGAAACAACATCACCAAACATTTCAGGACAAAGTTGATAAAGCCAAATCCACAACAAAAAAAAACTAACCTCTTGGTTCTCATCTGCTTCAAGCAAGGCGTCTTGCCATAAATTAGTGCTCGAACTAGGAACGGTTTCCGCTGACTTATTTGGCACATCCCTACACCCTCCCATGTTGGTGATATTCAGTCTGTCCCTTGCTTCTTGTAGCTCTTCCTCTGTGGCATCTTTTCCTTCATATCTAAGGGCATCAGCATAGATCATATTTAGTGTTGCTGCAGAGCAGAAAGGAACTCGGTGTCTTTCACATGGCTATCCACTAGTAGGTACTTGTTGTCTATCCCATCATCATCTACAAAATTGTCATCGACCTCCAGATTCTGGGCTATGAAAGCTATGCAATGATCCTCCCTTAAGTTAAATACACGTTGTATGTCTGTCAGCAATATATACTCTGAATCTCCTACTTGGTAGGAGGGGAGTAATGGCGTTGGAATGGGGGAGGAGTCATCTGATTCAATCACAAGCTGACCTACATCACTGTTTTGTTCTCTAACTGCCTCAATATCAACCACCGAACTGAGCTTCCTCTCTTCTTCAACATTGAACTCCTCAATGACATGAGGAGTGTCCTCCTCTTCAGCAGCATCCTCAACGGTGGGACTAGCCTGACGAGAAATCGTGTCTTCACTTTCAATTTTTGCAGGTGGCTCTGTACATTCTTCATCTGTTAATTGCACGTTCATGTGCAAGAAGCATAAGAAGGCGTAGGAGTATTCCATCAAGCGGCATTTTCTTTTGTGAAAAGGGCATAGCAAGGCTCTCTTCTTATCACATGGCACCTTGTGCCAATCCCTGTTTAACCTCTGCTTCTTCTCCGGCGACACCTTGAGATTAAAATGAATGTGACTTTTCCCATCAATCATCATTGGTTCTTCATTTGTGAGCTCGTCAAACTCTTGCTTTGCCTCTTCGAAGTATCCATGATGGCTAGACAATGTATCCTCCAGAGAAAAATCGCAATTGAACATCAACGAAATTGCAGGGTGCAAATCATGATGTCGACATTTGTAGAGGAAGTCATATAATAGAGTTGCAGGTGTTTCTTTAATCTCTTCGTCCACATCAAATTCGACTTGAACTTGTGCCATGGCTGAATTCAAGTCTGTAGAAAAGACATGGAAAATATTAGTTCAGGCAATGAATCAAGAGACAGTCGATCTTAAACAACAAATCTCTGTGTGGTGTAAATGGATTCAACATAACGCGAGAGGAGATGCCAGAGGAATCCAGGTATTCCTCCTCGCGTTGTAGTGAATCTATTTTCCCTAACGCAAATAAAATTGCAGCTAAGTCAAGGACCTCTTCTCGCGTTATGGTGAATCGATTCACCATAATGCGAGGAGGAATATTGTGCTTCCTATGGGACCTTCGCTCGCGTTATGGTGAATTGATTCACCGCAACATGACGACTTTATCATCCTTTGGCAACGCCTCTAACGTTATGGTGAATTAAAAATAAAGATAGTTCTCCAGTACCCATACTGAGAGAGGAGGTGTCAAACGAATTAAAATACTCTTCTTCGCAGTCAATTCACCATAAGGCGAGGAGTCATAGGTTTTCAATTCACCTTAACGCGATGAAAAGACAAAGCAAGAAGTTCTCCACGACTGAAACCAAAACAACGAAATAACAAAAGAAGAAAAAAGCACAAAGGAGATAAAAATACTAGGAAAACGAATTGTATACAATCGTCGCAGGAGATGGAGATGAAGGAGGTTGGAGGTTTGTCTTTGATGTTGGATACAGGAGGATGATTGATGAAGGAGGGTTGGAGGAGATAGTCAGTCGTTGATGGAGATGAAGGCCGTTGGTGGGGAGATAAATGAGAATACAAACTCCAAGAGAGGCAATAAATGAGATGAGTATCCTAGAAAATCCGTTTTTAATGCTACGCGACACGTCAGCGCCGCGTTTTCACCCGCCATTCCATGAATGCCACGTGGCATCCCGCCGTGTACCTAGCACGTGTACAAGCTATAAAGTTTAATCAAAGCCCTTTTTAATGCTATACGACACGTCCGCGCCGCCTAGTCGCCCTGGCAGCCCGCCAGCACGTGTGTTCGCTCTAAAGACTAATCAAAGCCGTTAATCACGCCACCTTTTCGTCCTCTTATCGATTTTGCCTTGTCCGTCCTCCTGCTTGCCTCCAGGTGACTTCCGACTACCGCCACAGTACTGAACCGACTTTCCAACTCCTGCACGACAGTCTCCATCCATTCACGCGCAAGAAATGTAAGTTCTTGTATAATACTTGATTGTTTTGTAAGTTTCTTGTATATTGCTTGTTTGTTTTGTTTTTTCTTCGACTGTTTGCCCTGTGCCATTGTTTCTTCTTCGACTGTTTGCCTTCTGCCGTGGTGATTCGATTCACCTTAAAGCACACGACGGGCCATTAGAATCTCAATAAGCTCCATGTCTTATGGTGGATCGAATCACCATGGCAGAAGGCAAACGTAAGAGATTCGCGAAAATCGATTCACTATAACGCGAGGAGGATTGTTTTGCTTTGACTGGCCCTTAGACTCGCGTTATGGTGAATTGATTCACCATAACGCATGACCAAGGGGCAAAGGATTCACGATAATCCACCTCTTATTGGTGTCAATTAATTCACCTCCTACACGACAGTCTCCATCCATTCCCACTCATAGAATGTGATGAAAGTGTATTACTTGATTGTTTTGTGAGTTTCTTGTATAATACTTGATTGTTTTGTTTTTCCTTCGAATGTTTGCCCTCTTCCATTGTTTTCTCTTCGACTGTTTGCCCTTTGTCATGGTGATTCGATTCACCGTAAAGCAGACGACGAGTCATTAGAATCTCAATACTGCTCTATGTGTTATGGTGAATCGAATCACCAAAATGCAAGACGGAATGGTAAGAGATTCGGGAGAACCCTCCTCCCGTTGTAGTAGATCGATTCACTATAACGCGAGGAGGATTGTTTTGCTTTGACTGGCTCTTACTCTCGCGTTATAGTGAATCAAATCACTATAACGCAAGATCAAAGCTCAAAGGATGCACGATAATCCGCCTCTTATTGGTGTCAATGAATTCACCATAATGCGAGAAGGATTATTGTGTTTCTGTGGGCCTTCATCTCGCGTTATGGTGAATGGATTCACCATAACGCGAGGAAGTGCATATTGCTTTCTTGGCCACCCTCTCTCGCTTTATGGTGAATTGTTAATCGTGCACTACTGAATAGCAAAGTTTTCTGCTTTTTCTTGCGTTTTCAGATGGCTCGTGTAAGGCATACAGCTAGACCCATTGACAGTGCAGCTCCCTCATCTACTGGGAAGAAGATGGGCGTTCTGAAAGCCTCAAGATCAAGAAAATCAAGCAGTCCTTCCCGATTGTCCAAAACGCAGCCTAGACTAAGGCGTTTCGCAGAGCATTCGTCAGCCCTGCGAGAAATCAAAAAGTTTATGAAGCACCCGACAGCTGCTATTCCCAGATTGCCATTCCAGAGGCTTGCCAGGAGAATTTGTGAGCAGAATGGAATTTTGTTTAGGTGGAAGGCATCGGCCTTGTTTTGCTTGCAAGAGGCCACAGAAGATTGGATGATCGAATTTTTTTTGGATAGTTACGTTCTTGCTGCCCACGCACACAGGGTGACAGTAATGAACAAAGATTTTTTCAGCCTAATGGCCCTTCGTTTCAGATACGATAAGTTACTTAGACCAGTTACGTTTACTGATGAACGAATGTTACAAATTTTGGATGTCCAGCCTGTACAAAAAGTGAGAATTGAAGAGGTGACCGAGGGAGGTCCAGATCATGCGCATCAGCAGACTCGGGCAAATTTAATGACAAGCGCTCAAAGGGAACATCAAGCTGCAATGCTTGCATTGCAAACAAAAAGGGAAAATGTTCGCGCACTCCACGCCATGAATCGGGAGGCGCTGCAATTTTTGTTGCCGGAGTTCTATGTACCCTTTAATATTAGAGGGCATAGATGTTATTTCCCGATTCATGCTGAAGAAATCAACATTTTGTTTGATCCCAAAACTGAAGTCAACGACAAAGTGCTCAGATGTGTTTTAAGGTATACTCTTTTCTCTGTCCTCCCACAATTTTTCATTCTTGGCTCTTAAAGTTGATGCCTCACTCTTGATATGTTTCCTTGTGAAGTTTTGTTATTTCGCTATTGCCCGAGGATGTACAGCAACGAGTGTTCCAGATTGATTCACTGGTCTCAACACTGTTGCTAGTAGAGTCAGTTCCGTACCTCGATGTGCTGAACTGGTTTCGGGAGGTCCAGCTGGACGATGCCCGAGTATTTTTTTTGGCATATCATGAAAAGTGAGTTTCTCTCTCTCTCTCTCTCTCTCTCTCTCTCTCTCTCTCTCTCTCTCTCTCTCTCTCTCTCGCATGATGTTTATAGGAATCACCGTACACGAGTTATATAGTGCTTCCTTTGGATTGAAACTAATAGAATTCTATTGTGCAGTTCCCATTGGAGTCTTCTACTAGTCGACGTGCAAGAAAATGTCATTTACCTTGCAAATTCGACATCTGGTGTCCATGGAAATGTTTTGCTGTAAGTAAAAATCATTAAGATACATATTATTATTTGAGTTAGAAGTCCGGATTGATCAGGATAATGATTGGTCTCTGTTTACAGTGGAGTCAGGAAACTAATGGCAGCTTACGAGAGCCTCAGCATGGACATCGACACCCTGGATCGATCGACCATCCGTAGGGTTAGTGTCCCCAAACAAGAAGATGGCTACAGCTGTGGGTGGAGGGTTGCACTTAATGCAATGTTGCTGCTACGAAGCATTTTTCAGCTCCCTTCAGAGGATGTAAGCATTTTCAGCTCCCATACGCATTTGTGCTCTTGTTTATCTTCGTATATATTGTCATGTTGATCTTATTTATGCCTTGATGAATTGTGATGGCAGTTTCCATCAATGTCTCGCTACGTGGACCTAGACGTCCAAACGTTTAGGGAGGAAACGATTGCGAAATTGATCGAGGTCGCTGAAGTTATGCCTCCAGACGGGCCAGTGGACTTCATCCCGCCAAATCCACGAGGGGGGATAGGCCCCCCTGAGCCTCTTACATGGGCTCCATACTTGGGAGAAGAGCCCTGGCTCCATCCTGAAGCCGATACCTATGGGTTCCAGCCATAAATAGTTTTTTCCTTCTTCCAACAAATGTACGTTTGTAAATATGCAGCTATACATGTATTGGAGGGAGAACATCAAATGTAAATACACTTATCATTTGAAAATCAGAGGATCAAATTTGCTACTGTGTTCCTTCACTGCTTGCTTTCTTACTTTAAGCCTTTTTTTGTGTACATAAAAATTCAATTGGGGAATTCTTGCCTTCATTACATTGTTTTAAACAATAAAGCATTACAAAAGCAATGTTCTGAATAGATAAGTTTATTGCATATGGAAAATACATTGTCACCGTATACATGGTCACATCATATATCTTCTAGTGCCTCCAATTCATGTGGGGCTGCAACATCTTTACAAATGATCTGATGCTCTCTTCTTTTACTTAGCTTCCGACCATCGAGCTGGAAGCAAAATTGATCTGGAGGATTCTGAATAGCTACTTCTAATTCCTTCCTAACATATTCGAGAGTCCAATTCTCTTCCACTTCCAATGTCAAAGATGGGTGACCCTGTCGAATCATAACTATATCTATCAAGCAAGAGTGGCTGCCATCTCTTGTATCTTGGTCCATGCTTTCCCAGTTGTTGTTGATCCATCGCCACCTTCTATAAGTAAATGACATGCACAGATGTTGCCTGGCAATATAGTATCTGATTCCAAAATATCATTAGGATAATTTTTCAAGTATAATCAAATAAGCGTTGTAACTGTTTCACAAAAATACATTTTAATGTTTTAACACTCACCGAAATGCAATGTCGGAGGTGTTCAATCGACATTCGATCAAATCATCTCCCTTTGATGATTTCACTCTCCAACCTTTGTCAAACAAATGATCAAGCCAGGCTTCATCTACATCTTTGCACACAAAAGTTGTTCTAGTTTTTCTCAATTGTTTACAATCAGAAAATAAATGAACAAAGCATGCAATTGGAACAAACAAACTTAAGTGCACATTTCTTGCACCAATGCTAGGCTTCATAGCACATTTAATATCATTAAACATTTTGGTCCTGTATGACTCTATCACTTCTGTGTCAAGTAATGGCCACTCCGGACTATCAAGTGCGGGCAACGGAATACGTTCCAACTTTCCATGTCGACTCGATTGAGTGGGCAAGGTATAAAATGAGTCATAGAAATATGTTCTACTTCTTGCGAGATCACTTGGTGCACGACCTTCATATTGAAGTTCCCCCACCTCACCATGTACGACATTCAAGAACCCCGTCAAGCATTGTGCAGGCTCCCACTCCTGAAGATTGGATGGGTACAAATCTGTGCAAGGCAGAAAAATGTATATCAATCACCTTATTTGCAACATTGAAATACAAAACACAAGCACTTACAATGTGGTCTGTGTCTTGGAAGTCCTTCCAATGGTCCCACGTTGATCTCTTTTTGCATGAATACATGCTGGATCAACACTTCTTTGACAGTTTTCCCTCCTGGTGCCATCTTAAAGTCAAGGATCCTTCCTTTCCAATGTTTGGCCAAGTCTTCAGATGCCTTTCCCTTCACTCGGTAGTGGCCTTGTTTTCCTGGCTGCATAGTGACCCAAGAGTACTTCCTGTATACTTGGGGAATCCATTCTTCGTTCTCGTCTTTTATGTTATACAACACAACAGATGAGATACTGCTCCTTGCTCGTTTCAGTCCACTTTCGGGTGCCATGATAGAATAACAGACGTATGAGAAAGAAGAAGTAGCAGAAAGTGGATGACTGGGCTAACCGCTTTTGTGGATCAAGGAGGGAGGATGAAATGAGGGACGGTGTGTTCTTTTTGGGCGCCAAAGATGTTTCAAGATTCAAAAGTGGAACCAAGTTGAGGGAATAACCGGGAGAATGTGTATCTATCTATTCCAAGCATTCAAGCTTCATTAGTTCTAGGGGTGGTGGAAAGAATTTTTTAGTGCTCCACGTCTAACACAGGAATGTGGAAAACATTCTTTTATTGTGTTAGTTTCTGACAAAAAAACGGTTTTAAATATTTTAAGACAAGGTGATGGTTTTTTTTAATATTTCATGAAGATAAGAGTTTCTCCACGTTTTGGGTGGGTTTGTACAGAGGTCCCACCACCGGTGAATCTCGTTCGTAGATTACATGTCACTCAATCTATGTGTCTATTATTATATTATTGTTGAAACAGCCCTCTTTTGAGTCCAGAATTTTCCTAATGTTGATTGACCTTGCTGGTCTTCAATGGATGAGTCCATGGCTCCTTATATGGATCTGTTGGTTGATCTTGCTGATCTTCAACGAGAGTCCATCTTGTTAAGTGATTACATTGCCAAGTATTATGGGCTAGGAACTATCGAAACGGCTCCTGAGCGTTCTAGTTGCCAATGATGCCATAGATACTCTGATGAAGGAATGATGGGAAATTAAGAATCAATTGGATAAATTGGAAGATGGTGATCAATGATACTATGGTTTTATTAAAGGATTGTTTTAAACTGGTTGAATCTGGTTGAAAAAGGCAATTTCATATTGGGTGTGTGAGTGGTGTGACTAGTTTTATTTTGCATGAACATCCGGCTAGGGGGCCTTGGAACTCTTTTCCTTGGTACTCGGGACAAAACCTAACCAAATTTTTAATTGGATCCCATCACTACAGTGGTTGGGCGGTTGGCTAACCCATGGGATTGGATGGGGTTAGGCTGGACTGATGGATCCGTAAATCGAGACTCAAACTTTTGTTTTTACGATAAAAAATAAATAAATAAATCTCGGACAGAAACTGTTCTATGGATAGGAATCAACGGCTGTGCCTCTTGAATGGGGAAAAAAGCGTTGATCCCAATGATCCAAGTGCAAGTTTCTTCCTTGAACTGACTAAGTATCTTATAGATGTAATCGGATCATCTCGATCAGAAATGATCTTGACTACGTTAGAGTAAAAAGTTATCCTGGTGGAATCGCCCGTGCTTTCCGGTAAAGGAAGTTTTTCCGGGTTCGATTTTGGACAAACCGACGGATTAGTCTCTTATCCGGATATCCGTGGGCGAGGCCCCGAGTGTGGGACCCCTGTCCCGCGCGAGAAGCGCTACTTCCGCTGCCAGTACCCCGAATCCGTTGCTCGGTGGGAACAGGGATCTTACAGGAAGAATGGCCCTAGGGCCATTCTTGCATGACCCCAAGGCCTCAAGGTCATTTTTGGGATGGCCATAGGGCATCCAAGCATGGCCATGGGCATCCAAGAATGGCCTTGGGGCCATTGTTTTCATGCACAACAACTGGAAGAATGACCATTCTTGCCTGATCCCAAGGCCTCAAGGTCATTTTGGATTGGCCATGGGGCATCCAAGGATGGCCTCTTTTCATGCACAAGAGGTGGAAGAATGGCCATAGGGCCATTCTTGCATGACCCCAAGGTCTTAGGGTTGTTTTTGGATGGATATGGGGGCCCAAGGGCCATTATTTTCATGCACACCATGTGGTAGAAAGGCCCTACGGCCATTCTTGCACGACCCCAAGGACTCAAAGACATTTTGGGATGGCTGTGAGATCCCTATCCCCACCACGCAACGAATTTAGGGGTGCTAGCAGCGGAAGTAGCACTTCTTGCACGGGGCAGGGTCCCTCACTCGGGGCCTCGCGCACGGATATCCGGACAAGGGACTAATCCATTGGTTCTTCCAAAACCAAACCCGAAAAAACTTCCCTTGCCCGGAAAGCACGGGTGATTCCTCTAGGATAATTTTTCTCTAACGTAGTCAAAAGCCTTAACTAATTGAACTGATCTGACCGAACCCGTAAGTCCCTTAGTCAGATCAGGGAAAAGATTGCACTTGGATCATACAGACCAACACTTTTTTCCTCATTGAGAGGCACAACCTTTGATTCTTTTCCATAGAATAATTTTTGTCCGGGATTTACTTCATCTATCGTACCATAACAGAATTGAGTCTCAATTTAGGGATCCATCAGTCCAACCTAACTCCATCCAGTCCCATGGGTTAGCCAACTACCCAACAACTATAGTGATGGGATCCAATTAAGAATTTGGTTAGGTTTTGTCTCGGGTACCAGGGAAAAGAATTCCCAGGCCCCCTAGCCGGGTATTCATGCAAACTTAAAATTAGTCACACCACTTACACACCCAATATGAAATTGCCTTTTTCACAGAATCAGTTGTCTTTAAAACAATCATTTAATGAAATCATAGAGTCACTGATCATGATCCTCAAAATCTCCGGTTGAATCCTTAATTCCAATCATTCCTTCATCGGTGTACCTATGGCATCATTGGCAACCAGAACGCTCACCACCTCTCCACTCAGGGGGCCTTTTCGATAGTTCCTAGCTCATAGTAACCGGCAATATATTCACATATCAAAATGGAATCTCCATTGAAGATCAGCAAGGTCAACAAACGGATCCATATAAAAGAGCCATGGACTCATCCATTGAGGGACCAGCAAGGTCAATCAACCAGATCCATGCCCGAATTCAGAAAACAACTCTTACTCCTTGTTCCAATATCTTCCTCGATGCACGCATGGGTATCATCAGCGACCCAGAGCCCGAGCACCGTATGGTCAACACCCTCTAGGATCCTTCGCAGGTGACCTAGCGCTTCACTCATAGGCCGCTTCCTTGGTCCCTCATCCACCGTATCGGAAGCTCACCATTTTAATCAAACCGAGGCTAGTCAAGACGACCTTGTTATGTGAGACGTCCTCCATTGACTCTCCGTCAGCTGTTGTAACTTTATCAGACTAGGTCTCCACAACCTCATTCACAAGACGGTCAAAATGCTTCCCCAGCATTCTTGACATAAAACAACCATTTAAAAACAGGTCATAAATACAATTTCTACAACGAACTCTCACCTTTCCACATTTTTCCACATTAATTCTCATTTATTTCATGTGTATTCCCATTCTCATCACATCATTTTCCATTTCATCACATCTTTTCTCATTTATCCACATCAGATCTCATCCACTCGCATCTACCCATATCCGCATCTCATCACATCACATTCATTCACATCTCATCCATTCAGACCACATCACATTCACTCACATCACATCTCATTTATTTTACCTCACATCTCATTCATTCACATCTATCTCGATTCACATCCCATCACATCACATTCATTCATATCCATCATATTCACATTCATTCATATCCATCACATTCACATTCATTCATATTCATCACATTCATTCATATCCATCACATTCACATTCATTCATATTCATTCATATTCATCACATTCACATTCATTCATATCCATCACATTCATATCCACATATATTTATGACACATCACATCTCTTTCCATCACATCACATTCTTTCACATACACATCTATATCCATTCTTTCCCATACTCATTCACATCAATTCTTTCACATATACATTCACATCCATTCTTCACTTATACATTTACATCCATTTTAAAAATTCTTTATGCATCTATTTATGCAAATTTAAAATTGAAAAAGTAAGAAAATTTAGCTTACATAGAGTTGTAATCTTTCCTTTGGCTTGAGGGATTGAAGTTTCTACTCTTGTTTGAAGCAACAGTGGCCACCAATTCTCTTTGGAGAGGTTGAAGCCAAAAACAATTGAATTATTAAGAAATTCAATGTTGAATGGCTGAAGCTTATTGAAAAGGAGAAAGCAAAAGCATCTCAAATTGCAAAACCAATCCAACGCTGCATGAAGGAGACCAATAAGGCTAAATGGAACCAAAGTAGTGGGCCAACATGCCATGCACTGCATGGCATGCTACAATTGTTAGAAATGGAAAATTTTGGGGGTGAAACAACATTAAATTGTAAAGTACATTAATTTTTTTTTGGTAAATTGTCATTTTTTAAAATTTGACCTAATGTTGAAGTGCCTATAATAAGACTCTATGGCATCATTTTTGTCATTTCACTTTCACTCTCCTCACTTTCTCACCCATGGCTCAAACAAAGAATATTTCACATAAAGTACCGCCTTGTCCTGCCAATGGTGCTACTCGTAGAAAGTGTCCTCACGATCCCGACAGCACGGAATTGTCAACTGACAGCAAGCAGGAAAAGGACCAAGAGTAGCTTGCAGTCCTCCACCATGAGAAGGACAAAATATTCCACCTCCACAAGGGCAACGTGCTAGAAAGACCCTCCCTACCAATATGGGTCCCCTTCTAACATGAGAGGAAGTCTAAGCAGCAGCAAAGACGGAGGACAAGGAGGCTCTACAAGTGAGGGGAGCGCGCCTGGGATTTTATATTTACAAGCACCACCACACAATAGGTAGAAGAACCTCCACGACAACCTCGCTGTGGCCGCCCTAAGGGACCTGACTGGAAGAAGGCTCCTTTTCCTCCAAGGCCTCAGAACCCGAATGTGCCTCCACATGCACCAAGGAGGAGGAGGAAATATGGAGTCAATGCACTCTAGGAGATACGCAGATTTCAAAAATCTATGGATCTCCTTATTCCCAAGGCACCTTTCACACATCTTGTAAAAAGAAATCCTATATATTTACTCTCAAGACTATCATGTGCAAAGCCTTGCCTTTTGAGCTTTACAAGAAGCTACATAATCCTTTTTGGTGACCTTTTTTGAGGATGCAAACCTTTGTGCTATCCATACCAAGAGGGTTACTATAACGACGAAAGATCTTAAATTAGCTAGGCTTTTGCGTCGTCAAGACTTGTAATCAGTAGTGCTGCTATGTAAAAACTTATATTTATCAATAGAAAGCTTAAGTTTTTTCTGTCTTGTCTCATTTTAATCTTGTATAGTCATGGATTTTTGTTTTGGAACACATTTTAAAATCTATAAGTTTGAAATATATTTTATTAATGTACCATGTGGAAAATTGAATTCAATTGCACCATGTTTCTCACAGTAATTTATAAAATACATAAGTGCAATTTTTTGTAAATTCTTCTAAAGAGTTTACAGATTTACAAAAAAAAATTATTCATTTGAATCGCTAAATTTAATTCTAAATGTGCAAAAAAAAAATTCAGGGAAAACTAGATTTTTTTTTCAAATTATCCAAAACATTTTTTTAGAGTCTGTATAGGCCTTCCAAGCCCTCCCCCAGGCCTCGGGAGGGATGCATCTGCCCAAAAGGCCCCAGGCTAGCTTGGGGAGACTTGGGGCCTTCTAGGCACATGCAACCCCCCCCCCCCCCAAGGCTTGGGGGAGGGCTTGGAAGGAACAGGCTCTAAAAAAATATTTTGAAATGTTTTTTTAATTGATTTCAAATATAATTACAAAAATTTAGTTAATTAGTACAAACTCAACTAAAAAATTGAACTCACTCCATTAAACTACAAATTTATAATCAAATGCACAATAAAAAAATTCACTTCATGTAAAATTCAACTACAAAAATTAAAATAGTTTAAAAAAATATTTTTTATTACCAAAACAAGGGATTACATGATAAGCATTAATTTACATCCCAATTTTTTCAGTCTTTTGATTGCTTCTTTTGAGGCCTTACACCTTCTCTTGTTGAGGGGAAGAGTGCCTGTGTATGAGGGAAGTGTGTTAGTGGGATAGAGGATATAAGAAGTGTGTTAGTAGGATGGATGGATGTGCATGAGGCGGAGATCAGGTACATGAACATGAATGTTTCTTGTTGAGTATATTGTTTTGTAATTAGCCATTTAACTAACATGTACTAAATTTCTTGATAGATCAAGAAATTTACAGATTGCTCTGTTTGGCGGGGGAAGTACGATGTCCCAAAGATAGACAGAGAGGCATGTAGTAAATTTTTTGATAGATCAAGAGATTACAAATTTCTTTATTTTGGCAGGGAAAGTACGATGTCTTGTTGAAGACAGACAAAGAGGCAAGGCAAAGAATATCCCCTATGCTCTTTTAATGCAAAAAATAATTTGATATGATTACGGCCAATGATACGCCTTTTTGAGAGAATAAAGGTGGGCATTGTCTACATTCATGGAGGTGTAGAGAGGTCACTCCATTTGTATAATTAAGTTACTAGTATTCCATAAGATCCTCTATGTGGCTATCCCTCACTCTATAAGAAATTATATAAGTTGTAATGTTCCAAGTGGTTTCTTAGTACTTTCACTAATGAGAGCGATTCTATGATTGCTGTTTTTGCTAGATGTCGAGAGTTGGGGCATCAAAGCAATGAGATGCTTCAACACTATATAGGCATTGAGAGAGTGACACCTCTCTTATTGACACAGTCCTCTCAGACATTCCACATATTGATATTCCTTCTTATTGTCATGCAATCCTTGTACTTTCACATGCTTTTGGAGAAACTTTTTTTGACATAAACTTTTATCATATTTATGTATTCAGATGTCATGTTCTACCTTTAGCTTTACCCTATTATAATTTTTTAAATCTACATGATAAGTATAATATGTTTCATGCATTATATAACATGTTTATGGATCCACATGTATGATTTTGATATAGGAAAGTATGTAATGGATTTGAACTTTTTGATTATGATACATGAAAGTATGATATGGATAATAGGATACTAATTAGTTGGCATAGGAAATACCATTTGTGCAAGTATTCAATCTATTTCATCGAGAAATTGGTTTTATAGTTTAGTGGTATGTCTTGATCCAAAAAAACGGGTAGTGTTATGGGTGCTCTCTTTTAGCCCTTGTATTTCTTAATTGGTGCTGAGTTTGAAAGTGATATTTCATATATTGTTAGGATATATGATGCACTAGCCGTATGCCAAGTTTCGGGTTTATTGGAGTTATATTGGTGTGTTTTTAAAGCTAATAAATGTGCCTATTTGTGAAATGTGTGGACTATGGACTATGTGAGGTCTTATTGACCTTAAGTGCTTTTGATATCCTTATTCTTTTTATTTTTGGATGAGGCAAGGTGTACATGTTCAAGGGTTATGAAAGAGAGGTTTGAATGGTTATGTGGGGGTTTGAATGAACAAGGGGCGAGTAGGGTCAATTTTAGTGTTAAGGACATGGTATCCTAAATTGGCCACACTACAAACATGCTTCAAGGTTGAACTTGATTTAGATTTGATTGAATGGAGTTGTCCATTGGATGAGATTTCCAATTGTATGTCTGGTAGGGTTTTCTTGGTTTACTTGGAGGTTTGGATGCACAAGGGGCGAGTAGGGTCAATTCTAGTGTTGAGGAGATGGTATCCTGAATTGGCCACACTGGAGACATGTTTTAAGGCTGAACTTGATCTAGATTTGATTGAATGGATTTTTCCATTGTATGAGGTTTCCAAGTGTATGCCTGGCAGGGGATTCTTAGTTTATGTTCATGATGTAAGTGAAGGTGCTTTGGATATTCAAAATGTGCTTCCAACAGTGTGCATACTTGTTGGTAGCATGGGCCATATATGGTTCAATTAAAATAGCTCGCATAAAATTTAGGGAGTGCCAAAAAAGCTCGCATGATAAAAATCTTGCCAAATAATCACACCCCTCCAAGGTTGATCCTTTACTTGGTGGAAAGACCTTTAGGATAAACCCCATGCTCTAAGACCTAGATAGCCTTCAAGGAAACATACACATAAGCATTTACGAGAGGGCTTAATGGACTGTGGACTTTTTTTGTCTTGAAATAATTTAATTGTAGGTGGAAGGACCTTTAGTGCATTTATGCAGGAGCTTAGATATCTTATCTCTAGGTTATTTGATCTTTTAAATCATTATATATATGTTGGATATCAATTCTCCACTATCATAATATTTTGTCCAGACACTGAACTAGCTCATATGCATATGCATAAATATCTTAGACATAAATGAAATTCTAAGGTGTTAACAATCCAAAAATGGGATTGATCATGGTGATAGACAATGATTAAGCAACATAATTAAGGTGGATTAAACCACACTAAAAACTCAATGAGAGAGAGAGAGAGATTGCACACTCAACACTTGATCTTTATTGCATTCACAATGAGCCATACAATGCATTATATAGGCTTTCTAGCTTTATCCCACTTTACACATCATCATCCATGTGGCACTCCCTTTTCCACATCTTTTGGTCAACACTTACACACCATTCAATATATTACATGTGGCATTCTTATCTTGCCACAATATCTTGCACCTCTAGGATGTGTTCCCACATACACACAACACCACGATTACATTTCTTAACACCCCCTCTTAATTGAGGTGTTCCACAACTCACCCATCACACCCATCAATGTAGCATTGCAACCACAATCGCTAGCTCTCAACACTCCCCCTCAATGATACATTGGAGTGTCCATCAAACAAGAATGTGTGCACGTGTCTACCATCTTAGACACCAAGTCCATTTTGAGCTGACTTGCTCATAGTGGAACCACTAAGTCCAATTTGAATATATAAGTTTGGGTGGCAACCAACCCATACGCATGCACCTCACACATGCATCGCTCATGCACACATCACGCGATAACCATTTCGAGCTTCTAGGTGAGTTCGGGCAGGGCAACCCTTAGACCATGGGTGACTACAAAAAATCCTCATTTTGAGCATGCAGGTTCGGGCACGATTACCCTCATAAATCTGGGTGAGATGATTTTACAAACCTTTTTATGTGCTATGCAAGGGCAGGGTACCCACAAAATCCAAGTGGTCAAAAAAATTTCCACAGCTTTATTTTTACAAGCTGATATTTGCCTACTATTTCAAGACGCTTACAAACTTTGTGTGTGAGAAAGTGCCCTTATCTTGATTACGGTTTTGACCAATCCAAAATCGGAGTTCTTTTGTTGCTTTGTTGAAATGTGTGAAGCAGCCCTTAAAGTTATTAAGGGTAAATTGAACCAAACAAAAAAAAAAAATTTGGCAGCTGCTGTGCATCAGTAGCTGGCATGGTGCCTGCAAATCTAGACGTGCAGGCTGGCAGGCTGCAACTCTTAACTCGACAGCCCCACTCTTGTCATTGTCTTCTTCAATAGCTTCTCCACGCTACTCTACAGCTTCATATCAGTCTTTCTGCTCTTCATCTTTGTCAGGGGCACATCAGATATGTAGGCCCACCTATTGGCAAAAATCCGTGACTCTTTCTTCTCACCTTGAGTGTTTGCCCCTGGCTAATTGCCCCTGGCTAATCCACGAAATAATACCCATCCAGACAGTCGAGTACGAGCGTAGCAAGCTTGCTGGCACTCCTGAGAGCAAGAGGCAGCTCGTTTTCTAGGCCATTCACATCTTTCCTGCGTTCTACCATGTATTTAAGGCCTTCACCATCCATCTTCTCATAGAGATCCTTAAGGTGCAGGCAGACTTTATGTCGCTACTTTTGCAGCTTGAAGATAAGTCTTCCTTGCCATTGCTGCATTCCCTCTAGAAGAAATTACTGCTGCACAGAAGCTACTGCTACTGCTACACTTCTTATCACAAAGGCAATATCCACCATCAGTGGGTGTGCCTATCTATCTAGGCTCAAATTGAGCCTTCTCGTGTGCAGAGAGCTCCAGCTTCATCCTTTGCCAGATCCTTCTCTGCCTCTATTCATCTTCTCTAGCTGCAACCTTTTTTCTTCATGAAACTCTACTTCCATTTCTTGGAAGAAATAGTGTATTTCATTGCACATAGTGCCACCATTTTGCGCCTTTCTTTATTAGCTCCCAAACGGAGCTTTTTCTCATCTTGCCTCATCAACCTCATTGAGGTTCTTCACATAGCCATCCAAATGGCCTTCAAGAGCTCCCCAATTGAGCTCTAACATGCATGCTTGTCCTCTACATGTGCAAATCTTCAAGGGTGCTTTTCTGCAAGTTTCTCCCATTTGAGAAACCACTAGGTGCATGACAACAAAGCAAGCCTTCAATGGCTTCCACAGTAGTTTCCTTCCCTTCTTGAGAAAACCAATGAGCACCATGCCTTCCAGCCTGCCCAAATATGAGCTCCATCTCAGCCCATAACCACTTGTCCCTCACTTGGACAAGCTGCACCTTAACATTCTTTGACCATTTGCAAAGAACCATGGGATCCATATATCCCATCACATAGCATCCCTTCAACATTGAGCATTTTTCATGCTCAAACCAAAAATTAATGAGGTAAAGTTCACCAAAATACCTTCACAAATCTCCTTGACAGCTTCCTGATGACACCAAAGACTCCATAGTCTTCATACTTGCTGAAATCTCCATTTTCAGCTTCTTTGATGATGAGCAGGTTTTCCATGTTGCAAAACTCCCATTTGCAACTCTCATGGACAACTTCTATGCAACCTCCTTGTTGTAAATCTCCTATCAAACTTGAGAATGGCATCTCCAAATCTCTCTCAAATCCTCACAAATGCAAATCCAAATGATAATATGAGTGTGCATAAATTTTTTTCATAATAAACTAAAAATAATGCTTAATCAAAGAACTCATAACCAAGAAAAACTATACATAAATATTCACCCATGACCAAGAGCCCACCCAAGCTCTGATACCATGTTAACAATCCAAAAATGGGATTGATCATGGTGATAGACAATGATTAAGCAACATAATCAAGGTGGATTAAACCACACTAAAAACTCCATGAGAGAGAGAGAGTGAGAGAGAGATTGCACACTCAACACTTGATCTCTATTGCATTCACAATGGACCATACAATGATATAGGTTTTCTAGCATTATCCCGCTTTACACATCATCATCCATGTGGCACTCCCTTTTCCACATATTTTGGTCAACACTCACACACCATTCAATATTACATGTGGCATTCTTATCTTGCCACAATATCTTGCACCTCTAGGATGCGTTCCTACACATACATACAACACCACAATTACATTTCTCAACATAAGGAACATGAGGGCACCATTTAAACATTAAAAGCATGAGAGAGAGATCATGAGAGAGAGAGAGAGAGAGAGAGATATTACCACTTAGGTATTAAGACAAAGATCTTGCCTCTTAGAGAGTAAGAAGAGCATGTTGCACCTTATTGGTTACCTAGATTCATTTGAAAAATATAAAAAAAAGTGAGTATAGAAAAGAATTTGTACATCACACATTATGAGCCATGGTTGAGTAGCTCAAGCATCTGACATCACCATATTCACATGGGAAGGTAGGCTAAGAGGCCACATGGTTAGGAAGCTTGAACATCTTTGCTACTACGTATGCTAGAGAAAACTTAAATTTCTTACTAGATGGTAGCTTTATCATGTTTAATTTTGTAACTTGGCTAGTTGCCTCTCTACATGCAAATTAAGTTATAGTTCCTCTCATGGCCACTCTTTGAGGCCTTCTTGCATATTTTTTTTTCTTCTTTGGGGATAATAGAGCTCAAGTGCTTGAATTCCACCATCTTGCTAGGAAGGTTGATGATAGAGAGCAAGGGATGCAAAAAGCATGATTGCAGAGTGCTCAATAGGCTTAAAGTCACATTAAAGGGCACATGGTGATCTACCTTTCTCAAGAAGAAGGGGCCATTGGTTATTAATTACCTAGTATTAGTTGGAACACTTCCTTTTTTCTATGATCTCTCTTCTTGAAACGTGTTCTTCAGTGACTCCTTGGTGTGCTTCTACCAACACAACTCTTGATCAATCTTTGGGAGCACATTATAAGTATCTCATTAATGCCCATTTTTTAAAGTTGCCAAGTTATCACCCCATGAATGACTTACTCCTAAGAGTCAGCTTCTTTTTTGGTTCCTTAACATGTATTAAGTCAATCAAGAATTGTAGCAATTCTTTATACCAATTCATCTTTTCACCATCTAAAAAAACTAGGTGTAGAATAATTTTGTACCAATTCAGCTTTTCACATCTTGAACATAGAGTCTACACCACCTACCATAAACAAGTGTGCATCTAGAAAGTTAGCTTTGACTCTTAGTGGACCTTCTTCAAACTCCATCCTGAATAGGAAATGTGATATTGCTACAAACTACATGATTACTAGGGGTGTGCTTGATGGTGGTGAAGTTAAACTCTTACAACAATGACATTTATTATGCTAACCTTTTTGTAAGATCGGATTTGTTCACCGAGTATAGAAGTTCCTTGTGGTCCACATATGGAACTTAAAAACATTCCCTATATAGTGCATAAATTGTTTAATGGAATATATCATTCCCAATGATTCCTTTTTTGTGGTAAAATAATTTCAATATACTTTGGACAACTTTTTCCGTACATAGTATACTTGTTAGACCAACCTTCTTGTGCTTCCTCATTAGGACACTTCCTAGTGCCACATCTAAAGCATCCACAAAAACATGGAGATGAGGTCATAGTTGGGTTGTTGAAGTATGGGTGTAGAAGCCAAAAGTGACAAAGGCATAGCCACATCAGCCCCAAAAATATACCATTAGATCTACCCTAGGAATCTAGCTAATTCTTCGACATTCCTTGGTGTTTGTAGATTTACAATAACTTATATCTTGGCCAAATCCATTGCCAATCCAAATGTCCTAGAATCTACTAGTAACTACAAAATCACACTTATCTGGATTTAGGATAAGCTTGGTTTCTCTACATGTTTCAAGGTAGAGTGTGCGATGATTATGGTGATCTACGTGTTTCCTAAATATACTAAAATCATCTACAAAAACTCTCATGAAGGTGGTTAGATAATACTCATAGAATATTTTCTGTGAGATGTTGGTGGTGCATCCTTTAGTCCAAATGTCATCACATTGGAAGCATACACATTCTTTAGACCAAATGTCATCACATTGGAAGCATACGCATTCTTCAAATCAAATGTCATCACAATAGAATCACACACATTCTTTAGCTCAAATTTCATCACATTGGAAGCACTCATTGGAAGAAAATTCTTAGACCCATTCTGTCACACAAGATATTTTTCCCTTATCTTTGATGTCTAAGTAGACTTGATTATACCCACCAAATCCATCTAGAAATGAGTACATCTCATGTCCAATATCCATAAAAGAATCCATGTGATGGATAGAAATTGTGGCTACATTGAGTTTTTTGTAAATTGATGTAGAGAATCTTAGAATTCCATTCTTCTTTAGGACAATGACTTCTGGTGATAGCGATTTTGCTTTGTCCATAGGATAGATGAATCCAACTTTTAGAAGCTTTTATATTTCTTCATTGACTTTCCTTGTATGGTTTGGATTTATCCTATATTTTCCTTACCTGATAGGAATTTCATCTTCCTTCAAGTTGATCTTGTGATGGTAGAAGCTTGGGTAATTTCCCTTCGTGATTGTGTAGCTCTGTCCAAACACATCCCTATATAAAGTCGGCAATTATCATAGTTCTTTTGGTTTAGTCTCTGGCACTTGTTTTGACCATGCAAGACACCTGATCATCATCCAAATTTAATTATATCAACTCATCTAGATTTATTTCCATACGCAGCTCCTAATCATCACACTCCTGATCATCACTCATATTTATTTCTATTAGGTCATCCTCTTAACTTTCATTATGGATTTTCCCCTTTTCATCCTATTGTTAGAATGCAAGAATGGCCTTGTCTTGATCTATTATCTCCTGCTCTAATAGCTCCTCCTACCATCCTCGAGAACCTTGTGCATTAGGGAGAAAATGGACTATAAAATGGGCCCTTTACTAATTAAAAAATTAGTGCTAATCAATATATCCACCAATGGGAAGGGGGGGAGTGCACATTCTGTCCCACTAGCTTTAGCTATAAAATATAGGGTAGTTATTACATTTCTTAGCCTTGTTCCCCTATCTTCCACCTCTCTCTAGAGTTCACACCAAAGTTTAAGGCAAGGGTCAAATCTCCTTTTTGAAATGACATGGGCCAACATTTTTACATAAAAAAGTGCAGCTCGGAAAAAAAAAACCTTAAAATTTAAAATTTTGGTTTTCCCTCCAAAAAGGGTACCTAATCATATTCTATGGTGGGAAACCCATTTTTCAAGCTCTCTAAGCTCTTAATCTCTCTCTAATCCTCTTCCACAGGCTTCTTTAATTTTTTATTATTGCATAATCATCTCTAAAGCTATTGTACCCTCCCTAATCTCATCTTGCTCTCTCTTGCTCACCCATACCAAACTTTAATCTTCTATTTCTTCATAATCTTCTATTTCTTTAATCATTTCTTAAGCTGTTGTGCCCTCTCTTTTCCTCACTCTTCTTCACCCATACATCTCATTATGCCTACCTCTAGTAAGAGACCAAGTGATTCCATCTTTGAATACCTTCTCTACAACACTACACAGATGATGAAGGTGAGTGGATCGAGCATCCATTTAGGGTGAAAGATTGGGTTTATATGCAACCAAGTGCCATAGGTCCACATCGAGTTCTTCACCGTGGTGTTTTGGAACACCATTAGAAGGGAAGGATTCTTCATTTCAAGAAGGATAAGAATGGAGAAATCAAGGCAATAATACAACATGTCTACATGGCTATAGACATGTATCTTCCTCCTTCCATGGAGAGGAATAGGCTCCCTTGCAACTGTAAGTATGTGGTTGTAATTTTATTTGGAAATGGCTTGTTTTGTTTTACTAATTATGGTATGTGGGTTGCAAACATTTTCCCATCAAGCTATATTGAAGAAAAACCTTTGAGAAGCCTCACTGATGTGTTTAGTTCTTTTCATAGTACAATAGGTGAGCTTATGTTTCCAGGTGAGAATCATAGAGCCCTCTTCAACAAAAATATATTCTTTTACACACACTCTTACAAAGTCCCTTCTCGGCCTACAAAATATGGTATCCTTGAGGAGATCCCTGTGGAGTGGCCAATTTCGGATAGGTGGAGTGTTAATGCTTTCAAGAATAAGATGTATTTTGACATACACTCCATCTTAAAATTCTCTAAGGCCTCTGAGTCTATGGGGGGCTTGGATGGTTTGCCCCAATCCATCTATTTGTATTTATGTTCTCTAAGCTTTCTCCACAACCCACCCCAACAATGTTCATTTGCAAGAAATTACAAATTGAAAAAGTTGACAATGTCTTGGGTATTGGATGGAATATTGTGGAGGGGTTTCACACAAAGGTGACATCTACTCGGGTAAAGTGGTGCCTTAAGTGTGACCTTTCGATACTTGAAGACTTGTCAGAGCTTATCCATTTGATTCTTCTATGAACGATGGATGAAGAAGAATGGGAAGTGGGTTCCCTTGCAATCAAAATAGGGTGTGGATACACCCATCGATTTATCTGTGACTCTTCTTGATGGTTCAATTGAGGTGGTGAATGCAAGCAATGAATGGAGCTTAGGAGATTCGAGAGCATTTGCTCATTCTAGGATTTCAAGATGTCCAAGAAGCAAGCATCAAGATTGGCCAACGAAATGTGAGCTTTGATATTTGTAAATTTGCGTTGCTTTGTGTTTTTTGAATATGTTGTTTTATTTATTACACTTGAATTTCCTTGTTTAGATTGGAAGACATTTGGAGAAGGGCTTAAAGGTTTGCAAAGACTGGAGTAATGGTATATACAAATTTCAACTTCATAATTAGTGTCGCAAGTTGTCGAGGGGCTATTTGTCTTTTTTTTGTAATTAAGATGGTTTTGTATCAAACCTATTGTAAAATGATGATTCCTTGTGAATGACCACTTGATTTATGTCTTGTCGATTTAATATATATCTTTATATAAATTTGGGGTTATTTACTGGTCACTTATGTTATAGTCTGAAATGCCCAATGTTTAATTTTGAGGTCTATAAATATAGGACCTCTCTCATTTTCTAACACTTTGTTTTGAAGTTCCTCTCTCTTTCAGCACTCATTCATCTCTCCATTTCTAGCATTCATCACTCCCTTCTAGCATGGACCCAAACATGACATACAAGAGGTTTCTCGAGTTCTTGAAGAGGATCGAGTGGCCTGACAGCAAAGAGGAATTTTTCTTTATCTTCTCCCACGAGATTGACTTTGGAATGACCATCCTCTTGGTAGAAGAGAACTACAGACGTACTCTTGACTTCATGGAGGAGTACATGAGGCCTTGGACTGTCAAGCTACCACATGAGGACAGTGATTGGGTGCCATGCGATCTCTACGATATATCAACAAGAATGATATGAATGCCCTCAGGAGGTTGCAAAACTTCCAAGATATTGTGCTCGATGGTCACTACAAGCAGATCACCAAGGAGGAGATGCTTGCACTTCAGAGGGGGAAGATTGGCCTTGATTTCCTCTCTTCACCTTCATATACATTTGTGGTGAGCAAGACTCTAATGAAGAGGTAGAGGTGGAGGATGTCTCAATTGGAGGCATGGTACAAGGCAAGGAGGAGGATCCTAACCGTGAGGTCCTCAACCAGATTGTTGAGGCCGTTATGGCCAAATATCTCCTCCTCCAAATTGAGGCACCTCAATCTCGTGAAGCATCCTCATCAAAGGCATTGGTGCCATACTCTGGAGAGGCAAGTGCCTCAGCCACAATAGAGGGTGGAAGAGGTGGGGTAGGGTCCTATAGAGGGTACCCTAGATGTACCGGATGTTGTGGGCAAGGGAAAGGAGGTTACACATGAGATGCCAGAGCTTGAGCGTAGTAAGCTCAGCTCTTTGGTGATTGAAGGGGAGGAATTCCTCTTTTTACATGACCTAGAAAAGGTCTACAAGCTCAACCAAGCCAAGTGCCTCTCCTTGTTAGCTGTGAATGATGAATTTCCCATCTACAACAAGGGCTCGGAGGATTTGCAACAAGGGCTTGTTTTTTCGGTGCAGGGTGGTGTGCATGAGTCGGTGATGATTCTGAAATCAGCATTGCTGATCAAAGCCTTATGGACTGAGGAGGAGTTTAGAAAAGCTCAGGAACAATTGCCCCCGACCAGAGAGTTTGAGGATGCTACATTAGTGTCGTTGGAGGAACATAAGTCCTCCATTGACATTTGCAAGCCTGAGGTGGTTAGATCTGATTTCAAACACACGGTAAGATAAATTATGTATGAATCTAATAAATATAATTGATAATACTAGTAGAATTTCACTAATCCTCTTGCTTGTGTGCAACATATAGTCTCTGTAGATGCTTGGGCTCAACATAAAGGTGGCACACGCGAGGGTTTTGGAAGAGATGTTGTGTTGGCCCATTACATGGGTCGTATTGCACCTCAACACCTTGTTGTGGTGCATAATGCATTCACCCCCATGGAAAGCTTCTACATGTTAGCCCTCAAAGTACTTAGCAAGGTCCTATGCTTGTCAATGATTCCAAGAAATGCTGACAAGAGAATGCTCATCAACATGGCTGCAACGTATGCTGCCTTCCAAGGGGGTTACGCTTCTAAAGTGCTCGCACACATTGCGTTTGCAAAGAGTATTGGTCAGAAGGACCTTGATTGTGTTGTTGATGCCATATTGTCAGGGGCCCTTCCACTTAGCAAGAAGAGGCACAAAACTATAGCTAGGCATCTCAAGAACATTATGAGTTAGCCTAAAAAAATTGTCGTAGATACTGTGTTCGGCACTACTACTTTGTTAAAGACAATCAATGTAATTCCTTTTTATTAATACAAGTGGGTTTTTATATACATAATGTCTACATAAAGTTTGAATAATGTAAGTTTTCATGATATGAGAGAGAGAGAGAGAGAGAGAGAGCCATTGTGGATAACATTGGATTGCATGCATGTTTAGTTTGTGGTATCGGTAATGATTAATTTGGGTCAACTTCCCATGATGTCCCCCTGTCCTCTCTAACCACAATGGGTGTGTAGTTCTGTCCTCCTATCCAGCCATGGTATGAGAGAGAGAGAGAGAGAGAGAGAGAGAGAGAGAGATTGTGGATAACATTGGATTGCATGCATGTTTATTATGTGGTATTAGTAGTGATTAATTTGGGCCAACTTCCCATGATGTCCCCCCTTGTCCTCTCTAACCACAATGAGTGTGTAGTTTTGTCTGATTTAGCCAACACCCAGCTCTATTGGATAGCAAGGCCTGTGTGTATGTGAATGTGAATGCTTGTACATGAGAATTGGAGGCTACCAAATACAAAAATAGTCCCAACCTGAACAGGGTGACTTTTGCCCAGACACGCTTGCTATCTGGGCAAAAGTCACCCTGTTCAGGTTGGGACTCCTTTTGCATTTTTTAGCCTTCAATTGTCATTTATAAGCATTCATATAGGCTTTGCTATAAACTAGGTGCTTAAAATTAAAGATATATAGTGCCTTACAAAGTAGTATTAAGATCATAAATGATACCCTTTTACATGATGAGAGAGTTCTTACACATGGAAGGAGAGAGTTCTTACATAAGTGTGTAGTTCTTACATAAGTGTGTAGTTCTTACATGAGTGTAGTTCTATCTAATTCAGCCAACACCCAGCTTTAATTGATAGTAAGGCCTATGTGTAGGTGAATATGAATTCTTATAAATGCTTGTAAATGACAATTGGAGGCCACTAAATACAAAAATAGCCCCAACCTGAATAGGGCGACTTTTGCCCAAACAGGCTTGCTATCTGGGCAAAAGTCACCCTGTTCAAGTTGGGGCTTCTTTTGCATTTTCTAGCCTTCAATTGTCATGTACAAGCATTCATATAGGCCTTACTATAAATTAGGTGCTTAAAACTAAAGATATATAGTGCCCTACAAAGTAGTATTAAGATCATAAAAGATACCCTTTTCCATGATGAGAGAGTTCTTACACATGGAAGGAGAGAGTTTGATTAATGTGAACCATAGATAAATACATCCATTGGGAAAGGAATAATTGGTGCCTAATTTGTATCCTTTGTGTCCCTATTGGGTGTTGCATCTAAATCGGAAGACAAGATCCCCTCCACCCATCAGAGCTCATCCTCGCTCTTTTGGCTTGAGAATTGACCGCTTCATGTACAATGGAAATGGATGGAGGCATTGTGCACTATTGTCACAATTACATATGCATTTTATGGTCTTCAAATCACCACCTAGATGCCAATCCACACGAAAGGAGCCCACACCATCCACTTCAAGCTCCTCTCCATTTATCTATTGTTTGATGACTTCTAGAATTTGAGGGCATTGTTGAAGCATCCAATTCAACACCTTAGTGTTCTCCTTTAGAACCTCAAAGGCTCCAAGAAGCCACCAATTATCCTTCTCAGATTGAACACTGAAAGAAGGGATTTTATCCTTGTCCTTTGCATATGCCATTGCTTCATTCATATATGTGACTCCCATTCGCTCCAATCTTTTTCCTTTTACTAGTTGAGCCTCATCCAACTTCAGTATAAGTGATAGGACTCCCTCCTATTCTACATATCACATAAACCAAGCCAAATAACACAAGTAATTCATGTCATTGATAAGGGAAATTTGTAAGTTAAATGATACATTATCAAACCCAACCTTGATGTGAAACCTTATAGAATCGGATTATATGTTGTTAAGGTTCTCTAGGTCCACAAAGAGGTTGTTGTATGTATTGTACTGTACTTCAAGCCTATCCTTGGACTTAGGATCTAAAACCATTGTTCCTTCTACATGAATATACTCACCAAGGATTGATTTAACATTTGCATTGCTTGCCTTCTTTTCTAATGATACTTTGTAGGAAGGAGGCATTGCTTGCCTTCTTTTCTAATGATACTTTGTAGGAAGGAGGAAAAAAGTGTCCTCAAATCCCTTGGGCACAAAAAGCTCCTTGATGACTCCATAACCTCGTAACCCTTGCGACGCGACTGATGCCGACTTCATCACATGTGTAAGATTCCTCCCCAGCCTCTCAAAATGTCCAGCATATTCCCCTGTAATCAATTCCCTTTTCTGAAATATAAGAGATCTTGTCTCTACCTGTTTTGGCATAGAGAGAGAAAATATTCTAGAGAGAGAATATTCAGATTTTTAATATTTTTGGATAGAAAATTATCTCATCTTATTAAAATAAGTTCCCCTGAAACAGAAATTCAAAAAGAACTTTCCAATGTGCAATTGGAATTAATTGGAAATGTGTATAAAGGACCTTAGCCTAAGGGTCTAGATTTTCAGAAATTTTTGGATTATGGTCCAATTAAGGTTCCTATGGGCCAATAGCATCAATCCATGTGTAGGGAGGAGATAAATCTAATTTGTAAAAGAAGATACCCAAAAATGAGTAAATGCTCACATAAGATGAAGAGTTGAAACTGTACAAGGTTTATTAGTAAAAAACTATGAGCAATATTAAAAATATGAGATATTTTGGGTATCCAAAAATGAGTAAATGCTCACATAAGATGAAGAGTTGAAAATGTACAAGGTTTATTAGTAAAAAACTATGAACAATATTAAAAATATGAGATATTTTGGGTATAACGATTCCATTTTGACACATATGTAAGGAAGGGGAGTTCTTTAAAGGAGGTGCATATTTCACATAAGATGAAGAGTTGAAAATGTACAAGGTTTATTAGTAAAAAAACTATGAGCAATATTAAAAATATGAGATATTTGGGTATAATGATTCCATTTTGACACATATGTAAGGAAGGGGAGTTCTTTAAAGGAGGTGTATATTTCACATGCTTGAATGAGTTTTAAACTCATAAAAATTGAGATATTTCATCTCTCCTCTCTCCTCATTCAAGTCTAGTTCCAAAAAGTTAGCTTAACTGACCTAAAAATGGTCAAAAATTGACCAAACTGATTTGGAAAATTCTAGAATCAGTTTGTTTGGTTAGGAGCTCAATTTTTCCTATAAATAGAAGCCTCCCCCTTGTTGAAAAATAGATAGTGTTTATGCATCGTTACTCTACTCCACCTAAGCCAAGAACTATGAATTCATTAATAAGTCACTAGTTTTTGGAGCTTCCCTCTTTCTTCAATCCCCATTAGTGGCTCCATCAACATACTTAACCAATTGATTGGTTGGGGGCCTCTACCGTGAACAAAGAATCAAGCAATTTGTAAGGTAAATGGTGAATTTTGATCTTTTTTATAATTCCTCAATGTTTCTCTCTTCTCAACCCCTCTCAAGCTTGAGAAGCTTAATTGGAATGGTTTTTGAATGCTATTGGAGTTAATTGATGAATGTTAGTGAAGAGTTACATAATTTGATGAATGCTATTGAAGTTAATTGATTAATGATAGTTAAGAATTACATAAATTTTCATTTATGCTTAATTCTAATGGTTTTTATGTAATTTCTCTCTCTCACTCAAGAAATGATCATACTCAGGACCCATTCTCAATCCAAATGAAGCTTTTCATAAAGCTTTTCCTTAATCCAAGATTAATCTATGCTTGAGGCCAAATTAATGGCTTTTTTCTATGCTTTTAGTTTATGTATTTCATGAATATTGATGATTCAATCCATTATGGATTAATGATCCAATTAGGGATCATTCTAATTATTTCCTTAATGATAAGCTTTATCCCTTAGAAAAATTGAGATTTATCAGTCATAGCAGTGGAGCTATCGCAAAATTTTTATAAAAATTATGCATAAAATAATTTCATTCAAAGCATGAAAAGAGAACTTCCTACCATATTCTAGGAATTATCATCCTAGATTAATTGAAAGATATTCATTGTAATCCTAGAGAAATTGATTTTTATATTATGCATAATTGATTTTCATGCATAGAGGTATGCATAAAAGATTATTATTTTAACATAAAAGTGTTACTTTTATCATAATTAGAATTCATGCATAAAGGTATGCATAAAAGATTATTATTTTATTATAAAAGTGTTACTTTTATCATATTTGAATTTCATGCATAGAGGTATGCATAAAAGATTATTATTTTAACATAAAAGTGTTACTTTTATCATAATTAGATTTCATGCATAAAGGTATGCATAAAAGATTATTATTTTATTATAAAAGTGTTACTTTTATCATATTTGAAATTCATGCATAGAGGTATGCATAAAAGTTGATTATTTTATTATAAAAGTGTGACTTTTATCATAATTGAATTTCATGCATAGAGGTATGCATAAAAGATAATTATTTTATTATAAAAGTATTACTTTTATCATATTTGAATTTCATGCATAGAGGTATGCATAAAAGTTGATTATTTTATTATAAAAGTGTGACTTTTATCATATTTGAATTTTATGCATAGAGGTATGCATAAAAGTTGATTATTTTATTGTAAAAGTGTTACTTTTATCATATTGGATTTCATGCATAGAGGTATGCATAAAAGATATTCTTTTTATACTAAAAGCGTGATTTTTCATCATAAATGGATTTTATGCATAACTTAGATGCATAAGAGAAATTCTTTTATTCTAAAAGTGTAATTTCTACCAAATTGAATTTATGCATAGAAAGATGCATAAAAGATTGATTCAAAAGTGTCATTCTCATCTAAATTGAATTTATGCATAGGAAGATGCATAGGAAGATGCATAAAAGATTGAATTTTAATTCAAAAGTGTCATTTTCATTTAAAATGAATTTATGCATAGGAAGATGCATAAAAGATTGATTTTTACTTCGAAAGTATTAATCTCCTTAAATGGAATTTATGCATAAATAAATGTGTAAAGAAATCTTATATCAAATATAAGAATTCTCTTGTATTCTATAAATAGATATGAGATGTGATAGGATGTGATAAGAGGTGTATAAGATGTGATAAGAGGTGATAAGATGCTTATGAAATAAGTTAGTAGGTGATAAGATGAATTAAGATGTGATAAGATGTGTATAAGATGAGATAAGAAGTGTATGTGATAGGATAAGATGTATATGGGTTGTGATAGGGCAAGAATGGATGTGATGTAAAAGTTTAGATGTGAAGGCATATGGGGTTATATGAATGGGAATGTGGAAATGGATGTATGTATGTGGATGTGTGAATGTGGAGATGGGAGTGTGGATGTATGAATGTGAAAATGGATATATGCATGAAGATGTATATGCATAGATGTGAATGTGGATGTATGTATGTGTGTGGATGTATAGATGTGAATGGGAATACGGATGTGGATGTATGTATGTATGTGGATGTAGATGTGAATGTATAGATGTGAATGGAAATGTGGATGTGGATGTATGTATGTATGTGGATGTGAATATATGAATGAGGACGTAATGGATGTATGCATGTAGATGTGGATATATGGATGTGAATGTGAATGTGGATGTGGATGTGGATGTATGGATGTAGATACGGATGTGGATGTATGTATGTGGATGTATAGATGTGAATGGGAATGTGGATGTGGATGTATGAATGTGAATGTGGATGTGGATGTGGATGTATGGATGTGGATATGGATGTGTATGTATGAATGTGGATATGGGATGTGGATGTACAAATGAGGATGTGAAAATGGATGTATGCATGTAGTTGTGGATGTATGGATGTGAATATGAATGTGTATGTGAATTAATGTGTCGTCGATATGAGGAAATGGATGAGAATGAGTACACATTGAATGGAATGTGGAATAAGTAATGTGGACTAAGGAGGGATAATGTGGAAAGACGAGAGTTTGATTTAGAAACTGTATTTTGTGATTGTTTGTAAATGATTGTTTTATGTCAAGAATGCTGGAAAAGCATTTTGACCGTCTTGTGGATTAAGGTCATGAAGACCTAAATGTTAAAGTTGCAACTGCTGACGGAGAGTCAATGGAGGATGTCTCGCGTAGCAAGGTCGACCAAGGTCTTGACCACGACTTAAATGGTGAGCTTCCGGTACGGTGGATGAGGGACCAAGGAAGCGGCCTATGAGTGAAGCGCTAGGTCACCTGCAAAGGATCCTAGAGGGTGCTGACCATACGGTGCTCGGGCTCTGGGTCACCAAAGATACCCACACGTGCGTCGTGGAAGATATTGGAACAAGGAGTAAGAGTTGTTTTCTGAAACCGAGCATGGATCTGGTTGATTGACCTTGCTGGTCCTCAACGGATGAGTCCATGGCTCTTTTATATGGTTCTGTGGGTTGATCTTGCTGATCTTCCACGGAGATTCCATTCTGTTATATGAATATATTGCCGGTTACTATGAGCTAGGAACTATGGAAAAGGCCCCTGAGTGAACAGGTGGTGAGTGTTCTGGTTGCCAATGATGCCATAAGTACACCAATGAATGAATGACGGGAAATAAGGATTCAACCAGAGACTTTGAGGATTGTCATCAGTGACATAATGGTTTCATTAAAGGATTGTTTGAAAGTTAGTTGATGCTGAGAAAAAGGCAATTTCATATCGGGTGTGTAAGTGGTGTGACTAGTTTTATGTTGCATGAACTTCCGGCTAGGGGGCCTGGGAACTCTTTTCCCTGGTACCCGGGACAAAACCTAACCAAATTCCTAATTGGATCCCATCACTACAGTGGTTGGGAGGTTGGCTAACGCATGGGACTGGATGGGGTTAGGCTAGACTGATGGATCCGTAATCGAGATTTAATTTCTATTATTACAATAGATGAAGTAAATCCGGATAGTAATTGTTCTATGGATAGGAATCAACGGCTGTGCCTCTTGATGGGGAAAAAAGCGTTGATCCCAATGATCAAAGTGCAAGTTTCTTCCTTGATCTGACCAAGTACCGTTAGAGGTACAATCGGATCAATTTGACCAGTAATGATCTTGACTACGTTAGAGTAAAGAGTTATCCTGGTGGAATTGCCCGTGCTTTTCGGGTAAGGAAGTTTTTCCGATTTCGGTTTTGGATAAACCGACGGATTAGTCTCTTGTCCGGATATCCGTGGGCGAGGCCCCGAGTGTGGGACCCTTGCCCCGCGCACGATGTGCTACTTCCGCTGCTAGTACCCCGAATCCGTTGCGCGGTGGAGACAGGGATCTCACAACATGCATCTTGTACATCCCTTGCACTAATAAGCCCCTTGATGTCTTGCATAATGTCCTTTGTAACCACCTCAAAGAAATTCTTGTAATTTGGATCACGGATGATTGATGTTATCTCTTTGTTCTTCATGCAGGCTTTGAAAACATGTATAGTATCTCCCACACCAGATGCATCAGCTAAGAAATTCGTGGGACATAACAAAACCACCATTAGATCTATCAGGAAAAACCTTTAAAATAACACATACATATAAAATACAAACAAAAAATTCCATGGAAACATACCTTGTTGCCATGACCCTTCTTTTCCTTGTGTCGTTGCAGCGAAAGATTTTCAATATTAGAAAGCTTTTGTTTACGCTCACGTATACCAATTGGTGTGTGCTTCAACCTCCTTATTTTTTTTTATAACCTAGATAATTTATTTCTTTGATTATTTATGAGTGTTTCTTGTTCCTTATTTTTCATGTCTAGGTCATGTGAATGTTTTTTCAAATCTTCAATACTTGATTGAAGACTTGAATTAATTGAGTGTAAGTATTGGTTATGTGAAGACCACCACTAATAGAAAGTCTTTTACAATAACCTAAGAGCCCATTTTTCCCATCACCTACATATCGAACAAAACTAGTCAAGTCACAAAATGGTGGACTGTACAAGGTCAAAGGATCTCCCATCCACCCAAAGATCAACATTCTTCTTCCCCTCATTTCTTAGTGTGGACATGGTTGAATTAGGTAATGGTTTCCTAACATATGGACGTTTTTCTAGTGCATAATCTTCATCTATACGAATGTGAATGTCTACTTTACGCTTTCTACCATTCGTAATATCATCTAAAGGCATGCCTAATTCAAGATGACAGAAAAATAAGATTAATAGAGGATTAAAAAAGAGATTTAAATTAGATAATAATATTATAACATTTGGAATGATCCTAAAGACATATATATTAAGAATATATCTCTCTAAAAAAACCATTTTGACACTCCAAAAATAAAGATTCTAAGGAGTGGGGTGGCATTAAATGACATTAAATGAGATAAGGATTTGAAAATGATATTAAAAATAAACTTATATATATATATATATTTGAGAGGAAAGTTTTACATGAAAATACACTAAAATGTGAAATGTATCAAAAAGTCATTATTTTAATGGCCTCAAAACAGCCTTCTATTTTGGGATATAAAATATTAGAATGAATCTTGTAATCATTAGATAGCATAGCAGTTAGGAAGATATGACAAGAGTGAAGATTTTGAGGAAGTTATAAAGATATGACAAGATTGTCATGAGGTAGTTATGACTACGAAATGATATAATGTAAGTCCCTCCCCCAAGCCATGTATGTATGTGTCTCTTTTAATATAGATTTCAATAAGGAAAGAGAGTGCACTTAGAGAAGAGTGAGACAATAAGGCTAGCAACATTAGGAAAGTGTTAGAATCAAAATATTATCTCCAAAAATCCTAAAAGAAATAAGAAGACAAGAATAGTTCTATTAAAGAGATAAGTATCTCCAAAAATAGAAATTTGAATTTAGGTGATAAGAGGTCATATTTAGAGTACTTTTACATATTTAGAGTCCATGCATACTAAAAATGTGGAAAAGCAACGCGTTTCCAAAGATGGCGCGTTTGTTGCTATATACAGATGTTTTTGCCTATTCTACCTGCAATGGCTTATAGACTAGATGCCTTCCGGTTCTTCCGACTGGTTATACAACCATATTCTAAGTTTTTATCAGAGAGTTATGGCCAAAATAATTTGCTGATTCTATCAGGGTCTCTACACAAGGAAAACTGTAAGAAGGCAGTAAGTAGCCTCAAGGTAATCCTAGAGCTTGAGATGTATATATCTCTTCATTCTTATCTAATATCTTAGAAAAGAAGGTTAGATTGCTATGGTCTTTCGGAGGAAGAGACCAAAACTCCATAGCTTTTCTTTTAAAGAAAGAATAGTATGCCGTAGCCCTACAAGAGAAGGCTATTTTGCCATAGACCTTCGAAAGAGGGAAAAGTCAGAATATGTAAGATTCATCCCTAGCCCCTCAAGATGTCCAGTTTCTTCCCCTGTAATCAATTCCCTTTTTATAATAATAAAAGATCTTGTTTCTACCTGTTTTGACCTAGAGAAAGAAAATATTCTAGAGAGAGGTAATTCAGTTTTTAGATATCTTTGATGGAAAAATATCCCTTCTTATTAAAATAAAATCCCCCAAAACAGATGTTTAAAAAGAAATTCCTAAGGTACATTAGAAATAAATTATAATGTGCACAAAAGACCTTAGCCTAAGGGTCAAGATTTTCTGAAAATTTTTAGATTATGGTCCAATTAAGTTTCCTATGGACCAATAAGATTAATCCAAATGTAGGGAGGAGATAAATTGAAGAATAAAAGAAAAACCCCCCCAAAAATGAGTAAATGCTCACATAAGATGAAGAGTGGACTAAGGACCAAAGAAAAGAATTAAAAAACTGAATTTTGACACCTCAGAGTGGGGATCTCCCCTCATGAAGTAGGCGCCTTTTTCTCATCATTACCCCCAATTTTTAATCAATAAAATGAGATATTTTCATCTCTCCTCTCTCTTGTTTCAAAACTAGATCCAAAAAGTAAGCTAAACTAACCCAAAAATGGTCAAAAATTAACCAAACTGATCTGAAAAATTCTAGAATCAATTTGCTTGGTTTGAGGCTCACTTTTTTCGATAAATAGAAGCCTCCCCCTTTGTAAAAGCTTAATGGTGTTTATGCACTGTTACTCTACTCCTGTCCTGAGCCATCTACATTGAATTTTTTTAATAATTCAATTGTTTTTGGCCTAATCCTCTCCAAAGTGAATTGGTGGCCACTATTGCTTCAAACAATAGTAGAACCCTCAATCTTATAATATCAAGACATTGATCGTTCTCTCTAGAGCACAACAAAAGATTTATGAAGCACCAAATTTCCCATAAGAAAATGATGGATTCACCTGATCATTCCTAATATGGTGTTGTTTTCCTCAACAAGACCAAACAATGTGACCAAGTCATCAAATAAACACATCACCCATCTCCCTAGTTGGGTTCACATTCACTTTTAGTGCAGGATGTCCCCAAAAGGAGTGACATGAGCCATCTCTTGAAGACCTACATGTGTAGCACTTCCTTCAATTTATATTCCTTGAGCTCACCATCTGAAATGAATTTATGCTTAATAAACTTTACAAGGTGTTTTTAGAACATTTGTACAAGATCTCTGCATGTAACATATCCTTGCAAACAAGTTCCTTTCTTTTTCTCTTATTGCCTTTATCTTCGATCCCCACTTATAAATCCTCAAATACCTTCACAATTATATGTTTGTTACTCTGCCACCTCCTTTGGACATGATGCTAACTTTTTTATGCCACGATCATTGCACTAGGCCACGATACATTTGAGGTTATGGAATGTTTATCTAGTAGGTCTAGGACATAACACGGATATCTAGTAAACCACTTGTAAGCTTGTTGAGAAGATATGAAACCAGTTGTGCCCCTCTCATCAACACATCATAAGCATGTACATTGGCATGATGATTCATGGATGCCAAAGAGCTAATGCCGAATTTGATTTATTGCATTCTTCAAAAAGGAGATATGCACATGACAGATGCTCTCGATAGATATAACAACATGTATACTTGTCCTTTAGTTTACACATGATGGATACAATAATATGTATACTTTTCCTTTAGTTTGCACACACAAAATATGGCTGCATACAATCAAACAACCTAGGTTTTTCAGATCTAGATATATTTCCTTGAATCTTTGAAATAGTTTGACCTACCATGGTGTCCATGTAGAAACATTAAACTTAGCTTATCATCCTGCAACAATTCTACTACTTTTCATAAATACTACCACAAATTATCAAGCACTAATGGTTCTACTTGGCAAATAAATGTCACTATTGAGAGATTATCAAGCAGTAGTGATTCTACTTGTAACTAAATTTCATTGTTGATAGTTATCTAAGTGCTGCAAATGCTTGACGATTACCTTGTAATTGATGTTATAACTTGAAAGAAGTAAAAAGTAGGCACACACTAGTAGATACAAACTTTGATGCTTTAGGTGGCTTTTCCATGCTTGTGAATTCTTAAGAAGTCACAAAGTAGTCACAATGAAGCCATAAAGTAATCAAAAAGTAGTCCAAACGCAATCTAAAGCCCTCAAAAAAGAAATAAAAAAGAAGAATAGAAGCATTCACAATGTTGTTTTAAAGTAATCACACTAGTGTCTATGGATGCTTCTTTCATGCTTGTGACTCTTTTTTAAATAGTAGTGGTTGTGTGTTCCTTGCAACTTCTTTTCTAACTTGAGAAGTCACAAAGTATCTATAGAGCAGTCTCAAAGTAGTCATCACAAAGTAGTCAAAGAGTAGTTTGAGGTAGTCAAAGCAGTTAAATAGATTAGTTCAAAGCAGTTAAAAGCAATCAAAGCAGCCAACAAAGCAGTCACAAAGTAGTTAAAAGCAATCAAAGCAGCTAAATAAATCCCAAAGCAGGCATAAAGTAGTCAAAGCAATCCCAAATCACTCAAAGAGTACTTCTTTAAAGTAGTCATAAAGCAATCAAAAGCAGTTTAGAAGTAGTCATTACAGTAGTTACAGTGTCGATTGGTGCTTATGGTTGCTTTTTCTCTGCTTGTTGCTATTTTTTAGGTGGTAGTGGTTGTGTTTGCTTTTCAATTCCTCCTATGACCTTAAAGTAGTCATAAAGCAATCCTAAAGGGGTCATAAATTAGTCAAAATATAGTAGGCACAAAGCCAGCTAGTGCTTGTGGCTTAGTTTTTCATTCTTGTGATTGCTTTTCAAGCAGTAGCGGTATTACTTACAATTGTTGCCAATCACACTGTGAGTTATCTAAATGTTTTAATTGCTTGATTATGACTACATTTGTAACTGACTATATCTAACTATACAAAGCTAACCAGTGCTTGTGGCTTAGTTCTTCATTCTTGTGACTACTTTTTAAGTAGTAGTGGTATTACTTACAATTGTTTCCAGTCACACTGTAAGAGTTATCTAAATGTTTCAATTACTTGATGATGACTAAGTTTGTAATTGACTTGAAAGTATTCCAGTACTCACAAAGAAGTAATTAAGTATTTACAAGACTTACACAACTCTCCTAAGTTGCAAGTAGAAACATTGTTGCTTGACAAGCAATCACAAATATGGACAAAGAAATTGCAAGCTTCTTCAACTAGAGTTACAACTACTATTTTGACGTGAGATCTATCACAAAGAACTCACAAAGTAGTCAAATGGTAGAGCCACATTACACTATATAGAACAAAATGTAGTATCTAGAGAACTAAGGTGCAGTGAAAGTAGTATGTAGACTAGTTGAACCATGCATAAGTTGTAGACTAGTTGAATCACACATAAGTATGTAGACTAGTTGAACCACACATCAAGAAGAAACTACAAGAAATGATGCATTATATTAGTTACTAGAATGTGTACAAGGCTTGAGGTACCTCAAGAGGATGAAGAGGATGTGTTACAAAGTTTTTTGTTTTCCTATCCTCTTATAATAACATCTTTCTTGTTTGGGGACACGTGTCTCTGTTGTCCAAAATTGGAATACAATAGTGTAGTCTCATGGGGTGGTGGCACTAACTAGTGGTCAGGTGGAGTGCCCGTGGTGGTGGGGTGGTGTCCCAAAATGCCAACGAAGTTGGTCATATATCCACACTAGAGATGCCCAACTAGGTGGGTAAACTAAGTGACACTAGCAGAGGTGGGTGTTTACTCTAAGAGGTTAACACATAGGGATGGATAGTATTGTAGAATGCATGGGGATGGTTAGTTCACCCGCCTAACTAGGCAGGTGAACTAAGCTAGGTAAAGTGTGGGCATTTCAATAGGCATAGTGGCACCTCTAGGAGGATAACACATAGGGATGGATAGTATTATAAAATGCATAGGTATGGATAGTACTACAAAATGTAGGAGGGAAAAAGTATCAAACATATGTTGGCAATGATGGTGGCAACAACATTTAAAATATATTGATGATGATAATGATGATGGCAACAACAGTAATGGTGGGTTGTAAAGAAAAAAATTGCATCATCATGATGGTGGTTCACCGTAGCTCTAATACCATGTTGGTCATAGGATATAGAGCTCAAGCTATGGGGAGTGTGGAAGATTTTCCATAGTGTGAGTGTAGGAGAGAGATGAAGTTTAATCCATGACAATGGTGGAGAGAGAGAGAGAGAGAGAGAGAGAGAGAGAGAGAGAGAGAGAGATGTGATAGAACAAAAGAGAGAGATGTTGCACAACCCAAATGATATTCATATTGTGATTCTAGAATCACCCAAGAACATGCTTTTATAGGCATCAAACCTCATCTTTTAACCTAGACCTTAATAAGGGTCACTCGTAAAGGGACCAAGAGTGTTCACACCAGTAAGACTCTGAAATATCCAACAATTTATTGAAGCACAACTTCATTTATAACTTGCTACTACTCATAGTAGAGTAATGATGTTGATTCTTGCATTTGATCCACCATAGCTCATCACACATTGCTGCAAATTTAACAGAAGAGAGCTTCAATAGGCACGATTATGTGCCATCAATGGGAGAGTTCATTGTTTCTGAGACTTTTCCTCCCGGGGAAGCCCCCATAGAACATAACCCTAAGGACTCGAGATAAAGGAATGGGTTTTGGTGGCAACAATCGAATATGTTTGATGAAAAGCTCAAAAGAAACACAGAAGTGGGCTCACCTTACCTAGAAAAATTTAGTTGTTTGGGAGGACGAAAACCATAGACTTGTGTCATGGCTTGATACCATTGAAACAAGTAAGTTAAGTTTACACTTCTTTCTTTGGAATGTTTTCTATATTTCTTGAAAGCTCCAATATAATTTTCTCCATTTTCTTGGATACATAGAATGGTTACATATGAAGTATATGTATCCTCAAGTTCGGTGTCGCGTCATTTCCTTCACAAAGAAAGAAGAAGAGGCAGAGTTATTAATGAACCTTGCAAACCTCAATAGGTATATAAATATTTCGTAATATAGATGTTCAACATCTTGTATGCAAGTATTCTCTTTGAAGCTATTAATTGTTTTTTTTTCATCAGGGTGACTCGTGTGCATGTACCACACACACCAGGCCATGATATTTTTCTGATGCAATGTTTTGGTCTAGCAAACCCGAATACTCTGCTATACAGAATCTAACAGACGACAAACGGAAGTGGGTAACCACAATAGTTGCTCGTAATAAAAAAGTGGGCAAACCAAGGTGGTACAGTGTCCTAATGGCACTGTTGTCCCAATTTGTTTTTCAAGTAATATTTATGCATGCCTCTAACATTTAATTCAAAGCCGTTACTTATTTAGCTCAGATTTTCTTAAAGTTTTCTATCTTGATTTGTAAGAATATGATGACTTTAAGAAGATGATTTAAACAAAAATGAAAGGATTGCCTAAGGAAGGGGAACACACAGAAGATGAGGAGGAGGTGTACCAAAATTGCTTGAAGGAAACAGAGATGATTTTCATGAAAAAGGGGTACACATTCGCAACCATTGCAAATCCTACAAATTGAAAGGATTTATTTGGTGTGGTATTTAAGTACCAAGATTGGCATGAGAAGTAGCAACAACTCACAATCGAGAAGCTACAACTCATTACCCGCTCCAGCCTACCTCCAAATGAGTAAGTTTCATCTATTGTGCAAAAAGTGCAAGTTGGTTTTAGTAAAGCTTTAGAGCGTAATGCATGGTTGCTCTATTTTTGTAGAAAGGGCAAGCTGGTTCAAACCATTGCTAAAGGAGGGAATGCTATGAAGTCTGCACAGGTACCATGTGGAGAACTTGTATTCCGCACATTCTTCAACAACAAGTACGTGTATTGGCATCACTTAATAACCACATCACTTGATATGAAGTGTAAAATAGAGGAAGAGAAGCCAATGTTATGGGATGTTCATGCGGAAGGAGAATCAAAGTTTTAATAATGTCCTGACAGATTATTTGAGCGATTGCAAAGAAAAACATTTCCATCATATTTATTACCCAGGAGGTGGGTTTTGATGAGGGACATAGTTTCTTTCCCTGACCTTTGTCATCCCGGAGATGAGTGGGTATTGAGTGAGGTTGAGGATAATGGCATATATCCAGAAATCTAGATAGAAGAACTTGCTGGAAAAGAGGTCTAGAGTTTGTACCCATGGGACATACCCCCCTGACGAGGAGGCCTTGTGGAAAGGTATTATCCATGCACGGTGCCATGTGATATATTGCATGCCTTGCTCTATATGTTAACCATTTGTTTGATGTAATTTTGTGAAGTAGATCTACATCAGCCTAAGCAATTTGGAGCTAAGGGATCTAAGCAACCTACAAGCCATTGCAAGAAAGGTGTAACCAGAGTAGGTAGTGGGGAAGCATTGCCTACAAATGTAAAAAAAGATGCAAGTGGACGAGGCAAAGATGTCACTAATCTTGGCACCCAAAAAAAGGGTGGCAAGTCAAATGTGGAAAGAATTTGTCCCCAAAAAGGAAGAAAGTCACAAAGAAAATAAAGGTTGTAAGCGCGAGGATGAGGAGGATGATGACGATTCAGAGGGAGGACGATCACACGGAAGATGAGGAGGTGGAGGAGGACGAAGACAATGACACAAATACTTCAGACAGTCCTCCAAGTAGTAATGGACACTACGGGGTGTGGCTAAGCAACCCATTGAGACTACAAGGTATAGAATAAACACTACTTATTTTTTATTGGTAATGATTTGATGCAATGTAAGACATTGATCCTAAGTTTTTCATGTCTCCTTGGTACTTTCACAATGGAAGGGGAGCTAGTACTGGATTTCTTTGCAGGGATTGGTATAATGGCTAAAGCATGCAAGGAGCTTCGTCGACATTGTATAAGCATAGAAAATGATTAGTTGTGCTATAATCAGAAGTTGGCTCATTTGCAAGATGTGCCCATAGACCTGGGTTCCACATGGTTTCAAGGTAAAGAATACAAGAAAATTATTCAAGAAATCATGCAACCTCAAATTTTGTTGGAGGAACCTTGGTGTGGACAACCCCAGTGGTTGCCAGAGCATGCTTCATATGTACCATGTGGTGCTACTTCTACATCTTGGCAACTTTCTTACTATCCACCACACCACTAGGAGTAGAAATGATGCCATACCCTTATGGTACACCACAACCTAGAATAACCAACCCATATCAATATTTGAATTTGGGAAAACCTCCATGACCCAACATAAACCAGCAAGATCATGCAACTGCAAGTAGTGCTAGTGCCTCACATGGAATATGAGTCATAGAGATGACGATGTCATTGGTTGCCAAAAACGTTTATTGTTGTTTTCCATGGATTTTGTATTCACGTCTCATGTATGGAAGTGAATTTTATCAATATCTTACAAAAGTTTGAAATGTGTCCATATCGAGAGAGAGAGAGAGAGAGAGAGAGAGAGAGAGAGAGAGAGAGAGAGAGAGAGGGAGAGAGAGAGAGAGAGAGAGAGAGAGAGAGAGAGAGAGAGAGAGAAAGAGAGAGAAAAATGTCCTATGTGTTACATGTGAAATATCTTGCAAAAGTGTGAAATGTGTTGGTATGTAAATGTGCCAATATTGAGATATATATATATATATATATATATATATATATATATATATATATATATATAGAGAGAGAGAGAGAGAGAGAGAGAGAGAGAGAGAGAGAGAGTGTGAAAGAGAGAGAAAGAAATGTCCTATGTTTTCAACCAAGCACACTTATTGGTGCTTTCCATGGAATTTGTATTCAGTGTCTCCTGTGTATGGAAGCAACTATTATCGATATCTTGAAAATAGAGTCTACATGTGAATTATGTGTGTGAGAGAGAGAGAGAATAAGAGAGAGTGAAAGAGAGTAGGGAACAAGAGGTACCCAAGTGTCATGATTTCAACTACTCATTGGGGAGTGTTGCTATGTTTTCATTGGGGAGTGCTACTATGACATGGAGCAGCAAGAAGCAGCCCACAGTTTCCTTATCGAGTACAAAGGCAGAGTACAGAGGAGTTGTGGTGGCAACATGTGGTAGCTTAGGTACGCAAGTTACTTGCTGATTTGGGGTTGCATGTGGAGAAAAAAGGTTGTCATATATTGTGACAATCTTAGCAGTATACAGTTGGCTAGGAACCTAGTTTTCCATGCGTGGACGAAACACATTGAGGTACATTACCACTTCATCAGGGAGAGAGTCCTGGTAGGCGACATCAACTTGGCCTATGTCAGCACATAGGATCAAGTTGCTGATACCTTCACGAATGCCTTGGGAGCTTAGAAGCTCTGCAGATTTTGAGATATGCTTGGAGTTCATGAGCTGGAGTTGAGCTTGATGGGGAGTGTTGAGATGTCAAGCTCAACATGAGCTGACACTCATAAGGTGCCTGCATGACCCTTCGATATTTATATCACTGGCACGTTTAGTAGCTGGCACACGGACATATCTTTGCGAGAGATTCTACAGCTTGACTACACCAACTAGTCCACACCTACCCACTCCTCTTAGCATGTTTACATTATGGACTGCTTGTATATACTCTATTATGTGTGTTAGTTACTTTATCTTCTTTTGTAGACCTCTTTTGTTGTATGAAGAAGAAGAAGAATTTTCAGCCTCTCACCTTGTGTGTTCTCTTCTAGAGTTTGTGTGAGTGTGTGTGTGCTTGCAAGAGCTCAAGCTCTCTTCTCCCCTACATCTTTTCATAGACTTGGACTTGAAAAGGAACATATCTTGTTTTTGATCTAAGGTCTCCAAAGACAAGCTCTAGGGGAGATGTACAGAGACCATTCAAGGAGGCTTCTTAAAGTTGCTTACTCTCTGACTTGTTTTCCATTATTATATTTTGTGAGCTTATGAGCCCATATTTTTTTATGTGATTCAATCTAGAGAGATTGATTAGCTTCAATAGATCACTGCTAAATCACAATCAAACTAGAGACCTAATCACATGAAATTTATACGACACAAGGACTTCAAAAACATAAAGATTTTTTTATTCAAATAGGTTTTTTGAAATAAATTAGAGACAAAGACTTCACATAGATAGAGGAATAATTAATTCAAAAACATATTACTAAGTAACTTACATTGTAGCTGGAGATAGGGGATTCACATATATAGTGGGAGATGAACTTACATGGTAGCTAGTGTTCGATTAGCAATGCAAATTGAGTAATTTTTCTCATTTTCTACATGTCTTTGTTTATACATTTTGAGCATCTTCTTGAATGCATGGTATTCAAAATATGTATTTTTTATGAGTACCAAGGTCGTGGGTGCATCTCACATTATGAGTACCAAGGTCATGGGTGCAATTTTGAGATACGTGCATGGATATTAATTATCATACACGTATCTCAAAATTTCACCCACAACCTTGGTACTCATAATGACGAAATGAAGTCGCCATCCGGAAAATTTTAGAAAAACAAAACAAAATTTTCATTTTAATTTCTATTTCTATTTCCAATAAAATTTAAAATATGTCACTGCTTATGTTTTTCTCATGCCACTAATAGAATGGGTTCACCTAGCTTGTCAAAAAGTAGTAGATATTTAACAAGGTCATGCTGCTCTAAACCTAAACAATCATGTGGAAACATGGAGGTTGAAAATCCAAGACCTAACCGTAAGTGAAAAAATATTGTGCAAGTGCGTCAGAATGAAGCAGCAGAAGATTCATCTACTGTTGCTCGGGGTTTGTTCGAGCTTGGAGAAACCGACATTGAAGAGAAGCATCTTGTTAAAGAAGGGGAAGTGATAGAGAAGGTGAGGAAGGGAATATAGGTAAGAGAGAAGGGGAAGGGGATAGGGAAGAAGAGAAAAAAGGGGAAGGGGATGGGGAAGGAGAGATGGAACGAGTTAATATTGAAGGGGATGATGAAGCTCATGAGGGAGGGAGTGAAGAAGGTAATGACGAGGGGGATAAAGAAGAGACTACAGAAGCTGTTGAAGGGGAAAATCAGGAAGGAGGGTAATCTATTGAAGAATCAAGTGCTCAACAAGAAAGTGCATAGGAGACAAATGCGCCAAAATGTGCGGGTAAGAGGAAGATAGAGATATTTGGTAAGCTCTTGAAAACTAGTACACCTCAAGATTTTCTAGAGAGAATTAGGGTGAATTTTACAACACCACCTCCAAAAATCCCTCTATATAGACTCATTCTGACAAAAGTAATCAAAAAATTACATCCATCAACAAAGAAAACTCTATCAAGGTCTTTTATGAAGATGGGTGGTTACTTGGAAAGTAAGGGGTTCTTCATTATTTCCATCCTTGATTTAGAGGGGGAGGAGACACCCCCAACATATGAGAGGAGGGAGTCTTGGACTGATGCATGGAAGACTATGAATGATAGGTTTGAGAAACTCTTGAACACAAATGCAGAGTAAGGTCCATACCTCAAGGGCAAAATGATCCACATACTTGATGGAAACAATTGCCACAAAGCATTGATGGATTGCATCAAAAGAGGTGAGTATTATATTATAATTGTTTATGTCGATGGTCAAATCTTGTCTTTTACTTGTTTATAATTGTGTTCTTGGTGCTACTAAAGGTCTTTTATGAAGATGGGTGGTTACTTGGAAAGTAAGGGGTTCTTCATTATTTCCATCCTTGATTTAGAGGGGGAGGAGACACCCCCAACATATGAGAGGAGGGAGTCTTGGACTGATGCATGGAAGACTATGAATGATAGGTTTGAGAAACTCTTGAACACAAATGCAGAGTGAGGTCCATACCTCAAGGGCAAAATGATCCACATACTTGATGGAAACAATTGCCACAAAGCATTGATGGATTGCATCAAAAGAGGTGAGTATTATATTATAATTGTTTATGTCGATGGTCAAATCTTGTCTTTTACTTGTTTATAATTGTGTTCTTGGTGCTACTAAATACCAAAATGATTTGTCGATGGACTTCAGTGTTGTTTGTGATTTTGTTTCATTTGAGAACAATGATGTTGGGGAACTCTTGTTTTCTCTCACCCAATTGAACAAGTAAGAAATTTCTCTCTCCCAATTGAACCTATTTATTCTCTCATCTGATTGACCAATGTGCATTTTGGGTCGTTTATTAAAATGTTGTCTTGTGTGTGGTAGGATCAATGAGTTTGGGTATGTTCCCAACACATTTAGAGATAAGCTTTTTTAGATTAGGAAGCTTGGGAATCGGACCTTACTACTCTTATTGCTAAATTTGATGAAGAAGATAAGAAATGGATTGAAGCAGAGTTGAGCAAGATAGTTGATGCAAGAAGAAAAAAGGGTTGGTGTACAAGATTCCAATACTCACAAAACTTGTTTTCAAGGTAATTTTCTACTCATAACTTGCATTTCTAAAAATGTCAGATTACATATATGTCTTTCATTTGCAAAGTGAAAACATGAACTTACATTAATTGTTCTTGTTGTATTATATTATGTTTTCTATCAAAGGATGAAATGGAACAAAAAGTGGATGAAAAGACAAAAGGCATGGATGATGAGGCCAGACAAAAAGTCATAAGAGATGAGGTGTTGTATAGAGGAAAAGCATGGAAGTATGCGAGGCTTGCAGATCCTTGCAATGGTGAGTTACTGGCATGTTGTCCTTTCTTTGCCTTGGCATGTGCCAAGTGTGAGGTGAAAAAAAGAAAGAAAGACCTGCCTCTATAGCCCTTCCACCTCCCAAACTTGGAATAACACACACGAACGGGGCACCACCAGCCACCGGCTGGAACACTCTCTCAACATTCGCCACCCACCCACACCATAAGACAGCTCAGAACCATGAAGGACAGATGATCATTCAGCAAAAAACATATACAACATCATACACTCTATATAAACACAGCAATTACACCAAAGACCAGGACTCTGGCCAGGATTTACTGCCAAGGGAATCACACCCTTGCGTCTGACAACCGAGCCTCTGTCTCTCGGTCCCTGTAATCTCCAGAGGGCGCCCACACCAGCAACCCTTCTTCACTTTCTCTGTAGCCTGGCTACTCTCTGTCCGCTGCTACCTGCCAATTGTCGTAGGCGAGCCCCACTGTCTCCAGCCCACACATCAGCACCACCTCTGCATCCAACACACACAAAAACCCAAGGCTCCCTCTCTGGTCAGCATCCACGCACTGCCTGCAATCATCGCCCACACAAGACCAGCTACTCTCTCCAGAAGGCGCCCACACCCGCTAACCTTCACTCAGTAGCTCCCACTCTCTGTATGTCGTGACCAGCAGCTTCACCAACCCCAGAGCCTCTGCACAATCCTCAACACCACAACCCACTGCTCACCGCAGCATCCCAGATACCTAGCCCAAGCCACATCTCATGTACCCTTCCTCACAGCAGCCCTCTCTGCTGCTCCAATCAGATGTCCACACTAGACATCACCCAAGAGACCTGCAGCCTCTTTCTCTGTTCACCCGCCGGCTGTACTCCAGCCCACTTATATCCAACACACAAGGCCCACACCAGCCTTCACTTCTGCATCCATCAACCACTTCAGAGCCACAGCAGCTCTCCACTTCCCTGTACACTGTTCCCAGTAGCCCTCATGGCTCCCAAGCTTCTCTTCTCTGCAGCATCAAACACACGGGCCTCAAACCTCTGTTCTTCTCTGCAGCAGCACCACTCTCCACGTCTTTCACGCCAGCCACCTCACTACGGCTAGCTCCTTCTCTTTGTCTTTGCACCCCCGCGCCAGCTTCCAAAGGCGGCTCCTTCTCTGAAGACCTGCGGCTGGCTCTCCTCTCTCTACAGACCTTCCTCTTGTGCTCGCAGCCGGTCCCCCAGTCGACCAGCAGCCCTCACTTGCAGCTATCCCAGCAGCCCTTCTTGGCGCCTCCCTTCTACGTCTCCAGTCGGTTCTCCCTTTTGCAGCTCCTCATGCAGTTTTCACACAACAAGGCGGCTCACAGTCGCCTGAGCCCAGACGTCCCCGTCTCAGCAAGCACTTCTACTCATACCCTCTGGCGACCCGGTTCCAGCAAGGCGACGATCCTCCTCTGCAACACCTCCTCCGGGCCAGCCTCTGTCCTCTCTACTGCACCCAGTTCGCTGCAGCTACACTGGCGGGCTCCAAAGCGTCTCCACGCTACTCCTTAGTTGCCCTCTACTCTCCACACCAAGAAGCGACCCCCCTTTTCGTTGCAGCCCACTTGCAAGGCGACGAGCCCCTTCCTGTCTGGCGTCTCTCTCCGCAAAGGCGACGTCCCCCTCTCTACTGCACCCGGCTCCTCAAAACGGCCGCCTTCCTTCTTTCACGCCCTCAAGTTCTGTACCACCTTCTCGAAGCAAGCTGGCAGCCCTTTTTTGCCTCCACGTATCTCTTCAAGCTGGCCACCTATTTTTTATATATTTTTTTAAAACTTCTTTCCCCAAACCACACTAACGGCCACCACACCACTTACTACTTGTTTCACCTAAGTATATGGTGCATACAACACTCCAATACAATGCTAGGGTTGCTCACAACCATAATCATCAACTTCAGAACTACCAAGCCATCAAATTCCCAGTCTCGGTGCTCTGCTTTTAGCAACCACCGGCACACCACACAGTTGCCATAAAAACTCCAGATCTCCAGCATTTTCTCCGGAACAAACACGTGCAAAATCCAGCTCACAACAAAATCACCCAGCCTGTACACTTGCCAGGGCATTCAGGGCAAAATTTATTTGCAAACCACACGCACCATATGTACACTGACCAAAAAACCCTCTCAGATTTTAGCCTGACATACTTTGCCCAACCCCTAGCCTGCTGAATCATTTATGATCAGCAGAAAGCATATAACCATGTTTTCCTCCGATGACCACGTTTCCCTCCATCAATCCTCTGAGCATCATATAGTGTAACTAGCACATCTCTGTTCCAGGTGATCCAAGAAACACTGTCATCCTCCCCAGGCATAATCTTCCATCCCATATCCCACAACACAACACCAAAACCTCTCGAGACAAAGCTCCTGACATATACACCATCCCGTCTCATCTCAAACCCAAAATCCCTGATACGATCAGCACCAATATCGGAGAACCAGTGCAGCAACTCCTGCTGAGGGTAAAAATTGATGAAAGCTTCATCAAAAAAAACCTGTCGTGCCATAACACTTTCCTGTCCACCATCATAAGAAACTTCACCATCAAAACCAGCCACCACAGGCAAAACAAACTCCTCTTCAACAGGCACCATTCCCAAAGCATCCACCTCAGTTCCTGTATCCTCATCTTCGTCAAGGCCACCAAGAAATTCACCTATTACAGTATCCCTCTCATTCATAACCGCAGCATCATTCAAAGTCTTCTGTTGCTTCTCTTTCTTCATAGCCTCAATTCTGATCATGGCTTTTTTAACATTAATGCACATCTCATCATCCATCTCCAACTCAGGCTCATCATCCTGTAGACTGTCTATTTCCCACTCATTCCACACAGGTTCATTATCCAAAAACTCAAAAACAGACTCTTTCACATCACAGGCATACCTTTGCTCAGGATTCACTTGCACCTCCTCGCATTCCTCATGTATGGCTTCTTCCTGTTCAGCAACCTCATCACTAAGCACTTCCTCATCAATAACCACGGCATCCATCTCTGCATCCTCCTCACTCGATGAAGTATCCTCTGTTTTCTCACTAGTAGTAGTACTACTGGTGGTGTCATCACTCGAATCAGCTTCACTCTCCTCTTCATCATTGACAGGCTTCTGGTTATCCATGTTAAACTGCTTCTTATCCCCTCTCCTGTCATACAGAGTAATAACCCCTTTCCTCCAATCCTGAACAGCCTTCACTGCTCTCAGCCATGGTCTTCCCAAAATAATGGGGAATGCACCCATTCCTGCAGACATAACATGACAATCTACAAGCACCTTCACATCAAAAGCTTCCAATTCCAATTCCTTAACCATACCTAAGCATTTGACTTTCTGATGATTAGCTAGCCGAATTCGGAATCCAGACGCTTCAGCAAAATTAAGACCAAGCCTCTCCACAGCTGCAAATGTGATCACACAAATCTGTGCTCCACCATCTATGTATGCCTCTCCAAGATTCTTCCCTTTATACCAAACATTCACCACAGGACATATGTCAGGCAACTCCTGGACAGATAGAACAGTCACTATTCCTTTGGCAGGCTCCTTCTCTCTCGGATTCACAAGTCTTTTCCATTGACGCTTCAAATTGGGAGCTAACTCTATCAATTGCCCAAAGGTAATGTTAGCCTTCCTTTCAGCCATATCCTCCTGCAAGCTATAGCTATCCTGCCCACCCCCTAGTGGAAAATCAGTTACCTGAAACTTCCTACGAGACCTCCTCTTCTGCTTGACCTTCACATCTTCTCCTTCCTTCACTTTTCCTTTCTTCTTGCTGGGCCCTGCAGCATCTTTGCTTTCCCTTTCCTGTGGCATCCGTTTCCCCAAAGGCATCACATCAGCTTCTGCCTCCTTCGTCTTTTCAAGGGTGACCACATCTATCACCTTAGTTTTTCCTTTCTCCTCAGCTGTAATTCCACTCGGACCTGCTTGATCCCTGATATCAATACCATAATCATTCGACCTGTCAGGTAACTGTGAAGGTAGTGGGTACATATCACCACCCATACGTTGAGGCTTATCACAATCTGTACTCAAATGACCAAGCTCACCACAGTTCCAACATGTAGGAATGAAATGACGGCCCCTACCGTGACCACATCCATACCCTGCTTGTCCATCTCCCCCTTCATAATTACCTCGGCCTCTACCACGTCCACCACCTGTACTTCCCATTAAATTTAAGCTCAAATTCTTCATAAGATCAACCATCTGCTTCATATCCTGTCGCAATCCCTCATCAGAACCTGCAGGAACCATAGGTACTCCCTGACCAGCTTGAGGCACCATCTGCATAGCTTGAGCTTCAGTAGGCTTCATCCTCTCCATCACTGCACTCATGGGTGTAGCCTCCACTCTACGAATCTCCGGCTGTGCTACAACTGGAATCATCCCCAGTTGATTCATCCGCTGCAGTTTCCAATCTTTTGACTTAGCAATTTCCACCGCATCCTCAAAAGACCTGGGCTTCTTCAATTCCACTTTCCAGCGAATACTCCTCTTAAGTCCAGCTACAAACTTGTTCTTCTTCATCATATCAGGCGGCACCTGATCTTCCCCCAAAGCCCTGCATAGAGTTTCCCATAGCAAAGAAAATTTCTTCATATAATCATCTATTGATTCAAACTCACCTTGTGTCAGAGCTTGCACCTCATGCCAAATCTTATCGGGGTCTTCCACCTTCTTGAACCTGTTGCTGAGTGCTGTCTTCAGTCCATCCTCAGTCATCTCAATGCGTGGAACAGCATCCCTCAACGACTCCTCATAAGCCCTGTACCAGGTCCTTGCATCTCCATTCAGACAGATGCTCAATAGCCGCAACACCTGTACCTGCTCACTAATATGGTTGCTTATACATGCAACCTCCATCCTTTCCAAGAAGTCTGCCACATCCTCATTCAGACCACCATAAAACTCTGGGTAAGACATCATCTTGATCCCAAAACTTCACTTCCAATCCCAAGCAAAAACCCAAAAACACCTTCCTTCAATCTCTCAGTCTGGGGCATATACCCTCGTAAGAGAAATCCCTGAGCTATCCTCTGTCAACTGAGCCACTCCTCAGTCACACAATGCCTTGAGAAATCCTCAGTGGGGGCACCAGAAGGATGTGAGGTGAAAAAAAGAAAGAAAGACCTGCCTCTATAGCCCTTCCACCTCCCAAACTTGGAATAACACACACGAACGGGGCACCACCAGCCACCGGCTGGAACACTCTCTCAACATTCGCCACCCACCCACACCATAAGACAGCTCAGAACCATGAAGGACAGATGATCATTCAGCAAAAAACATATACAACATCATACACTCTGTATAAACACAGCAATTACACCAAAGACCAGGACTCTGGCCAGGATTTACTGCCAAGGGAATCACACCCTTGCGTCTGACAACCGAGCCTCTGTCTCCCGGTCCCTGTAATCTCTAGAGGGCGCCCACACCAGCAACCCTTCTTCACTTTCTCTGTAGCCTGGCTACTCTCTGTCCGCTGCTACCTGCCAATTGTCGTAGGCGAGCCCCACTGTCTCCAGCCCACACATCAGCACCACCTCTGCATCCAACACACACAAAAACCCAAGGCTCCCTCTCTGGTCAGCATCCACGCACTGCCTGCAATCATCGCCCACACAAGACCAGCTACTCTCTCCAGAAGGCGCCCACACCCGCTAACCTTCACTCAGTAGCTCCCACTCTCTGTATGTCGTGACCAGCAGCTTCACCAACCCCAGAGCCTCTGCACAATCCTCAACACCACAACCCACTGCTCACCGCAGCATCCCAGATACCTAGCCCAAGCCACATCTCATGTACCCTTCCTCACAGCAGCCCTCTCTGCTGCTCCAATCAGATGTCCACACTAGACATCACCCAAGAGACCTGCAGCCTCTTTCTCTGTTCACCCGGCTGTACTCCAGCCCACTTATATCCAACACACAAGGCCCACACCAGCCTTCACTTCTGCATCCATCAACCACTTCAGAGCCACAGCAGCTCTCCACTTCCCTGTACACTATTCCCAGTAGCCCTCATGGCTCCCAAGCTTCTCTTCTCTGCAGCATCAAACACACGGGCCTCAAACCTCTGTTCTTCTCTGCAGCAGCACCACTCTCCACGTCTTTCACGCCAGCCGCCTCACTACGGCTAGCTCCCTCTCTTTGTCTTTGCACCCCCGCGCCAGCTTCCAAAGGCGGCTCCTTCTCTGAAGACCTGCGGCTGGCTCTCCTCTCTCTACAGACCTTCCTCTTGTGCTCGCAGCCGGTCCCCCAGTCGACCAGCAGCCCTCACTTGCAGCTATCCCAGCAGCCCTTCTTGGCGCCTCCCTTCTACGTCTCCAGTCGGTTCTCCCTTTTGCAGCTCCTCATGCAGTTTTCACACAACAAGGCGGCTCACAGTCGCCTGAGCCCAGACGTCCCCGTCTCAGCAAGCACTTCTACTCATACCCTCTGGCGACCCGGTTCCAGCAAGGCGACGATCCTCCTCTGCAACACCTCCTCCGGGCCAGCCTCTGTCCTCTCTACTGCACCCAGTTCGCTGCAGCTACACTGGCGGGCTCCAAAGCGTCTCCACGCTACTCCTTAGTTGCCCTCTACTCTCCACACCAAGAAGCGACCCCCCTTTTCGTTGCAGCCCACTTGCAAGGCGACGAGCCCCTTCCTGTCTGGCGTCTCTCTCCGCAAAGGCGACGTCCCCCTCTCTACTGCACCCGGCTCCTCAAAACGGCCGCCTTCCTTCTTTCACGCCCTCAAGTTCTGTACCACCTTCTCGAAGCAAGCTGGCAGCCCTTTTTTGCCTCCACGTATCTCTTCAAGCTGGCCACCTATTTTTTATATATTTTTTTAAAACTTCTTTCCCCAAACCACACTAACGGCCACCACACCACTTACTACTTGTTTCACCTAAGTATATGGTGCATACAACACTCCAATACAATGCTAGGGTTGCTCACAACCATAATCATCAACTTCAGAACTACCAAGCCATCAAATTCCCAGTCTCGGTGCTCTGCTTTTAGCAACCACCGGCACACCACACAGTTGCCATAAAAACTCCAGATCTCCAGCATTTTCTCCGGAACAAACACGTGCAAAATCCAGCTCACAACAAAATCACCCAGCCTGTACACTTGCCAGGGCATTCAGGGCAAAATTTATTTGCAAACCACACGCACCATATGTACACTGACCAAAAAACCCTCTCAGATTTTAGCCTGACACCAAGCAAATCGAGGAGAAATTGAACATGATTACTGATGCTTGTATTAAAGATGAAGACAAATCCTTTCTTGTGGGGATGCTTGACAATTCCCAATTTCTTATACACACCTTGGAGTACTTACCTAGTGACAAGAGGAAGATACGAGATTGGTTGCACATGTTTGTTTATTGGCTTCAAATTTCCAAATTGGGGGTATCTTTATTGCATGACATACGTAATGCAGATAGAGTAAGGCTTCCTAAAATGACAATGTGTACACAGAGTATGTCATGTGACAAATCGAAGAAAGTAATTTAAAAAGGCTTTCAAGACTCATTAAGGAAGCATTAGATTCAACAATGACATCAAGTATCAGCCCAGTCTTCGCAAGGTTGCACGACGTGTTATTTACGTTGAACTGCTTCCTATATACTTCTTGACCTCTTAAATTAATCATTAATGACACTTATTGAAATCAGCTTATGTAATAAGCAGGTGGCTTCTTAAACTTATAAGTGTGGGTTTACTTGAGAGCATACCTCCACTAGAAACCATATGGGCTTGCAATGATACACCAACATATATGTATGAAGACTTGTAATTGGGAAGAGTAAGTATGTATCCTTTGAGTTCATGTAATACCATAGTCAACTATAACTTCTTCTTATTCTTGTTATACCTATACACAAGCTATTTCTAGTATTGAGAGAGATCATTGTCCATGGTGGTTGGACATGGAAAAAAAATATAGCACCAGATGAAGAGATGGATCTATATCAACAACATAAGTCTGTATTACTTTCATGAGCACAGCTTGAGATTACAGATGAGGTAAGTGAGAATCGTTTGTCTTTCATGTGTTATAATATAATTACATGATGTAACATGTGTGTCGTATGTTTAGAATACTCCCATTACATCCCATGCCCAGTCTACTATATTGACAGCCACATTACTCATGCCACCTATGAACCTAGGAAGACAACTTGTAGAACATGCAGCGAGTAACACAAATACGGAGTAGTAGCATTGGTGGAGAGGAAACTGAGAACGTTAGAGATCCACCAATAGACATTTTGGAACCAAAAGGTGAGTTGACTCTCCATACATATCCCAATGAAGGTCCTTACTTGACCTAGCCATGCTTACATTTTAAATTGTGATAGGAAGTATATTTGCTTTTAATGCAAGCATTGTAGATCTTACTTTGGATGTTCAGAATTGGAAGCAACCCTCCACCATCATGAGTGGAATTATGGAAGCGTTGAACATAACTTTTACTAAAGGCAAGGTGAAAGAGAAGATGGTAGATCATTGTGTTGAGCTAATATTTAGTAACTTGCCATCTTACATTGTTGTAGAGGATTGTTCCATAAATAAGATTCCATCTTGGAATAGGGTTGATGATAATCTATATACCTTGGCCTTTAAATTTACCGACTTTTGTCTCTCTAATACTCGCTTTCTTTGCATATTGTATCATTAGTAAATGCCTCAATATTATCTTGTGGGATAGGATGTCGTACCTCTTGAGAGTGCCATGGTGGAGATGCGTGAGGTGCTAGTATCTCCTCGGGGGCGAGAGTGTTAGTGGAAAAATCCATCTCTGGAGGATTGAAAGATGAGAAAATGCAGTCCGCTTGAGATGTGTTAGTAGGTGGCGTATTAGGATATGGATTAAGTAACGTACTGCAACGTTAGAATAGATAGGGTAAGTTGATTTTGAAAATGAAGAAGAGGATTCTTCTTGACCCTGACCTGTGCTAGCGGGTGGGTGGCTAGGCTTATGAGACTTAATAAATTATTGCTAGTTTGGAATTTCTTCAAAATTGATAGTGGGATATTCTATGTGGGGTAGCATCAAAATTGTATTGTACATTTGTTAGCATGGCTTGTAAGTGTTTGTAGATATTCGAGTAGAGTTTTAGAATGACAAAAGGATGATATAATATGGACTCACATAAATTTAAATGCCGGTGAGTGTTATATACTTCTAGCCACCCATGACTAATAATCCATTGGTAACTATGTGCTACTACCTCATAATGGCGGGCGTCTCTGGAATGTCATCTGGGACAAATAGGTCTAATTTTTCAACACTGTTGTCCAAAATTTTTGATATTTGGAGAACGCGACACCAACTATGAAGGTTTAGCACTATAGGATGTAGAGGGTAGAAAAAGATGTCTTGGGGATTTTTTAATACTAAGTCTCCCCTCAAAATTCCCATTATTATGGTAGGATCAGAATCTCTTTCAGTATTTTGTTTAACTAAGGTTAGTTCTCCTAGGCCTATATCTTCAGATAGATTAATGTCATACTGAAGTAGAGAGAGTGTTAGTATAGACAAAAACAAGGTAAGAGTTTGAGGAGGGGCCTGAGGAGTTACTGGCAGCAGCAACTGACCGAACTCGGAGGTGCGCTCAAGGAGGAGGCAGAGATCATCACTAGGCTCCGGCCGCCTATCTTGTACCGCCAGCCGATGCTCTTACACGCAGATTCCAAATTTGGGCTCAGAGTTTGAAGATTCTAAGTAGAAATGACTCATTTAATAAAATCATTAATTTTTATACCATAAAAACTCTATTATATGGACATTTCTTTATTGGTGAAGATGGGTATGTTACATCCTTCCCCCCTTAAAGAAATCAAGATGTCCTCATCTTGTCATGAATTGGGGATAATCCTTTAAGAGTGTAGCTTCATCTTCCCAAATTGCATCCTCTTCAGGTAATTGTAGGTGGGAGTTTGTGTTACTAAGGAGGTTTGAAATTCTCTCTGACCATCCTTGCAGCATCTAATTCTTCGAATCTTCTTGTTGTGTCTTCTTGGGCCCACTTGGCCATTGCTTCTCTTTCCTAAGCTTTGGTAATCTATTGGAGCCTTTGGGCAGCTAGCCTCTGAGTGTCGTGTAGTTGTTGTGTAAGCTACATCACTGCCTCTTGGTGTGCCAACTCTTTTCTTTGTGCTTCGGCCTGGCTTGCACTTATTGTTTCATTAAGTTCTCTAAGCTTTTTTGCATGGGCCTTGTTTGCTTGTTTCCTTTCGTGCTGTAAATGGGTTGCCCTTTCCTCCTCTACCTTTAGCTGTGCTGTTAGCTTCTGGATTTGGCCTTGTAAATCTTCTTCTTTGGCCCTGGCATTGTCTTGGAACTCCTGTATTTGTTGTGCATGAAGTGTAATGAGTTCCTTGGTGTGGGTGACTTCTTTCTGAAGCTGCTCCTTTGCTTGTTCTAATTTGGCATTGAGGTCCACATTGTCCTTGATTATTTGCACTATTGTTTGGCTTAGGACCATGTTATTGCTCTCCAAGGCGTTGTACTTTTTCTCTTGCTCCTCTGTGGCCTTCAAGCTCTTCATGATGACATCTTTATGGGTAGCTTCAGCTGCTTCCAAGTTGGCTTTTAATCTTTTCACTTGTGTGGATGCATCTTTTACCTGTTTCCAGAGGGCGGCATTACGTCATGGAGCATGTGCGTTGTCAGGAGGTGGCACCGCCAGACCTTTTGTTCTTGCTCCCACATTGCACTTGTGCTTGCTTTGGCTTCTAGCCCAATCTGTGGTGGTTGGTTGACAAGCTCATTGAGTCCTTCCATGGTCTCCTGCAAGAATTGTTGATAGTCTGTGTTTTGCAGGAAGGCCAGCTGGGGTAGTCTTCCTTCATCTTCCTACCTCCTTCTCTTGCTTGGACTGGATGGCTCTAGAGTTCTTTGTCTTTTGCTTGTGTCAATTGGGGCCTCTGGTTCTTGTACTGGAGCTATGGCGGCCTCAATGCCTTGTCTTTCCTCAGCCTGTATTGGTGTTACTTGTTCAAGTGTTTCCTCTATTGGCGTGTCTGCCAGAGTTGAATCTTTGAGAGGAGATAGATCTATAAATATTAGTTGTGCTAGGCTTGTTGGAGGAGTAATTCATTGTAGGGGCTCGTGTGTGGCTTGATGTCTCTTGCAGGGCCTCTTGGTATGTGCGGATTTCCTGGGCTGATTTCCTTGGTCTCCATCAAGATTGCCTGACCTTCTTACATATCTTCAACTGTTAATGTGGGTTGGTTTGGTAGCAATGCCAACTGCATGTGCTCCTCTACTTCGTGCTCCTTGAGAGGCCTTTTTGCTATGTGATTTAGAACCTGTGTGAGGAGGTATGGGTTATAGATTTTTGATTGGTGTGCCTTCAAGTAATTCTCCATCTCCTTATGGACGTAGTGTGCCCAATCATCTTCTTTCTCCTCATGTGCTTTTGCAATCCTGTTTAGACTAACCCTGTTGTATCTGTCCTGTTTAGACTAACCCTGTTTAGACTAACCCTGTTGTATCTGTCCTGTTTAGACTAACCCTGTTTAGACTAACCCTGTTGTATCTGTCCTGGGCTTCACTTGCAGCATCAAGGACATGGCCTTGCAAGCTTTCTCCATAGCCTCATCCTGGATGTTTTCGTACTCAGCCCCATTCAAATTGTACGAACTTTTCTTGGCATCCAGAGGCATCTTGTCAATGGAGTGTGCGTGGACCTTGACTACGGGAGGAAGTTGCAGAGCATCCCATATGAGATCTTTTATGATGAGGAGTTGCTCGATAGTGCCATCTGGTTTGGTGATGGTTCCTCTTTCGGTCCCCTTGTTGTAGGTCTTGAGGTATTCTATGCATAGTTCTATGGTGTCGATACTTCTTGGGAGTATCTGTGCCATATTACCTAGACACCAACCTTAACCTTGGCCTCCTCCATAATTTGTAAGCATTCTGGGCTGTGGTACACTGGAGGGCTACCTTTCCATGGGCCGTGAGAGCTTCTTTGCTGATGATGGTCCCATGGAAGGCTTGGGCATAAGGGCCCAAAAAGTTCATCTTTGGGCACTGTGCTAGCCTCTTTCTCTAACTTTCTAGGGATCCAGTGGCGCTTGCTTGAGTCGCATCTGGGGTCTCAAGAGCTTTTGACTCCGAGGCCGACATCTGTACATGCACCTCGGATCAATCTACCGACTGGTGGGGTTGATATCATCTTTTTTTTTTCTTTTCCCTTTTTAAAAAAAATAATAATCGGCTAGCTTTAGTCTGCCTTCTACCCATTCTTTTATGTTTGTCCATAGGGTTGGTGAATTGCGTAACAATTGCCCTAATGGCATTTGCACAGGCGTGGACAGCACAGCCCGCGAGACTTCCTATGTCTCTGGGTTCTTTGGAGATAGAAGGTTCTCCCCATGTATGTGCCTCGTATTCCTCCATAGGGAAGGAATGGATGGACTCCCCCAACACATTTTCCTCAAATATTCTGGACAGTGTGTTTGCTTGGGACCCCTCTTCTATTTCTTCCAGAATTGGGATAGGCACGTCCAATTCCCTTTCCCTAGTTGGCTCATTTCATGGATATATTGTATCCCTGACCTTGTTAGCTTCATGAAGCTGTTGGCACTCTTCCACTAAGGCCCTGGCGTCTTCGAGCTTTCTTATTCCTCGTCGAAATTGGGGTATTCACTGACCCCTTTAGGAGTTGTTGGTTGCTCCCTTTGCTCTTCTTGGTCTGGCCCCTTGTGATTGGATCCTTTGATCCCCCTCTTCCCTCAATTAGGTGGATCTAGTGTCGATTGTGTCTTCTTCGGATCCATCTTGGATTGTGACCCTTATGTCACCCTTACCCACTTTTTTCACTCTTCTCCTGTGTCCAATTCTGGAAATAGTCGCCTCCTGTAAGGTTCCCCCTTCTAAAATAGGGGAAACACTTAAGATAGTCCACTAAGTCTTAGCTTGGAGAAAATTTCCTATTTATCGACACCTTGACCATGTAGAGATTCAAGGATACGATTCATAGGTAAGACCTAGTCCTATCCCACAGGGGAAGCGTGCTCTTCTAAAAGTCAAATCACCCATAGGGTAATTTATCATAAATTGGGCAACTACTAGACTTGATTTCTAGAGGCAACGCTTTTTTCCTCATTCATGCAAGGCACAGCCGCCGCTGACCTAGTCTTCTAGAATAGAGTTGCCCAAGAACCTAATTATCTAGCGTAGGGCTTTCACTTAATCTGTTGGAAAGCTACCCGACTAATCGGGTCCACCCGTCCGTAGGATGGTGCCATTGGGGCATTCCATCCTCCCACTTTCCACCCTACTCACGCGTCAATTTGTTTTCTAATTATTCCTACCACACTGTTTGTGACATAAATAAACATGTTCCTTAATTACGGCCCTTTTCCCAAGGTTTGTTAAAACAGTCTTTTTACACAATACAATCATGCCAAAGACAAGATATATATATAAAAGTTGATGCATGAATCAATTCCATACAAGCCAAACTGGCTCTCTTATTCTTTTCCTTTATTCTACCAATGATCTAGAATTCGGCCTTCCAGCCTCTACATGCTGGGCAAAATCCTACGGGACCATACACCTCATCGTCGGCCACTGGGCGAGGACTCAAGCCGACTTGTCGCCCTCTCAAGCTCCATCGCTTGATCCTCTCGCCTCTCAGAGGGATGTCTGCACACTAGGGTGGGCTTATTCACCGCACTAGCCTGGGCCCTCAGAACTAGGCAGCATCATAACCTCTCGCCTCAATCAGCAAACCTTATTCTCCCAATGGTATGAGGGATACCTTGGGCCAATCGCGGGCTTTGCTACAACGCCGCCTCAATCAGCAAACCTTATTCTCCCAATGGTATGAGGGATACCTTGGGCCAATCGCGGGCTTTGCTACAACGCCGCCCGGCTACACAAGCACGGAACGGAGTTAGCATTGAAGCCAAGAAAAACTTGCACTCTTTAAAGATAACAATCTCAATGCCATTTATTAAATACAGCATCACACAATTCATAACTTCATACAATTTTATGTCATTATTTTAAAAGGAAAAGATACACATTTATTAGTACTAATAAAAAAATTGCTTCTTTAAAATATAACCAAGCTAACCTGGCCACCATTTCCTTGAGGAGCTTAAAGAGGGAGGGTTGGAGCCGCATCGGGAGCATCTTCCCTAATTTCGTTATTGCGTGCTCCTCTCGGGGCAATATTCTGATGTTTTCGAGATGGGGCCATCTTGGACGTTGACTTGTAGGGCTCGCTGTCGCGCGGTCGAAATGCTTCAGTCGGATCTCAATTCTGAGATCGTTTGCTCACTATATGAGCAAAAGACTAGAGCGTATGAACCCTTTCTAAAGGTAAAAATCTCTTATTGGGGAGGGAATTGTGAGATGTCCTTAAGACCAAAAACGTGGAGGAGGGCTGTGAGGGCTGCTGTAAGTCTATTCACACGGGGAAGGGGGGGGAAGAGTTAAGGAGACTGTCTCTCCTAGCAAGAGGGGGATGGAGGAAAATTGAAAAGAGGCAAATGAGGGGGTGTGAGAGGGGTGGCTGCAAGGGCGGCTGTACTACAGCAAGTACGCTACACAGGGACGGACGGCGGTACGGACAGCGGTACAACAGGGCATACGCTGCAAAGAAATGCATGCTGCTTGTGGAGCACCCCGGCGGGGGTTTATATAGCTGAGGGGTGAGGGTACGGGCGCTGCGCAAAGCAAGGACGAAAGGACGGTGTACCATCAAAGGCTATGGATGAGTGGCCTGCATGGGTCTAGGGGAAAGGTACGGTGCCGGTTGCCAGGGAAAGGAGTGGTACGCATGTACCTTATCTGGTCTGGGATAGCATGGGTGTCCACGTAAGGGTACGTGTGGACCACACAGTGGGCGGCCATCCTTTGGTTCTTGGGCAGCCATCGTACGGGCACCCTAGTAAGTGTGTACGGTCTAAATTTTGGGGCGGGGTACCCAAATTTGGGACGTCCGCCTCGATTTGCGTGCCGTGAAATTTTTTTTTTTCCCGGGAGGTTCTCCTGGTCGTTTGGGGTTCAGACCATTCGTCAATCGGACGCCCGGTCGTGCATTTATTAAGGTTTAAAGGTCGTCGCTTTTTAACTAAAATGACTGAAATTCGCGTATAAGCTTGATCTGGTGTCTGTTTTGGATGCTGTAAAATCCTATATTAGGATAAAATCGCGCGCAAATTCCAAATTTGGGCTCATAATTTGAAGATTCTAAGTAGAAATGACTCAAATAATAAAATCATTGATTTTTATACCATAAAAACTCATAAATTTATCTATTACATAGACATTTCTTTATTAGTGAAGATGGGTATGTTACATCCTTCCCCCCTCAAAGAAATCGAGATGTCCTCATCTCGTCATGAATTGGGGATAATCCTTTAAGAGTGTAGCTTCATCTTCCCAAGTTGCATCTTCTTCAAGGTAATCTTTCCACTGTACTAGATGTTCTACAAGAGTTCTATTTCGGAGTTGCCTTTCCCTAGAATCTATGATGCTATTGGGCTGTAATTCAAGGACTCCTTGAGTAGGGATTACAACTTGTTCATCAAGAATATGATCGAGACTGGGTACATATGGTTTTAATAAACTTACATGAAATACATTGTGGACTTTGATATGGGCTGGAAGTTGGAGTTTATAGGCACTTTTACCTAGACACTTGATAACTGTATAGGGACCACAATACCTAGGACTGAGTTTCTTATATTTCCCAAGTGATAGAGAACTTCGTTTGGGTCGCACTCGTAGAACTCTGTCTCCTTCCTTGAAGATCCTTTCATACCTCTTGGTGTCAGTATAATGCTTTTGTCGATCATGGGCAGCTTTAATATCCTTTTGGATTGCCTTGGTTTGTTCCTCCATCTCTTCGAGCATTTTCCTGGATGCCTCAACTCTTATGGTCGGATCAGAGAAATTTAGAGGAGACAAGCATTCTTGCCCATAGAGTGCTTTGAACGGTGACATTCCTATGCTTTGATGATAAGATGCATTGTAGGTAAATTCTACCAGAGGAAGGTATTGAATCCACCTTCTTGGTTCCCGTCCACAGTATGCTCTGAGAATGTCTTCAATTACTTGATTGACTCTCTCAGTCTGGCCATCGGTCTCTAGATGATAAGCTGTGCTAAAGTAAAGTTGAGTTCCTAGGGCTTGAAATAAGGATTGCCAGAACTTTGAAGTGAAGTCAGAATCCTGATCACTTACTATCCTTTTTGGAAGACCATGAAGTTTGAGGACTTCCTTGATGAATATTCGAGCAACATCAGAAGCTTTGAAGGTCTTCTTTGCTGGTATAAGGTGAGCTACTTTGGTAAGTAAGTCCACTACTACCAGAATGGAGTCATATCCTCCTTGAACAGTGGGGAGACTTGTGACAAAATCCGTACTAATGCATTCCCACTTCATTTGGGGAATATCCAAGGGTTGAAGTTTTCCAGGCATCTTGACCCTTTCAGCTTTGATCCTTTGGCATGAGAGACATTGCTTCAAGTACCGAAGCACATCATTTTTCAAGCCTGCCCAATGAAAGCTCCTTCTTACGGCATTTACATAGCCTGGGTGTCCTGCAGAGTAGGGCTATCATGAGCTTCATGGAGGATTAGTTTCTTTAAAGCAGGATCCTTAGGGATACATAGCCTGTGATTGAAGTAGAGGCTTCCTTCATGAGTGGAGTATCCCTTGATTAGATTCTTCTCTTTCTCTGAATGTCTCCCTTCTTCTACTAACTTCATCATCCTCTGATAATCTGGATCATGAGATGAGACTTCTTCCACCTTGACCAGTATGGGATTATTTGGCATTGAAATTGCACTCAAGAAAGATTTGCGACTAAGTGCATCTGCTACCACATTATCTTTCCCAGGGCGGAATTTGATGTCGAAGTCATATTCTTGTAAAATTTCAATCCATCTCCTTTGCCGCATATTGAGGTTAGGCTGGGTGAAGATCCACTTTAGAATTTTGTGGTCAGTTACAAGCTAGACTTTGCCCCCCAAGAGATAATGTCTCCATAATTTGAGGCAATGAACAACTGCTAAGAGCTCCAAATCATGGGTGGCATAATTTGCTTCATATTGCTTCAGCTTGCGGGAAGTATAAGTGACTAGTCTTCCTTCTTGGCCTAAGACACCACCAAGTGCTAGACTACTAGCATCAGTAACCACTTCAAATTCCTTGGCAAAATCAGGAAGTTTCAGGACTGAGGCAGAAGTAATAATGACCTTGAGCTGATCAAAACTGTTTTGATGGATCGGCAACCACACTATTTTGCAATCCTTCTTAAGAAGATCCGTCAAAGGTGTAGCTACCAAGGCATAATCTTTGATAAAAGTCCTATACCATCCCGTGATTCCCAAAAACCCACGAACTTCACGAATTGATTTAGGGGGTGGCCACTCCAGAATATCCTTGACCTTGGCGGGGTCTACTGAAATGCCATCTTTGGAGACAATGAATCCAAGATACTCAATTTGATGAGTAAAGAAGGTACATTTGCTCTTCTTGGCATAGAGTTTGTGTTTGTGCAACAATTGCAGAACTCTACGTACATGCTCCTCATGCTCTTCCATTAATTTGGAGTAGATTAAGATGTCATCAAAGAAAACAAGCACAAATTCATCCAAGTAAGGATGGAATATATCTTGCATTAGGCGGTTGAAGGTTACAGGAGCATTGGTTAACCCGAATGACATTACAGTAAACTCATAGTGGCCATAACGGGTATTGAAGGCTGTCTTGGGTATGTCTGCTTCCTTGACTTTGATCTGATAGTAACCAGACCTCAAATCTATTTTTGAGAAGACTTTGGCCCCATGAAGCCTGTCAAGAAGTTCGTCGATGCGAGGGATAGGGTACTTATTCTTGATAGTGACTTGATTTAGTCCTCGATAATCTATGCAGAGGCGGAGAGTTCCGTCCTTCTTTTTTGGGAAAAGAACAAGTACCCCCCAAGGAGAGCTACTGGGGCGTACGAATCCTTGCTCAATGAGTTGGGAAAGTTGCTCTTTAAGTTAGATGGCTTCAGAAAGGGACATTTTATAGGGCGTCTTTGAGATGGGTTGAGCTCCAAGGATCACCTCGATTTCATGATCAAATTCTCAAGGAGGCGGTAGCCCTATAAGCTGGTCAGGGAAGATGTCAGAGAATTCTTGGAGCCAAGAGGGTTCTGTCTCCATACTAGGTTCAATGGCTTTGTTAAGCTTGACTAAGAAAATTTGCTGACCCTTACGTGTTCCCTTGAGAAGATGTTTTGCCTTGACTACCCTAGGCTTAGGTTTTCTTGTTATCCCCTGAACAGATGTTACTTGGCCTTGGTGTTCTACTGCTGCATGGACGGTGGCACGCTCTTCTTCAGCCATTTCCAAGGTCGGTTCTTCACTTATAATACAGGCGGTCCTAGCAACTGCTCCTCTGCGGCCTCTGCCATGCCCACCGCCTCTTGCACCTTGGTTGATAGGGGTTCCATAGCCTTGATTTCCTCTGCTACCTTGGGGAAATGATGTTGCCATCTTGGGACAGTTGGCTCTAAAGTGTCCCGGCTCATTGCACTCAAAACACAGAGGGCCTTCTCTAGAAGAAGCAGCATACAAGCGGGGGACAAAAGAGTTGCCTTGTCACCCTGTGTTGTAGTAGGGGAAATTCTGTTGGGGTTTCTTGTAGGGTTGATCTTTAGGACTTGCCTCAGGGTAAGATCTCTTTTGATGCTTAGGCTTGTCAGTCTTCATTTCTTTCACAAGGGGCTTTGCTCGTATGAGAGCATCCTGTAATGTGCTTGGCCTCATTGCTTCAAGGCGGGAATCTAAGGGTTCATTTAGCCCTTGGCAGAAACGAGCCACTTGCTGGGAAGTAGTTATAGCTAGGGCATACTTCCGAAGAGTGAGTAGTCCTCAAGAGTTAAGTTGCACTGCCTAAGACTAAAAAACTCATTCATCTTTATGGATTCATGGGATGGGGGAAGATATCTTTCCTTCGCTGCCTGCTTGATGTCTTCCCACGTTTGAGAATGCTCGGTGACCTTCTTGTCACGGCACCACTATTTCCACCAGAGCTTAGCATCTCCGATGAGGCGAAATCGTGCAAGCATAGACTGATTTGCTACTCCAGTACCGACGGCAGAGAAATAATCGTCCATCGCCTCAATCCAGACTTCAGCATCCTTCTCAACCTTTGAACCTTCTCCTTTAAAGGAGGGAGGTTGCATTTGCTTGAGCAGGAGCTTCTTCTCCTGGGTATGAGTGTAAAGCGCATTGGGAAGTGGAGGGTGATCGTCCTGGCCATCATTGTAAAAACAATTTTAAGATTACAAGATGCACAATGCTTATTTTTGGAGAGTAAAACATTGAAATTATTTTATTTCCAAATATTTACAAGGACGAGTTTTATTACAAAGATCTGAGAGACTAATATAATTAGTCTTATTTGCTATCAAGGGAAATTCCTAAGCTTGACTATGACATAAGGGTATAGCGGTCCACATAGGTGAAATATGGGGTTCCGCTGTAGTTTCTAAGACTCTAAAAACTGATGGTAAGGGTGGTAGACTCTGGATTGGGGTAGATCCCAACACAGCTACTCTATCAGCAGGTAAGATCTGCATCACTTTGTCATACACCCAGCATTCCAGAGATATGCGAATCCCATCTATAGTCATAGAGGTGTCGGCCCTGGGGGGTACCGACGACGAACCAAAATAAACGGATCATCTTCAACTTTTCAATTCAACGAATCCGCTTAAGGTCGGTGGTGAGGTTCCCAATTCGATCTGCTCGGATGAAGAAATATCTCGGCCCACGACTCCAGAAATCTCTACCCCATCCTCTTTCAATATACGAGATAAATGAGGGAGGGACATCTTCTCTAGTATCTGCACCATGGTGTCACGGAACTCGAAATTCGAGGAGTGACTACTAGCAGTCTCGAAGATGCATTGGAAAACTAGAAACTTCGAGTAGGCATCTTCCTCTTCCTACAATCATTCAAACATCAATTCAACTTGTTTGTTTTAGTAAGATGTTTTTATTAATTAGCATTATGTTAGGTAAAACATTCATTGCAAAACAGTCCTTAAATGGCAATTCCTAGGAGCTAAACTTGGCTCTGATACCAATTGTAAGGTTTCCCCTTCTAAAATAGGGGAAACACTTAAGATAGTCCACTAAGTCTTAGCTTGGAGAAAATTTCCTATTTATCGACACCTTGACCATGTAGAGATTCAAGGATACGATTCATAGGTAAGACCTAGTCCTATCCCACAGGGGAAGCGTGCTCTTCTAAAAGTTAAATCACCCATAGGGTAATTTATCATAAATTAGGCAACTACTAGACTTGATTTCTAGAGGCAACGCTTTTTTCCTCATTCATGCAAGGCACAGCCGCCGCTGACCTAGTCTTCTAGAATAGAGTTGCCCAAGAACCTAATTATCTAGCGTAGGGCTTTCACTTAATCTGTTGGAAAGCTACCCGACTAATCGGGTCCACCCGTCCGTAGGATGGTGCCATCAGGGCATTCCATCCTCCCACTTTCCACCCTACTCACGCTGTCGTGACGTGGGCGGTGTCGCTGGGAAAGTGCGAGACTTCTGGCTGTGAGAGTTGTTTTCAAATCCCTCCAAGGTCAAGGTAAAAGATTGAGTTCAAGTGAATCAAAATGTCATGATATAAACTGAGCATGGAGCCGTAAGAGAGTGGTGGGATTTATTAAAAAAAAAGTAGAGAGAGAAGAGCTAAAATCTGAATACCCAAAACTTGCAGTACTTTCCTCTCTTGAAGTAGTGAAGACCTCATGCACTTTGTTAAGCAGCTTTAACTTATATTGTTGTCGTCTTGAAGGAGCTTCAGCAACGATATTATCCTTTAGTCGAGCAATCACCTACTCCCAAGATCTTCAAATCTTTGAGCTTGATTTGATCTCAAACCTTTTAAACCTCTAGAAGCTTTGATTTATGCAGCCGAAACAAAGTGTACAGCCTCACGTAGCAAGGCATATGAGCAGCTCCCCATGCTTCAGGATCGCCACAGAATATTGCTCTCAGTGTTAACAGGAATAGTCTACCACCTTATACAATCATTTGAGCAGTGGCACTGAAGGTCCCCAGTTCTACTAAAGAACTTCTAAACATGAGCAACTCTACCAGCAAAAACATCGAAGTGAGAACATTGGAAGCAAAGCTAACTACGCTGTATATTGACTACAGAGCATATTCGGCCCTTGTAGAGAAAAACTGGCAGCATCTCCTTATCTCCCCGTCCAAAAAACTCTGTCAACACAACCCATCACATTGATTTATAGTAGCTCAGGGCCTAGATTCTTCTAAGGCGATGAAGTCCTTGCTGTTTTTGATGCGCCCTTGTGCCGGCCGCCTTCACACGGCTGCCCTCTCTATATCCAGTTGTCTTGCAGCTCTCCCCTTGAATGACCAGCCCGACCTCCTAGTCGAACAGCAGCTTCACCATACACTGGTGGGCCCTTTGCGCTTCCACGACGCATTCACTACCACGAGGCGGTCACTTCAGCATCCGTGTGCGACTGCCCCCAAGAAACCCTTCTGTGTATCGCCAGGGAGCAACTCTCCTTGCTCTGTAGCCTCCTCTGCCGCCGCTATCCAGAGCCCTTGACACACGATCCTCCCCCAGGCGGCCTACCCTCTCCTTTTTCTCACTGGTTATCTGCAGCGCCCCCCCCACACCACACGGCGAACTCCCTCACTTTCTGTTTGCAGACAGCTGCCTCGACTCATCCACCACCTTCTGGACTATATGCACTGGCAGCCGCTCCAATTCCCACGTAGCATGCTACCTTCATATCATAATTTTCTTTTTGTTTGCCACCTTCATATCATAATTTTCTTTTTGTTTAGAACCTATGGATGGCCACCATGTTCTCTTCTCACACCAATGCCCATACCTCCATACCTTTTCAAGGTGTAACTTTCCAATGCCATTTAATTCTGGACACATACACACTCCAAGACGACCAAGCAGCTAATATCATCACCAGCCGACCTTCGTTTCGGACAGGCCTGCGCTCCCAGAATTTCATCATTGTCCCTGCACATACACTCCATCAAAGTCCCTAGCTTGATTGCCGCATCCATGACGCCCTCAAAAGCAAAACCCTCCACATGCCATACATCCCATATGTACACAGGCACTTAATCCCATGCATCTGGATTTGTATTTAATGGCCTCACATGCATGGTTTCACACCATAGAGGTGCCGTGGCACGACATCCACCCCCTCTAAACCTGCACATCCTCTGGTATGTGCCACACAGGTCCTGGAATTCAGTGTCCATGCATTATTTGCACACCAACATTGGTATATATACAAGCATCCAACTAGGCATCTTAAACTCTGTCAAACCTGACCCAGTTGGTATCACCCTAGTAAACATGAAACAGTAGAAGAATATACATAGTGCCACTCACAAGGGGTTATCCTTTGTTGAAACATAGCATGACATCTTAGCCTACCCCCTTAGCCTGCAAGATATTTATATCTTAGCAATCACATCTGAATGGTTCTGCTTTCCCACCTGGATCAAATACCAATCGCTTTTGGCATATGTGCCATATCCTTTGCTCATATGAAGCCCTATCCTCACTTAGATTCTCTGCATATGCATAATTACCCTCATCATTCAAAGTGGGATGCTCTTCAAAATGATTTGCTTCAAAATTTTCCTCAGGCCATGTTTGAAACCTTTGCACCACATATTGTATGGCCACACCAAATAACAACTGCATTAACAGCATGGAACACACACTTGGTAACATCCCATCCAAATCTACTGTGCCCAGATCCAGCTCACCCACTGATAAACATTCATTCTTCTCATCCAAAGACGGAAAAGCATGGTGTTCATTGGCTTCCTCTATGCTATTATATACCTCTTCTTTAGGCCGCTGCAAAGTATGCAAAACATCCACACCATCAACACATACAAAGTCCAACAAGGCATCATCGAGAATAGCCTTCAGATCTAAATCAATCTCATCACAATCATTTGGCTTACATAACACCTGCACATCCTCACTTGCAATCGACAGTTGACTAGCATCAAGCATAGAAGAGCCCAAAGCTAATGGGGATCTATTATATCATGAAATCATCCAATGCATCATCTAGGATAGCATCCAATTCAAGATCAATCGCATTGAAGCCATTACCATCTTGCAATCCCACATGTTGATTATCATGAACATTCATACCCCCATAGCTATATCCATTTGGTTGCTCATATGCAGCCTCATGAGGCTCTGTGACCACACTTTGCATATCCTGCATGTTATCTCCCAGTATTTCTTGATACCTGTCTGCAGATGGGCTTAGAATTATGGGTCCCTCACCCAAGTACCCTTGAATCTGTATGTCATTGAACCCTGTATGATCCAAAAAGACAGATTCAATTTCCCTCTCCAAATCATCATCATAAACAGGCTTCCAAGCTCGAGATTGTTGCTCACAAATGTGGTTGCAAGGTAACCCTGACACTGATGACATAGCATCACCCTGTTTATTGTTGGAACACCCAGTTAGCATTCCAGGATAACCCAAATCCAAAGAACCTTGGCAACCAGCTTCAGAAGCAACATCACTGTTAGAATCACCCATATCACTCACCCCCTCTAAATCAATCACACATACTTGTGGCCCATCTTGTAATATTTTATTTTCCTCGCATGCATATTCATGTACATCATCCTGCTTATAAGCATCATAACCAGATAAGAATGCAGTAATGATAGCATCTTCTTCTTGTCTTAGATCTTCAAACTCTGCAATCATGCTTTCAGCAAGAAGCATTGGTTCCTGCTGTTCTTCACACATATGATACGACACCTGAGGAATACCCTTCGAAGGAGCACTTTCGTCATGAGAATCCTCAAGTTTACACAGCTTACATGTTTCACAGCCCAAGAGGAAACTATTAGCAATGTCCTCTTCCTCGTGTACTGGGTCTTGAGCACCTGTCCTGAAGCTCTCTGAATCAAGTGTCTCCTCAAGCATAGGCATACACACATCATGTGTGTCACTGTGAAGGCTTTGATGCTCACTAATGGCTTTTTGCAGTCCCAATTTAGCATAAACAGACTCCACAATCTCTGTATCAGCCTTGAATAGCAATTGATTATCCTCCATAAGACATGCATCAACAACCGCTTCTAAATTGGCTCGGATCGTTGCTGGAACACTATCACAGCTCACATTATACCTCATTTCATCACCCTTTTGCTTTTTCTTTTCCCAAGTAAGTTGCTCCTGCTTTAGGTTCATGGAACTCGCATAAATAAGTGCATCTGCAAAATCACTCCATCGTTTGGAGTGATACTCTGCTAGTTCCAGCACTTCATCTTTTAAATCAGGACTTATAAGGTATGCAAAAGATGCAATCATCATATTTTCTGGAACCCCTTGATTCTTCATCTCTGTCTCGTAACACCTTAGATAGCTTTCTGGATGGAAACCATCAAATATATTGACCCTGTTATATACCAATTGCACCGCAATTTCCACCGCTTCCTGAATTCGCTTTTCTTCTTCAATCTTCCTGAACCGCTCTTCAAGCTCTTTCATCTCTGCATATAAATGCTCCATTTTGCTAGCCATCTCTACGTACTCTCACCCCAACGGTTTCACGTCGGGTTCACCAATGCTGTCGTGACGTGGGCGGTGTCGCTGGGAAAGTGCGAGACTTCTGGCTGTGAGAGTTGTTTTCAAATCCCTCCAAGGTCAAGGTAAAAGATTGAGTTCAAGTGAATCAAAATGTCATGATATAAAGTGAGCATGGAGCCGTAAGAGAGTGGTGGGATTTATTTAAAAAAAAAGTAGAGAGAGAAGAGCTAAAATCTTAATACCCAAAACTTGCAGTACTTTCCTCTCTTGAAGTAGTGAAGACCTCATGCACTTTGTTAAGCAGCTTTGACTTATATTGTTGTCGTCTTGAAGGAGCTTCAGCAACGATATTATCCTTTAGTCAAGCAATCACCTACTCCCAAGATCTTCAAATCTTTGAGCTTGATTTGATCTCAAACCTTTTAAACCTCTAGAAGCTTTGATTTATGCAGCCGAAACAAAGTGTACAGCCTCACGTAGCAAGGCATATGAGCAGCTCCCCATGCTTCAGGATCGCCACAGAATATTGCTCTCAGTGTTAACAGGAATAGTCTACCACCTTATACAATCATTTGAGCAGTGGCACTGAAGGTCCCCAGTTCTACTAAAGAACTTCTAAACATGAGCAACTCTACCAGCAAAAACATCGAAGTGAGAACATTGGAAGCAAAGCTAACTACGCTGTATATTGACTACAGAGCATATTCGGCCCTTGTAGAGAAAAACTGGCAGCATCTCCTTATCTCCCCGTCCAAAAAACTCTGTCACAACACAACCCATCACATTGATTTATAGTAGCTCAGGGCCTAGATTCTTCTAAGGCGATGAAGTCCTTGCTGTTTTTGATGCGCCCTTGTGCTGGCCGCCTTCACACAGCTGCCCTCTCTATATCCAGTTGTCTTGCAGCTCTCCCCTTGAATGACCAGCCCGACCTCCTAGTCGAACAGCAGCTTCACCATACACTGGTGGGCCCTTTGCGCTTCCACGACGCATTCACTACCACGAGGCGGTCACTTCAGCATCCGTGTGCGACTGCCCCCAAGAAACCCTTCTGTGTATCGCCAGGGAGCAACTCTCCTTGCTCTGTAGCCTCCTCTGCCGCCGCTATCCAGAGCCCTTGACACACGGTCCTCCCCCAGGCGGCCTACCCTCTCCTTTTTCTCACTGGTTATCTGCAGCGCCCCCCCCACACCACACGGCGAACTCCCTCACTTTCTATTTGCAGACAGCTGCCTCGACTCATCCACCACCTTCTGGACTATATGCGCTGGCAGCCGCTCCAATTCCCACGTAGCATGCTACCTTCATATCATAATTTTCTTTTTGTTTGCCACCTTCATATCATAATTTTCTTTTTGTTTAAAACCTATGGATGGCCACCATGTTCTCTTCTCACACCAATGCCCATACCTCCATACCTTTTCAAGGTGTAACTTTCCAATGCCATTTAATTCTGGACACATACACACTCCAAGACGACCAAGCAGCTAATATCATCACCAGCCGACCTTCGTTCCGGACAGGCCTGCGCTCCCAGAATTTCATCATTGTCCCTTCACATACACTCCATCAAAGTCCCTAGCTTGATTGCCGCATCCATGACGCCCTCAAAAGCAAAACCCCCACACGCCATACATCCCATATGTACACAGGCACTTAATCCCATGCATCTGGATTTGTATTTAATGGCCTCACATGCATGGTTTCACACCATAGACGTGCCGTGGCACGACAACGCGTCAATTTGTTTTCTAATTATTCCTACCACACTGTTTGTGACATAAATAAACATGTTCCTTAATTACGGCCCTTTTCACAAGGTTTGTTAAAACAGCCTTTTTACACAATACAATCATGCCAAAGACAAGATATATATATAAAAGTTGATACATGAATCAATTCCATACAAGCCAAACTGGCTCTCTTATTCTTTTCCTTTATTCTGCCGATGATCTAGAATTCGGCCTTCCAGCCTCTACATGCTGGGCAAAACCCTACGGGACCATACACCTCATCGTCGGCTGGCGAGGACTTAAGCCGGCCTATCGCCCTCTCAGGCTCCATCGCTCGATCCTCCCGCCCCTCAGAGGGATGTCTGCACACTAGGGTGGGCTTATTCACTGCACTAGCCTCGGCCCTCAGAACTAGGCAGCATCATAACCTCTCGCCTCAATCAGTGAACCTTATTCCCCCAATGGTATGAGGGATACCTTGGGCCAATCTCGGGCTTTGCTAACGACGCCGCCCGGCTACACAAGCACGGAACGGAGTTAGTGTTGAAGCCAGGAAAAACTTGCACTCTTTAAAGATAACAATTTCAATGCCATTTATTAAATACAATGTCACACAATTCATAACTTCATACAATTTTATGTCATTATTTTAAAAGGAAAAGATACACATTTATTAGTACTAATTAAAAAATGCTTCTTTAAAATATAACCAAGCTAACCTGGCCACCATTTCCTTGAGCAGCTTGAAGAGGGAGTGTTGGAGCCGCATCGGGAGCATCTTCCCTAATTTCGTTGTTGCGTGCTCCTCTCGGGACAATATTCTGACGTTTCTGGGATGGGGCAATCTTGGACGTCGACTTGTAGGGCTCGCTGTCGCGGTTGAAACGCTTCAGTCGGATCTCAATTTTGAGATCGTTTGCTCATCGTATGAGCAAAAGACTAGAGCTTATGAACCCTTTCTAAGGTAAAAATCCCTTATTAAAGTCTACGCAAATGGGGGGGGAATTGTGAGATGTCCTTAAGACCAAAAACATGGAGGAGGGCTGTGAGGGGTGCTGTAAGTCTATACACACGCGGGGGGGGGGGGGGGAGGGGAGAAGAGTTAAGGACACTGCCTCCTAGCAAGAGGGGGATGGAGGAAAATTGGCTTATCTAAAAAGAGGCAAATGAGGGGGTGTGAGAGGGGTGGCTGTACTGCAGCAAGTACGCTACACAGGGACGGACGGTAGTACAACATGGCATACGTTGCACAAAAATGCGTGCTGCCTGTGGAGCACCCCGGCGGGGGTTTATATAGATGAGGGGTGAGGGTACGCGCGCTGCGCAAAGCAAGGATGAAAGGACGGTGTACCATCAAAGGCTATGGATCAGTGGCCTGCATGGGTCTAGGGGAAAGGTACGGTGCCGGTTGCCAGGGAAAGGAGTGGTACGCATGTACCTTATCTGGTCTGGGGCAGCATGGGTGTCCACGTAAGCGTACGTGTGGACCACACAGTGGGCGGCCGTCCTTTGGTTCTTGGGCGGTCATCATACGGGCACCCTAGTAAGTGTGTACAGTCCAAATTTTGGGACGGTGCACCCAAATTTGGGACACCCGCCTCGATTTGCGTGCCAGACCGCCCCGGGGAGCAAAAAAAAATTTTGTCCGGGAGGTTCTCCTGGTCGTTGGGGTTCAGACCGTTCGTCAATCGGACGCCCGGTCGTGCATTTATTAAGGTTTAAAGGTCGTCGCTTTTTAACTAAAATGACTGAAATTCGCGTATAAGCTTGATCCAGTGTCCGTTTTTGGATGTTGTAAAATCCTATATTAGGGTAAAATCGCGCACAGATTCCAAATTTGGGCTCAAAATTTGAAGATTCTAAGTAGAAATGACTCAAATAATAAAATCATTGATTTTTATACCATAAAAACTCATAAATTTATCTATTACATGGACATTTCTTTATTAGTGAAGATGGGTATGTTACTCCTCCACTCGGTTCTTTCCCTTGTCTCCAAGTTGAGCTCGAGCTCTTGTTAGGATGTTGAGTGGTGTGATATTTCTAGGTTGTACACTAATGGTCCGGATGGTGGCTTGATTGGTGGTAGAAGTCAAACCACTTGCGCGGTATGAACAATCCTTGATCAAATGATCAATCCCACATTTAGTACAGGTGAGTACTGGCATGTCATTGGGCGTAGCGGCCACTTGTTGAGGTTGGTGTGCATGAACCATATTCTTGTTTGGGCACTCGGCAACTCGATGCGGCCCTGCACAGCCAAAACATTATAGCGGTCCTCTTCTCAGGTTTAAGTTCATTTCCTTGCCCTTCCATTGTATCATGGTTTGAAACATAGGTACTGGCATATTATTCTTTAGGACGTTGTGTGGACAAAAAAAGAGTTGGTAATGTGTACATATGTGTACATGGCGTGAGTGAAGGTTTTGCTTTTGAAAGCGTTGCCAGGTGTACAGAGTAGATGGTATTGATGTGAGCATGTAGAGGCCTGTCTGGACGTGGTCTACTGGATTCGCTGGAATTGATTTCAGCTCCTCGTTTGGCTCTGAGTATGTGTACACGCCCAAATGTATGGGCATTGAAGCTGTGTTTAAAAGTATATGGAGGTTTGAGCCATAAAATATTAAGGTGGCCAATGCAGCTTGAGTATAAGTGTGAAAAAGAAAATGATTGCGGCCATTTTGTAGGCCTTAAAGAAATAAAAATAAATAATGTGGCCATAAGAAGGCATGGCTACGTGGAGATTTAAGCTGCTGCCAGCGCATCATCTGGAAGCTGGATGCACGTGAAGCTGACTGGCGAGTGCGGGTTCTAGATGGTTTGCCATGTGAAGAGCGGAGGGTGCAGCCGGCAGTGCAGGAGGGGACAGAATTGGTGTAAGAGGAGTAGAAGCGCTACAGCTAAAAAGGAAAAATAGGGCCGCTTGGTACGAGAGCTGGCTGGAGAGTGCAGACGACTGCCGACGAGTGCAGTGAAGAGGTCGCCCTTACTGTGGATAAGCTACAAAGCTCACGGTCGCCTGTGTGAAGAGGAGGCCTTGTACGAAAAGGGCCCGTTGCTGCAGAAGCTGACGAAGGTTCGAGGAAGAGCATAGCTGCCTTGTTCGAAAAAGAGGGAAGGCTGGTGGTGTGTGTGCAAAAGGAGACGGGGGGGAATTCTGCAGGTGCGAAGGAGGATGAGGAGCCTGAGAAGAAATGAACTGTAGGCGTAGGAGCGTGTGCAGCCATAGGTGCAGAACAAGGTGGCTGGTGCAGCCGCAAGCACAAAGGAGGAGAGGTGCTGGGCTTGCTACGAACGCAGAGGTGGTTGCTGGCGTCGACTGGGAACACTTACAGGCTGGTGTGAGCTACTTCCGGCAAGAAGAGAAGGGCGCAGCTACAGGTTCCAAAGAATGGAAGCTGATAGGTTTACTGGAGGTCGCTAGCGGGTGACAGGTGTAGCCGACGAGCTGGCGCAAAGGCAATTCAAGGGGTAGAGTTGCAGGTTGGGTGGCTGCAGAAGAGTGTGGTCGTGTGGGAGCCGCCTAGGAGCTACTTTGGGTGCAGTTGCAGCAGAGGGTGCCGACTGTGGAAACAACTGGCAGGCTCTGCTGAGAGGAAAAGCCGCCTTGGTCAATAGCCGACGGGCGTGAAAAAGGAGTGGGGCCGCCAAAGGTAGATGAGTCGCCTTGCTGAGGTTCTGAAGACGGGCAAGGAGAGAGGGCTGCAAGAGTGGAACGCTAGGCAGGCTGGCGGGTATCGTTGTTGTAGGGAAACAGTGTAGGTGAGAAGAGTTGGATGGTCGCCTTCTTGTGGAACTGGGTGCTGAGGCGAAGGAGATTGGGTAACCACCTTGTGAACAAAGAGGAGGCCTCTCGAGTCATGGTGTGGGCCTTGGGTACAGAGAGACCAGCTGCAGTAAAAGAGAATTGCCGCCTTGCAGTAGAGGTGCTGGGGCAACTCTGGTGATTCTGAAGACAACTGGATGCAGACAAAGGCTGGTGATATACAGTGTGGTTGCTTGGTGGTGGGCTAGTAGCATTGTGGAGCTTGGGTTTGAAGTGCGGCTAACAGAGGATCAGCACAGAGAGCCAGAGAGAGAGTGCGTGTGTATGGTATTTTGTGGATTTCTACCTCTTCTGGGGACTCAAGCCAGAGTTGTAAATTCTTTTGATTAGCTGTGGCTGGTGTTTGGTGATGCCAGAGAGTTTTTTTGTTTCTTTGTTCGTTTGGGTACAAGTTGTGACAGCTAGATCTGAAATATAAGTCTTGTTCATGCATTTTGGTCTGGTGTTCTGGTGTGTTTATATGCGTGTGTGGAAGTGTGGCATCCTATAAGGGCGTAAACAGCTTTACCGCTTCCGTGCCATCACTTTTTGGTGCCTCCACAGAGGAGCAGATTTCCTCTGGTTTGTGGAAGAGGACAGGGGCTGTGTGAAGCAAGATTTGGAAAGATGGCTCAAGATTTTCCAGAGTATTGGGGATTGCCACAGGAGAGTGCAGTCAGGTTTCTGGAGAAGATGGAATTTACAGCCTTGATGAAAGACAGAGCAACTCCGGAGATCCTCTCTCAGATTTTGGCTTATTGCTTGGCAGGGTGATGCAAGAACATGGTTACACATGTTTGTGACTACACACAGGAACATTCATCAACAGGATCCTGAGTACCGTGTAGTCAGAGCTGCATTTTTGGCATAGTTTGCCCAGCTGGATGCACGTGAAGCTGACTGGCGAGTGCAGGTTCTAGATGGTTTGCCATGTGAAGAGCGGAGGGTGCAACCGGCAGTGCAGGAGGGGACGGAATTGGTGTAAGAGGAGTAGAAGCGCTACAGCTAAAAAGGAAAAATAGGGCCGCTTGGTACGAGAGCTGGCTGGAGAGTGCAGACGACTGCCGAGTGCAGTGAAGAGGTCGCCCTTACTGTGGATAAGCTACAAAGCTCACGGTCGCCTGTGTGAAGAGGAGGCCTTGTACGAAAAGGGCCCGTTTGCTGCAGAAGCTGACGAAGGTTCGAGGAAGAGCATAGCTGCCTTGTTCGAAAAAGAGGGAAGGCTGGTGGTGTGTGTGCAAAAGGAGACGGGGGGGAATTCTGCAGGTGCGAAGGAGGATAAGGAGCCTGAGAAGAAATGAACTGCAGGCGTAGGAGCGTGTGCAGCCATAGGTGCAGAACAAGGTGGCTGGTGCAGCTGCCAAGCACAAAGGAGGAGAGGTGCTGGGCTTGCTACGAACGCAGAGGTGGTTGCTGGCGTCGACTGGGAACACTTATAGGCTGGTGTGAGCTACTTCCGACAAGTAGAGAAGGGCGCAGCTACAGGTTCCAAAGAATGGAAGCTGATAGGTTTACTGGAGGTCGCTAGCGGGTGACAGGTGTAGCCGACGAGCTGGCGCGCAGAGGCGATTCAAGGGGTAGAGTTGCAGGTTGGGTTGGCTACAGAAGAGTGTGGTCGTGTGGGAGCCGCCTAGGAGCTACTTTGGGTGCAGTTGCAGCAGAGGGTGCCGACTGTGGAAACAACTGGCAGGCTCTGCTGAGAGGAAAATCCGCCTTGGTCAATAGCCGACGGGCATGAAAAAGGAGTGGGGCCGCCAAAGGTAGATGAGTCGCCTTGCTGAGGTTCTGAAGACGGGCAAGGAGAGAGGGCTGCAAGAGTGGAATGCTAGGCAAGCTGGCGGGTATCGTTGTTGTAGGGAAACAGTGTAGGTGAGAAGAGTTGGATGGTCGCCTTCTTGTGGAACTAGGTGCTAAGGCGAAGGAGATTGGGTAACCACCTTGTGAACAAAGAGGAGGCCTCTCGAGTCATGGTGTGGGCCTTGGGTACAGAGAGACCAGCTGCAGTAAAAGAGAATTGCCGCCTTGCAGTAGAGGTGCTGGGGCAACTCTGGTGATTCTGAAGACAACTGGATGCAGACAAAGGCTGGTGATATACAGTGTGGCTGCTTGGTGGTGGGCTAGTAGCATTGTGGAGCTTGGGTTTGAAGTGCGGCTAACAGAGGATCAGCACAGAGAGCCAGAGAGAGAGTGTGTGTGTATGGTATTTTGTGGATTTCTACCTCTTCTGGGGACTCAAGCCAGAGTTGTAAATTCTTTTGATTAGCTGTGGCTGGTGTTTGGTGATGCCAGAGAGTTTTTTTGTTTCTTTGTTCGTTTGAGTACAAGTTGTGACAGCCAGATCTGAAATATAAGTCTTGTTCATGCATTTTGGTCTGGTGTTCTAGTGTGTTTATATGCGTGTGTGGAAGTGTGGCATCCTATAAGGGTGTAAACAGCTTTACCACTTCCGTGCCATCAACGTAATACTCAGGCATGACCTCCACCGTTTCCTCGTAGTACTCTCCACTAAATTCTACTTCACGCACCATATCAACATCTTTTGACGGCTCGACGGCTCTTCAATCAATACTTGATTGATTTTAGCCCGTGGTGGTTGTGGTGGTAGAACTGGTGGTGGCAGAGGTGAAGCGTCTTGTACCCAGAACATCCCCCTAGGTAAGTAGAAAGAGTTGGGTTTTCTAATAGTAGTAGCGATGATCTATATAGGTGGTGCAGGTTGGGGCTCTAAGTGCTGGTAGCTGCTGTGCAACATTTTGAAATCTTGGAAATCTGCACATTGAAGTGTCATGATTTCTTAATTTTACACAATGGGCACAATAGAGTAATGGCCCTTGCTATTAACTATGGACACTCGGTGGTAGTGTGATTCAATCTACACATAGAGCACCACACTAATTCCCTGCAGGGGTAAAGATGATTATGCTCATGCCCCCAGATGTTTCTCTTCCCTCCTTTACTTTCAATTTCTCTAATATGGCATTATTGAGCTCATCCACCATCATGTTTCTGACTTGCTTTCTTCAAGTTCCAATTTCTTGGTGACTTGAGACACACGAAGTCGTAGTTGCTCTGAAGATGTTTTGACATCTTCGGGTTGTGGCAATTCCAACATATTATCTTCATATTCAATTGCCAGTTTGCAACATGCATCAAGAGTAGCAGGTCGGGCTAGTACCAGGTAATCGTGCATTTAATGGTCTCTAACCCCTCTCCAAAAGCAAGGCAATAATTGATGATCAGTTAACCTCTCCTGAAGTTTGCACCTTGAATTTAAGTGCTTAAGACGAGACACATAGTCTCTCATCTACTCAACTTCCTTTTGTTTGATATTATGTAACTGTGCCATAGGGCTCCATCTGTCACCACTTCGGGCAAAACTAGGCACAAAACGTTTTCGAGACTTGTGAAGTTAACCTTATCCTCAGGCTTGAGGGTTCGGAACCACTGATGCACTTTTCCTTCCAAGGTCAATGAGAAGGCATGAATCATTGTCACATCACTGACAAGCCCGCAGGTTTCACATGTGGATTCAAAAATCTCTACATGTTGGATAGGATCTCTATCTCCAGAGAATTTTTGGATGAGTTTGGAAATGATATGTGGTTTCATCTGGGAGGGTCGGGATTCTAGAGCAGTGCCTAGTTCCCTGACCATTCCTCAGCCCATCTCTGCTGCCATATTTAACAGGTTTGTTCTTGTGGTCGCATTAAGGTCCATGGTTGGATCTATCCTTGGTCTTTGAGGAATTGCTTCCCCCCTAGACCTCGTCCCCTTCCTATATTAGGTGTTTTTGGTCCATGGGATGATCCAACCGCTATACCTTGGAGTGGATCATCATTAGCCACCTCCGTACGTCTTTGCAGAATCAGAAGTTCCATGTCTTGTAGGAACATAGGGTGATTGATCAACTGCTCAATATCCTTTTTGGTGTACAGGGGGTCCTCTAATTCACCCGCCACTCTTGCTAGGTTATCCTCCTCTTCTATGGTTGTAAAACCTTCCTCCACTCTGGATTCCTCATTTATGGGTTCCAAGTTTGGAATTTCTCCCTCACGTCTTCCCATAACCAATTTTGGTTCCTTACCTCGTGATTGGAGTGGGTTTAAACTTCCCGTTTCCTTTTGCTCAGCTCTCGCCCTTCGAGTATTGAGCTCTTGTTTCCTTGAGCTCAATTCTCATAGAGTTGTCGTTCCACCTCACTCCTTCTAAGATCTAACTCTACTTCCTTGGAGGTGGGGAAGAATATTTGACCCATCCTGGCCGCAATTTCCATGTCCCGTCTTATTCGGGGGGTGCTGGTATTTGATAGCCTAGAATTTGACGTTGGATGGGCACTTCTTGTCTCGTGGACGGAGTCCAGCACTGGTGGGCTGACAGAGCCATGCCCGCAGGTTGTGCTTCTTGACTCATGACTAGTTTGGAGACCAAAAAATCCCCGAGCAATGTCAATGATACCACTGGACTTGGTTGGGGAGGGTGGTTTCTCCTCTTCCCCAAACCCAGTGTATCTTAGACCTTCTTCCATGGACTCTTCGCTACTAGTTTTAGCGGTGATCAGGTTTCTGAAAACATTCAGGTGTGTGCTTGCAGAATGTCTTGATCCCACACTTCTTTGATAGAAAGATCCTATTGTCAGGTGTAAGATCGTCTCCGATGAGTTTTCCAGATCTTAAGTGCATGTATGTATGATTTGATAAGCTACTTTGTCGACCCAATTTTATTTTGCTTTCGATTCTAACGCTTTGTTTCTGAAGCCGTGGAACTGTAGAGAATGGTTCACGGTGTGAAGTGTTAGAAAAAGGTTCACAGTGTGAATGTTATTCTGCACTTTCACGTGCTCGAGGATTTTTTCTTTTAGGGTTAGACCCCCTCTCTTTGCTATAGGCTGCCCTCCCTTACCGATCTTCGTGGTCTTGGCTTGACTATTCGTTGGATTGGACCAAACCGTGAGTCTGCATAAAAATTTCACGTCATAAACACAAAAGGGTTCACGCCGTGAATATTTTCAAAAGGGTTCATGCCGTGAAGATTTTCAAAGGGTTTGACGTCGTGAAGATTTTCCGAAAACGTTCACGTCGTGAACGTTTTGCTGAACTTTCACGTGATCGACAATTTGTCAGACTTCATGACGTCAGAGGTGTCAGGATAAGGTCATCCATTTTTGGCAAGGCAATCCTGTGATTTGAGACGTTAATTGCAGCATTGATTTCAGGAGCGATTCATGGCATGAAGTTGTAGAAAAAGTTCACGGCGTGAACGTTTTTCTACAGTTTCACGTGGAACTTCCCGCATCGAAAGTTATGTTTTTTGGGTGCAAGATACTTATCCAGTTGATCCCAACTTGATTGTGCCACGCCTAAGGAACGGAATGCAAGTTCTTGGCACAGTCAATGGCTCTTTATGTTTTTGATTTTTTGTTAATTTTTGAAAAAGAATAAAAACAAAATACCAAACTGTTCGTTCACGTTGGTTCTTCCAATGATGCAAATATCAAATTAACAAGAAAAAACAATGAAGCTCTATCCTAAGACCACTCCACCACACACATACACAACATCACAACCAATTTCTTACGATTTCTTTCTACCACACAAATCTTATCCATTCATTTTCTACACAATGCACTACCAGAATGCAAGGGAAATCATGAATCTTATGGTGAAGCTCTATCCTAAGACCACTCCACCACACACATACACAACATCACAACCAATTTCTTACGATTTCTTTCTACCACACAAATCTTATCCATTCATTTTCTACACAATGCACTACTAGAATGCAAGGGAAATCATGAATCTTATGCAATGGGATTTGAAACTCCAAGAGGATGGGAGGAGAAACAAAGGTGTTTCCCTGGCAGTAGTGCCAAAAATGTTATAGGCTACCACACCTCCAAGAGGGAACTCAACACATTCACCTAAAGGATGAGCAATAGATCACAAGTTACAACTATGGTAGGGCACTTATGAATGCTTTCAACTTGAGTCCCTTGAGGCCTCCAAGCTCACTTGTTAAGCTCCAACCTCCAAGCTCCACCTCCATGCTGTCACCGTAGAGTCGCTTGCACCGTCGCATAAGGTAATCACTCTCTCTCTCACTCTTCCACATAAGCATAAATCACACAAGCATAGAAGAGAAATAATGCTAGAATGCTCTCTCTCTCTCTCTCTCTCTCTCAATCTCTCTCAAGACACAAGGGAGAGCTCTCTATATCACAAAGGGGATTGTGTCTTTTCATTATGAGAAAATGCCTTATATACATTTGGCCCTTATTCACACTTGGGTACCCACAAAACTTACTTATTAGGCCTTGGGTGGCCAATATCTCATAATGTACAACTTTATAATGCTGATTCATGACACTTATTAATTTCCTCAATTGGAGGATCATGTTTGTTAATCCAAAATGGGATTAACATTAAGGTAGTAAGGTAATGCTAAAATAGTAGATTAGGCACAATGTTTTATCACATTCAACTGGGGGGATTAATAAAACTTTACAAGAACTCTTTACATACCTTGGTTTATCACCAACTCAACTAAGTGGGATCAATAACAATTTACAATAACTCTTTACATATCTTGGCTAACTAGGTGCCATGCCAAATTTTGAAAAGCATAGAGTCTTCCATGATCAAAAGCATAGAGTTTTCCATGATCAAAAGCAAAATGTTTAAACACAACATATCTTCGTTAACTATGTTCCATGCCGAATTTTGAAAAGCATAGAGTCTGCCATGATATAAAAAAAGTTTCAACACAACCTTACATATCTACAAATGGAGGTTATCATCATTTCATGTGTATCTTACTAGAGTATGGGTATAAAATTCTGGTTGCCATATGCGAATAAATGGTATTTGAGATCTTCAATATATAAATACATAAAGTGTGATTCTTAGTAGGTAAAGCTTACAAGATGGTTTTTGATTGCTACATATTAAAAAGAAGAAAGATAGAGTAAAACCAAATTAAATATAAAGAGGAACGATAGCTTGTGCCAGGGATTTCTAAAGAGGGGTTTCCTTTTATGGCTTGCTTGAATGTATTTGTGTAATTTCTTAAAATATCACCATAAAAAAACTTTTTGCTCTTCTTACTAGAAAATGAATTTCTTCATTCATCGGTTATAATCATTTGATCCCATGCCTTAAAAATGTTACGTCTTGAGCCTTTCATTAGTGCTTTTTATATTGCTTTGTGATTACTACTTTTCTTTCTTGCTTTTATATGCTTCTATTTGTTTAACTTTCAGTGTTGATCCTTAATGTCAAGAAAGTTATTTGTCTTCTAAAATGGAAGATTGTGCTTCCCAAAAGACAAGCATTATTGCATAATAATCAATGAGATACATGCATGGATTATGATATCTATGCATAGATTATCTTGATAGGCCATGCAATTGGATCCCAATTTTCAGTAGGATTAATTGCTTGTTGTGCATAAATAGGTCTTACACTTTTGTTAAAAGTGAGTACCACTTGCATATACTTGGTGGAGCCAATAGGCTCGATCATCCAAGCATCAGTAATCATCTTCCACATGTTGATTATCATCTTCCATGTGTCAATTGTCATCCTCTTCTTCACATGAATAGTATTAAGCAACACATCTCTCAACATAATCTACGTGGTCTAAGATTATAATCTCTATATGTCTTTGATAATTGATTAATGCATCACTTATTAATTTCCATGCAAAGAAGATCACTCTTCTATGTGTGTCTCAAGAAGATATACACATATTTTATTCTTAATCTACATGCCAAAAAGGTATCTTATACACGTACATTATCCTCAATACACATGTTAATGGTTGATAAAATCTATGCATTAAAGATCCACCTTCTACATGCTGCTACACATCTTCTATGTGACTCCTGAGGAAAGTATGTACTTAGGATTTCCATAAAGTATGTACTTAGGATTTCCATAAAGATCCACCTTTTACATGCTGCTACACCTCTTCTACGTGACTCCTAAGGAAAGTATGTACTTAGGATTTCCATAAAGCATGTGAAAGTATAGAAATTGGTTTAAAGTCTTCGACATAACAACCATTAGCAGGGCTAAAATGCACCTACAAACCCTGCTCAATCATCTGGCCAATAGAAACCAGATTCTTTGTAATATTTGGAATGTGAAGTGCATCTGCAAGATACTTCACCTACCATTCTGCATAGACAATGGCACATTTCCAACATGGGCAATTGGATGAGTAGTATCATCCCCTATTTCAAAAAACTTGGCTTTTCATGATTTTTCATATCTTTGAACCACTCGCCATGACTGGTCATGTGGTCCGAAGCACCTAAATCTACATACCATACATCATCATTTCATGCAGATACATCATTTTTTGACACAGCAATAAGTACATGTCACATAACAAACAACCTTTCATTGTCCTCATTACTTCGTCTAGAGGACGTATAATTATTTTGCTGGCCTTTCCCACTTCTTGTGTCATTTTGCTTCTTATAGCAATTTGACTGCACATGCCCAGATTCTCCACAATTAAAACAGCCTCGTGTATCATTTTGCTGCCTTAACAAATTTCCACGACCTCTTTGACTCCCCTTGCCTCTGAGCTGGCCTCTTCCACGTGTGTGTTGTTGTCGTGATTCATGTCTCTTGTTGCTAAACATAATTTTGATTACTTGTTCGGCCACCACCTTGGCCACAACCTCGTCCTCTACCTACACTTGTGTAGAAGCCCCGTTGCTCCGAATTACCTTTGTTTTGTGAAGACTGGTCTTCACCCAAACTCTTTTCTTCAATGATCAACATTGATACCAAATTTGTAAAGTTGGGAATGTTCTCTCGAGTCTGAATAGGCATCTTGAATGCCTTGTATTGTGGCCTGAGACCACATAGACATACTTCTACCTTGTCATCATTAACAAAAACACTAATAGATACAAGGGATTCCACAATGCCCTTGATCTTCAAGGCATAATCATTCACATACATGTTTTTATTCTCCATAGTATGAAGCTCATTCTTCAACTAAATCTTTCGTGCCTTGTTGTTAGTTTCATACAGCTTTGCCAAGGTGTCCCATGTGTTATGTGCACATTATATTATGTGCACATTATATTATGTGCATATACTAGGAGGCTAGCCCACTGTAGGCGTGTGAGCATGGGAGCATGGGAACATGCTCTAGTAGGAAAAGGGCTAGACCTAACCTTGGGTTGAGGTTAGGGTCAGGAAACCAAGGGTCACACATGGAGATGGAGAGTCAAGAGGCACTTGAGAGCTCTCCTATATAATAGGGACACGGGGCACTCTCAAGGGATGTTCTCTTGTATAGACCATTGTATCTACTCTCTTGCCATTTGATACTAGAGCTATGTGTTGTTGGATTGAAGGCATACCTCTTGGTGGTATGGGACACCAAGGTTAGGTATGTGGTTCTTCATTACTTTGATGTGTGCGCCCTTGGGCTCGGGGGTGGTCGGGTGGATGAGTATATGCCTGGATTATGTGTGTTTATGCGTAGTTGAAAGATCCCTGTCCCCTCTACGCAACGAATTCAGGGGTGCTAGTGGCGGAAGTAGCACTTCTTGCATGGGGTAGGGTCCCTCACTTGGGGCCTCGCCCACGGATATCCGGACAAGAGACTAATCCATCGGTTCTTCCAAAATCGAACCCGGAAAAACTTCCCTCGCCCAGAAAGCTCAAGCGATTCCTCCAGGATAAAATTTACTCTAATGTAGTCAAAAGCCTTAACTAACTGAACTGATCTGACCGAACCCGTAAGTCCCATAGTCAGATCAAGGAAAACATTGCACTTGGATCATAGAGACCAATGCTTTTTTCCTCATCGAGAGGCACAGCCGTTGATTCTTTTCCATAGAACAATTTTTATCTGGGATTTACTTTACCTATCGTACCATAATAGAATTGAGTCTCATTTTAGGGATCCATCAGTCCACCCTAACCCCATCTAGTCCCATGGGTTAGCCAACCGCCCAACCAGTGTAGTGATGGGATCCATTTAATAATTTGGTTAGGTTTTGTCCCGGGTACTAGGGAAAAGAGTTCCCAGGCCCCCTAGCCGGATATTCATGCAAACTTAAAACTAGTCACACCACCACTTACACACCCAATATGAAATTGCCTTTTTCACAGAATCAGCTATGAAAAATTGCCTTTTTCACAAAATCACCCAATATAAAATTTCCTTTTTCATAGAATCACCTTGTCTCGGGTACTAGGGAAAAGAGTTCCCAGGCCCCCTAGCCGGATATTCATGCAAACTTAAAACAGTCACACCACTTACACACCCAATATGAAATTGCCTTTTTCACATAATCAGCTGTCTTTAAAACAATCATTTAATGAAACCATAGTGTCACTGATCATAATCCTCCAAAATATCCGGTAGAATCCTAATTTTCAATTTTTCCTTCATCGGTGTACCTATGGTATCATTGGTAGACGAACGCTCACCACCTGTCCACTCAGGGGCCTTTTCGATAGTTCCTAACTCATAGTAACCAAGAATATTTTCACTTATAAAAATCAAAATGGAATCTCCGTTGAAGATCAGCAAGATCAACCAACAGATCCATATAAAAGAGCCATGGACTCATCTGTTGAGGACCAGCAAGGTCAATCAACCAGATCCATGCCCGAATTCAGAAAATAACTCTTACTCCTTGTTCCAATATCTTCCACGATGCACGTGTGGGTATCTTCGGCGACCCAGAGTAGCCTGAGCACTGTATGGTCAACACCCTCTAGAATCCTTCGCAGGTCACCTAGCACTTCTCACTCATAGGCCTCTTCCTTGGTCCCTCATCCACCATACCGGAAGCTCACCATTTAAATCGAACCGAGGCTGGTCAAGACCTCGACCGACCTTGCTATGTGAGACGTCCTCCATTGACTCTCCGTCAGCTATTGCAACTTTATTAGATTAGGTCTCCATGACCTCATTCACAAGATGGTCAAAATGCTTCCCCAACATTCTTGACATAAAACAATCATTTTAAAAACAAGTCATAAATACAGTTTCTATAACGAACTCTCATCTTTCCATATTGTTCCACATTAATTCTCATTTATTTCATGCGTATTCCCATTCTCATCACATCCTTTTCCATCTCATCACATCTTTTCTCTTTTATCCGCATCAGATCTCATCCACTCGCATCTACCCATATCCACATCTCATCACATCTTTTCTCTTTTATCCGCATCAGATCTCATCCACTCGCATCTACCCATATCCACATCTCATCACATCATATTCGTTTACATCACACATCACATCTATCTCCATTTACATCACATCATATTCATTCATATCCATCATATTCATTCGTTCATTTCCACCACATGCATTCTCATAACCATCCCATCACATACATTCTATCCACATTATATCACATCATATCTCATTCATACACATCTATACACTCATATCTATCACTTCACATCCACATATATTCATGTCACATCACATCTCTTTACATCACATCACATTCTTTCACATACACATCCACATCACATTCTTTCACATACATATGCACATCCATTCTTTCACATACATCCACTCCATTCTTTCACATACATATCCACATCCATTCTTTCACATACACATTCACATCCATTCTTCACATATGCATTCACATCCATTCTTCACATACATAACCACATCCATTCTTTCACATACACATTCACATCCAATCTTCACATATACATTCACATACATAACCACATCCATTCTTTCACATACACATTCGCATCCATTCTTCACATATACATTCACATCCATTCTTCACATACATAACCACATCCATTTTTTCACATACACATTCGCATCCATTCTTCACATATCATCCACTCATATCCCATATCATTCATTTACATCCTGATTCACATGACATCACATCTCATCCATTCATTCACATCTATCTGATTCGTATCTATCTGATTCACATCACATCTCATCACATCTATTCACCTCTATTCACATCACATCCATCCATCCATTCATTCAAACCTATCTGATTATCGTAGGGGTCCTCGTAGAAGAGCTTGCACTCGTGTAGCTGTGCAAGTATGGATCTACATAGCCAGAGTTGATGCCATCATCTACATCTAATGAAACATGTGATCTCCCTAAATGGAGGCATGCCTTCAGAGAGGGCGTCGTGCCACACCCCATCCCCAAGACAATACTCCGTAGACAACAAAGCAACTCCAAAGAAACATGATAGAAATGTATGGCTCATCTCTAGCCCACCTCAAAGCTCCAATCCTCCACTACTGATAGTGCGCTCACTCACATGTAATGTAAAACACATGAGTCCATGGCTCCCATTCGTAATGCCTCAAATAATGGTCTACTTTTTTTAGGAGTGAAAGTGGGTGCAAACATCCCTCTTTGCAAAAAAGGTACATCATAGAAGTCTGAAACTTTGTTTTCATAAGAGGCACACATATAAACACAACCACGCAATAGAATCTAGTTACATAACACCATACTAATAGTGACGCAACTACTATAGGGCATTAAAAGAGTAAGTCACATTACCTCTGCCATGATTCTACCCTCTTGTGCAACATAACTATATGTAGGGTGATGAAAGATAACAATCCATTGCCAAACCTCCATGTTATATACTCTAGAGTAGCGCTCAATCCACCCCATAGAATCACCTGCACAAACCTCATGACCAAGTTGGAACCCATGACAAATAATTGGTGAATAGGAAGTTGAGTTCAAGGAAATCTCTACCATGTAAGACACCACCACCAACCAACCAACCACCATCGAAAAGAGAAGAAGCCGCCAAAGATAGACTATAACAGACATGGAGGCCTTTGTGCAGTCCCGTGGAGACTCCCTCCAAATGGGAGGTCCAACGTAACAAAGTCTGCTGCCCATGGGACCTACTTTCCTTTCCTAGTGTGCACACCACTCATAGGGTTATTTTTTGTGAAAAACTCATGGATGCGTATGTACACTAGGTCTCTCTGACTACTAGCAAAATCCTTGCCGATCACAATGTAGTCCCCATGAACCGCCATGCATGGAGAGACACCATCAAAGCATATAGTGTGCTCTCTAAAAAAATGAAGGTTTGTTGAAGCTTCAAAGTAGATGTAGACGAAGAAAGAGACTCTTCACAAGAGCACAAATATAATGAAAAAACATCACACAAACACCACGATGCAATGTTCACAACAATGATGAGTTCAAGAAGCCACCCACTCACCAATACAAAAATCATTCTCCTTTGGCAGACAAGTCATCATCAATGTGGTACAAATGCAGCTCAACAACACTGGCTGCCCGCTTTCTTTTTATTTCACTTGCAAGCCCCCAAACAAACTTAGGAAGAACCAATAACATAGTTCACATTAAGTGCCATAACAAGGAAATGTTCATCTGATGCATCCTTTTTCATCATAGAATGCATCTTGAATGCCTCTCTCTCTAGTTCTAGGATGTGGCCTTTCTCCATATTCAACCACCATGGACAATTATCCAACTCCCAATCAAGAGAATGGAAATTTTGGGGGTACATGGTGGTTTCCACATTAGCCATAGAGATCCACTGCCTTGCCTAGATAGTAGACAAACCACCCAAAAGTTGGCTCTCCTTCAAACAGAGTAAATATCTTTTGAAAAATCAATGCAAAGTCACGTTGCATGCAAAATGCAACCAAAAAACAACCAATATACAAAAGTCATGCAAAAGCGGGCTCCAAAGGGAGAGGCGAGGTAGTATGTACCTGAACACTAGACGCTGTGCAACCATCTGCACCATATCCGCTTTCTTCTGAGCCTTCACCTCTTTGTCTCTTGAAAGGACCTCAATCTTTCTCACCAATGGGAACATGTATCTCCATTATTCTATCTTAACTTCCTCATAGTAATCCTGGAGTGTATAATCAGATGGCAACACAACGCCCTCCAAGATGGACACATAGTTTGCTAAAATCTCTAAAGAACATTTCTAGATTTTGTCCAAAACAAGTTCTCTTGGGAGCCACTTGAGGACAGCACACCAAAACACATTAAGCTAATATGCAACAAATTACAATAAATAAAAAAACCACGCATAAAGCCAATGAAGTTGGAAGATCACATTCTATACTCGTGGTCACCCTTGAGAAGATCAAACATAGATTTTTTAGTCTTGTTTGCTTCAAAAAGTGAAAGCCATCGCAACCTCACATCCGTGCTCACATCACACAAAGCTAGTAAATTAAGCTTCTCCAATGAAACAAAACTATAATGACTTTTAAGACATGCATTGCAAGGTAGAAGCCAAAGAATGCACCAAAAATATACCTTGCCTATTCTGTTTGAGTAATTTTGAGTGAGGTTTTCACTTTCTTTCTTCTCCAACTTAGCAAAATCCTCATTGGCAACTTGACCTTTGAAAGGACCAAGCCTCTTATCCAATGCATTTTGATATTGCACCTACATAGACCACACATGCACACTAAAAAAAAAAGCACAACACAATCCATACACTAGCAATCCAACATGCACATGGAAAACTACATTATACATAAGCTTTCCAAGGTAACCCCATGTGTTAAGGGGAACCATGGTTCGACTCCCTTGGTGTTTCTCTGACGATGAATGGCATCTATTGTCTTCACATTTGAATCTGGAAGCTCTCTCAAATAATCCTGAGAGTTAGCTATGCAAATATTTGCAGTGTTAATAATCTCGTCTCTAAGGGAGGGCACCACGAGGGCATGCGCCGAGAGACTACACAATAAAAACAAAACGAGAAGGTAAAATTTTGACAAGCAACCCAAAAATATACACACTCTCAAAATATAAAGAAACACAAAACACTTACTTATTCATTCTTTGAAGTCCCGTCAAACAACGTAATCTCACTGACCTTCCTAGGATCAATGATTGCGAAAAACACTCTCACATGCCGACTCTTTGTGTAGAGAACTTCTCTGTTATGATTGATGACCATGCCACCATCCTATGATTTCCCTCCCAAACATAAAAAATGTGTCTCGATAAGATTTTCAGCTCATCGCTATGCGTGATGTCATTTTCAACTCTATAATGACATCCCTCCAGTGCTCATCCCAACTCTGCTCAATGTCTTCAGTGACCATGCTCTCCTCCCCATGTGATGTACACAAGGACATTATAAAAACCTTCTCCTCCATGTAACCCTCATGTTGAAAGGCTTCCTTAAGAGAAGAAGCATCATCTCAGAGACCACGAACTTTGGCATGTGGAATCAAGCGACATAAAGGGATAGGTGGGTAGATTGTAGAGCTCATACTCTTTGTCCTCCTTATGATGTCCTCACCACAAATCATGGTGATGTCCCCTTCTCCACTGGCTCATTCATAGAGGTGGGTACATATGGCATGATTTGTAGGGAAGCCTCCATTGTAATTTGAGTCTCACTTTCTTTGCAATTTCTTTGTTCCGTTCCTTGAGCAAAACTCGATTGCTCTTTATTCTTGTCGTTTGTTTTTGTTTCCCCACACTCTTTAGTTGGTCTACAATTTTTCTCTCCATTTTGTGGACACAAAACAAAAATATCAAACAATCATGCATGGAGAACATGTATCCTACCAGCTGCATCAAAACAACCAGAACATAACATCAAGCTATTATATAAGAACTTAAAAGAGACTTTATACATAACAACAAATCATGACATATAAAATAACTGATCACCTAATAAAATAATTAATCATCAATATTATCACATACAATCACATATGGCATTTAAGCAAGGTTGCATCATTAAGTTCCTCCCACCAATAGTCACAAAATAGTAACTCACCATACCTTCCATGCCAAGGAAATCCCCATGGAACTTCAAGGGATTTCCATGCCAAGGAAATCCCCATGGAACTTCAAGGGAAAAAATGTAAGTATATCCTTGGCCTGGCTTGGCCTTAGATATCCTCCATAGCTTGGCGCCCTCCTCTGGTATGTTTAAGATCTTTCCTTATTATAATTCTAAGTCAATTCTCTTTGTGTTGTTAGTTATGAATGCATTACTGATGTTTAATCCCTACATCACCTACCACCATAAAAATCAATTTTAATGGGAATAATACTTTTGAAATAAAAATAATTCCTTTATGCATCTTTCTATGCATAAAAACGTCATTACCTTGGTGGTGTAATGGAGACTTTTATATGGTCTGTAACTCCACCAACACACATTGATGGGCTGTGGATACGTCCAAGGTTTTGGGCCACTTGGTCTAGCTCTTGGCGTTTGGCCAGTTGCCACTAGGACAAGTCTCACCGTCGTCGAGATTGAAGATCTTTGTGCAAATGATTTTGTTTTGGAGAGAGGAATCTCAACCTCCAACCAACATAGAGATCACCACACCACTATAAGGTTAGTCAACGATGTACGTCCTAGATATAGAGACAACAAGGTAGTTTGATAGAGGGAGAAGTTGACTAAAGAGTTCAATGAGAAAATTGAAAAGGGAAAAAATCTCTCGACTGAAGTGGTTCGGGAAGCAATTGTCTTCTGCAACTAATCACACATATTTTATGTTAGCATGGAGGGGTCACAAACCAAGGGTGTGAACTATTCAGTCATGATTTCGGAGCTCCCTTGATGCACTTGTGAGGAATTTCAAAAGAGGGAGAGCAAAAACCTTATGTAACATGTACTTTGTGTTCCTGCAAGTGCTCAATTTGGATGCACAGACTCATTCCTTCATGCATCAAGTTGCTTTGTCTAAGGTGGAACTACTCCAAGCCCTATTAGGATGCAAGTATCACATTGTTCCTTGACAATATGTCTTAATGATAGATGGGACATCATAATCCCCTGTGGAAAAGGATAATTAGGACAAATGAGTCCAACTTTGTGGTGTTGGGCATAAGTAAGTTTAGAGTTTGGGCTGTTGTCCGTTATTTGGACATTTGAAACTATAGTAAACTGCTTATGCGAAGAGTGTATTGAGGTCAAATGTACCTTGTTTTGAGGCATTCCACAGCAGTGAATATTTGATTTTTGCAATGAATCTCTAGCTAATATGGAGCTGTGAAAAATTGCTTCTGTGAGGACTCGGGAGGAATATGAAGGCAAATGAGAGTTCTATTGTAGTGTTGGATGTAGTTTGTTTGTTTGATGGTTGGTGTTCCATTTTTTATATGCAACTGGGATATATTTTTGTCTTGCATAGGACAATGGTGACAATGATGCCAAAAAGATAATATTTTTGGATGCTTGCTTGATGAGAAAGTTGCGCTCCGCTAGCTTCTTGCATTTAACATGGAAAATGTATGTTTTGATATCATCATTGGCAAATTTGTTTGCTAGATTTTTTGCACTCACTCGGAGATGCTTCCTACTCGGTTTTGGTCATTGAGAGTGTGTTAATCCTCGAGGGAGGGGGTCTCCTTTTAATAAATGGAATTTTTCTTGTCATAGTCTCCTATCTTATATTTCAATGATTTTGTGTGTGTGTGTGTGTGTGTGTGTGTGTGTGTGTGTGTGCAGAGAGGACATGTGGATAGGGTTCACTTTAAGTAAATGATTCATAATTTTATCCAATTTCACACACAAAGGTGTTTTATAACCATAATATTGGTATTTACAATGGCTCAATATGCATTTGAATTGTTATTTTGTATGTGAAATCCTTATAGAAGTTCTCATCAAAATGCATTCTATTTGCTACTATATAAGGTTCTTTCCACTTTATTGAATTTCTTATCAAAATGCATTACTATTTCTTCTATTTAAGGTGCTTTGTATACAAAGGTTAAAACAATTTTTTGTGTATCATACTGTTCTCTCTCAATAACATAGACATATATTTTGTGTGTCTACATATTTTGTGTGTGTATATATTTTCCATTTGTTTTACAAACAAAATATATATTTATTTTTAAAATATATTTTGCAAGTTTGTTTAAGATCTATACATACTTGTTGACTCGTGGTGATGGGCAACATACTTGCAAATCCTTGCTAGTTCTTGTCAAATGATAAATCTTGGAAAAAATATGATGTCTAGATATTTAGCTGAGTACAACAAATCTTAGAGTTTTGTTGGTGATGTGAAGTTGTGAATGTTGTTGAAGTGTGTTTATGACACATTGACATGGAGGTAAATAAATCCCATGATACCCCCACCAACATAATGGAGTTGCACACATACTGGTTGGCTCTTCAAAACATAGTTTTTAAGCATGTGAATAACCCCTTCTCACTTATCAATTAGCTAGATTTTCCCTCATTTTTATTGACACTCAACCCTTCCTTTAGGGTTATTATCCTCAAATCATTTAGGGTTTTGTAAAATTCTCTCTCTCTCTCTCTCTCTCTCTCTCTCTCTCTCTCTCTCTCTCTCTCTCTCTCTCTCTCTCTCTCTCTCTCTCTCTCTCTCTCAACCTTCGCAATTGGCTATAGCTCAATGGCATAATCTACCTTGGTGGTAGGCGCTTTGGCATGTCGAATACATCTTTGTATTCTTCCAAAAGTTTTACCATATCCTTATGTAAAACCTTCTTATGTTCCTCATTTCCTTCGTCATTGCAAGCCTGTAAATATTTGGATATTTTTCTCATCTCCCTCTTCAGTTGTATGGCATTTATCATTACTTTTCATCCACATGAACCCCTAAAGTTACCACCTTTTCACCATGCATGACATAAACCTGTGTGTTGAATGTATAAGGAGATGAAAAATTACAAGCATGTGTAAGTAATCCAAAAACACATTCTTGTAAAAGTACCATAAGAATCGAGCATTAATTATCTCATCTTTATGTTTCCAAAGTTGAATGTCCGCTATGCGTGCATGTAGCCTTCTAGCATCTAAATAAGGCATTTGCACCCCACATACCAACAAGATAGTGTTAGAAGGGGATGAAGCTTTTCAAGTGTGTCCAAATGATGTTGGGACACACTCTTGCAAAGTCTCTTAGACATCATAAGAAAATCTTCTCGTGTTTATGGCTCCAAGGCCCAATCTTCAATGTGAGCCACAAGGCCTCTAGGTCCCAAAATCAAGCATATCGACCCACTATCAATAAGATAGTGTCACAAGGAAATGGAACTTTGCAAGTGTGTGTAAGGGATCTAGCGACATACTCTTGCAAAGATTCATGGAGATCAATCAAAATTAATCCCTCTTTTGGGCTATAGGGTCCAATTTCCAATGTGCATGGGCATTCACCTCCTAGGTTTCAAAATCATATATACTAAATCTAATGTACCACCACAAAACAATGTTAAAAGTCATAAACTTTGTAAGTGTTAGTAATAGACATACATTTATAGTCTTGTAAAGTTTCATAGCCACTGATAAAAAATCCCTCTTCTTTGAGGCCTAATTTCTCATGTCCATGCACATGGGACCTAGTTGGTGGTCCCAAAATCAAGCATTTGGACCCAACAACATATCATCTAGATAGTGGCAAAAAAAGACAAAGCTTTGCAAGTGTGTATAAGGCATATAGGGACACATTCTTACAAAGTCTTACTATGACCATTAAATCATAATCTCCTTGTCTTCTAAAATTAAAGGTTTGATTCCTCATGTGCATGCTCATGTGGCCTTTTAGCTCCACTATCAAGCATATGGGCCCACTATAGATGTGAAAATTAGGGGAGACCATGGCTAAGGAAGATCAATGCGATAAGTTACTTGGGAATAGGGGAACATGGCCTAAGGTGATTTTGAGTAAAAATTCAAGTGTAATGAGTAAGTGAATCCAAGAGCTAGAGAAACAATGAATTAAGAAATGACTTCTTTGGATGGAGAGGATGATTCTAAGGACACGTCTTACTAAAGTAACCTCCAACAACACCACAACATCCAATCCTTTTCCACTTTCACCAAGTAGTCTCATGCTAGTTGTTGATAAAGCTTTAACCAAGGAAGAAGCTTGTGAGTATGAGGATATATTAGTAGAATTCCCATAACTATTTGCCACTTATTATGAAAGCATGAGGCAAATTCATGGTGTGTAGCACAAGATAGAGCTAGAAAAGTTTTGCAAAGTAGTGGTTCAAAATCTAAGATGGATGGGGTGTTTTTGAACTCGAGTGTTTACAAGAAGAGGTGACAAAACTTCTTAGAGTAGGATTCATTATTCCCATAGAAATTTCCAAATGGGTATCTCCCATAGTGGTAACACATAAGAAAAATGGCAAATGAAGGGTTTGCTTAGATTACAAGAAGTTGAGCAAGGTAATAACAAGGATCATTGCCCTATTCCCTTTTAGGATGTGATTTTGGATAAAATAGTAGGTGATGATGTACACCTTTGTGATGGATATTTAGGATATTACTAGGTACATGTGAAGATGTGATGGATATTTAGGATATTACTAGGTACACGTGAAGATGTGAGAAAAACTACCTTCACCACTCCTTGGGATAGTTTTGATTTATCAAGGTGATAGGTATAATACCATTTATTTTTGAAGAAGATTATACTAAATAGCTATCAATTGTTTGTTATGCTCAACCTCATGTTCATTTTGGCAATCATTGATCTCAACTCGTTACTTGTAGGTTCCCTTCAACAAATAAGAGGCAGTCATCATGGATAGTTAAAACAAGATTGAGGGATAGGAGGGCATTAGAAGAAATATCCCATATGAGATTTTATTATGATCGGATGTGGGAGCTAACAAGTTGTGGCATGAGTGCTTTGGCCATCTCAATCATCAAAAACTTTTACAAATTTAAAAAGAAGGGGAAGGGGATGCTGTTGGTTCTTCTTCAAGCTATTGACATACAAATTTTTTTAAAAGCTTGCATGATGGGCAAAGCAACATTTCAAATGGAAATTCCCTACTTCTGTGAGTGTAACTTGAATATTCATGTATTCGAAAAGCAGTCGAATGGTTTGGAAAGCTGAGCCCATGAACCTAGCACATCAACAAACCTTTTCACATAGGAGTTTGATAGTATTTCTATATTTTTTATATAGATTATTCATGCAAGACTAGGGTCTTCTTAGTGTAGTGAATCTTTTATGATTTTATTGATCCATGTGAATTTCTTTTCTCTTTTCTTACGCTGATGCAAACTAACGAACATTTGTTGTTAGGCAACAAAGACTATGCAAATAGATCTTTCTTCGAATATCATAGTGCACTACTTTCCTTCATCTTCTAGGGCTAAGCATGAAGGCAAGAATGGTGGTTTGCATGGCCCATTGGAGAGGAGTGCCTCTATCATGTTGATGTAGGTACGCTTTCTGTCCTAGAGCATGTACACTTTACTTCTTTTACTTCTCTTTGTTGGCACACATTTAAGAATTTTAGGCAAATATATGGTACAATAGAAATTTAGATCTTACAAGGATGGTGCTTGAGTTGGGAGGAGGGACTAGAGCAACCATGAAAGCATACATGCACTCTAGTCACGCATGCCTTGTGGTGGAGAGAGTAATAGAGACATGCACCTAGAATTTGATTCCTGTCCATTGAGGAGTATTATCGTGGTGGACCACATATTGACCTAGGAGGCATTAGCGGCAATAAGGAAGATTTCCTTCTTGTAGAGATGATGTACCTAGTAAGTAAATACATGTGTGTTTTACAATGTGTAGAAGTAGAATTTAAGTCGTGTGAGTTTAGTCATTGATATATAGTATTTTACCCCCATATGCAGAGATGATGGCTAGATGCATGGTGCAAGATGCTCGCTTTGATAATCCACTTACACAAGGAAGAGGAAGATGTAGATGCATCTTTGTGGAAAATATTGTAGATACAAATTAGAGTATCATCTTTTTTTGATACCTTTTGTTATGGGACTTCTTGTAGCTGCAATATTTATGCTCTTTTTATTGCTGACTTATTATGATATTAGTATCTTTATCATACTCTTTATGTTGGGATTTATGTTGTGGATTTGGGACTTGTTGGTTAAAAAAGACGCAATTTGGATATTTGTGTTGTTTTGGTCTATACATTTTAGTGGTCATAAAGCTTTATGATTTTCTTGCTATATATTAATTTAATGCGTTTTTTAAAAGAAACAAAGTTTTTTTGAAATTTATAATACCATGCAAGTGGTCTCATTTTGAGTGGAAGGTCTTGTAAGTATCATGTTTTTAGAAGGCATCAATTTAGTAGATTCAGAGATGCAATGCCGAGTTAGTGAGATGAGTGAGAGATTTTTAATGGTGAACTCCTTATGCTAAATATTCTTCCATTGTGGAGGCTCGTGCTACTTTGAAACATATACAAATCTCAATGCTCTAGTAATATTTTTTTTTTAAATTTCTAGGCACAAAATCACACTAGACAATAGGTTTCCACCACTAACCTTGCTCCTCCTTTCTCTCTCTATCTATTACCATCTTCTTTTCCTCTCCTCTCCTCTCTCCAACCATCTCACATCTTTTTGTTGCTCCTCTCTCTCCCTTGTCTCACTCTCCCCTCTCTCTCGCTATATCTGTCTCTTCTCACTCTCTCTATCTACCATCCCTCTCTCTATCCTCCCTCTCTCTCTCTCTCTCTCTCTCTCTCTCTCTCTCTCTCTCTCTCTCTCTATATATATATATATATATATATATATATATATATATATATATATATATCCTCCTCCTCCTCCTCCTCTCTCTCTATCCATCTCTTTGCTCTCTCTCTCTCTATATATATATATATATATCCTCCTCTCTCTCTCTATCCTCCCTCTCTCTCTCTCTTTCCCTCTCTCTCTCTCTATCCTTCTCTTTGCTCACTCTCTCTCTCTCTATACATATTTTTGCTCACTCTCTATAGCCTCCTATCTCTCTTTTTGTCCTTCTCTTTGCTCACTCTATCCTTCTCTTTGATAACTCTCTCTATCCTCCCTATCTCACTCTCTCTAGCCTCCTCTTTACAAACTCTCTCTATCCTCTCTATCTCACTCTCTCTATCCTTCTCTCTCTTTGCTAACTCTCTTTTTCCTCCCTATCTCACTCTCTGTATCCTTCTCTTTACTCACTCTCTCTATCCTCCTTCTCTCTCTCTCTCTCTCTCTCTCTCTCTATGTATATATATATATATATATATATATATATATATATGTGCATATATGTATGTATATATATGTATATATGTATGTATATATGTATATATATGTATATATATGTGTGTGTATATATATATGTATATATATATGTATATATATATATATATACTTCTCTTTGCTCTCTCTCTCTCTCTCTCTCTCTCTCTCTCTTTCTCTCTCTCTCTCTCTATTTCCTTCTCATTTCTCAACACGGTACACTTAACTCATGTTTTACATACAGATCCTCGAGTCTACAAACTTAACACTACCTTATTTAAAAGATCCCTGTCCCCTCAGCGCAACGAATTCTGAGGTGCTAGCAACGGAAGTAGCACTTCTTGCGCGGAGAAGGGTCCCTCACTCGGGGCCTCGCCCACGTATATCCAGACAAGAGACTAATCCCTCGGTTTTTCCAAAACCGAACCCGGAAAAACTTCCCTCGCCCGGAAGGTAAAGGCGATTCCTTCAGGTTAATTTTTACTCTAGCGTAGTCAAGAGACTTAACTAACTGAACTGATCTGACCGAACCCGTAAGTCCCATAGTCAGATCAAGGAAAAGACTGCACTTGGATCATAGAGACCAACGCTTTTTTCCTCATTGAGAGGCACAGCCGTTGACTCTTTCCATAGAATAATTTTTATCCGGGATTTACTTCATCTATCATACCATAACAGAAATTTAGTCTCATTTTAGGGATCCATCAGTCAAGACTAACCCCATCTCATGGGTTAGCCAACCACCCAACCACTGTAGTGATGGGATCCATTTAAGAATTTGGTTAGGTTTTGTCCCAGGTACCAGGGAAAAGAGTTCCCAGGCCCCCTAGCCGGTTATTCATGCAAACTTAAAACTAGTCACACCACTTACACACCCAGTATGAAATTGCCTTTTTCATAGATTCAGTTGTCTTTAAAACAATCTTTTAATGAAACTATAGTATCATTGATCATAATCCTCCAAAATATCCGATTGAATCCTAATTTTCAATTTTTCTTTATCGGTGTACCTATGGCATCATTGGCAACCAGAACGCTCACCACCTGTCCACTCAGGGGCCTTTTCGATAGTTCCTAGCTCTCATAGTACCCGGCAATATCATCACTTATAAAAAATCAAAATGGAATCTCCGTTGAAGATCAGCAAGATCAACCAACAGATCCATATAAAAGAGCCATGGACTCATCCGTTGTTGAGGACCAGCAAGCTCAATCAACCAGATCCATGCCCGAATTCAGAAAACAACTCTTACTCCTTGATCCAAATATCTTCCCCGACGCACGTGTGGGTATCTTCGGCAACCCAGAGTCCGAGCACCGTATGGTCAGCACCCTCTAGGATCCTTCGCAGGTCACCTAGCGCTTCACTCACAGGCCGCTTCCTTGGTCCCTCATCCACCATACCGGAAGCTCACCATTTAAATCGGACCGAGGTTGGTCAAGACCTCCGCCGACCTTGCTACGCGAGACATCCTCCAATGACTCTCCGTCAGCTGATTGCAACTTTATCAGTTAGGTCTCCACGACCTCATTCACAAGACGGTCAAAATGCTTCCCCAGCATTCTTGACATAAAACAGTCTTTTAAAAACAGGTCATAAATACAGTTTCTATAACAAACTCTCATCTTTCCACATTGTTCCACATCAATCCACATTATTTAATCCACATCCATTTCATATGTATTCCCATTCTCATCCAATCACATCATTTTCATCTCATCACATCTTTCCTCATTTATCCTCATCAGATCTCATCCACTCGCATCTACCCATATCCACATCTCATCACATCACATTCATTCACATCTCACTCATCCATTCACATCACATCTCATTCATTCACATCTATCTTGTTTCACATCACATTCATTCACACCACATATCATCCATTCACATCTATCCCAATTTACATCACATCCATTTCACATCACATCTCATTCATTCACATCCCGATTCACATGACATCACATTCATTCACATCACATCTCATTCATTCACATCACCATCCCATCACATACATTCTATCCACATAACATAACATCACATCTATCCACATCATATCTCATTCATACACATCTCATCTCAGTCATCCACATCCATCCAATCGTTCACATGTACAACTACCCACATCTATCCATACATTCATATCTATCACTTCACATCCACATATTTTCATGTCACATCACATCACATTCTTTCACATACACATCCACATCCATTCTCTCACATACATCCACATCCATTCTTTCACATACACATCCATTCTTTCACATACATCCACATCCATTCTTTCACATACATATCCACATCCATTCATCACATACACATCCATATCCATTCTTCACATGCACATTCACATCCATTTTCACATACACATTCACATCCATTCTTCACATACACATCTATACCCATTCTTCACATACAAATTCACATCCATTTTCACAAACACATTCACATCCATTCTTCACATACACATCCACATCCATTCTTCACATACACATCCATATCCATTCTTCACATACACATTCACATCCATTCATCACGTACACATCCACATCCATTCTTCACATACACATCCACATCTTTTCATCACATACACATCCACATCCATTCATTCATTCACATCTATCTGATTCATATCACATCTCATCACATCTATTCACATAACATCTCATTTCTATGCAAGTTTTCAGTTTGATTTTCTTTTGAATACAAGGAGTATTTCTTGAATCAGTATCCCCAAAACTTCTTGATTAGAATTCTGAATTTCATACCAGAATTTCTCGAATTCTATAACCTTGATCCACAGATCAATTCGAAGGGTCTCAAACTTAGTTTCAGATTTGGCGGGAGTTTTGAGTGTATTTTTCTAAACTGGTCACACCTTCTTTCCTCAAAACTGACGAAAGAGTTTGGTCTAGTCATAGTCTAATTCAAGGTTCGAGTCGGATAAGATTTTTCCTGATCTATCTTCTTTCTTTGAATATTCACTTAATTGATTTCTAAATTAGTTATAAATTCCAATGAGGAATAGATTAATCATTTATCTGAATATTTCAATCTCGATAGATTTCTTGAATTCTCTTTTTACAATCCGTGTGAATATAAAACGATAGAAATTTCTCTCTTAGAGTATTTAATTATTCATTTATCAAATACTCATAGAATTTAAACATAGAATTTAAGATAATTCTAATTTTGATATAAAAATTATCTATTTATGCATAAAAATCAACTTCAGTGGGAATAACACTTTTATAAAAAAAATCCTTTTATGCATCTATTTATACATAAAATTCAACTTCAATGGGAATAACACTTTTAAAATAAAAAGAATTTCTTTATGCATCTATTTATGCATAAAAATTAATTTTTATAAGAATAACGCTTTTATAATTAAAAAAATTTATACATCTTTCTATGCATAAAATTCAATTTTAATAAGAATAACACTTTTGTAATAAAAAAATTCCTTTATACATCTTTCTATGCATAAAAATCAATTTAATGAGAATAACACTTTTGTAATAAATAAATTTCCTTTATGCATCTTTCTATGCATAGAAATCAATTTTAATGAGAATAACACTTTTGTAATAAAAAAAACTTTTATGCATCTTTCTATGCATAGAAATCAATTTTAATGAGAATAACACTTTTGCAATAAAAAAATCCCTTTATGCATCTTTCTATGCATAAAAATCAAATTTAATGAGAATAACACTTTTGTAATAAAAAAATTCCTTTATGCATCTTTCTATGCATAGAAATCAATTTTAATGAGAATAACACTTTTGTAATTAAAAAAATCCTTTATGCATCTTTCTATGCATAGAAATCAATTTTAATGAGAATAACACTTTTGTAATAAAAAAATCCCTTTATGCATCTTTCTATGCATAAAAATTAAATTTAATGAGAATAACACTTTTGTAATAAAAAATTTTTCTTTATGCATCTTTCTATGCATAGAAATTAATTTTAATGAGAATAACACTTTTGTAATAAAAAAATTCCTATATGCATCTTTCTATGCATAGAAATCAATTTTAATGAGAATAACACTTTTGCAATTAAAAAAATCCCTTTATGCATCTTTCTATGCATAAAAATCAAATTTAATGAGAATAACACTTTTGTAATTAAAAAAAATTCCTTCATGCATCTTTCTATGCATAGAAATCAATTTTAATAATTAATATCAGTGATATCCATGCATATTCATAGGTGAATATGTACATGGAGTAATTAGAATATTTCTTTTAGATGCAAAAATGGTGGGAATTACTCTTTTAGAACAACATAAAAATAAACTTTCTTTTCCATAAAATTCTGGAAAGTTTTGCCATAACCTCCTTTGTATGGCTGACCATTTCTCATTTTTATCATTCTTTATCTAACTTGAATTAACCCAATTTAGATTTAAAGAACTCTAACCTACACAATTTTCTAAATTCAAGAGAGTAAACAATAAGAAGAGTTTAATTAATCTTTTAGTTAATCTTTCTAGGATTGAGAAAGGTTAGAATGTAAAGAGGAGAAGGGGGTGGCCTTTTTATCAAAGGCATAGCATTTGAATTTAATTCAACATCTGCAAAACAAAAAAAATTAAGAAAACCATAGATTCTTTATTAAACAAATAAGAAAATTAGCTTACATGGAGCTTGTAAGCACTCCTTTGGCTTGAGGGATTGAGGGTTCTACTCTTGTTTGAAGCGAGGTGGCCACCAAATCACTTTGGAGAGGATTAGGCCAAAAACAATTGAATTATTATAAAATTCAATGTAGATGGCTCACGACAGGAGCAGAGTAGCAGTGCATAAACACCATTAAGATTTTACAAGGGGGAGGCTTTTTTTAATAGGAAAAAGTGAGCCTCTAACCAAGCAAACTGATTCTAGAATTTTTCAGATCAGTTTGTCAATTTTTGACCATTTTTGGGTCAGTTCAACTTACTTTTTGGATGTAGTTTTGAAATAGGAGAGAGGAGAGATGAAAATATCTATTTTATTGATTAAAAATAGGGAGTAATGATGAGAAAAAGCTGCCTACTTCATGAGGCGAGATCCCCACACTGAGGTGTCAAAATTTAAAATTTTTAATTGTTTTCTTTGGTCCTTAGTCCACTCTTCATCTTATGTGAGCATTTACTCATTTTTGGGGAGGTTTTTCTTTTATTCTTCAATTTATCTCCTCCCTACATTTGGATTAATCTTATTGGTCCATAGGAACCTTAATTGGACCATAATCCAAAAATTTCTAAAAATTTGGACCATTAGGCTAAGGTCTTTTATACCTATTTTCAATTCCAATTGCACATTGGAAAGTTCTTTTTGAATTTCTGTTTGAGGGGAAATCATTTGACGCTAGGAGGATTTTTATATCCAAAAATATCTCAATTTTGAATTACCTCCCTCTAGACATTTTCTCTCTCCAAGCCAAAAGAGGGTAAAACAAGATCTTACTTTTAGTTCAGAGAGGGGAATAATTATAAGATCAGAAGGGGAGGTTCTTACACCTGCACACCTCAAAAGCTGGAGGGAGGAATCTTACATCCTACCCCACTTAAAAAACGCAAGATGTCCTCATCTTGCAAATTAGAGGACAACTCTTTTCCTTAAGATCCAACTGATTCTGGGATTCCTTATAGTCTGGTGAACCTAACAGAATCCTGGGATAAAGATCCCTTATATAGAACTCATCATCAGATAACAATTCTTTCAAATCATATCATTCATATCCTTAACACAATAATGGTCCATTAGACCAAAATTTCCATCTAAACATTCCTCCATGGGAATTTTAATTATACAGGTTTTAATTTGTCATCCCTTAACTTGATCCACTGGGTCAACTGTTAACAGTAGCAATCTGTCAGCACAATCCACTAATCTCATAGTGATTTGCTGAAGTCATTATCGTCATTCCAGTTACAAACATCATCACACGGACTCGTCCCATTCATCCTCATTGTGGTTTTGCTCAGCTTATCGCTTTTCAACCAAAATTCAGGAATCATCATTTTTTCCAATCAGAATCCAATTCAACTCATCAGTTCTCAACCAGAATTTTAAAATCATATCAACCACATTCGAATTCATCATCTGGATAGCATTTTTGCTTATAATTTCAAGGTCTTAGATTTACTCGTATATACTACCAGTAAAGAGCTGTAGTTATACCCTCGGTATATACGGGTAGTCACGGTCCTTGGAATTTTAAGGTAAATACCATCATATCTAGGCCTCAAGCAAGTCCGGGATTCCATACAATTGCGGTACTTCCATCTGAAGACCCAATTACAAATTTATGAATTTCAGTCCGAATATCAATTTATATGAATTTCATCACACATTTCCAACTTTTTACTGTTACTTCATAAATTTTTGACATTTTTGACTTCTCGGTTGATCCACTTTAGCTAATTTCCTCTAATACCAGCTAAAAGATCCCTATCCCCTCAGCGCAACAAATTCTGAGGTGCTAGCAGCGAAAGTAGCACTTCTTGCGCGGGGCAGGGTCCCTCACTTGGGGCCTCGCCCACGTATATCCGAACAAGAGACTAATCCCTCGGTTTTTCCAAAACCAAACCTTGAAAAACTTCCCTCGCCCAGAAAGCACGGGCAATTCCTCCAGGATAATTTTTACTCTAATGTAGTCAACAGCCTTAACTAACTGAATTGATCTGACCGAACCCGTAAGTCCCATAGTCAGATCAAGGAAAAGACTGTACTTTGATTATAGAGACCAACGCTTTTTTCCTCTTTAAGAGGCACAACCGTTGACTCTTTTCCATAGAACTATTTTTATCCAGGATTTACTTCATCTATCATACCATAACAGAATTTTAGTCTCATTTTAGGGATCCATTAGTCCAGCCTACTAACCCCATCCAGTCCCATGGGTTAGCCAACTGCCCAACCACTGTAGTGATGGAATCCATTTAAGAATTTGGTTAGGTTTTGTCCCGGGTACCAGAGAAAAGAGTTCCCAGGCTCCCTAGCCGGTTATTCATGCAAACTTAAAACTAGTCACAGCACTTACACACCCAATATGAAATTACCTTTTTCATAGCTATCTTTAAAACAATCTTTTAATGAAACTATCTTTCAAACAATATTTTAATGAAACTATAGTATCACTGATCATAATCCTCCAAAATATCCGGTTGAATCCTAATTTTCAACTTTTCTTCATCGGTGTACCTATGGCATCATTGGCAACCAGAACGCTCACCACCTATCCACTCAGGGGCCTTTTCGATAGTTCCTAGCTCATAGTACTCGGTAATATAATCACTTATAAAAAATCAAAATGGAATCTCCGTTGAAGATCAGCAAGATCAACCAACAGATCCATATAAAAGAGCCATGGACTCATCCGTTAAGGACCAGCAAGGTCAATCAACCAGATCCATAGCCGAATTTAGAAAACAACTCTTACTCCTTGATCCAAATATCTTCCCCAACGCACATGTGGGTATCTTCGATGACCCAGAGCCCGAGCAACGTATGGTAAGCATCCTCTAGGATCCTTTGCAGGTCACTTAGCGCTTCACTCATAGGCCGCTTCCTTGGTCCCTCATCCACCATACTGGAAGCTCACCGACCGAGGCTGGTCAAGACCTAGGCCGACCTTGCTACATGCGACGTCCTCCATTGACTCTCCGTCAACTGATTGCAACTTTATCAGTTAGGTCTCCACGACCTCATTCACAAGACAATCAAAACGCTTCCCCAGCATTCTTGACATAAAACACTCATTTAAAAACAGGTCATAAATACAGTTTCTATAACGAACTCTCATCTTTCAACATTGTTCCACATCAATCCACATTATTTAATCCACATCCATTTCATATGTATTCCCATTCTCATCCAATCACATCATTTTCATCTCATCACATCTTTCCTCATTTATCCTCATCAGATCTCATCCACTCGCATCTACCCATATCCACATCTCATCACATCTCATCCATCCACATCACATCTCATTCATTCACATCTATCCCGTTTCACATCACATATCACCCATTCACATCTATCCCAATTTACATCACATCTCATTCATTCACATCCCGATTCACATGACATCACATCTCATTCATTCACATCACCATCCCATCACATACATTCTATCCACATAACATCACATCACATCACATCTATCCACATCATATCTCATTCATACACATCTCATCTCATTCATCCACATCCATCCAATCGTTCACATGTACAACTACCCCACATCTATCCATACATTCATATCTATCACTTCACATCCACATATTTTCATGTCACATCACATCACATTCTTTCACATACACATCCACATCCATTCTTTCACATACATCCACATCCATTTTTTCACATACACAACCACATCCATTCTTTCACATACATCCACATCCATTCTTTCACATACACATCCACATCCATTCATCACATACACATCCATATCCATTCTTCACATACATATTCACATCCATTCTTCACATCCATTTTCACAATACACATTCACATCCATTCTTCACATACACATCCATACCCATTCTTCACATACACATTCACATCCATTCTTTACATACACATCCATATCCATTCTTCACATACACATTCACATCCATTCTCACATACACATCCATATCCATTCTTCATATACACATTCACATTCATTCTTCACATACACATCTACATCTTTTCATCACGTACACATCCACATCCACTCTTTACATACACATCCACATCTTTTCATCACATACACATCCACATCCATCCATTCATTCACATCTATCTGATTCATATCACATCTCATCACATCTATTCACATCACATCTCATTTCTATGCAAGTTTACAGTTTGATTTTCTTTTGAATACAAGGAGTATTTCTTGAATCAGTATCCCCAAAACTTCTTGATCGGAATTTTGAATTTCATACCAGAATTCCTCGAATTCTATAACCTTGATCCAGAGATCAATTCAAAGGGTCTCAAACTTAGTTTCAGATTTAGCGGGAGTTTTGAGTTTATTTTTTTAAACTGGTCACACCTTTTTTTCTCAAAACTGACGAAAGAGTTTGGTCTTGGTCATAGTCTGATTCAAGGTTCGAATCGGATAAGATTTTTCCTACTCTATCTTTCTCGAAAATGTTTGATAATTGAGTTACTATTTTACTGAATTTCTTTCTTTGAAAATTCACTTAATTGATTTCTAAATTAGTTACGAATTCCAATGAGGAATAGATTAATCATTTATTTGAATAATTTGTTCTCGATAGATTTCCTAAATTCTCTTTTTACAATCCATGTGAATATAAAACGATAGAAATTTCTCTCTTAGAGTATTTAATTATTTTCATTTATCAAATACTCATAGAATTTAAACATAGAATTTAAGAGAATTCTAATTTTGATAGAAAAATTCTTTATGCATCTATTTATGCATAAAAATCAACTTCAGTGGGAATAACACTTTTTTTAAAAAAAATCCTTTTATGCATCTATTTATACATAAAAATCAACTTCAATGGTAATAACACTTTTAAAATAAAAAGAATTTCTTCATGCATCTATTTATGCATAAAAATCAATTTTTATAAGGATAACGCTTTATAATTAAAAAAATTCTTTATACATCTTTCTATGCATAAAAATCAATTTTAATAAGAATAACACTTTTATAATTAAAAAAATTCCTTTATGCATCTTTCTATGCATAAAAATCAATTTAATGAGAATAACACTTTTGTAATAAAAAAATTTCTTTATGCATAGAAATCAAATTTAATGAGAATAACACTTTTGTAAAACAAATTCCTTTATGCATCTTTCTATGCATAGAAATCAATTTTAATGAGAATAACACTTTTGCAATTAAAAAAAATCCCTTTATGCATCTTTCTATGCATAAAAATCAAATTTAATGAGAATAACACTTTTGTAATAAAAAACAAATTCCTTTATGCATCTTTCTATGCATAGAAATCAATTTTAATGAGAATAACACTTTTGTAATTAAAAAATTTTCTTTATGCATCTTTCTATGCATAGAAATCAATTTTAATGAGAATAACACTTTTGCAATTAAAAAAATCCCTTTATGCATCTTTCTATGCATAAAAATAGAATTTAATGAGAATAACACTTTTGTAATTAAAAAAATTCCTTTGTGCATCTTTCTATACATAGAAATCAATTTTAATGAGAATAACACTTTTGTAATTAAAAAATCCCTTTATGCATCTTTCTATGCATAGAAATCAATTTTAATGAGAATAACACTTTTGCAATTAAAAAAATCCCTTTATGCATCTTTCTATGCATAAAAATCAAATTTATTAAGAATAACACTTTTGTAATTAAAAAAATCCTTTATGCATCTTTGTATGCATAGAAATCAATTTTAATGAGAATAACACTTTTGTAATTAAAAAAACTCCTTTATGCATCTTTCTATGCATAGAATTCAATTTTAATGGAATAACACTTTTGCAAATAAAAAATCCCTTTATGTATCTTTCTATGGATAAAAATCAAATTTAATGAGAATAACACTTTTGTAATTAAAAAAATTCCTTTATGCATCTTTCTATGCATAGAAATCAATTTTAATGAGAGAATAACACTTTTGTAATTAAAAAAAGTCCTTAATGCATCTTTCTATTCATAGAAATCAATGTTATTGAGAATAACACTTTTGCAATTAAAAAATCTCTTTATGCATCTTTTTATGCATAAAAATTAAATTTAATAAGAATAACACTTTTGTAATAAAAAAAATTCCTTTATGCATCTTTCTATGCATAAAAATTAATTTTAATGAGAATAACACTTTTGAAATAAATAAAATTCCTTTATGTATCTTTCTATGCATAGAAATCAATTTTAATGAGAATAACACTTTTGCAATTAAAAAAATCCCTTTATGCATCTTTCTTAGCATAAAAATCAAATTTAATGAGAATAACACTTTTGTAATTAAAACATTTTCCTTTACGCATCTTTCTATGCATAGAAATCAATTTTAATAATTAATATCAGTGATATCCATGCATATTCATAGGTGAATATGTACATGGAGTAATTAGAATATTTCTTTTAGATGCAAAAATGGTGGGAATTACTCTTTTGGAATAACATAAAAATAAACTTTCTTTTCCATAAAATTTTGGAAAATTTTCCCATAACCTCCTTTGTATGGCTGACCATTTCTCATTTTTATCATTCTTTATCTAACTTGAATTAACCCAATTTAGATTTAAAGAACTCTAATCTACACAATTTTCTAAATTCAAGAGAGTAAACAATAAGAAGAGTTTAATTAATCCTTTAGTTAATCTTTCTAGGATTGAGAAAGGTTGGAATGTAAAGAGGAGAAGGGGGTGGCCTTTTTATCAAAGGCATAGCATTTGAATTTAATTCAACATCTGCAAAACATAAAAATTTAAGAAAACCATAGATTCTTCATTAAACAAATAAGAAAATTAGCTTACATGGAGCTTGTAAGCTCTCCTTTGGCTTGAGGGATTGAGGGTTCTACTCTTGTTTGAAGCGAGAGTGGCCACCAATTTACTTTGGAGAGGATTAGGCCAAAAATAATTGAATTATTAAAAATTTCAATGTAGATGGCTCAGGACAGGAGCAGAGTAACAATGCATAAACACCATTAAGCTTTTACAAAGGGGGAGGCTTCTATTTATAGGAAAAAGTGAGCCTCTAACTAAGCAAACTAATTCTAGAATTTTCCAGATCAGTTTGGTCGATTTTTGACCATTTTTGGGTCAGTTCAGCTTACTTTTTGGATCTAATTTTGAAATAGGAGAGAGGAGAGATGAAAATATCTCATTTTATTGATTAAGAATTGGGGGTAATGATGAGAAAAAGGTGCCTCATGAGGGGAGATCCCCACATTGAGGTGTCAATTTAATTTTTTAAATTGTTTTCTTTGGTCCTTAGTCCACTCTTCATCTTATGTGAGCATTTACTCATTTTTGGGGGGGTTTCTTCTATTCTTCAATTTATCTCCTCCCTACATTTGGACTAATCTTATTGGTCCATAGGAACCTTAATTGGACCATAATCCAAAAAATTTTAAAAAACTGGACCCTTAGGCTGTCCTTTATTCTTATTTTCATGTAATTCCAATTGCACATTGGAAAGTTCTTTTTGAATTTCTATTTCAGGGGAAATCATTTTAGACACTAGGAGGATTTTTATATCCAAAAATATCTCAATTTAGAATTACCTCCCTCTAGACATTTTCTCTTTCCACTGGCCAAAACAGGATCTTTCTTTTATTTCAGAGAGGGGAATAATTATAAGATCAGAAGGGGAGGTTCTTACACCTGCACACCTCAAAAGTTGGAGGGAGGAATCTTACATTATTCATCCACACAATACAAAAAATGTCAATTCTTTATTGCTTTGTACACATGTTGTGCATAAACATCGTTGTTGAACATCTTATTGCAAAACCCCAACATGCATTGTTGTCACCCTTTTTCTCTCTTTTTTCACATGAAAAATAAGATCATGACATAATCATAAACAATTCCTAAACCCAGTCACTTGAATATTCATAAACAAATATGTTTATTTCACTAGTACAATGAAATCTTCATTAAGACACCCTTCACAACATCCTTTTCAGGATCAATACAAACAATGTTCATGCCTAATTTATGCGCTGCTATAGAACAATCTCCACATCTTGCATAAAGCTCTATTATCACTTGCTCTTTTTTTGCATAACGCCTCAATAGGCTATTCCAAAAGTTATATCCACACCGGCATCAACCTACAAAGAAAACATCTCTCTTAATTCCATAAAAAAATGTAACGTCCTTAATTTGGAGCACTTATATGTTTGTATCATACCTTGCCATGATGTCCCATCTAGGCATCTGCTTGCCCCAGTGCATCACGATGCAAGGATCAATGATATAATCAGGCAAGAAAGGTTGCGTATGGTTTACCCCAACTATGCTCGTGAAGGTAGTAGAGCGACGAGGGTATGTGTCTGCACAAGAGTATGAGATAATTTATTATAACAAAAAGTCATGTTCAATGGCAACCTCCATGGTTAGTGTTGCTTACCTCTTGTCCAAATGCCTTTCTAATCTGCGTTGTACATTGCATATTCACCAGGGTGTCTAAGGAGAAGCTAGATTGCTCGGCTTGCACTATAATGGTTGCTATATGAATAACATACATGCAACATATACACAACAATACTTAAGGTCTTAATGAAGGAAAAATCATTTCATCACTCACATGTATAGAGATTCCATGGTGGGAAAATGTCATCGGGGTAGCCTTAAACAGAACCTCTTAAGGGAAACCTCACTATAATATAATCACACGTTATGCTTGTATTGACACCTTTAACATTAAAGGTCCGGTCTCCCTCTTTCACCGTCTGTTGGAACATATTGAAAAGACGTACTAGCTCGGCTGGACACTCCTGGTTCTGAATTGCACGGGGCCTAACTTCAAAGGATCCCCAACAAATGACCTCATCTTTGTAGAATCATTTCTTAATGCAACATGTTGAGAAGAGTTACACATTAATTGTCATTACAGGTTATAAAAGACACACCTTTACAATCCTTACACGTGTTCACAATTGATTATTACATTTGTTAGTGTCAAGGCTTCTATAATAGTAGAGAAACTAGCACTTTAATGTTTTCTCAAAACACCGAGGACGACTGTCGAGGCCGTATACATTACATTATCATTACCAATGAGTAAAATCATACCTGGCAAATTAATTTGGATTCGGGTCAAAACACCTAGGCTAGGTGGATTATTATGTCACAATGGTGCATTTGGCGCTTCACCTCTTGCCAAGCTTATTTGGATCCATAACTTATTCATCTACGTTAGTAATAACTGAACTATGTAACAATAAAACTAATGAACCACTAGTAAAAGAGTGCCCTACTTGTGTTGCTACATGACAACCCACTTCTTCAACTTTTAGGGTTGCCTCGATCTTGCGAGTGCTATCCTATCCTAAGAATCACTTTCGTCATACTTTGACGTAGAGACATTAGAGTCGTCATCTTTCTCTCATGCCTTTCCTTGTTTCTTTTCCTTTGTTGCATCCTTCTTTGGCACTTTATCCCTTTCATCATCATCATCCCCTTCATCTTTCATAAGACCTTTACACTTGTCTTGAACATGTGATTGGTCACACACATTTCTAGGCTTCATAATAGAAATCATGATTTGAAACGATATAAGAAACAATATTAAAAAAGAACTAAAATATCTAATTGTATAGTTCATACCATGGTTGATTGCTTTGATTTATAAGCCCGAGTATACATCTCCTTCTTGCTCTTGGGAAAATTTTCCACTTGGAAAGTCAAGGAACAATGGGCATCTCTTGTATATCCTTGCCTTCCAAAGGTCTCAAAGTTGCTATTGTGTATACATAGTGCTCTCATGTTGTGGATCACGCCAACCATTTAAGATTGCAGGCACATCTGTAATATATCTCTCTGCATGGCACTTACAAATCCATCTACATTAATTGTTTCCATTCAATTTACGAATATAAGAGCATAATTAAGTAGTAAGTAAGCTTTATAGAATGTTATACACCTGAACATAGCACGCTTGGTAGCTTTGATAAACAGCAGGGTTTGAAGCTACCATGCCTTATTTCTTCAGGGATCCCACCATTTCCTCGAACAACTTCCCAAAATACAATCTCTTAAGATCGGCGAGGTCCTCCTGAAATGTATATGGAAAAATTATCTTATACTTTTTTGATATTTCTGCAAGGATGGCCACGCCCTGTGCTCCAATCTCATGCCAAATGACTTCTCTTTGAAGCTAATCCCTGAATAAACTTGTATTTGCTGTGTTGCCATTGAAATTTTTATTTAAACAAAATACATTACTTTGTATATATCAAGAAGAAAAGGGAAGTAATTACTTGCTTTTAGGGATTTGTGAGACCTTCAACCTCTGCAAAGTGCCACCAATCAAAATATCTAAAATTTGTGCTTTCTGGTCATTTGGCAATGAGCTAGATGCCAAGTTGTATAGCCTATCCTTTGTCAAACAATTCGGTTTCTTGTCCCAATTAACTTGCACTAGTCGTCTGTAATACCACCAAAATTAAACCACAACATTAAACCATAAAATGTTGTTGCCTACCAAATAGACAAAGAGGGAAGAGTGTAGGCTTTCTTACTGAAAGAAAACTTCTCCCTCTGCAGGGTTTGCAATCATTTCCAGGTGCCTTGTAGCATGCCTCCACTTTCTTTCATCTTTATAAAATGAAATTCTCCATTTCTCTTTCGCTCTCCCGTGCGTGGGACCCTCTTCGCCTCTCAATTCTAATTTTTCCTTCTTTTTTCCTCTCCCCCCGTGTGAACTTCTCTTAAAAGGGATTTTTTAATTAAATATTAATCATAGTTAATATTTAATTATGATTAGGCTTAGTTTAATAAAAAAAGATTAATTAAAGCTTAATCAGCCTCCTCTCTAACAGAGAAGGAGAGGGTGGAGAGAGAAGGGAGTGGAGAAGATGGAGAGGAGAGAAGAGTGAGGAGAGATAATGTCTCCCTCTCCTTCCGGGAGGGTGGAAAAATGATCCCCCCCCTAAAAAAAATTTTGAGTTATAAGCTTAATAAAAGCTTATTAAGTTTTTTTTATTTTTCATTTTTTTTAAAAATGAGTTTTTAAAATTCCAAAAAAAAGAGCTTTTCAAAGCTTGAAAAAAAAGTTTTAAAAAGGGGGAGAAAATATGAGATTTTAGAAAAAAAAATCTATGAAATTTTTGAAATTTTTTCTCTTAAAACCTTTGGCTTTCCGCATTCTCGGGAAACCTTTTGGCTTTCCGAATTCCGGGAAATCTTTTGACCTTCCGTATTCCGGAAACTTTTGACCTTTTACATTCCGATTTTTTTTGTCTTTTCATTTTCCCAAAACTCTGAGTTGATTAATGTCCATTAGATGGCATGCATTGATTTTTATGATCAACTCTAGTTTTTATGAATTCGAGGAGGTTTTATGCTTTTATCCATGGTTTTATAAGGATCTTTTGATCTTTTGGATAATTTCATGTGCTTTGAAGGTAGCATTTGCCTTCGTTTTTTGCCCTTAATTTTGGAGTATATTGCTTGTACTCTTGTACATATTCCAACTCGGAAACCTAGTTGCTTATGTATCTACATGAGTTATTCGTCTCACTTGAAAGTTTTTGGATGTATTGCAGATGTGCATTCTAGATGAGTTGTGTACCAAGCTGGATCAAAATGTATGTTATTGGGTATTCCCTTGAGCGAAAGGGATACAGATGCTATAATCCTATTACACGTGAATTGAGGGTAAGTAGGGATGTTGTATTTGATGAGATGAGTAGCTGGTATGCTGCTGAAAAAGATGCTGTTGCGGCTGATGTAAGTGGAAACGTGGTTGCACAAAATGCAAGTTAGCAATCACAATCATTGAGTGGACCACCAGGAGAGTCCTCATCTAGCGGTTTTGTTGATAGACCATTGAGTGGCAGGCTGCGTCATAATACCAGTCCCGGAAATGTTGTTGGTACACCACATAAAGGCAAAGAGAAAGTGGTTGTGCCCCTTGGTATGCCTAATATTTTTGAAGGACATTCTCTTGGTGATGAGAGTCTAGTGACTTGGAGATGAGCCTTGATGAGGAGCTTGGGATTCCAACAATAAGGACACTTGGTGTGAAGAAGACTATGGAAGCCATGAATGCAAAGTTACGAAGATCTAGAAGAGTCAAAAACCCTGTGTGCAGAGGTTGACCTATGATGATTATGTGACACAACATTATGCTTATATGGCAAAAGTTATGTAGGTTGTAGAGCCCACATGTTTTGATGAGGCTATTGGAAATGTGTGTCGGGAGAAAGCTATGGATGAGATGGATGCATTGTATGGAAATGAGACTTGGGATTTGGTGCCATTGCCTGAAGGAGGCAAGAAAGCTATTGGCTGTAATAAGTGGGTGTATAAGGTGAAACATAACAGTGATGGTAGCATAAGTAGGTACAAGGCTAGATTGGTAGCAAAAGGATATGTGTAGACACATGGGATTAATTATGAGGAGACATTTTCCCAGGTTGCAAAGATGGCAACTGTGAGAGCTGTGATTGCGGAGGCTGCCGCTAAAGGCTAGTTTTTACATCATATGGATGTAAAAAATGTGTTCTTGCATGGTGACTTGCAACAAGAAGAAGTATATATGGATCATCCACCTGGTTTTGAGGATACATGTCACCCCCAGAGTATGTATGTAAGCTTCGTAAGGCTTTGTATGGGCTGAAGCAAGCTCCACGAGCATGGCATGACAAGATTGCTGAGTATCTTGTCACATGGCAGATGCAGATCACTCTTTATATGTATGCAAGAGTGATAAGGGTATTGTGATCATCACCATCTATGTAGATGATCTTATTGTTGGGGGTGACAACTTGGATGAGATTGAGTATGTGAAAAGTCTTTTCAAAAGAAAGTTTGAGATGAAGGATTTGGGAGACCTATGCTACTTTTTTGGGAATTGAGGTTATTCACGGAGACAGTATGTATTGGACATGTTGTCCAAGTATGGGATGGCTGATTGTAAGCCAATCTCTATGCCATTAGATGCAGGTTATGTGTTGGAGGATCCCACTATGTAAAGGAAGATTGTGGGAAGTTTGATCTCTGTCACGATCAACAGGCCAGATTTGAGTTACTTTGTTGGCTTAGAGAGCCAGTTTATGCAGGTTTCGTGCTAACCACATCTTGACAGTGTGCGATGCACAATTCGGTATTTGAGGGTCACTGTTGATTATGCATTGTTTTATGCAGCAGGTGTACCATTCGAGCTATATGGGTACACAGATGCAGATTGGGCAAGTAGGGATTTTTTTAGCGAGCAATTATTACAGGCAAGCATAAACCCAAATGGCGACGAGTAGTTTTTTAATAATGGGGGGCTCTCATTCTATTCTCTCTACTTAGCAACTTCTCTCAGTCTATCTCTCAGTCTCTCTGCTTCTGACTCTCTCTCTCTCTCTCTCTCTCTCTCTCTCTCTCTCTCTCTCTCTCTCTCTCTCTCTCTCTCTCTCTCTTATCTCTGTCTCTCTCTTTTTCTATCTCTTTATGTGTCTCTCTCTCTATTGCACACTTGTCTCCTTCTCTCTTTGTCAGTCTCTCTCTCTCTCTCTCTCTCTCTCTCTCTCTCTCTCTCTCTCTCTCTCTCTCTCTCTTTCTCTTTCTCTCTCTCTTTTATCTCTCAGTCTCTCTCTTTCTGCCCCTCTCTCTCTCTCTCTCTCTCTCTCTCTCTCTCTCTCTCTCTCTCTCTCTCTCTCTCTCTCTCTCTCTCTCTATTTTTGTCTCTCTTATCTAACTCTCTCAATCTTTGTCAATAGCGAAATAAATTTACTCCAATAAAATGATACATCCTAATAAAATGATATAAGCTCAAATAAACATTTCTCCATTGAAATTGTTCCAATAAAATGAAACCCCAAAACATTTTTACACATCCCATATATCTCTGAAGATAAATTAGGAATATAAGTTGTCCTAAATCAATTCAGGGTAGGTTCGTTCTTTGCATAGACATTCGGATACCTCCCTTTCTGTCAAAATTGGTTGGTAAATAAACATATTTTCATTTTGGCTCAATCCCATGACTGTCATTGTACACAAAGTACAAGTGCTTGCATGCCAAGTATGGTTTTTTGCTGGTTGACCCTTCCCAAAAAATCTGGACATGAGCATGATGGATGCATTTTGATATGCACATCATAACTTCCCACATGAAAACCTTCTTCAAAAGTCTCAATGGTGAAAGCCTCATGTTTGGAAGACTAAAACACCTGCACTTGTGTAACTTGTGCATTTATGTCTAATGCTTTCTTAATCCTTTTTGCAACTTCTTCTCAACTACCTGTTCTGTATCTTTTGCGACGACCATCTCATGACATATCATTTTTAATGTGTTTGTCTCTCCTCTAGACACTTCTGGTTGACTTCAGCCAATGGAGTTTGTTGCTCCCTTCCCAATGGCTTACTCTGTAAGTTATACCCTGCAAAGCACCAATGCATTTACCTCCTCAACTGTTAGATTTGTACCTTCAACCACTGACCATATAGTAGGCACATTGTGTGGGGGATGGTCAATGTTCTTGTCCACAACCCATGTACGCATGATGTCATTATTGAAAAACCACATCATTTGACTAGTTTTCCTAGGGGCATGGGACCTTGTTGAGAAAAAAGATGGTGCAGGTACTCCTTTTGCACATCCTACAATCATGCGACCACACTTACTACTACTTATATAACCCAAACACTTTACTTTGCTGCCCTTTTGGAGTTTCCCTGGACGCCTCATTCTATTGACGAGTTCGACACTTGAGGCCGGTCCCTTAGTAGACATCTTGAAAACAAAACAATGTTCAGTTTTATTCCCTTGACCTAGAAATCGGCTCCCATGGAAGAAGTCATAATTGCAATCGCTCTTCAAATGTAGCAAGTCATCATAGCCAAATGATGACTTAGGTGGTCCTTGGCGTGCGTGAGCTACTGACCTTCGAAACCTAAAAGAAAGGAAATTTTAATCACTTTGTATATATGGTCTTAACAAATGCTTCTCTAATTTAACTCACCACTTGTTCTCAACTAGCGGGCCAAGTTTCTCTAGCACATTATTGAATTCTTTATCACCAAGCTCATGTCCTTGATCTCCTTCTCACACACTAATGAAAACACCAACTCCTTGGCAACACACATCTGCACCTTCCTTGGACCAGCACCTGCATCTACTGTAATTACTCTTTGAACCATTGCTTTAGTCTTATCAAGCAATTCCTTTGATGTTTCGGCTTGGACACCATGTGAATAAATTCCGGTGTGTATTAGAAGCCTTGTTAGACTATCATCACTAGGCATGACATAATACACATAGCACACACAAGATGCCTTGCAAGTAGCTGGCTTTTTTCAACAGTGATAATTGAGCTTTCCATCATTAATGGCTAGGACACCAACTTCACAAATTTTCTTTATGCACCCTTTGAAACTAATGTCATTAAGGAAGCCATTGTTCAAATACCAAGGGCATGTGGTGTGTAAACAATGCATTTCACCAATGCAATGGCTTATCCTACACACCCTTGGAAACTTCACATTCGATGTAGCTACCTTTGTCCACATGTGGCCATCGTACTTATGATCCATACCATCCATGCCTACTTGCTGGCAGAACCCATGGTGTGGCAAGAAACTCAAATATTACATCCCCATCATAGAACCTAGGAAGCTCATTCACCTTAAACATCTGTGGTATACGCCTCACCAACTTTGTCAAAGTGTTCTCTTTCCTCATGTTCAATAAGAACTCTACAATGCTTTTTGATTTCAAGGGTGAAAGAACTTCATGGTTGGGTAAATGGGTGTATAGAGGCACTACATCTAATGCAGTTGTCTTTTGTAGCACACTATCATTAGAATTTGTTGAACTTTCAATATTCACATAATTAGAGGTACCAATTGATGTATTGGCTTTTGATCTATATGTAAGAGATATCATGTCATCAAGGAGGTGGAGCTCCTTGCCTTCGATATCTTAAAGTGGAACAAGGGTAACACGTGTCTCTTTATCTTCTGTGATTGTGATCGCCTCTAAACCCTTGAACTATGAAGGTAAACATTTTTGAATAAAAAATTCTTTGTTCACAAAGCCTTTGCCATTGCTCAAAGGCACCCTCATCTAACATGTATCATTGTTGGGGAAAATAAGCAGAGCCTCCATAATAGAGATAGAGAGAGAGATGTGTGAGAGAGAGAGAGATAGTGAGGGATGTGTGCATGTGTGTGTGAGAGAGAGAAGCACTAGTTTTAGGAGGTCCTAAATAAATAATTACCAAATATCATTTACGTTATCATTTTTATTAGGGTTAGGGTTAGTGCTAATGTTAACCATTTTAACTTCAGTGTTAAAAAAAGTAAAAGTTTTAAAATTTTAATTTTACCCAAAAATCATTAAGACATTTTGGAGGTTATTCGTAGGGCCTTTTAGTAGAGAGAGAAAAAGGAGCACATCCAATCAGGGGAAGAAGGCAACGTTACATTGAAAAATAGGTTATTTCTTTTTTCTAAATCCAAAAACTCTTATTTTTACCTCAAAATGTACTTTACTTACACTTGATAGTCACTTTTCACACCCGAATGCATTAAACACACCTACACTTTTGTAGGGAGGGAAACTTCTATTCGAATCCATGTATTAAATACACATCTTTGCAAAGGAGGGAAAATTCTCTCCCTATCAAACTTCCTCTTGGGCTTAAACAATATCTCACGCTCTTTTCATTTCCTCTACCTTCTGCTGCACTCCATTTTCTGAAGCTTCAAGCTTTTGTACTCCATTTCTTCTTGAAAAGATGGGTAGCAAATCTCAGTCCCAACCCTTTTGGACTGAATTAAAAGGGACCATATGAGCTCTTAGTGCTTCCTTAGAGCTACCCAACGAGCCCTTAACCTCCGCATTTTGATATCTCTTTAGGGTAGAATTTAGGGTTTTTGTAGAAACATTAAACCCTAATTCAGTCACACAGGGGTTTGAAGGTCTTCTAGATCCAATTACATAGGCTTGTAGTACTCATCGAGGGCTTCAATTTGAGCTAAAAAGTTTTGCATTTGGATATCTCTAGCTCAAGGTATACCCAAAATAGCGTTTCAGCCTATAACCCTGTAAACCCTAAAACAGAGAATAGTAGCACACCTCATCTCTTACAAGTCTTTGCATAGTGGTCTAGTACACTTCATTAGCTCTCCAACAAGCTTTAGATCACTTCATCGGACATCCCTACCTCAATTTAGAGCCAAATTTCTAGTTTCCATGGGGCCAAAGCCAAAAGGGCGACCAAGCTGCAACACTTTGGCTTCCGACGAGGTAGAGGATGAAGAGGCAATGATGGAACAAGGAATTTTGGATGCTCCGGAGGATACTCTTGGGCACATGTATCCTCCCTTTTACTACTTGACAGACTAAGAAACTTCAAGTCCCCACCACTGTGTTAAGGTAATCAAGATGCAAGAAAAATCTATCAACATTAACACTCTCTACTGCAACTGGGTCAAACTAATATAATCGCACAATAAAGTTGATAACCTAAAAATTTACCTCGTCTAAAGCATAGCTTGTGAAAGAAATCTGCCTCATCTGAAAAGATTTTCTCACATGTGGCTTCAAGAATGCTTTTATTGGGTTATTGGTGAAGTTTCTTGTGGTGAGCTCAATATTAAAGACGTGCTTGTACCCTTGGAATATAAAAATTTATCTTAAATCAGCACTACAAAACCTAAACTTAGGTTCCCTTTGGCTGAGTTTTAATAGCATACGAGGAAACCAATGTTTTCATGTGTTTTTATAGTAGGTGATGCCTAGTGTGTCATTTGTTTGATTAAATGCTCTAACTTGTATGTTAACTATAGTGTTATACTTGTGTGTGCATGTTTAGAAAGTGTAACTATTTCCTTCTTTTTGGAGGTTGTTTGGCGGGCTTCACTTGGCTTTTCCCTTTGCTCGAAAAATTTCGCTTGGAGAATGGTTTTCCCCCAAACAAGACCCAAGATGAGCCCAGATAGCCATAGGGAGGTGGGGATACTGCTATGCAACTATGCAGAGTCTAGTTCATCTTTATGCACTTTGAGTCTACACCACGGTCGAACAGGTGGCATCGACTATGACCATGAACCTACGTGGTCATGTCATGGGACCACCTCATGTATACATGCTTATATAGGTACATAGCCAACCCCTTGTCTATAGAATCCATTAGAATCCATTAGTCATCACTGTGAGTTTACTCCCTAGCTTCTACTAGCATCTAAGCAGTTCCAGATCATCCATCAAAGCTCCCTTCATAGGAGCACACAGGTGTGGGGCTTTGTCGATTTATCACTTTAATAATACGGTAATCTTCTTTATCTCTGTTATTGTGAAATTTGAGTTTTAAAGTTTTGTACAGTGAAAGTTCCTACTTCTTGTGTCACTTGTATACAATGCACATTGTATCCCCTTATATGGTATCAGAGCTCTGGCCTAGTATAAAACTTCTTTACTAATTGTTGTCCCCTTAAAGAAATGGCATCTTCCACAAGACCCTGCCCACCACCATTCGATGATGCTGATGGAAAGCTTAATGGCACCAATTATCCTCTTTAGAAGTTTAAGTTTAAGGTAATTCTTTCCTCCTATCCAGCTATGGGACAATGTTATTGGTGTTGATATTCACCCCCCACCACAACAAGGGCTGAAAACAGTAAGCTTGGAGACAAAGGCCTTTAGATGCTTTGTGTGCCATCATCACTAGCGTGGAAGATAGCATATTGACCATGGTTTAGCATGTCTCCACATCTACAGAAGAATGGGCTTTGCTAACACAAACCGCTCAAGAATTCAGAATCTTAAAAATAAGCTTCTACAACAAGAGAAGTTGAATGAAGGTGAAATAGTGGAGGTGTTTCTCACAAATCAAAGATCTCCGTGACCAAATAGCTACAATTAGCATGAGTGTGCTCTCTGAATCTCGCTTGTTGTGGGGTATTGCCACCTAAGTATGATAGTTTTGTTACATCTTTGAATTTCGGTGTGCGGCCTACTTCTCTCACATTTGAGGAGTTAAACTCATTACTTCGGGATGAGGAGATGAGAATGCAGTTGCAATGGTGGCGGACCACACTTTATTTGCTAACACAAAGAATAAGAGTAAGGATTATAACTTTTTAAATACGAAGACAAAGGTTAAATAATTTCACTATAACAAGAAAGGACACATAGCTAAAAAATGCAAGAAAAAGTAAGAAAATGCCAAGAATGAAACTCTAAAGGCCAAGGAAGAATCAAATCATCCTATAGAAACATAGCTATTTTTGCCATTGAAGAAGTGTGTAGTAAGACAGCTAATGTTGCAGCACATGATGATTCTTGGATCATTGATAGTGGGGCTTCTAGGCACATGACTAGTTGCCAAGGATTGATAATCCTCCCTTAAGCCTATGGTATTCCTCTCTAAAGCCTAATGGGAGATGGCATCATGGTGGCAATGGGCAATGATGCAAAGTGCCCAATAAAAGGTTTAGGTACTATTTCACTTATGTCTAAAGAAGGTTGTACACGAAGTCTTTCTAATGTTCTTTAGGTTCCAAATATGAAGAGAAATCTCCTTTTTGTCTTGGCCACCATCATGGACCATGACTTGTGGGTTCACTTTGGCAAGTCATTCTTGATTAAGATGATAAGGTCATTGTAAATGGCATTTGGATAAAAACAATGTGTATGAGATTTTGGCATTTGGGTAGTAGCAAACTTTGGCATGAGAGATAATGGGCATCTCAATAGGTAGACTCTTTCATAGATGTAGAAAGATAAGCTAGTTGAGCATTTGTTGCCACTAATTTTTGACAGTCCGGAAGTATGTGAAGCTTGCATGATAAGCAGCACCACCGAAACTCTTTCCACAAGAGGTCAGTTTAGGGCTAATTCTCCCCTTTAGCTCATACATGTTGATCTCTATGTAGAGATGAGTACAAATGAAATTGAAGGTTCTTCCTATTTTTTCACATTGATAGATGATTAGAGTAGGAAGATTTGGGTGTATTTTCTTAAGGAAAAGTCTCAAGCTTTTAGAAAGCTTAAGGAATGGCTTGAATTGATTAAAATTAAGATATGAACAAATTTGAAGTAGTTCAAGAATAGACCAAGGGGGATTTTTAATGAGTTCTTGAGTTTTTACAAGGAACTTAGGCAGCTCACAACTCCTCACACTCCGCATCAAAATGGTGCTGCATAGCACAAGAATTGTACTATTGTGGAGATGGCAAGGAGTGGTAGGAATATACTTAAATCCTTTTAGGCTAAGGTAGTTAACACTATTGTGTACATTTTTAATAGCAGTGTAACAAAGTTTGTCAAAGGGATGAGTCTACGACACACCTACTTCTGTAAGAAACCTTCAGTTGTGCACTTGTTGAAAGTTTTTAAGTGTGAATGTTATGCCTTCATCTACACACTTGTTGTTGAAAGTTTTTGGGTGTGAATGTTATAGAACCAAATTAGATGCCAAAATCCAAAAATGCATCCTCTTAGGTTATTGCATGAAATCAAAGGGATATCAGCTCTATGACCCTTAGGCAAAGATCATGAGTTAAAGGGATATCGGCTCTATGACCCTCAAGAAAAGATCATAGTGAATTGTGATATGGTGTTCTAGGAATAACCATATCGGATGGAGGAGAAGCTTCCTTCCTCTCATCATCATCATGTAACAAGGAAATCACCAGAGCAACACAACCTCCACGTGCAGCATGGGCTTCCTTGCATTCACATAGAGAGGGAAACCCATCTCCATTTCCTATGGAGATGGATTTTGAAGATGAAGAACGAGAGTAGGATGTGCCATAAAAAGATAAGCCATTCCCATCGAGGATGCATGAGGAGATGTTCACATATCCAAAAGGTTAGAGGAGAAAAATAGGGCACGGGAGAATCTTGTGAAATTTTCTCTCATGATAGAGGCTTAAGATTCAAGAGCCTACCACCTTTGTTGCAACACAAGGTGGCATCCATGCAAGAAGAATATGACTTTAGCCAAAAACCACAAGAGGAGAAAAATAGGACACGGGAGAATCTTGTGAATTTATCTCTCATGATAGAGGTACTTAAGATTCAAGAGCCTACCACCTTTGTTGCAACATAAGGGGATCTAAAGTAGATGGCACATCCATGCAAGAAGAATGTGACTTCATCCAAAAACCACAATTGGACCTTGTAGATCATTCTTTGAGACATAAGGTAATTAGCACCTGAGTGTATAAATATGATGGTACTTTGGAAAAGTTCAAGGCATGCCAAAGGTTTTTCACAAGAGGTTTTGACTTTCAGGTAACTTTTGCTCCTACAAACGAGGTTAACCACAATCCCCACTGTTATTACATTGGCAGTGCAAGGGGGATGGCTTGTTTTCCAAATGGATTTAAAAACTACTTTCCTCATTGGGAACCTTGAGGAGGAGGTAAATAGAGAATAGCTACCTCAGTTCGTGGTTCTCAATTTCAAAAGCAAAGCTTGCAGGTCACAAAAGGCACTCTATGGACTGAAATAGGCCACATGAGCTTGGTACAGAGGTTTAATGCTTAATTTGTGAGTATTGGTCTCTTAAGTTGTGAGTATTGGTCTCTTACACAAGTTTTCAAATTCAATTTTGTATGCCTTTTATGAGAATGGGGCTCATGTATTATTGTTTGAGGATTGAGGTTTGGCATTTTCATCTCTCAACAGAAATATACAGGTGAGATACTTAAGGTATTTGGCATGACCGAATGCAATGTAGAGTTGGAAGCCTAATGGAGGTGGATTTCAAGCTATCAACCATCAAAGACACTTCAGACCTTGTTGATGAGACCGTTAGTGGATTTTGTGACTCAAATTGAGCGGGTGATTCAGACACATGCACTCAGTAAATAGGGCATTATTTTTCTCTTAGTAAAAAATGCACTTCCTGGATTAGTAAGAACATCCCACCTCATATTGTATTATCTAGGACATCAGCTAGCTCATATTTGTATAGCCCCATTATGAGGACTAGCCATCATGGACACAGTTTATCATCAGTCTCAATGTGAGTTTACCCCCTAGCTTCTACTAGCATACATCCTTCATCTTAGCATTTCTAGATCGGCCTCGAAGCTTGCTTCACAAGAGCACAAGGGTGTGAGGTTTTGCCATCTATTGTATCAGTTATAATATTCTTCTATATCTTTGTTATTGTGCAATTTGAGTTTTAAAGTTTTGTCATGTAAGATCCTACTTCTTGTGAGTGTTCTCTTGTATACACCGCATGTTGTATCCTCTTACACAAAACTAAATAATATTAAATGAACAAATTAATTGTGTAAGGATACTAGAATAGTCTATTAATGTAGGACTTTAATGCATTGTAATAATGTATCTACTATTCATGAACTATAAGAAGGGGTGAATTCGTTTTTCAATGAATAAAGCTCATCAAGGGTCTTTTGATTATACATGATAAATTGCTTGCATGCATACCATCTCACATGAAGATCTAATGTACTTATAAGCATGCTTGTTTTGCATGTATCCCATCTGACTTGAAGATCTAATGTAGGGACTCATTTGTATACATGCAACCAATCCACACAAGGCAAGAAAGAGTACACCAGAGTTAAAAAATGGACGTCCACTCAAAATATCTTAACAAAGACAAAATGTGTAGAATAGGTGGGTTTAGAGTTTTTCTATTTCCTAATCTATGATTCGCACTCAAAATCACACATATTATCTCACATGAAGATATAATGCATGATGACAAAATCTATAAGTTATATAACACAAATTAAGTGAAGTGTTATGCATGCACACAATCTAGAATGTTCACACTGCCTCATATAAATACAAAATGTTCACGGTGCCTCATATAAAGATAAAATGACTAGATGAAAAGAACATGATGTAGTCCAAGACATGTTCTAAAATGTTCACATTGCCTCATGCAGTGTGATAAATATTTGTACCAAACCAAAAGAAGAGCATTCAATGGATAAGATCTAGAACATTCCTCAAATGGAGCTAGAACATTTACACTAAACCACAACAAGAAAAATATATTGAATGTTAGAATCTTGAATGTTCACACTGCCTTGTATAGAGATAAAATGGGCACACTATACTAAAATAACATAAATACAAATGGAAAGAAACTTTTACAGACAAGGAGCATGCATATCCTAGACTTGCATATAGAGATAAAATGGGCACACTAGACTAAAACAACACAAATACATATGGAAAGAAACATTTACATTAGGTAAACTAAAATATTAGAAAAAACAACATGCATATTCAAGAATGTTCACATTACCTTATAAAGAGATAAAATGGGCACATGAGACTAAAACAAATGGAAAGAAAAAGAAGGATCTAAATGTTCACATTGTCTCATGCTAAAAAAAATGTGCCCATTGAGCAACACACACACGTACATGAAAAAAAAAAAGATTAACCTAAAGGAACAATATCAATAAGATTTGCTCTCTCTCTCTCCACCGTCAGTCGTATATGCCCTCGTGTTGCATTCTACCGACGTTAATACCTCTCTCTCTCTCTCTCTCTCTCTCTCTCTCTCTCTCTCTCTCTCTCTCTCTCTTGCTTGGTTGTATTTTGTTTTATCCAAAAAGCATAGAATAGTAAAATTCCATACATAAAATCATTCCTACAAAGAAAAAAACTTTCATATGAAAGAGAACTTTTGAAAGATATTCCTTCCTATCCTTATGTTCTTTGGTTTCTATGGTTACAACTTTAGTTTCTAAAAATTGGGATAATTCTAAAGACAATTTTTCTCTTGGAATTTGCAATTGTCTAATGCATGTTGTCTTGTACTTCTTTACTATATTCCAAATGTCCTTCTCTTGGTTAATCTCTAGTCTTATGGTATGGTGTGTAATATCATAAGGTGCTCCTTGAATTTACAAAGATTTTCCTTGAGTAATAGGTTCACACTTTAGATTTGGAGAGAGAGAGAGAGAGAGATGCCTTTGTTTTTTGCCATAAATCTATTATTGCAAGAAGATAGACATTACATATAAATTCTTTAAGTCATAACCATGCTAAGACTCTAAAGGAAGACTTTGATTAAGATTGATATACTATTTTCTCAACTCCATTTAAATCATTGTTTCCTTTCCAATGTTTATACTCAAAATTCTAAAGGGAAAAATTTGGCATGAGTTTAGTTAATAATCTACTAATGCATGTAACAAAGACATGTTTCTCCTCACAAAGACATCATAACTTTAATGAGAAATACTTACTTTGGCCACAAGATGGTGTCATGAACTTTTAAAACTTATAGTTAATGTCCACAAGAGAGACTTAAATACTAGATTATAGTGACGTGCTAGTAAGCTCTTTTCACAAGAGAGACTTAAATACTAGATTATAGTGACGTGCTAGTAAGCTCTTTTCACATCATCATAATGTAGCCTCCTTTTTATGTATGATCATGCTTCATTTATTATTGGCCTCACACTAGTCCACAACAATAAGTTGGCCTCCTCATTCATTTAACATTGTCACCTGATGGATAATCTTTATATCAATCTTTAAAATTGTCACTTAATGTAGCCTCCTTTTTATGTATGATCATGCTTCGTTTATTATTGGCCTCACACTAGTCCACAACAATAAGTTGGCCTCCTCATTCATTTAACATTGTCACCTGATGGATAATCTTTATATCAATCTTTAAAATTGTCACTTAATGGGGATAATCTTTATATCAATCCTTATGTAGACTTATGACCCTATTGTAATACTTTACCAATACTTAAAGGTTGTGATTCAAACTTCATTAGACTTTTTCAATTCTTATCATTTTATTTTGAAGTCTCATAGTGCCTTTGAAAATTTTTGTAGAATAAAAAGGATTGTGTTCATTTCCTTCTTATTTTTTATTTCTAGTGTGATTTTTTGGCCCACACCCACCATGATAGAAAAAGAGTTTAATTTTCCAATACTTTTTATGGTTAATCTACACCGCAAGCCTTCAATTTACACATTTTTCCAATACTTTTTATGGTTAATCTACACTGCAAGCCTTCAATTTCCACATTTTTCTAATTTTTATTTGAGTGTGCATGATTAATGTTGATCTGTGTAATTTATAGGGTATAAGTTCTTACATCACCTACTTTTTGGAGTGTCAAGTTTAGTGTGTAAGAAGGTGCATTTACTTTCCAAGATGTGTTATGGTGGCGTGATGCTCAAACAATATCCAAATAGTATGGGAAACATTAAAGTTTAAATTTTGCTAGCAACTAGCTTTCGTAAATGTAAGTTACATAGTTCCCCAATTATTTGGATGTTGGTTCAACATGTTGTCCTTCGAGGAGGTTTCTTACCACTATTTAATGAATATAAAAGAAGTATATGCCTTGCAAGCATCACATTATGTAGTTGCTTTTGGACTAGAAGAGTGCATGGGTGGTTTTTAAAAGGAGTTGCACCTTGTAATGCCGTGTCAATAGGGAAGTGCATGCTACAATCATGGATGTTATCTTTGGAAGTTTGAGTAGTCCTTTGTTGACATTGAGTATTGGGACAACAGTGAAAAAGAAGATGGGTGTTGAGTAAAAGGTATCTCATTTCAAGGGGCACAACTTCAAGGTAGTGAGATAGAGGTGTGTCACCTTAGCTTTTAGCCCATTGGGAAATTAAAATGGTCAGTTAAGGTCTCCTTGAAAAGATATTGAGTGAATTTTTAACAATGTACCAAGAATTTTTAACAATGTACCAAGAGTGGAACTTTGGTAAAATGGGCACTTTTTTTCTTCAAGTTGCCTCCTTGGTTGAATACAAAGAGGAACCATCTACAATGCTTCCTCAGACAATGCTTGAAGGGAAGAGGAGGGAGGAAAAGTGGGAGGAAGGTCACCAGAAATGGGGTGACATGGTATGGGCCTAGATATGGCATGATTTGGTGTGAATAATAATCAAAACAAGATGTCTTTTCTTATTGAATAATTGGAGCAATGATGTGCATGAAATGACATATGGAAGTGTTTGCCAGCCTGCATTAGGTCCTTTTTGTAAATTTCTTTGTAAATTTCTTTTTAAGTAAAAAAGAGACCCTAGTGCTAAGTGGGAACAAGGGGGCATATTGGGGAAGGTAATAAAGGTAGGTGAGAAAAATCATGTGTGAGGTAAAATACATCTATGTGAGGAGGTGGTGGAAGTGGTCAAGTGGGCATTTTTGTGCATGTGAAAAAGTCATCATGTGGGTAGTGGGAAGTTGCAATCAAGGGGGGACCCTCTCTTTTGCAAAAAAGAAAGGAAAAATGGGGCCTTTCAACTTTTGGAGTGGTATAGAAACAGTATTATCTTTTTCCTTTTTTTTTCCCCTTTTTTTATTTATTCGAGAAGACCTTAAGAACATGATGGAAGCCTGAAGGCTGGCTTCTATATAGGGTGGTGGTGAAGGCTTCATTCTCTGTGGTGACCTACTTTGCTCCTTTGGATTGGTTTGTGCTTAACCTTTGTGAGCTCTCCCCCTTGCTCTGTTGAGAGAGAGAGAGAGAGAGGTGTTGCTCTCCCCCTTGCTCTGTTGAGAGAGAGAGAGAGAGAGAGGTGTTGCTCTCCCCCTTGCTCTGTTGAGAGAGAGAGAGAGAGAGAGAGAGAGAGAGGTGTATGTGTGTGTGTGTGTGTGTGTGTGTGTGTGTATTGGGCTCTAGTTTACAATATAGATCTATCAACATAAATGGCAACTCAAGTATCTCCTCCTTTGACCTCCTCACTTAACCCCAATGCTGCCCTCTTCATACCATCATCTCTGCAAGTGATCAACATAGATGATGATGAAGTCATGCCGGAATGGGATGTGGATGACTTCTCCCCAGAGTGGTGGAACCTCGTCGAAACCTCACCCGAGTTCTGTGAGTTCTGGCTTCAAGGCTATGAGGCCAGTGATATGGAGGACCTGCACCTGTTCCAGCAAAACGAAGACATCTTTGAAGATGGCACTGTTGACCTTAACGCAGATGAAAACTAATCAACCAAGTTAATCTCTGTTATTATATTAACCTAAGCTCAAAAGGAACCCCCCCAGGTTTTGAGGTTTTCTATTGATTATGTATATCACAGAGCCCTTCAAGGCATTGTATATGTGTAGTTTTATAAAATTGCCTTGGCAGCCGGGTGCAAAGACACCCAATTGCATGTGCTACCTTTCTAAGAAGCTAGATCTGAACTCTAGCATGTCATGTTATGTATTTTACAACAATAGCATATCACGGTTGTAACATCTATGTATTATGATTCTCAATTGCAATCTATCTAAGTGTCTCAGAACAATCCTTTTTTTCTCTAAGGTTAGGTGCCAAAAATCAAACCATTTACAATCCTTTTTTCCTCTAAGGTTAATTATATGTAGGTGCCAAAAATCAAACCTTGGACTTGTGCCTTGTTAGGCCAAGACATTACCACTCGAGCTAGAACCTGGTGGCAATCCTTACATCCTTGATACTTGCTCATTGACTTGGATTAATTACATGTAGGTGCTAGGATTCGAACCTTGGACTTGTGCATCGGTAGGCCAAGACAATACCACTCGAGCTAAACCTGGTGACAATCCTTACCTCCTGAAGTCCTTGGTACATGTTCATTGAGCTAGAACCTGGTGACATTACCACTCGACCTAGAACCTGGTGACATTACCACTCAAGCTAGAACCTGGTGGCAATCCTTACATCCTTAAGTCCTTGGTACATGCTCATTGACTTGGATTAATTATATGTAGGTGCCAAGATTTGAACCTTGGACTTGTACACTAGTAAGCCAAGACAATAAAACTCGAGCTAGAACCCGGTGACAATTCTTACATTGTTAAGTCATTGGTGACTTAGATGAAGTATATCTAGGTGCCAAAATTTGAATCTTGGACTTGTGCGTCGGTAGGCCAAGACTACACCACTCCAGCGTCCTTGGTACATGCTCATTCATGTGGATTAATTATATGTAGGTGCTAGGATTCAAACCTTGGCCATGGTCTCTACTCCATGTGTGTGGTGGTGCTAGCATAGCAGATAACACAGCAAGCTTGGCTAGGCTGGGCTTCTTCCTTTTCAAAATGAGGTGTCATTGGTATGTTGATCAGGTAGAAGGGGAGTGTCTTCTCGCTTCGAGAGGGTCAGGGAAAGATAATGATGATGATGTGATAACTTTCCCTATTTTTCAATCTTTTACTATCTCAATTCCACAGCCTTGTTAATTTGTTTGATTGCATGGGTTTCATTTACTTGCTGCAATTTTTATACCCCAATCTTACCTGGGTCTAGTGTTCACATAACCTGCCATGGGGTATGGTTTTCACACGTCAGTAATAAACTATCTTTAAAAATTAGAACCCTTTCAATAGTTTTATAGCACAAAAATCTGCATATTTTAAGAGCAAACCTGTCAAATTTTAAGGTTTAGTCTGTTGAAGTGTTAATACAAGTGCAACCTTAAGGAGAGGACCTTGTGCTGGATGCCAACAAACTCAGGGAGTTGACAGACACAAAGCAGACTCAAAACTGATGGTTGGGCAGGCATAACATGAAACAGATGGAGGAGACGCTCTGCCACTCCCCACCCATTGTAGGATTCTATCAGAAGCTTTTTCACAGGCGGCATTGATGCATAAAGATCCCCATGAAGAGCTGCCTTGAAAAATACTGGCATATTGGCACTGCCCATCTCTTTCAAAGAGGCCACAACACTCACCCAACAGGCTTTCCATATATGCCAGCTAGTTTTGGGGGTTGTGGCCTACCAATGCTCAAACAAACATTCTTCCCCCTTGCAAGTATTATCCCAAATTTTAACCCAAGGGTTTCAACCCCCCCTCTTCACCCCCCAAAAAAAGGAAAAAGCAAGCCTCGAAAGTGATGATTAGGCTCGTGATGGAGGCTGAACCTAACAGCTTTGTAAGGGGCCATTTCAACCCATTCTAATAAAGGATGTGCCATTCGTTTGCATCCATTGGAAGACCCATACAGCGAGCTGGTTTCAGCTCCCAGTAGACGCATACACTTAAAAAATCTGTTGTATAAGCAGATTCACATCTCTTACAACCTACACAATCTTCTGTTTGGTGTCACTCTTTTTTATGTGCCATTTATGGTGCTACAGTGGAAAACTCTCTATTTCAAGATGGTGAGGGTGCAAACACATTTCGCACGTTCAACCCAGCTCAATCCAAAGTGACTCTTAACTGTAAGTGCGTAGATGAGGGACGAGACCAGCTACTCCACCTCACATCCATAAAACAGTTCCTGACACGAATAACATGAAGAAGTGTAACCAGCAGTTGTTGGAGAAACCAGCTTTTCTCTCAGTGTCAGTGTCAGCCCAGCAAAGCAATTGAGATGAAGCTGAAACTACAATCATATCAAGGACAACTAGGACTCAACGTCTACATTCTTCCGCAAGCGCCCTGCCCCAAAGCATTGGATGAAACCATGCCATTGCCAGCCCGGGCTCCTTGTCACATGCACACCCATGCCATGGCATAAATCTCAGCATATTCCCTGGTTTAAACTTTAGACAGCATTTAGGGCATTAGCAAGGCTAGGATATGGTCTTATGAGCAGTCGGCAGCAGTATGGGCATGGACGGCAGCATGAACAGTATCAAGGTCACACGTGAACACTTAATGCTGAATTTATTAGGTTGTGGACATATAAACAGGCCGACAGCCCCTACAGCTGGCCGACCAGCTCTACCCAGGCCTATATAAGTATCAAGCATCAGTTTTAGAAATCATCTATTCCCTCTTTTGGGCTTAGGTCATCATGCAGGTAGTAGAAGTGCATCAGCCACCTTTTGGGCAGGCCAAAGGCCTCACGAAGTTGTAAAGTCGTACATCTTTTTGTACCACAGTAATATACGGTATACCAACAGCCATCTCTCTCTCTCTTTCTCTCTCTCTCTCTCTCTAATCATTTCATTAAGCATCTACAAGTGTTCCATAATCAAGCTTCCAGCTGGATCACAGCAGAAGGCAAGCTCATCAACAACTGGTGGATAGCATTAGATGTGTGGAGTGAGATATTGTTGTGGCCCATGTCCCACGCACCCTCCTTTACTGCATGACCCAGCCACTTATCCACCCTCCCTCACGTACTGCATCGCACATGGATGAAACCATCGCCCGTGTCTTGATCTTTTGGTGGTGGGGTGACTAGACTACATTGTTTTAGCATCAGGCTCAACCACTAAGCACGGTGTCCCAAGAAGTTGTACAGATCCATCACGAAAATGCAACCAAGGTAACAGACGGAGTGGCCTACAACAAGTGAAGCTGGAGGAAACCATTCTCTAGGAGTATGTACTCAGAACCAGTACATTGGTTGGCTCTCGGATTAGTTCCAAAGGCCTAACAACAGGCATGATTAGTTTTGGCATGTGACCCACCGCTGTGTTAAGGGAAAGGGATAGCAAGCATAGGGACACCAGTGTAACAAATGCTTGGCTCTTCAACAAGACTTGAAGTGGAGTTCAGAAGTGGACGATGTTCAATCAGAGTGTCAAAGTCTAGCAGTAAGGGATAGCAAGCATGGGGACAGCAGTGGAACAGATGCTCAGCTTTTCATTAAGACTTGGAGTTCAGAAGTGGATGGTGTTCAATCAGAGTGTCAAAGTCTAGCAATCAAAGCAGTAAGTCAAAGTCAATAGTCCAAGGAAAAAGGAAGGATGCCACCCCGTCATCAAGTTTAACAGGAGGGGACGTCACGTGCACACCCATGCCATGGCATAAATCCCTCGTTTAGACAACATTTAGGGCATTAGCAAGGCTAGGATATGGTCTTATGAGCAGTCGGCAGCAGTGTCGGCATATTCGGCAGCATGAACAGTATCAAGGTAAGACGTGTGAACATTTAATGCTGAATTTATAAGGTTGTGGACATATAAACAGGCCGACAGCCCCTACATCTGGCTGACCAGCTCTACCTAGGCCTATATAAGCGTTAGGCATCATTTGTAGAGATCATCTATTCCCTCTTTTGGGCTTAGGTCATCATGTAGGTAGTAGAAGTGCATCAACCACCTTTTGGACAGGCCAAAGGCCTCATAAAGTTGTAAAGTCGTACATCTTTTTTGTACCATAGTAACATCCTGAATACCATTAGCCATCTCTCTCTCTCTCTCTCTCTCTCTCTCTCTCTCATCATTTCATTAAGCATTTACAGGTATTCCATAATCAGGCTTAGGGCTGGATGATAGAGGCAGGCTTCCACGCATGCAACAATCCTTGTGAACTCAATCAGGCTGATCCAACAACCTCGATGCTGCAACCTCCTGTCCATCCAACCTGTGAGAATCAGCCTAACATGTGATGTAAGACAAAGGAAGAAAGTGATCACTTTGCCTGGGCAGTGTTTGTCCCAGAGGCAGTGCCAAAGCACTGAGCTACCAACGTCCTTATCTAAAGTGGTGTGATCTCTATGTTGGAGCTAAGGCCAGCATACCAAAAAATAGGGGTACCTGGTGGCCAGCAAAATCTGGGCACTGGTCCATTCTCCCATGATCATAGCCTATGGCTGTCACGCATCCATTCGTGAAGAGTGAGCAGGGATGCTGTAACACGCAGAAGCTCTGAGAGTCTTCTTTCAGCCCTAAACACTTGTGCAAACACAGGTATAGAGAGAGAGTATCGAGAGAGAGATATGCTGGAAATTCAGTATATTGCTATAGTACAAAAAGGTACTCTTACACACAGCCCTAGGCTGCCTTGAATAAAAGGTGAATAACACCCAAAACTGTCCCCCTATGGGACTCCTACTGACCCAAACCCCTAGAGGGTTGAATGCCTTAACAATGAGCACATGGTCCCTTTTTATAGGACCTCTCCAAGCTTGGCCAACTCCACAGTCCACAACTTCCTTTTCAGCACTGCCCGACCAGAATATTCCCTTGATTAAGATGCGCCGGCTGCAGCCTTCCTCTGTTTCAGCCGACCAATGCTGGTTCAGCCGACCCCCTGATCTGGCTCCTAACGCATGGTCTAGAAGCCCCTCCAGGCCTTGCTCTAAATCCACCTTTGTCCTCTTGTGCTCCACTTCTGGTTCTTCAAAGTCTTTATCTGGCTGCCTTTTCTGGATCAGCGTCTGAAGTTTGTCCATGGCATTGATCATGCACATGACAGATGCCACTCCTTGCAGATAGAAATTTAATAATTAGGAATGGTTTGCAAGCCCAATAGAGAGTCTTTTTGATATATCTTGGCTGCCTCTTCCATATTGGAGAAAGTGGCCCTACCCAAGCACCCAAATCTTTGAAGGTTGCTTCCTCTTGAAGGTCCTAAGATGAACTTTAGAACTTCCCAAGCTCAAGGCCACAGATTCATCATGATTCATCTTAAGCTCTCACATTAATGCTGCATGTGATGTATTCAAAGCATCCTACCTATGCACAGATTGCGAAGTGGTAATAAAAGATTATCAATGTTAAAAGATGATGACAATGCACATAACGTACAATGATTATAGAAGTTGACAAAATCTGCCTTGAGAACAAGACATGGCTGGTAGCAGCCACCAGAATAATTTGGTACAACTGCCCAAGTGAATTGAATTTATTCACTAAAAATAAATACATGATGCCAAAGAACTCAGAGCATACGGGTCAAGAAAACAGAACAATTCTGCAATGGCGATCACATCACAATCTCCGGCTTCAAAATGCTGGATCGGATTTCCTTGTGGGGTAAAACCACTCCACCATTGCTGTAAACCTCGTCAGACAGATGCACATCTTCACCCAAAACAGTCATGTTCTCCACACGAGCCCACTGCCCAACAGTAGAATGCCACCCAACTATGCTCCCAGAGATGCATGCATGCTTCTTCACCCTCACACCTCGCATAATGGTGCATCGTGACAGACGTACCCCAGCCTCAATTACACAATTTTGCCCTATAGACACGTCGGGTCCAATAAGGCACCCCTCCCCTATCTGCGCACTCTCATCCACAAGCACATTCCCGACCACATTTGCTCCCTTCATTAGCTTTTCTGGATGATTTTTCCTCAATGAATCCAAGTAGAGGTGTAGCCCGGTTATGTAATCTCTGGGTTGCCCCACATCCATCCAGAACCCCGGCAGGACCATTGCATAGAGCTTGTTCTCCAGCGCAATCTTTGGGAACACTTCCTTCTCAATTGATGTGGGTCTCAACTCAATCCTGTCCAGCACATCGGGATTCAGTAGGTATATCCCAGCATTGATCTTGTTTCCCACAAAGGTTTGTGGCTTCTCCACAAACCTTTGCACCTGACCTGATGCCTCATCCATAACCACTACTCCATACTTCGAGGGCTCATCCACCTGACGTGGAACCATGCAAGTAAGTTATGAGTTACTGAACTAATTATGGCACATTTCACATCATGATTGAAATGACGACTATTGCAGAGTTTATACCTTTGTGACCATGATGGACGCTTCGCCTCCATGTGACTTGTGGAACGCCACCATTTGTTTGAGTGGATACTCGCTGATAACATCACTGTTGAGCACAAAGAATGGGTCACCAGATCCATCTATGAGCTTGTCTCTTGCCAGTGCCAATGGACCTGCTGTGCCCATTGGCTCATACTCCCGAGAACACACGATTTTGATGCCGAGTTTCACTTCAAATTCCTTCAGAAAGCCCAGCATAACCTGTATTCCCAGGTCAATCAAAACATGTTGTTTAGCGCTCCGTGATTATGCCTCTGTATATCATGATTACCTCAAGCCCTTAACAGCAACTCAACCACCCATTAAGCCACAAGCCTCTCATGGCAAGAAAGAGGCCCTCGAAAGGTCAAGCATCCCATACAAGACGAGGTTTGCAGAAGTGCCTTAACTGCATGTCATGTGAATAATAAGAGACTCTGGACAAGGATCTAATGAGCACTAAAGCGGGGAAGGCATCTTACCATTGGTTCCCTTCGTGAGCTCTTCTTGGGGTCCGCAGCCTAAGCTTGCCCTTCCCCCTGAGAATACATGTGAACCAATCTTTTCAAATCTTGTTGCAGGTGGCCTTACAGAGATACGGCACATCTATTGAGGACCAATCTTGTAAGAATGGAAACTTGGCACCTCCCTCATTGTGACTAAATGACCGTTTCCCACAGATTGATTGAGAGACTGATGACACCACCCACAAGACCACCCAGTCAGAGCTCGGATTTGAGGCACACAGTTGCGATCAAACAAGAACCATCCTTAGTTGGATCACAACTCAAGGGCACCAACTTTGGGTCGACCTTTCTATCCAATCTTAGCTAAATTGTTCAAAATGGGATCTGGGTTTATGAAGCTCGATCAAGAAAAGCTCCTCCATAATTCCCCTAAGGTCATATGCTACGGGGCATGCACAGTCCAATGGTGAAAGCACGTGCGAAAATACGAACCCCAGTGTGTGATTAATCACAGCTAGGACAACTCTTCAAAGATAAATCTCTGCAGAGAAAATTCCCCTTTCGAGAGTACCTCAGGCTGGTAATTGATTGCCAGCACCACTTCTTCTACGCCAATTGCTCGAAGGGCCTCGATCTGCCAGCAAACAGAGCCAAACAGAAAAATGAAAATTGCCAACAAGTGGGCTAAATTTGGGGGAATCGATGGCAACGCTAGATTTGGGGCAGCAGAGAGTTTTACCTGATGGAGGATCATGGGCTTGTTGGCGAAATCCACAAGAGGTTTGGGCAAGCTCAGCGTGAGGGGGCGGAGCCTGGTCCCAAAACCACCTACCAAGATGAGGGCCTTCATGGTGGTGGGGGGGCGGGGAGGGAGTTGTGTGTGTGTGTGTGTGTGTGTGTGTGTGTTAGAGAGAGAGAGAGAGATGGGGGAGCGTAAAAGAGAGAGAGAGAGAGAGAGAGAGACGATGGAACCGATGGCTTCACGCTCCCTCGCTTTATAACGGCGATGTTAAAAATGGTGGTCTGAATTTTTCACAACCTTGTTCTAGTCGCGTCACACAACGGGCGGCCGCCCATGTGAAATCTATTGTGCTATTATGTAGCACTATTGTAAAGACATTAGGTACCACATCCTATACCCTGTTTCATTCAATTGGTTATGCTACATTCAATTGGTTATGCTACATTCCTAAGGGTTTCCTTATCGAAACCCCCTCGCACTTGAGTAACGAGGCCTTCGCCTTTCACTACATCTAAATGGCAAAGTTGAGAACAAGGTTGCTTTTTCACCTAGCGTCATGCCCATTTTTGGGTATTTTGATTGTAAAATACAACCACTTATTTTGAGTGACCATCAAAAAATAAAGTAAATTATGAAAAAAAGGGCATTATTTCTAGTAAACCAATCATTCTGAAGGGTGATGTAGCCCGTCAAAAAATCATCCTTGGTTGAGAATACCAGTTCAAGGTGCCTTTCATGCTTTCCATTTCATCAATGACCGGGTCCCTTGTGGGAAGTAGCCCTTACACCTCTTTGATTTTCAATCCGATGGGGTACTAGATGCCACCCACTAGCATGACTTTGCAATTTGGGCCATGACACTTAGCATGTCAACAAGGATGTTATCCTCGCACAAGCCACAAGTGGCATGGTGCAAGCTAGTGGCCAGGCTTTACAAAGGTTGAATGCACATGCGTGAAGGTGTAGGTGCTACAAACCAAAGTTCGGAGGAGTTGACGGATGAAGAAGAACATGTTAAAGTTAAGGGCCCCTGTGCTTAGTATATCTACATTGATGCCATTACCTTGTAAGCATCTTGGCTACCGTTACCTTTGTCCATCACATCTAAGTGTGTAAACAAGTCACTTTCAAGTGTATTAAAAGATTGTGCAACTACAAAAGTAGACCATTCCAAGTGCGTAAAAGCTTCTTTTTCTTTTACTTATTTTGTATTTAATTTAACATAATCTATCTAATAATAAAAGAAAAGATAGGGCAATTGTAGATCAAATATGAATCATTTAATTTAGAGATTTGATCTAAATCATTACAAGAAATTCACCACAAAGTCAAAGTATACAAAGGGGGGAAGGTCGACGCCCTTGCCCTCCTGGGATGCCCCCCCCCTCCCCCCATAAAAAATAAAAAATCCACAAAGGGGTGAGATAAATGTGTGTTGTACCTCCTTTAATAATTAAAAGAATATACCACACAAAACAAAATATACCACAAGAGATATATGTGTGTTGTACCTCCTCACATAATTAAAAGAATATACCACACAAAACAAAATAAGTGTTTTTCTTACTTCAACTTACAATTAAACCATCCTAGTTGGGTGCAAGCTCCATCTAAGTCTTGATGTTAAATGCCCAAGTGTGGTTTCTAGGGAATTTATATTGCTATGGTATGCATGAGTGAAAAAAAGAAACTTGTTACATGCATATTTGTTTTGATAATAACATACCAACACCATTGTTTAATTATGGACGAACATCATGCAACCAATATGGGGTTCAAGAATTACTATTCACATTATGGACTAGTAGTTTAACAAATAGTTGGGCACATAACTGATCACTTTTGAAGGTCTCATGCCCTTATAATAATCATCTTTTATGGTTTTATTGGACGACTCTCCTCTCCAATGGCCGACTGCTAACCCTTTAAATACTTGCTTTAGTTGCCTTGTATTAGAGAGGTTGCAATTGGTTAGACCTTTTCATGTGGTGACAATAGACATTTAAACCCTTCTCTCTCTCTCTCTCTCTCTCTCTCTCTCTCTCTCTCTCTCTCTCTCTCACACACACACACACACACACACACACACACACACACACACATGCATGCACCCACCACACATTCATGTATCCCTCATGCATATTATGTCCTTGTACACATGTACTCTCTTATCTCAAGTTCACTTTCTACCAGGATGGGATTCTCAAAATTTTAGATTCAATGTCTCCCATAACAATATGAGTAGCCTTTCCTCATTCCCAAACCCCCCACATCCCTTGATCTTTAGGCAACCATTAAGTTTTTGTTCCTTCACTCTCACACCTACAACTTCTGGTATGCATTTACAAAAGGAATCCTTTAGTGAAATTTTAAAAAGTTCCTACTTAAGAGTTCAAGATGATAAAGAAACCCTTGCCCATGATTGCCCACAAAAAGAAATGTTTGAAATTCATGATTTACCTTTGTCCATTTTTTTAAACAAAGATTTTCTAAAACTTCAAATAAACTTGTGAGCTCTATCTCTCTCTCCCATGGATTTGGACAAGGCCCCTTTCGCCATTTCTCTTTTTGTCTTCATTCCTTTTTTACAACAACTTCCATAAATCCAAACCTTATCAATATAAGGTAAGATGGGCTTATTTGAAATTCTTCTCTTATTAGGACTTCATTTTCCAAATACACCATTGAAACTTTGTATAGATTTTTTTTTTTGTAATATATGTGTAATAATCTACCCTCTTAATAATATATTATATACCTTATAAAAAAATGTATGGTGTCTTCTCTCTTTTAAATACATGGCAATGCCATGGAATTAATCCACGTTAAAAAATGTATGGTTTCTTCTCTCTTTTAAATACATGGCAATGCCATGGAGTTAATCCACGTTAAAAATTGCATGCTTATATGAAAAATATGATGCATAGCCAAAAATCACAAACCTTAAAGGAAGCAAACCACTTAAAAAGCTTATGATCTATTAATTTTATTATGAGAGAACCATCGAAAAGTTACTGTCCATGTTGTAGATGATGTTGATGAAGTATTCCTCTATGCTTTAGAACTCTTGTAGAAGACCTTTAATGAGTGGTATGATAAAGTTATAGGTTCAAGTCATCTTGTGGAGCATAGGAGAGTGTCCTCTTAATGAAGAAAATGTTGAATGCATATTGGTTATAGCATAGGATTTTTTATTAAAAAAACACTAACTATATGGGCTGTTATTGCATGGTAATCTTCATGAGATAAAATGTTGATTATGGAGTGGTCACGTCATATAAAAACGCATCATATGATGATGTGATAAAGTAGGTCTGAGACTAGCTATAAGGGTGATTATAGGGGCTACATCAAGTTTAGTCATATGAGAAGGTTCCTACATGGGCTGGTTCGTATATCCTACACCATAAAGGTAAACCATTACCCTCCACCCCTATGAGTTAAATCCTCAATGCAAAATTTCCCATGATTCTTCTTTCATAGAAAGAGCAAGTTCCTTCTATCACCCACTCACATGCCACATCACGATCACAATTCCCATGATTCTTCCTCTATTACCCACTCACATGCCATATCACCATCACCATTCCCAACCCAACCTTGCCTATTATAAATCTACACATAACATGTACTCCCAACATCCAATTTTAAAAATGGAGAGGAGCCACTTAACTGGAATGGGTCCTCTCCATTCCCTTGGTAATATTAGATGTAGATAAATCTCTTCAATATCTTTTGTCTCATTTATTCATTTAAATTCAAATGGCTTTGTTCGATTTTTATTGCCATTCTTCTATGTGTCATGATTTTGGACATCTGAAAGAATAAACTTGTGTGTGATTTCTAAGATTTTATTTTATTGATTTACTACATTATTTTCAAGCCTAGTGTTATTTAAAAAGTTTATTTTATTGATTTACTACATTATTTTTAAGCCTAGTGTTATTTAAAAAGTTTATTTTAAAAAAAGAAGAAGAGAGATTGATTAGCTCTTACTAGGAATATAGTTTGATTGATTAGATCTTCTACACATGGTTTTGGACATGTGAATAAACTTATGTGCAAGTTCAAAGTTTGTATTTTATTGATTTTTACATACTTTTCAAGTCTAGTGTCATTTTTAAAAAATTTACACCTTTTTAAAAATCAAGGTTGATCAGGTCTTACTAGGATTATAGTGGTTATTCACCTTTTTGAAACTTTATCAGTTATAAAATTCATATGGGTATAATGAAATACCCTCAATCATTAAATCATTTCAACACATACAAGATATGGTAGCTTGTCACATGGCGGTGTGTCAAAGAAGGTCTTAGATCGCTAGGCTATGAGATTTATAAGTCCAAAATATGTTGTATATAATTTTGTACTTCAAGTATCATTGTTTCATTTATATGTCCCTTGATAGCCTCCTTTTAATGCACACCATTACTTTTTGTGTTAAGTTGTACTTATAAACTTCAACCACCAAAAGTAGCACCAATTTTCATAAAAGATTTTTGTAGCCTCTTCTTTTTTATATCAAGGAGTTAAGGATTTGTATATAAGCTCTTCAATAGCATGTCCTTATCTCAAATAATAACTTTTGGTGGCTTGCCTTCTCCTAAAGGAGTTGCACCTATGCTCTCTTGAATAGCATGATTTGTCTTTAGAAATTGCTTTTGAATTGATAAATATAATTTTGCTATTAATAGTGACATTCATTGATAAGTTATCATAATATTGTCTAATCTATGTTCTTTCTTTATTTTGCAATTAGACCTAGTAGCTGTGTGTGTAAAGTAATATCTTTATCATCTAAGCTATAAGTGCTACAAACAAGGATTAAAGTGATTGATGTATCATTGTACTAATGTGCAAGTGAAGATAGAAACTTTTACATTATATCAGAAGTTTAAACCTTTAAAGAATTCTTTATACAAATGTAAATGCCATCTCTTTCACATCGTTAAGAGCCTAAATGAACATATAGCGAAAGTTGTTTGAGTACTTGATCGATTTCATAATAGAAACTTAAATCTACAAAAAATAGCTCGATTCATGCGAGAGTGCATATTATTTAAGTGTTATGGGCTACCACACCTCCAAGAGGGAACTCAACATATTCACTTGAAGAATGAGCAATAGATCACAACTGTCGTAGGGCATTTACCAATGCTTCGAACTTGAGTCCCTTGAGGCCTCCAAGCTCGCTTGTTAAGCTCCAACCTCTAAGCTCCACCTCCACACTGTCACCGTAGAGTCGCTCGCACCGTCGCATAAGGCAATCACTCTCTCTCTCACTCTTCCACACAAGCATGAATCACACAAGCATAGAAGAGGAACAATGCTAGAATGCTCTCTCTCTCTCTCTCTCTCTCTCTCTCTCTCTCTCTCTCTCTCTCAAGATACAAGGGAGAGCTCTCTATAGCACAAAGGGGGTTTTATCTTTTCATTATGAGAAAATGCCTTATATACATTTGGCCCTTATTCACACTTGGGCACCCAAAACTTACTTACTAGGCCTTGGGTGGCCAATATCTTATAATGTACAACTTTTATAGTGTCGTTTCATGACACTTATTAATGTCCTCAATTGGAGGATCATGTTTGTTAATCCAAAACAGGATTATCCCCCCTTCCTAATGTAGGTTCTGTCCGCAGAACCTATTACCGAGGTCTAAAGACCTGGTCACCGAACTCATGTTGGTAGAAGTTCCTTCTAGATTGGAGCTTTTTGAGCGTGCGTCAGAATGCTGAGTGTGATCTCCAGAATCCTGTATCCACCATGTCTTCGTCGAAAGTGATATACATGTAGCCTGGAAGACATCGCAGTCGGTAGTAGTAAAGCATGATACCTTTGTCGGATGGCCCTTGGTTCATGTCGAACTTTAGGTGTTCTGCTTCATATCCATCATAGGGCTCCTTTGGTTGGTCTATCAGCACCACCACCAATTTTAAAAATCTGATGCTAGCCACAATTGCGGGGTCTGGAATTCTATGCCATGCCCTTATCCATGTAAGCATTTGTTGTCTTTTCTCCTTAATCTTTGCAAATGTTGCTAGTAAGAAAATTGGGAAGTTGTAGCAAACATGTGAGTCGTGCCTTTTGGCTTCCTGAAATTCCAACGGTGTCCATCTTCTTTTAACTGGCATGTATAGAGGATCTACCCACAGTGTTGGTGGCGCGCCCATATACACTTGGTTGTATTTCGGAATTGCCAGGTACTCCTTCTGCCAATCTGGTTGTATGCCAAAGTCTTCTAGTCTGGGGTGCTCTTCATTGGTGACTATGGTGGCGTAGCCACCTCTTGTGTACACAGGGTTTACTTTCCTCCACCTTTGGAAACAGTAGCTGATCATGAATGTAACGATCCGTATCTCCAACAGATCAACTAACTGAGGGTTTGCCCAGCTTTGTGTGTCTTGCCACATTCGCCCATAATGTACCCTCTCTAGCCAATGGAATTAGTTCTTCTAATTCATGGAGCGCAAAGAGGGTATGGCACATTGTGCTGTTTTGTCGGAGTGATTTCCGAGTAAGCCTCTGGCATGATTCGACTTGTGGACTCAAATGGAATTATCCGCATGACGACTTTGAACATTAACTTTGGCTTCAAAAGAGGGTTGCCAGCACACGAATGAAACCCTCGTACTCTGCACCTGACAAAGATTACCTATACACAATGGAGGAGGCTACAAAGGTGGAGCATTGTGCCTCAATTCAAGGTTTTATAGTGGTGCATTGCCAAGTTGTGAAGTGAACCATCGATGGTGGGAAGAAAAAAGAGACTATTTGAGAACAAAGGTAGCCTTTCTGAATAGAAGTCTACATAGAAGCTAATTTCATATAATACTTTATTTTCATTATCTTAATAAATGTGTAACATAGGTGACATGCCTTATCTCATCTACATTTGTATGCTCTTCTTCACCAAAAAATGTATTCTTAATTCATAGTGATCAATTTAAAGACTTGAACCTTGGAGAGGAGCTTGATGTGGAGCATGAACTCATTGATAATATGTATATATTTAGTTTCAATTATCTTTGTTTCTGTCCAAAATTTGTTTAATTTTGAATTCGTTTCAACATGTATGTACTTAGTTATCATTATCTTTATGTTCTTCATGTAGTTTGATTTTGAATGATAATTTATTGAATCACTAGAGTTCCTCCTGAAGATTTGGTCAAAAGAAAGGGCTCTTCTTGGAAAGGTGGTTGCCAAAGAGACCATAAGTTTTTCAAGTATATCATTTCATTTTTCAGCAAGCCTGGGGATACTATTGTGGATTTGTTCTCTAGAACTGGGACACTTGGTCTTGCAGCATCATGAATCGCAATGTGATATTGTTAGAGAAGGATGAGCGCATTTACGAGTGCCTACTAGAACCCTACTTTGCTATTTATGCATAAAAAATAAATTTTGATGAAAGTAACACTTTTATAATAAAAAAATTCTTTTATGCATCTATTTATGCATAAAAAATCAATATTGGTGAAAGTAACACTTTTATAATTTAAAAAAATCTTTTATGCATCGTTTTATGCATAAAAATCAATATTGGTGAAAGTAACACTTTTATAATAAAAAAATTCTTTTATGCATCATTTTATGCATAAAAATCAATATTGATGAAAGTATCACTTTTATAATATAAAAAAATCTTTTATGCATAAAAATCAATATTGGTGAAAGTAACACTTTTATAATAAAAAAATTCTTTTATGCATAAAAATCAATATTGGTGAAAGTAACACTTTTATAATAAAAAAATTCTTTTATTTATCATTTTATGCATAAAAATCAATATTGATGAAAGTAACACTTTTATAATTAAAAAATTTTCTTTTATGCATTATTTTATGCATAAAAATCAATATTGGTGAAAGTAACACTTTTATAATAAAAAAATTCTTTTATGCATAAAAATCAATATTGATGAAAGTAACACTTTTATAATAAAAAAAAATCTTTTATGCATCATTTTATGCATAAAAATCAATATTGGTGAAAGTAACACTTTTATAATAAAAAAATTATTTTCAATATACATCTTTCTATGCATAGATTTTAAATCTAATGAAAATCACTCTTTTATAATTAAAAAAATAACCAATATGCATCTTTCTATGCATAGAAATAAATCTAATGAAAATCATTCTTTTATAATAAAAAAATAACTAATATGCATCTTTCTATGCATAGAATTTAAATCTAATGAAAATCACTATTTTATAATAAAAAAATAACCAATATGCATCTTTCTATCCATAGAATTTAAATTTTAATGGAAATATCACTTTTATAATAAAAATATTTCTACTATGCATTTTTCTATGCCTAGAATGAAAATAACACTTTTAGAATACACAAATGGTGGGGATTACTCTTTTTGAATAATAAAAGATAAAACTTATTTCACAAAATTTAAGAAAATTTTGCCATAACCTCCTTTGTATGGCTGACCATTTGTTAATTTTTTCTATCCTCAAGTTACTTAAAAATTATCCCAAATGGTTTAAAGCATTCTAATCAAATTCCACTTTTAAAAGAGAAACAATATGAAAAGTTTAATTCTAACAATTTGATTACTTATCTAGGATAAAGAAAGGCTGAATTTAAGAATGAAGAGAGGTGGGAAGCCTTTCCAACAAGGCATAACATCATTTTTTTCATTTTAAAGAAAATAAAATTAGAAAACCATTAAAAGGAATAAAGAAAAAGTAGGATTTCTAGTTACTTGAATTTTTGTGAGCTTTCTTTTGGCTTGATGGTTTGAGGGATCTACTCTTGTTTGCAACAAGAGTGGCCACCAATTCTTTTGAAGAGGGAAAGGTCAAAAACTAATGAATTATCAATAAATTCATTGTTTTTGGCTTAGGGGAGGAGTAGAGTAACAGTGCATAAAACACTATTAAGCTTTTACAAAGGGGGAGGCTTCTATTTATAGGAAAAAGTGAGCTTCTAACCAAGCAAACTGATTCTAGAATTTTCCATATCAATTTGGTCAATTTTTGACCATTTTTTGGCCAGTTTAGCTTACTTTTTGGAACTAGACTTGAATTAGGAGAGAGGAGAGATGAAATATCTCAATATTTGAGAATTTAAAACTCCACCACACATGTGAAATAGGCGCCTCCTTCATGAGGGGGAATCCCCACTCTGAGGTGTCAAAAATTTATTTTTTTAGTATTTCCTTTGGTCCCTAGTCCACTCTTCATCTTATGTGAGTATTTAGTTATTTTTGGGGGGATTTTCTTTATTTCTTCAATTTATCTCCTCCATACATTTGGATGAATCTGATTGGCCCCTCGGAACCTTAATTTAAAATTTTCAAAAAATCTGGACCCTTAGGAGGATAAGGCCTTTTGATGAACAGATTATAATTTATTTCTAATGCACCTTCTAAAAATCTTTTTGAACTTCTGTTTCGGGGGAATTTATTTTAATAAGAAGAGATATTTTCCATCTAAAAATATCTAAAATGTGAATAATCTCTCTCTAGAATATTTTCTCTCTCTAAGCTAAAATAGGTAGAAACAAGATCTTTCATTAATCTAAAGGGGGGATTAATTACAAGGGAAGATACTGGACATCTTGAGGGGCTGGGGAAGAATCTTACACCAAGGACTCCGTTGAGAACTCCCAAAGGTAAGACTCTGAACTGGTAGCAGTCAGTTACTTTCCCATTTAGATTAAATTGAATACGATCTGTCTCATGGTGGTGAGTGAAAAGAATCTTACCATTGGCCAATTTAACTTGCATAGGTTTCCCTGATTTCTATTCTAAGACTAGCTTACGCAAGCATCTTGGGGAAATAAATGAATGAGTACTGCCTGAATCAATCAAAACCTTAAATGGCTTACCCTTATACTCAACTAGAGCATGGATGATAGAGAATTAACGATTTTGCCCTTGGTTTTTAATCGCATCATAAATCTAACCTCTTTCCTCTTCCACTACTTCTGCTATTATAACTGCTCTGGCTGCTGCAGATTGAGGTAGAACTCTTTCTCTTTGGTTACCCCAGTTCTGGGAGGGACTTTTGAGATTACTTTGAAAACAGAGGCAGATGGTTGAGCTGCTAGAGTCCTCCTAGGATTGCCCTAATTTTGGTGAGATGGACCCTGATTTGTTGACTGATATGAAGGGGCTGGTCTCTCTACACTCTAGGTCCTTGACTTCCCTGTCCTCTTGACATGGCAAGAGTCGGGCACTCTTTAAGCTGGTGACCGAAACCCTGACACCCAAAACACCTGTTCTCACTTCTAAGCTCATCCCTCTGAATCCTTGAAAAAGGTGGGGCTCCTGAGAAAGTGTTCTAAGGGAAGGGTCTTCCTTCACTTCTGAATCTCCCAGCATCTTGATTCTAATTAGGGCCTTGCTGCCTGGTGGAAAGTTTGAAGCACTTTTCCCGGGGTTTGGAACCTTTTAGAGTTTAAGGATGCAGGCTTCGGTGGGACCTTAACAACAAATGCTTTGGCAAAGTTCTTTGCCATTCTGACAGCTTCAGCCATTGATACTTGTTTGGCATTTTTCACTAAAGTGTCCAATAAGTCAATATTAGGTAATTTGGAAAAAATCTCACATTTTGGGAATCAATTACTCCATATAGTTTTGGACATATCTTAAACATACTAACTCCAAATTTGTTGGAGATCATAGATTTAGATTCTACTCTTCAAGATCTTTCCGATGATATGTCACATGAGGGGATTTTGACAAATCTAATCTACACAATTTTCTAAATTCAAGAGAGTAAACAATAAGAAGAGTTTAATTAATCACTTGGTTAATCTTTCTAGGATTAAGAAAGGTTGGAATGTAAAGAAGAGAAGGAGGTGGCCTTTTCATCAAAGGCATTGCATTTGAATTTAATTCAAGCATTTGCAAAACATAAAAATCAAGAAAACCATAGATTTTTCATTAAAATTCGTAAACAAGTAAGAAAATTAGCTTACATGGAGCTTGTAAGCTCTCCTTTGGCTTGAAGGATTGAGGGTTCTACTATTGTTTGAAGCAATAGTGGCCACCAATTCACTTTGGAGAGGACTAGGCCAAAAATAATTGAATTATTAAAAAATTCAATGTAGATGGCTCAGGACAGTAATAGTGCATAAACACCATTAAGCTTTTACAAAGGGGGAAGGCTAGGTCTATTCATTTGGTGACATCATGAGCTAAGGTGGTGAGGCTTGTTGATGTATCTTTGGTTTTCAAAGAGATGCTTGTCAAGGATCTTCTCTTTGCTTGATGAAGCATCCACATCATTGGCTTCTTGGTTCTTCAGTCTCTGCATTCTTCTACCTTGTACTCGAGTCTCGAGTTTGTTATAGTGTCCACATTTAGGCTTTTCTTTGAGTCTGCATTCACTTTTGGAAGTGTCCTTTTCTTCTGCAGTGGTAGCATTCTTTTATGCCTTTGTTTGGTGTATAATGCTTGTTCCCTTTTTGTACTTTGTGTTCCATTCTTTAGCCACTTCTCTTCTTCAAGTAGGGATGAAATACAACCCTCAAGTGTTGGTTCAAGTAAATTCTTTAGAGTGGTCATCACTAATGCACCATATTCCTCTAGCACGCTTTTTATAAGTATGGCAAGTGTATCCTTTTCACCTATCTTTACATCAATGCCATCTAACTGGGTCATGGTACTTTCCGTTTTGCTTATGAATTGTGCTAGTGACTTATGAAATTCCATCTTTAAGCCATAAAATTCTATTTTCAAATGGATTTCTTGTCTGTTAGCCTTGGAGCCAAATATTAAGTTCAACTCATCCCATGCTTGTTTTGCCATGGTTTTGGAATCAATGTGATGAATAAGGTTAGTGCCCAAGTGCAAACTAATTAATGACAACGCGTATTCATCTTTTTCAGTCCAATCCTGAGTTGGCTTAGCAGATGCATCATCCTTAATTTATTTTCATAGTTTTTTTGTTCATCATTCCCCATAGAATTTCTCAACATTTGTAATAGTGCTTGATGTCATTGCAAAGGTCTTACCAGAGTTTGACTCACGGCAGTGTCTAATTGCTTACAAGAGTGGCAATTTGAATGTTATTATAAGTAGATATGTGATCCCGTGAAATTTTCTTTAAAGGCTTTCCAAAACCCAACCAAATGCCAAATGATGAATTTTGATGCTTGTACAAAGCTAACATACCCCAAAGATTTTAATTTTAATCTCAATTAAACTCAATTTTGACTAATCACCTCTGACCATGTTTAGTGACTCAGTAAATAAGGTAAATAGCATGACTACAATTTCGAGGGCTTCACTGAGCTGATGGGAAGGAATATTGATAGGGGATTCTACATAGAGCTCTTAGCCTTGATGATATGTAAAGGCTGGAGTAGAAGGAAGTAGCTCAAACAACCCTAAAAGTTGTGCATCTATTAGAAAATCGGCGACTATGTTTTTTCTTCTAGCACAGTCACTAGTGGGGATGAAATAGGGTGAAACTTTTGCTAAAGATAGCTTATACCATTGCTAAGGCACCACCCCTAAAGGGGATAAGCTCAATTTAGCGCACCAAGGAGAATGGAAAAAAAGACCAGTCATCAACAGAACAACACAATTTTTCGGCCGATGAAATTGCTTAATTCCTTTGTTGAAGTTCAGTGCCTTGATGTGATGAAGATGCCCCTTGAATGGCTTGAGTAATGGCTCTAAGGATAAGGAGAATGGATCTCTTCAAATTTGGTCCACAAGGAGGTGTGTGGATAAGCTTGGGGTTAATTAGCTTAATGAGCTTGATTAACACTAAGAAACTAAAAAATAATTAGAGAGAACTATAGCTAATCTAGTGGAGACACTCATGACGAGAGGAGCGGCTTTGATACCATATGGTTAGTGGAGCTTCAAGAATATGATTTCTCATTTTTGATTGAAGATACTTGCAAGGCAACTCTGGCAGATCTTCTAACATATAAGGAAGGCCCGATCTTGGTGAAGGAAGTGGATTCAAAGATAGAAAAAGAGGAACAAATTATCATTCCCGGAGCTCATGTCTTGTTCTTTGATGGTTCGTATAAGAGGAGTATACATCAGGCCACCGGGGGCTATATAATCCAGGATTCAGAAGGTGGCTGATTCTAAAGGATGGAATACGTCTGAAAGCCGAAAGTAATAATGAGGCTGAATACGCAGCATTGTTTCAGGGACTGCAGGCTGCTCTAAAACAGAAAATTCAAAAACTAATTGTAAAAGGAGATTCCCTATTAGTAGTAAAGCAGGTCTTGGGTAGCTGGCGGGCAAAGAATCCGAGATTAAAAAGATGTCTGGCCGATGTTAGAAGGCTGCTACATCAATTTACAGCATGGAGTATTCAACATGTGCGGCGGGAGGACAATCACATTGCACATGAGTTAGCCCAGGAGGTAATTGATCTGGACCCAGTAATTGCAAAAATTGAAGAGCCATTATACAGAGGGAGAGAATGCCTGTCTAAGGTGGTGGATTACTTACTCTCAGGTCGCTTGCCTGAGGAGCTCAAAAAGGGCCAAAAGTATCATTTTATCAGGAAGAGTAAGCATTATGTCATGATTGGGGATGAATTGTACACGCAAGGAGTTGATCAAGTATTGAGAAGAATTCCCTGGAGGGAAGAAATATATCATATTCTATCTTCAAATCATGAGGGAGCTTGTGGAGGTCATTATGCATTTAAGATCACCTTGCAAAAGATATTACTGGAGGGTTATGTATGGCCTTCCATCTAGAAGGATATTCAGCACTGGTGCAGGTCTTGCCATGAGTGCCAGAGAATGGGGAAAAGAATCCTAAAAATGGAGCCGAGAAATATCATGCTGGTATATGACATTTTTGAGAGGTGGGGGGTGGATGCAGTTGGACCATTTCCCAGGATGGCCAGAGGGAGGTGTTATATGCTTTCTGCGGTGGATTACCTATCAAAATGGACATAAGTGAAGGCAGCAAAGAGAGTAGATAGTAAGGAAGTGGCTGATTTTGTGTATGAACATATATGCTGCAGATTTGGTATTCCTCTGGAGATATTATCAGACAACGGTCCTAAATTTTGAGGAGAGGTAGTTGACCACTTATGCAGAAGACTAAACATCAACCACAAGTATACCACTCCTTATCACCCTCAATGCAATGGTTTGAATGAAAAATTCAATGGTGAATTTAAGCTGATGATGACTAAAATGACAGAAAGCCATGTCAAAAATTGGGATGTAGAGATGAATCGTGTATTATGGGCATAAAGTTGCAGTGAAATATGGTACACAATTCTCACCATTTAATTTAGTTTATGGGAAAGAAGCACTCATGCCTATTGATGTAGAAATTCCAGCTTTGAAGTTCTTGGTTGAAGAAGGACATGAACCCATCAATTGTTATAGAGAAAGATTGCTGGCCTTGCAAACAGTCCAATTCAACAGAGAGCTAGCTTTTGATCACTATGCCGCTATGCAATTGAAAAGACAAGAGAAAGAGAATAAGGAAGTGAAGCAGAAAGAAATCGAAGAAGGTGATCTGGTTCTTAGGTATAATAGCAAGCTGGACAGTACATTTCATACTGCATTCCAGACAAAATGGGAAGGTCCATACAAAGTTGAGAAAAAGTTTGATAATGGAAGCTATCAGCTTACTGATTTAAATGGAAAGAAGCATAAAAGAAGGGTGAATGGTTTGCGATTAAAGAAATATTTTGCTCGGTTGATGTTTGCCTTGAAAGAAGAAGGTCATGAAGCTTGTGATGCATGTCAGGAGGTTGTGGAGAATATAGAGGAAGATCTAAATATTACATCCCTGTTTGTACAGCTGCTGGACATGAATGTCTCAGCAGAGATAGGGGGTTGCTAAATATGTGTGGACAAAAAAAGAGACTGATGATGTGTACATACTGTGCAAAGTACTAAGAGTTTCAGGAAATATGTAATCAGTTTGGATCAGTTTTGAGTTTTGGTTGAGATTAAATCTGCTGAACAGGAGGAGCAGAGGCATAACCATCAGGCCTTGCATCCTCATGATGTGGTGATCTTATTGCTTTTGTTGACGAGCCTTCGGGTGTGTGTGTGTGTGTGTCAGTGCTTGCATGAGTGCTGACTGTTTGCATTTGGGCATGCCCTTTGTAAATATATTGCATGGATGTAGGTGGCGTGTGACCTAAGGCCAATGAGGAGGCAAAAAGGGTGGTGCTAATGGCATGTGAGCAAAGGATGGAAGGCTTAAGTGGTATGGGGATGTGGTTTAAGGGGCTACGCAGTATGAAAAGTCTTAAACAATAAAAAACTAATAAGAAAATAGAAGCTTCAAGCTTCCAGAAAATGAGGATGGCAGCTGCCAACAACGGAATCTTGGTAGATTAACCTTCACCGCATGCACAAGAGGATGGAAGGGACCACATGGCAAGAGGAGGTGAGCTTGCTGTATGGGGAGTAGGGAATCCCTAAGAGGAATTGAAAAAGGAGTCGCCAAAGAGAGACGAAGGCGGGGGGACGACAGAGAAGTAGAGGAGGATAGAAGGTGACGTCGACTGTAGGCCAGGAGAGAGAGAGAAGGTGGACTGTTGATTTTGGAGAGCTCTCGGTCGCTACTGCAAGTTGGGAGATCTGTAGGAGGGGCGCCGCCTGCTGTAGGAGAGGGGAGGACTGTCGTGAGCTGAATCGAGAAGGTGATGAACTGAAGCATGGAGCTGAAGCAGGCGCCTACGTTTTCTTTGAATTTTGGAAGCTACGTAGCAGTGGAAACAAAGGAGATCAATTGTGGGTTTGCTACAGTCACCGTGGAAAGGAGATCAATTGTGGGTTTGCTACAGTCACCGTGGAAAGAAGTTGGCGAGTGAAGGCTTCCAGGGACTGAAGAGGAGGTCTATTGCATGAGGTGGTGAATGAGGAAGGGATTCGAAGTCTTTGCATGGTAAGTGGCTACACAGAGTTGGTAGATGACGTTTTCCAGCATGTAGATGGCATGTGTGGGCTGCAGGCCACCAAATAGCGCATGAAAATGAGGGAATGCCTTGGGGTTTCGAAGAGAACATTTGTATTTGTTTCCTCTAAAGCTTGGAGTATGGATACATGTGAAGAGTCGTGAAGCAACCACTGTGGATCATATCGATGAAGGGGAGTGGGCTGATTGTGAATGGGTGCTAGATGAAGATGGTTCTGAGGATGTAATGGATGTTCAACTCTGTAAAGACGAAGACTTGTATTGAAATAAAGTTTGTTCATACTCTTGGGTCTGGTGTTCTGGGTATGTTTGTATCAGTGTGTGGAAGTGTGACACTCTATAAAGGCATATATAGCTATACCGCTTCAGTGTCATCAACGTGCTTCCATCGATTTTGTCCGGCACACTACGATGCAGGAGTGGATTTCAAACTTCCATCACCTAGGCTGCTCCCAGCCTGGTATTCACCGTTCGTTAGCTGCCAATGCTCGAACCCCCCTATTCAACACCTTCATTTTATAAAGATGATCAAGAAAAGTTATAAATATTGATAAGGACAATAAAAGCTTATCTTACAAAAGCACTATAAGGTCTATGTAAGAGTTTCTCGTCGTCACGATCATCACGCCGAGGAGCCTCCTCCTATTTTCCACATCATTTTGTGGCTCCTTCAGAGGAGGTCCTTCTTCATGAATAGAACCATAAGTTTTATGCTAGCAAACCATACGTTATATGCTTGATGATCTTATATACTTACTAGATGTTAGCTTAATTAAGCTTGTGTCCTTCCTGTCTTGTCAAAGAAGGATGTAGTTCCGTGAGACCACACAAAGTCATACTGTTCTTGGGTATAGCCACGCCCCACTGTTTCCCTCTACACACAATTCATGCATACATTATTAAGTATATTACAAAAAGAAAGAGATAAAAGCTTATGAAGTATGTACAAAAGTGCTCGATGCCACTATTGCCAAGGTGAGAACTCCCCAAACCTTGAAGGCATGCTTTAGTAGCCTCCCCCTCTTGCTTGTACTTGTCAAGGGTGTCATGGACCATGGCCTTAGCCTTTCTCTAGTCATCAATGTCAAGATACGTGGGCTTACTCTTTCCTTCCTTTATTGTAGCTCACACTTTGAACCTTCAATGGCTCATTAGATCTCTCATTCTCTTGAGCATCCACTTATTCTTAAATTTCTCGTTTTGGGTTAGCACATGGAACTCTCTATGGAGCCACTCGAGAATGTAATTCTTTTTTTCATCGGCTTAGTCGTGCCACTTCGTGAGGAGACATGTCCAAACTGTACCCTACAAACCTAATGCATATGTATGTGTTAGTACCTTCCCCCCCCTAGCTCATCCTCAATGCTAGGCCCATCATCATAGCATTTATAGGAGTACAGGGGTCATGCTGCTAAAGAGCGAAGAGTAATGGGAGTGCAAACATCAGGAGTTCCTAATGGAGTGAAACTTGAAATGATGTCCGGATTAGCTCTAGGAGTGAAACCTGAGGTGGCTATAGGAGTGAATCCCTGAGTAGTGCATCGAGTAGTCTCAACAGAATGTGTAGGAGAACAATGTGGTGGAGTAGTAGCATCACTACCACCACCTCCACCTATACCAATGCCATAACCGCCACCATCACTGCTACATTAGGGACTGCCATTGTCACTACCACTATTATGTCGACACCACTATGGTTGCTATGAGACCTGTGTCGTGAACTATGCACATCACTAGCATCAATCCGAACACTAGGGTTGATGAGAACCGATGAGCTAAGAATGGATGAGGTGAGCTCTAACCTAGCTATCTCACACTACTTAGGGAAGAGAATTTGGAAGAAATTTTGGATCTTATCCTACGTGTAGTCTCATGGATTACCAGACATGGCTGCTTTACACAAAACATGCATCATTAAGGCTTTTAAAAATTCATACTCATGCATAGAAAAGCATAAATAGAAAAAGATCTTATGTATAGGAGCTAACCTCGAGTGGTTAATGGCTCAAAAAAGGCAAGAGAAATGATAACCAAAATATGCGTATGAGCCATGAGGTAATCATAGATTATGCAAGCTCTATGTATACATAAAGCATACTTTATGCTCTATACATGCATAGAGTATGTAAGCTCTTAGCATGCATAGAGTATGCAAGCTCTTTGCATACATTATGCTCTAGCAAACATAGAGTATGCAAGCCCTATGCATTCATTATGCTCTGTGCATGCACATAGACTATACATGCTTTTTGCATGTATAGAACATGCTCTATACATGCATAGAGCATTCTTACATGTATAGAGCATACTTACATGCATAGATCATACATACATGCTCTATGCATGCATAAAGCGTATGCTCTCCATAGGGCATACATATAAAGAGTATGCATGCTCTATGCATACATAGAGCACACTCTATGCTCTATGCATGCATACTACATAGAGAGTATACATAGAGCATAATCTATACTCTATGCATGCATAGAGTATAGAGCATAGAAGCTCTATGCATGCATAGAGCATGCATACTCTCTGAGCATAGACCTTGCATAACATGCATACTCTTTGAGCATAGAAATTGCATACTGTATGCATGCATAGAGCATAGAGTATGCAAGCTCTATGTATGCTCTATTCATAAAGAGAGCATGCATAAAGCACTCTATGAATAAAGAGAGCATGCATAGAGTATAAAACCATTAGTGCATAAAATAAATATAGTAAATCCAACAGTGCATAGAATAAATAAAGTAAATACTCCCATAGTACCCGAGGGTGCATCATATGAAAATATGGTGTGTTTAAGCTTGCCATAGAGAGCTTGCATGCTTGCTTGTTAAAGAGCTTTCTTGCTTCTAAGATTCAACAAAGGTAGCCTGCAAACAAAGAACCAACAAAAATAAATAAGAAAACATTAGCTTATGTAAAACTTTTAAGAACCCAAAACTCAAAATTGAATTAAAAACTTTTAGGGTTAGTATGCAAGCTCTCTCTATGCATAAGCCTTATGCATGGACTATAATTGTATACATGCATGCTCGAATGATTGCGTCCTCTTCCACCATGGGGATCTTACTAAACTCTCCACACGCAAACTGTCGTACTCAATGGACTAGACAAGATTTACAAGGTGGAACCATTCTTTATAAAATTCTAAGGCATTTTCCAATCATCCTCCCAAGAATCTAACACATGATTAAGCTCGGGGGGTTCACTATATGTAAACTCTCTATATCATGTGCGTTCAAGGACTAATTTAAAAACCCCTTATATGTAAATTTTTCATGAATAAAACACACCCTTTTTCTATTCAATCTGTAAATACCCCCTTTAAATGGTACCCTTCTATATGTAAAAATGTATAAAAAATATATTTTTTAAACCCCTTCTATTGACCCCATGTGCTGCGCTTACATATTTATGAGTGACACCCCCCCCCCCCCCCCCGGCCGCCGCCGCGAGTGTTTAAGTGCAAGTGTAATGACTTAGCATGCTAAAAAACCATCCACAAATGGAATCTTATGCATTCCTACTTCTAATTACATTGAATGGAGACACATTGAGGAGACATGGCCTGACTTTAAGAAGAGTCTCAATACATACATCTCGATTTGGCAATGGATAGTGTTAACCCAATTAGTTTACGTTCCACAACATGCAGGGCTTGGCCGATAGTATTGGTAAAATATAATATCCCTCCACGGTTGACCATTAAAAAGGGACTTCTCTTGCTGGTTTATTATTACTTGGAAAGTACAAAATTAAAAATATGGACATATACATGGCATCCTTAGTAGAAGAACTACAAACCTTATGGGCAAGCGCATCCCTATGCATGACATGTCTAAACGTCCTGAAAATAGATTAACAAACTTGTATAAAGGGAATACTGATGTGGACTATGCACGACTATCCAAGCTTGGGCGAGTGTCCAGATCCAAATTTTTAAACATTAAAGATAGATTTTCACATGATCATAATATAGATAAATGGTGTTATGTAAGCCTTGCTACTACCAGTGGTGGGTGGCTACCATGCATATTCTATATTTGTGGACCTCGATTGGATGCGCATTGTTCTCCAACTCTAAAGAAGATGATATACAAGGGGCATATAAGATAGCTTCTCTTGCATCATCCACTACGGGACGGAAACCTCAATCAAACCCACCTCATAGAATGAAAGCAAGTGATTGTTTGGAATTATGGAAGGCTAAAGGTAATGAAGAGCCGATAGATGGAATGAAGAGGCTCTCCCTTTCTCACCAACTTCCTTACTAGAATAATTTATTAATCAATCATCTCTTGGATCTCATACATATATTCAAAAATGTCAAGAGCATCATTTGGGAATATTAAATTGGAGATAAAGAAAGTAAGGGTGCTTGAGATGACTTGAAGGAAGTTTAAAAGATGGCAGTTTTATGGGCACAAGTAGATGAATCAGGCAAAGTAATCCTACCTCTAGCACCTTGGATTTTATCCAAGAGAGAGGAGAAAAGAGTAAGGAAGATTATTGCAATAAGGGTGCTTGAGATGACTTGAAGGAAGTTAAAAAGAAAGAGAAGAAAAGAGTAAGTAAGATTATTGCAATAAGGGTGCTTGAGATGACTTGAAGGAAGTTAAAAAGATGAAAGTTTTATAGACACAAGTAGATAACACAAGTTTCATAGAGGGAAACAAATTTTGAATACGGCATTGTGGTTGTACCATGTGTCTCCTCCAAAAAAGCATGGAGCGTGGCTTCAAAAATACCTATGTGCTTTAGTGGTAGCATAAATTTTAACACATTAATTTTATTGGTTTTTGTAGGTGCACAAGGAGGTCATTGTTCAAGGAGTAGACATGAAGGAGAAGAGAAAGGTTGCGGGGGCTGGCTAAAAGCTATCAGTCGAGCATAGACTTTCTTAGGGAGGAGGGGGAGGGGAGGGGTACTTCAAAGATTCTAAAGGACGTAAATAAAGGGATGGAGGAACTTAGGCTAACCCTACCAAGCACTGGATAAGCGGACAAGTTAGCCTAGATGCATTGAAGCTTGTCAACGTGTGTGTGTGTGTTTTTTTTCATGGCTTTATCCCATGAGGTTTGTGATGACAATGCCTAGCTCTCTTCCTCCATGAACATGGACACCAACAATAGAAATACTTTAGTTCAAGCACCAAGGCATGCCTTGCTTTCATTTCCTAGTCAATTCATGCATAAAATTATGAGAGCAATGTTGTTGGACTGCAATAACAGAAGGAGGCTTCGCATCATGAATAACTTTTACATAAACCTTTCATGCCACCATAACAAACAGCCTTCCACCAAAGCTAACCAAATATTGTCAACATGCCTTGCATCCGATTGTGGATCGATCCCATATCTACCACCTGACCTCGCATGCCAACTCCACATGCAAGCTCCAAAGGATGAGTTAGCACACCCACATTAGGGAGTTGCATTATGACTTAAAGGAAAGACCCAACGAGACATGATTCGGCAAGGATAGGTAAGATCTTGAAGACCCTCATGGCTACCTGGGCCAGAATATAGGGATCTTTGAGGGCTATAGAGAGAAAGCACGATGAGTTCATGAGAGAACGGGCTTGTGGCATCACATGGGACCTTATGTAGCACAAGGCACATGATTGGTTGAGATTCCCCCCTTGTTTCATTTGAGATATCCCTTTTCTATATTTTTTTCATACTTAATAGAAGTCTCTTTTCCAAAAACAAAAAGCCTAGTTTATTTGAGGGCAAAGGAGAGACAAAGATCTTTAGTAGATGAAGAAAGAATGAAAGAAGCTACAATCACAAGGGGGTGTAATGTGATTAAGTGAAATTTCTATAGTTTGTGTCATTATAGTGTCTAGGTGAGGTTTAGGGATGGAGCAAGGAGAAAGTGCAATCTTTCAAACAAGTGCACGATGCCATTTATTTTGTTTTTGAATGTTGTTGGAATGTGGCGGCATATAATTTGCTTGATATAATGGTATCATATCAAGTGGAATTGGCTATTTTATGTGCATTGTCAATGTGAGGAGTGTTTTGGGAGACACTCACCTAGATGGATTAGCTTAAATGTGGAGGGTTTAAGCATGTGTGGTTGATTAGGTATGGATGTGTGCTCATGCTCGTGCTCGTGCTTGATTAGGTATGGATGTGCATGTGTGGTTGATTAAGTATGGATGTGCATGCTCATGCTTGTGCTTGTGCTTGTGCTCATGCTCGTGCTTATGCTTGTGCTCATGCATATGCATGTAATGAAGTGATTTTAGGTGCAAATTCCCATGGGGGGATAGGTCTAGGCACATGAGGACTTAGGGTCATTCATACATGTTGACACATGGGCCTTCTGACTATAAAAGGCACATGTCATGTATTTGGTACTTTTTGATCTAATATACATTGTTACCTTTCTTTGAGCTATTAGCGTCTTGCACAAGATTTTATGGCTCTTCATGAACCTATGGCTACTCTAAGCATTGAGTCTAGTTGTAAGGACTCTAACCAATGAGTTCTATTCTCTTACTATCTCTTTCTTGCATTGGTATCAGAGCTTTCCTTAGGTCCTTGCTTCGAAAGTGATTAGTGTGCTTAATTATTTTTGACTTAAGTTTTCGAGAGTTTTTTAGATTTACTTTGATTTTTGTTAAGAGTGAATTAGCAATGGGATTGATGGTAATCATTTTCAATACATGCTAATCACAATTTTAAAAACTCTAATAGATAATGTTTCTTGATTATCTTCTTGATTAGAGTTTCTTTTATTATAATCTATGATTAAAACTTAATCTCATCACTTTTTAATTTGTGCACAGTATTACAATAAACCCTAGAAGCATCAACTTCTTGCAAAATCTTGAGGGATTTTTTGTTTAAGTGAGAGATCCATCAACATTTCCTATTCTACTACAAATCTTGGTGAAAAAAGATTCAAAAATAGTTATTGTACAAGGATCTTTGGAGGATCTTAGAGTGTTGATTTGCAAATCTTGATTAGTACAAAATCAGCCTACGCAAGAGATTGGAGCACAAGAATTGAAGTACACGTTCAATCTTTCATCCTTTCTGCAGTTCTTACTAACTTCCTTGCAAAGAAGCATGAAAAGGTTACATAAAGGATAAAATTGTTGACCAAAAAGAAATTTATACATATATTAAGCAAGTTTAAAACTTAATCAAGGTGATTAATAGTAAAATATGCAACAGTTTGATGATTACATGTCATCTAATCAATTTCTTGATCAAAAGTGGTTAATATTAATAATTAGTATTAATCAATGTGATTAATATTAATCTTGGTGGCATCTTGACCTATAATCTTCATTGCAAAGCTATAGCCAACGAATTAACAAAGGTTAAGATTCAAGCTTGAAAAGGAACAAAACAGGTGGACAACAAGATGTTAGAGATTAACTATGCTGCTTGAGGCTTTTTCAAGGAGATTAGTATGGATATAAAAAACGATCGTGGATTTAAGACATTTAGAACAGTTCCTTAACAAAATAAATTAGTTCACAATAATTTAAAACTACTAATCCTAATAATTTAGTACTAATCTTAAAAAGAAAGCATAGATTAGAGAAGGTTAACAGTATCTCTTACTTGATTACAAAAAGAAGAGAGAGACATGTGGCTTTGCTTACATGTAAAAGAAAGCACAAATTAGAGATCCCTCTTTTACATCTAAGTTTCATTAAGGGTGGCACTTCAACTGAAACCAATGCCAAAGCAGCAAACAAGAGATTTTCAACAAATAAAAATAAGCTAACAACGCAAGTATAAATCAGAGACCTACAAACATGGTTATAGCAGCTTTGGTAGGACACAACCATCGATCATTTTGGATCATTAAGGTCACAACTAACAAAGAGCAAGAAAGTGCTATTCAACCACAAAATATAAAATTATCACGTTTGTCAAGATCTTTATGTATTCTATTTCTCAATATGAAAATTAGAGTAAACCATAGACTTGAAACACATTAAAAGCATTAAACTTACATAAACAAAATAAAATCAACAAGAGAGTTTGAAAATGAGAAAGAGATCACCATCGACATAAGATGGATTGAATCTTCCCTAGATAAGCATGGCCCATCGTACCACTCACCTATATTTATATATATTAAAGCTTTCTTTTCAAAAAGATAACTCCAAAAACAAAGCATACGTGCTTTTGAGTTTTTAAGCATAAAAGCTCTTCTAAAAGTATAGAAAGCAACAATTATTAAGTCTTGGACCTACCAAAAGTAAAAATACTAATTGATATGTACAAAGATTTGAGACCTTAGCCTTCCAAAATATTAATGTCAAAATATGTAATCATAATAGATATTCACATGTCTTCTGAAATATCTCATTATGGTCTAACAAATGTTTCACCCCATGACTAACAAATAATTTACCACTCAGTCATTACCTACTTTTAAAATAATATTAATCAGTGCACAAAGACAATTAAACCTATTAATCCTAATTATATCATACTAGTACACATAACTCATTAAGCACATCAATCTTGAAATTTGATATCATAAAAAACGCATCCAAAATAAAATATCCCCAAAATATTTTCATTAAAATAATGGACATCCCCATAGAGGTTATGACTAACATTAAGCAACAATTAGCATGTCTTGGGCCTACCAAAAGTATAAATACTAATTAGTATGTACAAAGGTTTGAGACCTTAGCCTTATAAAAATATTAATGCCAAAATATATTACCATAATAGGAGTTTACTTGTCTTTCAAAATATTTCATTGTAGTCCAACAAATATTCCACTCATGATTAACAATCATCACATCTACATCCAAAGTAATATTAGTTAGTCCACAAGGCCGATTAAACACATTAATCTTGACTATATCATACCAGTGCACATAATTAATTAAACACATTAATATTAGAAAATGATATAAATAAAAGACGTACTCAAAATAAAATACTCCCAAAATATTCTCAATAAAATAATGGACATCCCAATAGAGGTTATGATTAACATTTTCTCTTGCTTGAGTTACAATTAACCTCAATTGCGTGGATGGTATAAGTGTATCTATTTAGCATCTTTAATATAATAATTCTTCAAATGTCTAAAAAATATATGAGCTAACTTAACTACACGAGTAGTATCTATGGACTTAAGTCTCCTTTCTTTATACTAGGTTAAGGCACACCTAGATGATCAAAAATATTCTCATGTTCGGAATTACCTTCTTGCTTGACAGAGAAGCCATCATCCTCATAATTGACTCCTGCAAAAACTAACCCTTAATGTAAATTCTTTAAAGTTCTCCTCTTTCTTATAATCCTTTTTGCTCAATTGATGAAAGGCCTGAACTCTTTGATGAAATTTCCAAATGCAATCTTAGATAAATTCTTTGAAATTCTTCTCTTGCTTGTAACCCTTGATGCACCTTTAGCGATGCACTTCAAAACAACCCTTTTGTAGGTTTTGACTTGGAGACTATTGCTTATATAGGCTTTTAGTGAAGCTAAGGCTTTATAAACCTTTGAATTGTAAATCTTTTGAGTTTACTACCTTATAGCTTTTAAAGCTTATGAGATATAATATAAAGAAATATTTTAAACTCTTTGATGAAATCTCCAAATGTAGCCTTTGATAAATTCTTTGAAATTCTCCTCTTGCTTGTATCCCTTGATGCGCCTTTAGCAATGCACTTCAAAACAACCCTTTTGTAGGCTTTGACTTGGACTGTTGATTATATAGCCTTTTGGTGAAACTAAGGCTTTATAAACCTTTGAATTGTAAAGCTTTTGACTTTACCACGTTATAAATTTTAAAGCTTATGAGATATAAAAACTTTAAGGATTTTAAAGCTTTAAGATGTAAAGCTTTTAAGCTTTAATATAAATAAAGCTTGTGCTAACTAGGAGGTGACGACCACCTAAGCAAAACGACTAAAAGGCATCGCACAAAGAAGGAAAAAAATCAAAATCATTTTTTTGAAATAAAACGTTTGAAGAAGAATGTCCTACGACCGTTGATTTGCCAAAATTCTTTATGTTGCAAAATTGGATAAGAGTAGATTGATGCTCAAGTCTTACTGAATGCATCTATAGCTTCCAATTTTTGAGAAGTTGAAAGAAATAAAAGATGGTTTTAGACTAGAAGGTGGTTTTAAGAAAGGTGATGAAGATGAAGCTTTGTCCAATGGTTAAATCTCTTTTGCTATTCCCCCACTGATCTCCCAAAAACATGTAACTTAACCTTTTCACTTCACATTTTGACAATGCCTTAGCCCTTTTACCTCTTCCCTTTTACCTCTTCCCGTGCAATTATTACTTACTTTGTTTAAAGCCTTACTATTTGCCCAAAAAAAAATTACATGGCCTACGTTGCTCCAAAATTTTGCTTTTGAATTTTCTCAAAAATTCTTTTCCTTGAGTGGTCCCCGAAGCTCTGATACCATCATTAAGATCTTTATGACACTTGAAGAAGAATTCTATTTCTCCATATAAAAATTAGAGTAAACCATAGACTTCTAGCAAATTAACATAAATAAAATAAAATAAACAAGAGAGCTTAAAGAGAAGAAAGAGATCACGGTTGACAAAAGATTGGGTTGAATCTTCCATCATACCACTGACCCATATTTATATGTATTAAGGCTTGCTTTGCAAAAAGATAACTCCAAAAACAAAGCATAACTGCTTTTGAGTTTTTGAGCATAACAACAATTATCAAGTCTTGAGCCTACCAAAAATATAAATACTAGTCACATTCATCGCCTACGGCCTAACGTCGTCGCCATCAGCATCGCAAAACCAAGGTGAACCTGCTTAAGAAGAAGAATCGCTTGCGTAGAGATTAAAACGGGATTCGAGTTGATAGGATAAATCACCTCCTGGAAGGAGAGGAGAACGCGTTTCACAACCATCACCTACAATCCAATGCCATCACCATTGCAAACCAGGAAGGATTGTTTTTTGAAACCTACTCAAGAAGAAGAATCGCTTGTGTGGAGATTAAAATAGGATTCGAGTTAGCCGCCCACTATCGATTGGCTCTATGGCTTCTACAGCAGCCAATCTTTTGTCACCCCCACAAGCCGGGAGAATCATTAATTTTTTACAAGACAAGCTCACCTCTCTTCAGCACAACATTGACATTGAGATCCAGACCACCCTTGTTATGAGGGTTTATGGCTCCCACCCCTCAGGTTCGTAGGCCTGTGAATGGCTTCTAGCAGCTCTCCCTTCGGAGCTGATTGTGCACTTCCAGGATACTCATTTGCTTAGTCAAGGCTTCTTCTAGGTGGACTGTTATTCTCCAGAAGCTACTTCTCAAGTTTTGGCTGGCATCCCCTTCCCTCTTGGCCCTAGGAAGATTTTCTTTTTTCAGTACCAAGTGGGCTTTGATCCAGTTGTAAAGGATCGGCGCCTTACCCCAGTCTCACTGCGGTTCCCTGCTCTTCCTCAGTCTTATTGGAAGCTTCTAGCTTCCATAGGGGCACTGGCCCTTTTGGGGTCACCCACCTCCTCAGCTTTCGCGGTTGTTACCGCCACTTTCAATGGTGTACCCCGGGTCCTTGTCCTTGTTCTCTTGATGACATTTTCTTGTTTTGGGAGGCCATGGAATGGACCAAAGCGAGCAATCAGCCCTTAGCCATTCTAATCTTAGATTTTTAGAAGACCTATGATAGACTGGATTGGATTTCCTTGAGGGTACTCTTAGCCATGTTGGTTTCTCTCATAGATGGATCAAGGGAGTTTCATGCATGTATCGTGATGCCCATAGTAGTGTGCTCGCTTGCGGTGATAAAAAAGAGAGCAGTTTAAGATTTCTCGCTCAGTACGGCAGGGTTGCCCTTTAACCCCATTACTATATATCATAGTTGCAGACACCATGAGCATCTTCCTCCGCTCCACTGCTGGTATTTTTGGATTGAGGCTACATCTTCATAGTCAAGCGGATCTGGTTGACTCTGAGTTAGCTGATGACACAGCAATGTTCTTGGAGGCCTCATACACATATGCATATGTTCCTTCCAGGTAACACTGGAAGAGTTTTGTTTGGCAGCACGGGCACTCATTAATTGGCACAATTGACTCACTAAGAGTTGCTTGGGGTGCAGAGCTTGGTTTTACTTAGATCAGTAGTGGATGCATTGCCAGATCTTTGGGATGCCAAGTTGGGATTGATATTTCTCCTGCACAGCAGTTTGCTTCGGTACTTATGACTATCTGCAATAAACTTCTTCATTGGAGCTCCAGGAGATTAGATTTAGCCTCCAGAGCTTTGGTGGCTAATCGGGTATGGCTTGCCTCGGCTTGGTTTATTGCCTTTTGTGAGTGTGTGTGTGCTTGCAAGAGCTCAAGCTCTCTTCTCCCCTGCATCTTTTCACAATTCAATCCTTCTCGGAAACTGGGTGACATTCTCACCCTTCTCACCTTTGAACAGATCAGATCTAAAATTAGCCATTGGCACTGAGTTGGTCAGCAAATGGACTCCAACCTACTGACCAAAGTCCTTAACAAGAACTTTCTGATCCTCAGTGGGGGGGCACCAAAATAATGTGTGACACCTAGGTGATGGCCTCTAGTACACCTACAGGCACACAAGAAGAAGACACAATGGGATCATAACTGGGGGACACGGAAATCCCAGCTCCAAGGGCACCAACCAACCTGGTTTTTGTCCCCAGCCCTCCAGCTAACTCAAAGAGACACTTCAACACCCTCCCAACCGCCCTAACTACTCCAACTATCTCCTCCAGCTCTCCTCCCAAGTCAGCCCTCACCTTCAAAAGTTTTGATCTTTCACCTAAAAGCCTGTCCTGACTACAACTGACAAAAACAAGTCCCATCTGACACATCTTTTTAATTCTGCCTCCGAATGCTGATGGCTGACTCCAGTCAGAAAACTATCCTCCAGGATCCTTGATTTTCCTCCAGCATCATCTACACATAAACCCACATTCTCAAGACCTTCCTGGACACCTTGCTAACCTTCTTTTGCCCTTTCACTGACATTCAACTGCTGGAAATTGCCTCAGCAATCTGACAAAGAACAGAAACTCAGAACACTCAACTGAAACAGAATCTTTCTCAAGTGTCCTCCGATATCCGCAGGCCCTTAAGCTACACTATACTCGAAGAAATATCACACTACAGGCTCTCAAAATGACTCAATTCACTGCATTCTGACCAAATTGACTAAACTGACACAACCGACTCCCTTGGGTCAGACCTTTTCCCCTCTATGTCAAGTGACTCTTCTAGGTTCTCAAAACACACTATCCAAACATGGATCCAACCTTGTGGACACTCAACTGACACCAGCTTACTCACAGCTGCCACAGAAACTCCAATTCGACCATAGACCAATCTGACTGTTGACTGCTGCTGGCTGATGACAGTCAACTAAGGCCCACAAACACTACTCCCAAACTCAAACAGGCCAGGGCAAGCCCTCCACATAATGACTCAGAACCAGTACACTAGTCATCCAACTGACACACACAGGTGATCTATCATCACAAGAACACAATCAAACAACACACTATCCACAACTAGAACATCCAAGCAAAAGACTTTGTATCCATACATAGTTGATATAACCCAAACTCTCAGATTTCTTCATATAGACTAAACAATAGTGTCCCAACACCCCTTGGGACCTGGGCACCAACATTTCAAAAGAAAACACAAACTCAAGGATCCCCCTCAGAAAGATCTCGGCAACATCACTTCACAGCATAGGCTTCAACAGCTACAGTCAAGGACGAATCGAAAAGGATCAAGTTTCTAACAAAGGCACTGCGCAGAAGTCTCAGGGATAACACCTCCTGGCCAATTCTAATCCCCAGCTCTTCCTCTGCTCTGATCCAAACTGCTCTCCCCACGCACGACGGTCTTCTCCCCTTCTGCAAACTTGAGAATATGCAGGTTCTCTAGCCTATAACCCTCACGAAGAAAATGGAACAGCAGAAGACACACTTCACTCTACAGTCTTCCTCTTTACACACCTCTCCTTGGTGGGATCTCTAGCCACCTCTCGTGGGAGAGTCCTTTAAAAAACTCCATTGTGCTTCTTGAACCCCGCCACCACCTTGTTTCTTCTGGATAAATGCGCCGCCCGATTTTCTTGGATCGCCATGAGCTTTCTATTCTCATTTCAGAAGAAAACACAAACTCAAGGATCCCCCTCAGAAAGATCTCGGCAACATCACTTCACAGCATAGGCTTCAACAGCGACAGTAAGGGACGAATCGAAAAGGATCAAGTTTCTAAAAACAAAGGCACTGCGCAGAAGTCTCAGGGATAACACCTCCTGGCCAATTCTAATCCCCAGCTCTTCCTCTGCTCTAATCCAAACTGCTCTCCCCACGCACGACGGTCTTCTCCCCTTCTGCAAACTTGAGAATATGCAGGTTCTCTAGCCTGTAACCCTCACGAAGAAAATGGAACAGCAGAAGACACACTTCACTACAGTCTTCCTCTTTACACATCTCTCCTTGGTGGGATCTCTAGCCACATCTCGTGGGAGAGTCCTTTAAAAAAATCCATTGTGTTTCTTGAACCCCGCCACCGCCTTGTTTCTTCTGGATAAATGCGCCGCCCAATTTTCTTGGATCGCCATGCGCTTTCTATTCTCATTTCGTGCATCTTTGCTTATCCACTTTAATCACCACGCATTGTTTTTGGCCACGTAGATTCATCACACACCATCTCATGTACATTTCTTCTCCCTATATACCATGTTTAGGATGGGCTCGTGTTTCCCCTTACATCGTGATTAACAAATAATCTACCACTTAGTCAACTTGCATCCAAAATAATATTAGTTAATGCACAAATCTGATTAAACAAATTAATCTTGACTATATCATACCAGTGCACATAGTTGATTAAACACATTAATCTTGGTTAATGATATAAATAAAAGGCCCATCAAAAATTAAATATCCCCAAAATATTCTTAACAAAATAATCGGCATCTCCATAGAGGTTATGACTAATAGCATTTGCACCAAACCATTAGCCTACATATTTAATCAAACTCAAACTACTACTCACCTTGAAGGCAAAAACAAGAACACCATCGATCAACCGGCATACCTTAAAATTTGGCCTAGACAAAATGGATGCAAGCACATAGCCAACATCTCCTTGGTAAATTTAGGGTATAACTCCACAATACCCAAACAACATACTAGTAATAAGTGTTGCACATGTATAAAGACCAGGTAGCATATTAGCAAGTGTTGAACTTGTATGAAGATCAGATTAAATTGCTTGTGAGCTTGTGTAGGCTGCTCCATATTGGGAGTAAGGGACAACTTATAGAGCTTGCCTATTGTTCATAGCATATGATGGACCATGAGGAGCATAGGCCTAAGTTTTATGCTAGATTTGTTAGGCTGCTCTTCTACTATTTTCACATGTGGAGGCATTCATGATTTATCCACTACACCTAGTTCTCATACCTTTCGTGATAGCATTCATGTGGATATAGTTCATGTGTTTGAGCAGTCAGGCATTATACATGAGGGTAGTGATGACTTTGTTGAGGTGAGGCCTCGGATGCCATGGCCAGTGACTTGGTGGATAATACCACTTATTTCTCATGTGTGGATACACTATCAGTATTTAGTGATGATTATGCTGATGAGATCATGCTTTTGCTTTCGATGATCATATACATGTAGACAGTCTTGCACATGAGGATATGTTACATGGTATGTATCATGCTCATACATATGATGATGCAGTAGAACATGTCTTGGATTGTTCAAATGATGCTACGTGAGATGATGACATTGGTTCACATTTGTTCTTGCATGATACTGATTATGAGTTATGTTCATCTGGCTCCCATGGATGTCGATATGATCGTATGTTCTTTGGAGCCGCGACATTCGACTTTGCATGCATTGTATGGCTTATAATTTTGTGGCATGCCATTCAAATACACATCATGGTTTTGGTCTACAGTAATGGGTTTATTTGGTGGATATCTTCGATGTTGGATTCATATTATGGTCGCAACAAGGATGGATTTACGATATTTTCCTTTGACCTGGAACCTATTACTATATTGATTTTAAAGGTTCGTGATATATATAATGGCTATCCATTTGACCCGGAGAGCTATTCCTACATTGATTTTAGGGGGCATGTGATATATATCATGGCTATCCATTTGACCCATGAAGATACATAGCTAGCCTCATCACATTGATGATGGTTCTCTACATCTTTAATTTAATCCATGTCGTCATGGAGCCATTGCCTTGGAGTTTGCATTCCTTGGATTTCCCTTTGATCTAGGTGGTTGCATGGTTAGCCTCATCTTTGGCACATTGGTCGTCATGGTGAAGCTATTTATCTTGGAGTTTGCATGGCTTGGATTTTGCTTTGATTGAGGTGGTGGTTAATTTAGATGGCTGCATAGTTAGCCTCATCTTTGTCTCGATTTCACGTTTTGGCACTTTGGTCTTCTATTGAGATGGCATCTATACCTAGTTATGGGTTAATTTTTTGGTTTTTACATATAGCCTTTTGTATATATTGTTTATGCTCAATTTTGAGCTCGATTTCGAGAACAAAATCATTTGGAGGAGGGGATGGTTTGTAATGAAGTAATTTTTAGGATGCACATGCACATGGGACATGGGCCAAGGCACATGGGACTTAAGGATATTCACACATGTGGGTATATGGATCTTGGTACTATAAAAGGCACATGTCGTGTGTTTGGTACTTTCGGATCTATTATACATTGTTACCTTTCTTGGAGATATTTAAAGCTATTAGGCAAAATTTGGACTAAAAAAGGACCCTCTAAGAAATGCCATGTTAGCTTTTTTAGAAAAACGGGCTGATGGTTAAATTTTTACACATCAAATCAAATTTTTTTGAAGATTATAGATTAGAAATGTACTCTTCGAGATCTTTCCAATAACATATAGTATGATGGGTAATTTATAAATTTTAAGAAGTTTCCAAATTGGTGATGACATAACATGCCATGTCATCACCAATTTGGGAACTTCTTGAATATGAAAAGTTGCCCATCATGCTATATATCATTGAAAAGATCTTGAAGAGTAGATTCCTAATCTACAATCTTTGAAAAAAAATGACTTGATTTGTAAAAATTTAACCATTAGCCTTTTTTTTAAAGAAAAAGCTGACATTACATTTCTCTGAGAGTCCTTTTTGAGTCCAAGTTCTGCCTAATGTTCTAGCACAAGATTTCATGGCTTTCTTCATGAACGGTTGAACCTATGGCTACTCTAGGCATTGAAAAGTAACATGTGTGGACTCTTGGCATTGAGTCTAGTTGTGAGGACTCCAACCAATGAGTTCTACTCTCTCTCACATGGAGTTGTTGCAGCTAGTGTGAGAAAGATCTACACCACCCTTGCTACCTTTACTGTAAACGAATAGAGCCCTAACTGCGCCCTCGCTACCTCTACTGCAAATGGACAAAGCCTCAACTGCATGTAGTGTGAGAGAGAGTTGTGTGTGGCCATTGTAGGTACTCATAAAAAGAGCTGTTGTAGGTAGCAAGAGAGAAATCTCAAGACTTGATTGTGGTGGCAACAGTCAAACCAAACCCTAATAAACAAGGGAATAAATTTTGATTGAGAACTTCAACATAAAGACATCATAACTTTGGCCATCATTAAGCTTGAAGCTCTAGGCTACATTTTCTAGGATCACCATAACTCAAGTGGGGGAGAGAAAGTGAGGCCACCTGAGAGGGAGAAGAAATGGAAAAAGAGTTCTAGAAACCCTTCACCAAAAACCCCTTATCTCTTTAATCCTTAGGGTTTCAACTCCGCTTTTCACAATCTTATAACCCTAGTCCAATCGGTCTATTCACATTGGTCTTGTCCACCAACACCTTTTCTAATCAATTACTTGTTGCCATTTTCCATCCTCCATTTCACACACAAATTAGTTGTGGCCATTTTCCATCCTTCACTTCACACACCATACTTTAGCTTGAGGTGTATTCACACGCCTTGTGCTTTGTGGACATTTTTCACACAACATTGATATTGGGCTCTTTTCTACATTTGTTCAAGCCCATCAATTTCCGTCATCAAGGATTCATGATGGGATGTTTGGCCAAAGCTACGATTTTTATGCATCGTGGAGGTATTTCAGGATGTGGGCGACGTTGCCACATGTATTCACCAAGGGCATGACTTAGCAAGCGTTTCGGGATGGCTGATGCATGGTCGTGATCTTGGTGTTGTTTATATGTGTGGTTATATGGCAGATGATGATCACGATTTTCACTTGTGGAGAGAAATCCGCAAGTAACGATGTGACAGGATTGGGTCCTTCGAGGATGTGTATAGTGCATGCTTACACATACACAAATATTATAGTGGTGTTTGCATCGGCCTCAATAGTTTCTATGACGTCCATGATAGCCATCATCTTATTGATTCACATTCACCTAGACTAATCCATTCATTGTATTATGATGTGGATAATAATAATGATGATGATGACGTATCACACACATGGACATGATGATGATGATTATGTATCTCTTATACATGCACATGATGATATTAATACACATGCACATGATGATATTGATACATGTGCACATGGTGATGATATTGACACATATGCACATGACGACGATGTATATGGTATTGATGTGTGTGAGTTAGATCATGTGGACATGATCCCCAGGGCAAGGATGACACCAAGCATTGTGGGTGATGATATGGCTATTTTACCTACCTACCTTCCTAGGGATCATTTGGATGCATAAGATGATCATGAGGGTCTACTAGAGGATTGTGAGCGTTCGATTGATGATGTATCCGACGCCCACAAGTATGTGATTAGTGATGCATCCATTGTTACACACGAGGTTAGTGATAGTTCACATGTGGATTCATGGAATGCCTATGAGCATGCAATGGATCTGATGAACCATGAGGAACATAGGCCTAAGTTTGTTGGCTACTCTTCTAGGGTTTTTACAAGTTGAGGCATTCATGTGGATGTAGTATAGTTCATGTGTTTGAAAAGTCAGGCATAGTACATGAGAGTAGTGATGACTTTATTGAGGTGAGGCCTCATAGGAGAGGCAAGATTATTCACATGGATCATATGATGTGGATCTTGAGAGTTTTGAATTTGATCCATGTATCTTTTTAGAGCTAGTGATGATGGAGGTTGACTTATCAAAGGATATGGGTCATATAGGGACATCATTAATGAAGATAGATCATATGTGTGGTGGGGATGACCTTAGAGACTTTGAGGATGATGCCATGGTCAGGGACTTGGTGGATGATACCACTTATTTCTCATGTGCAGATACATTGTCAGTATTCAGTGATGATCTTATTGATCATGCTTTTACTTTGGATGATCATACACATGTAGACACTGATGCGCACATGAGGATATGTTACATGGTATGGATCATGTTCATATATATCAGGATGGAGTAGACCGTGTCTGGGATGGAGTGTCTTAATTATTTGCTAATCACTTTGTTAATAATGATGTTGATTCTAGTATTTGATCCACCATAGCTCATCACATTGCTCAAATTTCAACAGCAATCCCTCGTGATTATACCGACATTAGCACCGCCATCCAAGATCACGGAGACCATAAGTCCCTTGTACATGATGCAACATTGTGTTCATTTCGTCACTTTCAAGATAGTGTCCCAGCTTGTTCATAGGCACTTTACGCTATCATTTGGTTTTGGCTATGGAGGGAGGGTGCTCAATGGGGCATGGTTCATCTTCTTCCTCCTCCAACCTAGGTTCAGCTGAATGGGCTCTTAAATTCCCATTTATCCAGTCTGATAAGTCTTTCCAAAGTTGAGAATTTTATTGTAAAAGAGAACTTATCGAAACTTGGACCTCTGCGGATAAGAAGGCTATGAAGTTTACTATGTCTCGTGGGCGATACTCACACTCATCACTAGGTTCGTAAGGTGGACTATGAATGTATAAGAGGTGTGTGCATGGATCCTTCTTAGGAGACGGTGCCTCTGAAGGGGACGAGATAAAGTTGTCACATCACCTCAGAAAAGATGTTGCATTAGCTATGGTGACCCATGGCAGGTCATCTGTCACCTCCCACTGAGTCCCCCCTCATTGGATCTAGCAATGTGCACTTTGGTTGGATTGGTTGTAAAGACAAAGGCTTCGGAACTAGTTTTATTTGTGCGCTTTGGTTGGATTGGTTGTAAAGAAAAAGGCCTCTTAAGAATAGATACGGGTCTGTCTAAGGCCTTGGACAAAGTTTGAGGATCCCTCTTTAGTTCTCTAATTAGGTCTGGGTATGCTCAGACACGGTTTGTGGTTCGTACTCGACCACTTTCTCTAACAGTACTTGACCACTTGCTCTAACATTGGGTTTAGTTTAGCCTGTACCTTCCTTACAAGCTCTTCCTCTTGTTTTCATTCTCCCTTTCTTCGACACGGGGTTGGGGTACTCCTTGAGTTTCTTCAGAAGGTTTTCATAGTCTATGGGTTTCTTTTCTTTGGAAAGTGCAGGTTTAAGTGGGAGTTCACTGCTACTATCTCTACAATGGAGACAGCTTCGGTGCTCCTGTTCTAACCGCTTTCGTTGGTCATGACATCATTGCCCTGAACAATTGATTGTATGTTATTTTTACGTGTTCTTCTTCTTTTGGACCTCTAGGTATGGTTCATTAGCCTCTTTAGAGGCTGTTGCAACTTTTGGGGCTTATGCCTCTAGCTCTTTAGCTCGCTGCTTCAAAGTCAAAGTCTATGCTTTTTACTTATTGGCAGCCTTGGATATTCCTTTAGCTACTGCCCTCATCTTGGCTTGGAGCCTTGTAATTTTTTTGCCTACCGCCCGCGTCTTGGCTTGGAGCCTTGTAATTACATTAAAAGGGATTGTGTGAATGAGTCCTCCTTGTACGCTTATCAGGTTAAGGCTTATCCAAGTGGAGGTAGATTCTTCTGCCACAATTGTCACTCTATTGGCACAATCCTTGTAAGCATGGTCAAATCCGCACTCATAGTGTGTGCCCCCATAAAGAATTACACTGGCGCTGGGCATGGGATGTGGAGTGCTAGGAGCACTCGGGGGGATTTGATGCCATATTATTGAGGTCTCTTGCTCTTTGTTGCACCATGGCCGACGGTGTGTTGACGGCCTAAGGTGCTAAGGACAATTTCGCCCGTCGGCCATTTCTCAACCTTAATATTTATGACATCAACCCTATTAGAAATGCTACTCAATAAAATTCAATCATGATTTTGGTTATGAGCCTCCTTTCCATTACACCTACAAGTGAGCAAAGTCTCTAACCTATTATTATGCCCCATAGAGTTGCCCTCTTATTTTTTTTTGCTCGCTAAAGCTTCCGCTCCCCCCCTGCTCGCGCTACTGCCTGCACGCCCTCCCCCCTTCCCGCCCTCGAGTCTGTTAGCCGCCCCCTGCTCCTCTCCTTCGCGCCCCCCTCCCTTCTTCAGCGCCCCGCCCTCCCTCCACCAGCCTCCACCCTCTCTTTCCCCCCACCCCCCTTTCACGTTGCTTCCGCCCCCCCCTGGTTTTTTCTTCGCCGCCGCCTTACCCCCCCCCTCCCCTTCTTTCTGCTTTTTTCCGTCCCCCGGGGGTTTTTTGCCTTCTGCCTTCCCCTTTCGCCCTTTGTGTGCAGCTCGGTTCTTGCAGGACTCTCCGCATTCGCTCCGCCTTCGACTTAGCTTCAGACTCTGATGGAGGCTCCTCCCGCCCCACCTCAGAGGGACTCTTCCGCAGCCCCCTCGCCCGCCCCTGAGGATACCCCCATCAGGCTTTCTCTTTCGCCAGAAGAGGAAGCGAGCCTCGCCGCAGAGGTGGAACGCCTCCAGGCACATTCCACCATCTGCCGTATAATCGGCACTCGCCCCAGCAGAGGGGAGATCCGGGATCTTCTCCAGGCCCGCCTTCTTGCAGATGTGGACAAGATCCTCGACGTTCAGTTACTGGGCCGTGGACACTACCAGATTGAGTTCGAGACAGCCCAAAGCATGGCCCAGGTCCTAGCCATGAGTCCCCTTGACATCAGGGGCGCTCGGGCATTCTTCAGACCTTGGCAGCATGGCTTTGACCCAACAGCGGCCGAGCAGGGAGAGCGCCTATTTCATGTTACAGTTTGCTTCCCTAGACTCCGCCGTGAGTACCTTCCGCTCCTTTCTAGGCTAGGAGCGTTGGTGGGCTCGGTGCTTGAGACTGGCCCCACAGCAGCTTCAGTGGTGGCTAGAGCAGCTGGGCTACCTTCGGTCAGAGTTTTGGTTCCTGACATCTCTTCCCTTCCGAAGGTCATTCAGCTACCTAGGATAGGGGGGGGATGGATTGATCAGAGAGTGGAGTTTTCGGGGCTCCCGAACCAGTGTTTTATCTGCAGGCAGGTCGGCCACATGGCCAAGGCCTGCCCTCGCAGGAGACCCCGACCTTCACCACAGCAGCAGGCCCCCGATGGCCCGCCCACAGATGCGGCTCAACAGGCAGCCTCTGGGACACCTGCTCAGCCCACAGAGACCTCGGAGTGGCAGCCTGGACAGGAGCGCCGACGAGGGAGACAGCCACAGCAGCACGCCCAGAGACCGATGCAGCAGCAGCCACAGTCTCAGCATCATTGGGTTCCCGTGAGGAACAGCTTTGCTCCCCTCCAGGAGGAGACCCCAGCGCCGACTGAGGACCACGAGATGCCAGCACCCCCTCCTTCGCCCCCACCCCCCCTCCCCCATCCCCCCCTCCCGCCTCACTTCCACCTTCACCTCCTCCCGTTCCCGCTCCGGTTTGGCAGCGGCTCCTTCTCTACCCCCTTCCTCCCCCCCCTCCTCCCCCCCCCCCCGCTCGCCTCAGCTCCCCGGGAGGCCCTGGCAGTTCCCTGGCACTCACCTACAGTCCAGCGGACACTGAGCACCGACCTTGCTCGAGCACCGCAGAGAAGACTTTCCATGCCGATTTGGGCTTCACGGATATCCTCTATCCGCAGCCGGCTGAGTCGCCTCGACACTAGACAGCGCTCGGAGGCTTTTGATTACTCCTTCACACGGCTTTTTGGAGCGGAGGGCCCCCATGAGCCACCACCCATCAGAGTTCATGTAGTGATACCTCCGGCCCGAGGGGAGGAGGCACTTGATTCAACGGTGGCCTTCTCATTCCCTCTCTGTGGCCCTAGCGACCGGGAGTGGACTATGGATCTCGCTCTTAGCATTTTGAAGACTCAGGTAGTTGAGTTTTCTCACCATGTGAGCGATCTGGAGGTGACAGACGTGATAGGCCGACTATGGGATTTGGCCCATTTTTTCTTTGATACCGGGAGTGTGGATGTCTCCGGGATTCGACATTTGGTGGTTCGCATAGTGGCAGACTTAGCACGCGACCCTGGATATGTATGCATACACGAGGTTGCTCTGTCTGAGCGGGAGGCAATCGCCATGGGGCACAGCCACTGGCGCCTGATCCGAGATTGCAGCACACCGGGTGGGCAGATTCGTAGCCGCTCGGATGGGGACTATTCTCCATCCAAGCCGCTTGCGAAGGCCCGCCGTACGGCTCAGACAGCCTCCACCTCAGCAGGTCATCCATGAGGATCATCTCATGGAATGTACAGGGCCTTAGCGGCGCACACTATATACGTTATCGTGGTTGCCTGAGGCAGGAGCTTCAGAGATGCCTGGTTGGGGGCAGTATTGATATTCTGATGATGCAGGAGCACCATTTGGGTGAGAGCAGGATCCGGAGATACGGCTCGGTGATGCCTGGTAGATGGGACACATTTTGGTCTGCAGGGTTTGGCCCCTTGGGTGGGCAGGGAGGAGTATGTATGGTCATTGCGGATGTATGGCGGCAGGCCATTGTGGATCGCCAGATCATTGTGCCTGGTAGAGCACAGTATGTCATTGTGAGGATGCATGATGAGCTCTTTGGCGTGGTCAATGTCTATGCGCCCAACCATGCTAGTGCCAGAGCAGAGTTCTGGACCCAAGTTACGGATGCATTGCCAGAGGCCGCACATTGGTGTGTCGGGGGAGACTTCAACATGCTTAAGGACCCAGTCGATAGGGTGGGAGGCAGTCATGTTACAGTGCACGGCACGGAGCTTGCAGCTGGATCGCCGGCAGGGAGGGACTAATCTATCACGGATTGATCGCTTCTATGTGGGCGACAGGTTAGGGGAGCGTGGGGGCTCCGTTGGCATTCTCGCTGGCACCTCTTTTTCAGACCATGCGCCAGTTATTTTGACACTTGAGGAGAGGACACAGGAGACCAGCTTGCAGTTGAGGATCCCAGAGAGGGTACTTACAGATCCTAGTCTCGCTGAGGACATTGAGAGGATATGGCATGATAGCCAGAGCTCTGACCAAGATGCAGCAGGCTAGTGTGCCCAGGGACTCATCGAGCTCAGCTCTTTTTTGCACGCTGCAGCCTTGACACGGCTGGGAGAGACTCGCGAGCGGGAGCGTCGGTTGAGACGTAGCCTTGCTTCACTTCAACGCCTTCAGGAGCAGCAGCCTACATGTAAGTGGGTGGCGTCCCAGCTGAGCCAGACACGCCAGGAGGTTAGAGAGGCAGAGGAGCAGAGACATGAGTTCTACTATCGTCGCCAGGCCTCTTAGTGGACGCAGCTTGGTGATAGAGTGACTGGGGAGTTTTTTGAGATTAGTGGACCCCGCCATGCTCGAGGAGGCGTCTGCCAGCTCAGGAGGCAGGACGGATCGGTAGCCACTGAGCCCGGGGAGATCAGAGCCATTGCCATTGAGTTCTATAGAGACCTGCTTTCAGCGGAGCCAGCCAGAGGCTCGGGATGCTTGTAGACAGACTGTGTGGGCCCATGTGCAGAGGAGGGTCACAGATCGTATGCGCACAGTTCTGGGTGAGCCTCTTTCAGAGGTTGAGCTTGCTGAGGCCTTGAGGGTCCTTCCGCGCCATAGTTGCACTGGGGAGGACGGATTGACGCCTGCCTTTTTTATGCGCTATTGGGACCTTTTGGGGCCAGGCCTCTGCAGGGGCTTTCAGTATGTTTTGGACACTGGGGTGATGCCACAAAGCTTTTCAGAGGGCTTGATCTTTCTTATCCCCAAGGGGGAGGGAGTATCAGATGATATTCGGCATTGGAGACCCATTACGATCCTCAATACTGTCTACAAGGTCTTAGCAAAGGCCTTGAGTTTGAGGATCCAACCCTTCCTGGGGGAGTTGATTCATGATACCCAGACAGGATTCGTCAAGGAGCGCACTATCCTTGACAACATTTTCACCTTCTGGGAGGCGACAGCCCGAGCTAGATTTCTCGGTGTGAGGACCTGGTCGTTATGCTTCTCGATTTTGAGAAGGCATACGATAGAGTCGATTGGGGTTTCTTAGAGGGCACTATGCATCGCCTAGGCTTTGAGCCAGTTTGGATCCGAGGAGTGGCGGCTCTATATTCCACAGCTCGTAGCCAGGTGCTTATGGCAGGAGGACAGGGGCCGAGTTTTGAGTTGACCAGATCAGTCCGTCAGGGGTGCCCCTTTTCTTTTTCTCTTCTTTGCTGAGGCTATGAGCATGTAACTGACGGCAGAGGAGGTTGGTTTGAGAGGACTCCAGCTCCTGGCTCCCAGTCCGGGGGGAGGACCTGCTCGATGCTGAGTTTGCTGATGACACGGGTTTATTTTTGCATGGCCAAGAGGCCAATCTTCAGCGGGCAGAGCAATCGCTTCAGGTTTTTAGTGCAGCTTCAGGAGCATTGATCAATTGGCGCAAGACAGTGGCCTTTTGGATCAGTAGCGCTCCCACTCCGGCATGGAGCCCAGACCTAGGTTTTAGATGGATTCCTCCTGGCACAGCAGTGCGATATTTGGGATGCCAGATTGGACTAGATTTGTCACCTGAGCAGCAGATTGCCCCGCTTCTTCTGAGCATCCGGAAGAAGCTTTTGTATTGGAGTACAGCTCGGCTATCCTTGGCTGGGAGGGTGGTGGTGGCAAATCAGGTGCTTTTAGCGACCATGTGGTACATCACGTCTTGCTGGATCTTCTCGAGCTCTTGCATCAGCCAGGTACAGAGGATAATCAGGAACTTTCTTTGGTCTGGCGGGATGGTCAGTCAGCCAGCCCGGGCCAAGGTTGCTTGGGCAGTTATTACACTTCCACTGGCCCAGGGGGGCTTGGGCATTATAGATCCAGTTGATCAATGTAGAGCCTTATTGGGGAAGCTTATTGTTCGGGGGCTGCTTCCAGGCGTTGAGCCTTGGAAAGAGCTTCTCTTTCAGCGGCTGCAGGCTAGGGCTCCCCCAGCAGGGGGCACTTGGGCACCAGAGATACGATGGATCTTCATATAGATGAGGAGGACAGGCCTCAGTAGAGGATGGGAGGACAGATTTGCCTTGAGCATCCTGCGAGCTTGGGAGTTGCTGAGACCGGGACTCTCTCAGAGACCTCCTTCTTGTGATGAGGAGCGGGCCAGACAGCCGCTCATCTGGAGCCCAGCGGTACGCACAGAGCAGGGTCATATGCTGGGTTCTCGGCCTCATCTAGCCTGGGGACCATTGGCGGTAGGCCCAGCACGTAGTTTTGGAGACTGGCAGGCCTTCTGCAGTCTCCCAGAGGAGATCCAGGTGGAGAGGCTGAGTCACTTCAGAGGGGGGCTGATTATGAGGGATGACATTCAGGAGGCACTCACAGAGGAGTGGTTCACGCCTCTCGAGCCAGTGGCCCCACGGTGGATGGGAGCCTTTACACAGTTGGAGATCCTAATTGCTGTAAGAGCTTGCACTGAGGATGGTAGATGCTTCTACTATGAGATCCAGGATGAGGGCAGACTTCAGAGAGTGGAGGCGGAGTCGCCTTTGGTTGCAGAGTGCATCTTTTAGAGGATACGGGTAGTGGCCGCCGCTTCTCGGAAGTGGCATATTGATCCAGACCCTGCAGATGTGGACTCTGATTGGCGCATATGGGCATATGCAGCGCGCCCCTTGGCCCGGCTCCAGTGGGACCCTGGCGAGTACGAGTGGCATGATCCTTATGCATCCCCCGAGGCCACAGAGATCACCTTTTTCCAGTACACTGTTCGGTTGGGGGGAGATATTTTGACGGCGAGGAGGATGGTCTCTCCAGCTGCATCGGAGCATTGGCGGCCACAGGGACTCTCACAGGAGTTCCTGGAGGACTTTTGGACCAAGCTCTGGGCTAGTCGACAGGCACACAGGATCTCGACTTTCCAGTGGCTGGTCGCCCACAGGGGCTCTGCAGTTGGCACCTGGCTTGTCTTCTACAGTGGTCTTCCGGCGGCCTGCGTCCGATGCGGCCACCCGTTGGAGACAGAGACATTGCCTATGGGACTGTCCTCAGGCGCAGCAGATTTGGCTGCGGATGCTGTGCATTCTGGCCCCCCTCTCTCCAGAGGGCATGTATACGTGGGGTGCCGCTGCTTGGTCGACTTCGTCAGGGCTTGCTATGGGCTATGAGACGGAGCAGGACAGCCAGGCCATCAAATTCATTAGGGGCCAACCTCGCCTTGTTCCTTCACTGGATTTCTCGTCCGCCGGCTGGACACAGGAGAGGGATCTACGATGGGAGCTCCTCAGCAGCCTCACCATCTGGTTCACCTGGAGAGCCCGGTGTTTCAGGGCCTTTGAGGGGAGACTGGAGCCACCAGTAGAGACTGTTCGGGGGATTTAGCAGGAGTTGATACACACCCTGCGAGGACAGTATGACCGCATCCGGGGCGCCTCGGATGAGGCAATTTTGCAGCGCCAGGCCTTTCACACCGCTTGGCGCAGCGGCCCCTTCTATACCCTACATGCGGGTTCCCCCCGCTGGCACTACAGGCCACCTGTTTGGCTTTTCCCCCCTCCTATTGTATGATATAGCCCCTCAGTTCTTTGCACTGATATTTGTACTTTTCTGCAGCTAGGGAGAGTCTCCCTAGCTGCCTTGCTTGGATCTCTGCTATGTTTTCTTATGAGCAGGAGAGGGTCTTTTGTAGCCCTACGGGCGTTTTTTTTATAACTAATGAAAGGATCTTTTCTCGAAACAAAAAAAAACCAAAAAAAAAAGAGTTGCCCTCTTATCAAACCTTGACGTGTACATGAATTGTAGGTATCATTTCTTTACATGACTGTAAATCTCCTTTTCCATTCAATCCTTTTTGTTTGCCATTCTTAGCAACCAGCAATTACTATGACCGTAACCTTACCAGTCTGTCCATGGAGAAATTTCATGGAACATCCTTTTTCTTCCTTGATGATGATGGTTACGAGCTATTACTACAAGCCAGCAGCAGGCTCTAGCCCAATTCATTTCAACCCATCCTGCTGACGATGTCACCAAAAAAAAGGATTCATTCACTGCTGCAAGTAAACCCAAGTGTCTTGGAGGCACCTTCTATGAGACATGTGAATCTATGATCATCATCATCATCTCATGTAGCACACTGGTAAAGACATCTTTTGTGACTGGATGGGGTCCTCAGTTGACATACCCCAAAAAATTCCTCAGAAAAGCACATGACATGGGTATTCAAGGACCATGCTGATGGAACTGTCATAACACACCTCGTATGGACTGGAAATGCCTCATATTCTTGTACTGGATGTCAGTGGAAGGTATTTTTTGCATGAGATAGAAGAAGAGACCTATCCTCCTGCTCATAAAGCCTACTCTTCTCCAAATACTGCAAATACCAAAAATGGGGATAACTGTTAGGACTACTACAGAGTCTAAGACGCCTGACACACATCTATAACCCCATCCTTAATTTCAGAGTCTAAGACGCCTGACACACATCTATAACCCCATCCTTAATTTCAGAGCATCCATGGCGCCGGGGGGGGAATTGGGGGGGGGGGGGGGGGGGGGGGGGGGGGGGGGGGGGAAGATGCTTACAGGAAAGCAATCAACCCCATCCTTAGCCCATCTCTGTTTGCAAAATGTGCTATTCACAATTACAAGCTTAACTTACCTTCTTGTCGGTCTTTGCTTGTTCGACAGCTCGAGTTTCTGCTCCAAAAACAAACTGCTGAATCTCACTAAGAGGCTTTTTGGATCTCTCAGGATACACTGGGACACTGGAACGGTAAGGAAATCAAAGGAACGCCATGGGACATGATTAGATATGCAAAAAACAAAGATTAAGAACACAAATACTTCATAATCGTCCTAAACTTGAATGCCATATACATACTTGTCGCTACTAAGAGTAAGCAGGCCTTGACACTGGTTCTCACTTGAATGATGCAGCTCCTGCTCATAACAAGATAATCACATGCTTTAATGCTCACAAGTTCAGACGATGGTAAGAAACTATACAGTGAATCCAGCAATAGTGGACATACGCCATGGACATTCTTACATTCTGCTCACTTGTTTTCTTTGCATCATGGTATTGTGCACGTTGATCCGTTGCAAAGTGAAATTCCTGAAATTACATGTAATCAATTAGCACATACAAATTACAGCTAAAGCTCTGCATTTGGCATTTCAAAGCACAAATGACACCTTTGATATGGTAGTCTGCCGTTTTGGGACAGTAAACACTCCCAGGTCACCCCTACTGGAGAAAATCTGCATTTATATAAAACCGTTAGAATACCCTATTACTATATAATGTCATGTTATATTATATTATTTATTATGTTATATTTGAAGCTCAATTCAATCTTTTTCTTTTCAAGAAAATGTGCGCTTTGGAACTCACAACCGCTTAGGTAGGGCAGGAAGTGAGCTAACCACTCAGGCAAGAGCCCATTTACAACACACTTCAAGATCAATACCTGCCAGATATTCAACCATAAAAAGGGCAACTGCATGCTGGAGCAAAAAAAAAAAGCACTTACTCTCTTATTGAGTGGGCGTGCCTTAAACTTGGGCATCATTGCCAGCTCTTGCTCCATCTCTTTGGTGCTCTTTATCCTGAGAAAAACATATCAAAGGTGAGTGAATACAACGTATGAACATAAGGTACAGAGCACAAAAACATGACAAAATATACTTGGGCAGCCGGGCACGGGCAGCAGTCTCAAGATGGAAATCTCCCTTGGATGAGAAGGCCCTCTCTCGGTTTTCAGTAGCACTTGAGACCTGCCAGCAGAAGGAAATGTATCAATTTTCTAGCTGAACACACAGGCTTTAAAGGCTTCAAAGAGGACATTTTGTGTTGTTTGTATTACTTCCACGGATGGTAAGGCATGCTCATACATTAAGGCTCTTTCCAAAGTCCTCAGATTGAACTCCTGCACAAGTACAAGGATAACTATAAAACTAGTACTTATAAAACCCCCTGTGCTTCCTTCTTGATAAGATTACTGCCACCTACTAACAAAACTATTGTGCTTTCCCCTTCTGGTCCCAAAAGCTTTGGCTATGGAAATTACCTGAAATTCTGGTAGCTGAGGAGTGCTTCTAGGCAGCATTGGCAGAGTTGGACCTTCAAGAATCTGAAATGATAGGTAGGGATAATGTCGAGGTTGAAAATACTTAATTTGTAAGTAAGAATAAGTGATCATTTACAGCTCAAAGAAATCTTAATGCATTCTGATTACACCACTAGGATACTTCTAACATAAGTAGATCCTCATACATGAGTTGTTGCATCTTACTCCCACACTAGAAATTTGTTTAAGATTCCCAAGATCACCTAGTTTTGGCATAATTTGTGCTTACTGGTAACTGCATACTCTGTTATGAAGGGGATTGGAAAGTAAGAAAGCCAACACAGGCATGCATCCCTGTATGTCCACATCTGTAAGGTGTGCAGGCAGGACGTGCATTTGGGAGCATGTACATGCCTGTGCATATGCCACCATGCACGCACACATGTGAGTGTATGTGTGTATGGATGCATGGATGGGCGTGGGTGGGCAGGTGGGTGACGTGCATTTGGGAGCATGTACATGCCTGTGCATATGCCACCATGCACGCACACATGTGAGTGTATGTGTGTATGGATGCATGGATGGGCGTGGGTGGGCAGGTGGGTGGCTGTGTGTGTGTATGCCCTCTCAGTGCTTTGTTCTATGCTATTGCTTCACATCCTTTGCTTCTTTATATGGATCATCTGGTTGATACTAGACAGTTAGAGGGGCTTCAGATTGCTGGTTCACGGCCTTTCATTGCACAGGCTTATGCAGATGATTCATTATTCATGCCAAAGAACTGTCCTCTGGAGCTTCGCCTATTGATGGATACTCTTTCAGATTTCGGGTTGGCAGCTGGTCTAAAAATTAATTTTCAGAAATCAAAACTCTTACCTCTCAAGCATTGTGACTGGCATGCTATCCTGTGGCCCGGCCAGATTATTTATCCGGAAAGCATAGTAAGACATTTGGGTTATCCCATTGGCTGGAAAATCAGAAATAAGCAACAAATATCTTGGGTGCTAAACAAAATTCAGGACAAATTAGAATATTGGAAGATCTCCACTTGGCCATTGCACGTACGGCTTCGAATTGTTCAGTCCATTGTTCTGGCTTATGTCCAGTTCTACCTTCCTCTCTTACATTGGTCATCTCGAGATCTTTCTTCTTTTATGTCTCAAGCCATGGAGATTTTTTGGAAAACTAAGCTTCATAAAAAAGCTTTAAGGTTGCTCAAAATGGACCTGCTTTGCTCACCAAGGATGCATGGTGGTTTGAATATTATAAACATCAAATTTCATGTGCTGGCAAGAAAGATCACTATGCTCAAAACCTTTTTTCAACAAGAGCAGCCTTGGTCTATCATGTTGGCAATTTTGTGTGGTCAGATGCGCACAAATGCTTATGGTCGTTGGTTAGTTGATCCATCGGAAGTAGTACTTGGCAAATTTCAAGGTAAAATCCCTGGTTGTCCATTCTCTACTTCCTTGATTCAGGATTGGAAGAAAGTGCTCTCTCGCATCAAATGGTCTCCCCATCCTGCCTCTATAGCTTCCTCGCTTCGAATGGAAAGCATACATTGGAGTGCTGTTTTTTACTCTCCCCTTGCTGTACAACAACCAATCAAAGCTTACAATCTTATGAAGTTGGACATCCGGTTCATTGACGACGTGGTAGATACTCGAGGGCAAATTCTTTCTTTTCCGGCAGCATGCCAACAATACAATCTTGGGATGCATCATAGATCTATATGGAAAGCTATTGCAGATCTCTTACACCCTTTCATTCCGATTCCAACATTGGATGTAAGAGACAGGCTTCATGATTGGCATCTTCAGTCTTCAAGTTCAAGATTATCCTCTCAGCCTTTGCATCTATTGACTTCTATACAGGCTTATCGATTGATATTACCTCCTCCATGGATTGCTCATCATGCTAATTCTCTTTGGCATCTGGATAAGTCTTTAGCTTGGTGGAAAGGAAAAGTGACATTGAAGCACAGAATCTTTCTTTGGAGATGCATTGTCGGTATTTTTCCAGTGGGAGTGAAATTGGCTCAAAGAAGGATTGCCTCTCCTTTTTGTCCAAGATGTCATCATACTACTGAGAGTATTCCGCATTTATTGTGGTCTTGTTCATATTCCAGAGACCTTCTGGACAAGATCTCCTATTTTTTATCTCTCAGATTTCCTGCACAGGTTCTACAGGTTTTTCTGGATGTTTGGCACGTTATCAGCTTCTTTGTCACAGTATTCTCTTTTCTTCCATTGGATCAGATACTGGGCCTTATGGACCCTCTGGCTGCAGCGAAATCATGCATATCTGAATTCACCCCTTCAGCACCCTTATGAGTTCTTCCGAGCCTCTTTGCGGCAGTCCTTATATGATGCCGTACATGAGGAAGATTTGGATGTTTCTTGTGTTTAGCTTTTCTTTTACTGTTTCTGATGGATAGGGCATAGGCTCTTTTCTTGAGCACTGCCCTGTTCTTGCATAGAACTTTTTTACTACTGTTTTTAAGTTCTAGGGTTTAGACATCCTCTTGATGTCAAACCCTTTTGTACATTTATGATATAATGCAATTTCAATGGTTTTACCAAAAAAAAAAAGTATGTGTGTGTGTGTGTTATGTGTGTGTGTGTGTGTGTGTGTGTGTGTGTGTGTGTGTGTGTACGTGTGCGAGGAGAGCCCGCCATCGCCGACCCTGTTCAGACCCTGTTCAGACCCTGCTTTAGGGTTCGCGACCCTGGACTGTGCAGCCCGCAACTCCTTGCTCCAGTTCGCTGCCCCCTGTTCGACCCTGATCAAGGTTTTGTGGCCTCGACTGCTCAGCCGGGACCTCTTGCTTGTACTCGTCACCCTGGTTTGGGGCTTCTGCCAACACATCGTCGACCAGGATTTCTGCAACACAGACCTTGACCGTCTTTTCATCAGCGCGACCCCTCTGTGCATGTGTGGTGTGTGAGCCTTTTCCCTCTCTTCTGCGTGTCAGTGAGTGTGTGTGTGTGTGTGCGCGTGAGAGAGAGAGTCTCTGCCGCCTTCCTGCACCTTTTCTGCATTACTGTTTCTATTCCACTTTCCTTCTTGCCTTCGTAACCTCACAGCCTCCTTCTGTCAATATCAGCCTTTTTCCTTTTCACAGCCTTCCCCTTTCCGTGGTTCTATCAATGGCTTCAGCTTTAGATGTTTGTACATATGCCCGAAAAGAAAGATCTGCAGATGCTAAGCGCCGCCTATCAGAGCCGGCTTTACAAGATGATGCATTTACGTTGGAAGCTCAGTATGTGTTTGATACCCTTAAGGATGACTTTCAGCAGTCACAACAAAACCGATTCCAGAGGTCACCTACAAATTGAAGTTGCCGTCCTTGGTAAACCCTCTCAAAAAGTTGTCTCAAACTGCGGTTATAATATTCTTTCCAGGAAGAATCCCTGCGGCCAGCGATGTCGCGCAGTGGATTAAGTCCATCCTTGGAGGATGCTTTGTAGAGGGAGTGTATTTTGCTTCCAGAGGCTTTTATGAGGTGCATTTATCAGATGCTTCATGCAAGCAGAGGCTTCTGGAGTTCTCTCCCCTGTTTTATGGGAGACAAATGGTACATGCTATGCCCTGGTCCCCAAACAAGGACTATCAAAGTCTTATACGGCATCACTGCCCTGTATGGGTTGAGGTTGCAAACTTCCCGGACTATATGCGTGAAGAGTTGCCTGGCCTAGCTACTTCCTTGGGACAGGTCATTTGTCCACCGCGCCCCATGGGAAACCGTAACAGGTTCTGCATTCTCTGGGACACTGACATACCTACCCCTCCTTCTATTGCGGTGGAAGTTGAGGGAGTGCAATTGGGCCAAAAGTATTTTGAATTGAAGTGGGGTGTGTTTGCAAGTGCTTGTTTTGCCTGTCACAAGTTTGGGCATCTAGCCTCTGAATGCCCAATGGTTCTGCATCAGCCCCCCCCAAATGCCTTGCCACCCCAGACAAGGGAAAAGAATGAGAATTTGCAAGTCAAGACAGCAAATACAAATGGAGCAAAGAATGCAAAATCAGTCAATCAAGTGCCCGCACTTGCAGGAAAAGGAAAAGATAAAGGGAAAGAGAAGATGAAGGAAACTGTGGCGATTGATCAGGACGGTTTTAAACAACCCAAGAAGATGGTTGTATTGAAGCAACGCCCCCTTCAATCTCGTCAATGGGATGCTTCTTCTCCCTCACCAGGACAAACTTCTACTTCAGCCTCTGCTCCTATCCTTCAAAATTGGGTGGGCGTACTGAAGAAGGGCATCCCCATATGTGATTCAGAAGAAGAGGAAAATGCTATGTCTTTCATGGGCAATGAAGGCATGCAGCCTATGCAGGCAGAGGCCTAGCCTCTCTGATGTTTGGTTCTTATCCTCACACTCTGTTGTACATATCTTTTCATGCTTCAAACACTTAAGTGCTTTACATACAATGTACAGAGCCTCTGCAATGTCTCAAAGTGGAGGCTATTATGGATTTATGTACATAAAATGCAGCCAGATATTGTTTGTTTGCAAGAGCATAATCAACACTCCATGGCTGGACAACATGGTTTTTTGCACGGCTATGATATATATTATGCTGGTACTGCTACATATTCAGGTGTATGCATACTGGTTAGACATGAGTTGCAGCCTCAGTTGGCCTTCAATGACAATAGTGGCAGATGGATAGTAATACAATGCAATGTTAATGGTGATATTTTTGAGTTTGCATCAGTCTATGCCTCCCAGACCTCTGCCATGAGGGCTTCTTTGTGGGATTCTTTATGCAGATATCCATGGAGATCCAATGCATTCATCTGTGGGGATTTTAATAATTCCCCTCTGCCTAGAGATAATACCACTTCACGATCTCATATGCTATCATTGGAAAGGCACAAATGGGATGACATGCTTCTTTCTGTGCAGGCTGAAGATTTATGGGTACTTCTCCAAGGGTCAGTCCCTGGATATACTTTTCATCATAATGCACTTACTACGTACTGGGCAAGGCTTGACAGATGGTATTTGTTTTATCCACAACAATTTGCAGATTTTAGCCCTCATCTCCTTATAGATTTCTCATTGGGCTTGTCAGATCATGCTCCATTGTGGATGAATTTGCAGCTTGGCATGCCTCTGGATGATTTGCCATTTCGCTCCAGTAGATTATTGCATGTTAATCGGGCTTATTTCCAACATCACAAATTTCAGCAAATGATCAGATTTGCCATTCATCCTTTGCCAGTTCATGCCCAGGAGGACATGAATTATGCTTGGGACAGCTTTGTCTCTCGTATTCAGAATGTCATTAGGGAGTATGGCAAATGGCATATGACAAAATGGAGGAATGAGGTTAACTGGGCAAAAAGGACAGCACAACTTTTGACTGAATTTTCTCAGTCGAGGCCGCTCTCTGATTCAAAAAAGGATTCCCTTTCACATGCACAATTTAAACTTACTGTTAATGATCAGAGGAAATTGCACAAATGGCAGATTAGGGCAAGAATGAAGCCCCTCATGGATAAAGGCTGCTCTTCAAAATCCTTTTTCCAGGGCTTGCATGCTACTCGAAATAAAAATTCATGTCTAAGGGTTAGGAAACTGGATGGCTCTTGGACTCACTCTTTCTTTGATCTCCAAGACGAATGCCACAATTATTTCCAGAAATTGTTTTCTGCTCCTGGTTCCCCGTCAAATCAAGTGACTGATGCCAGGACTGAATTTCTTCAATATGTTTCTGGAATAGTTGAAATGGATGATGCTCTTACCTTGGAGAGGCCTTTTACTGACACAGAACTTGATAATGCGTTGTTCCACCTCAGCAAATACAAGTCCCCTGGCTGGAATGGCCTTACAATGGAATTTTATATTTCTTTTTGGGATGATTTGAAAGAGGTCCTTTTGCGAATGATCAATGTGGCCTGGCAAGAAAATCAGTTACCGCACTCTTGGAAGCATGGTATAGTCAAGCTTGTCCCCAAAAAACATCTGTGTGATCATATATCAGATTGGAGGCCTATTACTTTAATGCCTGTACTTTACAAACTTATTGCCAAAATGATTGTACATAGGCTTCACGGGATACTACATGCAGGACTTCATCCTCATCAGTATGGTTTTGTGCCGCGAAGACAAATCCATGACAATATATCCAATGCCTTAACTGCAATTGAATATGCTAAGTATTCGCATCAAGATGTGCTTATATTGCAGGTGGATATTGCTAAGGCATTTGACAATGTTCAATGGGATTTCATCTTTCAGATCATGACAAAGTTGGGCTTTGGTCCCAAGATGGTAAATGCTGTTTACTGGCTTTATTCTGGCTCTACTGCTCAGTGCATTCTTGGGCGCCATCTGTCTCGGTCATGGATATTGGGTCGATCAGTTAGACAGGGCTGCCCTCTCAGTGCTCTCTTCTATGCCATTTCGACCCATCCTCTTTTGATGTATCTTGATCATCTTACAAACACAGGACAGATGACTGGTCTCAAAATCCCAGGGGCTACATCGTTTTTGGCACAAGCATATGCTGATGATTCCTTCTTCATGCCACAGAATTCTCCTCAGGAACTTCGCATGCTTATGGCCACTCTTTCTTTATATGGGTTGGCAGCGGGATTGCATGTCAATTTTGACAAATCTAAATTACTCCCCCTGAAACAATGTGACTCGCATTCTATTCTTTGGCCGGGTTAGGTAGTACATTCCAGAGATATTGTCAGGCATTTGGGATATCCCATAGGATGGCATATCACCAGAAAGCAGCAGTTAAAATGGATTTTCCAGAGACTTCAACATAAACTGGAATACTGGAAGATTTCTACTTGGCCTCTTCATGTCAGGCTCAGAATAGTACAATCCATTGTGATGTCCTATGTCCAGTTCTATTTGCCCTTGCTGCATTGGTCCTCCAGGGATATTTCAGCTTTTATGTCTCAAGCTATGGAGATATTATGGAAGACAAAAACTGTTGTGAAAGCATTGACACTGATGAAAATGGAAATGGTGTGCTCCCCAAGGATGCATGGTGGACTTAATGTCCTCAATATAAAATACATGTACTTGCAAGGAAGGCTACAATGTTGCATACTTTCTTCCGTCAACAGCAGCCATGGAACTTTTTTGGTGATGTTCATTCCTTCCCCTATTTGCGTGCTGCTCTACTCCGGTCTTTTCGAGATTGCTATGGTCTTGGCGAGCTCTCTCTCCAACAGTTTGAAGAATTTTCCAGTTTTTTTAGTTCGTTCGCATAGTTCCACCCGCTTCGGGTGACTATGACTGTACAGTTTACTATTTAATATAAACAGTGGTTTCACAAAAAAAAAAAAAGTAAATGTGTGTGCGCGCGCGCACGCGTGTGTGCGTGCCGGGGGGGGTGTGCGTATGCGCATGCGCGTGCGTGTGTGTGCGTGTGTGCTCACTGGATATTAAAAAAAAAAAGTGTGTGTGCGTGTGCGCACGTGCGCGCGCACGCGCATGGAGGGGGGGTGCACACTGCACTTGGAGGTTTCCCATTAGTAATATAATGTATTACAAAAAAAAAGTGTGTGTGTGTGTGTGCACATGTGACCGAGCCCACATGGGGTGTGTGGAGGTGTGTCTGCACACACACATGTGAGCAAGCCCACCTTGGGGGTGCTGTGTGGGGGGGGTGTGCATGCATGTGTGAGATTTTTTCATAGTTCTCAAAATGTGAAAATGAAAAGGCAAAATGAAGTCGTCTATGTGCCCAAGATGTCATGGAAACGTAAAAAATTATAAAAACAAGAACACAAATTTTTGGCCATGTATAAGGGATTGTTGCCAGAAGTGGTACTCAGGAGTGTCTATAGCAGGCAGGGAGCATATCCTTATCTATCTCGCAACTGTCATTGTGTGTGTTATGGCCATGTAAACAAGATTGTCATGCAACTATGGGTGTGTGAGTGTGTGTGTGTGTGTGTGTATGCACGCAAGTGCTGTGATTTGGAGAAAGGGGGAGGGGCTGCAAAAGAGGCAAAAGGAGAGTAAAGGAATGAAGATGACTTCTAAAGGCTGGAAGGAGGAGGTAGGGAAAAGGAGGTACATCAAGAAAAAGGAGGAAACAAAGTAATGTTTACTAATACAAGATGACAAAGGTCCACAGATCCATTATCCAAAGTCACACACTAAGTGGATTCAAAAATGCTCTAAGAATAATAATAGGAATCAGAGCTGAGACAAAAAAAAAAAAAATGTTTTGATCTAACAACAGATAAACACTTACCCTTTTGTTCAAAGGACGAGCTTTAAATTTGGGTAAGCTTGCCAACATCTCCTCTTCTTGTTCAGTGAAACTTTTCACACTGCTCAAGACACATGACAAATTTCTTTATAAAAGTGTTCTTTGCCTCTATGAAATGATTCTTACAAAATATTGAAAAGCTATCTAAATGTGAATTCAAAATCCATTGGCTAACGTTGAAGGCCGTGCTCTTAATGATGTCCCTAGCATTGGTTCTTTAGGCTGCGTCAACTTTAGGCTCCTGTTTCTTGATGATGTAACTTTATCCTACAAAAACGGTTTGCAATCATAAATGCTTTGAAGAAGGCTTCAGAATCTCTCTCTCTCTCTCCTAGTACCGTACTTTTCCTCATAGTTGTTTCAGTTTCAGTTAGTTGTTTAGTTGTTTTTAGCTTTTCTTACACAGACATTGTATCAGATCCACCAATTGTTGTAACCTTTTTGGTCTCATAGGTCATTTTGGCCTTCTGAAGACGTTAATATATCATTTCATTTCATTTCTCTCTCTCTCTCTCTCTCTTAGTATGGTACAGGATGGAGCTAGCTAGGTTGCATATCATGATTGTATACTCCATGCATATAGCTTTGCATTCTCCTAGTAGTAGAGCTCCATCCCCTGCACACCCAGATTCAGCTTTTTTTTTGTTCAGTACTTTTTCATTTTGTTGGGATGACAGAGGATACCCCATACAGGTACTCCGATTTGTCTCATAGGCCGAGTTCGGTCTTTTGGAAGACGTTAATAAAATCTTTCTTTCTTTCTTTCTTTCTTTCTCTCTCTCTCTCTCTCTCCCATCAAGAAACAGAGGGGAGACGCTATGGCTACTTTGTGTTCTATTCTAGAGGAGGATGGAACTTGAGAAACACCTTGATGCCCACTGGATCTCATATGCATTGCAAGGCTCTTTTGAGCAGTGTGCAGAGTTTCATTATCATACATGAGTCATTCTGCATTCAGACGGGAGGTAGATGTAACAGGCATTTCTTTGCTGGCCAATGCATATCCCATAGCAGGGAATGAGTTAGACAGCTGTAGAACATGCAGGGAGTGCTCCACTGATTGCCTCTGATTTTTACTGCCACTTGTTGTCAACAGAGGCCCACTCCCCTCAAAGGGTTAGGGCACTACAAAAGGTTTGGAAGTCCCTGCCTTTGATTTTTACATCCAGAAGGTTAGGGCACTTCAGAAGGTTTGGACATGGTCAGGAGGATTGCCTCTGATTTTTACTGCCACTTGTTGTCAACAGAGGCCCACTCCCCTCAAAGGGTTAGGGCACTACAGAAGGTTTGGAAGTCGCTGCCTAGGCTGATTTCAGATGACACGTGTGCATTACTTGATGCCCCTTTTTCAGCAGATGAGCTTAGACATGTAAACATGGTAAATGTCCTGGGGATGATGGCCTCTTTCCCACGTTATCATGAGTTTTGGGATGATGACATTGGGGATGAGATCATTGTGGCATTACGGGGATATGTGGAACACGGGCTCTATGCCTCCTTTCCTTACCGAGGATTTTATCTACCTCATCCCTAAGGGTGGCAATAAGACTAACATTACCTATTGGAAGCCTATCAGATTGCTTGGGACTGCATACAAAATTCTTGCCAAGCTAGTGAGCATGAGATTGCAGCTAGTGTTACATATAGTCATTCATGACACACAATGGATTCCTCCAAGGAAGAAGCATTTTTTATAACATCTTCTACTTCTGTTTCATGTGCACACATGGACATGGCTAATTTCCAGTGCTAATCCATGATTAGGCAGCAGATAAACATTGGTATCAGAGCATCAGGATCAGCAAGGCTAAGCGCTGAAGGTGTCCCAAGAGGGTGCACAGGTCCAAGGAGAGTAACAGAGCTAGGGTGGAAATGCCATGGGGTTGGTCGGTGTTGGCAAAACCCAAGGGAATGGCAGCCGTGAGGGTTAAATTCCATTTGGGGCAAACCAAGGAAGGCTCTCCGGAAAACGGTTCCAAGGGGGTGGAGCAAGGATGCCATGATCAACCTTGGGAAGGAGACCATTGTAGTGCTCAGGGACACGGCATGAAGGCAAGGGGACAAAGTGGAACAAATGCACAGATCTCAACACCAAGTTGGGAGTGGAATCAAAGACATGGCAAGGTTTTCAGTGAAAAGGTTGCCAAGAAGGAAGGATGACAGATTTTGGAGTCCACGAGGAGACAAAGGCATGATGACAGTCATCCAATGTCAAAGGCTGGAATGGAATCCCATCACTAAGTTTAGGAGGGGATGTGTCATGTGCACACATGGAAATGGCTGATTTCCAGTGCTTATCCTTGATTAGGTAGCAGATAAACAGTAGGATTAGAGCAGTAGCAGCTTTGACAAGCATGTGAAGGCTCTCCCATGGACCCACAAATATTCATATGCTGCCGACCTGATGTATGACACTTCTTTTACACTGCCTTGGAAGAGTTTTGCCTAGCAACACGGGCTTTTATAAATTGGCAAAAGTATGACGTATTTTGGGTTAGTGACTTCAAGAGGATTGATTGGGGCAAAGATGTTGGCTTCACATGGATTGATAGAGGACACGATGCCATGTCGGGATAGACATTACACCTTCCCATCAGTTTGCCCATGTGCTCATGAGGATAAAGAAAAAGATCCTTCATTGGAACTCAAGGAAGCTCAATCTCCTGTCAAAATTTCTTCATGTACCACCATTCCTTCCTTGTATTGAGCCTTGTCAAGATTTCTTCATGTACCATATTCTTAGATGTGTCCATCAAAGTGGTGGTGATTGGAGGCACAACACACATTCTATTTTCTCTGATGCATATTATCGCCCTCCCAACCTGCCCATTGGTTTCTTTCATCATCCTACTTGGATTAGTATGCGGATATTTTCACGCCACAGGCCCCCAAGATCAGTAGATGAGGCTGACAGGCAGCCCAGTATGTGGAACGACCTTATCAAAGATGATCTTGGCATACCCCTGGGTGCAGTATGTGGAAGGACCTTATCAGAATGCAGCAGGAAGAGATGCACAGCACAACACTTGACTGGAGAAACTTTAAAAGTCTTCCATATGATCAAAGAGAGGCGTCTACCCAGCATCTCAGATGGAGTCACCGATGGATTGCACAGACTGATGCAGCTATACCTAACCACTAGATCACTAATACATTCTTAAATGAGTGTCGCCACTTGTGGTTGGGGATTTTTTCTGGGATAGGCGTGCCCCTTTAGGTGATGGGATTCCCAAAACCAGAGGATGAAGAGGCTGTTGCCTTCTATTCCATTCAGTCTGGATGGCGGATGGAGAGATGTGATGTACAGGTGACCACACTTGGTTCTTTGATCTATCCAGTGAGAGTAGAGAGTTCCCACTCTTAGGACTCACTAGGAGGCGTATCACATTACACCCCCCATTCAAAGGAGATTTTGGCAGAGACTCCGGCACTCGTACAGGCGGAGCCAGGTATCCTACTCCTCTCTGGTTCTACACAGTGGGTTGCCCACCAACCAATGGAGATCTATTTTTTGCAGGGTGACCCCTCTTGTCCTAGATGCCCACTTCCATCCGAGACAATGAATCATCCAAGTCAGGGTGGGTGATGAGCCAACCCAAAAACCACACGACTTGTGCCAGTTGATCTGTGTACCGGATGCTCAACAGAAGATTTCTTATGGCAGTACAGAGGCAAACAAAGGATCTGGGTATCTATATGTTGGGCACGTTGAGAAGTGATCCTATCTATATTACTTGGGGTGCTACTGCACATTTGACTTAGTCTCGCCCACACCTCCTTTTTGAGGGTACAGGAGAAGATCTTGTTTTGCTTGTCCATAGGGGCATAGCTCAGAGACGTTTTCTTCAAAATATGACACCACCTGGGAGATTATTTCTGGTACTCACGGCATGGCATATCTAGAAGACCAGATGCTCAAAGGCCTTCGAGGGTATTCAGGTTTATGACACCCAATGTATCTGCATTATATGGAGTGACATTATTCATGCTCAGAGGCCCTCAAGGGTATTCAGGTTTATGACGCCCAATGTATCTGCAGTAAGTATATGGAGTGACCAGATGCTGAGAGGCCTTCAAGGGTATTCAGGTTTACGACACCCACTGTATCTGCAGCACATGGAGTGACATCATTTTGGTCACCTGAGCCTGCATACAGGGATCTTTTAGAGCTGCGCACAGACAAAACACAGGAGATACTCATGGCTCTTGGTGTTTGTGGCTATATGGTGGTAGTCATAGTCACAGGGGACGGAAGGGACAGCAGCTTGGGACGCCGGGATGCGTCAGAAACGGGGACGGAAGAGAGAAAATTTGCTATGGAGGATCAAATATGATGATCAAACACATAATTGAATAGAAATGATGCTAAGCATAAGTATTAAACACTAATCAAAAATGATTACCTTAATGATGCTCATAATGACAACATAATTGGAGGCAAAGAAGCTTGATCAATTCCATTAGATGTGAGCCTCTTATATAGACTAGAGTACATGACATTAAGTTGCAATTAGGTGTTAAACCTTGATCTAAATCATCTCCACCTTCCCTCCTTTATTCATGGACCTAAAAGTGACCTGCCTTCCTAGATTCAAGCTGACTGATCTAATCACACCTAATGATGATCCCACGACCTCTTTTGGCTGATTTTGAGCTACCAATTGACCCTTTTACATAATGGTAATGACGGACAATAACCTTTGAACACATTTGCCCATATATCTATGACATTTGTGTGTTTTTATGTGGATAGTGCATGTAGAAGGTATGTGCCCCATACAACATTTCTAATGAGGTGTTTGCCATATTTTCAACACCCCTCCTCAAACACTGAATTCACCCAATGATACAGTTGGTCATGCTGACTCTCATGAGCCTAATTAACTACCCAATGCTCAATGATAACATGCATGAGCATGGTCTAACTGACAATGCCATACAAGGTTATGCCAATGTGAACTCAGAGGCTTTAGTCATGTGTACAAAAGAGGTATGGGATGACTTTAGAAGAGTGTGACAATGACATGGCTGCATGTATGAGTGAAGAGGAAACTTATGTGTATAGGGCAGTGCCTTACAATAGCACTTTAGAATAAATGTTCACAAAAGGTCATAGATAGGGCCTCATGATGGGGGCCCTTGTCTTCATCTTTGTTTCCCTCTTGGTCTTCATTTAGCTGCATCTCTTCCATGAGATAGGCTCGTTGCATCTTCTTCTTACCAAAACAATTCTTCTCTTCATGGCTAGGCTTGTGACAAAATTCACAAACAAGAGTGTTGTTGTAGCCCTTGTGAGAGTTGCCTTTGTTAGATCCTGCATAAAGAGCATGTTCAGTAGGCAAAGTAGATGATGAGGACTCCATTTGCTTGGTCTTTAGTTTTCTCTCTTACTCAAGAAGAGAAGCTTTAATGTCCACAATCTTTGAGGTAGGCATGTTAGTCAAGGTTGTGACTACATGATCATATTCTTCAGGTAAAGACTTGTTGAGTAATACACCAATGGAGATGTCTTCGTCCATCTTGAGGTCTATCCCTACAAGTTGTGTTAGGAGACCTTTCATGTAGTTCAAGTGTGAGGCTAGAGATGTGCCAGGCTTCATGTCTAGCTTAAAAAATTCAATGAGTAAGCCAAACTTTGAACTTTTAGAGTGAGCACCAAATAGAGTTATGAGTTGGTCCCAAACTTCCTTGGAAGTTTCACATCCATCCACATGATGAATATATGTATCATCAAGCTCCAATGTGATGATGCCACGAGCTTTGTCGTCTCGAACTTCCCATGCAGGTGCTTCAGCAGTATTCCTTGGTTTCTTCTCCTTTCCATTGACAATGTTGAAGAGCCCCTTCTTCATGAGTATTAGTATGATGCGGGTTTGCCATGTGTGGTGCTGGCAGCTGGAGATCCTCCACTGACAAGGGGTCTCAGATCCTATTTTGTAGGAGAGGTAGGTGAGATGGATTAAGTTTCCTTATGATGGTGATTAAGGGTTTAATGAGGCATGCTAATGATGGAATAAAGAAGGATAGGCATGGAACCTTGCTTTGATACCAAGATAAAATTTGCTATGGAGGATCAAATATGATGATTACACACATGATTGTGTTAGAAATCTAGCATGGTATCACACAAAACTAGAACATGGGAAAAGTGCAAGAGGGATGAAGCAAACTGAGATAATTCCATTGATGTGACCCCTTGAATATATAGGGGAAAGTACAAGAGCTGAGCATGAGTGCATATGGGATAAATCCCTGAGTGCCACGTGGCATACACTGAGATGACCAAGACAAAAAGTACTCCTAGTGAGCACTTATTTCCAACACCCTCCTTAAGTGGACACTAGGAGGAAGACAAAAGACAAGGATTGAGAGACAAGCTAGAAGACAAGATGGACAAGACTAGAAGACAGACATAAAGACTGATAGACTGAGAGACAAGACATAAGAGACAAAAGATCCTGAGACACCCCTCCTCAAGTGATATCCTCATATGGGTCCACAAGGGTAGGGACAAGAGTGGATCATAGACAGACAGAGAGAGAGACTATCAGCCAGTAGAATGGTCCCACAGAGAGAGAGACTTTCAGATAGACATAGAAGATAAATGGGGACATAGACAAAATGCCAAAGACATGTGGGTAACTAATCCACAAAAGATAGGCATATAGACTGATAGACAGAGTGTCAGAGACATGTGACTGTAAGATCACACAAGATAGACACATAGACAGAGAGACTGACTGACTGTAGATAGACAGAGAGATGGACCTTGATAGATAATCCCTCCTCAAGGTCAATCCTCCTGCTAGAGTGAGTAATGCAGGGGTGCCTCTTGGATAGGGACAAAGATAAGTCCATGTAGACATGACATTACCCCATGATCTACATCATTGGTGATCAATGGTGGTAGATAGCATGAAAGCATAGACAAATATGAGAGAGATGGGAAGGTAAGTCCAGAACAGGGTCCTCTTTGGCCTACATCATGTGGTGACCAAAGTAGGAGAGATAAAAAAAGGTCTTTTTATGCAGAGAGCAAGGGCAGAGTACCCAAGAAGAGATGCCAAAGATAAATAAATGAGAGACAGCATCAGAAATGAGAAGGTCTTACCCCTATTTTGATGGGTAGTGTCTGTTCTCTTACAAGATAAAATTCAGTTCTGAAAAATAATTTTTTAAGAATAAAATAGAACTGAGAATATTGCAGCATACAAAGGATAATCCATTTTAGTTTTTACCTCAGGTCTTCCACCCTTTCAAGCCCATGTCACAGACATGCTATCCAGGGGGTAACCCGAGAGAAGGGCAGCTGCAAACAGAGATTTCTTAGAGGAAATGTTGCTGCAGAGAGAGAGGCATACGGGCCTGTCAGAAGCAAAGGAGCACCAACTCATACCTTGTTTTGATATAGGAGTGGAGCAGCCAGTAGAGAATATATCTTGAACAGAGAATGGGGGCTGCCCATACTGAAAACGAGTTGTTGTTGCAGCACCAGCAGCAAGAAAGGTGTCGACAGAAGCGGCCTGCTGCTGTAGAATAATGAAGAAAATGGAGACGACCCCAGGGAAAGAGAGCAGGTCGGCCTGCTTGCTGAACAGAAGCGGTGGCACTCGGCACAGAAGAGAGACGAAGAGGAGAGCCCTCTGATTGAGCTTGGCGTGTGCGCTTGCGATAATGAAGAAAGTGGGTATGGCGTAGCGCTAGGAGAAGCCGTCGACGAAAGGTTGGGGGACCCTGCTACAGTTGGCGGGCCCGATGCTGTATCTGGCGGAGACGGCGCCGCAGGAGCTTACGGCAGAGGTGACGGCGCCATTGGGCTCAGGGATGGCCGCGGTGCTGGCGATTGATGAGACTTCAGCAGCAGTAGTAAAAAGAAGACCAAAAAGAACGCTGCAGAGCTGGGTCTAAGACCCCCGATGGGACAAAGCTAAAAAGGAAGCTAGACCTAGAGAAAATCTATGGCTAGATCTAGACTAAAGGGCTGAGGAGAAGAGGAATCTACATGGCTCTGATACCATGTTAGAAATCTAGCATGGTATCACACAAAACTAGAACATGGGAAAAGTGCAAGAGGGATGAAGCAAACTGAGATAATTCCATTGATGTGACCCCTTGAATATATAGGGGAAAGTACAAGAGCTGAGCATGAGTGCATATGGGATAAATCCCTGAGTGCCACGTGGCATACACTGAGATGACCAAGACAAAAAGTACTCCTAGTGAGCACTTATTTCCAACAGATTGAGTAGAAATGATGCTAAGCATAAGTATTAAACACTAATCAAAAATGATTACCTTAATGATGCTCATAATGACAACATAATTGGAGGCAAAGAAGCTTGATCAATTCCACTAGATGTGAGCCTCTTATATAGGCTAGAGTACATGATATTAAGTTGCAATTAGGTGTTAAACCTTGATCTAAATCATCTCCACCTTCCCTCCTTTATTCATGGACCTAAAAGTGACCTGCCTTCCTAGATTCAAGCTGATTGATCTAATCACACCTAATGATGATCCCACGACCTCTCTTGGCTGATTTTGAGCTACCAATTGACCCTTTTACATAATGGTAATGACGGACAATAACCTTTGAACACATTTGCCCATATATCTATGACATTTGTGTGTTTTTATGTGGATAGTGCATGTACAAGGTATGTGCCTCATACAACATTTCTAATGAGGTGTTTGCCATATTTTCAACAGGAAGGGGAGTGTAGAGGATATGCAGCACTAGGAGGTCTAGAGAGGATGTGCTCACAGGTACAGTTCCAGAAGCCACGCACTAAGCTGTGGCTTTTTGACACGCTGGTCACATCAGCTATGCTATATGGAGTACAGATCTGGGGGCCTAGCCTAGATCGTCACAGTCGATCAGGACGCACATATGATGGATGGAGATCGATGGAGAGACCACTTGTGTCCATGACCTCCAGGATGATTCGGGCTAAGGCCTCGGTACCCCATGAGATTATTAGAGCCGAGATGGGAGCACCACCGATCGTAGTCGAGAGGCTCTTGCCAGATCAGTGTCCTTCATTCATAGCACCTAGGAGCTTCCCCGACACCGGTATGCACGACTTGCTTTAGAGTCCTCTCATCAGCTAGCCATGGAGGGAGACACTTTATGTTGGTGTGCGCAGATAGCATCCTGGTTTGAGCTCCATGGGTTCAGTTTAGACAGACTTCCACCCTTCCAGTACTCTCTGGAGACACCCTCTCTCACCTTGACACATTCTGAGATTAGTAGAGTCATCAGACAGGACCTCATTCACTTGACACTAGGAGGACATGGCTAGAGCCCTCACAGGAGTTGGGGACGAAGATGGCTTTCTATAGAGACCATCTTCTTCACACCACTGAGGATGGCTTTATACTTAGACCAAGCTACATGGATACCCATCTGTCTCATGGATTGAGATGCGCCATTGGGTAGATCCGCACCTCTTCACGTCAGTTAGAGATAGAGACAGGCAGATTTAGAGGCATACCTCCAGGGGACAGGATTTGTCAGATTTGTTGGATAGAACCAGAGATCGAGGAGCACTACATCTGTCGCTGCACAGCATATTATGAGATTAGAGGGCACTACCATTGCCTTTTCAAAGAGGGATTTGGACCACTGGCTAGAGTCATGGACTATTGTGATCAGCAATGCTTGGGTTTTTATCTCCTGGAGATCCGCAGGCTCAGAGAGTCCATTATCAAGAGAGCAGACGCCCGACTGGCAGGGAGTCCACACAGAGACAGATTACTGACTTCTTTAGAGGGACTACCCGGGAGGACACACAACCGACAACCTAGCAGTGGGCACCTCGTGGGACTCTAGTTGAGAGAGCTATCCAGTTGGGCAGATCCAGACGCCCGAGGGCTCGCGGATCCTCACATCGGAGACGGTGCCTACACCGGAGGATTCAGAGCATCATTGCGAGGCATCGGGCTCGTCCGACCAGGCATCTCACTATGGTAGATATCCAGGCCATCCGACAGAGACCCATGCTAGAGCTCCTAGGATGATTACCACTCCAGCCATATACTATTGTACTCACTGTCACTTTTGTACTCCCCCATATTCATGTATTCATGTATCCATGTACTCATGTACCCCATTTTGACTAGTAGCATTAGCTTCCCACTCTCCCTAGTTGATGCTTCCGGATGCTCCCTACTGATGTATTGTAGGGCTAGATACTTACCTTCAGTTCTTTCTTTTCTTTTCCAGACAGTGTATCAGACGTCACATGATTGTAACTTTGGTCTCATAGGTCACTTTGGCCTTTTGAAGACATTAATATAGCATTTCATTTCTCCCTCTCTCAAGGCTCAAGCCATCTTCAATCATGGCATCCTCTTCACGTGCCAGGGCTTCTCGTAGAAGGACGACGGGATGGACATGGTGGGAGGAGGTTAACTACACCCCATTAGCTCATGGAGGCGGTTCTCGGCCATGGGCATGCAAGCTTTGCCCGTACCGGCGAACGGGTGGTGCCGACAAAGTGCGAGCCCACCTCTTGCATGAGAGTGGGCATGAGGTGCGGTTTTGCACGAATGTCACACCCGAAAAGAGACAGGAACTTCTTGACAAGCTTGCCATCTACGAGGTGGTCGAAGCAGCAAGAAGGACACCACGAGTGGCCGTGGATCCAGCGACGATGGGGAGAGGAACTCAAGCCTCTACGTTGGAGTCATGTGGTGGATCGGGATCATGCACGCCATCACCTTCACCATCGAGTCAGAATGTTGCTCCATCCATGACGCCGGCACCCTCCATCTCCACGGCCTCTCAACCCTTACGTGGCCCATGGCGACAATCTACACGTGAGGAGAATTGGAACCCCAAGTTGAAGGAGAAGGTGGATATGGTGGTGATCCGCTTCTTCTTCCACGACCACATTGCCTTTCAAGCGGCTAGGTAAGTGCAATCGATCATTGCCAATTCATCATTCATGTTTTCATCATCCTAGTCCCCTTCTCATCAGTAAATTGCTTTCTTGAATAGGTCGGAATACTTCAAGGTCATGGTTAAGAAGATTGGGGAGTATGGCTCAACCTATATGCCCCCCTCATCTGAGAAGGCTTGCGCATACATTGCTCGAGAAGAAGGAGAAGCGCATTGTAGAGCAAGCGGCCGACAACACAAAGCAGCAATGGGAGAGGAACGGAGTCTCCCTCATTGTGGATGGATGGAGCGACACCCGCAAGAGGAGTATTCATGGCGTGGTTGCATATTCCCGCGGAAAGATGTACTTCATCTCATCTCATGATGCATCCGGCGCACCGGGAAGAGCACGGATGTGCTCACGGCGGAGTGGGCTACTACCATGGAGATCATTGGCCCCGAGCATGTAGTGGGCTTTGTTGCGGACGGGAAACCTTCCAATAGGGTGGCGGGAGCTATCCTCCAAGGTATGTATGGACATGTCACAGTGTCCTTTTGTATGGCTCATTGCCTAAACAACCTCCTCAAGAACATAGGGGCATTGCCATGGATCAGCCCGCTCATTGAGGAGGCCAACACCATGGTCTCCTTTGTCCTCAACCACCAAAGACTTCAGCATCAGTTCAACAAGAGGCCCTCTCTCTCTCTCCTCAAATATTCCAACACCCGGTTTGCCTACAACTTCCTCATGTTGGGCCGGTTGAAGGATTGTAGCGGTGCTTTGAGGGGGCTTTTCCTTAGCGACGAGTTTGTCGACATGCAAGAGTCTCGTACAAACACTGGCCAAGAGTGTGGGTTACAGGCAGATGACGCCTCTTGGTGGGAGCATGTGAAGACCACGGATGCTATGGTGAGGCCCATAGTCCACCTATTGAGGATTGTAGACCCTATGCAACCATGCATAGGCAAGGTCTACGAGGCCATGGATCGCATAATAGAGAAGTTGAAAGACTTCGTGCTTGACAAAGACAAATACGAGGAGATCCATGCCTTGTGTCTAGGAAGGTGGAATTCCTACTACTCTCCATTGCATGCAGCAGCTTATGTGGACGACCCAGAATTCCAAGACAACAAGCAGGAGAGCGACCGGGAGGTGAATTATGATTAAGCAAATGATCAGCAATAATGACAAGAGGCAAGAGTACCTCAACACACTAATAGGCTAAGATTACTTCATCATTAGCAGCCACTAATTTGGCTCCATAATCATGCTTAATCAATCTCCCACTAATCAAGGGCACCTCCCCCCACTTTCAGGTGCATTAACTGTTGACTATATAACTCATCCACTAGCCCACTTGAAGGAGGCGCCTACTTTTGAGCTAGTTTGGGACTGATTCTTGTTCACATTGCGCTCCTTTTTTATGCATACAAGCTACATCAAATCCACCTCCATTATTTCCTAAGGTTGCATGCCCCCCTTCATCACTTGTATTTCCAAGTCGTAGATGAAAGTTGAGCGCGTCAGCAGCAACAACAGGAATCGGGCAGCACCCCCCTCTAAAAGATCCCCTAAACACAAATTAAAACACATGTTAATCCAAATTAGATTTGCAAGCTTGGGCTCACCACTCAACCATAGATCCACTAAACCGGATCTCCCCCTAGCATAGGGGTCAAGGCTCCCGTCTATACAAGCCATACAAGTGAGCCCTACTGTCCCACACCACTAGGATCTGCCCTAAAGGGCCATCTACATAACTATGTTAGCAGGAGAGGGTTAGAACTTAGAACTCACATGGCCCAGGTACTGACCATCATAGGACAATGCGAGAATAATAAAATAACCCACTCATCACATGACCCTCACTTACATAGTTTTTTCCAATAAAAGCTATACGTATGGGATTATTCACTTATAAGCTTTATAAGCCTTGACCCTTATAATCAGCTTGCTTTTCCTAATGCCCGGGTCAACTAACCCCCGGATTAGGTCAACTAACCCCTATGGTTAGCATAAGGTATATAACAAACTTCCCCTCCCCTCAAAAATTTACATCCTCTGAAATGAAGTCACGGAATCTACGGTTTAAACTAGCCACTGGCTCCCAAGTTAGGTCCTCATTGACCCTCTTAATCTTATATTCACAAATCAACTTATTTCTAAGCTTCCTTTCTTTGAAATCTACCATGAGCCCTTGCTCATGTGGAATAGAGGACAAGTCCTCAACATCAACAAGTTCTTGAGGTTTCTCCTTGAGTCTACTCACATGGAAAACTAGATGGACTTGCATTTGGGGAGGCAATTCAAGTTTATAAGCAACCTCAGGATTCATTGTGACCAAACCCTCTGCAAGATCTCCTAAACACAAGTTTATAAACACAAGTTTAACATACGTTAGAACATACGTTAGTCCAAGTTAGGTGTGGAAATGAGGTGCCTTGCCCCTTTATAAAGGGTGATTGAGCCCCCCTCTTTCCCACCTTCAATGGTCTAGTCTGCCCATTGCTTGACTTTTGGCAGCCCACAAGAACGCAGCATTGAAACTGAGGATTAAGGCGTGTGTTCCGCCTCTAGCTGCTGATCTACAGCCTGTAAAGAGAAAACACAGTCCTCAAAGGTAAGCGCAGTTCAGGTCAGCCCTTTACTTGGGCAAATCTATCCTTCTTTGTACTCATTTATATCTGCAGCAATCAAAGCAGATACTCCTTTTGGGAAGGGGCCCTTCAGTGAGTACTTGGGACCCCATCTAGTGTGCAGTGTACTCACACAGACTCAAGAAGGGAACACCACACGAGAGCTACCTAAGTGACATACATGCAACACAAGATAGAAGTAGGCAATAGTTGGGACATCACAAGACCATGTATTGCATTGGGGATCTCCCTCGGTACACCACACTCTCTCTATATACAATGGGCGTGGCCCCTTGGACTATCATGAGCCAAGTGCTAAAAGTGGTCACTGACAGATGCCGTTGGAGTAGGTGAGAACGCCAGGTGACAGATGCCGTTGGAGTGGGTGAGAAGCGCCGACGAGTAGGTGGGCGCCGCTTCGTCGGTCAAGTGGGTAGCCAAGCTTGGAAGTGGGGTCGCCGGAGATTCCCACTTTGTGTGGCTAGTGGTTGGCCTCGTGGGCGCCCTTGAGGTTCACGAACTTTGGGATGCCTAATTTTGGGGATGCCTGCTTTGGTGCTTGTCCACAGGCAATGAGGGTGGCTACAAGTCCCCTACCAATTATCCATTCACCGTCCCGATGAACACCAGAAGTAGAGAGGCACATGTTGAGGTGAAGCGGCAAATGGACCACCACATGTCCAGGAGAAGGTGGGGAGGAAGTAGAACCACATGTCCAAGAGTAAGTGTCGAGCAAGGACACGACATGCCACAAGAAATACTGGTGAGAAGAGAGTGGCCACCACAAGCCTCATCGAGCGAGAAATAAAACCATTTGCTGCTTCATCTTCCCCTATGGATATAGCACATACCCATGTTGCAGGTGAGGGTTGGTGAACTAAGATAGTTGGAACTGAGCCAACAAAGGTGACCAAGGGATGGGCAGGGTTGCTAGCACTGAGGTCATATTGCTTCTTCATCATGACACATCCACAGAGTACAATGGAGTCCTACACTTTGTCGTGATTGGTGCACATGGGGCTGTGGAGCGGTGGCCCCAAACTCGCAAGGCTGATGGAGCTCAAGCCAGAGCTGAAGTCAGAGCCTTGCTTGGCCTACTGAGTGAGTAGTGACACAGGTCAACATGAGAAGTCCGCCTCTGCTATGATAGGTAAGAAGAATTTCAAGGCGGAGTAGGGGGAAAACATGGGGGTCCCCAAGGGTGTGGGTGAGGCGGCTGTGGGGGTGCGCAAGACAAAAAAGGTGGCAAAGGGAGGGGGTGGCTGGGCGCAAGGAGGGTGACCTGGGGGTGTGCGCAAGGAGCCGATGGCGTCAAGGGTGGCTTGGGATGGTGTGTGCAGAAGCCGACAGACAGCCGATGGGAATATGTATTTTGAATGTTGGGGGTGTGCGAGTTTGAATTGGGTGAAAGAAGCGGCAGCAGTGGGGGTGGTGCGCAAGGTGAAATTGTGGGGTTGCACACAATTATGATTTTTTTTTTTAATGTTGGGGGTGCGCGAGTTGGGGGTGCACAAGTGAAACAGCCCGGGTGCGCAAGGTGGGGGTGTGCAAGGGGAGAGGTGGCTGAAAGAGTGCACAGAGCGGAAGCAGAGTGGCACTAGAATGTGCTGAACAAAGAGTGCAAGAGAGAGAGAGAGATATGGAGCAAACTATGCTGAATATACTGAACCAAAACAAGAGACACTGTTAGTCTCATAAGTGAGGGAGCAAAATATGTACAAGACTGAATGAGAAATGAGAGGCCAGCACCCACTATTTATAGTGAGGGAATGCTGGCCGACTAGAGCTAATAAACAGGCCGACTGGAGCTACTGGACATGGCCGACTGGAAAATGCCAGAAAGGCTGGGAAAAATCCCAGAAAAATAGTAAAAAAGGGGTGGCCAGCCCACAAGCAAGGGCCATGCAAAAGAGGACCAAATGGGCACCATAAAAGAACAAAAACTGGGGATGAAAGTGCTAACACCCCCTCTCAGCACCAGATGCTGAACAAACTCCGAGAATCCGAAGATGAGGAGCCAAGGAAGCCTAGAAACCAGCTTGGTGAACAAATCTGGAGCATTCTCCGCGGAAGGACAATACTCCAAACGCAAATCTCCAGCAAGAACCCGTTCACGAACATAGTGATACCGAATCTCAATGTGTTTCGTACAAGCATGAAACACAGGGTTCTTGGCGATGGCGATACAATTCTGATTGTCACACCAAAGAAGAGTAGATCCGGTAGGAGGACAGCCGAGCTCCTCCAATAATCTCCGCAACCATATCGCCTCACATGCAGCATAACAAACTGCACGGTACTCCACCTCGGTAGAGGAAAGCGCCACAGTAGGCTGCTTTTTACTGCTCCAAGAAATGGCTCCAGACCCAAGTGAAAAACACAACCAGTGGTCGAACGCCGTGTATCTAGATCTCCAGCCCAGTCTGAGTCAGACCATCCAACAAGAGTGCGTCCTTGGCCATAAAAGATGCCAAAATCCAGAGTGCCACGCAAGTACCGAAGAACTCTCAAAGCACACTGCCAATGCTACTGACAGAGTTTGGATAAGAAGGAACTCAATAAACTGACTGCGAAGCATATGTCCAATCGGGAGTAGGTCAACCATACCAAACAACCGACGAGAACCCAATACTGTCCCTGATCAGTCCCTGGGAGCATCAAGTGAAGAAAGCTTCTCACCAATATCCATAGGAGAAGATACTGGTTTGCACCCAGTCATCTGAAATCTATCGAGAATCTCCCGAGTGTACTTCTCCTGAGAGAAGAAAATGCCCTTCGAGGTCTGCCAAATCTCAAAGCCAAGAAAATAATGCAAGAGGCCAAGATCCGTCATCTCAAACTCTGTCTCCAAAGCATCCATAACAGAACGGATCCGCACAGAATAAGAACCTGTAAAGATGAGGTCATCAACATAGACCACAATGATAACAATCAACCCCCTCTCAAGGAGGATATAAAGGTTCGAATCTGCATGAGAACGGCGTAGGCAGAGCTTCTGAAAGAACTCATCAATCCGCTGGTACCAAGCCCGCGGAGCCTGCTTTAGACCATATAAAGCCTTCTTCAGCCGGTACACATGATCTTGTTTGCCTGGAACAACAAATCCTGGCGGCTGATCAATATAAACCTCCTGTGTAAGCTCTCCATTCAGGAAAGCCGACTTGACGTCCATCTGGAAAATGGGCCATCTATGATGTCCTGCAAGGGCAAGAATGGTGCAAATGGTAGTCATCCGGGCCGTCGGAGCGAAGGTCTCATCGAAGTCGACACCAGGGTGCTGAGCATAACCCTTGGCAACCAACCTCGCCTTGTGCTTGTCCAAGCTGCCATCAGCTCGGAACTTTGATTCGAAAATCCAACGCACACCAATCACCTTACGCTGCAGAGGCCGAGGCACCAAAATCCAAGTGCCATTCCGTTCGATAGCATCCAGCTCTGCCTACATGCATGACCCCAAGGCTCATGTGAAAGAGCCTCGTCTACAGAAGTGGGATCAGAAGGACCATTAATGATTGTAGACATAAGAGCATAATTAACAAACATGTTGCCCTCCTCATGAATTTGTTTCCTTGTAACTCTGGAAGAACGCCGAAGAGAACCAGGCGGAGGAGCAGAAGGGAGCTCACGCAACCCAGAATCACGAACTGTCTGATAATACCAACCAGGTACAGATCTGCTCGAACTCACCAGAGGAGGAGCAGGGTCATCATCATCTGACTGAGTATCCTCAGCTGGAGGTGTAACAGTAACAGCGGGAGCAAGAGGAGGAGGAGGAGGAGGTGCAGGAAGAAGAAGCTCACCACCCCCCTCTGAAGATGTAGGAGTCTCGTCGAACACCACATCACGGCTCACAACTTTACCGGCCTGAGGATCATAAAGACGATATGCCTTGGGCACAGTGCTCTATCCGAGAAAAGTCATGCGCTGAGACTTCGAGTCCAACTTGGAGCAATGCTCCTTAGGCACATGAACATACGCCGTACATCCAAATATCCACAAATGAACAACGGAGGCCTTCTCCCCATGGAAAGCCTCATATGGAGTTTTGTCGGGAAGAGCAGTAGTAGGAGACCTATTCTGAATGTAGACAGCAGTGGAAGCCGCCTCAGCCCAGAAACGTCGAGGTAATGAAGAATGCTCAAGCATAGCATGGGCCATCTCCATAATGGTCCTGTTCTTCCTCTCGGCAACTCCATTCTGTGATGGAGTATATGCTGTAGTAAGCTGTCTCCGAATGCCATGTGTCTTGCAATATTGCTGAAACTCCTGGGATGTGAACTCACCCACTCCATCGGTCCTGAGAGCCTTGACCGAGTGACCGGTCTCTTTTTCTACCTCAGCTTTCCAATCACAGAAGTGATGAAAAGTCTCATCCTTGGTCTTCAGAAAGAAAACCCAAGTATATCTGGTAAAATCATCCACCATCACAAGCATGTACAACGCCTTACTCAAAGACGCGGTACTCATAGGACCACATAAGTCTGCATGAATGAGAGCAAGTGATGTCGAAGATCTGTGTGTCGCCTCCTTCGGAAAGGCAGCTCGGTGTTGCTTCCCCTGTAAACAAGAGGAACAAGCAGAAGACGGGACCTTGATGGTCGGTAATCCATCAACCAACCCATCCTTCGAAGCTCGCTGCAGAAGCTGATAGCTCAAATGGCCAAACCGAGCATGCCAAAGAGCAGAAGAAGCACCAGAAGAAAGCAAAGCGGTCAATTTGTAGAGACCACTATCTTGGACTCCCTGAGCCAAGATGCTACCAGTCGCCTTATCACGAATGGTCAAAACGAGAAAAGATCACCTCCGCACCCTGAGCTATAAGAGCACTCACTGACAAAAGGTTAAAAGCCAAATCTAGAATATACAGAACGTCAGAGAAGTACCTCTTGTGCTCGTCAAAACGGAAGATGGGGATAGTGCCACGACCATGCACTGGCACAGAAGAAGAATCACCCAGAGTGATCTTGCCTGACCTGGCAGTGAAGTCCTCAAACCAATCTCGATGGGGTGTCATATGAGCAGTACCACCGCTATCAACAATCCAAGACCGTGACTGAGAAGTCACAAGAGCAAGTATACGCCGAGTACCTGCTAAGAGAAGAATTCCATCATCCTTCTTGGGTTGAGACACCGCCGTTGAGGAAGAGTTCTTTGCTGCTTCATCACGCTTCTTCTTGTGACATTGGGGTGACTTGTGACCCTTCTTGCCACAATAATGACATTCAATGTCCTTATTCTTTGAAGATTTGTTGTCTTTATCCTTACCGGAATCCTTGGAGTTCTTGACAGAACCCCCTTTTCCTTTCTTTTGTTGAGTCTTCCCTTTATCTCGTGCTGCCAAAGCTCCATCAGGGCCACCGGAGGCGCCAGTCCGCTCCTCAAAGCGAGACTCAATCTGCATAATGGAGGGGAGAACTTCCTCCCAAGTAACTGGAACAGGACGAGGAGAAGAAACCAGAGACTGAAAGTATGCATCAAACCTCTCTGGAAGTTTGGAGAGCAGCCGAATAGCCATATCCTCTGTGGAGATGTCCTTGCCACAAACAACAAGCTCGTCCCAGAGATCTTTCATCTTCAAGATAAAAGCAAATAAAGATGGAAACGCATAAACTGATAAGTTCATAAGTTGCTTTTCCAATGCCAAAATCCGACCCGGAGACTTAATCTCATAGAGATCTGCAAAAGCCTTCCAAACTTCACGTGCAGTATCTGTTGTACGCACATGAGAGAGAACAACATCCTGACAGTTCAACATCAGGAAGGAGAAAACACGTCGATCATTCGACTGCCAAATATCAATCTGTGCCTGAGTCACACGACCGGAAGCAAGGGTGGGAGGGGTGGCATTGGCCGGTGTAACAAGCCAATCCCAGAGATCCACGCCACGCAAGGCCGATTTCACCTTCACCTTCCATAGGGTGTAGTTGGAACCATCCAACTTGGCAGACTCAACAAACATATGAAGAGAAGTGGGAGCAGCCATCACAAAAGCTTGGGCTCAATCTCAAGAAATGCACAAACTCTGAAGAAAAAGGTGTCCTCCACAGGTACCAAGAGTGCCACCAAAGCCTGCAACACCACAAGCCCCCTCTGCACAGGGAAAGGGCCACTGGAGAGGAAAACGCAATAGTGAACAAGTGCTGTCCTGTAGAAAACCGGCCGCCTGCAGTCCAATCTCCAAGTGGGCAATGAAACGCTGATCAACAAGAGCCAGATGGCTGAATTGGTGAAGCCAATCTGAAGGAAAAGCGACCAGCAGGGTGCTGTCCAGAAAATGCAGCAGCAAAAGCTATGAATCTGGAAGAAAACGCACAGGAATAGGTGCTGAAAACAGGGCTGAATCTGGGGCAGCAGAAAGGTTGCTAAACTGGGAGCGATGATACCATGAAAGAGCGCACAGAGCGGACGCAGAGTGGCACTAGAATGTGCTGAACAGAGAGTGCAAGAGTGAGAGAGATATGGAGCACACTAGAATGTGCTGAATATACTGAACCAAAACAATCCCAAGCAAGAGACACTGTTAGTCTCATAAGTGAGGGAGCAAAATATGTACAAGACTGAATGAGAAATGAGAGGCCAGCACCCACTATTTATAGTGAGGGAATGCTGGCCGACTGGAGCTGATAAACAGGCCGACTGAAGCTACTCTTTTTGCTTTTTTGCTTTTTTTCCTTTTCTTTTCTTTTTTGGTGTGCCACCTTATGTGAGGAAGGAAGGCAAGTGGAGATGGGGGGTTGAGGCGAGGATCCTAGGTGGCCGATACAATTTGAGACGAGAGCCATTGACTAATGGGAGTGGCTGCCCACCCAAGGTGTGAAGCTCCACTGCGCTGTGGGGCAAGATCGTATGTACTGTGAATGGTCCTTCCCATGCAGGGACAAGCTTTTTAGATCGCTTGAGGTATTGGGCCTGGTAGACAAGAACCAAGTCACCTTCCATGAATTGCGGACGACGCAAGTGACAGTCATGCCATGCCTTGCGACGGTTTTGTTCCACGGCCAATGCTTGACTGGCACAGGCACGGGTTTCGTCGAGGATGGAGAGCCACAAAATGTTGGCAGCTTGTGAGGTATGAGGATTGGAGGAGTGTGGTGAGCCCACCCTAGGGGAGCCGTTGTTGAACTCGAAGGGAGAGACCGCCTCACGACCAAATGCCAGCCAAAACAGAGTGTGCTGGGTGGGGGCCTTGGAGGCTGTGCGATAGGCCCAAAGTACACGAATGAGGAAATAATGGGCTGAAGCTCATGTCTCAGTAGCATAACAACACCCGAAAACGAACCTTGTCCAACATAGAATATATGGTAGCCTGCAAAGAAACCTTGTCCACCAGCAAAAGCATTCTGATTGTGCTCTTGAAGACAAACGATATGCGGTTTGGTTTTATTTACATAATCCCAAATAAGCCTCCATTTATTGGCGTCACAGAGGCCACACATATTATAAGAAACGCACTTGATTGGTATACACATATTTACAATAGAGATGTTGATGAAAACAAGAGTGAAAATCAGGTGACCATCTGAACATCTACCAATCCCTCTTCACGAGGGTCGGACGATTCTGCAAGGGCATCATTTTGCATCTCATTTACAGAAAACCGATCGGCAGAAGCATCAGCATCAATACCATCATACATGTGAATTGATTGCCCATGCAATCCCTCTTCACGAGGGTCGGACGATTCTGCAAGGGCATCATTTTGCATCTCATTTAGAGAAAACCGATCGGCAGAAGCATCAGCATCAATACCATCATACATGTGAATTGATTGCCCATGCAATACACCAGCAACTCCTCTAACCACATAAGGGAAAGAGGCAGAAGTGTCTGACCCATTTTTAGAAACATTTTCAGTCCAACTCCTTTGGACTACTGGTCGAGGTTTAATGACTTTTTTAGATGTTTGCCAAGCATTCAATTCCTGAGCTTCCTTATCTTTATCCTTGGACACTAATGGTGCATTATTCACCTTGGCTTTGCCCTTGTCCTGACCATTGACAAGTTGCACTTTAGAGGACTTCACCACTTTTGGTGGTTGAACATTATTGACAATAGCAACAGCAGGTCTTTCCGAAGGACAGACAGCATTGGCAGGTGCTAGAAACAGTACTATAGGACATTCAGATTGCATATGACCAAATTTCCCACAAGAGAAACAAGAACCAGCAAACCTCCCCCATTTGAGGGTAAAATGAGCCTGTTGTGGAACCATGCCATTCATGTCAACATTGATGGTGACACTTGGTGGCGTTGGCACATCAGTGTTCCATAGAACACAGAAACGATGTGCATTTCCAGAAGCTCTCGGTGAACAAGCCACCTTCCCCAAGTTCTAAGCAACATAAAGCAGAGCCGGTTCACAGTAAAGTGGGATGTCTGGCACCTCCACCCATACTGGACATTTATGGCGAATAAGACGTTGGTAGTCCTTTGTAGGCGACCATGGGTACACATGCACCAATCGGCCACCAAAGAAGAGAGGAGATTTTTCGAGAAGCATCTGCTTGTACTGTGGTTCAGTGAAGATGACCTCATAGAACCCACGATCAACTATGTAACATCCACGCACATAATTACCTTGTAACATAGCTTTGAGCCACGAACCAACATCAGGCGCAGCTGGCATACAACCCGGGAAGAACAAGACAACCACCTTCTCGGCCAAGTCTAGAACTGGAGAGATCAAAGCCTCGCCAGGAATATTGACTGTGAAAGATGGTAGCGGATTGTCTGCCCATGCACGCTTAATCACTGAGAAACCTTCCTGTTAAGTGTTTGCAAAATGCTGCACAGCTGAATCATCATAGGACTTCAGAGGAACCACCAAGAAGATAGGATTCCATTCTAAGCTTCACTGTACACAGGTCGCACATCAAACGCACAAGTCGCAGCTCGACAGGTCACAAGTCACACGCGTGCAGGTCGCACAGGCGCACAGGCGAAGGTCGCACAGGTAGCAGCTCGCACTACAAAACCACACCACACACACACACACACACACACACACACACACACACACAACAAGTGCACACATACACATGAATGTACAATCACATACTGCCATAAAAGGTGGCACATTTCCAAGTTCACCCAATACATGCACTTGAAACCTTGTGATCACATAGGCATACACAATCACATACTTAAGTTAAACTTGGCTTCAACAGATGCCGTTACATACGTGTGTCCTGAGTTCACCCAATATATTCATTTGAAACCTTTGAACCATTTCTGCCATGGATATGTAAGGCAAGCTTGAGCCTTGGACCTATGAACCACCCAAAAAATAGAAATTTAGTACTATATGCTATAAGGAAAGTTGATTCACCTACTGTGATGCTGGAAAAATTGCTATGATGAACAATCACAACCCTGTTGTGTACCTGGGTATTAGAGCTGCATTGTCCAGTTTCATTGTAAATGTGTGCCCGCTTCTCTGTGTTGAAGCAGAACTCTTGTGGAACAGTTAAAGTAGGTGCGACTCGGGGTGTGTTTGTGTTCCATATCTGATTGTGAAACAACCACAAGAGCCAGTTATTAGTCTCAGGAAGAAACACACAAAGACTCGGTAGCAATCAGCCAGCATGTTCAACGCAGTATGAGAACTGACTGAATTTGATCTCGACAACTACCTGGCATGACCACCCTCCTTCAAGCTTTTGTTTCTTATTTACCCGCCTCTCCTCATCTGAGTCCATCTTTTGAGACCCGACCAAGCATCTCTTAGCAGTGGGTCTTTTACAGCTGCTGACAGCAATGGCAATAAATCATTAGAGCAAAAATAATAACTTGATGGAAAAAAATTACTTATGAACAATAACTCTTGGAGTAACATACCTCGGTAACAATGTCTTGATATTCTTGACAGCAGGCTGTTTATGCAACTCTGACTGATTCCACTTTGTAGGTATGTTATGTGCAGTATGTGTAGCTTTGCTACTCTTAAGCTCAGTAAAACACTGAGGAAATTGGTCTCTTGGAGTATACAGTTCATCCTTCGTCAATTCACATGGTAGGCCTGCAACTATTCACACCATTTGTGAGAAAAAAAAAATCATCCTCCTGAAGGTAAAGAACAAGGCCCTTATACCAATGCCCTACTTCTGCAGAAAAGTACTACCTTGCTTGCTTACAGGCCGACCCGTGTCCTTAGGCGGCAGATTTCCTTCTTTGGAGGGCACGCTTGCTTCCTCAGCAACCATTGTTTCAGCACTTGTTAGATTAGCACTAGATAAATGCAATTTGGTGATTGGTCCAGCAACGTGATGTATTGAAGGAGGCGTCAGTACAGGAAAACAAAAACAAGGAAAAGGCCCCAAAAAGACTCATACATACATACATAAGTACTTACGTGCATGTATGCATCCATCTATCAATCACACACACATGCACGCACAGATTCACACAGACACGTGTGCACAAACATATACACGCGTGCATACATACATACACATCCATGCATGCATGCATACATTCATGCAAACAAACAAACATACATATATACAATGGCATGGCATACACTCAATAAATGCTACCTTTTATGTTTATACCTGGCATCATCGACCTGCATCTCTATGGGAAGCTCAGATGACACGCGTGCTACAAACTAAAATAAACAAAAAAATACAAGGCCATTAGTATCAGCCAGTACTACTTCACATTTGTTAGTAAAGGTACATGAAACCACACGATGATGACGCCACTGTTAGATATTTGGTAGTACTTCACCGCCGTGAGGTCATGCACTTATGCCATGGGCACTTTGTCCCATTGGGCTTTTCCCCATGGCCATCTAGGTGTGAACAGACACCTTAGGGTTAGCTAGTATATAAGCAACCTCATTTACAGTTTACGGTTGCTTGCTCATTTGTATTTCTCTTTGTACTTGTAAAGAGCTTTCATCTCTCTCCTTTGAGCTTGCCATTCTCTCACTCTACACCCTTGTGTTCTTGTCATTGAGCATTGTGTGTATGTGAGGCCGGCTCTCCATTCTACAAGATCCAACAGTAGTATCAAGGAAGGCTTTTCCATAGCTTGTTTTTTTATTTTCTCTTTACTATGCACATTCTTCCATAGCTTGTGTTCAAGCTTTCAATAGCTTGTTTCAATTGGTCTTCAGTAATTGGTTTCAGGTGGTCAAGTTGAAGCATCCAACACTGGTATTCGAGTTTTCCATTGAACCTCTCTCTCTCTCTCTCTCTCTCTCTCTCTCTCTCTCTCTCTCTCTCTAATCAATGAAGGAGGCTCTTTACACCTTGAATCGTTACTTCTACTTCAAGAATCAGCTCCCATACAATCGATTTGTACAAGGGATTCAAGCTACAACCAAGCAATTCAATACAGCTGCAAGTTTCTGTTTTTACATAGTCAGATTGTTTCGCTTACAGTCGGATCGTTTCGTCAAAACAATCCAATCTCACTTTTCGCTTACAGTCGGATCGTTTCGCTTACACTCGGATCGTTTCGTCAAAACAATCCAATCTCACTTTTGCACCACTTCACTAGGTGCTGACATGTGGCAGATAGAATCGTTGATTTCTTGGATCAACCGATTCCACTCTTTCATCGACAATCCCACTTTCTGGAATCGCTTCGATTCCTGGTTCACCAATGATCCTACTCCAACGATTCTTATTTGGCAATTCCACTTTCTCAATGATACTACTTTTCAACCAATTCCACCTTCTTCGGTACCTTTACCGATTCCACTCGTCCAATTGTACTTTTTCAATCGTCCAATCGGTCATCTCCACAATCGTCCGACCGGTCATTTCCAATCGTCTGATCGTAGTCTCAAATTGGCGATACAAGAGTCCAATCGACAATTCCTCCTGCACTCCAATCGTCCAATTCATCATCTTCAATCGTTCGATTCTTCATCTTTAGATTCTTCATCTTTAATCGTCTGATTCTTCATCTTTAATCGTCTGATTCTTCATCTTCAATTGTCCGATTCACCATCTCCAATTGTTTGATCTGAAATCAACAATTCAACTAAGATTTTTCAAGAGCTTTTCAAAGCCATCAGTTCAAGCTTTATTTTAGCATCTTTTCTTCTCAAATTCTCTAGCAATCAGATATGGCCAACATCTTTGCCCCAATGTTGCCAAGCATTTCTGAAATGGCTGAAACGAGTTTCGTACGTTTTGAAACGTTTCCTAAAAGATAAGAAACGGGTCCAAAAAGGTTTCAAACAAGGTAGAGAAAATATGTATATTTTTAACTTGGAATATACCCCCACACCCCCCCCCCCCCAAAAAAAAAAATAAAAAAAAAAAAAAAAAAAAACCTATGACATAACTTATAAGAGACCACACTGAATTCATTTCAATAAACAAACAAAATACATGTAAGATATCAAAAATCACCATTGATCATTGGGCCACTATCCACTACCAAGAAAAAGCTTCATACTTCATTAATAGTGATCACTAAAAAGAAATCAGAAGGATCACCATGTGGGTGATCAGTCCTGACTCGTAATCCATGATCCATGGCATAAATTGCAAATGAAGCTAGATGCTAGCAGCTAGAAAGTATCAAAAGAGTACATAAATATATGATGTAACATGTCCAAACTAAATAACAAAGTTCAAATAAAATGATGCTACTAGCTACTATCTACTTCATCCTCCTCCTCATGCTCATCCTCATCTGCATCCTCTGCCTCTGCAACCTCACTCTCACGGTCACTACCAGTAGCTGAGTCCTCAAATGCCTCATCCTCTAGAGGTGCAGGTGCGGCACTAGTACTAGTCTCTCGACAAGATCGTGTAGTGCGAACTGGAGCCGTGATCGCATAGACTAGATGCCTCTCGGTTGAAGCTCCCGCCCCTCCCTCCTGGCGTTGCCTACACACCTGCACCATTCGCCTCCCTGCCTGCTCGTCACCTCGCCTCCCCTCGTTCCTCGCGCTTCCCCTTGCCCCCCTCGCCTGCCTTCGCTGCTGCGCCCCCTCCCTCGCTGCATTGCCCGCCACCCCTCCCCTTTTGCCCCCCCCCCCCCCCCCCCCCCCCCCCCCCGCCTGCCTTTGCTGCTACGCCCCCTCCCTAGCTACACTGCCCGCCGCCCTCCCTCACCTTCGCGCCCCCCCTCTTCTTTCGCGCCCTCCTCCCCTCTGCAGCGCCCCGTCCTCCCCCCCCCTCCGCCAGCTCGTTCTCCACCCCTCCCCTCTTGCGCGCAGCTCCCGCCCCCCCCCCTCCCTTTTCTTGCTTCCGCCCCCAGGGGGTTTGTTTTCCCTTTTTTCTCCGTCTTCCGCCTCTCTGTGTGCAGCTTGATTCTTGCAAGATCTCCGGTTTCGCCTCACCTTCGCCATAGCTTCAGACTCTGATGGAGGCTCCTCCCGCCCCGCCTCAGAGGGACTCATCCGCAGCCCCCTCGCCCGCCCCTGAGGACACCCCCATCAGGCTTTCTCTTTCGCCAGAAGAGGAAGCGAGCCTCACCGCAGAGGTGGAACGCCTCCAGGCTCATTCCACCATCTGTCATATAGTCGGCACTCGCCCCAGCAGAGGGGAGATCCGGGATCTTCTCCAGGCCCTCCTTCTTGCAGATGTGGGCAAGATCCTAGACGTACAGCTACTGGGCCGTGGACATTACCAGATCGAGTTCGAGGCCGCCCAGAGCGTGGCCAAGGTCCTTGCCATGAGTCCCCTTGACATCAGGGGTGCTCGGGCTTTCTTCAGACCTTGGCAGCATGGATTTGACCCAACAGCGGGGGCGGAGCAGGGAGAGCGCCTTTTCCATGTTACAGTTTGCTTCCCTGGACTCCGCCGGGAGTATCTTCCGCTCCTCTCTAGGCTAGGAGCATTGGTGGGCTCGGTACTAGAGACTGGCCCCTCAGCAGCTTCAGTGGTGGCCAGAGCAGCTGGGCTACCTTCGGTCAGAGTGTTGGTGTCTGACATCTCCTCCCTTCCTAAGGACATTCAACTACCTAGGATAGGGGGGGGATGGATAGATCAGAGAGTGGAGTTCTCGGGGCTCCCGAACCAGTGCTTCATTTGCAGGCAGGTCGGTCATCTGGCCAAGGCCTGCCCTCGCAGGAGACCTCGACCCTCACCACAGCAGCAGGCCACTGATGGCCCGCCCACAGATGCGGCTTGGCAGGCTGCCTTCGGGACACCTGCTCAGGCCACAGAGACCTCGGAGTGGCAGCCTGGACAGGGGCGCCGCAGAGGGAGACAGCCACAGCAGCACGCCCAGAGACCGCTGCAGCAACAGCCACAGTCTCAGCCTCACTGGGTTCCCGTGAGGAACAGCTTTGCTCCCCTCCAGGAGGAGACCCCCGCGGCGACGACTGAGGACCAGGAGATGCCAGCACCCCCTCCTTCACCCTCCCCACCCCCGTCCCCTCCCACCGCCTCGCTTCACCTTCGCCTCCTCCCGTCCCCGCTCCGGTTTCGGCAGCGGCTCCCTCTCCACCCCCTCGCCCCCCTCTCCTCCCCCCCCGCCCGCCTCACCTTCCCGAGAGGCCCTGGCAGTCCCCTGGCGTTCACCTGCAGTCCGGAGGGCGCTGAGCACCAACCTCGCTCGAGCACCAACCATGCCGATTCGGGCTTCACGGATATCATCTATCCGCAGTCGGCTGAGTCACCTCGGCATTAGACAGCGCTCGGAGGCTTTTGATTACGCCTTCACACGGCTTTTTGGAGCAGAGGGCCCCCATGAGCCAGCACCCATCCGAGTTCATGTAGTGATACCTCCGGCCCGCGGGGAGGAGGCACTAGATTCAGCGGTGGCCTTCTCGTTCCCTCTATGTGGCCCTTGCGACCGGGAGTGGACTCTAGAGCTCGCTCTCAGCACTTTGAAGACTCAGGCAGTTGAGTTTTCTCATCATATGAGCGATCTGGAGGTGACAGATGTGATAGGCCGACTATGGGAGTTGGCTCATTTTTTCTTGGATCCCGGGAGTGTGGATACCTCAGGGATTCGTCATTTGGTCGTTCGCATAGTGGCAGACTTAGCACGCGACCCTGGATATGTATGTATACACGAGGTTGCTCTGTCAGAGCGGGAGGCAGTCGCCATGGGCCACAGCCACTGGCACCTGATCCATGATTCTTGCAGTACACTGGGTGGGCAGATTCGCAGCCGCTCGGATGGGGACTACTCTCCATCCAAGCCGCTTGCGAAGGCCCGCCGTACGGCTGAGACAGCATCCACCTCAGCAGGGCATCCATGAGGATCATCTCATGGAATGTACAGGGCCTTGGCGGAGCACATTTTATACGCTATCGTGGTTGCTTGAGGCAGGAGCTTCAGAGATGCCTGGTTGGTGGCAGCATTGATATTTTGATGATGCAGGAGCACCACTTGGGTGAGAGCAGGATCCGGAGATATGGTTCGGTGATGCCTGGTAGATGGGACACCTTTTGGTCTGCAGGGTTTGGTCCTTTGGGTGGACAGGGAGGAGTATGCATGGTCATTGCAGATGTATGGCGGCGGCAAGCCATTGTGGATCGAGGGATCATTGTGCCTGGTAGAGCACAGTATGTCATTCTGAGGATGCATGATGAGCTATTGGGCGTGCTCAACGTCTAGGCGCCCAATCATGCTAGTGCCAGAGCAGAGTTATGGACCCAGGTTACGGATGCATTGCCAGAGGCCGCACATTGGTGTGTCGGGGGAGACTTCAACATGCTTGAGGACCCGGCCGATAGGGTGGGAGGCAGTCATGTTACAGTGCACGGCACGGAGCTTGCAGCTTGGGACCGGTTTTGCATGTCACTGAGGATCACTGATGCATGGCAGCATGGAGCCTTCTCCCGTTCTTAGGACAGTCTTAGTTTCTCTCGGTCGGATCGCCGGCAGGGAGGGACTAATCTATCACGGATTGATCGCTTTTATGTGGGCAACTGGTTAGGGGAGCGAGGGGGCTCCGTCGGCATTCTCGCTGGCACCTCATTTTCAGATCATGCGCCAGTTATCTTGACATTGGAGGAGAGGACACGGGAGCCCAGCTTGCAGTTGAGGATCCCAGAGAGGGTACTTACAGATCCCAGTCTTGCTGAGGACATTGAGAGGATCTGGCATGATAGTCAGTGCTCTGACCAGGATGCAGCAGGCCAGTGTGCCCAGGGACTCATCGAGCTTAGCTCTTTTCTGCACGCTGCAGCTTTGACACGGCTGGGAGAGATTCGCGAGCGGGAGCATCGGCTGAGACGCAGCCTTGCTTCGCTACAGCACCTTCAGGAGCAGCAGCCTGCATGTGAGTGGGTGGCGTCCCAGCTGAGCCAGGCACGCCAGGAGGTTAGAGAGGCAGAGGAGCAGAGACATGAGTTTTACTATCGTCATCAGGCCTCTCAGTGGACGCAGCTTGGTGATAGAGTAACTGGAGAGTTTTTTGAGATCACTGGACCCCCCCATGCTCGAGCAGGAGTCCGTCAGCTTGGTAGACCGGATGGATCGGTAGCTACTGAGCCCGGGGAGATCAGAGCCATTGCCACTGCATTCTATAGAGACCTGCTTTCAGCGGAGCCAGCCACTGAGGATCGAGATGCTTGCAGACAGACTGTGTGGGCCCATGTGCAGAGGAGGGTCACAGATCTATGCGTACAGTTCTAGGTGCGCCTCTTTCAAAGATTGAGCTTGCCGAGGCCTTGAGGGTCCTGCCGCGACATAGTTGCCCAGGGGAGGACGGACTGACGCCGGCCTTCTTCATGCGCTATTGGGACCTTTTGGAGCCAGGCCTCCGCAGGGGCTTTCAGTATGTTTTGGACACTGGGGTGATGCCACAGAGCTTTTCAGAGGGTTTGATCTATCTTATCCCCAAGGGGGAGGGAGTATCAGATGATATCCGGCATTGGAGGCCTATTACGATCCTCAATACTGTCTACAAGGTCTTAGCAAAGGCCTTGAGTTTGAGGATCCAGCCCTTCCTGGGGGAGTTGATTCATGCTACTCAGACAGGATTCGTCAAGGAGCACAGTATCCTTGACAACATCTTTACTTTCTGGGAGGCGACGGCCCAAGCTAGATTTCTTGGCGAGGACTTGGTCGTGATGCTTCTCGATTTTGAGAAGGCATACGATAGAGTTGATTGGGGTTTCTTAGAGGGCACTATGCTTCGCCTGGGCTTTGAGCCAGGATGGATCAGAGGGGTGGCGGCTCTGTATTCCACAGCTCGTAGCCAGGTGTTGATTGCAGGAGGTCGGGGGCCGAGTTTTGAGCTGACCAGATCAGTCCGTCAGGGGTGTCCCCTCGCCCCTTTTCTTTTTCTCTTCTTTGCGGAGGCTATGAGCATGTATTTGACGGCAGAGGAGGTTGGTTTGAGAGGACTCCAGCTCCCAGTCCGGGGGAGGACCTGCTCGATGCTGAGTTTGCAGACGACACGGGCTTATTTTTGCATGGCCAAGACGCCAATCTTCTTCGGGCAGAGCAGTCGCTCCAGGTTTTTAGTGCAACTTCAGGAGCATTGATCAATTGGCACAAGACAGTGGCCTTTTGGATCAGTAGTGCTCCCACTCCGGCATGGAGCCCGGACCCCGGTTTTAGATGGATTCCTCCTGGCACAGCAGTGCGGTATTTGGGATGCCAGATTGGACTAGATTTGTCACCTGAGCAGCAAATTGCCCCGCTTCTTCTGAGCATTCGGAAGAAGCTTTTGTATTGGAGTACAGCTCGACTATCCTTGGCAGGGAGGGTGGTGGTGGCAAATCAGGTGCTGTTAGCGACCATGTGGTACATTATGTCCTGCTGGATCTTCTCGAGCTCTTGCATCAGCCAGGTACAGAGGCTGATCATGAACTTTCTTTGGTCTGGGCGAGACGGTCAGCCAACCCGGGCAAAGATTGCATGGGCAGTTATTACACTTCCGCTGGCTCAGGGAGGCTTGGGCATTATAGATCCAGTCGATCAAAGTAGAGCCTTATTGGGGAAGCTTATTGTTCGGGGGCTGCTTCCAGGCGCTGAGCCTTGGAAAGAGCTCCTCTTGCAACGGCTGCAGGCTCGGGTGCCCCCAACAGGGGGCACTTGGGCACCAGAGATTCGCTGGATCTTAACAGAGATGAGGAGGACAGGCCTCAGTAGAGGATGGGAGGACAGATTTGCTTTGAGCATCCTGAGAGCTTGGGAGCTGCTGAGATCGGGGCTCTCTCAGCGACCTCCTTCTTGTGTTGAGGAGCGGGCCAGACAGCTGCTCATCTGGAGCCCAACGGTTCGCACAGAGCAGGGTCATATGCTGGGTTCTCGGCCTCGGCTAGCCTGGGGACCTTTAGCGGCAGGCCCAGCACGTAGTTTTGGAGACTGGCAGGCCTTCTGCAGTCTCCCAGAGGAGATCCAGGTGGAGAGGCTGAGTCACTTCAGAGGGGGGTTGATTATGAGGGATGATATTCAAGAGGCACTCACAGAGGAGTGGTTCACGCCTCTCGAGCTAGTGGCCCCACGGTGGATGGGAGCCTTTACACAGTTGGAGATCCTGATTGCTGTCAGAGCTTGCACTGAGGATGGCAGATGCCTCTACTATGAGATTCAAGATGAGGGCAGACTTCAGAGAGTGGAGGTGGAGTCGCCTTTGGTTGCAGAGTGCACCTTCCAGAGGATACGGGTGGTGGCCGCCGCTTCTCGGAAGTGGCATATTGACCCCGACCCTGCTGATGTGCTCCCGGATTGGCGCATATGGGCATATGCAGCACGCCCCTTTGGCCCGGCTACAGTGGGACCCTGGGGAGTACGATTGGCATGATCCTTATGCATCCCTTGAGGCCACAGAGATCACCTTTTTCCAGTATACTGTTCGGGGCGGCATATTTTGACAGCGAGGAGGACGGTCTCTCCAACTGCAGCGGGGCATTGGCGGCTACAGGGACTCTCACAGGAGTTCCTGGAGGATTTCTGGGCTCGGCTCTGGGCTAGTCGACAGGCCCGCAGGATCTCGACTTTCCAGTGGCTGGTCGCCCACAGGGGCTCAGCAGTTGGCACTTGGCTTGTTTACAGCGGTCTTCCGGCGGCCTGCGTCCGATGCGGCCACCCTATGGAGACACAGAGACATTGCCTTTGGGATTGCCCTCAGGCGCAGCAGATTTGGCTGCGGATGCTGCGTATTCTGGCTCCCCTCTCTCCAGAGGGTATGTTTACGTGGGGTGCCGCTGCTTGGTCGACTTCGTCAGGGCCTGCTATGGGCTATGAGATGGAGCAGGACAGTCAGGCCATCAGATTCATTAGGGGCCAGCCTCGCTTGGTTCTGGCACGGGATTTCTCGTCCGCCAGCTGGACACAGGAGAGGGATTTACGATGGGAGGGGGATTTGGTAGGAGTTGATCCACACCCTGCGAGGACAGTATGACCGCATCCGGGGCGACTCGGATGAGGCGATCTTGCAGCGCCAGGCCTTTCACACCACCTAGAGCTGTGGCCCCTTCTACACCTTACACACGAGATCCCCCCGTTGGCATTACAGGCCACCTGTTTGGCTTTTCCCCCCCCCCCCCCCCTATTGTATGATTTAGCCTCTCAGTCCTTTGTACAGATGCTTGTATTTTGCAGCACCTAGGGAGAGTCTCCCGGGCTGCCTTGCTGTATTCACTGCTCTGTTTCTCTTATGAGCAGGAGAGATCTTTTGTAGCCCTACGGGCGTTTTTATATAACTAATGAAAGGATCTTTTCTCGGAAAAAAAAAAAGACTAGATGCCTCTCTCCTCTTGAGGAATGTCGGGAATCTCCTTGCACTTCGTGATGTCAATCTTATCACTTGGCGAGGCTCAATGGGATGACCCTTTTGCTCTAGCAATCAGAGATTGCAATGGCAAAAGACAAGCCTCTCCAATTGTGCTATGGAGAGTCTGTTTCGTGCCCATGGATACACAATTGGACCCATTGTCCGTGATCACTTTCACAATGTTATCACGGCCAATTTCATTGATTGTCTCTGGCACATGTGGGACATAATGAACTCCCCTGTAACCACTGTCCTTGCCACCGATGCATCTATGGTACGAATGAACATTGTGCCTTTGCAAGAGGACACAAGAATGTTGTACACATTTCTCTTCCGCATATCTATCCATCCATCACAAAGCAAAGTACAACCATACTTTGCCCAAGTGGCCTTGAGAGGCTCCATCTCCATCTCCACAGCCAGTTGCTCCTTGCGAAGCTCAGTAGTCCGCAATGTTTCATAGGAGGGGCCATCCCACTCACACCCAATGCAAGAGATGGCTCTCATTCCCTTCTTCCATCGAGGAGTCCTGACAATGTGGAAGGACAATCCACATTGAATAAACAATTTCATCAACTCTCTCGTTACCTCTTTCATGGCAACCTTCTGCATCCCTACCTACACATGTCCTTTTCTAAGACTGGTTCTTTTGGCTCGAGGTGCCGAGCTAGAACCACCTATAACATCACCTTCCATGGTATCTTCCTCTCCGATAGTGCGAGTCCTCTTGGAGACACTTTGTCGTGCTTCAAGCTCTCCCAGCTTGGAGATCAAGGGGGTTCCAAACATAGTGAACGATACGTTTAGTAAGATTCCAAACGTAGTGAACGTTGCTCCGGATATATATGTATACAAAATTTATAGTTCACGGAACTCGATGCACGAGGCATCTATGGAATATGCACAAAAAGCAATCAAGAAAATGGAGAAATGTCAAGACAAGTCACGACTCAAGAGTATTAGTATATATTTCAAAATTCAAGCACAATACGAATAAAATTTCAGCTTGTGTGTAGGGGTCCGGGGAGGTGCAGCAAAGAGAGCCTTGTGGGGGAGAGAGAGAGAGAGAGAAAGAAAGAAAGAAAGAAAGATATATTAACGTCTACGAGAGGCCAAAGTCGGCCTATGAGACAAAAAATAATAATACAACTGTGTTCTTCCGGTCATCGGAAGAAAATAAACAAAAGAAAAAGTGTGCATGTGTCTGGATACAACTGTGAATCATCATGGATCGGTGGAGCCCATATACAAACAATATAAGGGGGGTGGGGATGTGGATGGAGTGCTAAGGCAAGATGCATCTCTATATGCTGAAGGGGTAGTACAAGCATGCTATGTAGATCTATGTCTAACTCCATCCAGTGCCATAGGAGGGATATAAGATATCATACATCGCCGATGCTGAGGCTGTGAATGGCATGAACATGTACCCTGAGTCTGAATGAAAGCGAGCTAGCCTCTCCTGTGTCTCCATCTGGTGTCTCATTCGGATAGCTGCTATCTCTCGGTGACGGAGTCGGGGTGCTCTATATCCAGTCTGTCTAGGTCTCCTCCTGGCTCTCAATTCCTCTGCTCTCTGTGCGCTCACCCCACGTGGTACATCAGCTGGCACTGGCATAGCTCTCTGGAAGAAATCTGTGAGCTGGGACTGTCTCCCACCCCTAGTGGGAGCGGGTGTCTGGAGGAGTCTCTCTCAAGAACTATGAAGCTCTAGTAGTAGTCTGCCAAGCTGTCGCTGGTCCGAGGCCTCCATCAACTGATGTAGTGAAGAGAGCTCCTCAAACAATCCTGCATATCTATCTCTGACCCCCTGGTGGGCTCTACATCTACATACAAAGTGATCCTCAGTCTCCACCTCCTCGCGGCACAATCTGCATATCCGCTCAGCTCTAGGAACCCGTGCCGCTCTCCCAGCCTCTATCTCTAGTTGATGTGATGAGACTCGTAGCTGTCCAATAGCAACGCGAGAGCTGTGTGGCATGTATACATCCATGTACCGCGGTCGATGTATAAACCCATCCCCTGAGATGCTCATAAAGTGGTCTCTGTAGTACAGCATCTTCGGTGGTAGTGGGCTCTCTGGTGCTATCCATGTCTCCTGTATGTAGTGCTGCCATATGTCCTGTCTCATCACTCTGTTCCTCTCATTGAGAGAGAGGTAACCCCGTGGAGCAGACTGATCATACTGAAAAGGTGGCAACCGCTCAAGGTCTATACCATGATGTGAGAACCACTGTAGCATCTGTGCATACCAAGATCCAGTGTGTCCAGCCTCGGCCAGCTGTCTGGATGCCTCAAAAGCTCGGCGGGATAATCTCTCCATGGGCATCTCCCTCATCCTGTATATAAAGGAGATCGTCTGGAACAATGCCTCCACTGCCATAGGTGGTGCAGCAAACTCAGCTCGAACAATGTCGTGCGGGACGGATGGTTTGCTGCGTATCATCCTCGAGAGCATCAAGATCTGTGGTCTCTCCAGCTGTACCCATGTGGAGGCTGCAAGCCCTGGTGCCCAAACCGCTGCTGCATACATCAAGGCTGGTGTCACTAATGTATCAAAGAGCCACCCCTTCGTGCGGGGTTCCTGAAAATGTGCCTGATAACACTGACACTCAAGGCCAGCAAGAGTTGCGTACCCCCGGGTCACTCTGTCTCGGACTGCCTGAGCCATGGAGAAGCGTCCAGCTGAGCTAGTAAATGTGATGCCAAGGTAAACATAAGAGCTCAACCACCTCGACCCGCCCTCCTGCTAATGTGAGAGTAGTGTGGCTCCTGACTGCGGGTGAAGTGTGGAAGATCATAACCTTGGTTTTCCCAAGGTTCACTGTGAGCCCCTGCTGTGCGCAGAAGTCATCAAGAGCCACAAGGTGTCTTTGAAGCCCAACCTGCGTATCGGATACCAAGATGATGTCATCAGCATAAAGCATAACATGGACAGTAATACCTGATAGCTCAACCCCAGAGCCTCCTCCCTGTGTGATGTAGTCGACCACCTCATCAATATAGAGCCCAAAGAGCGTGGGGGAGAGCGGGCACCCCTGCTTCACACCAATGGTGCTAGCAACTGTGTCGGACAAGCCTCCTGGGCATCGGACTCTCCCAAAGACCTGCTCATTATAGCCTGTATATGCCCCACATCATGTCTGAAGGTATGCCTAGTGTCTGTAGTCGCCGAAAGAGGCGCTCTCTGGGCACAGTATCAAATGCCTTGCGGAAATCCACAAAGCAACAATAGAGCCGTTGCCTCCGTGCCTTGGCCTGATCAATCAGGCACCTCAATGTAAAAATGTGGTCGATGGTCGAGAAGGCTCGACGGAAGCCTGCCTGGCCTGCTGCTCTCAATCTCCCAACCTCTGCATGAGTGCTCAGCTCTGCCTCCAAAACTGCCCCGTATAGTTTGGCCAATATATGGCCGATCATGATGGTCCTGTAGTTCCCGGGGTCTAGTACATCTCCCGCTTTATGGATCAGCACAATAGTGTGCATCGTCCACTCAGCCGGAAACCCCTCGGACAGAGCTCTGTTGAAGAGATGAGCAAGAAATGGTGCCAATGTATCAATAGCATAGATGAGATGCTCTCCCTGTAATCCTGTATGATCTGTTGCCCGTCCATGTTGGAGTCGGCATATGGCCCTCCTAACCATAGGTGGGGTGAAGAAGGTGGAGACTGTGGGGCATGGCTCTGTGGGCTGTGGTATAGGGGGCTGTGCAGGCACATCATAAAGTCTCTCTGCATATGTCTGCCAGGTCTGAGGATCGGCAATAGGTGTGGAAGGACGGGGCTCTCTGAGTCTCCTCCAAGCAGGCTGCAGCAGCAGCATCTCTGCTCATGAGCATGTGATGTGTGTCCCAGTACTGACCCTCCTCATAAGCTCGCCGCTTACGGCGGGTGAGAGTATGCATCCTCCTGCCTGCCTGCCTCCGGGTGATCTCTCCGCGAGCCCTCTGCACGAGACTGCGGTAAAGGTTTCTGCACTCATCATCATACCATCGGTTCTGGGGCATGCTCCCAGATGTAGGTGGCCGTCCTGTCTGTATGTGGTATGGGAAACTCCTCGCGGCTGCGGAGTGAAGTACATGTGAGAGCTGGGAGGTGAGCATGGCCATGGGTGCCGATGGGATCTAAGGCAAATAGCTGATCATGAACATGATAGTCGTACACCTCGGCTAGATCCTGAGTGAAGTGAAAAATAGTGCGTGGTGGCTGTATGATGGGTGGGTGGGTCTCCAATAAGCTCCTGAAAGTGAGGGATAGGTATGTATGATCCGCCCCAATGGGGCATGGTGGTACGGTGAAGTGAGACACCATATCTGCTGCCTCCCGGGATCCCATCACATAATCCACTGTACTACTGCCGCCTCCCACTGGAAAGCAAGTCAACCCACCTGAATCTGGCCACTGAGTCATCCCATTATAAATAACGAGATGGTGTCGGGCCCCAAGCTCCAACAGATGTTGCCCATATCCAGTGCTGTCAGCTCCTCCATCAGCGGAGATCCGAGTGGTCCCTGTATCCTCTGTAGCTAGCGGCTCTAGTCTCAGGGGATCCTCAAAGTCATAGATCTCGCACTGTCTGCTCTGAGTCCGTGCATTGAAGTCCCCCATCAAGAAGACTTCTCCCAGTGTCGAATAGTGTAAGATCTTCTCAGATAAGACAGAGTATGGAGACTCACTAGCCTCTCCTCCACCCGGCTCCTCGGTGGTGGCAAACCGCGACCCCTTCGGAGGAAAGTAGCAAAGGGCGATATAAATCCATCTGGTCGCCGAGAGCGTAAGCTAATCCACATGTATTCTCGCCTCCGAGTCTTGTGCTACGACTCGAACATGCTCATGTAACCCATGCCTGAAAAGCACTGCAATACCTCCTGAACCTCGGGAGGTGGCCTGTCTCATCCCCTGTCGGTGAGCTGACTCCCACTGATAACCCTCAACCCGTGGTAAGCCCCTCTCCGGGCTCTCATGTGTCTCTGTCAACAAGATGATATCCCGGCCCTCCATCACCTCCTCAAGTCTCCCTGGATGTGTCCATAGGACTCCATTACAGTTCCAGATTGCTATGTGTATCTCTTTGTCCTCATGTTGTTTCCTCCGTGTCTCATAGGCCAGATGGCGCTATTCGACCCTCTTCCCATCAATGTAGATGTGACCATCCCTATAATGTGCCTTCTTCCCTTCTTTGCGTGCCGCCTTGATCTTCGGCATGCATAATCTTCTATGCTCCAGTTGCATCCATGTGAGGTCATCATCGAAGTAGATGGGGTCCCCTGGCAAGCTCCTCAAGATAGCCCCGTCTTCTCATAAAGCTCATCCTACTCTCCTCGTCCGGGAATTGTAGCACTAAGGCCCTTGCCTTTGGTGGAGTCCTTTGGGGTTGTCCTCCATACTCTAGTGAATGGGAGCGGCTCATCCTCCTTTAGTCCTAGCTTGGTACATAGGTTCCGCCCGTCAATCTCGGGCGTGGAGGTAGTGCTCTCTGGTATCCCTGTGACTCGGATGTTGAGGCGCCGGATCCGTCGCATCTTCTCTTCATCAAGAGTAGACTGCATCATGTGTACATCTTCTTGTACCTCCTTCTTGATGTTCTTCTTCATCACTTGTACATCTTCTTGCACCTCCTTTTTGATGTTCTTCTTCATCACTTCTACCCATCCTTCGCGGGCCGCCTCCATTTTCCCCTCGATTGTGTGGGTGAGGGTTTTGGTGATCTCTTCTTTGATCGCCTCTTTGTCCACCTCAAGAGTCTCTCCTTCCTCCCGTGGACGATCGCGTAAGGATGCCACTTCGCCCTTCAAAAGGTTGATTTCCTCCTGCATGGCGAGCTTTTCCTTCTCCCACTCCTCTTGCATGGTAAGCTTCTCTTCCTTCCATATTTCTGCTTCGGCCTCCAGCTTCCCCATGCGTGTCAATAAGTCCTTCTTGATGGCGGTGATGGTGCTATCCAATGTCTTCTTCTGGTCCTTGATAAGATCCCTAAGGATATGATCAAGCTGGCTGATTTTGTCATCTACAGACCCTCCCATTGTAGAGGGAGGGAATGTTTGAAAGGAGCAGGCAAAGAACAGGCAGCGGGGGAGAGAGAGAGAGAGAGAGAGAGAGAGAGAGAAAGCTGTATTAACGTCTCCTAGAGGCCGAACTCGACCTATGAGACAAATCAATGTACAACTATCAATGTCCTTTGGGTGTCCAGAAAAAAAAAAAGGACAAAATGAACATGAAATAAACTATGAAAGTACTGAGCTAGGGGGGGGGTGATGGATGGAGCACTAGTGCTAGAGGCTCAGTATGCAACCTATATGCGTAGGGTATACAAGAATGCAATGCAAATCTGTCTAGCTCCAACCAGTACCATAATGGGGGTGTAATATGAGAGACTTCCGAGAGAGAGAGAGAGAGAGAGAGAGAGAGAGAGAGAGAGAGAGAGATACTTGCAATGAGAGAGAGAGAGAGAGAGACTTGCAGTAGGGGGGAGAAAGACAGAGAGGAGAGAGAGAGAGAGAGAGAGAGAGAGAGACTTGCGGGGGAGAGAGAGAGAGAGAGAGAGAGAGAGAGAGAGACTTGCGGGAGAGAGAGAGTGAGTGAGAGACTGACTCTGAGTGACTTGGGGCCTTGGGCAATGAGCGCAGGCTGCAGCACGACCAAAGAAGACCAACACGTCGGCACGACCAGCCCACGAGCGCCTGCCCGCTGAAGAGAGAGAGAGAGCCGCACGCACGTAAGAAACAAGAAAAAAAAAACTTGATGTTGACGTGCGTGGGTTTTTTTAACCTACATTAATCAAAATCCCAAGGGCCCACGTTCACTAACATTTCCAAACGTTAGTGAACATTTCAATCGTTCTAAACGTTTGGATCACATCCAAACAGCGTTTGGATGCAACCTTGTCGGGGATACCTAACTTCTTGGCCTTCCAAGCCTTTAGGCTATCATAGATTTCTTTTAGCATATGCTTACATGGCCCAATGCCAAAACACTTTGTTTGTGACAAATGTACCTTCAGCCTAATGGCACTGCCATGGTGCTTATCTACACACAAGTTGCATTTCCACTTTCTGAAGCCCAAGCCACCATACCTAGACTCGAAGGTGACATTGTTCCAAAAAGAATCACCTGTTCGAGGCATCCTACAAGCTGGGGATAAATGTAGGTCCTTAGCCCTACAAGTGCGACACATAACATAAAGAAATCTCATTTTTTAAATATCAGATAAGTCTTGGCCCTTGTAAAAACGCTCCAAAGTCACCCTATATTGCCCAAGGCACGTAGCCTTAAGCCTCAATAGAGCAAGGGAAGGAAGACATGCAAGAAATATTGAGCACAGAGAGTAAAAAACCTGCTTCTCTGTGAGCTCTGCATAGAGAACGTACATAAAGCACAAAATAAAATTACCCCTCGAATAGACCTCCACACAACCCGGGACACCAAGGAGCACACGGGGCTGTCATGGGCACACTATCATTGGCCAACTGGTACACACCGTTAAGAAACGTGGAGGGAACCGCCTCTAGAAAACGCGCACGGAAAAAATGTACAAAAGGAAAGCGACGTGGTCTAGGGCATTATTAAAATCGGGCTGGAAAAAAAAAGTGTTTCATACAAGGCAAAACGTTTTGTACGTTTCCATGTCTAAAGCGCGTCAAAGTGTCTCCAAGAGGACTCTTCATGAAAGGAACCACTTCTTCAGTTTCGTACGTATGAAATGCATTTCTATGTAACACTAACCTCTGTAAAAGATTTATTTGGTATTCTTTCCAAAGAGGATAAATTGGATGGGTCAAATTACTCACTATGGAGTTTTATGGTCACAAAAATCCTAGTTGCAAAAGGCCTATGGGGACATGTCATTGGTGATGACCTCCACCTTGGCGCAATTGCTCCTACCACTCCTCAAAGGAATCAGGGTCAACATATCCAACAACAAGTTAATCAAATTACTGCTAGCCAAAGAAGATGGGATTCACATGATACTCAAGCTTTGGCATTGATAGCCTTGTCAACTAAAGGTTCTATTATTCCGTACATTCGCCTTGTAAAACATCCATGCTTGCTTGGAACACTCTAGAAGTTATGTATTAGGCTAAAAATGATGCAAGGATTGCCTGTCTAAGAAGGCAACTAGATAATGAAAATATGCAAGAAAAATGTTTAATGGGTTGTTACCTATACCAATTTCTATTGATCCTCAACAGATTTTGCCTATTGATCCTTGTTTGTTGCAAGGAGGGAATGCTCAAGGAATTGATGCACCAACTACAGATCAGCTGGAAGATGCAATAAATGCTGAAAGATCAACAATCTAGTGCTATGTCTACATGGTTAGAAGTGCCTTGCACGATAGCAAATTGTGTGCTCCTTTACAAAGCAAAACCAAATCTGGTCCTCGAACGACTTCTTCAACAGGTGATTCTTCAACAGATATTGTTGAGTTTGTATTTCTTAGTTCTCTACATGATGTAAATTATCATCTCTACAATCCTCTCAATAAGAAGATTATTGTCAGTAGGGATATCTGTAAGTATTTGGCCCTCCTAGCTCCTTTTGACATGATGGAACACATGCCCAGACACATGGACAGATTGATGAAAGCATAGAAATAGGGTTCATGAAGTTGGCACAGGAAAAAGCAGCTTTTTTGGTCAAAAAGCAAGAAAAAGTAAAAAGTCAAACAGGGTTGACCGCGAGCCAAGGGCACCATTGGAAAGAGGAGATTGAGCCGGACCAAAAAGCTAAGCCACTTTTTCAAAAAGCAACTCCAAGGCCAAAAAGCAAGGCCCTGAAGCTAGAAAAGCAAAACAAGAACTTTTGACTAAAGTTAAGTAATATTTTACTATTAAAAAGACCAAAAGCAAAGTAAAAGGCAAAAGCATCACTTTTTGGCAAAAAGCAAGGCTTCTCCAAGTATAAAAGAAGCATGAGCCTCTCTTGAGCATCACGTTGAAGAAGAACCTCTTCATCGCGTTGCCATCTTCATTGAAGCATGGAGATCATCTTCTCCATCATCATCTACTTGATCATGAACCAAATCATGGAATTTTTCATCACTGCCCCATTGATTTCAGAGCCCTTCATCGACTACAGTGTCACGTCGTCATCTATCCGTACAACTCTACGAATCTATACAGCCGTACAGAACTATACGGACATGTACGTACTGACAATTCAGAAACCCTAAAACTGCTCCCAAAATCCTAAAAATTACTTTTTGGAAGTTTTTATCGCCCCAAAACCATTAAAACAAGTTTTATATCTGTTTTTCTTGCCAGAAAAGCTTTTCCATGGTTTTCTTCGTCGACAAGGCTATAGGAGTTGTGGAGATTACTCATGGGATGAGCGAGTGATTCTTGGACTTGCATATGAACTTGGACTTGGATTTGGATTTGGATTCATTGAATTTGGTATTAGCCCGACGAGAGATACTTGTGGGTCATCCCCGTGGTGTGCTCGGCATCAGAGATCTTGTGCCTCGACATCGACGTCGACTTGGATATCCTACATTAGCACATCTATTTGTTTTGTATTCATTGATTGTATTGATCATGGCCAGCGTGCCTGTGGATTGTTCCTGAATAAATTCCTGAGAGGGGGCGAGACCTGTTCCCCGCTCAGTGTGGTGTATTGTGCAAGATCCCTATTCCCTTCTCTCTCTCCCCTCTCTCTATATATCTTTATCTCTTGGGCACGTGGTTGAGTCTTGTCACTGCACACCCCGTTGGGCTTACAATATCGTTTTTTGTAGAGGATTCTATCTATCCAATGATGGAATTCAATAAGCATGCCTATGCCAATTCACCTAACGTGTCTGATAGGTTATTACCTGTGCCAATTTATGTTGATTCTGAGCAGATTTTGCCTACTAATCCTTGTTTGTTGCAAGGAGAAAATGCTCAAGGAATTGATTCACCAACTTCAGATCAGCTAGAAGATGCAGTAAATGCTGAAAGATCAGCAATCAATGAATCTAGGATTATGTCTAGATGGGTTACAAACACCTTAAAAGATAGCAAATTGTATGCTCCTTACAAAGTACCAAATCTCGTGCTCCAACCATTTCTTCAACAGATATTGTTGAGTTTACATTTCTTAGTTCTCTACATGATGTAGATGAACCTGAGTCTTTTGAAGAGGCTCAAGAAGATCCAAATTGGGTTAAAGCCATGCAAGATGAAATTCATTCCATTCAAAAAAATAGTACTCATGATTTAGTGGATCTACCACTTGGCAAGAAAGCTAGTGATATGAAGTGGGTTTTCAAAGTCAAAAGAAAGACCGATGGATCAGTTGACAGATTCAAGGCCAAACTTGTTACAAAAGTTTATGCCCGGTAGAAAGATTGATTATGATGAAACTTTTGCTCCTACTTCTTGTATGACCACTATCCGATTTGTTATTACTTTGGCAACCCATCATGAATGAAAAGTACGTCAATTGGACATTGAAATAGTGTTTTTGAATGATGGCTCGCAAGAAGAAGTTTATGTAAGCCAACCAGCTAGATTTGCCCAAACTGATCAAGAATAGAAGATATGCAAGCTTAAAAGCTTTATATGATTTGAAACAAGCTCCTAGAGCTTATTACAAGAAGATTCATGCCTATTTGACTGGACAAGAATTTTAAAACAATCCTATGGAAAGCACTTTATATGTAAAAAAGGAAGAGCAAGATTTTTTTGTTGTCATTCTCTATGTAGATGACAGGCACCAATGAGGATTTCATTACAGATTTCAAGGCTGATCTTGCCTCAAATTTTAAGATATCAAATCTTGGTCTTTTGCACTACTATTTGGATATGCAGTTTATATAGCAAGATGATGGTATAGTCATTAAGCAGTCAAAGTACATCAAGGCACTGCTCAAAAGGTTCAACATGGAAAGTTGCAAACCAATTTTTACACCAATGGAACCTAGTGTAAAACTAAGTCTACAGAATGCCGGTGAACCATTCGACATAACCACTTATGATCAAGTTGTTGGATGTCTAATCTATTTGTGTAACTCACGGCCAGACATCCAGTATAGTGTGTCACAACTTTCAAATTTCATGCATTGCCCAAGCACTAAGCATTGGCCGGCAATTAAACGTATCTTCAAGGCACTCAAGATCTTGGATTGTTCTATGCAAGGAAGGTGATTTAGAATTGCAAGCCTTCAGTGACTCCGATTGGGCAAGTGATTATAATACACGACAATCCACATCTGGAAACTGTTTCTTTCTTGGCAATTCGTGCATATCTTGGCTAAGCAAGAAACAACCAATTGTAGTAACCTCCTCTATGAAGCTAAATACAGAGCAGCATTCACTGTGATAGTTGAATGTGTATGGTTGAGAAGATTGATGGAGAATCTTTGTGTCCAGACATCCCTACTCCTATTCTCACTAAGAGTCAGAGTGCAGTGACACTTGTACAAAATCCTATCTATCATGCCAAGACCAAGCACATTGAAGTGCAATGGTAGTCACAGATTCCAAAGAATCCTGTCTTTCATGTCAGGACTAATCACATTGAAGTGCATCATCACTATGTCAGAGAGAGACACTCCATGCAGGGGAGATCAATCTGATCTACCGCAATACACATGATAATGTGACAGATCTTTTCACTAAACCTTTATCACGTGAAAAGTTTGTGGCCTTCTACAAAGCTTTGGGCCTCTTTCCTTTCAAAGACTGATCTGCAATCTTTGTAAACCTCACATTTGTACTACAGGGAGGTTTATTAGATGTTTGGTAGTACTTCACTATGAGATCATGCACTTATGCCATGGACACTTTTGTCCCACTAGGTTTTTCTCCATGGCCATCCAAGTGTGAACGAACACCTTAGGGTTAGCTAGTATATAAGCAATCTCATTTACAGTTTAGGGTTGCTTGCTCATTTGTACTCTCTTTGTACTTGTAGAGAGCTCTCGTCTCTCTCCTTTGAGCTTGCCATTCTCTTTCACACTCTACACCCTTGTGTTCTTGTCATTGAGCATTTTGTGTGCATGAGTCCGGCTCTCCATTCTACGAGATCCAATAGTCACTTCAAGATTTACGACGATAATGCTCAATGAGTGGCCATGACATCATATATAGCACTGAAGCTTGAATGCCTTTTGGCAAGTATTACATGCCATGAGGGGTCACCGGGTGTAGTGGTAAGCATATAACACCAAATTCACAAAAGCTTACAAACCAAAACCATACATCAAGACATGGCATAATACCCCACATACAGACAAAGGCTTGATACTGCCGATTAGGTGGAGTAATCCATTTGATGTGTAGACATGGCATAACACCCCATAAAAACCAGGATCACCTAGGTCCATGCAGGCATGTAGCACGATAGGTTTTAAACTTACATATACATGTGAGGGCTCGACGCTGCCCCTAGTTGCACCCATCTACATACACGTGAGGTTTTGATGTGTGCCCCCCTACATACAAGCAAGGGCCCACTGTGCTTTGAATGTGTAAATACAGCGGTACATGTACAAAAAAGGAACAATGAATCAAAGATTTTCCAACGATGATTAATGTGGTCCAAAGGCATCCAATGATGGTAGTTCAATTGCTCTCATGGAAGCCAAGTTGGGTCTCACCTTTTGCACTTCAATGTACTCCTCCAAATGGCATCCCATTGACAGCTCCCGAAGAAATTTGACCTTGCCCACGAAAGCTGCCATGGAGATCTTTGAATTTTCTAGGCATTTATATTTAAGCAAAATGAAGCTGCTCTGAGGGAAATATACTTGGGAATTTCCGCCAAAATTAATAATAAAATAAAAATAAAAATTTGGGGGATAGAATACACCTCAAACTGCTCAAATTTTTGTTGTGTTAGGATGTACTCACGGGATGCTGGATGGCTGAGAGCTGCCTGGAACCATATCTCTGCAGAAGCGGCTTCTTCTTCAGTCTCGCCGTTGCAGAAATCGAAGAAGTGAGGGGCCGAAAACTCATATCTAGGGTCTAGACAAAAGTCCATAACCGGAGCTTTACTTGCTTTTATATCTGTTATCATCCTCTTCTTGCCCTGATTTCTAAGGGAAAACCTGCAGGAGACGGGTGTCCAAAACGCAGCTTAGAAACCTATGTTACTTCTGTGTCTCAAATGTTCTAACGGTGATGTTGATGATGCCTTTCCTTTTCTTTTGCATCCAGCTTTTTAAATTTTGATCGTTGGGACAAATTTTTCTCTTTTTTTAAAATCTTGGTTTGAAAGCAGAAAGTACAAGTACCATCCCTCCTGGAGGGGACATTCGAACCTACAACTTGGGGACTCTCTTTTTTTTAAATCTTGGTTTGAAAGCAGAAAGTACAAGTATCATCCCTCGAGGAGGGGAGATTCGAACCTACAACTTGGGGACTCTCGCTCCATCCCTCCCGGAGGGGAGATTCGAACCTACAACTTGGGGACTCTCGCTCCATCCTAACCACTCTCCACTAACACGTGATTGGTTAAAAAAAAATATTTTTTTGCTGGCAATTTTTTTTATTTTGCGGTAATTTTTTTTATTTATTATTATTTTTGGGTACTGAGAGGATTTACATGCCATCATTTCTCTCCCTAGGGAGTCTGTAGATTCAAACCCAACACTCTTCATTGGAAGGTGCGAGTGAAATATTTGGGTTATGACCCAAGAGAGGCATGGGTGTGGTTATGAACAAGAGGCGTGGGTGCTATTGTTCGGCTATAGCCCAAAAGAGTAGTGTTTTAGATGGCCAAAAGTGCACTAGTCTTTAGGATGTGGCTTTAGAGTCCAAACAGTAGATGCCCTCACTCGGCCTTGAACCTTTCAAGCATGGAGAGGGTGAATCCTCAACATGGAGTGGGAGAATCTACAACAGAAAATCTAGAGCTTGCAAAAAATAGCTTTAGCTTTTATTTTCAATTGACATGGCTGACTCAAGAGCCAGTTCATTTTATGCTACCCAAGTAAAAATATGTTCCCTTCCCCTAATGTATTTCTTTCGTGCCATTAAATAATCAATGCTAGTATGTTAAAATATTAGTAAGGTTTCCATAAGTTTTTCATTATTATTTTTCTTATTTTGTAAAGTTTCAAGTTGCAACAAATCACTCTTTGCCATGCATACAAACCATAAGCAAGGTGTTCTCTGTTTTCTCATATGGACCTCTCTCCATTTTCTCATTAGGGCATGTTTGAGAGCAAAAGTTTGGATGCCTCTACTTACTTGAGGCAAGTTCAGGGGGCAAGCCAAAGCAAGCAGCTAGAATGATATTAGAATAGTCAATTTTCAAAAGCGTCGGTGCAAAATGCACCCACTCTCCTAGTAATAATGAGCCCAAAAGTGCTCCACTCACTCTCTTCCCATCATGCTCCACTCACTCTTTCCATCCTGCTCCTTGCATGCTTGTGTGAATGTTATGACAAGCTCCAACATCTTTTATGGCTTCTTGATATACTCCTTGCCATCTCAACAATAGCATAGTTCTTATGCTCTACAACACCATTTCGCCACACGGACTATGTGCTCTAGCCAACCACCTGAACTCCACCTTGGGCAACTCAAGTCAGTCCAAGAGGGATGGCTTTAGACGACACCATCTCAAGTATCCCAATTGCTCATGCAGTCATCTTGCTAGAGCGTTCAAAATCTTTGAATGACATAGCAAAAGATGTTGACATGGCAATTGACACGTGGAAATTGATAGTGTTGAGGAGCTGTGCAATGAAAAAAAAACTAGAAGAAATTTGAGCCACTGCATGTATAAAATTTGATTTTTGCTAGAGCATTTTATCATCCCCCATCTTCTCAATAGGTTCTAGAGCATTTTCTCATCTCTGATCTTCTTAATGGGTTCTAGAGTGCTCCAGTAGAAATTGCTTCAAAAAAAAATACAACTAGCTAGGGTCACACACACGAGCATGTGGAATGGGTAATTAGAGGCTCCTAGAGAGTTGCATGTGAACATGCACTTAGTATTTATGGGTGGCCATTAATGATAGACTAGCATGATGTAGTAGCTACCCTATGTTAAAATATACAAGTGAATAAGGTGTGTGCGGGAACAAGCCCTTGGCAAGAGGCTGTAAAAGAGGATGTGTAAATGTGAGAGAACCTGTGAAAAGGTGAGAAGAATCTACTGGGGGAGAATAAAGGGTAGCATGAGAAGATTTAGGAAGTGTGGAGATATTCTGGGAAAAGTGAAGAGGTGGAGAGAATCAAGCAAAAGAGGTGGAGTGAATCTAGGAGAAATCAGTGGGATTAGATGCTTGGATGTAAACTCTATAAATTGAGGCATTGGCCTAATGAGAATTTTGCTGGTTTTTGATTATCCATACCTACATTAAGCTAGTTGTTAATTACTCACTAATCACTTTGTTAATTACTCATCACTAATCACGTCTTAATTATTATCTAATCACTTTGTTAATTACTCACTAATCACATCTTAATTATTATCTAATCACTTTGTTAATGATGTTGATTCTAGTATTTGATCCACCATAGCTCATCACATTACTGTAATTTCAACATGGTATCAGAGCCATGCCTAGAATCCATCAAGTTTATGAGCCCATTATCTAGTTAATTAGGATTAGTAGATAATTAGATATTAATCAAATTTTTAGTTATTTTTCAACTCACCTCTGTACCCCCAGCTGGTGGAGGAGCTCTAGCTCCTTGCACACTCAACATTAGGCCAAACCCTTCTAGCCACAAACAGCCAACTCATTGCTACTCCAGCCAGTCGAATCAGAAGCGCAAACCGCCACGTAGAACTCTCGATTTTGGGCGTTGTTTTTCTGAGGTGAATTTGATTTCTCTGCTACTCCAGATCAAATGGGTCTAATTCCTCTTAGCCCCAAGTGTTTTCAAGCATGCTCTACAAGCTGGTGAAGTCAGAATTCAATTTGATCAAGTCTACAGTGAGATCCAAGCTCTTCATATAAAATCTGCAGGTGACTTTGGTAAAATAGAGATTAAGAATTCAATATTTGGTCAAATCTTGTGTTTATTGGCTTAATCCTCTACTAGACTCATTGCTATTGATGGCCTTGAAAGCATTTGAGCTCATTTGAAGTCTAAGGCCCCAGATCTGGACTCCCCGCATACTCTGTTTTCTACACATAAAACAAAGGATTAATTTGCTAATCCGTGATTAATCAATGCTAATCATTGTATTTTGGTACAATTGAGGGTTCAAATTAACCATTAGGTATCTGATACAGATCCCTATAACTTCAGATTTCAATTCGGAGTTGGTTTGATACTCTAACCATTCGGTACAAATTGGTTGCCCTTGATTTAATGTAATTTTTGGTAAAATTGTGCTGATAAATTTGTGATAATCATCATTTTGCATTTAACCTTTGGTTAATGCATGTAAATCACACTCAAATTCAAGATTATTCACAGCCAGAGTTGCATTTGGGAATGTGCATAAGAATGAATGCTATACGCATTATGTATTGGGCACATCACATCAATGTAAAAATGGGATCAGACACTGCCCTTGTCCAGAATAAGGCAAGAGGACCTCCCGCATAGATTTGGGTTTGCATTGCATAATGACACAAGATAAACATCAAAAGCCCAAAAGAACTGTCAACAAAACATGTAAACATGTTGCTCACATGGAGCAAGAAGACCTGACGAACAAGCTCGTGGCCCCAGCCATGAAAGAAGAAGAACATCTCTTTCCAAGAGGAAGATTCACACCAAGAAGATCTAAAGAAAGCATTGAAGGAAGACATGGATACGAGAAGAGAAGCTGCCACAAGAAGATTGAAAGAAGAGGAAGACATGGACGCGTGAAGAGAAGCTGCCCCACGACAAGAAGACTGAAGACAAGAGAAGATGTGAGGCTCCAAAGAGTGAGGAGCCATGTGAAAATCTCAGAGAGAGAGAGAGAGAGAGAGAGACCCCACAACCCAATGTAACCTGCTCCAACAAAGTAAAACCACCTCTGAGCCACCGATGATGTAGGCCACGTGGTAGACAGATGTATGTGTGAGCACTTTAGTCAAGGTTGCGGGCACTTGTAGTAAGCCTTGGACACATAGAGAGAGAGAGTGTCAAGGACTATGAGTTTAGGGACTTTAGGCACTGGTCGCGGGCTATCAAGTAAAAGAGAAACTTGGTACAGGGTCCAGGTGTGCTAAGTTAACTTGAGGGGAGGTGTGCTAGACACTGGTCGCGGACTATCAAGTAAGAGGGAAACTTGGTATAGGGTCCAGGTGTGCTAGGAGTATTCACTTGAGGGGAGGTGTTGAAATATACAAGTGAATAGGGTGTGTGCGGGAACAAGCCCTTGGCAAGAGGCTGTAAAAGAGGATGTGTAAATGTGAGAGAACCTGTGAAAAGGTGAGAAGAATCTACTGGGAGAGAATAAAGTGTAGCATGAGAAGATTTAGGAAGTGTGGAGATATTCTGGGAGATATTCTGGGAAAAGTGAAGAGGTGGAGAGAATCAAGCAAAAGAGATGGAGTGAATCAAGGAGAAATCAGTGGGATTAGATGCTTGGATGTAAACTCTATAAATTGAGGCATTGGCCTAATGAGAATTTTGCTGGTTTTTGATTATCCATGCCTACATTAAGCTATTTGTTAATTACTCACTAATCACATCTTAAATATTGTCTAATCACTTTGTTAATGATGTTGATTCTAGTATTTGATCCACCATAGCTCATCACATTGCTGTCATTTCAACACCCTATAATGTGTAAAGGATTTGCTGCCAAGATGAACATGTTTTTAATGTATAAATTAGAACTATGATTACTCTTGTTTCTAAAAAGACCAAAGAAAATAAAACTTGGATTTCTAAAAAGGGAGGAATCATGTTATTAGAAATAGCTTTCTACACCAATTTTAACAAAAGCTAGAATATAAAATGTTAGTCTCCATTAAGAATATTGAATTATTGCAATTTTTAATGTCTCTATTTATGATAATCAACTTGAAACTTGGATCTAAGAAATATTAAATCAATGTCTAAACATATGGTTACTTAAGAAAATAATGGTACTCTAATAATGATCTCAAATGCAAACCCATGAATTCGGACACCTTACACTATCTCTAGAACCCTACATGTTAGACCACTTATTCAAGGTGGTTTAGTTTGAGGTCATAGGTGCCATGAAAACTATTTCTAGATCAATCTACTCATTTGACCACTTGTAATGTTATGCTAAGCCAAAAGTTGCACTTGACACAACAAGATTAACAAATTACACAAGCCTATCATGGACCTTTACATACATTTTAAGATCATGTCCACAATAGTGCGGCCAAAAACAATCTACCAAAGATGGCTCCATATGGCCAAGAAAAATGCACAAAGTCAACTTTCAAGGCACAAAGTGTGTGAATGCAATAGGTAAAATTTTTTAATGAAGAAGTTATGAAAATTTCTTTGATTTTTCATGTGAACAAATCCTAATTTTAGGGCTTTTCACAGTTTAGAAGCCCTTAATGTGTGTAAACATAGACTCAAAAAATAGTATTTGGAAATACAGAGCTTTAATAACATCTATTAAAGTTTTACACCTAAATGGCTACACAGGGAAGCCACAGAGTGGACTATTTGGATAGTTACTAGAGAGTTGCCTGATGGTGGAAGCTGCAGTCATGCTTGCTAAGGAGCTCCAAGAGTGTAGGACTTCTACTACTATGTGGTTGATTCTTCAATGATGTGCATAGAGAAGGGAGCTCTTTTTTAAAGTGGTCATAGTGCTACTTGTTGTTGGTAGGGAGAAGAACACAACACCTACCCTTGTTGTAGGTTGCATGCTACTATGGTTGATGTTTCAATGTTGTACACAGTGGTGCTTCTGGTAGGGAGATGAACACAATAACTACCCTTGTTGTAGGGTGCATGCTCCTAAGGTTAATGTTGAATGTTGTACGTAGAGAACGGAGCTCTTTTTTAAAGAAATCTTGGTGATACTTGTTGGTAGGGAGAAGAACACAACACCTACCCTTACTACTATTGTAAAGAGAATGCGGGGGAGAGGGAGAGCTTGAGTTCCTTACAAGCAAACACACACATACACACACAAGAAAGTGCAAGACAGGCTGAATTTTTTATATCTTCTTCTCTTCTCTACAACCATATAACTAAAAGACAAGAGTACATACATAGAGGAAAAGTACTCTCTGACAACAATATACAATGGTCGGTCTATAGTGTGAACCCAACTATATGAGCTAGCGCTATAACTACCACTCGCGGTATATCAACCATAATCTCACCAACCATGCCTAGTGGCATAAGTGCATAAGCTATCACCTAGGCGGGTCATCAATGTCCACTGTAGAACTAGTTGAGCTCGATATCTCTACACTCCCCCTTGAGCTCAAATCCACACAGTGCACTCCAAGTAAGCTCATAAACCTGTGCAACTTCTCTGTGCCCAATTCTTTCGTGAAGATGTCAGCCACTTGATCCTCTATGTTGACATATACCAGATCTACATCATGTGCTAGAACATTCTCCTTGACAAAGTGATAGTGCACCTCAATGTGCTTCGTTCTAGCATGGTATACTAGGTTACTGACCAATTGTATGCTACTCATGTTGTCACAATAAATGACAACTGCCCTATCCACCACCACGGGATCACCCATGTCACCAAGTAGCTTCTGAAACCAAGATACCTCACAAGCTGCCATAGTAGCACCCCTGTACTCTGCCTTTGTACTCGACAAGGCAACTGTTGGATGCTTCTTCCTGCTCCAACTCACAACAACACTCCCAAATAAAAACATGAAACCATTGATAGATCTCCTGTCTACAACACTACTAGTCCAATTAGCATCTATGTATCCATGTAGATGTATCTATGTACTAGCCTCATAGAAAAGTCCATAATCAACTATGGACTTTATGTACTTGAGAATCCGTCTAGCCGCATCCAAGTGTGGCTTCCTAGGGGCCTGCATAAATTGACTCACAAGTCTAACAGTATAGCTCAAGTCTGGCCTAGTAATGGTCATGTAGATCAAGATACCCACTATGTGCCTGTACGTAGTGGGGTTCTCCAAAAGCTTACCTGTATCAGTGAAAAGCTTTGTGTTCTACTCCAATGGCACCGAAATAGGCTTACAGCCTGTTATACCATACTTAGTCAATATATCCAAGCCATATTGCCTTTCTAATAATAAAATGCCATGAAGTGATCTCACCGCCTCTATGCCCAAGAAATACCGCAGCTCACCCAAATCCTTCATCTCAAACTTCTACTTTTAAAAGCCTCCTGACATCATGTATGTCAACATCACTATCACTAGTGATAATCAAGTCATCCACATAGATAACTAGTACCATGATCCCTCTCTCTATCTTTTTCACATAAAGTGAAAAATCTACATTGGATATTTGAAATCCAATGGTAACAAGATACTCCTCGATCTTGTTTGATCATGCTCTAGGTGCCTCTGCTTCAAGCCATACAAGGTTTTGCGTAACCTACACACAAAGTCTCGTTGTGCACTCGTTGTGCATCACTTTCATAACCTAGTGGCTGTATCATGTATACTTCTCCTTGCAAATCACCATGCAAGAAGGCATTCTTTACATCCATTTGATGTAAGACCAACCCTTTGCCTATAACCATAGCAATGACAGCTCTCACGGTTGCCATTCTTACAACTGGGTTGAATGTCTCCTCATAGTTAATGCCATAAGTATGTGCATAGTCCTTGGTAACCAATCTTGCCTTATACCTGCTCACTGAACCATTAGCATTATGCTTAACCTTATACACCCACTTACATCTAATTGCCTTATTTTCCTTTGGCAAAGGCACTAAATCCTATGTTGCATTTGCATCCACCAATGCTGTCATCTCCTCATTCATGGCATCTTCCCATTTCTTATTTCCAAGTGCCTAGGTATTGGTATTCTAGATATTTTGACTCGTGATTTACAGTAGCAATTCTCAAGAATTATACAGGTATTTGATGGTTTTCAATTCTAGGTATTGGTATTCTAGATATTGTGACTCGTGATTTGCAGTAGCAACTTAATGCGTTATGCGAGAGCTGCCAGCACAATATTGTCTAGGTATTTTATTTTATTTTTTTTAAAACAAGGGTCATTCTCAGCACGTCATTGGCAACAGTGTCTCAGCAAAAAAAAACATAGCAAGCGTTTCGTCATTTTACTTGAGCTATACATCAAAACACCCCAACAACTTAATGCGTTATGTGAGAGCTGCCATCTAGAATACCAATACCTAGACAGTTTTCATGATCTGGAGGACATCAGAGTCAGTTAGAGGGTAGTTGATATCAGATTAGGGATTGTGAGGCTGAATCATTGTGAAGTTTAAGCCTTAGTATTTGAGTGTTTGTGAGTGTCAGAGGACACATAAGTAGTCAGGTCTGACTTAGCTAAATCAGCTAAGTCAACACAACAGTTAACTGAGTGAGATAAGAGTCAACAAGTAGTCAGCAAAAGAGTGTTGACATGACCAGAAAGGTTCTGAGGATTTTAAGCTCTGGAGGAAAATCTGAAAGTCTGGAGGATTGAAATCTGACGTAAGTTAGTTGCAATTAGCTGAATCAGATATAGTCAACTGCTCTGCAGGTCAGCTGAGGGTCAGTTGGAGTCAGATATGGTCAGTAGAAGATTAGAGGAGCCCAACTGAGGTGCTAGGATTGAAGTTTAGAGCTACTGAGAGTCAGATCTGACTTGATTGAGTGAGCATATTTGAGTTTTGTGATTGATTACACTATTTTATGAAGTGCTTAGAAGAGATAATGCCAATAGAAGTTATATTCCAAAGTTAATAGTGAATTCAACAAATTAATTCACAAACCATATACGACTTTTTGCTCATCAATGTGAAAAATGTATGGCATAACATAAATTTAAATGACGTTATAAAATGTAATAATATTGACAATACCTTCACAAATAAGCAATGTCTAAGATTGTAAATCTACTTAAATCATATAGCGAATGTCCACAATAGTAAAACTAAGATAACGTCCATAATGTTTGAAGCTGTAATAGTAAAAGGAGCTTTTAGTCATAATAAACAAAGGCAAGAAACCTAGATTGATCATAACAAATGTCTACAATAGTGCAACTGAGATAATGTTCATAATGTTCGAAGCTCTAAGTGTAAGAGGAGCTTCTGAATCTAAATAAAAAAACACAAGAATCAAAACATGGAATGATGTTCCAAAACAAGAAGGCATTGATGGTATTTTAGGTTGTTTGGCTTTGTTCTAAATCTGCAAAAGAAATATGTATGTATGTTAGAGGAAATTATATTTCAATGCACATTAGTGGGAATCTGTACTTAAGCTTGGAAATACTTATGTCTACCGTTTCATATTCTCTAAGATGGTAATGAGAAAATTCAGAAAAACTATCGAAGTCGGAATTTCAGATAAATGATTAATTCATTCCTCATAGGAATTCATGATTAGTTTTAAATTCAGTTAAGCAAAATACTCAATGAATGAAATTCAATAAAGTAGTAATTGAAATATTACCCTTCGAGAAAGTTAGTTCAGGGAGAACCTTTCCAGACTCAAACCCTGAATCAGACTATGACTAAGACTTAATCTCCTTCGTCAGTTTTAAGAAAAGATGATGTGACCAGTTCAAGAAAATTTCACTCAAATCACCCACCGAATCTGAAATCAAGTTAAGACCCTTGATTCTGATCTGAGGATCGAGGTTATAGAATTCAGGAAATTCTGTTGGAATTTTAGACCTGCGATCTAGAAGTATTGGGATACGGATTTAAGATATACCCATTGTATTCAAAAGAAAATCAAAACTAAGAAACCTATGCAAGTTGAATTGGCCAGTGGGAAGATTCTTTTCACTCACCTTGAGACAGATCGTATTCAGTTCAATCTAGATGGGAATTTAACTGACTGTCAGTTCAGAGTTATACCTTTGGGTGTTTTCGACAGGATCCTTGGAATGGATTGGCTCCACAAAAATCAAGCTGACATTCACTGTCATAATGGAACCATTTCCTTCCGTGACCTTCACGGAAATAAAGTTCAAAGAACCGGAATTTCAAGATCCCCAAGTCTGCAGAGCTAGTAAAGGCTTCTAAGTTACTGAAAGGACTTAGAAAGAAGTAGCTCATTTATGTTGTCAAAATGAATCTAGTAGACTCAAAGTTAAAAGCTAAAGAACCTGAATGGTTAAGTGATTATGATGATTTATTTCTAGCAGAATTAATAGAGGTGCCTCCAATTCGCCCCCCCCCCCGGAGCTCAGCCAGTAGCCCTGCGCACGTACAAAATGCCAGTTCCTCAAGCCATCAAACTCAAGGAACAGCTTAGACAGCTGTTAGAACAAGGTTTGTAAGACCCACTGTTTCACCTTGGGGTACGCCAGTTCTCTTTCAGAAAAAGAAAGATGGAACGCTAAGACTCTGTGTGGACTACAGAGGTCTCAATCAGCTGACAGTTAAGAGTAAGTATCCTATCCCCAGAATTGATGAGCTTCTGGATAGGCTAAGTGGAGCCCAGATCTTCACAAAGATAGATCTCAAATCAGGGTATTATCAGATCAGGATTAATGAGCAAGATATCCCAAAGACAGCCATCAATACTTGGTATGGGCATTATGAATTCACTATCATGCCGTTTGGATTGATAAATGCCCCAGCTACATTCAATCGCCTAATGCAGGACATTCTCAAAGAATAATTGGATGATTTTGTTCTTGTTTTCTTTGATGATATTTTGATTTACTCAAAGAATGCAGCTAACCATGACGCTCATGTCAGAAAAGTTCTTGACATTCTAAGGAAGCACCAACTCTTTGCAAAAAAGAGCAAATGCACTTTCTCTGCTGACCATGTTGAATACTTGGGCTTTCTGGTATCCAAAGATGAAATTTCCCCAGATTCTGCAAAAGTCCAAGCAGTCTTAGATTGGCCTGAACCTTATGTTGGTCTTCTGGTGTAATGGACACCTAATTGTAGCCTAAAAACTCATCTAAGAAGTTGTAGGCTTCCTCACCTGCTACCCTTTCTAATACATGCTTCATATATGGTAATGGTGTGGGTAGTGGTCCTTCCTGGTAGCTACATTGACCTTTAACACAAACTCTTAGCTTCCCATTCTTTTTCGGCACGATCATGATTGGTGATAGCCAATCTGTGTGCTAAATCTTATAGATAAAATCCGAATAGCTACGAGTTTATCAATTTCCTCCTTTACAATAGCTGCATATTTATCTGATACGGTTTTTTCTTGGATGATCTCGATCCTTCCATGATCAGGATAGTTTGCTAAAAGATAGTGTGCTAAACCACCTCGGGTGTTACACCCTTCATTTTGGTATATTTCCTATTGAGATATCCAGCTTATCTGGTGAGGCGGTGGACACTGATGACCCATTTGAGTGTAGTACAGTACCGCTACAGAAAATATAGCAGTTTGTGCAGGACAAACCAGAGTGCTGTTTTTGGTAAATCTGTGTCTGGCAATATGTCAAATGATGGCATAAACCAGATTGTTGCTAAGAAGCTTGACAAGAACAACTTACATGCTTGGAGGTTCAGGTTGACAAATTTCCTGATGGGAAAGGGTTACTGGGACTACATAGAAGGTGAGCATGAAGAGGCACCGGAGATACCGGAGATCAATCCGACTGTTGCAGATTTAAAAAATTCAAGGATTGGAACCAAGGAGCCAAAAAAGTTATGTATTGGCTCTCTATCAGTATACAGGACACTATGATTGGACACATACAGGACACTATGATTGGACACATACAGGATGCCAAGTCCCCCAAGGAGGTGTGGGACACCTTGGTGTAAAACTCTATGAAACGAATACCAAGGAACGAAAGATACAATTGAAGAATGAACTTCATACTGTGGAGAAAAAGAGTATGTCTGTGAATGACTATGCATTGAAGATCAAGAGTATTGTGGAATCCCTTGCATCTATTGGTGTTTTAGTAGATGATGATGATAAGGTGCAAGTCTGTCTACGTGGTCTCGGGCCACAATACAAGGCATTCAAGACGTCTATTCAGACTCTGGAAAACATTCCCAATTTCACAGATTTGGTGTCTATGTTGATTATAGAAGAGAAGAGCTTGGGTGAAGACCAACAGGGGTGAAGACCAACAGTCTTCACAAAACAAAAATAGTTCAGAGCAACAGGCCTTTTACACAAGTTCAGGAAGAGGACGAGGTAGAGGAGGCCATGGACGTGGCCAAGGAGGTGGCCGAACAGGTAATCAGAAGTATGGCCAGCAGCAGCAACAATAACAATCCCAGAATTTACAACAACAACACGCAGGTGGAAGAGACCAATTCAGAGGCAGGGGAAGTCAAAGAGGTCGTGGAAATTGGAAAAGGCAGTATAACGATACACGTGGATGCTTTTATTGTGGTAAGCCTGGACATGTGCATGTAGATTGTTATAAGAAGCAAGCTAACATGCAAAATGGGAAATTGCAGCTAAACAACTATGTATCCTCGAGCAGAAACAATGAGGATAATGAAAGGTTGTTTGTTATGCAGCATGTCGTTAATGCCATGTTTGAAAATGTTGAAGCAGCACATAAAGATGATGTATGGTACGTTGATTCAGGTGCTTCGAACCACATGACAAGTCATGGGGAGTGGTTCAAGGAGATGAAAAACCTTGAAAGACTAGGTTTTGTGGAAACAAGAGATGACACTACTCATCCAATTGCCCATGTTGGAGATGTGCTATTGTCTATGCAGGATGGCAAAGTGAAGTACCTTGCAGATGTACTTCATGTTCCGAACATAACAAAGAATCTGGTTTCAATTGGCCAGATGATTGAGTAGGGTTTGCAGGTTCGGTTTAACCCTGATGGTTGTTATGTTGAAGGCTTTAAAGACAAGTGCAGGAGGCTGGTTGCAAAAAGGCAACATAGTGGGTAGAATGTTTACATTGAATGTAAACATGCCTGAAGTGAGTGCTATGATGTTTGCAGATGGTTCAGGAATTGTTGTAGGCAGACACAGACATTTGGCATAAAATAATTGGACATGTGAATGTGCAGAGAATGAAGTCTATGTAGACTAAAGGAATTGTGACAGGGCTGCCAAAGTTTAAAGTTGAAGGTATGTAGAAAATATGTGAAGCATGCCAATTTGAAAAGCAAACAAAGCATGTATTTCCATGTGACAGAAATGTGAGCAGAAATGCACTAGATGTTGTGCATTCAGATGTATGGGGTCCTACAAAGACCATGTCTATGGGAGGCTGCAGGTATTGTGTGACATTTATTGATGACCACGCAAGGAAAGTGTGGGTATACTTCATGAAGGAGAAGAGTGAGGTGTTCAGAATTTCAGAGTTATGGTTGAAAAGCAAACAGGGAAACATGTAAAGTGCCTAAGGTCAGATGGAGGGGGAGAGTACTTCTCCAATGAGTTCTCTGAATTTTTGCAGAAGAATGGTATTCAGAGATAGTTTACATGCAGATACACTCCGCAGAGCAAAATGGAGTTGCTGAGCGAAAAAACAGGCACATTGCTGAGATTGCGCGAGCATTGATAGGAGAGAAGAATATGCCGCGCATAGCTATTGGATTGAGGCTATTTCTACAACAGTTTACATCATGAATAGGACTCCAACTGCAGCCATACATGATGTAGCTCCAGAGGAGAGGTTTGCTGGCAGAAAACCTGATTTGTCTCATCTGAAAGTCTTTGGATGCATTGCATATGTGCATGTGCCAGATGAGCTGAGAACTAAGTTGGATTATCCAAAAGCTAAAAAATGTGTGTTTATTGGGTATTCCCTTGAGCAAAAGGGATGTTATAACCCTGCTACACGTGAGTTGAGGGTAAGCAAGGATGTTGTTTTTGATGAGATGAGCAGCTGGTATGCTGCTGTAAAAGAAGCTAGGGCTGATGTGAGTGAAAATGTGGTTGCACAGCATGCAAGTCAGCAATCACTGTCTTTGAGTGGACCAGGAGAGTCCTCATCTAGTGATTCAGTAGACCATGGAGTGGCAGGCTGCGTCATAATACCAGTCCGGCAAATGTGATTAGTACATCACATAAGGGCAAAGAGAAAGTGATTGAGTCCCTTAGTATGCCTGACATTTCTGCAGGGCATTCTCATGTTGATGGAGAGTCTAGTGGCTCTCAGAGATGAGTCGTGATGAGGATCTTGGGATACCAACTATGAGAACATTTGGTGTAAAGAAGGCTATGGAGGCCATGAATGTAAAGCTGCGAAGATCTGGGAGAGTGAATAATCATGTGCTACAGAGGTTTACCTATGATGGTTATGTGGCACATCACTATGCATACATGGCAAAAGTTGTGCAGGTTGTTAGAGCCCACATGCATTGATGAGGTTGTTGGAAATGTGTGTTGGGAGAAAGCTATGGATGAGGAGATGGATGCACTATATGGAAATGAGACTTGGGATTTAGTGCAATTGCCTAAAGGCAAGAAAGCCATTGGATGCAAGTGGGTGTACAAAGTAAAACATAACAGTGATGGAAGCATAAGTAGGTACAAGGCTAGATTGGTAGCCAAAGGATATGTGCAGACATATGGCATTGATTATGAGGAAACTTTCAGCCCAGTTGCCAAGATGGCAACAGTGAGAGTTGTCAAGATGGCAACTCTCACTGTTGCCAAGATGGCAACTCTCACTGTTGCCAAGATGGCAACAGTGAGAGTTGTGATAAAAGTGGCTACATCAAAGAAATGGTCTTTACATCAGATGGATGTAAAGAATGCATTCTTGTATGGGGATTTGTAGAAAGAGGTGTATATGTTGCAGCCACCTAGTTATGAGGATGTGAGTCACCCCCCGAGCATGTTTGCAGGTTGAAGAAAGCCTTGTATGGCTTAAAACAAGCACCAAGAGCATGGTCTGACAAGATTTTTGAATATCTTGTCACTATTGGCTTTCATGTAGCCAATGCAGATTTCTCGCTGTATGTGAGACACAGTGATAGAGGGGTTGTGCTTGTTGTCATCTATGTAGATGACCTGATCATTACGGGGGACCATGATGTAGAGATCTTTGATGTAAAGATCTTGCTTAGATAGGATTTAGGGGAGCTCAGATATTTCTTGGGTATTGAGGTGATTAAGTCACCACATGGTATTGGATTACTGCAGAGACAGTATGGCTTGGACATGTTATCCAAGTATGGTATGACAGGCTCTAAGACTATCTCAGTGCCATTGGATCAGAATGGCAAGTTGAGTGCAGATTCAGGAGAGATTTTGGAGGATCCTACTATGTATAGGCGCATCATAGGAAGCTTGATCTACATGATGATCACCAGGCCAGATTGTTGAAAATACAAGTGAATAGGGTGTGTGCGGGAACAAGCCCTTGGTTAGAGACTGTAAAAGAGAAGATGTAAATGTGAAAGAACCTGTGAAAAGGTGAGAAGAATCTACTGGGAGAGAATAAGGGGTAGCATGAGAAGATTTAGGAAGTGTGGAGATATTCTGGGAGATATTCTGGGAAAAGTGAAGAGGTGGAGAGAATCAGGGAAAAGAGGTGGAGTGAATCATGGAGAAATCAGTGGGATTTGATGCTTGATGTAAACTCTATAAATTGAGGCATAGCCCTAATGAGAATTTGCTGGTTTTTGAGTATCCATGCCTACATTAATCTATTTGTTAATTACCCACTAATTACGTCTTAATTATTTGCTAATCACTTTGTTAATGATGTTGATTCTAGTGTTTGATCCACCATAGCTCATCACAATGCTCAAATTTCAACATGGTATCAGAGCCATGCCTAGAATCCATCAAGTTTATGAGCCTATTATTTAATTAATCAAGATTAGTAGATAATTAAGAAATAATCAAAATTTTAGTTATTTTTCACTTCACTTCTGTACCCCCAGCCAGTGGAGGATATCATTCACCTTGCACTCACATTTAGCTTAAACCCTTCTAGCATATTGTAGCCAACCCACTTGCCTTCAAGCCCATCAAAACGGCACAGCAAACCGCCAAGCAACGAAGGAGAAAGCGACGATTTCGCTGGCACCTTTTTTTCTGAGTGAAATTGACATTACTACTTGCACAGATCAAAGGTCTCTAATTCCTCCTAGCCCAAGGTGTTTTCAAGCATGCTCTACAAGCTGGTGAAGACACAATTCAGTTTCATCAAGTCTACAGTGAGATCCAAGCTCTCCATCAAATCTGTAGGTGACTTTGGTAAAACAGAGATTAAGCTTTCAATATTTGGTCAAATCTTGTGTTTCTTGGCTTAATCCTCTACTAGACTCATTGCTATTGATGCCTTTGAAAGCATTTGAGCTCATTTGAAGTCTAAGGCACCAGATCTGGACTCCCCGCATACTCTGTTTTTTGCACACAAAATAGAGCATTAATTTACTAATCAATGATTAATCAATGCTAATCACTGTATTTTGGTGCAATTGAGGGTTCAAATTAACCATTAGGTATCTGATACAGATCCCTATAGCTTCAGATTGCAATTCGGAGTTGGTTTGATACTCCAACCATTCCGTACAAATTAGTTACCCTTGATTTAATGTAATTTTTGGTGATTTTATGCTGATAAATTTGTTGTAATCATCTCTTAAACACCAGATTGAGTTGTAAAAGGGTAGACACTGCCCTTGAATCTTGAAATTGGATCAAGAGGTAAGACCCCCTTCACATCACCATGAGTACAGCACAAGAAATAGCCAAATTTAATGGGGAGCAGTTTTATACATGGCAGACAAAAACCATGTATTTGCTCATGAGGAAAAATCTGTGGGGATTAGTTGAGGGAAGAGATGAATGCCCAAAGAGAGGAGAAAATGAGTGGAAGAGTAGGAATGAAAAAGCATTGGGACTTATTGCACTCAGTTTAAATGATGAAATCATTCATCACATCACATGGATACAATGGGCAAAAGATGCATGGGATGAACTCAATAAATTATTTGGCACACAAGCAAAAAATTCAAAGATAAATCTGTTAATGCAATTCTACAAATTGGACATGAAGGAAAGTGAACCTTTAATCACACACTTGAACAAATATAAAAGCATTAAGCAACAGCTGGCAGTTATTGGCAAAAAGGTAGAAGATGATGAGGCACTAACAATGCTTCTGAAGAGCTTCTGAAGAGTGTGGACAAAGGTGGACAAAGGTGATTATGAAAACATTGTAGCAACACTAAAGAATGTACCTCAATTGAAGCTACACGAGATAGAAGCAGCTCTACTAGAGCAAGAGAGCAGAGGCAAAGAGAAGAAATGGCTCGACTCAACAGCAGGAGAAGAAAAAGCATTCTTCACCCGAGGAGGATTCTCTCGAGGACGAGGACGAGGAAGAGGCAGAGAAGGAGGAAGGACCTTCACTTGCCACAAATGTGGAAAGCCAGGACACATGGCGAGAGACTGCTACAGCAAACCCAGTGAAGAAGGAACGACATCGGCAAACTTCATGGAGGCTCCAAAGGAAGTGGAGTCGGATCATCTTTTCTGAGAGAGAGAGAGAGAGAGAGAGAGAGAGAGAGAGAGAGAGAGAGATCCCACAACCCAATGTAACCTACCCCAACAAAGTAAAACCACCTCTGAGCCACCGATGATGTAGGCCACGTGGTTGATGTATGTGTGAGCACTTTAGTCAAGGTCGCGGGCACTTAGAGTAGCCTTGGACACATAGAGAGAGAGAGAGTGTCAAGGACTATGGAGTTTAGGGACTTGAGGCACTGGTCGCGGGCTATCAAGTAAGAGAGAAACTTGGTATAGGGTCCAGGTGTGCTAGAGAGTATTCACTTGAGGGGAGGTGTTGAAAATACAAGTGAATAGGGTGTGTGCGGGAACAAGCCCTTGGTTAGAGGCTGTAAAAGAGAAGATGTAAATGTGAAAGAACCTGTGAAAAGGTGAGAAGAATCTACTGGGAGAGAATAAAGAGTAGCATGAGAAGATTTAGGAAGTGTGGAGATATTCTGGGAAAAGTGAAGAGGTGGAGAGAATCAGGGAAAAGAGGTGGAGTGAATCATGGAGAAATCAGTGGGATTTGATGCTTGATGTAAACTCTATAAATTGAGGCATAGCCCTAATGGAGAATTTGCTGGTTTTTGAGTATCCATGCCTACATTAATCTATTTGTTAATTACCCACTAATTAGTCTTAATTATTTGCTAATCACTTTGTTAATGATGTTGATTCTAGTGTTTGATCCACCATAGCTCATCACAATGCTCAAATTTCAACACATATTTGAGCTATGCTGTTGGGTTGGTGAGTCAGTTTATGTAGGCTCCTCGGAAGTCGCATTTGGATGCATTGAGACGCATACTAAGGTATGTGAGGTCTACTTTGCATTGTGGACTATTTTATGAAATTGGGACAGAGATATGTGTACATGGGTACACAGATGCTGATTGGGCTGGTAGTATCTCAGATAGAAGATCTACTAGTGGCTTCATGTTTTCTTTGGGGAGTGCTGCTATGACTTGGAGCATCAAGAAGCAGCCTACGGTTGCTCTATCCACAGTACAGAGGCCGAGTACAGAGGTGTTGCTATGGCAGCATGTGAGGTAGCTTGGTTGAGAAAGCTACTTTTGCAGATTTGGGTCTATCAGTGGTGGATAGACAAGTTGTCATTTTCTGTGACAACATTAGTAGTATACAGTTGGCCATGAACCCAGTTTTTCATGCTCACATGAAACATATAGAGGTCCACTACCATTTTGTCAGAGAGAAGGTTTTGGCAGGAGACGTTGTGTGTAGTTTTTTGGGAACCTCAGACTCAACTTGTACATGTGTACATGAGTGTTGTTCGTGTTGTGGTGAAGTCATGGGGGCACCCATTGACTGAGTGTGGGCATCGTGGATGCGGCAGTCAAGCTTCTGGTTTTGATGGGAGTGTATGTGCGGGGACAAAGTTGAGATTCTGGAAGCACAAGCTTGTCCGGAGCGTGGTCGGCTGGAGAAGATGTCAGCTGCTCGGATGTTTGATTTGTGCGGGCACGTCAAAATATAAACGGGCACTCAAGGTTGCTATTTGAAGAGGTATGAGGTGCATGGGCAAATAAAGATGAAGTGGCTAAGGGAGGTATGGGCATGGTGTGAAAAGAGAACATGGTGGCTTTTTCTTCAAAATAATTAAAATAAAATAAGAATGAAGGTGGCCTTCTGGAAAGGTGGCGTGGAAGTTGGAGCTGCCGCCAGCGAGGTGCTTCTGGAAGCTGGCCAGCGCAGCAATGAGGACGTGGAGTAGGGGCTTCAGAAAGAAAAGGAGTGCGAGGACGGAAGTGGCTGGGGGTGTGTTTGTGTTTCGCTAACTGCAGCCACAGGCGCAAAGAAGCCAAGCGTGGGCTGAGGAGGCCGTGTGGTTGCAGTGGTGAGAGGGGGTCTCGTTGAACGAAAGGGTGTGGAGGCCCGTGTGTGTTTGGGTGGTTGGCGTAGCCACAGGAGCTGGAGCGAAGGGAGTTCGCTGGGTGAGCTGCAGGAAGGCCGCGTGTGGGAGCCGCCGCCGAGGTGTTGGTGTGTGTGCAGCTGGAGCAGCCGCAGGTGATACTGCTGGAAGCAGACGAGGGGATTCGGCTGGGGGCCGACGGAGCAGAGAAGGTCACTTTTGCGAAGGCTGCTGGGTCCAGCAGAGCGGAAGATAGTAAGTGGGGAGGCCACCTCTGTGTGCGCCTGACAGGTGTAGAGCGGGGAGGGCTCTTGGGCGCTACAGTAGGTGTTTCAAAGGAAGGCGTAGCATGGGTTTGAAGGGACCGCCGTGTGAAGAGCTGAAGGTGCTGGGGCGTGTGCAGCGTCGATCGCAGAGTAGAGGTTAAGCTGGTGTGGCTTTTGGAGCGTGGATAGCTACAAGTACAGGGGGGAGCTACAAATGGTGTGAAGAGCTGGGAGCGCAAAGAAGGTTGCTGCGACTGGGTGAAGGTAAAGGAGCCGTGTGGAAGCTAATGGAAGGTGGCCGCCTCTGGTGTTTTGGGAGCCAACGTAGGTAAAGGCCACTAAGGTAACTGCGCAAGGGTTGGCGGCTACTGGCGTCAAAGGTAGATGGGCTGGTGGACAGCGTGAGTGGAGGATCATCCTTGTGAAGTGTAAGGGTTTGAAGCAGGTTGCTGGCTGGTAGCTGAAGCAAAGATAGAAAGAAAAAGCCTGATAGTGCAAAGAGATCGCTCAAGTGAGCTGGTTTTTTGTGTGTGTGGTTGGCAGCGAGGGGAGAGAGCAGAGTGAAGGAGAAGAAGGTAATTGCTGGAGGTGTAGCAGAGAGTGGACCTAAGCCGAGGAGCAGAGCAGAGAAGGAAAGAGGACGGCTGCAGAGGAGCAAGGAACAAAGGGATTTGGAGCGACCAGGAGCTGGAGAGGGCTGATTTGCGAGCGGGTGCTTGATGAAGCTGGTGTCTGGGATATTTTGGGATATCCACCTCTGTAAAGGATAAGGTTCTTTCTGAAATATAAGTCCTGTTCATGCTCTTTGGTGTGGTGTTCTGGTGTGTTTGCATGCGTGTGTGGAAGTGTGGCATTCTATAAAGGCGTAGACAGCTTTACCGCTTCCGTGCCATCAACGTTGACCTTGTTTATGTCAGCAGACACAGGATCAGGTCGCTGCTGACATCTTCACCAAAGCATTGGGTACAGAGAAGCTCCACAGATTCACGGCTTCACTTGGTGTACATGACATGGAGTTGAGCTCGAGGGGGAGTGTTGAAATATTGAGCTCATCTAGTGAGGCGGTGGTGGACACTGATGACCCACCTGGGGGATAGGCCCCACACTTACACCACATGGTTGGTGAGATCATGGGTGATATGCGGCCAGTGGGATGAGAGGCTGTGTGAGCCATTCTAGAGACTGGCATAGTTATAGCGCCAGCTTATTTAGTTGGGTTCACACTATAGAGAGCCCTAGTATGTATTTGGTTGAGTACCTTTTCATATTGTGTGTACTCTTATCTTTGTATATGGTGCGTTGAGTGTTGTGTGAAGAAGAAGAAGATTTTCAGCCTCTCACCTTGTGTGTTCTCTTTTAGGGTTTTGTGTGTGTGTGTGTGCTTGTTGCAAGAGCTCAAGCTCTCTTCTCCCCTGCATCTTTTCATTTCCAAGCAAAACAATCCTTGAACTCTTTTAGGGAGCAATGAGTTCAACTTCCTCAGTAGCAGTAAGTCATTAGCAATGTAGAAAGGTTTGGGATCCTCCCCTGGCTCTGCAATGTCTATCTCCTTAACTTTTGCTTGCCCATTGTCGCAAGACATGGATTGGCCGTTTTCCTTCACTCTTTTGGCCGTCAATTGGACCATTTTACGTTCATCACTGATATAAGTTTTAAAATGGTCTGGCACTGAGAGTAGGTCTAGCTTGTCGTCCTCCTCATCCTCTGTCCAAGCCATCGCCTTCCTTGACTTTCGCTCGGCTTTAGCCTTTTTTCTTTTTTTCTTTTTGTCTTGACTTAGTGAGTTTAGGCATATCACACTCTTGAAATGTAGCTTTCTCCTCTTGTTTTCCTTTTAAGGCTACCTTACGTAACTCCTCACCCCAGTTCTTAAAGAAATCATCATGCACCTTAGTGACCTCAAGATATCTAAGCCACTGGAAGTCCGTGGGTTTACTTCTTCACAACAAGGCATTGAGTCGAGTGATATACCTCTTTTTTTTCACTACTTCCTGAGGCGTTCAGTGCTATTGTGACCATGCGGTCCAAGTACTTCTGTGCTTGAGGCTTCACCCTCAATTTCCTCTTCCATGAGTTGCACATCCACCATGCGTACTGAGGTGGTGGGAATTGTTCCCAATTCAACATACTTTGTTCCTCTAGGAGGTAACACATCTATGGTGGCAGGTATGTGCATCGAGTTTTCACTGAAGTCCAAAGGTGGAAGTGATGCATACATCTCGTTCTCTTCCTCTTCCCATGAGTGTCCTTTAACTGGTTGGCAGACTTGTAAAATAAGGATGTGGTTCATTCAGTTGTGACCAAATCATCCCCAAAAAATTACCCTTCCATGGGGTTGCCTTCCATGTATGGAGATCAATATTTAGAATTTGTGAATCCTTTCGAATGTACACTTGATCTAATGCCCAATTATGCACCACCTTGGCTTCCCTCATGAAGGGTCTACCCAAGATAATATCATATGGATGGGTGCAGAAAGTACATTACAACAAATGCATGATGGTAACGGGACAAAAGGACCTTAGGCTTATCATTTTTCAATAGCCGCATTGGCCTTGAAGGATGTTCCATCTGCCATCTTAACGATTAGGTCCGCTCTTTCTAACTCCGATTTTCCCTAGTTTTCCCAACATCGCTTGGTGATAATGTTCACACCCGCACCACCATCTAGGATAGCAAGTGCTTACCCGTTATGGTGGATTGGAATTGTGGTGTTTGTATCATCACTCTCATAATACCTCCCCAATTGATTGACATGTATTTGGATGAATCTGGGTGCCCCCCTTTCCTCAGGTTCTTTGTTTTTCCCTACTAGAGGTGTCTAGCTCTCCTCTTGGCAGTAATTGGGTCCATTCTCCCTTCTACCCAATCTTTGACATCTGTTCACAATGCCAGCGTGTTGCATAGCAATGGTCCAAGTGGCATTTTGACAATTGTAGACAGTATTGCTGAGAGACTACCTATGTCTCTAGGTTCCTTGGCAAGTGATGGCTCCTTCCATGTGTTTGTGTCATATTCAATCATAGGGAATGAATGGTTTGATAATTCTTGACTGTAGACATTCTTGCCATCAGATCACTATGAGTCCCTTCCTTGGACTCTTCTGGAATTGGAGTAGGTACATCCAATTTTCTTTTCTTTAATAGCTCATTCCATGGATACACTGCATCCCTATCCCTATTAGTCCTCAATTTGGCTTCATGGTTATGCTGACACTCCTCTACAAGGGCCTTAGCTTCCCCAAGCTTTCTTATTTCCTCCTCAGCATTTGGATATTCTCCAACACCCTTGGGGGTTGCTGGTCTCTCTTTTTCCTGCCCATCTGGCCTCAGCACTTGATCGTCTCCTTCCTTTGACTAGGTGGAACCGGTGTCAATGGTATCTTCCTAGGATCCATCTTGAATTACGACCAAGGTGTCACCCTTGCCCACCTTTTTTCACTCTTCTTCCTGGGTTTTTTCCTTCTCCCAGTCTTAGAGGTTGTAATACCTCCTGGGTTTTTCCCTGTCCACCTATTTTGTTTGTGCACGTGTCATGACATTTACTGGTGTGATATTCTCAGGCTGCACACTTATAGTCCTGATGGTGGCATGGTTAGATGTAGAAGCATTGACATGTAATATGGGCAGTCCTTGATCAAATGATCAACACCACACTTAACACATGAAAGAGTTGGCATGGCATTGATCTACGCTGCTATCGACTGAGTTTGACCAGCATTAGCCACATTTTTTAGAGGACACTCTGCTACTTGATGAGGTCCATTACAATGATAACACTGCATGGGTCCCCTTCTCATAGTCGAGTAATACTTTGGTGTAATCTTAGTTGGTTCCTTGTAGTAGTTGCTATTCACTTCTATGTCGCGCATAGCTTCCCCTTATTCTAAGGGTTCTTTAATCAACACCTAGTTGATCTTGGCCTATGGTGGCTGTAGTGGTAGAATAGGTGGCAGTAATGGCGACATGACCTGCATCTTGAACATTCCTCTTAGTAAGTAGGACGTATTTAGCCACTTTGAGAGTGTGTGGGATATCACACCCGTATGGCATCAAATGAGATGAAACTTTTCAACTGGCTCCATATGTTTGCTACCTCTCCACTCGTAAAGTTTTACCCCCATTGGATGCTTAATGTGCGTGATGGTATGTTGCCACCCGTTATTTTTGCATAGTGCCCAAGGAGTCCCCTATGCAAAAAATAGTGGGTTTTGTGGGATATCACACCCATCTGGCATCCGATGGGGGTGAAACTTTTCTAGTGGGTCCATGTGGATTCTATCCAAGTCTCCACTTGCTTTACAGACATGTAGGTCTTGATGAAACTTGGATGTCCTGCTATAAGGCTATCATGGGCTTCATTCAGAAGTTGACCCTTAGTTCAGGCCAAAAGAAGCTTTTCTTTACAGACATGTAGGTCTTGATGAAACTTGGATGTCCTGCTATAAGGCTATCATGGGCTTCATTCAGAATTTGACCCTTAGTTCCCTCATCATTGGGAATGCATAGCCTGCTATTATAATACATAATTCCTTCATCCAGGTTGTACCCTTGAACTCGGTTCAACTCTTGAGGAGTTTTACTTTCCTACATAAGTAGGGTAGCACAACAGCGCCAAAGAATCTATCCTGCATGATCTTCTCTCTTGCTTCATTAATCAATGGATTTAACACCACTGTGATTACAAGCAAGGAAGATTTTCTGCTGAGGACATCTGCTACCACATTTTCTTTGCCTGGGCGGTACTTGATTTCAAAATCAAATTCCTGCAGGGTCTGCATCCACCTTCTTTGGCAAATGTTGAGATCCTTCTGAGTGAAGATCCACTTTAAGCTCTGATGATCTGTCATCAAAGTGAATCTTTGACCCAGTAGGTAATGACTCTTCAACTTCAGGGCATAGACTATTGAGCTCCAGAGGTCATGGACAGCATAATTTCTCTCTCATGCGTTCTAAGTTTTCGGGATTTATAGGCCACTGCATGACCTTCCTGCATGAGCGCACCTCCCAGGGCAAAACCACTGGCATTAGTTACTACCTCAAAGGGTAGAGAGAAATTTGGCAACTTCAAAACGGGATTAGTTACCAAGGAGGTCTTCAACTTATCAAAAGCGCTCTGACACCTGGCAGACCATTGAAACGGGGTATTCTTCTTGAGAAGATTTGTCAGGGGGGAAGCTATGAGAGTATACTTAGGTATAAAAATTCTATACCAACCAGTTAATTCCAAGAATCCCCTGACTTCTTTCACTGTCTTTGGTTCAGGCCAATCTATAACTGCTTGGACTTTTGCAGAATCTAGAGAAATTCCATCTTTGGATACCAGAAAGCCCAAGTATTCAACATGGTCGACAGAGAAAGTGCATTTGCTCTTTTTTGCAAAGAGTTGGTGCTTCCTTAGAATCTCAAGAACTTTACGGATGTGAGCTTCATGGTCACCTGCATTCTTTGAGTAAATCAGAATATCATCAAAGAAAACAAGAACAAAATCATCCAAGTATTCTCTGAGAATGTCTTGCATTAGGCGATTGAATATAGCTGGGGCATTTGTCAATCCAAACGGCATGACAGTAAATTCGTAGTGCCCATATAGCGAGTAAATTCGTAGTGCCCATATAGCGAGTATTGATGGCTGTCTTCGAGATATCTTGATTATTAATCCTGATCTAGTAATACCCTGATTTGAGATCTATGTTTGTGAAGATCTTTGCTCCATTTAGCCTGTCTAAAAGCTCATCAATTTTGGGGATAGGATACTTATTCTTAACTATTAGTAGCTGATTGAGACATTTTAATCCACACAAAGTCTTAATGTTCTATCCTTCTTTTTCTGAAAGAGAAGTGACGCTCCCCAAGGTGAAACACTGGTTCTTACAAACCCTTGTTCTAACAGCTGCCTAAGCTGTTCCTTGAGTTCAATGGCTTCAGGGACTGGCATTTTGTACGTGCGCTGGGTTCTTACAAACCCTTGTTCTAACAGCTGCCTAAGCTGTTCCTTGAGTTCAATGGCTTCAGGGACTGGCATTTTGTACGTTCTAACAGCTGCCTAAGCTGTTCCTTGAGTTCAATGGCTTCAGGGACTGGCATTTTGTACGTGCTGCCTAAGCTGTTCCTTGAGTTCAATGGCTTCAGCTCTACTGGCTGAGCTCCGGGGGTCAATTCTATCACATGATCTACTTCCCGAATTGGAGGCATCTCTGTTGATTCTGCTGGGAATAAATCATCATCATAATCACTTAACCATTCAGGTTCTTTAGCTTTTAACTTTGAGTCTACTACATTCATTTTGACATTATAAATGAGCTACTACTTCTTTCTAAGTCCTTTCAGTAACTTAGAAGCCTTTACTAACTGCAGACTTCGGGATCTTGAAATTCCGATTCCTTGTGAACTTTATTTCCGTGAAGGTCACAGAAGGAAATGGTTCCATTGTGACAGTGAATGTCAGCTTGATTTTTGTGGAGCCAATCCATTCCAAGTGTGAGATACTGCCCCCTCCGCACACCCGGTAGTAGCTGGCAGCGGAATAGCTCCCTCATGCGCGGGGTAGGGTTTCCCACTCGGGGCCTCGCCCTCGAATGTCCGGGCACGAGACTAAGTTGGTGGTCATTCAGAAAAACCGAAATCGGGAAAATTTCCCATGCCCGAAAAACGGGGACGATTCCACCATTTTTATTTTCTTAACAAATTTTTCTAACGAGGTCAAGATACTGAACTAACCTTCTATCTGATTAAATCAGATAGAAGGGAAACTATTACAGACTTAACTTGAAGGAATCAACGCTTTTTTCCTAATTGAATCAGGCAACTGTTGATCTATTCATTAGAGAAGTCTTCAGGCTTTTATTTAACTACTCGAGTTCTAAGCGTAGTCTTCAGGCTTTTATTTAACTACTCGAGTTCTAATCAATTTAATTATTAAAACTCTACTGATTCCAGCCTAACCCCATCCGGCCCATGGGTTAGCCACCGCCCAACCATTGGAATTAGTAGAACCAGACAAGTCACCTACCCATAATTGAATGCCTTTCTTAACTTTTACTTTAGAATACAGATACGCACACCCTCCTCTTTAAATTTTAACTTATAAAACAATCCATTGACAAACAATTATTGGTTACAGATATCATAACTCAAAATTTTCATCCACTTCCTTGTTTCTCAAAAATAGGTATCACTGTGGACTCTCCGTCGAGACCAACTAGTCAACAACGAGATCCAGTACAGATTACAATAATTTTTCGTCATCATACATATATCTCTTCCACGACATACGCATAGGTTTCCTAAGCACCGCGAGCCCATGCATCGCCTGGTCAGAACCCTCCAGGATCCTCCTTAGGTGTCCTAGCACTTCACTCAGAGACCGCTTCGTCGGCCCTCGCCCATCGTACCGGAAGCACACCATTTTTCACCATACCAAGGCTGGTCAAGACCTGGGTAGGTTTTCCCCGCGTGAGCCGTCCTTTGAACACTCCCCGCCAGCTGTTGATCGAACTTTCCTTAGAAAAACACATATACCAAATGCTCCCTCCAGCATTCTGGCATAAGACAGTCCTTTAAGAAAACAGGGTTTTTATGCAAGTTTTCAGTTTTGATTTTCTTTTGAATACAATGGGTATATCTTAAATTCGTATCCCAATACTTCTAGATCGCAAGTCTAAAATTCCAACAAAATTTCCTAAATTCTGTAACCTCGATCCTCAGATCAGAATCAAGGGTCTTAACTTGATTTCAGATTCGGTGGGTGATTTGAGTGAAATTTTCCTGAACTGGTCACATCGTCTTTTCTTGAAACTGTGACGAAGGAGATTAAGTCTTAGTCATAGTCTAATTCAGGGTTTGAGTCTGGAAAGGTTCTCCCTGAACTAACTTTCTCGAAGGGTAATATTTCAATTACTACTTTACTGAATTTCATTCATTGAGTATTTTGCTTAACTGAATTTAAAACGAATTCCTGTGAGGAATAAATTAATCATTTATCTAAAATTTTGACTTCGATAGTTTTTCTGAATTTTCTCATTACCATCCTAGAGAATATGAAACGGTAGAATTTTCTCTCATAGAGTATTTACTTATTCATTTACCAATATTCATGGGATTTAAACATAGGATTAAAGAGAACTCTTATTTTGATATAAAAATTCTGTATGCATCTATCTATGCATAAAATCCAACTTCTATGGAAATAACACTTTTATGTAAAAGAAAATCCTTTTACGCATCTATTTATGCATAAAAAATCAATTTTGATTAAAAAAATACTTTTATAATAAAAAAATTCTTTTATGCATCTATTTATGCATAAAAATCAATATTGGTGAAAGTAACACTTTTATAATAAAAAAATCTTTTATGCATCATTTTATGCATAAAAATCAATATTGGTGAAAATAACACTTCTATAATAAAAAAATTCTTTTATGCATCCTTTTATGCATAAAAATCAATATTGATGAAAGTAACACTTTTATAATTTAAAAAAATTCTTTTATGCATCATTTTATGCATAAAAATCAATATGGGTGAAAGTAACACTTTTATAATAAAAAAAATTCTTTTATGCATCATTTTATGCATAAAAATCAATATTGGTGAAAGTTACACTTTTATAATAAAAAAATTCTTTTATGCATCATTTTATGCATAAAAATAAATATTGGTGAAAGTAACACTTTTATAATAAAAAATTCTTTTATGCATCATTTTATGCATAAAAATCAATATTGATGAAAGTAACACTTTTATAATAATAAAAAAATTTCTTTTATGCATAAAAATCAATATTGGTGAAAGTAACACTTTTATAATAAAAAATTTATTTTATGCATAAAAATCAATATTGATGAAAGTAAAACTTTTATAATAAAAAAAATCTTTTATGCATCATTTTATGCATAAAAATCAATACTGGTGAAAGTAACACTTTTATAATAAAAAAATTATTTCCAATATGCATCTTTCTATGCATAGATTTTAAATCTAATGAAAATCACTCTTTTATAATAATAAAATAACCAATATACATCTTTCTATGCATAGAATTTAAATCAAATAAAAATCACTCTTTTAAATAAAAAATAACCAATATGCATCTTTTTATGCATAGAATTTAAATCTAATAAAAATCACTCTTTTATAATAAAAGTATAACCAATATGCATCTTTCTATGCATAGAATTTAAATTTTAATGGAAACAACACTTTTATAATAAAAATATGTCTACTATTCATTTTTCTATGCCTAGAATGAAAATAACACTTTTAGAATACACAAATGGTGGGGATTATTATTTTTGAATAATAAAAGATAAAACTTATTTCACAAAATTTAAGAAAATTTTGCCATAACCTCCTTTGTATGGCTGACCATTTTTCAATTTTTTCTATCCTCAAGTTACTTAAAAATTATCCCAAATGGTTTAAAGCATTCTAAACTAATCAAATTTCACTTTTAAAAAGAGAAACAATATGAAAAGTTTAATTCTAACAATTTGATTACTTATCTAGGATAAAGAAAGGCTGAATTTAAGAATGAAGAGAGGGGGAAAGTCTTTCCAACAAGGCATAACATCATTTTTCCATTTTAAAGAAAACAAAATTAGAAAACCAAAGGAATAAAGAAAAAATAGGATTTCTAGCTTACTTAAATTTCTGTGAGCTTTCCTTTGGCTTGATGGTTTGAGGGATCTACTCTTGTTTGCAACAAGAGTGGCCACCAATTCTTTTGAAGAGGGAAAGGTCAAAAACTAATGAATTATCAATAAATTCACTGTTTTTGGCTCTCAGGAGGAGGGGAGGAGTAGAGTAACAGTTCATAAAACACTGTTAAGCTTCTACAAAGGGGGAGGCTTTTATTTATGGAAAAAAGTGAGCTTCTAACCAAGCAAACTGATTCTAGAATTTTCCAGATCAATTTGGTCAATTTTTGACCATTTTTGGGTCAGTTTAGCTTACTTTTTGAAACTAGACTTGAATAAGGAGAGAGGAGAGATGAAATATCTCAATATTTGAGAATTTAAAACTCCACCACACATGTGAAATAGGCGCCTCCTTCATGAGGGAGAATCCCCACTCTGAGGTGTCAAAATTTTATTTTTTTAGTATTTCCTTTGGTCCTTAGTCCACTCTTCATCTTATGTGAATATTTACTCATTCTTGGGGGGGATTTTCTTTATTTCTTCAATTTATCTCCTCCATACATTTGGATGAGTCTGACTGGCCCCTCAGGACCTTAATTCAAAATTTTTAAAAAATCTAGATCCTTAGGATAAGGTCTTTTGAACAGATTATAATTTGTTTCTAATGCACCTTCTGAAAATCTTTTTGAGCTTCTGTTTCGGGGGAATCTATTTTAATAAGAAGAGATATTTTTCCATCCAAAAATATCTAAAATCTGAATAACCTCTCTCTAGAATATTTTCTCTCTCTAAGCTAAAATAGGTAGAAACAAGATCTTTTATTAATCTGAAGAGGGGATTGATTACAAGGGAAGATACTGGATTGTATCAAATGGGCTTATGGTCGAGAAACTACTGCAGAGAAAAAATTGGTTTGACCATAGCCTAAAACACAAAGAACTAGAAAAGGGGGACATTGTCCTCATGTATGGTGTTGGAAGCACCAAGAAAAAGAAATTGAAATACAGAGGGTTAGGACCTTTTAGAGTGTCCAAGATCACCCCTCAAGGGTCAATCCGAATCGAAACCATCAATGGGGTAGAAATGGAGGGATATATCAACGGAAGTAAGCTGAAAAAATATTATGGACCCCTGACCCAGGAAATGCTTGCACACGAGTATCTTCTAAAACAAAGGAAAGAGCTAGCAAAGGAAAAAATCAGACAAGCTCAAGAGGAAGCCAAGGCAAGGGAAGCCAAAACAAAACAGAGACTCTAAGGGAGAACGCTACATGTAAATATGGCTTCACTCACCTTTCTTGAAGAGGATAACCTAGATACTGAGCTTGCACGCCTTAGTATACATGTATCTACAAAGGGTAGTTAAACAAAGAGCATTGCATTGATTGATACGATCAAGTCATAACGGGATTTCCTATGAAACATGGGTAGCTCTAAACAAACCCCACCTAGAGGCAACTAATGTTCATAGTGTACATCTATCAACTACACAAACGATGGGATTTTTTAATGTGAACATATCCATCAGAAATAATCCCTTGGTTGGGAAGGTATTTGTTATGCCTATAGGAACAATGGAAGAGGAGATGATTCTAGGATGATCCTAGATTTGCACCAACAATTGTAACATCCAATGGGAAAGACAAACAATACAACTCAACGATGAAAATGACACCATTATGGAGTCCCTTGAATAAGGGAAAGCAAGCAATTACATGCAACATGGAGCCACCAATATCAAGCAAAACAAAAGAATCCATAGAACAGGCGCCCGTCTCAAACCAACATCACCACTCAAGAGGACCACAATGAAAGTAAGACAAAATGAGTTCCCAATCCCAGCTTTCAAGCCCAAAGATAGTATGATAATGACAAAAACTCATGGGTGTTGGGGCAGAGAAACAAAGCGCCATGCAAGAACCAAGGGAATCAAACCAAGGAGAAAAAGCAGCAACCCAAGCACGGCCGCACACCACTTGGCATTCAAAAGAGGTGGGTAAGGAAGACTTACTAGCAGCGCATGGCTACTATCAAGGAACTATGAAAGTATGGGTACCAAAGGACAATACAAGATCCCGTGCGGCATTTACCTCCAAAAGAACAAGAGAGCCATAGGCACAAGCAAAATCAAAGCCCAAATATATCAAGTGTCAAGACATCACCAAAGTTGGGTGGTCTGGAGGAAGAAACCCATTCAACCAATTAAACAAGGGGGGAGAGCAACACCTCCAGCATCACCCCAAAAAAGATTCGAGCAGCAGAGCCAAGTTCTAGACAATGGAAACGCTAAAGTGAACCCACATGCACAGGATACACAATAGGTTCACAAAGATTCGGTAGATGTACTTCTCCATTGGGTGGAAGGGAAACTAATGTTGAGATATCGAGCTCAACTAGTGCTACGGCGGACATTGATGACCCACTTGGGTGACAACTTCTACACTTATGCCACTGGCATGGTTGGTGAGATTATGGTCAATATGCCACCAGTGGATGACAGGCTATGTGACAACCACTTTGGAGTACTAGAGTTATGGCATAGTTATAGTGCCAGCTCATATAGTCGGGTTCACACTATAGACCAACCATTTTGTATGTTGTTGTAGTAGAGTACTTTCCCTTTATGTATGTACTCTTATCTTTTAGTTATATGGTTGTAGAGACAAGAAGAAGATAGAAGAAAATTCAGCCATCCATCTCTCTCTCTTGTGTCTTGCACTCTCGTGCAACAACGACCTCAAGATCTCTCTCTCCCCCACATTCTCTTTATGGTATGAGAGCTTTGCTTTGTGTGAGAGCTGAAGAGGCAAGCAAGAGGCAAGAAAAAGCAAGCAAGGAAGCGGTACATGGGTAAGAGTATCACCATCTCTTTCCCTCCTTGGTTTAGGTACAACACCCCTCAGTAGCTTTGGGAGCTACACATCTCCGATTGAGGAGTTCCCTTTGCAAGCTTGGAGGTTCTTGTGTGGTACGCAATACTTTGTACTCCAGTTTTGTGGCCAAAATTGTGTTTTGCGGTTTCAGAAAGTTTTGGTTGAGCGAACTATCTATGGTCAAAATCTAGTTATTGTAGTGCACCAGTGCATTTTGGAAATGCAGACAGTGTTTGCACATGTATTATTGACGTTGGGTGTATGTACATGTACTTTGGTCAGTTTTAGTGACCTACAAGTTATATTGAAGTACCACTGCACATGTATTATTGACGTTGGGTGAATGTACATGTACTTTGGTCAGTTTTAGTGACCTACAAGTTATATTGAAGTACCACTTGAAGTACCACTGGAGTAGTCATAGAAGATATTGCTATGTTACAGGTTGCATACAGAAATTGTCTGTTGCAGTTTATTGATTCTTACACAGGAAAACATGTCTGACAGAATCAATCAGATTTCAATGAGAAGCTGGACAAGAACAACTTCCATGCCTGGAAGTTCAAAATGACCAATTTCCTAATGGGTAAAGGATTTTGGGACTATGTCAAAGGAGACAATGACGAGCCTCCTGAGTTGTCTCTGAAGAGAATGTCACTCCAGCAAACATAAAGGCATTCAAGAATTGTAACCAAGATGCAAAGAAATTCATGTATTGACTTTCAATTAGTGTCACAAACACGATGATAGGACACATACATGATGCCAACACTCCAGCAGTTGCATGGCAGAACTTGGTGCAGATGTTTTAGACCAACACACAAAGGTAAGAAAATTGCAGCTAAAATAAGAGCTGCGTATTGTGGAAAAGAAAAGCATGTCTATCAATGAGTATGCTTTAAAAATCAAGGGCATTGTTGAATCCCTTGGGTCTATCAATGTATTGGTGGAAGATGATGACTTGATAAGTGTCTATTTGAATGGACTTAGCAAAGAGTACAAGTCATTTAAGAATATTCCCAACTTTTGGGACTTGGTGTCTATGTTGATCATAGAAGAAAAGTCTTTAGGTGAGGACTCTTCTTCACAAAGTAAGAACACATCAAAACAGGCCTTCTACTCCAATTCAGGTAGAGGCCGACAAGGGAATCCGAATTCTGGACAACAACAGTCCAATGATTCACAGTAGCAATCATACGCATGTGGAAGAGGCCAGTCTAGAGGTCGAGGTGGTTGGAAAAGAAATCATAATACAAATATCATAGAGTGCTATTATTATGGAAAACCAGGGCACATGGCAAAGGACCGCTATAAAAAGCAGAATGACATTAATAGTGAAAAGTTGCAGCAAGGCAACTATGCATCATCTAGTAAACAGGGAGGTGATGTGACAGAAGTGAGCAGCTATTTGTGATGCAGCACATGCAATTCCATAACAACAGGAGATGTGTCAGGATCTCAAAGTACATGGTATGTGGATTTTGACACCTCTAACCACATGACCAGTCATGCTAAGTGGTTTAGAGACATGCAAAAAATGGAAAAACCAGGTTACGTAGAAACAGGTGATGATACTGTGCATCCCATTGCGCATGTTGGTAAAGTGCTATTGTCTATGCAGGATGGAAAAATGAAATACTTGGAAGATATACTTCATATTCCAAATATTACAAAGAACCTGGTTTTTGTTGGACAGATGGTTGAGTAGGGTCTGTAAGTGAGGTTTAATCCTCAAGGATATTTTATGGAAGACTTCAAAAATCAGTGTCACTTAGTTGCAAAGGGTAATAGAAATGGCAGGATATTTACTTTGGACGTGAACATGCATGAAGTAAAGGCAGCCATGTTTGCGCATAGAACAGGTGTCATTGCAGATATTAACATATATGGCACAAGTGCATTGGTCATGTGAAAGTATAGTGTCTGAAGTCTATGCAGGCCCAAAATATTGCAAGTTTGCCAAAGTTTAAGGGTTGATGGTATGCACAAAGTATGTGAAGCATACCAGCTTGGTAAGTAGGCCAAACATGTTTTCCCACACATGATAAAAAGCATGTCAGTGCAAGACCATTAGATGTCATATACATTCACATGTAAGGGGACCGGCCAAGACTGCAACAATTGCAAGTTGTAGGTATTATGTTACATTCATTGTTGACCACACTAGGAAAGTGTGGGTTTACTTCATGAAGGAGAAAAGTGAGATGTTTGCTAACTTTCAGAGATTTAAAGCCTTGTTGGAGAAGGAAAAAGACATATAAATAAAATGTATGAGATCAGATGGTAGGGGAGAACACTTCTCCAATGAGTTCAGCAATTTCCTGATGAGGAAGCAGGGAATCAAGAGGAGACAATTTACATGCAGGTACAATCTACAACAAAATGGTGTTGTAGAAAGAAAAAACACGCAAATTGCAAAAGTGGCACGTGCCTTGATGGTTGAAAAGAATATGCCATATTATTTTTGGACAAAAGAAGTAGCAACTACTGTGTACATTATGAACAGGACATCCACTGCAGTTGTTCACGATATGACACATGAAGAGAAGTTTACAGGCATAAGATTGGATGTGTCTCACTTGAAAGTGTTTGGGTGTATTGCATATGTGCATGTTCTTGATGAAGTGAGAACAAAGTTGAATCCAAAGGCAGAGAAACGTATCTATATTGGTTGTCATGGATTAGAAAGATTATAGATGTTATAACCCTACCACTCGTGAGATGTGAGTAAGTAGGATGTTGTTTTTGACGAAATGAGTAGCTGGTATGCACTACACAGTGAAGGCAATAGAAGATACAAATGTAAGAAGTGTTGATGCTAGACCACATGTAGAGCAGCAATCACGAGTGCTTAGTGGACCTGGACAGTCCTCTAGCAGTGAATCCAATGTTAGCCCATGGTCAGATAGGTTGAGGACATATGTAGATACACATGTATCATGTAGAGGGAAGGAAAAGGTAGATCAACCTTTTGTGCATGATCTGTTAGTAGGTCACTCATATGTGGATGGTGACTCTAGTGGCTCTAAGAAGAGCCTTGATGAGGAGCCTCTCATTCCATCTGTGGTTACTCCTGGTGTAAGGAGAACGAGGGCTACTTTGAGGACACTTGACAGTGATCCATGTGTATGTAGGTCTACGAAGATTAGGTACCCTATTGAGAGGTTGAGATATGATGGCTATACAACCCATCATTATGCTTACATGGTTAAAGAAATACAGGAATGTGGTTACTCCTGGTGTAAGGAGAACGAGGGCTATTTTAAAGACACCTGTGATCCAGGTGTATGTAGGTCTACGAAGGTTAGGTACCCTATTGACAGGTTGAGATATGATGGATATATAGCCCATCATTATGCTTACATGGTTAAAGAAATACATGAATCGGAGCCTAATTGTTTTGAGTAGGCACTTGGAAATAAGAAATGGGAAGATGTCATGAATGAGGAGATGGCAGCATTAGATATACAAATGCAACATGGGAGTTAGTGCCTTTGCCTAAAGGAAAAGAAGACAATTGGATGTAAGTGGGTGTATAAAGTCAAGCATAACGCTGATAGTTCAATGAGTAGGTATAAGGCAAGATTGGTGGCCAAAGGCTATGCACAGACTTATGGCATTGACTATGAAGAGACATTCAGCCTAGTTGCAAGAATGGCAACTGTGAGAGCTATCATTGCTATGGGTGCATCAAAGGGTTGGTCTTTACATCAAATGGATGTAAAGAATGTCTTCTTGCATGGTGATTTGCAAGAAGAAGTTTACATGATGCAGCCACCAGGTTATGAGAGTGATGCACACTAGAGTTTCTATGCAGGTTACACAAAGCCTTGTATATTGAAGCAGGAACCTAGAGCATGGTCAAAAAGATCGGGGAGTATCTTGTTACCATTGGATTTCAGATATCCAATGGATTTTTCATTTTATGTGAAAAAGACAAATAGAGGAATCATGCTATTAGTCATCTATGTGGATGACTTGATTATCACTGGTGATTGTGATGTTGACATACATGATGTCAGGAGGCTTTTGAAGAAAAAGTTTGAGATGAAGGATTTGGATGAGCTGCAGTATTTCTTGGGAATAGAGGTGCTGAGATAACCTCATGGCAATATGCTATTGCAGAGGCAATATGACTTGGACATGTTTTCTAAGTATGGTATGATAGACTGTAAGCCTATTTTAGTGCCATTGGATCATAACAAAAAGGTTTCTGTAGATACAAGTGAGCTTTTGGAGGACCCCACTACACACAAGCGCATAGTGGGTAGCTTGATCTACATGACCATTACTAGGCCAGACTTGAGTTATGTTGTTGGACTTGTGAGTCAGCTTATGCAGGCCCCCTAGGAAGCCACACTCAGATGCTGATTGGGATGGTAGTGTTGTAGACAAGAGATCTACCAGTGGTGTTATGTTCTCATTTGGGAGTGCTGCTATGAGTTGGAGCAGTAAGAAGCAGCCAACAGTTTCCTTGTCGAGTATAGGGGGAGAGTACATGGTGCTGCTATGGTAGCTTGTGAGGTAGCTTGGTTTCAGAAGATACTTGGTGATATGGGTGAGCCCGTGGATAGGGCAATTGTCATTTATTGTGACAACATGAGTAGCATACAGTTGGCTAGTAAGCCAGTATACCATGCTAGAGGGAGAAGGTTCTTGCACATGATGTAGATTTGTTATATGTCAGCACAAAGGATCGGGTGGCTAACATCTTCACGATGGCATTGGGCATAGAGAAGCTCCACAGGTTTAGGATCTTACTTGGAGTGCAGTGTGTGGAGTTGACCTCAAGGGGGAGTGTTGAGATATCAAGCTCAAGTAGTGCTATGGGGGCGGACATTGATGACCCGCTTGGGTGACAGCTTCTGCACTTAAGCCACTAGCATGGTTGGTGAGATTATGGTCGATATGCCACCAGTGGATGACAAGTTGTGTGACAGCCACTTTGGAGTACTAGAGTTATGGCATAGTTATAGCACTAGCTCATATAGTCGGGTTCACACTATAGACCGACCATTTTGTATATTGTTGTAGGAGAGTACTTTCCCTTTATGTATGTACTCTTATCTTTTAGTTATATGGTTGTAGAGAAAAGAAGATAGAAGAAAATTCAGCCATCCATCCCTCTCTTGTGTCTTGCACTCTCTTGTGTGTGTGTGTGTGTGTGTGTGTGTTTGCTTGCAAAAGGAACTCAAGCTCTCTCTCTCCCCCACATTCTCTTTAACTAAGGAGTTCTCACTCAAAACTAAAGCATCTACAACAACACATACCCACAAGCTCCAAAGTACCAACTTGGTTCCCATGGTAATAAGAAAGAGAGAGGGTGCCAAAAAGTACCTAGATACTAAGTCAATCACTTCAATTTTCAATGGGTACAAGGTAAATGGTTAATCATTCACGCTGTGAAATGTCTACCCCATTTCACGCCGTAAAACAGGTTCATACATTTCACGTGCTCAATTTGACTCCTCTAAATGAATATTCTTTGACCTTCGAGTGTTTGAGCATATAAGACTCCCTAGGGTATCAAAATTTGCATGTATAAGGGAACGTGAGCTTTTCGCATCGTGAAATGCTTCAAGCCATTTCACGTCATGCAACACTTCAGACTGTTTCACATCATGAAACACTTTAGGCCATTTCACATCCTGAAATGGTCAAAAAAGATCCAGCGAGTCTTTGGCCACGTGGCATGTCCAATTAAGACGGCCTCCAGAGGCCGACAGCTAGAGCATAAATACGTTGCCTTTCCTCTTTCATGCACTTTTGCTCATCATAATCTTCTTTGAAGGTCTTCTTCTCCGCACTGTTGATTGTGATCATCGTTCTGCGCTCTGTCATCCCATCACTTCACCACATTCATTTCTCAAGTAGGATCTCTACGCTCTCCTATGTGTATGCTTCAATTCAATTATCATGTGAATAAGCTCGATACTGCCTGCACACATATCACTTGTTTTTCAATGCTACAATGCTTGTATTTGATTCTTTTCTTTTCCTTTTTTATCTCCCCCCCTTGCATGGTCTAGAATGATACTTCACTCATACATGCATACGAAATTGCACGACATGAAACAATAGTAATCTGCTGTTTCACGGCGTCAAATCCCCCATCTGCACTTTCACAGAAAAAAACCATCTTTTCTACATCCGCCGATTGATGATAAGTCGCTAACTGAATAGATACCACTAACTTACAAACATCACAAACTTTCAGGCCATGACCAACATTCTGCTATTTCACAAATTAACTCCTTCACGCACTGACAGTTCATGCCATTAACTGTGTTTTGCTATTTCACAGCCTAAAACTTTCACACATTAACACTTTCACGAACTAACACTTTCACAGACTAACACTTTCACTCAAAAAACTTTCACGACGTGAATTTCATTCTTCTAGTTCACAGACTAACAATTTCATAGTAAACTACTAATCTACATCATTTATCTTCTAATTCAGCACAACACCACATTGTCTATGTTGCTCACCATACTAACACTCTTTCTATCATGCACCAAGAGCTCCTACCAGTCAATGGGACTAATGATGATCTCTTGATAATATTACAGATGGCTACAACCAAAGACCCCAACCCAAAGTTTGAAGGGACCCTGGCAGTAGCTCAAGCTAGTGCCGCTGGATCACCCACCCTCGAAAAAGAAGAGAGGACAACGGGGCACCAAGCTCACATATCTTGGCCCTTATGCCAAGGATCTGAAAGGCACCATGCTACAGGAGGACATCCACGCAGATTAGGGCAAGATTCTCTTCCAATACCACAGTGTAGAGTGCTTGAAGATCTTGAAAGACATATATGTCCAATATAAGCTAGAAAAGGTGGGGCTGGGCAAGATGGTTGAGGTACTCCCTCGCACATTCAATCAATCACTGTGTGTATAGTTTCTCACAAATCCTATGATAAAAATACCAAAAGAGGGACAATCACAAAGCTAGATGGATCCACTCAGCATGTACACATCACCGAGACTATTATACAAGAGGCAGTTCAATTGCCGCCTTCCATACCCATCACATCTTCATCATCATCACATTAAATCAGATTCCAATAGAAGATATGTTAAAGAAAATTTCATACAATTCTAATGGGGCTAAATATGATAACGTCAAGGAAGAAGTTAATGAAAGAGCTTGCTGAGACATGTCGATGATCATGCAGGTAAAACTGGTGGACAGGTACAATTGAATACCTCTTCACAGAACAGCAAAGGTGCATGAGGAGAAGGTAGAGGATTTGGTCTTGGTTCATCCATAAAGAAATGGAGCACTACCTCAAGTCCCACCAGTCAAAGGTGTGCAACCCCCACCTCCTAACCAAGATACTTAGCCATGCTAGCAACATCCCGATACCCCAAGGTCCTCAGGAATAGGATATATCACATGCCCAGCTGCAACAAGGAGTCATGGAGGTTCTTGCACACCTCATAGCAGGCCTGTAGCAAGAATAAGCTGTCCGTAAAGATACCAAAGAGCTTCTAAAGGAAATAGCCAAAGGAGTCAAGGAAGGTAAGAAGACACAAAAACCAAAAAAGATGAGAGGCAGCGTACAACAAGTGGAAGTGGAAACCAAGCGCTTAGAGGAAGAGGTTACAAAGGATATTACATCATATCAGGTAGCTATGGCAAAACAACAAGCACCATTAAAGGTTACCACCACCCTTGACCCAGAATTGGGAATTGAGAGTATAAGCTTCACATAAAAGTTACCTTCAAAAATAGAAGTTCTAGATCAATACTCCAAACACCCCGTTCTAGCCCAGCCACTTTGGTTCACATAAAAGTTACCTTCAAAAACAGAAGTTCTAGATCAATACTCCAAACACCCCCTTCTAGCCCAGTCACTTTGGTTTTCAATAACTTGTCACCTTTACATGATCCAGTACTCTCGAATTTGCCCACCTCAGCTAAAATAGGTGCGCCACAAGAACAAGAGGAACATCAATTGGCAACAAGTGGATGTAGGAAAGGAGAACAAAGAAGCCACATCAACATATCTAGAAGCTACTCAAGAGGAACAAGACCAAGAAGCTAACAAGTGTAAAAGGAACGCATGCCTATAGGTTTACATCTCTAGGCTCACACCTATAGGTTCACATCTTCAGATTCTCATGTATGGAGGATCACAGCTTTTTTGTATGAACTAGGCTAATGTACTTTACATTTATGAACTAGTTCTACTTGGGGTACAAACTTTTATGTAATAGGCCTATGAGACAGGGTTGGTGTGTAATTATTGGGTAATGATTGCACTTTAAAGGACAAGAATTTTCCTTAGATTTTGTAGATATGACAAGAAAATCCTTAAAGGACATGAGTAGGTATGTCCTTATAAGTCTTTAAGACAATAATAGGTATGTCCTTTTATAAGTCTTTAAGGTAGTAATAGGTATACCTACATCTAGACTCACATCTCAAGGCTCATGTGTCTAGGCTCATGTCTACAAGTTCATGTCTGCTACTCGTGTCTAGATTTATGTCTTTTTTTTTGTGGGATTGTGGACTCACATCCCTCATCCTGAGAGCTAGTTTGGTCTGGTTCTTGGAATTTTTAAGATTTTTTGAACTTAATGGGAGGGGTCATAATCTTAGTTAATGACGGTTATGTAAGTAATTAAGTGTTTTTGATTGTTTTGTTACATTTGCATGTGTCTAAGCTACCAATTCAAACAACACATGGAAAAAACATAAAATATGTGAACACAAATTACCTATCCCACTCTAATCCACACCTAATAGGGTTGAATGCTCATGTTTTCAGAGTGGATTTCTAATCACAATTGCTAAGCTATTCCTTGGCTCAATGCAAAGAAATCTAAACCTTTTAGGCTCTAAAATCATGCAAATCACCAAGAAACTATTATTTTGTCCAACAAGATATGAAAATAGAATGCCCTAATATTAAACACATCCAAGACTTAAATACCATATATTTTTCGGAGTGTGGCCTCCTAATCAACATTAGACAATATTGAGTAATCCTAATAGTTTGGAATGGATGGATAAACGAAGCTAAGCCCTAGGCTAGTCCCCGACAACAGTGCTAAATATGTTCAAGTCGAAAGCTTATCTTAGCCTTTCCAAAGCATGTTTTGTTGGGCCTTGCTTTAGAGCCTCAATTGCAACTTCCTAATATAGGTGCTCCTTTTGCCAATGGGATGAAGAGAGAGCTCTCTTCACCTAGATAGAGGCAAATTGAGATTCATTTTTGCGATGGTTCTCTCTCACAAAAGACAAGTGAAACCTACAAACAATCATATTTAGGATGCATCCATCAAGCAAGCATGATTCAATAGTATACAAGCAAGCAAGAATAGAGAAGTTGTGTATTGTTTATTATGGAAAATACTTATATATAAGTGATTAGTTTTCACATACTAGGATGATCAAACTTAAAAATGGTCCAACCTCTATAACTAGTCTTAAGCAAATATGTACATGAAGTCCTTATACTTTCCCTATGTGACATTAAGTACAAGGTAAGGCCACTTTATATGTTCTAGTGTTGTTTTACAAAAGATAAATGCCGCATATAAGTGAGTAGGTTAAAAGAATAAAACCATGTTAACCTATGGAGTGGTTAACATGAATACACAAATATATACAACCATACTTTTCCATACATACAACCATACATACAATATGTATGTATGTATATACATACATATATACATATAACCATACATACACATATAAAATATATACATATGTATGAATGTATATGTGTAATATGTATGTATGCATGTATGTGAATGTGTAAGTGCAAGATTTATAAGTCATCAGTACCTTGCCCATGTGCAGTGGCCTTACCTATCCTTGTTCCTATCAAAGAAGAGCCACCCATGGTGATGAACCCCAAAGAGAGCTATGTACACACTTCTATGGCACCACTGAGAATAACCCCAAGGCATAACCCCACAACACTCGTGTGCGCCATGCCATAAAACTAACTCACCAGTTTTATAACTGGAAAAACAAAGCTCAATCAAGCATGTTAGCAAAGCAGCCAACGGCAGTGACGTCAAGGATTTTATCGTGTGATAGATGGGAAAAAAAATCTGAGAGACTCGACGGAACTCTTTGATTTTAGCTTCCTTCTCTTCCTCAGTCTTGACTTCATTGAGCTTGTGTCTGGTGGCTTGGTAGGGCTTGGCTACTTAGAGCTCAAGGTCTCCTCTTTACTTGAAGCTTGATCTTATTTAGGTCAACTTTTCCAATATCTGGTGTGGTTCTAGACCCTCAACATAGCAAATCCAATGCAATATATCTCCATAATAGGGAGAATATATGTCTTAGGCTTTCTATGTGGTTTTCTCCTTTTGTGGGCGATGTAAAAGTTGACTTCTATAAAGGAGTCCTTGTAGATGAATCACTAGTTGCTCCTGGTTCAAAGTCATTGTTTTCTCCCAAAAGGTACATTTCACTCACCATGAACAAGGAGGTTATTTATGTCCATCTAGTCTTACAAACCTTGTTCCAAGCTTTTGTAGAAAGAGTGTCCTTGGTTGTGCCATGACATGAATCCAAGCCTCATAGTCGTCAAGCTTTGGAAGAGGCTCCTAGTCCTAGCTCTCATCTTCATTGTACATGGTTTCCAAGACATGAATCCAATCCTCAAAGTCGTCAAGCTTTGGAAGAGGCTCCTAGTCCTGACTCTCATCTTCATTATCCAATAATTTGTTACAACATTTACACATGTTAACTAAAGCAGATTGAATAGTTGTGTTGGACTCATTGTGGTAAGAATGATTGAACCATGATGAGTCTTCCATGTTTTTAAGTTTAGCTTCAAGGACCCATGGGATGAGTCTTCTCTATTTTAAATTTTATCTTCAAGGACTAATTACCTTTGTGTATGTAAACGTGATTAATTTCCCAATCATGAACCATCCTTGCTTCTCTAGTGTAAGGCTTTTTGAGAATCCCTATGTATGACCCTCTTCTCTAGAAATCTATCACCATGAATGTGTGGTGGAAACTTGCCTATACGCAAGACCCTGTGGACGTGCGGCCGGTAGTGGCCGCGTGCCAACACCAATAGGATGAGACATGGATTGGGTGGGAGGGTTCTGTGCTTCGGGTTGTGCAGTATTCCAAAACACATGAACAGAAGGTGAACCAGAAGAGAAAACAGTGTTACCTCCTTGAACACCAGTGACCCTCCTCTATTCGGGTTCACATAATTCCAAGGATCGAGGGTAGTTGATGGTACCATATGTTGAACCTATGCTATAGAAAAAGACACCCAGATAGAATTAGGAACGTAAGTACTCAAAGGTAGATACGAAATCTCCGGAAAAGTTGATGACAATGGATCTCTGAACGACCGAGGTGGTACTTGTCCTTCCTGAGAAAAAATCCCATACCGGAGTCCAGGCTATCGGCTAGACTGAGCAATGGGTGGGTATCGGTGGTATGGCATGCAAGGGCTTCCTGACAGGTTGGCTGCATAGAGGTGTAGAGGGTGAGTAGGTGTAAATGGGCTAGTCATCTCCCAATGAAAGACCTCGAATAGGGCTCTCCAATGAGTAAGAAGTCCCATCCTGTGTGTGGCCTATATCTAAATAAGGAGAATCAACATCTGGTAAGAAGGGCTAGTCCTCCGGAATCGTGGCAGACGATCCATGTTGTGTGCTCTCAAGGTCTTCAATCCCCTTGCTCATGATAGCTCTAATACCATGTGAGGGAAAAAGGATGAAAGAACTAGTTGTAAGAGAGATAAGAGAAAATCACCACAGCATGAAATGAGTGAGTGTGTGTATATATGATGGTAAATGAAATCCAATACAAGAGCTTGGTGTGAGACTCTGATAGGCAACACAAAAATGAAGGAGCAGAGAGGGCTGCTGTCCCATGCTGATGCTCGGGACGGAGAGGGCCATGATCCAAAGCAGATGGTAGGCTGCTGTCCCGAAGTAATGAGCAAAGAGGGCTGCCGTCCCGATGTCGAGGTAAAGGAGCAGAGAGGGCTGCTGTCCTGGTGATGGTGGATGAGGGCAGAGAGGGCCGCGATCCCGAAGCAGATGGTATGAGCTGATGTAAAAACGCTGAAAAGCTCTTCTGTAGCAGAGAGGGCTGCTGTCCCATGAGCTGAGGAAGAAAACGCTGATGAGAAGATGATGATGCTGATGTAGAGCAGATGCCAGCAGCAGCAGCAGAAGATCATCTATGATGTGGTTGATCTGGGCGCTGCCAACAGGACACTGTGCTGAAGGTTTTGATGTGAACCAAGCGCCTGCAGCAGCAGAGTGTATGCACCAGCAGATGAAGTCGTTTTGTGTCGTCTGTTTGCAGATTTATGATGTGCCTATTTATATGAGATTTGGGCTGCTGGTCGGCCAGGCAAAGAAGTTGGCCAGCAGCAAGACCTGACAAAAGGCAAAATAACAAACCCTTTTTGGGCTGGAAAAAATACCAATTTAGGTATTTTCACACATAGCTGTTGCTGGAGTTGCACCAAAAATGGAGGGTTCAAAACCACAAAAAATGGAGGGTTCAAACTACAAGAAGACAATCCACCCTAAAAGACCCCGCAGGACAATGAACCCACAAAAGGGGCCATTATTTTGCAGGATGTGAAACAACAAACGAAAGGGTCACCTTGAAATGCAGTCAAACCAAAGCACATGCAGAATGCACATAACCCATGACACAACTTGACACTCTGCCCTTGCTAGGGGCTGATTCTCATTCTCGTAAACAGATTCATCACATCCTGTTGCACTACCTTTCACATCACATTTCTTAAAAACCCTCGAATAATAAAGCAAGACCATGTGCTGAATAATAAAGCAAACAGATTCATCACATCCAGTTGCACTACCTTTCACATCACATTTCTTAAAACTCTCGAATAATAAAGCAAGACCATGTGCCGTGATACTAAAGTAGGATAAAATTCAGCCTGTGGCTCTATTCTGTTACTGCAGTCAGAGTCTCTTTTTTGCTGCTACTGCAGCCAGAGTCTCTTTTTTGCTGCTCCTTGACATAATAATTCACTCCTTTAGCCAAACACCCCCTTTCACCTCCATTTCCGCAGTACAATTAGCCAGAAAATTGAGAGCACCTGTATGATTGAGATTGGAGCCTCTGAAAGAGACAGCTAATGGAAAACCCATGTAAGGGGCTCTAGAGATGGATGCAGATATCACATTATTATGAGTCACCCCCTTTCCTTTGCTTTTCATGCAGGAGGAAATTGTCATCCAAAAACTGCAACTCCACGTTTCCAGGTAGTGAGAAATGTATTCCATTCTTGCAAGGATGTATTACACATGTAACCCGCAAGTTTTCTACATGATCAAATCCCAAGCTTCGGTTAGAGAAGGCCTCCACAAATTGCTTTATGACCCGACGCTGAACAGCAACGGGCAAAGCCCGGATGATACCAATGTCCAGCTTTGTCCCCTTGCCCCATTCATCACTGTACGACGATTCTGCTCGCTTTCTGATGCTCTCACAGAGATCCTCCAGGAAAGCGTCTTCTCCACAGAGAATCTCCGCCCATCGAGTTAGTGACTTATCAATACTGGCCTGAAAATTTTTTCTCAAGAAAGGGAGGAGCTGGTGCCTTATCTTGTTTCTCCTGATGTCCATGGAGAAGTTGCTGGGATCAGGCCACAAAGGCAACCTCTCAAGGTCACAATATTGCCTCAACTCCATTCTGCTGATGTCAAGAAGAGGTCTTACCAATGCAACATGACATGGTGCCAGCAACTTTCGCCCTTGGGAAAGACTCTCCACAAATGCCACAAGGCCTTCTTCTGCAAAGGTGTTGTGGTATGTAAGACTCTGGTTAGGGCAAATCCATCGTTTCCAAGTGAGAGACAGCAGGCCATGGAGCCCTGTACCTCTGAAGAGGTTGTGAAGAAGGGTTTCGACACGGTCACTTCCAGTGTGTGCAGTGACAATGGCAGAGTAGCCATGGGAGCTTGCTATTCTGTGAAGGATGCCATACCGCCAGGTGCGGGCGGCACTCTCTCCGGTGACATTGCGAACGGCCACTGCTTGATAGTAGTCAAATCCCAGGTAGCAGGCAATCTGTGCAATGTGGGAAGCTTGCGGGCGGGAAGAGGGGGACCATTGATGGTCACAATGAACAATACCTAGTTTCCAACCCCAGATATGTTGAAGTTTTTTCAAGAGAAAGATGAGAGAGATGGAGTCCTGACCTCCTGACACGGCAACAAGGACCTTCTGCTGGGGCTGAAGGAGCTTTCTAGTCTGCAAGGTAGTGCTGAGCTTGGAGAGAAGGTTGGACTGTGTTGAGCTATGGCCCTGCTTGGCCCCTTTCTGATGATGATGGTGGTAAGGGCCATAGCCAGGTTTGCTCGAGCTCTCCTCTGCGGATCCCTTTGGTGTGCATCTCAGACGTTTACATGTAAAGGCTGAAACACAAGATAGCGCATCCTGTTGTCTTGTCTGGATCGCATAGCATGATGATGGAGGTGGCTGCTGAAGACTTGGCAAGCCCATGTCATCTACTTGTGTTATCTTGCCCTCAAATTTTAAAGGCCGTCTGTCTTTGATTATTCTATTTTAATAATAAGAGTATCTAGACACCAACTAGGATGCTTGGGTAGCCTTATCCGCATGTACAAGTGCAGGAACGTTTGGCATTAGCAGCTATTTTCTTTTCCTCGAAGCCCTAATTTTTGCAGCATGTCTTCTTCCTAGGGATGTCTTTCTCGAGTTTCGGTTTGCCATGTTACCTATAGCGATTGTTTGGCGGTTCTGATTAACATATCTCGAAGATAAAGTTCAAAATTAACAAACATACAACCATGTAGTTTTACTTGAAGTGATCGGACGAACATGAATCTGAAAACATACTTGGAAAGGGTGCTAGAGGCACGTCTGCTATCGATGAACCGCCCGCTTATGATCAATGGAGATCTTGAAGTACCTCACAAAAAGGATAGTTACAAATTGGTTAGCACATCTAAATCTAAGCTAGGACAAAAGGCCAAGCACACAAGCACAAATGGGATGCATGTGTTGGAGAGGACACGAAGATAGCTGGGAGTAGCGGGAGGGTGGTAGAGGGTCCTTGCGCTGGTTGTGGCTTGCTTATTACCGTAGAGTCCCCGAGGGAGACGGTGTCATCCAGGCTAGCTGGTAAGTAGCCATAAGGAAAGGGTGGTGTTGTGGGGAGCGTTGACAAGGTGGCCTTGGGGCATGAAAGCCATAGGCACAGCGGTGCTTGGCTGTGGAAGGGGATGATTGTGGGTATTGTACTACAATGTAGTCACCATTTGGGTTCACAATATATCTCTTGCCCGTAGTACAATAACCACAATCTACATCCCTCTTTCTCATGTCGCCATAACTGCTAGTCCATGTCGCAAGCTATACACTACAAATTCTGGTATACCCCATAAGCTACCATAACCTCCCACTTGCAATTCAACCCTCCTCCATAACATCTTCTTATTACCTTCATTCTCAACCCATAGTGCTGCCCACATCACCCATCTAAACCCCAGTGTTTCACAAACTAGCCATCCATGCTCCTCCCCCTGTGCACGTTGCTTTCTCCAAGTTTGAAACATGAAGTAGAAAGAAGTTAAAACTCTTGCCATGATTTTCTTACTTTTCATCTTGAGTGCTTAGGGGGGTGAAAGTGGAGGCCGACATGACTAGCCTCGTGCCCACGAGCACCATGGCCACATGAAGTGCGCCATCTCTTTGCTTCGCAGTTTTCGCTTTTTTGTTTTTGTTTTAATAAACGTCTTTGCTTGCTTTTTTTAACTGCCACGTGAAGTGCCTGCTATCTCTTTGCTTCCCAATTTTGGCCTTTTTTTTAATAAAGTGGTTTTGTTTGCTTGCTCTTTGTACCTACCACATGGCCTTTTATACTTGCATGCTTTTTTGCAAGGATATTAGGTTTTGATAAACGTCTTTGCTTGCTTTCTTTAACTGTGCCACATGAAGTGTGGACTATCTCTTTGTTTCCCAATTTCGGCCTTTTGTTAATAAAGTGGTTTTGTTTGCTTGCTCTTTGTACCTGCCATGTGGCCTTCTATACTTGCGTGCTTTTCTGCAAGGATATTAGGCTACCCTAGGTAAATAAAGATTCAAGGCACCAAAATGTTATTTTTTGGGTGCATTAAAAAATTAACTCATACACCTATTAATTAATGGTTTCCATCAATTAACTATGGTTTGTACATTACCATACATATCTTTTCCTTATGACTTCTCATATTTTGTTGCATGTGCTCGAAGTCTGTGTGTGTATTACTTGCCAGCTTTGACCATGTATCAATTTTTATGGCTTCTTCCTCCTTGTGACTCCTAGTGCTCGTTTTCATGAAGCAGGTAAATGAGCTTCTTGAGAAGGGTTTGGTTCAGCCAAGCCCTTCCCCATATTGTTCACCCATCCTCTTGGTTCAAAAGAAGGATGGATCCTTTCGTATGTGTGTGGATTATAGAGCTTTAAATAAGCTCACTATCAAGAATCGGTTTTCGATTCCACGCATAGACAACATCCTTAACAAGTTGGAGGGATCAACATACTTTATCCGAATTGATCTCAAGAGTGGGTATCAACAAGTGCATGTGGCTCCTGACCATGTACATAAAACTTCTTTCAGGACAACATTTGGGCTTTATGAGTATCTTGTTATGCCTTTTGGTCTTATGAATGCCCCGGCTAAATTTAATAGAATGATGGATTGCATATTTCGTGGGTACAAGAAATTTATAGGTTTCTTCTTTGATGACATCCTAGTCTTCTCGAAGACCAAAGAAGAGTATAGAGCTCATTTGGCTATTGTTTTTGAAGAACTTCATAAACTCTCATAAATGCAAAGAAGAGTGAGTTCTTCTTGTTAGAGATACATTGTCTTGGGCATATTGTGTCCAAAGATAGAGTTTGGATGGATCTTGCAAAGATTGATGCAATTCGGAATTGGCCCAAATTGAGTTCAGTACATGAGATCCATAGTTTTCTTGGGTTATGCTCTTATTGCCGCAAGTTCATTCGGCACTTTGCATGGACTGCTTCTCCTTTGCATGATTTGATAAAGAAGAAGGCCACATTCTAATGGACTAATGTAGAGAGGGATGCATTCCTCAAATTGAAAGATGCAACTACTCATGGTCTAGTGTTGATCATTCCGGATTCGCAAAAGCCTTTTAGTGTGGAATGTGATGCATCTAGAAATTACATAGGAGCTGTCCTAAATCAAGAGGGACATGTCATGGCTTATGAGAGCCGTAGATTGCATGATGTGGAGAGCTCTCTTGGCATTTATGAGAAAGAGCTCTTGGCTATATAATTCATGCACTTACCATATGGAAACATTACCTTCTTGGGGCTGATTTCACTGTGAAGACAAATCACTAGAGTTTGAGGTATTTTCTTACCGAAACTAAATTATCAAAGAAGCATATGAGGATGGCCAATTTCCTCTCTATGTTTCATTTTAGGATCTTACATACCCCCAAGAAAGAAGATTGTAGTGGCAGATGCATTGTCACAAAAGCCGTATGTAGCAACAGCTATTTCGATTGCCTCTCATGGAGACTTGTCTACCATGTGTGATTTGTATCATAAGGATGTTGATTTTGTCTACCATGTGTGATTTGTATCATAAGGATGTTGATTTTGCCACTATTTGGGCTGATTTGATGGTTGGTCACCCTCAAACGGATGGGCAAAGTGAGGCTACAACTTCAACCGTGTTGGATCTCTTGAAATATTATGAGGCGGATCAGAAGTCTTCTTGGGAGAAGTACTTACCCGCTTGTGGAATTTGCATACAACACGGTGCATGCATCTACGGGAAAGGCCCCGTTTGAGATTGTTTATGGTAAAGTGGTTTTGCCACCCATTCTTCGCACAAAGGATGAGATATTTGCAGCTGATAAGTATGTAAGAGACTTGGATATTGCTTTTGCCCAGGTGCGGACAGTCATTGTTGCAAGGTCACAAGAAGAAAAGCATAAAAAGGCTGCCAACAAGCATAGAAGGCAATTGGCGTTAAAGAGAATGATTGGGTATTACTGAAATTTGAGAAAGAAAGACTTGCAAAGAGGTCTAGCAAAGAGTGCATATCCTAATCTTGCAACCAAGTACTATGGGCCTTTTCAAGTGATCGAGAAGATCAATGAGGTGGCTTTCAGATTGGCATTGCATAATCATTGGCACATACACAATGCTTTTCATGTGAGTCTTCTTCATAAGTATAAAGGGCCGGAGCCCAGTGAAACAGTCATTGAGGATCCACCAGATGTGGATGAGCTTGAGGAGATCTTGCAGCTAGAGCAGATTATGTATCACAAGGAACACAAGCTTGCTCTGCAGGCAAAGTTGTCAGGCGTTACCTTGTGAAGTTTAAGAACTATCTTCCCATTGATGCTAAACAATTGTTTAGAAGCCGCCGGAGGGGGGGTGTCACCCCATTTGGCTACCCAATTGGTCCACCCGTGCTTTCTCATCATGTATGTACATTGGACTGGTGTCCATGAAAGTTGTATATGCCGAGGATTGATGCCGCTCATGTGATATTGTGGAATTGGCTTTCTGTTGTTTGGGACTTGTGCCTTTGTGTACATGCCTGGAAATGCCTGGTGGATTGGTTTTCCATTGGATATGGTACCTTGTGTTTTTTCCTAGAGCACGTCTATTTTGGTAAAGTATCATGAACGGGGATTGTCCATATGTTGCATTGGATAGCATCTTTATGTGCTTGCTTGACCAATGTGTAGTTTCGGGTAAGGGGACACCCGCCCGTGAACCATGCGTATGAAACTATCTGGCTGACATGGTTATGTGGCATGTGATAGGTGGTAAGTATTGGTCATAAGTCTAGCCTTAGGAATTAGCACTAATTTATAAGTGTGTGTATACACTTCATTAAGTTTTGGGCGACCAAAACTCACTTATAAATTATAACCAGCCTTGTGTTCACACACACTGATGTCCCGAGATGGACAAAACCCAATGCCCACCACACCCAGACCTTATCCCCTTTGTACAAAGGGAGTAACAAGCTATGTGTTTGTTCTAGCTTACACCGCAAAGCACCTACCTACCACCTAGACTGGACAACTCACCACCTCACTCTTTCCTCTCTCTCTAGAAGTAGGAGCCTCCTTCATGAGGCCTCTTTGGCTATATTTTTTGCACTTTTTTCTCCTTACCAACTCCGTATCCAAGCTTGCTAGGGTGTTTTTCCAACTTCCAAGAGTGTTTCTAGTTGAACCATAGGGAAAGCTTTCCCAGGGTTCCCTTCATCCTCTTAAATGTCTTTTGTCTTGCAAAGGATTGCGACAAAACAAAGATTTCAACACTCCAAGCACTTCCATCATGAAGACTTCCGTTGTCATCGACTATACTTGTAATTGGTAAGCTTTTATGCTTAAATGTGGAAGCAAGTAGCAGGAGGTGTTGAGATATCGAGCTCAACTAGTGCTACGGGGCAGACATTTGTAGTTCCGCCTGGGTGATAGATTCCGCATCTACACCACTGGCATGGTTGGTGAGATTATGGGTGATATGCGGCCAGTGGAATGACAGACTGTGTGACAGCCATTTTGGATTACTAGAGACTAGCATAGCTATAGCGCCAGCTCATCACAATATGGACCAACCCTTGTATGTTGTAGTAGTTAAGTACTAACCCATATAGTGTGTACTCTTATCTTTATGTTATGTTGGTTGAGTAGAGAAGAAGAAGATAAAAGAAAATTCAGCTATCCATCTCTCTCTTGTGTCTTGCACTCTCTTGAATGTGTGTGTGTGTGTTTGCTTGCTAGGGTTTGAAGCTCTCCCTCTCCCCCACATTCTCTTTATGGTATCAGAGCCTGGTTTGTGTGAGAGCTAAGGAGGCAAGCAAGAGGCAAGAACAAGCAAGGAAGGAAGTGGTACTACACAGGTAAGAGCACCATCATCTCTTTCCCCTTCTTGGTTTAGGTACAACACAGGTAAGAGCACCATCATCTCTTTCCCCTTCTTGGTTTAGGTACAACACTCCCTCAGTAGCTCTGGGAGCTGCACATCTCCGATTCAGGAGCTGTCTTCGTGGGACCGAAGCTATAGGGTAGTTATAAATATTATCTTATTGGACTGAATTTTTTTTTGCCAAATTCGCGTTTCGGGCGCGTTATGGGCCCCGTTTCGTCACTACAAGGTATTTTTGGTAGTTTTTGAAAGTTACAGTAGAGAATTGTTTCTACTCAAAATCTGGTTATTGCAGTGTAGTAGTGCATTTTAGAAGTGTAGACAGGGTTTGCACATGTATTGTTAATACTGGGTGTATGTACATGTACTCTGGTGACATTTGGTGACACATAGGCTGTGCTGAAGTACCATTAGTGCAGCAGTTACAAGAGATACTGATGTATTACAGGTTGCATACAGAAGTTGTCTCTTTGTAGGTTATTTGATTGCTGTAGGAAAACATGTCTGACGGAATTAATCAAATTGTTAGTGAGAAACTGGAAAAGAATAACTTCCATGCCTGGAAGTTCAGAATGACCAATTTCCTAATGGGTAAAGGATTTTGGGATTATGTAGAAGGAGACAATGAGGAGCCTCGAGAGTTATATGAGGAGAATGGCACTCCTGCAGATATAAAGGCATTCAAGGATTAGTCAGGGTGCAAGAAAAGTCATGTACTGGCTTTCAATTAGTATCACAGACACTATGATAGGACACATACAGGATGCAAACACTCCAGCAGTTGCATGGTAGAATCTGGTTCAGATATTCCAGACTAACACAAAGGCAAGGAAGTTGCAGTTAAAGCAAGAGTTGCATACTGTGGAAAAGAAAATCATGTATATCAATGAATATGCCTTAAAGATCAAGGGCATTGTTGAATCCCTTGGGTCTATCAATGTATCAGTGGAGGATGATGATTTGGTGAGTGTCTGTCTGAATGGGCTTGGCAAAGAGTACAAGCCATTCAAGACCTCCATTGCAGTTAGGGAGAATATTCCTAACTTTCGGGACTTGATATCTATGCTGATCATAGAAGAAAAGGCTTTAGGTGAGGATTCTTCTTCACAAAGCAAGAACACATCGAAACAAGCCTTCTACTCTAATTCAGGTAGAGGCAGAGGTAGAGGCCGTGGTCAAGGTCAAGGTGGTGGCTGACAAGGAAATCAGAATTCTGGACAATAACAATCCAATGATTCACAGCAGCAATCATACACAAGTGGAAGAGGCCAGTCTAGAGGGGCAGGGGGAGCCATAAAGGCCGAGGTGATTGGAAAAGAAATCAAAATGCAAATAGCATAGAGTGCTATTACTATGGCAAACTAGGACACATGGCAAATGACTGCTACAAAAAGCAGAATGAGTTTAAAAGTGGAAAGTTGCAGCAAGGCAACTATACATCATCTAGCAAATATGGAGGTGATGACAGAAGTGAGCAGTTGTTTGTGATGCAGCACATGCTTAGTTGCATAACACAAGATATGTCAGGATCTCAAGATATATGGTATGTGGATTCTAGTGCCTCTAACCACATGACCAGTCATGCTGAGTGGTTTAGAGATATGCATAAAATGGAAAAACCAGGTTATGTAGAACCAGGTGATGATACTGCGCATCCCATTGCGCATGTTGGTAAAGTGCCATTGTCTATGCAGGATGGCAAAATGAAGTACTTGGCTGATGTACTTCATGTTCTGAATATTACAAAGAATCTGGTTTCTGTTGGGACAGATGGTTAAGCAGGGTCTACAAGTGAGGTTTAATCCTCAAGGATGTTTTGTGGAAGACGTCAAAAATAAGTGTCGCTTGGTTGCAAAGGGTAACAGAAATGGCAGGATGTTTACTTTGGATGTGAACATGCCTGAGATAAAGGCAGCCATGTTTGCGTATGGAAGAGGTGTCATTGCTGACATATGGCACAAGCGCATTGGTCATATGAATGTACAGCGACTGAAGTCTATGCAGGCCCAAAATCTTATTGCAGGTTTGCCTTGCAGGTTTGCCAAAGTTTAAGGTTGGTGGTATGCATAAGGTATGTGAAGCATGCCAACTTGGTAAGCAGGCCAAACATGCTTTCCCACATGAAAAGCATGTCAGTGCAAGGCCATTGGATGTCATACATTCAGATGTATGGGAACGACCAAGACTGCAACAATTGCAGGTTGCAAGTACTTTGTTACATTCATTGTTTGATGACCACACTAGGAAAGTGTGGGTTTATTTCATGAAGGAGAAAAGTGAGGTGTTTGCTCACTTTCAGAGATTTAAAGCCTTGGTCGAGAAGGAAAAGGCATGCAAATAAAATACCTAAGATCAGATGGTGGGGGAGAATATTTCTCCAATGAGTTTAGCAATTTCCTGAGAAAGCAAGGACTCAAGAGGCAGTTTACGTGCAAGTACACTCGGCAACAAAATGGTGTTGCTGCAGAAAGGAAAAATAGACATATTGCAGAAGTGGCACGTGCCTTGATGGCTGAAAAGCATACGCCACATTACTTTTGGGCAGAAGCAGTAGTAACTGCTACGTACATTATGAACAGGACACCCACTACAATTGTTCATGGTATGACTTCTGAACATAAGTTTACAGGCATAAGACCGGATGTGTCTCACTTGAAAGTGTTTGGGTGTATTGCATATGTACAAGTTCCTGATGAAGTGAGAACAAAGTTGGATCGTGAGATGCGAGTAAACAGAGATATTGTCTTCGATGAGATGAGTAGCTGGTATGCACCAGTAGTGAAGGCAACAGAAGATGCATATGTAAGAAGTGCTGATGTTGCACCACATGTAGAGCAACAATCACAGGTGCTAAGTGGACCTGGAGAGTCCTCGAGCAGTGGATCCATGCAGGCAGGTTGAGGAATGATGCACGTACACATGTATCATGGAAAGGGAAGAAAAAGCTATGTAAGATTCCTCCCTCCAGCTTTTGAGGTGTGCAGGTGTAAGAACCTCCCCTTCTGATCTTATAATTATTCCCCTCTCAGAAATAAAAGAAAGATCCTGTTTTGGCATGGAGAGAGAAAATGTCTAGAGGGAGGTAATTCAAAATTGAGATATTTTTGGTTATAAAAATCCTCCTAGTGTCTAAAATGATTTCCTCTAAAATAGAAATTCAAAAAGAACTTTCCAATGTGCCATTGGAATTAATTATAGGTATAAAGGACCTTAGCCTAAGGGTCCAGATTTTCAGAAATTTTTGGATTATGGTCCAATTAAGGTTCCTATGGACCAATAAGATTAATGCAAATGTAGGGAGGAGATAAATTGAATAATAAAAGAAAAACCCCCAAAAATGAGTAAATGCTCACATAAGATGAAGAGTTGACTGAGTACAAGGTTTATTAGTTAAAAATTAAGAGATATTTAGAGGAATTGATGCATTTTTGACACCTCAATGTGGGGATCTCCCCTCATGAAGGAGACGCCTATTTTACATGTGTGGAGGAGTTTTAAACTAAAAAATAATGAGATATTTTCATCTCTTCTCTCTCCTGTTTCAACTAGATCCAAAAATTAAGCTAAACTGAGCCAAAAATGGTTAAAAATTGACCAAAGTGATCTGAAATATTCTAGAATCAGTTTGCTTGGTTAGAGGCTCACTTTTTCCTATAAATAGAAGCCTCCCCCTTTGTAAAAGCTTAATGGTGTTTATGCACTGTTACTCTGCCCCTGTCCTTTGAATTTTTTAATAATTCAATTGTTTTTGTCCTAATTCTCTCCAAAGTGAACTGGTGGCCACTCTTGCTTCAAACAAGAGTAAAACCCTCAATCCCTCAAGCAAAAGGAGAGCTTACAAGCTCTATGTAAGTTAATTTTCTTACTTGTTTAATTTTAAATCTATGGTTTTCTTGATTTTTATGTTTCGCAGTAAATTGAATTAAATTCAAATGCTATGCCTTGATGAAAAGGCCACCCCCTTCTCTTCTTTACATTCCAGCCTTTCTTAATCCTAGAAAGATTAACTAAAGGATTAAATAAACTCTTCTTATTGTTTACTCTCTTGAATTTAGAAAATTATGTAGATTAGAGTTCTATGAATCTAATTTGGGTTAATTTAAGTTAATTAAACAATGATAAAAATGAGAAATGGTCAACCATACAAAGGAGGTTATGGTAAAATTTTTCAGGATTTTGTGGAAAAGAAAGTTTATTTTTATCTTATTCTAAAAGAGTAATTTCCACCATTTTTGCATCTAAAAGAAATATTATAATTACTCCATGTACATATTCACCTATGAATATGCATGGATATCACTGATATTAATTATTAAAATTGATTTTTATGCATAGAAAGATGCATAAAGGAATTATTTTTATTCAAAAGTGTTATTCTCATTAAATTTGATTTTATGCATAGAAAGATGCATAAATGAATTATTTTTATTTCAAAAGTGTTATTCCCATTAAAATTAATTTTTATGCAGAGAAAGATGCATAAAGGATTTATTTTTATTTCAAAAGTGTTGTTCTCATTAAATTTGATTTTTATGCATAGGAAGATGCATAAAGGAATTATTTTTATTTCAAAAGTGTTATTCTCATTAAATCTGATTTTATGCATAGAAAGATGCATAAAGGATATATTTTTATTTCAAAAGTGTTATTCCCATTAAAATTGATTTTTATTTCAAAAGTGTTATTCCCATTAAAATTTATTTTTATGCATAGAAAGATGCATAAAGGATTTATTTTTATTTCAAAAGTGTTATTCTCATTAAAATTGATTTTTATGCATAGAAAGATGCATAAAGGAATTATTTTTATTTCAAAAGTGTTATTCCTATTAAAATTGATTTTTATGTATAAATAGATACATAAAGAATTTTTATATCAAAATTAGAATTCTCTTAAATTCTATGTTTAAATTTTATGAATAGATGTGATGAGATGTGATGTGAATCAAATAGATGCGAATGAATGGATGGATGGATGTGATGCGAATAGAGATGATGAGATGCGAGGTGAATAGATGTGATGTGAATTTGAATGAATGGATGGATGGATGTGATGTGAATAGAGATGATGAGATGTGATGTGAATCAGATAGATGTGAATGAATGGATGGATGGATGTGATGTGAATAGAGATGATGAGATGTGAGGTGAATAGATGTGATGAGATGTTATGTGAATCAAATAGATGTGAATGAATGGATGGATGGATGTAATGTGAATAGAGGTGAATAGATGTGATGTGAATGAATGGATGGATGGATGTGATGTGAATAGAGGTGATGAGATGTGAGGTGAATAGATGTGATGTGAATCAGATAGATGTGAATGAATGGAAGTGGATGTGTATGTGAAGAATGGATGTGAATGTGTATGTGAAAGAATGGATGTGGATATGTATGTGAAAGAATGGATGTGGATGTATGTGAAAGAATGGATGTGGATATGTATGTGAAAGAATAGATGTGGATGTGTATGTGAAAGAATGTGATGTGATGTAAAGAGATGTGATATGACATGAATATATGTGGATGTGAAGTGATAGATATGAATTTATGGATAGATGTGGGTAGTCGTACATGTGAACGATTGGATGGATGTGGATGAGCAAGATGAGATGTGTATGAATGAGATATGATGTGGATAGATGTGATGTGATGTTATGTGGATAGAATGAATGTGATGGGATGATAATGAGAATGAATGTGATGGATATGAATGAATGTGATGTGAATCGGGATGTGAATAAATGAGATGTGATGTCATGTGAATCGGGATGTGAATGAATGATATGGGATGTGAATGGATGAGAATGGATGAGAATGGATGAGATGTGAAGTGAAATGGATGTGATGTGAATCGGGATAGATGTAAATGAATGAGATCTGAGGTGAAATGGATGTGATGTGGATCGGGGTAGTTATGTGTGGAGATGGGTAGATGCGAGTGGATGAGATCTGATGAAGATAAATGAGGGTAGATGGGTAGATGCGAGTGGATGAGATCTGATGAGGATAAATGAGGAAAGATGTGATGAGATGAAAATGATGTGATTGGATGAGAATGGGAATACATATGAAATGGATATGGTTTAAATAATGTGGATTGATGTGGAACAATGTGGAAAGACGACAGTTCGTTATAGAAACTGTATTTATGATGACGACCTGTTTTTAAATGACTGTTTTATGTCAAGAATGCTGGGGAAGCATCTTGACAGTCTTGTGAATGAGGTCGTGGAGACCTAATCTGATAAAGTTGCAATAGCTGATGGAGAGTCAATGGAGGACATCTCGCGTAGCAAGGTCGTCCGAGGTCTTCACCAGCCTCGGTTCGATTTAAATGGTGAGCTTTCGGTACGGTAGATGAGGGACCAAGGAAGCAGCCTATGAGTGAAGCGCTAGGTGACCTGCGAAGGATCCTAGAGGGTGCTTTGACCATACAGTGCTCGGGCTCTGGGTCGTCGAAGATACCCACACGTGCGTCGGGGAAGATATTGGAACAAGGAGTAAGAGTTGTTTTCTGAATTCGGGCATGGATCTCGTTGATTGACCTTGCTGGTCCTCAACGGATGAGTCCATAGCTCTTTTATATGGATTTGTTAGTTGATCTTGCTGATCTTCAACGGCGATTCCATTTTGAATTTTATAAGTGAAAATATTGCCGGTTACTATGAGCTAGGAACTATCGAAAAGGCCCCTGAGTGGACAGGCGGTGAGCTTTCTGGTTGCCATTGATGCCATAGGTACACCGATGAAGGAAAAATTAAAAATTAGGATTCAACTGGATATTTTGGAAGTTTATAATCAGTGATACTATAGTTTCATTAAAAGATTGTTTTAAAGATAGCTGAATCTGTGAAAAAAGCAATTTCATATTGGGTGTGTAAGTGTTGTGACTAGTTCTAAGTTTGCATGAATATCCTGCTAGGGGGCCTGGGAACTCTTTTCCCTGGTACCTGGGACAAAACCTAACCAAATTCTTAATAGGATCCCATCACTACAGTGGTTGGGGGTAGTTGGCTAACCCACGGGACTGATGGGGTTAGGCTGGACTGATGGATCCCTAAAATGAGACTCAATTCTGTTATGGTACGATAAATGAAGTAAATCCCAAATAAAAATTGTTCTATGGAAAAGAATCAACGGTTGTGCCTCTCAATGAGGAAAAAATCATTGGTCTCTATGATCCAAGTGCAATCTTTTCCTTGATTTGGCTATGGGACTTACGGGTTTGGTCAGATCAGTTCAGTTAGTTAAGGCTTTTGACTACGTTAGAGTTAAAAAAATCTTGGAGAAATCGCCCATGTTTTCCAGGTGAGGGAAGTTTTTCCGGGTTCGATTTTGGAAGAACCGAGGGATTAGTCTCTTGTCTGGATATACATGGGTGAGGCCCCGAGAGTGAGGGACCTTGCCCCGCGCAAGAAGTGCTACTTCCGTTGCTAGCACCCCAGAATTCGTTGCACAATGGGGACAGGGATCTTTCAGCTGGTTTGAGAGCGATTTGGCTAAAGTGAATCAACTGAGAAGCTAAAAATGTCAAAAATTTATGAAGTAATAGTAAAAAGCTGAAAATGTGTGATGAAATTCATACAAATTGATATTCAGACTGAAATTCATAAATTAGTGATTAGGTCTTCAGATGGAAGTACTGCAATTGCATGGAATCTCTAACTTGCTTGAGGCCTAGACATGATGGTATTTACCTTATAATTCCAAGGACTGTGACTACCCGTATATACCGAGGTTATAACTGCAGATCTTTACTGGCAGTATATACGAGTAAATCTAAGACTTGAAATTATAAGCAAAAATGCTATCCAGATGATGAATTCAAATGTGGTTGATATGATTTTAAAAACTCTGGTTGAGAATTGATGAGTTGATTTGGATTTTGATTGAAAAATGATGATTCCTAAGTTTTGGTTGAAAAGCGATAAGCTGAGCAAAACCACAATAAGGATAAATGGGACGAGTCCCTGTGATGATGTTTATAACTGGAATGACGTTAATGACTTCAACAAATCACTATGAGATTAGTGGATTGTGCTGTGACTGATTGCTACTGTTAACACTTGACCCTGTGGATCAAGTTAAGGGATATCAAATTAAAAATTTGTATAATTGAAATTCCCTTGGAGGACTGTTCAGATGGAAATTTCGGTCTAATGGACCATTATTGTGTTAAAGATATGAATGATATGATCTGAAAGAATTGTTATATGATGATGAGTTCTATATAAGGGATCTCTATCCCAAGATTCTATTGGGTTCACCACACCAGACTATAGGGAACCCCAGAATTAGTTGGATCTTAAGGGAAAGAGTTGTCCTCTAGTTTGCGAGACGAGGACATCTCACGTTTTTTAAGTGTGGTAGGATGTAAGATTCCTCCCTCCAGCTTTTGAGGTGTGCAGGTGTAAGAACCTCCCCTTCTGATCTTATAATTATTCCCCTCTTAGAAATAAAAGAAAGATCCTATTTTACCCTGTTTTGGCCTGGAGAGAGAAAATGTCTAGAGGGAGGTAATTCAAAATTGAGATATTTTTGGATATAAAAATCCTCCTAGTGTCTAAAATGATTTTCCCTGAAACAGAAATCCAAAAAGAACTTTCCAATGTGCAATTGGAATTAATTAAAAATAGGTATAAAGAACCTTAGCCTAAGGGTCTAGATTTTTAGAAATTTTTGGATTATGGTCCAATTAAGGTTCCTATGGACCAATAAGATTAATCCAAATGTAGGAGTAGATAAATTAAAGAATAAAAGAAAAACCTCCCAAAAATGAGTAAATGCTCACATAAGATGAACAGTTGATTGAGTACAAGGTTTATTAGTTAAAAATTAAGAGATATTTAGAGGAAATGATGCATTTTTGACACCTCACTGTGGGGATCTCCCCTCATGAAGGAGGCACCTATTTCACGTGTGGAGGAGTTTTAAACTCAAAAATAATGAGATATTTTCATCTCTCCTCTCTCCTATTTCAACTAGATCCAAAAAGTAAGCTAAACTGACCCAAAAATGGTCAAAAAGTGACCAAACTAATCTGAAAATTTCTAAAATCAGTTTTCTTGGTTAGAGGCTCACTTTTCCCTATAAATAGAAGCCTTCCCCTTTGTAAAAGCTTAATGGTGTTTATGCACTGTTACTCTGCTCTCCTGTCCTGAGCCATTTACATTGAATTTTTTAATAATTCAATTATTTTTGGTTTAATCCTCTCCAAAGTGAATTGGTGGCCACTCTTGCTTCAAACAAGAGTAGAACCCTCAATCCCTCAAGCCAAAGGAGAGCTTACAAGCTCTATGTAAGTTAATTTTCTTACTTGTTTAATTTTAAATCTATGGTTTTCTTGATTTTTATGTTTTACAGTAAATTGAATTAAATTCAAATGCTGTGCCTTGATGAAAAGGCCACCCCCTTCTCTTCTTTACATTCCAGCTATTCTTAATCCTAGAAAGATTAACCAAAGGATTAATTAAACTCTTCTTATTGTTTACTCTCTTGAATTTAGAAAATTGTGTAGATTAGAGTTCTATGAATCTAATTTGGGTTAATTTAAGTCAATTAAAGAATGATAAAAATGAGAAATGGTTAGCCATACAAAGGAGGTTATGGCAAAGTTTTCCAGAATTTTGTGGAAAAGAAAGTTTGTTTTTATGTTATTCCAAAAGAGTAATTCCCACCATTTTTGCATCTAAAAGAAATATTCTAATTACTCCATGTACATATTCACCTATGAATATGCATGGATATCATTGATATTAATTATTAAAATTGATTTTTATGCATAGAAAGATGCATAAAGGAATTATTTTTATTTCAAAAGTGTTCTTCTCATTAAATTTGATTTTATGCATAGAAAGATGCATAAAGGAATTATTTTTATTTCAAAAGTGTTATTCCCATTAAAATTGATTTTTATGCATAGAAAGATGCATACAGGATTTATTTTTATTTCAAAAGTGTTATTCTCATTAAAATTGATTTTTATGCATAGAAAGATGCATAAAGGAATTATATTTATTTCAAAAGTGTTATTCTCATTAAATTTGATTTTATGCATAGAAAGATGCATAAAAGAATTTTTTTTATTTCAAAAGTGTTATTTCCATTAAAATTGATTTTTATGCATAGAAAGATGCATAAAGGAATTATTTTTATTTCAAAAGTGTTATTCTCATTAAAATTGATTTTTATGCATAGAAAGATGCATAAAGGATTTTTTTTTCAAAAGTGTTATTCCCATTAAAATTAATTTTTATGCATAAATAGATGCATAAAGAATTTTTATGCATAAATAGAGGCATAAAGAATTTTTATATCAAAATTAGAATTCTCTTAAATTCTATGTTTAAATTCTATGAATAGATGTGAGGAGATGTGATGTGAATTAGATAGATGTTAATGAATGGATGGATGGATATGATGTGAATAGAGATGATGAGATGTGAGGTGAATAGATGTGATGAGATGTGATGTGAATCCGATAGTTGTGAATGAATGGATGGATGGATGTGATGTGAATAGAGATGATGAGATGTGAGGTGAATAGATGTGATGAGGTGGTGAATCAGATAGATGTGAATGAATGGATGGATAGATGTGATGTGAATAGAGGTGATAAGAGATGTGAGGTGAATAGATGTGATGAGATGTGATGTGAATCAGATAGATGTGAATGAATGGATGGATGGATGTGATGTGAATAGAGGTGATGAGATGTGAGGTGAATAGATGTGATGTGAATCAGATAGATGTGAATGAATGGATGGATGGAAGTGATGTGAATAGAGGTGATGAGATGTGATGTGAATCAGATAGATGTGAATGAATGGAAGTGGACGTGTATGTGAAGAATGGATGTGAATATGTATGTGAAAGAATGGATGTGGATATGTATGTGAAAGAATGGATGTGCATGTATGTGAAAGAATGGATGTGGATATGTATGTGGATGTATGTGAAAGAATGGATGTGGATATATATGTGAAACAATGGATGTGGATGTGGATGTGAAAGAATGGATGTGGATGTGTATGTGAAAGAATGTGATGTGATGTAAAGAGATGTGATGTGACATGAATATATGTGGATGTGAAGTGATAAATATGAATGTGTGGATAGATGTGGGTAGTCGTATATATGAACGATTGGATGAATGTGGATGAATGAGATGAGATGTGTATGAATGAGATATGATGTGGATAGATGTGATGTGATGTTATGTGGATAGAATGTATGTGATGGGATGTTGATGAGAATGAATGTGATAGATATGAATGAATCGGGAAAGATATTGGAATAAGGAGTAAGAGTTGTTTTTTGAATTCGAGTATGGATCTGGTTGATTGACCTTGCTGGTCCTCAACGGATGAGTCCATGGCTCTTTTATATGGATCTGTTGGTTGATCTTGCTGATCTTCAACGGAGATTCCATTGTGATTTTTATAAGTGAAAATATTACCAGTTACTACTATGAGCTAGGAACTATCGAAAAGGCCCCTGAGTTGACAGCAGGTGGTGACCGTTCTGGTTGCCAATGATGCCATAGGTACACCAATGAAGGAAAAATTGGAAATTAGGATTCAACCGGAGGTTTATGATCAGTGATACTATAGTTTCATTAAAAGACTATTTTAAAGATAGCTGAATCTGTGAAAGAGGCAATTTCATATTGGGTGTGTAAGTGGTGTGACTAGTTCTAAGTTTGCATGAATATCTGGCTAGGGGGCCTGGGAACTCTTTTCCCTAGTACCCGGGACAAAACCTAACCAAATTCTTAATTGGATCCCATCACTACAGTGGTTGGGCGGTTGGCTAACCCACGGGACTGGATGGGGTTAGGCTGGACTGATGGATCCCTAAAATGAGACTCAATTCTGTTATGGTACGATAGATGAAGTAAATCCCGGATAAAAATTGTTCTATGGAAAAGAATCAACGGCTGCACCTCTCAACGAGGAAAAAAGCGTTGGTCTCTATGATCCAAGTGCAATCTTTTCCTTGATCTCACTCACACTATGAGACTTACGGGTTCGGTCAGATCAGTTCAGTTAGCTAAGGCTTTTGACTACGTTAGAGTAAAAAAAATCATGGAGGAATCGCCCGTGTTTTCCGGGTGAGGGAAGTTTTTCCAGCTTCGATTTTGGAAGAACCGAGGGATTAGTCTCTTGTCTGGATATACGTGGGCAAGGCCCTGAGTGAGGGACCTTGCCCCGCGCAAGAAGTGCTATTTTTGCTGCTAGCACCCCAGAATTCGTTGCGCGGTGGGGACAGGGATCTTTTAGCTGGTATGAGAGCGAATTGGCTAAAGTGGATCAACTGAGAAGCCAAAAATGTCAAAAATTTATGAAGTAAGAGTAAAAAGTTAGAAATGTATGATGAAATTCATACAAATTGATATTCAGACTAAAATTCATAAATTACTAATTGGGTCTTCAGATGGAAGTAATGCAATTGCATGGAATCCCTGACTTGCTTGAGGCCTAGACATGATAGTATTTACCTTATAATTCCAAGGACCGTGACTACCTGTATATACCGAGGGTATAACTACAGCTCTTTACTGGCAATATATACGAGTAAATCTAAGACTTGAAATTATAAGCAAAAATGCTATCCACATGATGAATTCGAATGTGGTTGATATGATTTTAAAAACTCTGGTTGAGAACTGATAAGTTGATTTGGATTCTGATTGAAAAATGATGATTCCTGAGTTTTGGTTGAAAAGCGATAAGCTGAGTAAAACCACAATGAGGATGAATGGGACGAGTCCCTGTGATGATGTTCATAATTAGAATGACGTTAATGACTTCAGCAAATCACTATGAGATTAGTGGATTGTGCTGAACTGATTGCTACTATTAACACTTTACCCAGTGGATCAAGTTAAGGGATGTCAAATTAAAAATCTGTATAATTGAAATTCCCTTGGAGGACTGTTCAGATGGAAATTTTGGTCTAATGGACCATTATTGTGTTAAAGATATGAATAATATGATCTAAAAGAATTGTTATCTGATGATGAGTTCTATATAAGGGATCTTTATCCCACGATTCTGTTGGGTTCACCAAACTATAAGGAACCCGAGAAGTAGTTGGATCTTAAGGGAAAGAGTTGTCCTCTAGTTTGCGAAACGAGGACATCTCACGTTTTTTAAGTAGGGTAGAATGTAAGATTCCTCCCTCCAGCTTTTGAGGTGTGCAGGTGTAAGAATCTCCCCTTCTGATCTTATAATTATTCCTCTCTCAGAAATAAAAGAAAGATCGTGTTTTACCCTGTTTTGGCCATTGACCAAACTGATCTGGAAAATTCTAGAATCGGTTTGCTTGGTTAGAGGCTCACTTTCCAATAAATAGAAGCCTCCCCCGTTGTAAAAGCTTAATGGTGTTTATGCACTATTACTCTGCTCCTGTCCTGAGCCATTTACATTGAATTTTTTAATAATTCAATTGTTTTTGGCCTAATCCTCTCCAAAGTGAATTGGTGGCCACTCTTGCTTCAAACAAGAGTAGAACCCTCAATCCCTCAAGCCAAAGGAGAGCTTACAAGCTCTACGTAAGTTAATTTTCTTACTTGTTTAATTTTAAATCTATGGTTTTCTTGATTTTTATGTTTTGTAGTAAATTGAATTAAATTCAAATGCTATGCCTTGATGAAAAGGCCACCCCCTTCTCTTCTTTACATTCCAGCCTTTCTTAATCCTAGAAAGATTAACCAAAGGATTAAATAAACTCTTCTTCTTGTTTACTCTCTTGAATTTAGAAAATTGTGTAGATTAGAGTTCTATGAATCTAATTTGGGTTAATTTATGTCAATTAAAGAATGATTAGAGTTCTATGAATCTAATTTGGGTTAATTTATGTCAATTAAAGAATGATAAAAATGAGAAATGGTCAGCCATACAAAGGAGGTTATGGTGGCAAAATTTTCTAGAATTTTTTGGAAAAGAAAGTTTATTTTTATGTTATTCCAAAAGAGTAATTCCCACCATTTTTGCATCTAAAAGAAATATTCTAATTACTCCATGTACATATTCACCTATGAATATGCATGGATATCATTGATATAAATTATTAAAATTGATTTTTATGCATAGAAAGATGCATAAAGGAATTACTTGACATCGTAGAGCCGCTCCAATAAAAGCCACATGTAGGCAAAGCATGTAGACGATAGCTTCTTCAACTCTAGCATACTATGCTCACAAAACATAGCAAGCACCTTCACCTTGTGAAGAAGGTGATAATGGATGAAGTGTCTGCCATCACTTCCTTCATCCACATTAACTTGCCCATGTCCTCCATGAGGAAGTCAATGCAATGGGAGACACATGGAGTCCACAATATGGAGGGGTAGTCCTCCTTGATCAAACGCCCCATCTGATGCTTCGCACCACATTCTCCGAGAGCTGATCTACATACAAGGTCCACAATATACATCATGATGTGAATGGAATTATGGATGCAGCATTGCCATGATTCATATGCAGCTTGAAATTTTGTAGCTCACCTCCATTATTGCCTACTTGATATGGCGATATATGAACTTTCCTGAGGTCTTCCTCCCTACCTTTTTGGAATCCACGGCCCGGACAAAGTAAGTGCCAAGAGGGAAAGAGATGAGTATGTTTATGATACCCCTCTTCTTTCGGTTTCTTCATCCATCGGAGAGGATACTACACCCGTACTTGGCCCATCCCGATCGCACAAGGTCGAAAGACCTATTGATTCTATCCTTCTCTTCATCAAGCCTCTTAGTGTGCATGTCGAATTAGCCTATGCCGGTCCATCCTTCACATGGGCCCACATTCACAATGGCTTTGACCATTGTCTTCCATTGCTCTACATTAAGCACATGGAATGAGAGATTGCACTCAATAATGGTGCATGCACTCTCCACCTGTGCGCTAGGCATTGGTGTTCTCGGAGATGTGAAGAAAAAGTAGAGACCCCCCCTAGTGGCTTCAACAAGAGTGGCTTGCCTCTTTGGTTGCTCAAACCTTTGCTTCTTTGTGGAGGCAGAGGCGGTGGCGAAAGCGAATATAGAGGCGGTAGGGAAGGATGTATTCACCTCTAGCACCGGAGAGATGACCTCATCATATGCCGATGAGTTCCTACCACCATCTCGGTCACCCACTCCACCACTAATCTTCTTGAACATGTCACTTTGGGGGACTTGCTTGGATGGCACAACTTCCCCCCTACCTTTGCGAGATGTTGGAGAAGCCTTGTGATGTCGCTTGAATAATTTTTACCACAATACCTACAAGTCCACTTACACGAAATAAACTTGTTGGTGGCTTTCTCAAAATAGATAGTGTGCAAACTTGAAGGCTTCATTCACCTCCTTCACCATTGTGATAAGAAGAAGAGAAGAGACGGACTTGCGGCTTGAGAGAGAGAGAGAGAGAGTGTGTGTGTGTGTGTGTGTGTGGCTATGGGTTGGAGAGAGAATGCTTGGAGACTTGGAGTTGGGCACCTTGCAAGTGCCAAGGCCTAAGAGAGGAGAGCTTGAAAAATAAGAGCAATGAGAGCTTAAGCTTGAGAGGCTAGACTTTAGAGCTATGAGAGCCTGAAACTTGTGATGGAGAGAAGGTTAGAGGAGAGCTTTTTAAAGGGAGGCCAAAGAGTCCAAGGCACCCATCCAAGGCCAAGAAAGCCCCATAACAATAAAAAATGACCATAAACAGTCAAAAACAGCCCATAAACAACCAAAAATGGGTTTTTTTTATAAAAAGGTCGAAAACAATCAAAACCAGCAATGGTTAAAAATTGGGAAAATATTTCATTATTTTGGACCGTACAGTACTGTACGACACCGTACCATTACAACGACATCAACTATGGTCATACCATGGGACAAGCTTGCCCCCCATCCAAAGATGTACTTGGAGGGTTGGCATTGATGAGATTATTTGCAAGTGCATGTGTGCATACATACTGTGAGGTGGCATGAAAGGTATCGGGGATGTAGAAGTTCTTTATGTGAGGTCTCCTTCTGTTGTTGATGAAATGGCTAGGACCCTTCAAAATTAGGTAGTTGGTAGAAGTGGTCCTTACGTTGTGATTGGCAGAGTGAGTGCCAGGACCACCATGGAGTGATTTGCATGGGTAGATGGCGGTTCGGATCTGCTTGGCACGACATGATATTATACCTCGAGCTCATAGTGTTGATGCCTAGAGATTGGCTTCTTCGTGGGGTGGGGAATAAAGCAAACCAAGGCAAGATTATGTTGGTATTGAATTGGAGTCGAAGCAGGTTACATGCATTAAAGCTCTTCTAAGGTACTTACAAGGTCATGGGTTCTCCAAGTGATAGGTTGTACCATGGGCCACACTTAGTCCTACCATGATCCCCCCATGCAGAGATTGACTTGCCATTGATGAGGATAGTTGTAGGTGCATGTGTGTGACTATGAGGTGTGAGATGTGAAAAAAATTGTGATGCCCATAGTGATATATGCAGGTGACATGCCTTGTGGGTGATGCCCATAGTGATATATGCAGGTGACATGCCTTGTGGGTGTAATCCTCTAAACTCAAAGTAAAAAAACTAGTGTTCCATTTAGCCTCTCTATTAAGATATAATCAATCCGAGCCATAGGGAATTTGCTCTTTACCATCAACTTATTAAGTGTGTGATAATCTAAGTAAAGTCTAGAAGATCGATCTTGCTTTTTCACAAAGAGGATTGGGGCTACGAATAGATAATGGAGACACACTAGATCGTATGAAACCAAACTGTAGTAATTCTTGGAATTGACAATCCAATTCCGTCTCCATGGCCTTGCTCAAGCGGCGGTATGGAAACCTAGTGGGGGGGGGTCGAAACCTGGGAGGATCTCAATTTTAGGGTGGTCTGAACATAGATCACTACACATTGTATGCCTTTCCAAATCTCTCTTTTAGCCTATAGTGATGGCTAATGACTAGAAAGTTAAGTATCTCGGTTCACACTTAATGATTACTAGGGCCTTTATTAACACATTTTGGATAATTTGGAAAGTGTGCTGGACCAATTAATGTCTGAGGTAAACTTGTGGAACTATTGGATCCTTAAGATCCCTAAGATTATGTATGCTCCTACAAGAAGGGAAACCATGAAATCCCACACAAATTCTGTGCCCTATATGACTAATTTAGCCTAGTGAGCTTTAAACTCGATGCTCGTTGTCATGCCCATGCTAAACCCCTCCACTTTCTTATCTACTAAGGTCAACGAAAATCGGGCTCACCGAGCGGCCTGTTTTGTGACCATGTCCTATATACTAGTGCTGTTGAACAAGACAATGACTTTCTAGCCACCTTTGTAGCCAAAGTTCTTCAGCAGTTTGTTATGCTCATACTTTGAGTCATCGTTTCCCTTTCGCCTATCTTCGAGCTCCAACTATTGCGCTACTTGCCAACCGAAGGTGTGGGAGCTGTCGAGGTCGAGGTGGTAGTCTGAGAAGGGGTCTTCTTAGGGCAATCCCTAATAGTGTGTCCTTTTGTACGGAAAAATAAGCACCACCCCTCCTTCTTGTAGTGTGCATGCTCTTCACTCACACTGAGCTTACCACATGTCTTGTATAGGCAAGATACATTGTTCGAGTTCTAAGAGCTAGAGGCTCCTGGGGTAAACCCTAACTGGGCCTAGTTCTAGCCCTTGCTAAAGGAAGTGGGCTACCTTGGCTACTCCGTGCTAGGAGGTTTTCTATTTCCCGTTATTATACTTCATCTCTGCACTTCACATAAGCAAAAGTGCCCGATCAAAGGTTTTTGGTTCGAACATGTGCACATCCCACTGGCTACTCCATGATAGGAGGTCTTCGGTTTCCCGTTATTATACTTCATCTCTGCACTTCACACAAGCAAAAGTGCCCGACCAAAGGTTTTTGGTTCAAACATGTGCACATCCCACTAGATTTGTGCATCCAATCCATAGAGGAATTATCCTCTTTTGTGTGCGCCCGACTTCTACAACTATAAAGCCAAGTGAGTGACTTTGTTTGCAAATTGTAGGACATGTAGCACGTTTTGGTACAAACCTCAAAACTTGTCCTCAAGTCACCTCAAGATAATGAGACAATAGAAACCGCTTCTTGAGGTCAGTGACAAGTTGGTCCCACCTATAGTCAGCAACTCCATAGTTGGAATTGACTTGGGCCTAGTGAGTCCACCATGAGATGGTTGATGTAGCAACTAGCTACCACCACCTTCCCCATGTCTGACTTCCTACTAATAGTAAAGTAGGCTTCAAACTGATGAATCCAAGAATGAAGAGTTCTGGGATCGAGTTATAGTTATACTTTACTAAAGTTCACCTGCTCGTGAAGATGAGTCAAGGAAGTTGGTACCTCCCGTACATGAATTTAATATAATGCATGGGAATGTTGTGTTAGCTTCTCAAGGGAGATAGCTGAAGCATGGATCTGGGAAGGGTGCTCCGTGGTGATGATGACTAGCGGAGGAGAGGAGGGGAATGGGTGTCGAGGCTTCTTGAAGGGGTTTTTGTTTCTCCAATACCTATATAGAAACTATGAATTTCTCCATTATTTCCCCTTGTTGCACGTGATGTGACATGCATAAATTCTTGGAACATGGCATTCGTGTCATTAGTGACTTAGCTTTTAGAAGTTGTCTTGAAATAATTTCTACTGGGATTTGTGCTCTCTCATCTCATTGGATTTTGTCATAGTGGGAGTGGTCAGGATTCTCCCGGACTGTGTGTGGGAGACCTTCCCGATCGCTTCTAGAGACTATAAACCAACCGTCCTTCAAGGGATTGGAGTCACACTAGAATGGGAATGCAACCGGTGTCTGAAAACCAACCACACAAGAAAAAAAAAATCTTCTTTTTCTTAGCTGAATATCTTTACCAAAAGGCAAAGCTCTGATATACCACTGTAACATGTGGAACCTTACAGACAAGATTATACTTTAGATAAGGAATATTCAGCTCCTTGGTTCCAGATGATTGCACAATGTAGCAAAAAATAGAGAGAGAGAGAGAGAGAGAGAGAGAGAGAGAGAGAGAGAGAGAGAGAGAGAGAGAGAGAGAGTACACTCGATTGGGTCTCTGTAGGGCCCCCCACCAAGGATGGTATATTTGCTTTATTGAGTGACGCAAACTTGATGCAAGAGTATGAAGATGAAGATGAAGCTAAATCTTTCTCTTAATAAGGAAGATTATGATTGGGCTTTCTAGTCCTTTGAAACAAAGCCCTCACTTTCATGGCCAATCTTTCTCATAATGAGGAAGATTATGATTGGTCTTTCTAGTCCTTTGAGTCAAGAGTTCTCTGCCCAAGATGTCCCCCATTAGGAAAAATCCAGGTTGCTCATTCTTGGGCCTTCTAAGAAAATACACATCATTCTATTTTTTTAGTACTGAAATTTATGAAATACCAAGATTTATGAGGAAATACGATGATATTTTGATGTTTTTTCTAGAGAGAGAATCAATTTTACTTATCCTTTTCATTTAATGAGTATGGAAGAACGAGAATATTCACATAGCCATGCCACTTTTTCGAAAAATGTTCCACCCTTTAGTCAGAAGAATAATTAGTTATCCACCCTTAGTAATAAATACATTGTCATGAATGTATTATATTCGAAAAGCAAACTCTCCCTCTTCTTATTATATGAAATTTTAAATTCCTTCTTAAATTACTTTCCCTCTAAATAGTCTTATGTCTTATTTTGGATTGTTATTTAAGCTTAGTTGCACAATATATGTCATTTTGTTCTTAGTAATCCATTTTTGTCAATGCAACCATGTTACTCAAACAAAAACTCTAGAATTTGCATGTTGAGCTCGAGAGTGAGTATGAGCCATCGCAAAAGAAGAACAAGCCTATTCAGATAAGTAGCAAAGAAAAAGATAATATGAGATAAACATGTTGATTTATGGTGTAATGGACAACTATATCCAAAGCAACCTCTTACTTTAAGCTCACCTTTTTCACTTTCTTCATTGTAAGATATATAGGAGATGGCCACCAAGGCTTGCTTTGGTATTGTAATGCTCTCAGTTCATCATCAACACAAGTTTATAAAGATTTCAATCATATAGCATAGTAAGAGCAGAGGGTTCTTCATCAATAGTATAGTACATTGAGCTATGAGAAGCTGATAGAAAGGATCAAACCTCAAGATGAGACCATCAAGGAACTTGAAACAACATTGGAACAAGCATGAAAGAAACGAGAATTGGCGTAAGAACAAGTTTGAGAAAGTTGAAGAATATTGAAAACCTTAATCCAAACAGTGGAGGGATGAAAGGTAAGTGAGTTCTCTGTTTATAAACTACTCATCTTTTTGAAACATTATATTAGTATTAAAGCAATATCAAAATGTGTTTTATTTAGGTCATTGTTGCATCCTAAAAAGGAAACCAAGCAACCTGTAGGAGCCACCAAAAAATATTCAATGCTTTTCTCTTCTACCATGGCCAAAGAAATATTTTTTGACAAAAAAGTGTAAGATGGTAAGGAGGAGGCCAATTGTTGAAGACTTCATAACTCAGAATCAGGTCTCAGCTCTTGACATACAAAAATGTTTAGATGATGTTGGCCTTGGTAGAAAAAGGATACTCATAAACTTTTATACATGCAAAGCTTAAAGAAAAAAATATCAAAGCACCGATCATGCCAAAACCTTATGGCATTGCAAAAGAACACATTGCATTAAATGAAAGAATTGCTAGATTCATTGTTCATCCATTCCACATTGAGGCCATTTACACATTAAAATAAGATGAATTGAATTATGATCAATCCTAGATTCATTGTTCATCCATTCCACATTGAGGCCATTTACACATTAAAATTAAATGAATTGAATTATGATCAATCCAATAACATATTCTTCGACCTTCAATCAATACAAAAAGTAATGGTGCATTATTTTTCTATAACACTCGAGGAGACAAGATGAGTACTCAAATTTGTGATAAAGCTTGATGAATGCAAAGTGTTCAAACAGAAAAACACTGAAAGTGTAACCATTACATTGATGAATAGATCTCTTTATATAAAAATTGGTAAACATGATCCTAGGTACTTTACTGTGTAATCAAAAAACAATATTTGGTGGCTTGTCTCATTAGAGGTATGTTGCTATTGTCATGTTATACTTGGTTATTTATTTTGACTTATTCATCACTCATGTAATAATTAAAGAGCATTAATCATAAATAAATGTAAAAGATCATGATGTGCTCTATTGGGTTTTCCACCAAACCAATATTCCAAATATCTTTAATCGACAAAATGAGGGAGAAGTACTCTTTATGGAAAATATTGGAATTTTTTTGAGTTCAATGGCACATGGTAAACCATTTTTATAAAATAATTCCTTCATAGTGTATTTATTATAATTAATACCAACTTTTTCTTGATTTTAGGTGATCTCAACACATTAAAATGCATGCATAGTATACAAAAGGAGGTAATGCCAAATGTCCATGTCTTTATTGTATGCAATATGCAAAAACAATGGATTTTAAAAATTAAACAATAGCACTAAATAGGCATGAAAAAGAGCCTAATTTTCGACTGGTGTTGGACATACCATTGGAAAGGGTAAACATATGCATACTGCATGCGCTATATAGAATAATTAAAAAACTTGTATTCTTGTATATTGGATGTGCATGGAAGCTCATGCCTATATGCAAGAGAAAAAAAGCAATCAAAGCCCTGGAAGAAGTTCTATTAGAAATTGGCATATACGAAAGGTAAAGATTAAAGTAGATGATGCAAAGAAGTCCAAAAATTGTGTTGAAGTCCCTGTAAAGCCATCCATTAATGGTGTAAAAGCATGACATTTTTTCTTGGATTGGGATATTAAAGCTACAAAGAGGGGGCTAACTACTATTTGTTTTGAGAAGTGGAAGGCCTCACATAATGTTATGAAAGACCATGCTAACAGTGGGTAATGTAAGAATAAAAAAAATAGATGTATAGAAGTCAATTGACAAGATCTTTCATTTTTGTGAAAAGAAAGATTGGAAGTCCAATGACTTGAAACAATTTACGGTTATGCTACAAGTATTTTTCAAGTCCACAAACAGGGTAAAAAATAAGATGCCTCCATGAATATATAAGTGTAGGTTGGTTGGCGATTATTCCTCCTATATAATTCTAAGATTATAGAAAATGGGGCAAATGTTTTCAAAACATGCCTTAAAATGTCCTAAATTGGGCGAATATTTTCTAAAACCCTTCAAAACGACCAAAATTTGGGCGAATGTTTTAAGATACCGAGTGAATCTTTTTATAAAAAAACCCAAAAAATAGGGACGAATGTTTTAAGATATCGGGTGAATCTTTTTATAGAAAAACCCAAAATATAGCCAATTGACGAAGATTAGCCCCTATTTTTTTCCTTATCCATGAAGGATGCATGGACATATTTTAATATCACACATCATACGATATGTATACAATTCAAAATTTTGAATATAACAAACTAAAAAACAACATTTGTAATCGTTAACATGCATTATTGTTTTTTTTCAACAAATTATTTATAATCACCTTCCTTGGTTTATTAAGGAGTATGGAAGTCCAGTAATCTCGTTAACTCAAGGAATGGAGAAGTCCCATTACAAGGCTAGGATTGCATTTTTTAGCATGAGGCAAAGTTAGAGCAAACAATGTAAAAGAATTATTTCAATGGTTCTACATAAGAATTCTATAGGGATTAAACACCAAGTACAAAAGCTAAAACCCATGATAACATTTCAACTAGCAAAAAAGGAAAAAAAAATGCATGTAAGAAATCAAATGCAACACAAAGGCATGCAAAGTGAAGGGCACAAAAAAGTAAGTATCAATCAATAGTGGATTGATCCTACTATAGTTTAATCAGGTTACGAGACGGCACTGCTTCCTCTTTGTAGAAGAGGGCACATAATGTATAACATAAATTTGCTACCATATTATACATATCTTTGGATTTTCATCAGAAACCAATATATTATCTTTCCATATATCAATCAAACTTCTTGCACGAGTATTCTTCTCTTCACTAACAATTTTGGTGCACCCCAATCCAATTCTTAAGACGCTTTTGAATTTTAGAGAACTCTTGTTCAGATGGAAACTCTTCTTTGTAGCTTTTGGCTTTGCTGTAGCATATTCTTGGGATCATCATACTTTGACAAGACATCCTCAAGAGTAGCATACTGATCTCCATCATGCTCAAGAAACCCTTCCTTATCCCTACAAGCATTGGCAATACGTGCTAGAGTACAATCTTCCCGGATATTAAACATTACTTGTAAGTCGTATAATAAAATATACTTCTCACCCTTAAAATTAAAAAAGAAGGAAGAAATGGAATAGAAATATCACTTTTTGATGCTACATTGACATCCTATTTAGCTCATTGTATTGTGCTAAATTTTATCTGTATTATATCCAAACCTAAAGCCAATTTTCTTTCTTCTTCTAGTGTTATTGCATCCTCGTCCTCTTCATGTTCCTCCTCCATGTGAAACGTGTTAATAACAATCCTAAAATGGGATTGATCATGGTGATAGACATAATAGATTAAGCATAATTATGGTGGATTAAACCACACTAAGAACTCCATAACTAGAGAGAGAGATTGCACACTCAAGACACAAGCTCTATTGCATATCTCAATTGAACCATACAATGATATAGGCCTTCTAGCCTTATCCCACTTTACATGTCATCATCCATGTGGCACTCCCTTTTCCACTCTTTTGGTCAACACTTATACACCATACAATATCACATGTGGCATTCTTATCTTACCACAATATCTTGCACCTCTAGGGTGCTTTCCCACATACACATAACACCGTGATTATATCTCTCAACACCCCCTCTTAATCGAGGTGTTCCACAACTCACCCACCATCAAACGAACATGTATGCACGTGTCTACCATCTTAGACACACTAAGTCTATTTTGAGCCGACTCGCTCACAGCGGAACCACTGAGTCCGATTTGAACATAGAAGTTCGGGTGGGAACCAACCCATGCGCATGCACCTCACACGTGCATCTCTCACACATCATGAGAACCATTTTGAGCTTCTCGGGGAGCTCGAGTAGGGCAACCCTCATTCCAATGGGTGAATATACATCTTGTTTTAAGTACGCAAGCTCGAGCACGGTTGCCCTCATATACATCAGTGAAAGAAAAAAGTACAATTCCATTTTTGGCCGAAGCCGGCAAAAACGAACCCATATGTGTGTGAGCATATCTTTGAGGACAATTATATCAATTTCAACACCATATGAACAATCTTCAAAGACATTATCTATTTTTTGACTTTTGGTGTGTGTGAATCAACCCCCCTTATTACAATTAATAAGTGTAAAGTTGACACCTTTAAGCTTTAAAATTTAAAAATATCAGGATAGGATAGTCTAACCCAGTTTCTCGACCATCCCAGTTGGTTAATTCCACGGGGGGTGATTGATCATTTGATGGAGGAATAGCGAGGCAGGGAACCCAACAGTTTTTAATTCCAGTTGAGAGCGCCAACCTCCTTGATGGGATCTGCCTTTCCTTGAGACATCACCAAGCTACTCTTCTTCAATCTGCTTTGCTTTCCCAGTTCTTTTCTTACCTCTTTGCCATAGCCACAAGCTTGTTCTCTGCCTGCATCACCTCTATCTTGTTGCTCGTTGATGTTGAATCTCAATCGAGCACAGGTTGTTGTGCTATCCTTTGCAAGAACTGCATCCTCAGCTCTCTGCTATTGCACTCCTCCATAGGTTACCCCGCAGATACATCATCTGCTGCTCCATGGGCTTCTTTCCAGCCTTCTTCTCATAGCGCAAAACTGTCGTATGTTCATCACCCAAGCACTGTCTTCCAATTTCTAGCATCTAGTCCACTAATCCATTATGGCTTGTTCTCACACGGTGAACTCTTCATCACAACCAGTTTTGTTGGATCTGGTAGCTTGCTGAATTTTGTTGTTAATATTTTTCTTGTCATTCTACTCAAGTGAAAGATCTTGCACATGCACATAGGTCTTTGAAGAAAGAGATAAACTATCTTTAGAAGTAAGCCTCTCATATTCTTCAAACTCCTCCTGGAAGTACTCCTTATATGTATAAAAGTAAGCCTCTCATATTCTTCAAACTCCTCCTGGAAGTACTCCTTATGTTTTTCTAGAATATCATCCAGCTTTAAGTTTGGATTGAACATTGGTAGAAACTTATGACAATGATGACAGGCTCTAGCTTGGACTAAAAAATCATAACAATTTTCTTCTACTAATGTTTTTGCTTGCCCCACAAATATCAAAATTCATAAGCAAACGAAAAATACTGACACATTTAGAAAAACAACTCTAAAGTATAAATAGCATGTTTGCCTTGAGATTGGATAGGATTCCCCTAGAGTAACAGAGAAACTCTATCTTGCTACATTTTCTTAGAGTTGACGTAAACTACATAGCATATAATTAAGGATAAATCCAAAGGAATATCCATTGCCTTGGAAAACCTTTTTTTTTTTAGGGGAACTAGGGTGACTATAATGGAAATGGATATGAACACTCTCAGAATTGTGAGATATAGGTATGACAAGCTTTTTCACCTTATGGATGTTATAGACAAAAAAATGAAAGACATCCTAGTAGTTCCTCCTACAAAAGGAAGCCTAAGGATGAGTCGAATATTACACAAAGTAACGCACGAAAGAAACAAGGTTGCATGCTCATCCTAAAGAAGCTAAGAAGAACAATGATTAAGAGGCCAAGAAAGAAGAAGAACTAAAAGCTACCAATAAGTGCAATGGACAATGTAGTACAAATCAGAGTACTATAAGGAGAAAACTATAAGACATTGGTGCTCCATTTGATGTAAATGTAGATGATGGATGAACTTAGTATACTTAGGTTTGAAAGAGAGGACATCTAGGCTATGAAAATGGTTCATGTAGAAGCCACTGACAAGATTATCTTTGCATGTATAAGGTTGCTAAGGTCAAATCTTGTAGATGGTGATGATGAATTGTTTGTTTTTATTCTAGATCCCCTTATATCTCCTTCGATAAGGTCATCTAACTATATAGATACTGAGCTATAAGCATGGTTTAGTTATTTTGACCCTTCGATTTGCAAAAAGTTATCATTTTTCCCTACCACCAAATGTATGTGGTTGAGAGCTCTATCTATTTGTAATTTTTAAGTACTTATAAAATGAAGAATTTTCTATATCCTTACATGTCATTTTTTGTTCTTTTCTCTTTGGCACCTAAATGTGAAACAATGTAAATGTAAGAGCTTACACAAATACTAAATTAGAATACATATGAAACATTATCTCATACCTTTTGCATGTAAATATTTTTTGAGGTTGTGGAAGTGTACAATTTTCAACAATTGGAATTATAGTTTGAGCTTCACCATGCACTTTCATTTGAACATCAATAACCTGTATGTTTGCCTCATGTTTTCTAAGTCTTGGTCAAGAGGCACAAGTTGATTTTGAACTCTATGTGCCCTTGTATAGAAAAAAGACATTTTCAAATTCTAGCTTCCAATGATGTATTTGCATGGTAGCGTTTTGGCCATAACTGTGCATATTATACCATCTGTCTCTCTATGAACCCATTTGTTGTCAAGAATACCCATACTTACATTTATGCAAATAAACATTGTTTTTATAATATGAATATCTATGTTGGAAAAGAGATCAATAAATACATTGATTTGGCAGTGTGATTCTAACAAATCTTGTTGTCACTTAGGGTTTCAAATTGCATTGAACCGCTTGAAAAATCTTGCAACAAAGACTCTCAATACTCTGGCTACTAGGTTGTTGCCATTCTAGGCTACAAAACTCAGGTAGATCAAGCTTTTTGAGTGTACCACAAGTGTGTTTAAAAAAACTATCGTAGAAAAAAATAGCATTCTCTACAAAGTGACCTTCTGGTCCTCCCCTTGTATTGTTGCAAAATGAAAGCATGTAGAACATCAAACAATCCAATTACCAATTCTATGGGTTGCCATTCTCTATAAGATGATGGATAAACATTGATAAAACAAAATTTTAGAGTTTAAGAAAATAGTTTTCTTCAACATTATCACTAAATTAGCATACAGATAATAATAATAATAGGTATATTCTACTTATAGATTGGCATGTTCTTTAGCAAACCCTTTGGCCAGCTCTTTAAATGGAGCTCCTTATGCATGTACACATGGTGTACATGTAGCTCCTTGATTTTGTTGTTTCTTCCTTGCTTGAAGTCTATCACTCTTGCCTTCGAGCTTGAGAGAAACTCATTTTGAATCTTTTGCCTTTTTCTTGACCTTGTTTGTAGAAGAACCCAACTTCCCTTTATCATTATCAATGGTATCCATTCCCCATTTTAATTATGTGTGTTTACAATACATACTGAGCTCTGAATGTATCTAACCTTTACTATACTCTTTCTCTTCCCTTTTTGTTTTTTTAAATCAAAAATTAGATTGAAAATTGTTACAATTATGTTTTTTTCATAATGTTTTAATGAATTTCACTGTTACAGTGGCTTTGCTCTAATTGGTGGTGTATAAAATTATTTCCCAAACTCTAAAAAGCCTAGGAATGAGCTCGGATTTTCCCTAATGCAAAATATGAATATTTTGTAGTCATGCGTTCCTTTGCCCTATAAAGTCTCCTAGAATCTAAATATTTTAGTTGCTTTTTCGTAAAGCCTTGTTTCTATAAAAGGCTTGGCTCCTTTTTATTTTAACTTTCCCTACTTAAAGCTAGGGGGTTGTCTATGGATAGAGTGATGTAGGCATTATGTATGGTCAAGGTCTTGACTTGACCTGAGAGTTTCAACTGTTGGCATCATTGTGTTCTTTTGTATCATTATAGCCTAGGAGCCTATATCATCATAATGAAGATCTCTCTTAGATGACACCTCCTTCATTCCGAAGGGGGGTCTATTTGATATTTTTGAAGTCTAGGAAGTGTCCAGTGGTGTGTGAACACCATAGGCATTAATACCCTCTTATTAAGAAAGCATAAGATAGGGCGGCGATTAATTTTTTTTGGCGAGCATTTGGTGGTGAGCAATTTTTATATTGGTGAGCTTTGGCACCCATGGACTACTTTGTTAAAGTGACAGTTGACGTGTCCATGTCATTATGTGATATGGGATCCCCATACATGCCTGCTATCATGTCCACCATGGATATACATATATCATCACCATGATGGTCATGCATGTTATCATAAATCATGACCTCACATGGTCCATATGTTGTTAGTTGCAGTACATATGGTTGTTTGTGATCTTTATATGATGCTCCAAAAGGGCTGCCCATTATATTTGCATACTCAGTATTAATATAATGTGTGCTCTATAGTCCATATGATCTGGCCACGCGGTTAAAATGGAATGAAATCGATCCATACATGCATGGTATTATATTTCCATGGTATGCAAGGTCCATATGATCTAACCATGGTTTAATAGGAGTCCATGTGATCTCTATGTGCTCAATGTTGTCTATTGTGCCATGAATAGTCTATATACTATGTACATGATCGGAATAAGATGGCACTCATATCCTTACAATCCATACATGGTTTTCAAAAACAGTCCATGTGATCTTTGCATGCTTGTTATTATCCTAGCATGGTCTGTATTATAAATACATGGTTAGAAAGAGCTATATTCCTAATACTTACATAATTGATATTAACACAATGTGGACTCTACAGTGGCATATGGTCTGATCATGATCATGTTATCATGATGGTGATCTGTAGATGATCTATACATTCTTCTATTTATCACATTATGGCCTACATAGTATATGTGGTCTGTGTCCATAGTTTCAAAGGACTCCATTGATCTTTACATACTTGGTATTGTCCCTGTATGTATATACATGATCAAAATGTATTTAGAGTGATGTCTACATGCTTGGTATGGTCTGGAGTCCTTTCGAACTATGGACACGAACCACATAGATTGTGTACGCCATAATGGGATAATAGGAAGCATGTACATATCATACAGATCACCACCATGATACATATGATTATAGTCAGACCATATGCCCCACATTATTTTAATATCAATTGTGTAAGTATTAGGAACAGCTCTTTCTAACCATGTATGGATGATACTACAGACCATGTTAGGATAATAGCAAGCATGTAAAGATCACATGGAGTGTTTTCTAAAACCATGTATGGATTGTATAGTGTATATACTGTGTACATGATTAGAATAAGATGGCACTCATGATCCTTACATGTTGAGGATTATTGCGATATAGCCTATACAATCCATACATGGGTTTTGAAAACACTTCATGTGATCTTTACATGCTTATTATTATCCTAACATGGTATGTATCATCCATACATGGCTAGAAAGAGCTGTTCATAATACTTACATAATTGATATTAACACATTGTGGACTCTACAGTGGCATATGGTCCAACTATCATCAAATTATCATGGTGGTGATCTGTACATGCTTCCTATTAACACATTATGGCCTACACAATCTATGTGGTTTGTGTCCATAGTTTGAAAGGACTCCATTGCTCTTTGCATACTTGGTTTTATCCACATATGTATATACATGATCAAAACGTATTTAGAGTGATGTCTACATGCTTGGTATGGTTTGGTATGGTCTTCACATGCTTGGTATTATCCATGTATGTATGTACATAATCAAAATGTATTTAGAGTGATGTCTACATGCTTGGTATGGTCTGGATGTGCTTAGTATGGACATAATATGCAGTGTATGATTCACATGGGCTATGTATGGTCTGTGTGTGCTTTGTATGGTCCGCACATGTTGTGCATGTTTTATATATGTGCTTTGTATGGACTTCATATGTGGTGAGTATGGTTTCCATCCCAGTTTGCATGTGCTATGTACGTCTCATATGTGCTTTATATGGACACATGTGTCTGTGTTGTCCACATGTGCCTTGTTTGGACCACATTTGCTCTATATTGTTTGCATGTGCTTTATATAAGTTGTATGTTTTATGCATCATTTGCATGTTCTTTATATGATGCACATGCGCTTTGTATAGGTTGTATGTGCTTTGTATGGACCATATATGTGCTTTTTGTCCAAATGTGTAATGCATATGGAATGTATGTACACTATATAGTTTATATGTGCTCTATATGGTCCATATGTGCTTTGTATGGAACTTATGTGCTCTATATATTTGTATCTGTGTTGACCACATGTGCTCTATATCATCTTTATGGATAGCATGTGCTCTATATCATCTTTATGGATAGCATGTGCTCTCTATGGACTATACATGGTTTGTAAAGACAGAGCACTTGCTTTGTATAATCTGTATGAACATTGTATATGTTTCTTCTGTTATGCATAGTGTATGTTCTCTATATGATTTATATATGCATTTATTGTATGTCATTTGTATGCTTTATATAATCAGCCTTTGCTCTATCTGCTATGTATGTGCCATGTATGCTCTACATGGTCAACATGTACTCTCTATGGACATTATGTGCTTTGTATAGTATGTATATGCACTATATGGTCTCTACATGTGATAAGCATGGATTGTATGTGCTATGTATGATCTACATATACTCTGTATGGTCCACATGTGTTGTATATGGACCATATATGCTTTATAGTATTATATATGTACTCTATATAGTATTTATGGCCTGCATGGTGCTCTATATAAACTGTATGTGCTCTATACGATCCACATGTTCTCTATAAAGTTTGTATGTGATATCAATGGCTTGTATGTGCTATGTATGGTCTATATGCACTCTATATAAACCATATGAATTTTTATAATTGAATTAAGTTTATTCTCCTCCTCCACCTCTTCCCACCTCCTCTAGTGTCTACAAGTGTTGTTGCTGCTGCTGGTCCCCATCCTATTATGCATCCTTTTTCTCCTCCATAAAGAGTGTGTTTGTGTGTGTGTGTATATATATATATCATGCACACACACACACACACACACACACACACAATATATATATATACATACATACATACATACATACATACATACATACATACATATATATATATATATATATATATATATATATATATGTATGTATGTATGTATGTGTATGTATATATACATATATATATATATATATATATATATATATATATATATATATATATATATATGTATATGTATATATGTATGTACATACATACATACATACATACATACATATATATATATATATATATATATATATATATATATATATATATGTATATGTATATATGTATGTACATACATACATACATACATACATACATATATATATATATATATATATATATATATATATATATATATGTATATGTATATATGTATGTACATACATACATACATATATATATATATATATATATATATATATATATATATATATATATATGTATATATGTATGTATGTACATACATACATACATATATATATATATATATGTATATATGTACATACATATATACATATACATATATATATATGTATGTATGTATGTATGTATGTATATATATATATATATATATGTATGTATGTATGTATGTATGTATGTATGTATGTATACATACATACATACATACATACATACATACATATATATATATATATATATGTGTGTGTGTGTGTGTGTGTGTGTGTGTGTGTGTGTGTGTGTGTGTGTGTGCATACATATATATATATATATACATACATACATACATAGATTTCATGCTCAGTGTGACTAAGGACACATTATGTGAATGCCCTTGTGGATCCCTTTGGTTTGAGTTAGTCCTTGACATTGGCTCTTTACCCTACCCTGTGTTCCATGTTCCTCATTTGAATGGAGAAGAATTGAAACTTGGTTCCGTGGTGAATAATTTCTATAATTAGCTCCTATGCAGAGTGAAACTCTTGTTCGCACTGTGTGTGATTTCTCTAGTGTGTATTAAGGAACACTTACCCCCTAATAGTACAACAAAAGAGACATGCCCCTAAAACTACGGTTAATGGGCTTCTTATTGTGTTGGTCGTGGTCAACATGGGATAATCCCAACTCAAGATCAACACTGAATATTTGAAACATTATAGCATCCGACATGGTTTTGCCACTTCTTGAGGGAGACAACCTTAAGGTTCATGGTCTTTTCCCACTCCTTCACTGAAGCTTATTGTTGGCTGTGGTCAGCTTGGGATAACCCTCCACCCAAAAATAGGCCATTTTAATGCCCTTTTCATAAAGCTTGTGGCATTGTTTACAAAGCTAGTTATTGAATCTGGAGGTCTTGGTGGCTCCTATTTCCAAGTGTTCCAGTGTTCCTCTGCTCACATTTGTGTTTAGTTGGCTCACCTCATCCTAAAGCTCCTTAAGGTGGATCCAAAGGACTTTTGCCTTCTTAACAGGGAAGCACTCTGTCCAATGCTTGGTCGTTTGCTAGGTGGGTTTGAGGAAGTGTGATTTGATGCACTATTATTATCTTTCCATTTACCTTAGCCTTTTTGAAGCATGTGCCATTGGGTCTTGCCTTAGAGCCGCAATTGCAACTTCCCTATGTGGCTGCACTAGTTCCTCCATCACGTCCTCACTCCATTGCTATACCAAGATGCCCCTTACCGATGGGGTAAAGGAAGATCTCTCTACCCCTAGATGGAGATAACAAGAGATGGTCCTTCGTTGTGATTCTCTCTCACAAAAGACAGGAGATTAAGGGGACGTTGATGCAAGAAGGTAACCCACAACCAATCCTATCTAGCAAGCATCCATCAAACATACAAGATTCAATAACATATATGCAAGCAAGAAGAGGGGAAAGAAAAGCTCACAAGAAAACTATTATAAGGGAATTCTTGTGTATTCCTTAAAAATTTACTTATATATAAGTATAAGTGACTCGTTTCCACACTAAGCCGGCCAAATTTAAAAAATGGTCTGACTAGTTTCTTGTGCATCAGACCAGGCAGGCTTAAGACCGAACCTCTCCACTCTAAATAATAACTGGTTGGTATGGTATTGCGTATACCTACCTTTAGGCTCACATCGATTGACTCACGTCTCCAGATGCCTGGCTCCTCACATGTCTAGACTCATAGCTTACGTCTCACAACTCACGTCTCCAAGCTCACACATGTGTACTGACTCATGTGATGACTCGCGTCTTTTTTTTACAAGAATATGTGCTCATGTGTGCTAACTCATACTATGTGCTCATGTCTCCCAACTCGGTGAGCTCATTTGACGTGGTTTTTTATGTTTTTTGAGGTTTTTTCGACTTAAATAAGGTCATTGATGATCCTAATTATCAAAGTAACCACGACAAGGTTAAGACTACTTTGCTTAAATTCAATCCTTTCCTATGTAGGTTTCTTCTAGCCTCTTGGTTGATTATTTTGATGAATTTGCATGCTTCTATGCTATCAATTCAACAATGCATGAAAAAATATGAAATACATGAATAAAAATTTACCTATCCCACTCTAACTACACCCAATGTTTTCAAAAGTGGATTTCACTTCTAATCATAATTGCTAAGCTATCTTGCCTCAATGCACCAAGATCAAAGCCTTATGGGCTTTAAAATCATGCAAACCACCAAGAAACCAAGATTTTACTCTTCTAAGAGATGAAAATAGAATGCCCTAATGCAACAAGCTTCAAATCAACATAAAACAACAAGAAGACTCCAAAACCGTATAAGCTTGGAGTGGACTGAAGAACACAGCTAGGCACTAGGCTAGTCCCCTTACAAAAAGTGCCAAGTATGTTCAAGTCAAGAGCTTACCTTAGCCTTTTTGAAGCAATTGCAACTTCCCTATGTAGGTGCTGCACTAGTTCCTCCATCACGTCCTCACTCCATTGCTATACCAAGATGCCCCTTACCGATGGGGTAAAGGAAGCTCTCTCTACCCCTAGATGGAGATAACAAGAGATGGTCCTTCGTTGTGATTCTCTCTCACAAAAGACAGGAGATTAAGGGGACGTTGATGCAAGAAGGTAACCCACAACCAATCCTATCTAGCAAGCATCCATCAAACATACAAGATTCAATAACATATATGCAAGCAAGAAGAGGGAAAAGAAAAGCTCACAAGAAAACTATTATAAGGGAATTCTTGTGTATTCCTTATTGTAAAAAATTTACTTATATATGAGTGACTAGTTTCCACACTAAGCCGGCCAAATTTAAAAATGGTACAGCCTCTATTATTAGTCTAAACAAGTATGTACACAAAGTCCTTAGATTAAGTACAACGTAAGGCAACTTTATATGTTCCACCGCCAAAGATAAGTGCCTGTTTAAACAAGTAAGATGACAAAGTACCTTACGGTAGGTCGCGCGGGTGAAACTATGTTAACTTACTAAGTGATTAACACATGCATTAATAAATTTTCTAATGTGGTCATTAGTATCTTCTAATGAGAGGTGCCCAAAACCTAAGTAGCTTTACACTCACCCTATTAAGTATGGTTTCCAGAGGATCCCCTTAAGGAGGTACACCTTCGAAAGGTGGCTGCTGGACCACTTATGGTAGGCCAGCATGATTTGGTTGGTTTATTGCTTCTCTAGTTGCACTACCAACTGTTACTAGTTACTACAAGATTTAGTGGAAGCTTCTCACTTTAAGGTCAACTAGGTGAACTTCTTCTCCTCCTAATGTGGATAAGGTGTTGTACAAGTGGAGATATGCTTCTTGATGAACCAATTTTTGATGGCATCCACTAATTCAAGCACCAATTGCTATTTTAATGATCTTCTACCCTTTGTAGACCAATGATGCACTACCCCAAAGTACCAACTTTGTGGGCTTTTTCCACTTCTTGGCACCTATTCTCTAAGGTTTCTAGCTTGTCTTGATTGGTTAGATTCAAGAATGGCCTAAAATCCGCAAAAGCTACTACTTGGATATCCAAATCCAAGTAGTAGCCAAACCTAGTATTAAAGTCAATGGTATTGATAAGGCCCCAATGGCAACATAGTTGATGAATGAACATGGGATTTTCTCTCCTGACTTTTGTCCCACGTAGTATGCAAATAGAAATCGACTAAAAGGAATGAGCCATTTTTGTTTACTCCAAAAGGTTGGGGAAGAAGATCAACAATAACATACTCAAGGTCTAGAGGGAGTCTATTCAATAGATCTAACATTGATTCTTGATCTTGTCCATTCATGAGGTGGTGAAACCAAGATTCATGCCCCTAGGAAAGATTCACTCTTGACTCACTTTAATATGATCACCAATTCCTTATGTACATGTTGGTTGCCTAGGTGTGGGGTGTAAGAATAGGGTGAGAACAGTGCAAGAAGAGAGAGAGAGACTTCCAATCACAATCACTAAAACAATTTACTTCCACACCAAGCAGCTACAGATCAACTCTACTGCTTGATGTAACCACAACACACACTCCAACTTGGCTTATAGTCTATTACAAGATAATAGCTCAACAGATCACTCTCAACTCACAATGTGTCCTACCTACTCCCTTGCATAACGCATATATAATAATCCCACTAATTACAAGATTTCAAGATTTCAACCTGATTTAGGTAGTCACATTAAGGCTCAGATTGGTCTATTTCAAGATCCTAACGGACAAGCTACTTAATGATAAGATCTCTGAGCCAAAACGTGGAAGTAACAGGATGGGGAAAGAACCAGCAATTCGCTGAAACAAGATCAAAGAGAGATTCTTTGACAAACTACAATTCTTGCTACAATCAAAATTTTGGCCTTGGAAAGGACAGCCATTTTCCGAGGTTGGGCGTTTCATTTTCCGAGGTTGGGCGTTTCATATGGCCAGTATGGTCCTTGTTTCAAGCCACTTCTTGACAAATGCTGCACAACGATGCAGCAGTATAAACAGCTGATCTCTGACACACACACACACACACACACGATGGTGGTGTCAACTACACGTGAGTAAGGCAACAGAATCATTGTCAGAATCATTAAGGACATATTGGAACATTACTTGCAGAGGTTATTATATTGTAGGTTGCATACACATGGTTCAAAGAGATTGTAAGATAAAGTGGAGATCGCTTAAGGGTAAAGGGATTACTAAGATCAAATATTGATTTTTCTAGTGCCAACAAGCTCTCCTAGAAACTAACACAGCTTGGGACCTTTTACTCAAAGGGGAACCATTGGGAATTTGAAGCATCATCAAGCAGAAACATTGTGTTGTAACTGCCTCTTGATGAAGGCCATTTCCTCAAGTTTCTTAGACATAATGAGATTACAGAGCTAAGACAAGTCCTTGTTTAGAAGCACGTCCATCTTAAGACTCCTTGATCAAATAGCCCTCCCCCATTACCTATATTTTGTTAATACTAAGTTATTTCGAAGTGTCAACCAGTAGCAAAGCCCAAAGAAAGCCATGCAATACCGTCCGTGTTCAACATCCGGATGCAATACAGTGTGTCAACTGACCACAGGCTCTTTATAAATTACACCAGAGATCCCATCCTGGCAAATGCAATTTGTGGTGAATTACTACAAATTGTGGTGAATTACTACAAATTGTGGTGAATTACTACCAATGGCAATGGCCATGCAACACCGTCCGTGTTCACTAACATCCGGATTCAATACCGTGTGTCTTTATGAATTACACCAGAGATGCCATCCCGGCAAATGCAAATTGTGGTGAATTACTACCAATGGCAATGATACCTTCTAAATTTTCCAGTATTACATCAAGTAGGAACAACACACTTCCTCCATTTGGAAATACGGCTCTAACAATGTCTGTTGCATACCAATGGCCTCTATCCATAATACAAAGTTAAAATCGACTCTTGCTTACCTGCATGTGGGGTTTTCTGAATTCATATGAAGTAGAGTGGAATACATTGAACCACATGGTTTGCATCATACAAAAGGGCAAGAATCTTTCTCTTGAAATTTTCACCTCATTTCTTTATATTTGTATCCCATATAACAGCTCCAATACATATAATTAAAAAATGAAATCCATATATACACAAAAGAAAACAGTTGCCAGTCTGCCAAAGGCCAGCAACAAGCAGAGTAAACAATCATCTTGAAGACATTGAAAAGGAGCATCCAACCTTTCCAGATATTCTTCCCCGCTGTAAACTCATACGTTGCGTAATGCTGCCAATCTTTCCTCCAGCTCATCCACTCCAGAGCTGCCAAAGCAAAGAAATCCAATGCTCTCTCTCTCTCTCTCTCTCTCTCTCTCTCTCTCTCTCCAAAACAAATAGGCAGATGGACAAATAGACAGAGAGATAGGGGTGTGAACTTTATTAATCGTGGCATATTAGATGACTATAACGCAATTATGACCCTTCTATTTATAGGATTCATGTACTGCTGGTCGGTCTACTGAAGCTTCTGCCGGTTTGCTAATATGTGCTTAGCATTACGTTTCACATGTGTACAAGTTGTTGTCCCCACTGCTGGCCGACAGCTCTGCAGACCTAGCCAATCAACCTGGGTCTCTCTTCTTTACCTGTCACCACCTCAACCAAACCTAAATGTGCTGCCTAATTGGGATTAGCCATGTTCATGACCGTACACGTGACATTTCCTCTTGCTAAACTTGATGATGGGTTGGAAACTTATCATCCGTTCTCCCTGACTACTGACTCTGACTGACGTCTGAGTCTGACACTTTGACTGAAACCGGTCATTCCTCTAATTCCACGCCAAGTCTGGTTAGAGAACTGTGCATAATGCTCCACTTTGTCCCCATGCCTGTAATCCCTTTTCCTTAACAAAGCTATGGTCACCTACTGAGAATGATCATGCCTGACGCTCCACCTTTACTGATTTGAGAGCCAATGGTATGCTCCTTTGAGCACACAACTCCCACCAGGAATACTTTCCTCTGGCTTTGCCTGCTTCAGACTACCTCATAAATGCTACCCGGGTTGTATTCTTCCATGGATCTGTGCACCTTTCTTGGGACAGCTAAGTAATTAGATGGCTGAGCCCTGAATGCTCCGATACCAATGTGATTGTACTTGATCCAGCCCTAAGCTTACTGATTAGGAACATTAATGCAATAAGAATGCATAGACTGTGAATAGACAACAGAGTGGAGAGAGCGAGCAGCTGTATTTCAGTATATTCCTATGTCTGTACAACTTCTAAGGCCTTTTCCAAAAGATTGACTTTAGACGACCTGCTGGCTTGCCTATAACCTGATCCCAAAGGGGGGATTAGATGATTATGACTGGATTACGACTTCTATTTATAGGACTCATCTCCTGCTGGTCGGTCTACTGAAGCTGCTGTCGGCCTGCTAAAATGTGCTTACGACCTGCTGCTTATGGCATTAAATGCTGCTGCCATCCTCGCTTCACACGTGTACAAGCTGCTACCCCCACTGCTGGCCAACTGCTGCACACCTGGCCGACTGGACACCAACCAACCTGGGTCTCTCTTCTTTACCTGTCAGCACCTTAACCAAACCTAAACATGCTGCCTAATAAGAAATTAGATGGGATTAGCCATTTTCACAGCTGTGCACGTGACAGACTGCCTGCTTACTAAGCTATCCCAAAAACTATTGTCATTGCAAAGCAGTCTCTGTTCAGCTTAAAATTTTGCATATCTATGTTATGATAAACCTAGATAAGTGCCCTGTGTGAAAATAATGGCCTGTTTTTGTTAGTTTGCACCAGACATTAAGACAAGGGTGGTAAATGAGTATTAAGACAAGGGTGGTAATCATCAACGTATGGCTGCTGATGAAGACAAGTTTCACATCTCAGTTAACTGCTCGTTCCTCAAACACCACTCAGTTTACCACCCACCAAATAATAATTTCAATAGCTCTGGCACAGTAAATCTGTCTTAATAGCTAGTGTGAAGTTATAATATTGCTATCTCAGAGTCTCGTACACACAAGGTCTGACCTCTTTAACTTAACAGCATTATGTGATTGATATAAAATGAGCTATTCACATCTACTTCATGTTGAATCTCTCTGCCCCTTGCTGTAGTAGCAAGCATGATTAAGCATACCTGCCAACTCCTTGTACCCGTTTGTTTCCAGTCTTTCCTTTTGGGGCTGATGAAAGCTGTACAGAAACAGATAAATGGAAATCAAAATCTCTCTCATGTTCATCACTTGTGACAAAAGAGCCATGGGACCGGGGGAAGGGGAGGGGGGGGGGGGGGGGGGGTGGGGGGTGCGGTTGCTGTTTGTGGTGTGTGCACATGCATGCAAAACTCGTGTATGTGCAAACATGGATTATCTTGAAAAACATTACTGACCTGGGCAGCTATGTCGATGCCTATCTCATCCAGCACCTAAAATGGAAAAGTAAGAAACTAAAAAATTAGAACCTTGGGTAGCATGGGATTGCAAGCCACACATATCATCATTACAAAATCACATGCCTGATTGGTCAACTCTTCTGTCTCTTCTTCAGCTTCATCATTATCCAAAGCATCATCAATGGAGTCTGAAATCATCTCAGTCTGCATGCATCATCCATAATAAAATTCACCTTTAGCTTATGTAGACAAAATGCTTTGTTTCAACCAATCTATTTGAAATTTCAATTGATAAGTTTTGACTTTGAGCTCTCTCTCTCGCTCTCTCTCGCTCTCTCTCTCTCTCTCCGGTAGAGATGCTGGGACACACAGCATCAGACCAGGCAGGCTTAAGACCGAACCTCTCCACTCTAGATCGTATTTTCACCCTAAAGACCATCATAGAGGAGGCGAGGTCACGGAAACAGCATGTATACTGTTGTTTTGTGAAATCCTACAAAGCTTTCAACTCCATCTCTTGGTCCCATTTATAGTGCCTGTTTATAAGGACACCTGCAGGAGCTTCAGTTCCCACATAACGTGATATGAGGGGTGATGGCCTTTTATGAAGCAGTGACTCGTAGGGTTCGGGGCACCACTCTCTCCCACAGGAGGAAGTGGACCTGCAATGTGCATACTGCTTCAGGAATTGCGACTTCAGCTTTGTTGAATACATCCGGCTTAGGCTCATCTTGAACTTCAATCAGAAGTGGACCTGCATACTGCTTCCACCAACTAACGGAAGTGGAAGCTTGATGGAGACCTCGTTGATTTTCTTGACGGTAGGGAACGGTCTAAAACTCCTGAAAGATAGACCCAATCGTCTTCCAAAAACTTCACATCTCTTTGATCTTTGTAGACCTGTCATGTGGCCTATTGTGTGTAAGAGGTTGTCATGTGTGGCCTATCATGTGTAGTGTGTAGGTTGTCACGTCACATGTGTAGGCCACTTGCGCTTTGGCTAGGTGAACTTTGACAGATTTCAAAATCTTCTGGTAAAACTCCCAAAAGCAACTTCATACGACAGGTGAGATATCTCGAGAAACCCTAGAAGGGTCCACTATGAACTTCCAGTGAGACACTTTTACTTTCTTACAAATAGGTGAAGATGTGATATCGCGCCTCATGCATGGCCAATAGAACTGCATCTCCAATTGCTTCAAAGTTGAGTTCATGCCCTTGGGCGTTGTAGTCATCGTGGAGAACAGATAGCCTCATGTCCTTCAAAAAAAATGGCAAGGTCTCATGGCGTCCAAAGGCTAGGCCAACTGAGTACCGAACTCCTCAAAGCCGGCGTACTTATGCTTCATGTCTTGGGTCCCTGCCATAGTGAGCTTGAGAAGTGAGGTTTGGATAGTAGAAACGGCCCTTTCCTATTGAGTGCATCATCATAGGATAGGATTGGCCTTGCCACGAAGGCCAGTACTCAAACCCCACCAAATTGCTAGAAAATCTAGTTCCAACGGTGCTGACTGTCACTCCAATGCACACTTGGTATCGTCTACATCCAACGCAAAGCCTGACTCATACAAACCCAAATTTACGCCCATTAAGAAAGTGTTTCCAGTGTATAAGTGCATGTATCACAACAAGAAATTCCCTATAGCAAATTAAGTCGTTACATCACTGATAACTTGCACCAACTCATCCTAGGAGGGTAGCACTAAACAGGGAGCCTTGGCTAAAGCTTCCTTGAGAATGCGAAAAGCTTGCAATTCACTAGGGGTCATGTGGATGCACTAGAAGCCTTGGCTAAAAAGCTTTCTTGAGGATTTGAAAGAAGCTTGCAATTCACTAGGGGTCATGTGGATGCATTGTTGATGGGTCTTGACATCCTTCAACAAGTTTGTGAGGACTATTGAGAGGTCGGAAAACTTTTCGATGTGGGCTTGGTTTGCCTCGCAAATACCCACAACAAAAGATCGAACTGGGACCTCCCAATCCAATGAGAGGGTTTCCATGCGCCTGGAAATACCCACAACAAAAGATCGAACTGGGACCTCCCAATCCAATGAGAGGGTTTCCATGCGCCTGGAATCTTGACATCTCACTTTTCTAACAACTTCATCACCTGCTCTACATCAAGGTTGCTCTTTAATAGACACAAGTATGTCATCAAGAAAAATGAAAACACACTTGTCTATCAAGGCTTTAAAAATCATGATCATCATCCGATGGCGTCAATTAATCTGAAGGGCATGACCATGAACTTGTATTGAGCTCACTGCTCTATACGAAAGGCTATCTTGGGAATGTCCACCCTCTCCACGATCCTACCTCGTGGTATCCACACTTGAAGTCAATTTTTAAGAAAAAAAATTGTGCCATTTAGATGTTTGAGAAAATAACCAATGTGAGGCATTGGGAACTTGCTCTTAATTGGCCAACCAATGTGAGGCATTGGGAACCATGCACAATTGCTACGATCCGTCTTTTTTCTTGACGAACAAGATTGACGCTGTAAATGGTGACACACAACAAAGTGTAGCAGTTCTTCGAGCTGGCAGTCAAGCTCGGTTTCCATGGTCTTGTGAAAAGAAGGAAGCTTTGGGAGAAGGTTTTCCTAAAGAAAAAAACTTTTTGGAAATTGTAATACAAGGCTTTGCACTTCTCGAAAGTACACGTCTGAGAGGTTTGTATGTATATCGCACTTTGCTTGCATATGGGGGGTAATCATTGGAAAGTTGGGTATCCCACCCTGCATTGATGTGACAAGAGCCTTTGACACATTCTTTTGAATGAGCAATTTATTCCCAATCTATAAGGGATCTGAACTTGTGAAACCAATGGATGCTTAGCATTATGTCATCTCCAACAAGCGTGAGACCATAAAATCACGCACAAATTACATGCCTTCAAATTAGATGCTCATGCTCGTTCCTATGCCAAATCCCTCAACTTTCTGTTTCACAAGAGAAAGTGAAGCGGGATCATCAAGCGGTCTGCTCCGTAATCACGTCCTAACTGATGTCGCTGTCAAACAATACAACAACTTGTTGGTGACCAATGTAGCGAAAATATTTGAGCACCTCATTGCACTCATACTCTTGATCTTGGTCCCCCTTTTGCTTGTCTTCTAGCTACTTGCTATAATAGCACTAACCGATGAACTAGAAGCTAGAGACTACAGTCACACCTCGGGGTCTATGAGGGAGAGGAGTGGTGGGGTCTGAACTTGTGAAACCAGTGGATGCCTAGAATTATGTTAGCTCCAACAAGCAGAGAGACCATAAAATCATGCACAAATTATATGCCTTCAAATTTGATGCTCGTGCTCGTTCCTATGCCAAATCCCTCAACTTTTTGTTTCACAGGAGTAAAAGTGAAGCGGGATCATCGACCAGTCTGCTCTGTAATCACATCCTAAATGGTGTCGTTGTCAAACAATATAACAACTTGTTGATGACCAATGTATAGCCAAAACAAATGAGCACCTCATTGCACTCATACTCTTGGACCTTGTCTTGGTTCCCCTTCTGCTTGTCTTCTAGCTACTTGCTAATAATAGCACTACCCGATGAACTAGAAGCTAGAGAGACTGCAGTCACACACCTAGGAGTCCATGGGGGAGAGGAGCAGTTGAAATTTGAAAAGGCCAGGGTAGAGGTTGGGGTCTTTTTGGGTCAGGTATTTAATGTGCCACCGGAAACAATGCCCTTCGCAATGATGATGGATTTTGTCAAATTGGCTCAATTTACCACCAACATTACTCTCCTTAGCCTTTTGGTTCAGAGTCACTTTAGACGCATTGTCTCGAGATCTCTCCTGGAGTTGTCCCTGTTCGTTTTTGGCCCTTTCAACAAGAAGCCCAAGACAAATCAATCCCATACACCCAACAAGAAGCCCTTGGTTGGGTATATGGGATTGATTTGTCTTGGGCTTCTTGTTGTTATGCTTCATCTTCATGCTTTGCACAAGCGAGAACATGACCTCAAAAGTCTCAGGCTTAAACATACCCACATCCCTTAGATTTGCAAGTCAAGCGCAAAAAGGAATTTCCCTCTCTTGTCTTCATCCAATTTGCACAACTGTAAGACCTTGCTGGCAAATTGAAGCAATGGCTACAAAGTTTGGCACAAACCTCAGAACTCGTCTTCGAGTTATGTCAAGGTAATGAGCCAGAAGAAACCGCCGCTTTAAGTCACTTTTCAACTAGTTCCACTCATAATCTACAACACCATGCCTGGCGTGGACTTTGGACCAATCTTGCCACCAAACAGTGGCATCGCAAGTTTATGGCCAAACTAATCATACTTTCCATGAAAGGAGATCCTGCCACCAAACAATGGCATCGCGAGTTTACCGCCAAAAAAACATGCCTCAAACTGATGTAACCAAGAATGTAAACAAGAGGGGTCGAGATAACCATCCATATTGATTCAAAGTGTAACTTGGTTGAACACAATGCTAATCCATACACTTAAATACACTAAGATTTGATGGACACATGCTCAATAAAAGAAGTAATTTACTGAATGACAAGAGACACACAATGAGCCGGAACGGCCGACCCCTCTCTCAAATAAAGTATATTGATCCTGGGAGAATCAAGTACATAGTGTCATGGGCATTTCTGACCAAATTTCCATACCAATGCATATGAATACAGTATTGCAAAAGTGGTTGTCGATGTAGACTTGCAACTCACACCACCCTCTCAAGTGCCCATGTTCCCTACCATCTGCTCCACCAACACATGGTAGCAACAATCTGCAAGAGAGCACCTAGGACAAGAGAACACTACATAGGGTCTGTGATCTTGTAATCCGGTTCCTCCCTCCTACTACTTGCTTCCATCTTTAAGCATAAAAGCTTACCAATTGCAAGTAGAGTCGATGACAGCGAAAGTCTTAGCGATGGAAGTCCTTGGAAGTTGGAATTATGAGATCTTCGATTTGTCACATTTCTTCGCGACAAATGTCTTCGGGATAAGGTCTGGGCAGTGGACATTGGGATTTGTCCACCTCGGGACATCAGCAGTCATAATTTATAAGTGAGTTTTGGGCGCCCAAAACTTAATGAAGTGTGCACACACTCAGTTATAAATTAGTGCTAACTCCTAAGGCTAGGTTTATGACCAATACTTACCACCTGTCACATGTCACATAACCATGTCAGCAAACAGTTTCACACGCACGATTCGCGGGTGGGCATCCCCTTACCCGAAACTACACATTGGTCAAGCGAGCATGAAAACAGCATGCAATTTCAATTGCAAGCAAGCACATAAAAATGCTATGCAATGCAGCATTGGTATGGACAATCCCCGTTCATGAGACTATACCAAAATAGACGTGCTCTAGGCAAGTACACGAGGTACCAAACCCAATGGAACACCAATCCAAATCCACCAGGCATGTACACAGAGGTACAAGTCCCAACAGAAAGCCAAGTCCACAGTATCACATGAGTTAGCAAACTTGGATATGGAGTTGGGAAGGAGAAAGTGCAGAAAATACAGCCCGAATGCCCTCATGAAGGAGGTGCCAATCTCTAGAGAGAGGAGTGAGGTGGTGAGTTGTCCAGTGTAGGTGGCAGGCAGGTGCTTTGTGGAGCAAGCTAGAGTGGACACATGGCTGGTTACTCCCTTTGTACAAAGGGGATAAGGTCTGGGTGGTGGACATTGGGTTTTGTCCACCTCGGGACATCAATGCGTGTGAACACCGTGCTGGTCATAATTTATAAGTGAGTTTTGGTCACCCAAAACTTAATGAAGTGTGTACACACTCGCTTATAAATTAGTGCTAACTCCTAAGGCTAGGTTTATGACCAATACTTACCACCTGTCACATGCCACATAACCATGTCAGCAAACAGTTTCACATGCACGGTTCGCGGGCGGACGTCCCCTTACCCGGAACTACACACTCGTCAAGCAAGCATGAAAACAGCATGCAATTTCAATTGCAAGCAAGCACATAAAGATGCTATGCAATGCAACATTGGTATGGACAATCCCCATTCATGAGACTATACCAAAATAGACGTGCTTCTAGGCAAGTACGTGAGGTACCAGACCCAATGGAACAATCCACCGGGCATTTCTGGGCATTGTACACAGAGGTACAAGTCCCAACGGAAAGCCAAGTCCACAGTATCACATAAGCGGCATCAATCCCCGGCATACACAACTGCCATGGACACCAGTCCAATGTACATACATGATGAGAAAGCATAGGTGGACCAATTGGGTTGCCAAATGGTGACATCCCCCCCGGCTTCTAAAAAGTTATCCGCAACTGAAAAGCATCCAAATATGTCTGAAAGCAAATGCGCCCAATCTCTGAAGAACTCTTCATCTACCCATTTAGCATCAATGGGAAGATAGTTCTTAAACTTCACAAGGTAACGCCAGACAACTTTGCCTGCAGCAAGCTTGCATTCCTTGTGATACACAATATGCTCTGGCTGCAAGATCTCCTCAAGCTCATCCACTTCTCGTGGATCCTCAATGACCGTTTCACTGGGCTCGGCCCTACATACTTGCAAAGGAGACTCACATGAAAAGCATTGTGTATGTGCCAATGACTAGGTAATGTCAATCTGAAAGCCACTTCATTGATCTTCTTGATCACTCGAAAAGGCCCATAGTACCTCGTTGCAAGCTTAGGATATGCACCCTCTTTGCCATGCCTCTTTGTAAGTCTTGCTTTCTCAAATTTCAACAATACCCAATTATTCTCTTTAACATCCGATTGCCTTCTATGCTTGTCGGCAGCCTTTTTATGCTTGTCTTGTGACCTTGCAATGGCTGTCTGCACCTGAGCAAAAGCAATATCCAAGTCTCTTACATACTCATCAGCTGCTGCAAATATCTCATCCTTTGTGCGAAGGATGGGTGGCAAAACCACCTTACCATAAACAATCTCAAACGGGGCCTTTCCCGTAGATACATGCACCGTGTTGTTGTATGCAAATTCTACAAGCGGTAAGTACTTCTCCCAAGAAGACTTTCGATCCGCCACATAACATTTGAAGAGATCCAACACGGCTGAATTTGCAGCCTCACTTTGCCCATCCGTTTGAGGGTGATAAGCTGAAGTCCAATTTGGTACCCATGTTATCAAATAAGGCCCACCAAAAGAGACTTGTAGTCCTAGGATCTCTATCCCCCACAATGAACTTCGGCATTCCATGATGCTTGAACACTTGTGCAAGATATATTTTAACCATATGCGTAGCTTTGATGGTCTTTTTGACCGGCAAGAAGTGAGCTTGGTTGCTAAACCTGACCACAATTGTTCAAATTGCATCATTACCCTATTGGGTCCGTGGCAAGTCCATAATGAAATCCATTGTAATACTTTTCCATGACTGTGAGGGAATAGGCAATGGCTCAAGCAAACCAGGTGCCTTTTGCCTATCAAATTTCACCTTTTGACAGGTGATACATGTACGTACGTACATGTGCCTCTATGTCCTTCCGCATACCTGGCCAAAAGAAATACCGCTCAATCATGTGCGTAGTAGACATTATGCCTCTATGACCAGCATATGGAGGAGTATGGCACTCATCAAAAACTTTTTTGCCTTAAGTCAAATATCACACATAGGCAATTATCTTTCATGAGATAATTTTCTTTGATCGCATATAAGGCACGTGCATGACCAACCATCAAATCAGCCCAAAGAGTGGCAAAATCAGCATCCGTATGATACAAATCACACATGGCAGACGAGTCCCCATGAGAGCATAGTTGCCAGACGTTTTTAAAACGGGAAGTTTTACACGAGTTTTATACTTTTAAAAACGTTTTTTTATTTTTGAAAAAGTTTTTTAAATAAGTTTTTTATTCATTAATTTTTTAAAGCTGTAATTATGACATGTATCTATAGTTTTTAAGCCTAGGATGTTGGAACCACAGATTTCATGTATAAAAGTTAACCTTGTGCATGAAAACAATGACCAAGGAACGATTTACCAATGACCATTCAACATTAACCATTCATATACATTATAAAGTTTAAAAATCGAGATTCGAAAGAATGATAACTAAAGAACTCAGGGCTCCAGAGGCTAGAGCTAAGAGACAAGTAACATAATCCACCATCCATGATCCATAATCAAAGTCGAATCAAAATGCCAAATTCCAATCACAAGTGCCAAGTACAAATGAAATAAAAATAATGTCAAGACTGAAGACTGACACTCTAGAGTCTACACATCCTGATCCATCTCAACATCATGATCCGATGCCTCAGCCTTTGAATCTATAGTGTAAGTAGATGAATCATCCGAATCATCTGAATCATCCAGATCTGCCTCCTCTATCTATGCTGCAACACCCTGACTCGTGCTAACTCGAGGACTAGATCTCGCTTATGATGAACTAGTCGTGGCCTGAACTCGGGCTCTCACTCTCGAATGGCTCCGCGTGGTGCGAATCGGCTGCATGGCCTCCTTGTAGAGCATAGCATAAATGTCCCGCTCAACTGGTGGGATCTCTGGAATTTCCTTCACCTTCTCGATGTCGATCAAGTCGACATTCACCTGGTGAGGCTCAATAGGATTGCCTTTCTCCTCAAGAAGACGAAGGTTGCAGTGGCAATACACCAAACCCTCTAGCTGAGCGGTAGATAATCTATTCCTCTTCTTTGTGTGAAAGAGGGCCCAAGTACTCCAGTTTCTCTCACAAGGACTCGAGCTGCAGTCCTGTGAGAGAACTCTCATGGCAATGCTTCACTGCCATTCAAAAATTAGAAGAACTTAGAAACTACTACAATAAATGAAAGAATAAATTAGGATCACAGGCAAGTTGCAACAAAGTTCCTACCAGATGGGGAGCACGAATGCCATATTTCTCCCACCATGACACAGGCTCAAGTTGTCACTCTCCTAGGCGAGCAGTGGGGGACCCAAAGTGTTTTCCTGCTCTAGTATCCTCAACTGCTGCACATCTCCACCAGTCAAATCATCAATGTACTCCCTCCAGCCATCCTCCACCTCCTCACATAAGAATTGCTTGTCATTTCTCCATAGAGGATGAAGGATGTGTGCAACAGCATGAATTGGTCTATGAAACCAATCCCATCGAGTGAGCCACGCATTGCGAAGATCCGTCACCCTAATTGATTCATTAAAACATAATAACATTATACATAAAACATTAAAATTCATTAGGTGTGTTATGCATAAATGATACAAGTTTCTAGTCAATGTAGTAGTGTACTTACTCCTCTTCTTCCAAGCCTTCTGCCTTGTTAATGCATTCACCGATCTTGTCCATATACTCATACAATAAGCCAAGTGTGCTGCCCTCCATATCGGTGATGCGTAAGACACTGTAGAATCCTCACCAACACTTCAGCCTTCTTCAAAAAGGCTTCATCTTCCATTACAGTGGTTTCAAACTTGGCCCTTCTTTCTTTCACCTCATTCATCTCAAACCATGCGTGTGAAACAATTGTGCGCAAGAGTCCGGCCCCAACTCGTAGTACCTTGTCAGCTAGAATAAACATGTAGGCAAATCTAGTGGAGGAGGGCTTTTGGAGCTGCAGCTCGCTCTCTACTCTAAAGATGTTCAGCACCTTTGGCCTCTTTGTTGACAAATTTGACAATGAACTTTGAAGTGGCCAACACTTTGGCAACCCACGGCATCTTTCCCACATCCTCCATCAACAAATCCAAGCTATGTGATGCACAAGGAATCCAAACAATTTTTGGGAACTCCTCATGCTATCTCCATCACAGCCTCACACAAGTGTCTCCAAATGAACTCCCCTGTCAACATTGTACCTGGCAAAGAGGCATCGATAGCCTTTAAGAACATAGTGTCCTTGTAGGAGGACACCAAAATGTTATACACACTTCTTTTGCGTACATCTGACCATCCATCACATAGAAGTGTGCATCCATATTTCTCCCATGTAGCTCTAAGGGGTTGTATGTCCTTCTCTACCTGCATACGCTCTCTCCTGAGCTCACGAGTGCACAAGGCCTCGTATCAGTGAAATCAGTCCCAAGAAGGTAATGTTTCCATATAGTAAGTGCATGAATTACAGCCAAGAGCTCTTTCTCATAAATGCCAAGAGATAGCTCTGCATCATGCAATCTTCGGCTCTCATAAGCCACGGCATGTCCCTCTTGATTTAGGACAGCTCCTATGCAATTTCCAGATGCATCACATTCCACACTAAAAGGCTTTTGCAAATCCGGAATGATCAACACTGGACCATGAGTAGTTGCATCTTTCAATTTGAGGAATGCATCCCTCTCTACATTACTCCATTTGAATGTGGCCTTCTTCTTTGTCAAATCACGCAAAGGAGAAGCAATCCATGCAATGTGCTGAATGAACCTGCGGTAGTAAGAGCATAATCCAAGAAAACTACGGATCTCATGCACCGAACTCAATTCACGCCAATTCCGAATTACATCAATCTTTGCAGGATCCATCGGCACTCCATCTTTGGACACAATATACCCAAGATAATGTATCCCTGACAAGAAGAACTCACTCTTCTTTGCATTTATGAAGAGTTTATGCTTACGGAGTTCTTCAAAAACAATGGCAAAAAGGGCTCTATGCTCTTCTTCGGTCTTCATGAAGACTAGGATGTCATCAAAGAAGACACCTGTAAATTTCCTGTACCCACGGAATATGCGATCCATCATTCTATTGAATGTAGCCGGAGCATAAGGCATAACAAGATACTCATAAAGCCCAAATGCTGTCCTGAAAGCAGCTTTGTGTACATCCTCAAGCACTACACGCACTTGATGATTTATTCGGCTAAAGCATGCCAATCCATCCAACTTGTCAAGGGTGTCGTCTATGCGTGGAAACGAAAACCGATTCTTGATGGTAAGCTTATTCAAAGCTCTATAATAAACACATACGAAAGGATCCATCCTTCTTTTGAACCAAGAGGACGGGTGAACAATATAGGAAAGAGCTTGGCTGAACCAAACCCTTCTCAAGAAGCTCATTCACCTGCTTCATGATCTCCTCTTTTTGGGATGCACTTACACAATAGGTTGGCCTAGTAGGTGGTGAGCTACCTGGCACAAGATCTTCCAGTTGTACGGGTGGCAACTCATTTGGTAAGTCATCAGCAAAACAATCATTGTACTCTTGCAAGAAATTCAACCTATCATTACTAAGAGTGTTTATATGTACATTATTTTCCTCAACATGATCCCGTACAAAAATCAAGTAGGCAAAAACACTCTTTTTCATTACTTTCTTAATTTGTACATGAGATACAAGGGGAATGGTATCACCCTCTTCACCAGCATCAATTACATGCTCTCGGCCTTTATGTATGAAGGTGTGATCCTGTTGGTCTTGTAAGCCTTGCACGGATCAATACGTGTATGCCAAGGCTTTCCAAGCAATACATCACAGCCATTCAAAGACGCCACAAGAAAATCATCATGATCCACAACCTTGAATGTGTATGCGCAACTTGCCAATAATAGACATGACCTGATTCAATTTGAGGACCAATGTCCTCCACTTCAATACCCAAAGCAGCTGCCATCTGTGTAGATATGAAGTTCTCAATTGCACAATCATTAAACAACAAAGCGGGCTGATCCTTAAGCTGTACCCAAGCTTTACATACAACCCTGTCTTTGCCTATCATGTGAAGTGTAGATATGAAGTTCTCAATTGCACAATCATCAAACATGAACAAAGCGGGCTGATCCTTAAGCTGTCCCCAAGCTTTACATACAACCCTGTCTTTGCTATCATGTGAAGTGTTGCCCTGCACATCCGGAACCATATGCACATAAGGCTTTGATGCATTTGCATTATCATGCTTCTTCTTGGGCATGCCTTTGCAATATGCTCGGTGCTACCACAAGTAAAGCATTTTCTCTCACTCATATATTGCTTTTTCTGCTCCGGAGTGAGACCATAGTCTCTCACTTTGAAGGAACACTTCTTGGTAGTGTTATTTTCAGCCTTTGGACCATTTTTATCTTGGTTTTGGTGCTTTTTAGATAGCTGTCCATTATTTTGCAGGTTTTGGACAACCCTCTCTTTGCCTTGAAATGAGGGTTTAGCCTTATTGGATCGACTCAATTTGCGTTTCAATTGCTCGGTGGCAGTGGCGGCTGCGATTAGTTGGTGTAAGGTGTGACCACGATACATTTGTAGTCCCGCTTTGTACACGGGTTGCAATCCCGATTGAAACCTTCTCTTCCTTTCTGCCTCGGTGACATGCATAAATGGAGATACCTCCAAAAGCACTTTCCAAAACTTTTGTACATATGCATTCACTGTTTTCTCCTCATTTTGCTTCACCTAATCCCACTTCATTGTTATCTCATTCAATGCATTAGGAGGCAAGAATTGAGCATAGAACCTCTCCTTGAACTCTTCCCATGATCGAACAAGATTTGGTGAGAGCTTCTCCGTGAGCCACCAATGGACAACAATGCCTTTCATAAACATGCTTACATGCCGGATCATGGACTTCTGAGTGAAATCCTCATCACTGAAAGCAATATCCAACTGGGCAATAAAAGCAAGTGCCTTTGATGCGTCATATTCCCCATGATATGCGTCAAACTTCACATATTTGTCTCCGACTTTGAAGTCACGAGACTTTGATGCATGTGGTTGCATCTCAACATGTTTTCCCCCATGTTTGTCCATTGAGACAACCCCTATGACTGGCATCATTTTAGGACCAAAAGGTGATGCATAAGGCATAGATACATGTGCCCTGGAAGCGTGAGGCATCATGGTTGGCCCCTCAACATGCATTGGTACATTTTCAGCCATAGCTTCTCCCTCACGAGCACACTCGAAGGCTCATGTGGCATAAGAGATGCACGGAATACCTGCACCAACAAAAAATTGCAACCCATGTTGCATATGTTGTGCATGCACATTTTCAGCCGGCAATGGCATTTGACATACATTTTGACCACTACCATAAACATTGTATCCTTCACGGGCTACATAAGGTATTCCTGCATGGCGTGAAGTCACTGATTAATCGTTCCTCTCCCATAGCATGGAGATTCATCCTCTTAGCCATAAGGGTACCTGTGGGGATTCCAAGACATGTGGGATGGTTATCTTTTCTGCATAGGCATCCTCGGTACGAGCCAAGTATGCACGTGTTGCATCCCTCGGTTGCATGTGCAACTCTTGAGCAATCATTGCCATTGCATGATCCATATAAGATTCAGCTTTCTTAGCTTTCAAACGGTCATGTACCAAAGGATCCTCGCGGCGGTAAAGATTCAGTTCTTCTTGCTGTGCATGGAAAAGAGCCTGCATACGAGTAAGTTCAGCCCTCAAGACTATGGACTCTTCTTCCTGTATCTATTCTTTGCTACGGGACGGCTGTCCCACATATTCATGTTCCCTATAGTGCACCACATGAGTTTGCTCATCCTGTAAAGCATTGGAGGCATGCATTTCATTGTCCCTGCCTCGTGTTAGCATCTCCAACATTTACTGTATGGCTGTCCATAATGTTCTAAGTGTAGAGATAGCTAGTGTTCACGGTGATCGTCTCTCGATAGAAGAGAAAGAGAACCGTATGCTCTGATACCAATGTAACTTGGTTGAACACAATGCTAATCAATACACTTAAAGACACTAAGATTTGATGGACACATGCTCAATACAAGAAGTTATTTGCTGAATTGACAAGAGACACACAATGAGCCGGAACGGCCGGTCTCTCCCTCAAATAAAGTATATTGATCTTGGGAGAATCAAGTACATAGTGTCATAGGCATTTCTGACCAGATTTCCATACCAATGCATATGAATACAGTATTGCAAACAAGTGGTTGTCGATGTAGACTTGCAACTCACACCACCCTCTCAAGTGCCCATGTTCCCTACCATCTGCTCTCTATTGTTCCACCAACACATGGTAGCAACAGTCTGCAAGAGAGCACGTAGGATAAGAGAACACTACACAGGGTCTGTGATCTTGTAATATGGTTCCTCCCTCCTGCTACTTGCTTCCATATTTAAGCATAAAAGCTTACCAATTGCAAGTAGAGTCGATGACAACGGAACTTTTCGCGATGGAAGTCCTTGGAATGATGAGATCTTCGATTTGTCACATTTCTTCACGATAAATGTCTTCATGAGGATGAAGGGAACCCTGGGAAAGCTTCCCCTATGGTTTAACTTGAGAAAGAAGGGCTGAAATTAGGATTTTTCAGCAAAAAGACCAAAAATTACAGCAATAAAGAGAGCTGTTTTGCTGAATTTCAGTCATTGGGAGTGTGTAAGAGAGTGATTAGCACCCGGAAACACTCTTGGAAGCTTGAGAAACACCTTAGCAAGCTTGGATATGGAGTTGGGAAGGAGAAAGTGCAAAAAATACAGCCCAAATGCCCTCATGAAGGAGGCGCCAATCTCTAGAGAGGAGGAGTGAGGTGGTGAGTTATCCACTGTAGGTGGCAGGCACGTGTTTTGTGGAGCAAGCTAGAGTAGACACATGGCTAGTTACTCCCCTTTGTACAAAGGGGAACACCTCGGAACATCAGTGGTCATAATTTATAAGTGAGTTTTAGGCGTCCAAAACTTACTAAAGTGTGTACACACTCACTTATAAATTAGTGCTAGCTCCTAAGGCTAGGTTGATGACCAATACTTACGACCTGTCACATGTAACATAACCATGTCAGCAGACACTAACACTCTTGGAAGCTTGAGAAACACCTTAGCAAGCTTGGATATGGAGTTGGAAAGGAGAAAGTGCAAAAAATACAGCCCAAATGCCCTCATGAAGGAGACGCCAATCTCTAGAGAAAGGAGGAGTGAGGTGGTGAGTTGTCCAAAGTAGGTGGCAGGCAGGTGCTTTGTGGAGCAAGCTAGAGTAGACACATGGCTCGTTACTCCCTTTGTACAAAGGGGATAAGGTCTAGGCGGTGGGCATTGAGGTTTGTCCGCCTCGAGACATCAGTGGTCATAATTTATAAGTGAGTTTTGGGCGCCCAAAACTTACTGAAGTGTGTACACACTCACTTATAAATTAGTGCTAACTCCTAAGGCTAGGTTGATGACCAATACTTACGACCTGTGACATGTAACATAACCATGTCAGCAGACAGTTTCACACGCACGATTCGCGGGTGGGCATCCCCTTACCCGAGACTACACATTGGTCAAGCAAGCATGAAAACAGCATGCAATTTCAATTGCAAGCAAGCACATAAAGATGATATGCAATGAAGCATTGGTATGGACAATCCCCGTTCATGAGACTACCAAAATAGACGTGCTCTAGGCAAGTACATGAGGTACCAGACCCAATGCAACACCAATCCACCAAGCATGTACACAGAGGTACAAGTCCCAACGGAAAGCCAAGTCCACAGTATCACATGAGTGGCATCAATCCCCGACATATACACTGTCATGGACACCAGTCCAATGTACATACATGATGAGAAAGCACGGGTAGACCAATTGGGTGGCCAAATGGTGACAAAAAGAAGCAGTGGTTGTCTTGTTGTCTCCTACTCCTAACACCGTTGTGCCTCTTCGACAGCCTTTTGCTCTCTCAAAAGAACTTCCTCCACCTTGCGTTCATGATCCAAGTTCCATCAACACGTCTCTTCTTCTTGGAGAATCTTCTCCATTTTGGCATCGAACTATAGCAGCATCTCGACCATGGCGTACTCATGGGTGCATTGGAGGCAGTGCCAATCCAAAGCAAAGGCTTGCTCAGGAGTCGGGATTCTTAATGTTGGTTAGAGTTGGAGAAGAAGGTTGTGGTTGGGGTGGCAGTTGGGAAACAGCTATTCGTGATGTGGCGACAATGGCACTTGCCACCGCATCTTGGATGATCTTGTGTAGTGTTCCGGGCATCAAACTAATAGGAGTCTCGTCCAAAAGGTGGCACGAGACTCCTTATGGTCGAAGGTTCGTTGCATCTCTTGCTCTCTCCTCCAATTTGCTGTCCCATAGCCCTAGGGAGCGGTCAGGTCAAGATTTTATCCAAGCGCAAACAAGCCATTCACTAGCCGTGTGGGCTGCTCTTATAGGTTGCCTTGGAGCAGTAGTAAACCATCCACACAAAAGAAATCAGAAGTGTAGGGCTATTTCACAAGTGTTCCTTGGGGCTCTCTAAACCATCACATACAAAAGAAAAATTTTCTTGCTGAATGAGAGACCAGAACCATCATCCACACAAGAAATCACCAGGTGTAGGGCTTCTTTGCAAGGTTGGGTGTATGGATACCTGTCCATGTCAAATGTCTAGGTTTAGATGAGTCCCTGGTGTCTGTGAACCCAGCATATGGAAACTAGCAACACCAAGTTTGAGGACGTGGATGGCTGAGGGGCCATGGGCTGTTTACAGACCCCGATGCCAGCCTATTTGAGGGGCGAAGGACCCCCTAACAGGGTGCCCAAGCATTGGTGCCCAACCTATGCTAGTTGGGGCCGGAGAGTGAAAAGCAAGCAAAAAGGCATTTTTTGCCTTGTCTTCTTCAAGTCGGCCAGGGCCCAGGCCTACATGCTAGTGAGTCCATATCGCCATATAAAGGGTGCTTTAGAGTTACATCGATCATATCTTAATCTTGCAAACCGCCTGCTTGTATGCGTGCCTACATAAGTGTAAGGGACTCCTTGACACCATTACATAATTCAAGAGGGTCACATCCATGTGTAAGACTGGCACAACGACGTGCATGACTGATGCTGACACACTAGCTGACACGTCCCTGGACAAGGGCTCACAACCGACCACAGGATCTTTGCACTGTCCACGGCATCCAAGTGTGAGATGCATGTTACACATGTGGTGTCAAGCTGAACTTCATGCACAGCCATCATGTCATCCTCCCTAGAGTTGTCTAAGGGTCAACCTGTTTTAAGCTACCTTTACTTTGATGATTTTATTGCTATCCTCCCCGGACCTATAGAATTGCACATGAAGAATTGCACATAGTGCAACAGATACGCCAATAAAAAGTGTAATAATTTCAAGTTCCATATAAGATGGACCCCAAAAGGGGGTGCTTGTCTATGTTAAACAGCATATTATTGACTACAGCCAAATAGAATAATTTTCAATGCATTGGGTGCATTTGCATGCAGGTCAGTTGAAATGTTCTTTCAACCTCAGCAGCATACACACAGAAAGACAGTTTTGAAAGCCCACAGGAACATAACCTAGTGAGGTCAGTTGAAATGTTCTTTCAACTTCAGCAGCATACACACAGAGAGACAGTTTTGAAAGCCCACAGGAACATAGCCTAGTGAGGGTGCTTTTCCATTCGAAGGCATAGGGTGCATTTGCATGCAGCTTTATTGAAATGTTCATTTAACTTCAGCAGCATACACACAGAAAGACAGTTTTGAAAGCCCACAGGAAAAGCACCCTACTAGGCTATGTTCCTTTTTACATTCGAAGGTATGCACCCAAGTTAGAGCCCAAAGTAGTTAAATCCCATAAGCGTACAAAAGAGTTTTGAAATTCACACAGTTGTTATGAGAAAGTAACCCACCGTCATGTCCATCTGTGCTGATTGTTTTTGAAATTCTTGCATAACCTTTGCTTGTTTTGCTGGTTCCATTTGCTATATTTGACACAACACATCCACAATCAAACACTGATCAGGCCCCAAAAAAAAAAAAAAAATCGCCTATACACTTCGTAGGCATTAAATTGAGGGCCTTCACACTTCTCAGCAGAAAGAAGGAAACTTTTATGAGCACAACGCATAATTTATTTTTTTTCCGGGAACACAATGCAAAAACACCTTGTTCATAGCTGCCATAGCCTTGCTAGCCCCTTTCATAGCACCCGCAACTGCAGTATTTGCATACATCGCCTGCACGAGCAAAAAAACAAAAAAACAAAGAGTGTCATTTGCCAATGCCATTTGCCTTTTACAGCATATGGGCTGTGCACAGATTGCAGGCCAAACCCTTGTGGTTTAAGATCATTTTGAAGCTAAACCAAAATGCCTCACAATCATTACATGGTAGTTGCATTTGCTAGACCTGTGTGTGTGTGGCAACACCACGCATCTGCGCGCGGCTACCCTGTAATTTCGCTATCTGTTGTCTCAGCCTGATCAGCTGCCTTGCCAAAATTTTAGTTGCTGCCTGTGCACACAAATATAACAAACAAAATACTCTAAAAAATACTGTCTTAGTCACATCAACACACATGCATCAACCGTAAGACTGGCTTTGAAAGGTGGAATATGTAATTACTAAATTGTTAGGGTCCACAGAGGAGAATGTCACATGCATTGTTGCCCATAACGTTGGCTATGAATAAATTAGAAATGGACCAGAGGACTACTGCTCCACAACGGGAGACCAAAGCAAGGAGGAAAAATATTATAAGAGTGAGAATAGGACAGCATTCGGGTATGAAGTGAGAGAAGGCAGGCAAATATACCATCTTGAGCAAACCAGCCTCCAGGTCCTAATCTTAAGTGCATGGACCAGATAAGGATCAACAGATTCAGTAATTTCTAGCAAGGGCAGGCACCCCCAAACATAACACCTAATATGGGAGGGGCATTAAAATGATGGGCCTATGGGAGTTTTCAGGCATTCTACATCTTGCCATCTGCTACAAACAAAAAGTGTGATCTATTTCTCCCATCCCTATTCTCTCTTCTTGCACGACTTTCTCAAAAGCAAGACTAGTTTTCCCAAAGTACCTCGAAAAAGCAAAGGCTTTACTTGCATGCTTTCCCTGTAGTACCTCCCAATCAACCCAACTATGTGTTAACCCATTTGGCTAACATGACTTTTGTATCACGCAGATGTTTCATGTATATATATCAATGGGATACCATTCTTTCCCTCTCATAACTCCCAACCAACCCAAACCCATTTGGTTAACATGACTTTTGTATCATGCAAGATGCACCCATAAGCATCCCACGCAAATATATATGTATCAATGGGGTACCTTGCTTTCCCTGTAGTAACTCCCAACCCAATCATGTGTTAAGACATTTGGTTAACGTGACTTTTGTATCACACAGGATGCACCCGTAAGCCCTAATTATGTTCACAAATGCATTTCATGTATATGTATCGATGGGATGCCATGCTTATTACGCTTATGTAAGAAAAGCCAACAAAGTAATGTACATAGCCTAGAATAGCTATATACTGTGGATAACCTGCACATCTCGTGGGCGACAAATTGTAAAAACAAGGCCATGTATATAAGACGTTTTGAATAATTAAAAAGCATAGATTCCATTGTTCAAATTGAGTCTAGAATAGCTATATATTGTGGATAAGACAACCTGCACATCTTGTGGGTGGCCAATTGTAAAAACAAGGCCATGTATTTAAAACATTTTGAATAATTAAAAAGCATAGATTCCATTGTGCAAGTTGTGTCTACAACTCTTAATGCTTGCATGTGAGTGGGATTGCTTGCCTCTTGAGTGTAATTGCTCCTCTCCATCTTTTCCTCCTGCTCAACATCGTCTCCTTCTCCTTCTTTCTTGCTCAAAAGAGAGGCCAAATATGGTAATAGGGGTTGAGAGGAGCTATCCCAAGCTGTATTCCCCTCTATTGCACTTCACCAATCAGATCTAGACCTTGGTGGTGTGACAACATCGAGTACATCAGAAACTAGCTTCCACCAATGTGTAGCGTAGTGGTGGGTGAGAGGTTCTCAAAGGGTCTTGAGTTCAAATCTCACTAGCTACGGCCAGGAGCGGCATCACAAGTGGCCGAGGGAAGGACCGGCTCATGGGTGAAGGAATTGTACAACTTTGGCACCATTACCAAGGAGTGCTGGTAGGTTTAGGAGACTTGCACCTATTCTTGGATTTCCTAGAGTCTAACCTAGCCACCCGAAGATTGTGGAAGCCACAGGTTTTGTGTGTTATGTTTTGGTTGGATTTTTGAAGCATTGGAGCCAAGAATCAAGTGGAGAAGACTCAAGCAACATGCCAATGATCATTTTGAATGCATATTGCAAGTAGGTCCTCCTTAAGTTTTTCCTTGCTTTTATTGGATTCTTGTTGCTTTAGGAACATGAATCTTAGCATTAACTTTTGTATTTTAGCTTAATCCTTGCATTGTTAGGCTCAGTAGATAGCTAGGTAGTAGGGGAACATAAATCTTAGCATTAACCTTTGTATTTTAGCTTAATCCTTGCATTGTTAGGCTCAATAGATAGCTAGGGTAGTGTAGGTTAGGCTTATTGGGTTCAATCAATCCAAAGAACAAGAAATTAGAGCTAAATTAAGGGGTTATTACATCAAAATTAACAACACCCCTAAAAAGATTGCTCTTGGTCAACAATGATACATGAAAACTGGATTTTCTTTAAATGTAAATAGATCTATTAATGGAAGACATCACAAATTTTTCCATGGGTTTCAGATCTTGTTCAAAAACTAGTTTTATTGTGAAGTACATCACACGAAAGGAGAGCTCATATGCAATATTTAAGAAGTGCTGGCAGGAGCTTCTCAAGCCACCAAAAAACATGTTTTGGCCACTCCTCTCTTGGTACAGAAAATGTTCAACAAATCAATCTACTTAAAGTAGTTTTTGGCGAGATTTGCGTATGCAAAGGTTTTACTTGCAACATACAACCTTATAGCGATCATCTTCAATTATGACCCCAGCCTTCTAGCTAGAGTTATTACTAACACATCGTGTTTCCTTTTTAAAAAGAAACCGCATTGGCTTTAGCAAAAGTATAAAACCAAATGGTCTTGGTTTCAGAGGCCGATTCATGCAATTGTCCATCCAAACTGGAGAAATGAGGCACAATACATTGACACCACACTTCTCAACATATGAGCGAAGTATAGAGTGTGTGTTTACAAAGTGGAAGACATTCAAAACTCCATAGAGAATGAATTGGTGCAATTCAAAGCCTAGCATGCTTTCGCACAATTGAGTGTTCAAAATCCACAAGACCAATCAAAGGTAGTGTCATGGTAGGAGAAGTTTGGTGACTTGACTCCCTCACTTCAGAGGCTTTCTTTTTTAGTGCTATCCCAATACTGCATTTCCAGTGTCATGGTGGGAGACGTTTGGTCGGGCTCGACTCCCAAGGCTCCTTTTCTAGTGGTGCAGATAACGTGTGAAGTATAATGTTAGACATCCAAACTAAGAAGAGAAACAAGTTATGGTTAATCTATGTCACATATGGTTGGATTCTTCAGCTCATTAATCAAAAACCTATGATTGCTACAAAGCTTAATGTTCTTTTTAACTAACTATTGTAAGTTGATGAGTTTAAATAATCCTAGATTGTGAAAGCTTGTAATTTAATAAACCTACAGATTTACAAATCTATCAAAACTTTAATTTTTAAAGGTGTTTTGGGTGCCATTTCAATAGGAAAACCTTGAAACCATTTCATTTTTGTTGTTCCGTTTCACAAGTAGTGAGAAGACCAAAGGTAGCTTTTCATGCCTAGGGGAGAAGGTGGTGGGATGTACTTCCCCCACGACTCTCATGATTTTCGAAGTTGGTTTGGACATGGTGTTATATCCCGTGTTTGGATATAACTAGGCTAGTGTAGAGGATGGTCATTTGGTTTACTTAATGTGAACTGGTTATGGGCTGTATAGTTGGGTTTATGGCTCATTTGTGAGTTCATGTGTGGTATGCTACCTTGGGAGATCCGAGAGGGGCCTTCTAGTTTCTGGTTCACCCACTAGCTAGCCGCACAAATGACAGTCATGAGGAGGACGGAGGGTCTGAGGTATGGGACACACGCTTTATGGCTCATTTGTGAGTTCATGTGTGGTACCCTACCTTGGGAGAGGGGCCTTCCAAAGGACCCAGCTTCTGGGTAGCCCACTAGTTAGCCGCACCAGTGACACTTGTCGTGAGGACTAAGGGTGTGTGGTATGGGACACACACGCTTTAATTTAAGGGTGCAAGCTTTGCCATGGTTGCCTCAGTGGTCTATACCTCAGGGGTGGCTTACCATAAACTTGGTTTGGGGCCAACGGTTGGGTGGTGACTGTCAGCCGAAAGTTCTCATGGATGTGTCTGTGGATTGGATTTGCTTAGATGTGCTTCTCAAGCTATCAATTGTGAGTATCGTGTAGGCATATGCTCACTTATGGTAGTGCTATGTGTGAACAGGGCATAACCAAGGGCACTTTTTCCCATGTGGTTTTTCCCCTTGGATATCAAGTACTTCTATATTATATGGATGTGACACACATGTAAGGGTTGACTTGCATTTTGTGGCTACCACACTTTTGGCTCTCTCTCTCTCTCTCTCTCTCTCTCTCTCTCTCTCTCTCTCTCATTTCTGTGTGAGCTTCTCCATCCTGCACCTAACCCTAATGTGCAAGTTTGTGTGTGTGTGAGTGTGTGAGTCCAACACCAACAATTGGTATCAGAGCTCTGGAAGTTCAGTCTTGGCCCTGCAGCTGCGAAATTCCGTCGACGCAGTCTGTCCGTTCATCGCCTGCGAATTTCCGTCGACGGAGGCAGTCTGACCGTCGCTGTGGCTTTTCCATCGCCTGTCTGCGTCCGGCCGTCATTAGCCGACGGCACTAGTGGGGAGAGCACCGCCGCCGCCTCCCTTTTCCGACACTTCCAGCCGGCAGCACTAGTGAACAGACCTCCGCCGCCGCCCGTTCCGCTTAGCCTCTATAGCGGGCCGCCGCCGCCGCCCGTTCCACCTAGCCCCTACAGCGGGCCGGCGCTTCCTGCCTCCTCGTCCAGTGGCTGTGCCTGTGCAGCTGGCTGCGGCGACAGGCTACGCCTCCACGCCCAGTGGCAGTGCCCTCTGCACAGTCACCTTCGACCGTCAGCTGCGAGACAGGCTACGCCTCCACGCCCCCGTCTCCCACATCCAGGCATTCAACTTCCCGCCTAGCCTCGATTCCGCCACATGCAGTTCCCCGTCTGGCCTTGATTCCGCCAGCTTCACGCTCGTGCCTGCAACTCCTCCGCCTGCACATCCGTGGTGCCCTGCCACGTGCAGGTACTTTTATTTCAGAAAATAACAAAATAAACAAGAAAAAAAAACTTTGCAGGCATTCTGGTGCAGGTTCAACAATCTTTTGGGGTTTGCCAAGATTCCCCTTTGCCAGAAAAATTGCAAGTGGTACCATTCATGCTGTTTGAGTTGGAATTTGGGGGTTTTCCAAATTGAGGTCAAAATCAGCAAATTGAGCCTCTTTCAGTTGCAGAAATTTGGGGCTTTTGTGAAATTGGCCAATTAACTACACATTGAAGCGATTGGAGTGCATAAAAATTGGGGCTTTTCAGATTGGAGCATGTAATTGGACATTACAGCTGTGATTTATCACATATGTATACACATTGTGTGTAATTGGACAATTTGGTGCAAGTTTACACTTGCTTCAGTTTGCAGGCAAACATTTGCACAAGACATTTGGTTACCTGGCAGTGCACATTGGTGCTTGGTTCGCTTGCAGGTATATTTTGTTGACATGGCTCAAAATGCTACAGATGTATTTGGTGTACTCACCCAGGAGGACAAGTTGGATGGATCTAACTACTCCCTCTGAAGTTTCATGATCCGTAATTTGCTGGTAGCCAAATTGGGGCATCGTGTGTGGTGATGACACACGCCCACTTACCATTCAGCCAGCCACGCCTCAAAGAGGAGGTACTCAAAGAGCTCCTGAAGTAGAGCCTGCTCCCACACAAGAGTAGAAGAGATGGGACTCTAGGGATGCACGGGCCGTGTCATTGATAGCCCTTTCAATGAAAAGGACTATTATTCCGCACATTCGTTCTTGCAGGACATCGAAGCTTGCATGGGACACATTGGAAGCAATGTATCAAGTACGCAACGAGGCAAGAGTTGCCTACTTGAAGAGGCAATTGGATCTTCTTTCTATGGATGAGGGTGATTCCATGGCAGATCATCTCACCAAAGTGAAAGATTTGCAGGAACAATTGCTCAACATTGATGAGGTTATCCCAGATAGACAGCTGGTCACCAACACTCTTCATTCTTTACCACCTTCCTACTTGGGCTTTCACACCTCTCTCAACCTCTCTATGAGAGGAAGTGGTGATCCCGTCACTTTTGAAGAGGTCGTGGGTTTACTCTTGCAAGAAGAGCAAACAAGAGCAAACTTAGCGAGCAACCGTGGTGGAGAAAAGGCATTTACAGCCAAGGATAAGGGTAAAGCAAAGAGCTTTAAGCATGGGGGACAACAGTCTAGAAAGGCTGGTCATGGACAGCCTTCTTCTGGTGGTGAAAATTCTGACAAAGGGGATGCAAACAAGCCTGAAAAGAAAGGCAAATGTCACTACTTCCATAAGCCTGGACACTACATCAGTGAATGTAGAAAGCGCATTGCAAAAGAGAAAAGGAAAGAAGCAAGCAATGCAGTAGCAGACTCTTCTGATGACAAAGCACAGCAATCAACTGATGTAATTCAGGAAGAGTACACTTTTTTGGTCACATGCACTAGTGACACACCAAGTGCTTCAGACAATGATATGTCTTGCATTGCATCTGATAGACAAGATGTATCATGGTATTTTGATAGTGGTGCTTCGAGCCACATCACTTCATGCAAAGATGTATTTCAGCACTTGGTTTATGCTTCAAATGGCCGCACTATATCATGTGCAGATCATACCACATATCCAGTAAAGGGAATTGGCAATGTCATACTTATCGCAGCCAATAGTGCCAATATATGTATGAAAAATGTATTGTATGTTCCAGGCATAAAGAAAAATCTGCTCTCCGTCTCAGCCATAAATGACCAAGGTTTAAGGGTTGAATTTGAAGATGGGAAGTGTTTGGTAAAAGACCCATCAAAGGGCTATGAAATAGTCACTTCTGGAACACGATACAAAGGCTTGTATAAGCTGGACAGCTATGACAAGCGTACTTATAATGCAAATACAGTGGCTGCCCACACTCCTGCTTTGCATGATGCAAAGCTATGGCATGCTCGTTTTGGGCATGTAAATTTTCGGAGTTTGATACTTTTGCAGAAGCATCATGTGGTTGATAATATGCCGCCTCTTGAGTCTCCACCAAGACATGTATGTGAGGGGCGTATTTTGGGAAAGATGCAGCGAAAACCATTCCCCAAAGATGGAGCTGTTAGAGCTGAAAGTAAATTACAGCTCATACATAGTGATGTATGTGGTCCAATGCGGACACCATCCATAGGGAGGCATCTTTACTTCGTCACATTCATTGATGACTACTCCAGGTTTGCTTGGGTTTACCCTTTGAAAGCGAAAGCAGAGGTGTTTGCATGCTTTCGACACTTAGTAGCAATGGCTGAAAATATGTGTGGATGTAAAGTCCAAACACTCCGCTCAGATAGAGGTGGAGAATACTACATGTCAAAAGCATTCAAGGATTATATGCTTCAAAAGGGCATCAAACACCAATGTACTGTGCCTTATACACTGCAGCAGAATGGTGTAGCTGAAAGAAAAAATAGATCTCTCATGGAGATGGCAAGATGCATGGTGAAAGCACAAAAGTTGCCTCACAATTTTTGGATGGAAGCTATAACGTGTGCAACTCATGTGTTGAATAGGTGTCCAACAAAAGCTTTGAAAACCATAACACCATTTGAGGCTTGGTATAGCCGAAAGCCAACAATGGATTATATGCGTACATTTGGGTGTTTGGCATATGCACATGTGCCAGAACAACTCCGAACAGAGCTAGATGACAAAGCAATGAAATGCATTTTTGTGGGCTACAGCAATGAGAGCAAAGGATACCGTCTCTATAATCCAACAACATGAAGGATTTTTGTCAGTAAAGATGTGGTATTTGCTGAAAATTCAGAACAGCCCATGTACAGCTTGTATAAAAGTAATGATACAGGCATACAGGACATGTTTGATGGACTATTACCCATTGCAATTAGGGGGGATTCAGACCAGCCAGCCCCTACACAAGAAAATCCTCATGTAGAACATGTGGAACAGCCAGCCATTCAGCCCCCTTCTATGGAAGAAGTGGAAGATCTCGTCAGGGAAGAGCAAACAGCCATAGACACAGCCAAGTCAGTGCCGAGATGGTTGCTGAAAACTTTGCAAGAAAGCAAACTTGCAACTCCACTCACAGGTAGGACAAGGGCTAGTTCCAGCCATGCATTGACTATACATCGTGGGGAGTCTGCCATGGGTGGTCTCTTTGATTCAGAAGAGCCTTTTTCTTATGAAGAAGCACATGAGAATGAGCATTGGGTGCAAGCTATGCAAGCTGAAATCTCTTCTATCATGAAGAACAATACTTGGGATCTTGGGGAATTGCCTAAAGGCAAGCGTGTCATTGGAACAAAGTGGGTGTACAAAGTCAAAAGGAAGTCTAATGGTACTATTGACAGGTACAAAGCAAGACTTGTGGCTAAAGGCTACTCCCAGAAAAAGGGAATAGATTATGAGGAGACTTTTGCTCCTACTTCGGGAATGACCACAATAAGATCAGTGATTGCATTGGCTGCACATAAAGGATGGAAAGTGCATCAATTGGACATCAAAACTGCATTCTTAAATGGGGATTTACAGGAGGAAGTATATGTAGATCAGCCCATTGGTTTTGTTGTTCCTGGTGAGAAACATAAAGTTTGCAGGTTACACAAAGCATTGTATGGGTTAAAGCAAGCTCCAAGAGCTTGGTATGATCAAATACATGCTCATCTAACCAGCCAAGGTTATGTGAATAGTCCAGCTGAAAGCACATTGTATGTGGATTTCAAAGCTGATTTGAAAGCTGAATTTGATATGTCATGGCATTGTTATGCAGCAAACTAAGTACATAAAAAGTTTGCTAAAAAGGTTTCACATGGATGAATGTAAGCCCATTTCTACTCCAGTAGAACCAGGTGTACAGCTTACTATGCATGATATTGGAGAGCCTTTTGAGGCCGGCATTTACAGCCAGGCAGTGGGATGTCTCATTTACTTGTGTAACACAAGGCCAAACATATCTTTTGGGGTGTCTTTGTTGAGCAAATTCATGCACAGCCCATGCACAAAGCATTGGCAAGCAGTCAAACGCATTTTTCGTTATCTTCAGGGTACCCTGGATCTTGGTTTGTTCTATCCCAGGGGGGAGATGGCCATAAGTAGGGAACAGGGACATGGGAGAGAACGGCACTTCAAAAATACTTTTTATTAAGTTTTTCTACTCTACACTTATTCTACTTTGGAAGTACATCAAAATGAGCACAAATTTACACTAAAATGGTAAGCTTTTGAGTCATATTAACAAATATGGAAGTTGGAAGAGGCTTGAGGGAGAGAGACTAGAGTGCTTGAGCCTTGTGTGAGAGGCTTGAGAGTTGGAAGAGGCTTGAGGGAGAGAGATTACAGAGAGTAGAGACTAGAGTGCTCAGTGCTTGTGTGTGTGTGGCTTGCCACTTGAAGCTTGAACTTCCTTGAAGGCTTGAAGGTGTGTGGGCGTCCCAAAACGGCTAGAAAAACGGTCACAAAACTGACCATTGGAAAGCGCAACAGCTATCTGTCATCCCCCACACCGTCCCAGCTAGTAGCCGTCCCCGTCCCCCCGTCCCCTCCGTCCCCGGCCGTCCCCATTGTTGCCGCATCCCGGAACGGCATCCCCGCGTCCCAAGGTCCCATCCCCTGTGACTATGGATTGTGGGCTCGGAGAAGTGATGCGGGCAGCAGGTGATAGAAGGGAGGAGAGGCTAGGGAGCATAGGGGAAACACGGGAGGAGGGTTGGGGGGGGGGGGGGGGGGGGGTGTTTGGCTCTCGACTTAGCAAGAGTTTGCAACGCTCTCAATTTCATGCGAGCCAAGAGGTGCAAGTTATCCCACATGTTATGAAAAACAATATATACCCGGTAGTTTGGATTATTTGTTTTGTTTTTTCCGTTATTTGCAATGCTAGTTTTCTAAGTTCATTTATTTTCTCTCACAAATCAAAGTTCAGAAAACCTTTCAAAAATAAACAAGTTCATTTATTTTCGTTAGGCTCCTTGATATTGAAAAGCTCTCATGACAAGAGGAGTTAAAGAATAAGCTTTTATGAGACTAAAATGCTTGATTAATGATTAAAACAACCCGATGATTATCAGCTGCTGCTTGTAACTAGCCCTCTCTGCTAAGGCTAGATATTATAATATATAAATTCAAAATTTTACCAAAAGAAGCCCAATGATGAACAGCAACATTTGACGATCTGATCAAAACTCATGTCGGGGTGCATGATGGGGAGAGAAGCATTCAAATTGCAGCTAATATTGTGTGCAACATGATGAAACACAAATCGCCAAGAGGAAACTACAGCAAACCTCATTGCCTGTCTTGGCAGTTTTCTTGATCTCCGCAACAAGTTTCTTTTCCTGAAAACATTTTCCCCCACCTCATAACATCATAATGTAGCCACTTCTAGTAAGTAAATTCAGATTCAAAACCACACTACATAAAAGCTCCAGTAAAAGTATAGTCTTTTGCATACCTCTAGCTGCAAAGCTCCGATTTCTCGCTCAATTCCTGCATAAAATATAAAGAACAAGTTGATGTCTGCCCTCCCCCCGCCCAAACCCCTTCCGGACTCCAGCACCATAGAGCGACACCGCCATGAGATGAATTACTTTCATTGTTCATTGTGTACATGCAGAGTGTTCACGTACTACATGGGCTTTGTTTTTGGGATACTTAGCTTTTTTACTTTCATGCTTTGTTGGCATTCAATCTATTCATGTATCACATGTACGAACTTCTGGTCTCATAGACCTTTTGGGTCTTTAGTAAAACATTAACAAATCTCTCTCTCTCTCTTTTTTTTTTTTTCGTGAAATGGTGTTTTATATTATATGTAAAAATGTACATCAGCCACATGGCTCACACAGAACCTATGGCCCCAAACAAAACCCCCACAAAAGATCCTATTCCGTGTAGTCCAAATATGCCAAAGTCATGTCCATCTAAGGAAATGGAATATCACAAGGTGACTATCCGAAGTAATGACTTGAGGACAAATCCCAAATATCCACTGATGAGCCGAAACAGTAGACCTCTCTACTGCCTCCCAAACGCGAGAGACAAAAGACCAAATCTGACAAGCCACTGGACAACTCATGAACAGATGCATAACTGTTTCAGTGCATGTCGTGCAGAAGAAGCAAGAGGCCAATGTAATTTTACGACGGCTGAGCTGATCCCGTGTAGGTAACCCTCCCACCAACATCCTCCAAATGAAAACCTTACCTTGGTAAGGGAGTTTAGACTGCCAACCACGCATCAGAGTTTTCTGCCACCATGATTTAGACTTGTGCAATCCCCACACCTTATTGGCCTTGGCTGAAACCCAATCTTTCTCTAATACAAGCTTATGATAGACCAGGTTAGCTGAGAGTGATATCAAGTCACCAGATTTACATAGTGCCCAATCAAGCCAAGGCTGATCTGCAGATGGCCGAGGCAATGGAGTAAAAGGCTCAACTGCATGCATGATGTCAACCCATAGTGGCTGAAATGTCCGAGGAACCCTAAAGTGCTACCGAATACGACGAAACGAATATGGCCTGTCATGACCAGGTATCACAGCATCTCGGATTCTAACCAAGCCTAGCCTGACCATGCGGTTGAGTCGTATGCGTGAAGCATCTCTGTCTGGCCAAACAATGACACGCAACTCCACAAATGTTTCGAACTGCAAAGAGTTCAAAAGTAGTCTTTCATGACCAAGATCCCACCGAGCCAATAGTAGAACTTCATGCCAAGAAAGGAGAATATGCGATAAAATGTGTGATGAGCGAATACGGACAGGATGAGCCGCATTCACAATGTCCCACCATGAAGCCTGCACACGTGTCCGCCCATGTGACAATCCCTCCAACTCAATCAAGTCACGAGCCATGAATACCTAAGGCTGCTCCTGCAAACACATATCCTGAAAAAGCGCCCACCTACGCGCCACCATATGCAAGCGGACATCCAGTAAAGCAGCCCCACCCATTCTTTTGGGCGTCGTAATGTGATTCCAAGCTATCCATGTTTGACCCATAATATTTCCTTGCCTCTTCCACAGCATAAACCGAATGGGCGCAACCAAACGGATGAGAGATTTGTGCGTCCAAGGTAGCAAAGGCAAAAATAGGAAATCATGCTAAGCATAATAACCTGAGCTACCTTAACCCTCACATGCATAGGCCACCCTTGAGCTTTCCAATACACAAATTTATCGGAGATCCGAGCAGAAATCCAAGCAAGAAGCGCTTGGGGGTCCACATCCACACCCACCGGATATCCAAGATGACGAACAATGTCTCCTGTATGCACCACACGGCCTTGCCACCCTAATGCCTCAAGATCAAATTCCGTGCATACAATGAGGGCTGATTTTGTTGAATTTATTTTCAGCCCAGAAGCCAATGCAAAATTATTCCAAGCTTCCATTGCTCGATCTATATTGGCTTTTTCGGCCCTGAGAAACATAAAAGTGTCATCCGCAAGGGCTTGAGCAACCAATTGCTTGCCATGAGGGAGATGCAAACCAACCACTTCACCATGCGATGCCATAGCATCTAGGCGAGATAACATAGGATGAGTGGCAATGGCAAAGAGAAGAGGGCTAAGAGGACAGCCCTGCCGGAGAGAACGGGTGAGAGAAATACCATCCGAAAGTCCTCCATTGAGCATAATCCGCGTGATAGAGCCAGAGCCAAGTAAATGCACCAAATTAGCCATTTTGGGACCAAAGCCTATGGCTGTCATTAACTGAGAAAGGAAAGACCAGCTGACATGATCAAAAGCTTTTTCAAGATCCAGCTACACCATCACAATCTCTTGCTTCTTTGCCTTGGCATAATCCACTCCAATTTGAACATTAAGAATATTATGCAAAATATTCCTGCCATGCACAAATCCATATTGATATGGATGAACAAGAGTAGGAAGCACCTGCAAGCGATTGGCAAAAATCTTTGTAAAGATTTTATACATAATACCCATAAGTGAGATCGGGCGCCATTGAGCCAAAGAAGTAGGCGAAGGGACTTTGGGCAACAAACGAAGTATGCCCAACTTCCAATCGGCAGGCATATATCCCTCATCCAAAACCCTTTGACAAATAAGCGTCAAAGGCTCTGCAAGCTGATCAGCATATTTTCGGAAAAACTCATTTGTCAAACCATCCCAACCAGGGCTCTTTCCCATGGGAAGTTTGGAGAGAACAGCTTCCACTTCCCCTTGAGTAACAGGAGCATCAAGTTGAACCGCCACATCAGGGCTAACTTGATATCGTACTTCAGCAAACAATGACTCCCTTGCAGCCAGGACAGCCGGTGAGACATCCTCTGGAGGGGCAAGCAAATCTTCATAAAACCTGATGCAATGCTGAATAACCTCAGAAGGTTGAGTAACAAGGTTACCTTTGGCATCCATCAACCTAACAATATTCTCACGCATATGTTTTTGATGCAACTTATCATAGAAGCAATGAGATTGACAGTTAGCATCCCGCAAAGCATCAAGACGTGCAAGTAGTTTAAAGCGAACATATTGTGCTTCCTGCACCCTAGATAGCTCCTTTTTCAGCCATTCTATGGCATCCACAACTTCAGCATCCATAGAGTCAGTAAACATGAACGCCTACAAGCCCTTTAAAAGCGACTCAAGAAGAGCCACATGCTGTTTTTGTATAGAGGCATTAGCAAGACCATAATGCCACGCTAATTTCCGAGTGTTGGTAAGGAACACTGGCCAAGCATGATAATCAGCCATGGACACTCTTGTGGAGAAATGTCGTATCAACTGACGCATATAAACATCAAAAACTTCATGCTCCAAAAAAGTGTGATTTAAGCGCAAAGGCAAGCGTCCCAACAAGCCTTTATATGCATCCACAGGATGATAGACCATTTCAAACACAAGCGGCCAATGATCTGACAAAACCTGTTGTTGCTGATCAACCATCATAGTAAGAACCTCTGGCAAAAAGAGATCTTAATGTAAAATATACATCCTATCCAATCTAGCATAAGTGCCCCGAAACTGTTGTGAGGCATAAGTGTAACCCCTTTCATCTGAATGCAACCAAGACCACATGTCTTGTTTTAGTGACCTTGCTGCAAAAGCTTCCCACGCCTTTCTCTCCGGGCCATCCATTACAGAATGAGGCGACGTGGCTTGCTCCCTGGAGACACACATATTAAAGTCTCCCATCACAAAGCCAGGATGAGAGATTGAAAGAGCACACAAGTCATTCCACAGCAAACGGCGTGCACGAGCATTATTTGGAGCATACACCCCTAACAACCATAAAGGCGTATCATCCCAAACAATCTGTATCACTAGAAATCTTCCATGAACATCTTGAATCACAAGAGAAGGCTGAAACTGCGAACGGACAGCAAACATAACACCTGACTGCGAAGCAGGATGTCCGCTGTGGAAAACATGAAACCCCTTATATACATAGGCTTTGCCAGCCAACTTATGCTGCTTATGTTCAACTGCACACAAAACATCCCAACCATGACAAAAAGTTGTACACCAAAGCCTGAACTGCTTTTGGCGCGAAGAAATACCCTTTACATTCCATTGTACAATTTTCATAAGCCTTCCCAGAAAAGGAATCAACAAGGCCGTGTACTAGGCCCAAGACAATCTGCCAAATCACGAACCTTTTGAAGCATTGCATTTTTAGACAAGGTATTTGTGATCTCAGACTGCCCTTGGAGTTCCCGAGCACATGTCAAAGGGTAATGACCATCCCATGGCGAGATGACCTCACCCTTCGAACCAAACACAAGAGGCAATTGTTGTTGTGCTTCTTTTGTTAGGCAACTTCTAATAGGATAGCGTTCTACTCTATCCACCCCAAGAGGCCCTGTACCCTGAGAAAGTTGGCCTCCCGGCCTCTCAATCCTGGTCTGTTGCTGGGCACCTGAACCCAAAGGGCGACGAGCATATGTATGTAAGGGCCCCTAATGAGTACGCAAAGGCCCCCGCCAAACAGCATCTGAGAAATCCCCCCGTGGGGCAATAAATCGTGTCTTTTTACCACGTACTTCCACCCATGGCTGCTCAACCTCATTCTGAACATCCACATGTACATCCATGTGTTGGGCATCATGTGAAGGAGTATCATGCTCATCTTCCACGGGCAACTGCCCATCAACGATATCCTTGGTAGCAACAACTTGTTCTTTCTTAAGACATGCGGAGACAAAGTGGCCCATCTCACCACATTTGAAACAGTGGCCAGCAAATGTATCCCACCTCAATTCATACATTAAAGGTTGCAGCCCAGCCATATTGACACGCAAATGTGTCAGCCTAGGTCTCCCAGTATTCCACAACATGCATAGACGATTTCGGTTTCTAGATGTCATTCGAGGCACCACCAAGACATCACCGATACCTCGCATGAGACCTGGTAAAACACGCCAAAACATTGGTGGGAATTGTTTCACTTCAACCCAAACTGGGCAAGCCTGGCGCAACATATCTTGGTACTCTGCCATAGGCTTCCACGGAACCACATGAACCAACTGCCCATCCAAAAAAAGTGGCACCTGCTCCAAGACTGTCCTACGGGCTTCCAAAGTGCGAAAAAGTATTTCATAAAAGCCTCTCGGACCATCGTAAATCTCCTCAAGTGCCTCAGGCGACACCAAGCGGCCCAGCCATGCTCTAAGACGAGGCAACAATGGAATACGCCCAGTAAAGAAAAAGATAGCAGCACGATCATGAAAATCTGCTAGCTGTTGTAGCAACAAAGGAGTCTCCATGCATACATCAGCCACACCACTATTATCTACTGCAGCCATTTGCACGCTATTTGCCTTCACATATTCTTGCAGAAGCTCACCAGCGATCTGCAGTAAACGTGCAAACTCCGGAGAAGGTACCTGAGAACTTTCCTCTGCATTCTCTCCAACATTCACCGGAGTATAGCTTGCATCAACATCAAGCCTTTGACGTTTTTGTTGCTCCGAGGCATCTGAAGCATAACCCACATCCTTCTCGATCATCTCCTCAATAAGATCCATGTTAAGGCTATTGGCAGCCATGCCACCAACAGCAACAGCCGGGTCATCCAAATCCAAATTCAGCAAAGAAAACTCGTTCTCTCAAACCCAAATTCAGCACCTGCTGTAGTGCTGGCTGGAAACTCTTCTGTACCTGCAGTACCTGCTGAAACCCTACTGTACCTGCAGTACTGGCTGGAAACTCTTCTGTACCACCTGCTGAAACCCTACTGTACCTGCAAGTCACCTGCTAGAAACCCTACTGTACCTACAGTACCGGCAACTGGAAACTCTTCTGTACCTACAGTACTTGCGGAAACTATTGTACCTGGAAGAACCCCTACTCTACTGCAGCACCTGCTGGAAACCCTACTGGACCTGCAGTACTTGCTAGAAACCCTAGTGTGCCTGCTGTATTTACAGTAATACCTCTTGTTGCAAGCAGCTCCACTGATAACGAAAGGCGGTGTGTTGTCTTCTCTGCAAGGATGTCGATCACACTGCCACGTCCAGGTATCGCGCCAACACAGTCACCAGCGTAACAAGAGGCGTGTTTACAAATTCGACTTCTCTACCCATCTCTCTCTCTCTCTCTCTCTCTCTCTCTCTCTCTCTCTCTCTCACACACACACACACACACACAAGCCCTGAGGTAGAGCAGAAGCAGAAGCTCGACTATGAACAAGAACTGGCGACGACTAGCAAGTGGGAAGGACCAACAGGAGGGCGGAGGCAGCGGGGCAACGGCAGAACTCCCTAGTCTCTCTCTCTCTCTCTCTCTCTCTCTCTCTCTTTGTTTTTATGTTCTTAGTATTCCATGACGAGTTTCCATGGACAGTTTTGTATCACCCCAGTGAGATAGCTATATTTATGTTTTCTTTCTATTTTATTTTCCATTCCATGATGAGATATGCCATGGACATTATTGTATCACTTTGGTCTCATAGGCCCATTGGGTCTTTAGTAAACGCTTAATTATCTCTCTCTCTCTCTCTCTCTCTCTCTCTCTCTCTCTCTCTATATATATATATATATACCATAGTGGCACCCGGTTCACACACCGCCCAGGCAGTCCGGTTCGATGCGGACGGTATGGTTCGATACAGATGGTACCGTGGAGGTGCGGTCGTATCCAGTCGACCGTTTTTTTCCCAATTTTTTTACCGTTTTTCTTGGCCGTTTCTTGGGCATTTTTAGCGTTTGCTTGCATCCTATATAATAGCCCCTCCTCCCCAACGCCATCCTCACAATTGCTCATTGCTCAAGTTAATCCACTCAATCCTCTCCCTCGAGCTCTCCTTCAAGCCTCTCTCCCCTCTTGGCTCTCTCAAGCATCTCCCTCTTCCTCCAGCCTCCTCTCCCTCTTCCTCGACTTTCAATCCTCTCCCTCTTCCTCAACTTTCAAGCCTCCCCCTCAAGCCTCTCCCTCCCTCTTCCTCTTCCTTCTCCCAGGACCCCTCTCTCCTCTTTCACCATGAGAGAAAAGCATGAAGCCTTTACTTTGCATTCCATTACCAATGAGAAGAACGAGGGGAGGCAAGCCACTCTTGGAGGCACCATTGGAGCGAATGTGACCTTTGTGAGCTCTCTCTCTTGGGTCGGAGCAAAGCAACAAGAGGCAAATGTGGAGATTGCACGCATGGTCATTGAGTGCAATCTCGCATTTCGTGTCCTTAAAACTCCTCAATGGCAAAGGATGGTGAGGGCCATTGCCCAAGTAAGACCGTGCCATGGCCCTTGGCATGGTATCATCTACAACGACATGTGCACAATGCCATGAAGACACTTGATGAAGAAAAGGAGAGAATCAACAAGACCCTCAAGCCCATCCTCAACATTCTAGTGTCTTGCCCTCTTGGCACTTACTTCTTGCGGGCCGTGGATGCCGGAAAGGCAAGAAACCTTGGGCGATTTCATCTATCGCCACATTTGACAAGCCATAATCGAGGTGAGATACAATTTTGAGTTTGACGCCTTAGCCTTTGCCTTTTACTCAAGTTTCAACTTTCAAGTCTCATTTATTTTCCATATTCTCATTCAAATTTCATGTATCCATCATCCTCGTAGGTTGGCCCCGAAAATGTGGTTCAAGTGGTTACGAACAATGTGTCCAATTGCCGCAAGATGGATCGCTTGCTTGAGGCAGAGTTCAAGTCCATAGTGTGGACTCCTTGTGCCTCTCACTGCCTTGACTTGCTTTTATGGAGGACATAGGCAAGTTAGAGTGGGTGAAGTTAGAGTGGGTGAAGACTGTGGTGACACAAGCCAATCATATGGTCACTTTTTTAAGTCAGAAGGTCAAGGCCCTCGCTATCTTCCACCATCACAGCGACTACGAGATGAAGTGCTCCTCAATGTGCTTTGCCTACATGTGGCTTCCTGATGTGATGCCTAAGCTTCAGGTAACAGTGGTTTCGACGAAGTGGCAACAATGGATACAAAGTGAGATACCTTCGCGTGTCGATGAGATAAGAGCCATTCAATGGCTATGCTTGAGAGAGGGGTTATGGTGCCAGGTCCACACCATAGTCATTGCGAATACTCCCTTGTATAGGGTTTTACACATAACAGACATCGAGGGGGCTACTACTACAGGGCTCCTCGCTCACTTAATGAGAGAGCCCATTGCCGAGATTCATTGCACCACAATCCTAGATGAGCTTGATCCAGAGTATATGCTAAAAAGGTAAATAAGAATAATTGAATAAAACAAAATAGAATGATGAATCTAAATACTTATTCTTTCTTTATTTCTCATATAATATATTCTTTCTTTATTGATCCACTGCCATCTCTTCTTTACGAGTGCCAAGATAGAAGAGACCTTTCCATGGCCTTGCTGCTTTGTTGCATCCTGCCTACAAAGCACTCTCACTTTCCACAGATCAATGGAGGGGGCTAACTATCGGGCTCCTTGCTCACTTAATGAGAGAGCCCATTGCCGAGATTCATCGCACCACAGTCCTAGATGAGCTTGATCCAGAGTTTATGCTAAAAAGGTAAATAAGAATAATTGAATAAAATAAAATAGAATGATGAATCTAAATACTTATTCTTTCTTTATTTCTCATATAATATATTCTTTCTTTATTGATCCACTGCCATCTCTTCTTTATGAGTGCCAAGATAGAAGAGACCTTTCCATGGCCTTGCTGCTTTGTTGCATCCTGCCTACAAAGCACTCTCACTTTTCACAGATCAAGGGTTGCTATCAGGCATAGTTGTTTCTCGTACCGGTTCGTACCGCACAGTTCGCACAGTATGGTATCGTACGATATTGTACATTACGATAATACCGTTGGGAGCCAACGTAGTTACCATTTTTTTCAAAGTTTTCTCCGCTCTTTTGTGACTGTTTTGCTCCCTGTTTTGTGATCCTTTTCTTTGCCTTGTCTTGGACCAAGTCTTTGGCTATGCCATATGGCCTCTCTTGAGCACCTCCTATAAAATGCCCTCCCCACCAAGCTTCCCTCACATTCAACGTTGAGCCTTGAACTTTGAAGCTTGAGCCTTGAGCTTTCATTCTTAAAGCTGTGGCCTCTCTCTCTCTCTCTCTCTCTCTCTCTCTCTCTCTCAAGTCTCAACTATCAAGTCCCCCCTCTCTCTCTCTCTCAACTCTCAAGCCACTCTCTCCCCCCTCTCTCAAGGCTCTCTCTCTCAAGAGTCAAGCTTCTCTCTCTCTCTCTCTCTCTCTCTCTCTCTCTCTCTCTCTCTCTCTCAAGCCTATCCATCTCTTCTAACTTATAACTTCTCCTTGTCTCTCTATTACAATGACAAGGTAGAAGAATGCTATCCATGTAGAGAGCCTATGGAAAGTCCAAGTCATATAGGTGGACTTGTAAGTATTGTGGCAAGTGGAGTTACTAGGCTTCTCCAACACAGCTCGAAGAGGTCCCCGGGGCAAGTTGCGCCATGCAAGGAAGTCCCCCTAGCTATATCCGATGAGATCTTAAACAATATCAAGGGTGGATTGGGTGCTCACCGTGATAGTGGTAGAAGCTCAAGGGCAGATGATGAGGTCATCTCCGCGCCTTGTGATACATCCTCCCCGGCTAGTGCCGCTTTCGCCTCCTCAAAGAGGCAAAGTTTGAGTCTCCCATGAGGCAAGGCACTCTTGCCCAAGCCACCGGGGGTGTCTCTTCTTCTCTATCACATCTCCAAGAACGACAACAGTTAGCGGATATAGAGATTGCACGCACCATTATTAAGTGCAATCTCTCATTCCATGTGCTCAAGGTGGATCAATGGAAGTCAATGGTGAAAGCCAAGATGGACTAGCATCTCCTATCTCATGGCATGTGCACAAAGGGGCTTGTGGATGAGAAGGAGAGAATCGATAGATCTCTCAATCCGGTGCGGGTTGCATGGTCCAAGAATGGGTGTAGGAGAGGACAGATGGAGTGACCGGAAGAAGAGAGGCATTATCAACATACTTGTCTCTTGCCCTCTTGGCACATACCTTGCTCTTGAAACATACCTTGTGCAGGGTGTGGATTTCGGAAAGGCAGGGAGAAAAACATCGGGCACATTCATATAGTAATGGCCAAAGCTACCTCTATGGTCACCTTCTTCACCACAAAGGTGAAGGTGCTTGCCATGTTCCGGGAACATAGCAAGCTCGAATTGAAGAAGCCTTCATTCACACACTTCGCCTACATGTGGCTCCTCTTGGAGCGCCTCTACGATGTGAAACCCCCCTTCGCCAAACAGTGGCCTCCACATTGTGGAATGAGTGGGATGAGCGAGAATCGACGGAGGCCAAAGCCATGCAACGGCTTTGCCTAAAGGAGGAGTTTTGGCAATTGGTCCGCACTATTGTCATTGTGGCCACGCCCTTCTATAGGGTATTGCGGATTACCGGCATGGAGGGGACCCACCATGGGCCTTCTCGTTCACTTCATAAGAGATGCCATAGCAGAGTTGCGCACTTCTCCTTCCATCGACGAGGAGAAGCGCAATGGTATGTTGGCCATTGTGGAGAAGAGATGGAAGTGGATGCAAAGACCTATCCATGGTCTTGCCACATTATTGCATCCGTCTTACAAATCACCCTTCCGTCTTACAAATCACCCGCCCTCTTCACCTATGAAGGTGCTTACCATGTTCCGCAAACATAGCAAGCTGGAATTGAAAAGGGCGCTTGAGAGCGGGCATGAGCCACGGCCGTTTCGGGAGAGGGGGGGGGGGGCGGCTCGGAGGTGGAGAGGTAGAAGGGAGTTGGGCGCTTGAGGTTGCTTGAGTGCGTGGTTGCTTGGAAGTTGGCTTGTCCCCCATATAGATGCAATATGTGGTTGGTGGTCAAGCACACCCCAAAGCACCGAGTGGCCCGGATAGAAATCCCAAACGGGAGGGCCACCACAAGGCATGTGATGGCCCGGTCCCCACGAGAGGAGCTCAAATCACCTTGCCGACGTGCCAAACGGCACCCGAGAACGATGGGACCAGTCTCGACGTTCCCCGCGGCTCGCGTAGAGCCAACGGCAACGGGGAACCCACGTTTTGCCTGCCATTGAGGAACCTTCAGCACATATTGAAGGAGAGATTGCAGTCTATCACCGTGCGTGCAATCTCCTCATTCGCGGCTTTCATCTTCGTCTTCACATAGGTGAGGTTGTTAATGTTTGCACCGATGGCAGTTTGCCTCATTACCGGAGAGCTCTCCTCCCTTAGCCTCTTTGATTAAAAGTTGGAACTGCCTGAGGCGGAGCCGGAGCCGAATGGGACGGGCGATGGAGTCACGGATGCAGAGGTACCAGACATGGAAGTTCCCCCAGGTCCACCTTTGCCAAGCTTGGTTGCGGATGAGCGAGTACTTCTTCGCTATACCATCCGCAATTTCATGGGAAATCTCCTTGCACGGCGCCACTTCCCCACCAAGCTTGGACACATGTGCAAGGAGTCTTGTGACGCTACTTGTGTAACCCTTCCCGCAAAAGTTACACGTCTATTTCCATGACCCCGAATTACCGGTAGGCATAGTTTTTCCATATGGCAACCATACAGCAAACGCATACGAGTATGGAAGTACGAAAAAGTACGGTTCACACTCCCGAGAAATTCCATACGTTGGATACCATACGGCACCCTAAATTTAAGGAAAAACATGCTACATATGACACAAAAAACCGAAGAAACTTGAAACTACAAAGATTTTGGGATTAGAAAAAACATAAATGATGTAGAGCCAGAATCCAAACTCCGGACTTTATATTACTGTAACTTGTTTACATCATACATGTATGATCAATGATGTATGATGATCATGTATCATGTAACATGTTACATAAGTAGGGAACTGGGAGTGTGGAGTGGGCAAATGCCAAAACCTGTTACTTGTAGGCATAGTTTTTTCATACGGCAACCATACGACATACGTGTATGAGTCTGGAACTATGAAATAAGTATGGTTCAAACCTTGGACAAATTCCATACGTGGGATTTCATACTTGATTCTTAAATTAAAGGGTAGACATGCCATTTTCAAAGAAGTGAACCATGAGAAACTTAAAGTATGTGAAAGCCATGATAGATGGTCTATCATGGTTTTCACAAATTGACCATGTTACATCCATCATGACTTTCACACATTGACAACTAATCTCTATGTCTAGAGAAGATGCAAAACATTTTCTTTTTTGGCTGGAGTATGAAAAGTTTTTCCATACGTGACTATACGCGACCATACACATACAGGTATGGAAGTATGGAATATTTTCCATACAAGTATGAAAAAAACTATGCCGGTAGGTTTCTCACCGGGGTGGTGGCATATAAGGCAAATGCCTCATGCTTGTCCTTTCCTCCGGACCTCAGTGCCAAAGTCTAAAGAGAGAGAGAGAGAGAGAAAGAGAGAGAGAGAGAGAGATAGAGCCTTGGCCCTTGAAAGTTGAGGCTTGAGCCGAGAGAGAGAGAGAGAGAGCTTGAGGCTTGAGCCTTTAAGGTTTAACCCTCGAAAGAGAGAGCTTGAGCCTTGAGAGAGAGAGAGAGCTTGAGAGCTTGAGCTTGAATGATGAGAGAGGGAGAGACCTTTAGAGCTCTTATACAAGGCCAAGGCTCCAGCATGGAGGTAAAAGCCTAAAGGGATCCAAGGCCATGGCACATGTGACATGCCCAACTTCCAAGGGCCAAACAGCTACAATAAACGGGCGAAAGACACACAAAAAAACGGGCGCAAAAAAACTATCAAAAACGAACAAAAACCGCGTTTTTCCCAGTCCTGTTTCGCATCAGTCTGGTACGGTACACGACAGTACCGTTTCGCTTCATTTCGCTGGACCGAAACGTCCGCCTGCCTATAACACGTTTCGGATACGTTTCGCTCCGGTAGTTTCGCACCGTCCCGTACTTTACATACATGTGCTGCGGTACGCGTCCCGCAAACAACTATGGCCTTTGTCTAGTCTCTCCTTAGTCATTGGCCCTCTTTTTATACTCGCGCCTAGCGTGCATCACACCTCTATGCTTATGTACTTTTGTTTGTCACTTGAAACTTATTTTTAATGATATTTTAGTTTTAGACAACTTCTATAGAGTCTACCCTTCCAAATTGAAAACGTCTATGTTTGTAGGTGTTCTTTAATTTTTTTTAAACTGTATTTTATTGTACAGTATCCCAAAATTTCATATCATACCAAAAATTCACGTACGGTATTATATTTTCATATCGTGACAACTATGCTTTCAACTAGGGATGCTTATGCTATCTTACCGAAAGCATTACCTAATGATGAGAATGGACAATTTCAATTCTTACAAGAGCTCATCAACTATAACGATCAGAGGAGCCCCGCATTCACTAATGTAGTATGTTAGAGGAGAGATTCTATGGTGAAGCCTCTCTTTTGGTGGAAGTCATTGCCCACCAACAACCTCGCCAAAAAGAGTGGCTTTGAGGATTCTAGCACAAGGTTACTAACTTGTTAAGAGATTCTAACTCTTTAGACTCACCAAAAAGAGTACCTTTGAGAATTCTAGCACAGGTAACCACTAACCACTAAGCTACTAGCTTGTTAAGAGATTCTAACTCTTAAGACTTAAGCTAAAAATTATAATTATGAGTCATTTGCTTACCAATAGCCTCACCAAGAAGAGTAGCTTTGAGTATTCTAGCATAGGTAACCACTAACCACTAAGCTACTAACTTGTTAAGAGATTCTAACTCTTAAAATTATAATTATGTGTAGATACTAGAATCCTAAGCATTGTTTATTTTTATTGTGGATTAGGATTGCTCTTCGGGTGCATGTGAGAGGAACTGGAGTTCCTACTCACTTATACACATGAAGTTACGCAATCAGTTGAGCAAGAGACAGCGATAACCACTAACCACTAAGCTACTAGCTTGTTAAGAGATTCTAACTCTTAAGACTTAAGCTAAAAATTATAATTATGAGTCATTTGCTTACCATTAGCCTCACCAAGAAGAGTAGCTTTGAGGATTCTAGCACAGATAACCACTAAGCTACTAGCTTGTTAAGAGATTCTAACTCTGACTTAAGCTAAAAATTATAATTATGAGTCATTTGCTTACCAATAGCCTCACCAAGACCACTAAGCTACTAACTTGTTAAGAGATTCTAACTCTTAAAATTATAATTATGTGTAGATACTAGAATCCTAAGCATTGTTTATTTTTATTGTGGATTAGGATTGCTCTTCGGGTGCATGTGAGAGGAACTGGAGTTCCTACTCACTTATACACATGAAGTTACGCAATCGGTTAAGCACGAGACAATTAGAGCGGCTGGTGCGTGCAATGCATGACATGACTTGCGCATGGTGCATGCAATGCATGACATGGCTCAAGCTAGACAGGTATATTGTTACGTTAGACCTACATAACTTTCAATATTTTATCATTTAAAACCCCGAGGGCCCCTAATCAATTACAAACTTGTAGATAAATGTCGACGAATTCAAGTTGACAGTAGACACTCTTAAAAGTGTCCACAAGGAGCGTAATGCAAAGAAGGAGACCATATATGCGGAGCACTACAAAGAGCTAGAGGAGATTACTCTCTCGTACTCATCGTGGCCGCCGAGCTAGAGCTGGAGTACAAGTTCGACCCATTCTTACTTTCGGCTCTCGAGGCTCTAATCGCCCAGTTGCTACCTATGTCAGACGTGGCTCCACGAGTCTTCTTCGCAATGGTTAGAGTTGAGGATGCTTCCACTGCGGAGTCTTCTTTGATGGGCAAGTACAAAAATGTGAGTACAAAAATCCTAGCTACTAGGTACTGCATGTGAGAAGGGCATGCCACCGCATGGCTAGATAGATAGTAGATAATAGAGTCTAGACTATAGAGACTAAAAGCCTATGTCACCATTTATGTCAGAGTTGTCGCTAAGCTCTTCAATATTCTCACTACAGGAGGACACCTCAGAGCTCCCACTAAAATTTCCATTGCTAAGAACATTACCCTCATCATTATATTCCGGATCCCTGGTATCATCATGAACTGCCTGCCGAAGAAGACTCTGCAATGGAAGCATCCTTAACTCTATCCGCTGCGGGAGTAGAGCTCTGACTTGTGGAGCCACGTCTGACATAGGTAGCAACTAGGCGATCAGAGTCTCGAGAGCCAAAAGTAAGAATATTCTCACTAGAGGAGGACACCTCAGAGCTCCCACCAGAATCCCCATCGCTAAGAACATTGCCCTCATCATCATACTCGGGCTCCCTGATATCATCATGACCTGTCGAAGAAGACTCCACAATGGAAGCATCCTCAACTCAAACCACTGCCCGGGTAGAGCTCCGACTCGTGGAGCCACGTCTGACATAGGTAGCAACTGGGCGATCAGAGTCTCAAGGACCAAAAGTAAGAATGGGCCGACCCTGTACTCCACCTCTAGCTCACCAGCCACGACGAGTACGAGAGACTCGTCTATCAATCTCCTCTAGCTCTTTGTAGTGCTCCGCATATATCACCTCCTCCTCTCCATTACGCTCCTTGTGGACAATTTTAAGAGTATCCACCGTCAACTTGAATTCGTCGACGTTTATCTACAAGTTTATAACTGAATAGGGGCCCCGTGCTTATTAGTAAATCCACAAGTTACAACATATCTCAGTTGTAAATAATAAAATATTGAAAGTTATGTAGGTCTAACGTAACAATATACATATCAGGCTTGAGCTATGTCGTGCATTACACGCACCATGCATAAGTTATTGCGGCAATAGACCAACTACTCTAATTGTCTCGTACTCAACCAATTGCATAACTTCGTGTGTATAAGTGAGTAGGAACTCCAGTTCCTCTCACATGCACCCGAAGAGCAATCCTAATCCACAATACAAATAAACAATGTATAGGATTCTAGTATACACATAATTATAATTTTTAGCTTAAGTCTTAAGAGTTAGAATCTCTTAACAAGTTAGTAACTTAGTGTTTAGTGGTTACCTGTGCTAGAATCCTCAAAGCTACTCTTTGTAGGTGAGACTGTTGGTAAGAAAATAACTCCCACCAAAAGAGTGGCTTCACCATGGAATTCCTCCTCCAACATACCGCATTAGCGAATGCGGGGCTCCTCTGATCGTTATAGTTGATAAGCTCCTATAACAATTGAAATTGTCCATTCTCATCATCAGGTAATGCTTTCGATAAGAAAGCATCCCTAGCTAAAAGCAACTCCTGATCTCTGAAAAGTGAAAGTGCTTTGTAGACAGGATGCAACAAGGTAGCAAGGCCATGGATAGGCCTCTTCATCCACTTCCATCTCTTCTAAACGAGTGTCAAGATAGCATCGCGTCGAGGAGTAGCCTCAAGGGGATCACTTAATTTTGAAATAAAGAAAGAATAGATTATATGAGAAAAAAGAAAGAATAACAATTTAGATTTATCATTATTCTTATTTACCTTCTTAGCATATACTTGGGATCAAGCTCATCTAGGACTGTGGTGCAATGAATCTCAACAATGGCCTCTCTCATTAAGTGAGCGAGCTCCCTCCATGCGTAAAACCCTATACAAGGAAGTAATCGCAATGACACTGGTGTGGACATGGCCCCATAACTCCTCTCTCAAGCATAGCCATTGAATGGCTATTGCTTCATCGACACGCGAAGGTATCTCACTTTGTATCCATTCCTGCCACTCCTTCGAAAGCTTAGGCATCTCATCATAAAGGCGCTCTAGAAGAAGCCACATGTAGGCAAAGCGCATCGAAGAGGACTTCTACATCTCATCATAAAGGCGCTCTAGAAGAAGCCACATGTAGGCAAAGCGCGTCAAAGTCGCTGTGATGACGGGAGATAGCGAGGGCCTTAACCTTATGATTGAAAAAAGTGAGTATATGATTGGCTTGTGTCACCACAATCTTCACCCACTCTAACTTGCCTATGTACTTCATAAGTAAGTCAAGGCAATGAGAGGCACAAGGAGTCCACATTATGGACTTTAACTCCGCAAGCGGCCCATCTTGCGGCAATTAGACGCATTGTCAATAACCACATTTTCGGGGCCAACCTACAAGAATGATGGATGCATGAAATTTGAATGAGAATATGGAAAATAAATGAGACTTGAAAGTTGAAACTTGAGGAAAAGGCAAAGGCTTGGGCGTTAAACTGAAAATTGTATCTCACCTCGATTATGGCTTCTCGAATGGAATGTGGCGATAGATGAAATCGCCACATTCCATTCGACAACTTGAAATTTGAATGAGAATATGGAAAATAAATGAGACTTGAAAGTTGAAACTTGAGGAAAAGGCAAAGGCTTGGGCGTTAAACTGAAAATTGTATCTCACCTCGATTATGGCTTGTCGAATGGAATGTGGCGATAGATGAAATCGCCCGAGATTTTCTTCCTTGCCTTTCCGGCATCCACGGCCCGCAAGAAGTAAGTGCCAAGAACGCAAGACACTAGAATGTTGAGGATGCCCCTCTTCTTTCTATCGGTCCATCTGTCAAAGAGAATGGAACACCCATACTTCACCCATCCCGCTCGGACAGGCTCAAGTGTCTTCTTGATTCTCTCCTTTCTTTCATCAAGTGCCTTTGTGCGCATATTATTGTAGGTGATACCATGCCAAGGGCCATGGTATGGTCCTACTTCGGCAATGGCCCTCAACATCCTTTGCCATTGAGGAGTTTTAAGTACACAAAATGTGAGATTGCACTCAATGACCGCGCATGACCACGCGTGCAATCTCCACATTTGCCTCTTGTTGCTTTGCTCGGACCCAAGAGAGAGAGGTCACAAAGGTCACATTCACTCCAATGGTGCCTCAAAGAGTGGCTTGCCTCTTGTGTAGAACCTCAAACTCACTTGGTCTCTTTGATGAGAGGTTGGAGTTGATCAAGGAGGAGAGGGATGCAGAGAAGGATGAGGAGAATGTATCCTTTGCCGGCGAATGACTTCGTCCTGAGCGGTGGCAATGGCAAGGAAGACTCTTCCACTATCACTTGCTTTGCCAAGTAAAGAGTACTTCTTCACAATGCCATCGGCAATGCCTTGAGGGATCTTCTTGCAAGGTGCAATTTGCCCCCCATCTTGGAGAGATGTGCAAGAAGCCTAGTGGCACTACTAGTGTAGACCTACCTTGCCACAATACTTGCAAGTCCACTTCCATGCCTCTGACTTCCCATCGTTCTTCTCATGGCATGCAAAGTAAAGGCTTCATGCTTTTCTATCATGGTGAAAGAGGAGAGAGGAGCCCCGGGAGAAGGAAAGGGAAAGGGAGGGAGAGGCTTGAGAAAGAGAGAGAGGCTTCAAAGTTGAGGAAGAGGGAGAGGAGGCTTGAGGAAGAGGGAGGTGCTTGAGAGAGCCTAGAGGAGAGAGAGGCTTCAAGGAGAGCTTGAGGGAGAGAATTGAGTCGATTGACTCTTGAGCAATGAGCACTTGTGAGGATGGGGTTAGGGGAGGGGCTATTCTATAGGATGCAAGCAAAGGCTAAAGATTAAAACAGTCAAAAATGCGCAAGAAACTGCCAGAAAAAACAAAGAAAAAAAAACAGTCAAAAAAAACGGTCGGTTGGATACAACCGCACCTCCACCATACCGTCCATATTGAACCGGACTACCTGGGTTGTGCGCGAACCAGGTGCCACGATGGTAATATTCGTCATGAATGATTGCTGAATTCTGATCATTGAAGTTACCGATTCTTCCACCGAGCTTCCGCATGTTACATTGGTATCAAAGTCTTCTTCAAGTGTGAAGATACAACCAAAAAACCTTAAAAAAAGAAAGAAAGAAAAAAAACGCGCTTGTGTGGTTGATTTCTAGACTCCGGCGGACCGTCCCTTTCGGTGTGACTCCAGTCCCTAGAAGGACAGTTGATTTTCACTCTCCGAAAGTTTCCCACATGCATAGTGGATGGTCAGATTGCGCTCCAAAAAGGAAGTGCATTTTCCTGCAGAGAGAACGACGAACTTGGGAACAAAGTGCACTAGGCAGTCCTTCGAGGGCGGCAAACATGAGTGTGCAGGATACGTTCTAGCAGATGATGCGAGCACTCGCAGAACAGAGCACCAAATTGGAAGAGCAAAAGGCGCAGATCTCTGCCCTGGAAAAACTCACCCGTTTTCCAACCTCTTTTTTCCGTCTTCTCCTCCCTCTCCTTCCATTTCCCAGATCCCAACAACAGATCTCTACCCAATGACCTTTTAAAGATTTATGACCATAGCTGCATGACCAAGACATCTTGAGCAGAATATTTTGCATATTCCATTGCGATGAGAGTATTGGAGATATTATCATGTATATGCCTTCTTGGAACAATACCATATTGCCTGGGATGAAGTCCATCATGAAGGATATCCTTTATCCGATGTACCAACATTTTAGCAATAAGTTTATATATAATAGGCATCAAAGTGATAGGCCTCCAGTCATCCATTGTCTCACACAGAGGTTTTTTGGGCACAAGCTTAACCAGACCATGCTTCCAAGCGGAGGGAAGATGTTGATGCTGCTAGGCTACATTAATGAGCTTCAAGATTGGACCCTTCAATTCAGCCCAGAAGGCTACAAAAAATTCAACCGTCAAACCATCCCAGCCTGGGGATTTATGTTTACCCAAATGCTTGAGGGCTTCATCCAATTCAGTATCTAAAAAGGACATTTCCAGCATTGAAGCTTTTTGCAAAGAAACAATAGGAGAAACAAGCTCAATAAATCTGCTCCGAGCTAATGCAACCTGAGGTGTAGAAGAAGATGGTAGAGAAAAAAGAAGCTGAAAATGATCCAGACATTGTTTTTCTAGCTGCGATAAAGTCTGGGTCCAAAGACCATCGGGTTTCTTGACTCTCATGATAGATTGACTTTGTCTGTACGCATGTAAATTTCGAAAGAAAGATTTCGAGGAACAACCCTTATCTAGCATAGGTTTAACTCTAGCCCTTGTCTGCCATTTGGAAAGCTTGCGTTTATCATTAGCATCAATTATGGAAGAAGCACAAGACAATGAATTCTGTTCAGAAGCAGAAAGAGACCTTTGATGGCTAATCTGTACCAAGGACTGCTTGTATGATTTTGCCCATTGGATATGCTGTCCGGTTTCTGCCATGTACCATCTTCCATATTCCTTAATGACATTTTGAATACGATGTACAAAAGAGTTTCAAGCAAAATCCAGATCCTCCTGAGCATGGGATAACAATGGCTTGCAAGCCAATCTGATCATTTGCTGGAATTTTTCATGAGAAAGATATAATTGATTGACCTGCAAATGTCTGACTAAAGAGAGCTGCATATCATCTAGAGGCATACCAAATGAAAGGTTGAGCCAAAGTGGAGTGTGATCAGATAGTTGTTGAGAATAATCAGTCCACATTTGACATGTATAATCAGTCCACACACACACACACACACACACACCCACCCATCCTCACACTCAAGTTCTCCCTCAACTTTCAAGGCTCAAGCCTCACTCACTCTCTCTCTCTCTCTCTCTCTCTCTCAAGCTATCAAGTGACAAGGAGGCATCCATCATCCATGGCATCCTCCTCGTCGCAGTGGCTCTTCAAGTTCCAACTACCCGTAGAAGGACGACGGGATGGACATGGTGGGATGAGGTCAATCACACCCCATCCTCTCATGGAGGTGGTGCACAGCCATGGACATGCAAGCTTTGCCCGTATAGGCGAGTGGGTGGTACTGACAAAGTAATTTTTAAGTGCCGTTCCTACCCCCGTCCCCGTTCCCTACATATGGCCGTCCCTCGTCCCGTCCCCGTCCCCCGTCCCTTGTGACTAGGACCCCCTCTTTTAGCACAGAGGAAATCCTACCCTTTCTCATCGAGGGCCCAATGCCTCCCTCCCATTGGAGATCTTTCTAGAGCTTCTTCGACCTTGTTGAGACCCAGATCCTCTCCACCCCCCATCACTGCGTTTGCCCCATCCTTACCAGGGTCTTTTGGACTCCTTATGGGAGTCCTAGTGGACTAGGCCTCCTTCCGATGCTTTCTAGTGCAGGAGGGACACCTCTTAGAGGATCACACGTCCCTCCAGCATTGTGTTTGTCCTATCCACACTTCTCAAAGGATTATGTGTCTTTTCGGATTTTCATCGTCATGTAGCACTAGTGCTCCCCCACTCAGCTCATACTGGAGCAGTAGTCTTCTCCTTCTCCGTGAGTGTGGCTCTAGGGATGGTATGGGATGATGAGTCCTTTGAGCCCACATTCGAGCTTATGTGGAGCGCCTCTACCCTCGCACCACACGGACTGCCATTATTCCCCATCGAAACCTACCCTGAAGATTAGCTGACTGTGCTGCCAGGGAGAGATTCTATGTGTTGCGATACCTAGCATTTCAGCCATGAGGATTGTCTCATGGAATGTTCGCGGGTTAGGAGGCGCCCTATGCATAAGGCGCAAGACCATAGTCACTAGGGAGCCCTACCGATCCCTTGTGGGGATGATCCAGAGCACCAACTGACTGTCGATCGTCCCTCTCATTTTAAGAAGAGTCTTCCGGGCTCCTAGGAGCCACACCTACTGGTTTGCTGTTGTTGGGTCTCTTGGCTTCATAGGTGGAGGACATAGGCATGATTAATCGTCCTTGGATGTGAACAGCTGCTGATTCTTTAGGTTGGGAAGGCCTAGCTCGGCCTCCTCAACATTTACGCTCCAAACATAGCCACGGATTGCATCGCCTTTTGGAATCAGCTCCGCCAAGGTCTTCCTCTAGTAGACGCTTGGTTCATGGGAGGCAACTTCAGCATGCTCGAGGACTCAGGGGTCCGCTAGGGGGGCAGCGTAGTTCCCACCATCTTGGGTCCCAAGTGCTATGCTTGCTCTCTATTGAACCAGACTCTTGAGGCACTCTCCCTTTGGAAGATTGAAGTGCCTTGGGGACTCTGTATGTCTCTTTTCATGCAACATTGGACCTCATGGAGGTGAGGTTATGTATTGGGGGATCCCCAAAGCCCGCGGCGGACGGTCCCATTTGCCTCATCCCAAAGGAGGGAGGCGATCGACTAGAGATCCTCACCAAGGCGGCTTTGCCTTCAACCACACCTCTCTGACTTGATTCACATGACACAGATAGGCTTTATGCAGGATGTGGGTGAAGGACCTTGTAGTGCTACTTCTCTACTTGAGATGGCATATGACCGGGTGCTTCTTGGAGGTGACCATGCTTTGTATTGGCTTCGCACCAGCTTCGGTTCGTGGTGAGGTTTTCATTAAGGGAGGGCAAGGTGACTACTTCACCATCTAGTGCTTGGTGCGACAAGGCTAGCACCCTTTCTCTTCGTCTTTGTAGCAAAGGCAATGCATTTTTACCCCCAGGCATAGGATACAGGACCCTACCTAGCCTTCACCTCCTCATTCGCACTCTTGAGGAGCTTCTTGATTTTGAATTCGCTGATACTCGATACCTAGGGCCCTTGCCTATCCATTCACACTCTAAAGGGGAGCTTCTGGACTGTGAGTTTGCTGATTAGAAGGGAAGCTTCGTCGTTTCACGGCAATGATTGAGGATTTTTGGCTTGCCTCAAGTACTCTGATTAACTGGCACAAGTCACACATTTATGGGTCAACATAGAGTGCCCACCTCGGCTCGGAGACCAGTAGAGAGTTTTCAATGGATCCCTCTAGGCACTCTAGTACGTTACCTTGGATGTTAGGTAGGGCTTGACATCTTGGAGGAGCAGGAGATCGTCCCTCCTCAGTATTTAGAGGAAACTTCTATATTGGAGCACTGCCCGCCTCTGCTTGCCTCTCCCTCATTGTGGTTGGTCTGTAGTGGCCAACATGGTACTCCTCGCCACTATGTGGTATATCACCTCCTGCTGGGACTTTCCCTGCTCTTGCATTAGCCAGGTATAGTGGTTGATCTCGAATTTTTTGTGGTCAAGTGGAGATGCGAAGGTTTGTCCAACCACAAGAGCAGAGCCCTTCTAGGCAAGCTCTTCATCTTGTGGCAAAGTAAGACTTCCTCTCGAGCCGCATCACATCTCAGATCTTGTCTCGGGGGGGGACCCTGGACTCTTGATGTGTGATGGTTCTTCTCCGTGGCCCCCCTTGAGAGAGTTGAACAAGAGTTTAGCACTGTCTTCGTCCACAAATTCACTGCAAACCTCTTTCGCACTTGGTTTGAGTTTTTTTCATGGGCGTTAAAAAATTACGGTGTGAAAAACTATTAACTTTTGAGTTTTGATTTGGATATTTATAATGATGCACAATTATGTCCTTTGATGTTCTCTGATGATTTTGATCTCAAATCTTTCATTAATCACAAGATATTGAGTTTTTCATCCCAGACGAAAGGAGTACTCAAAAAAGGTGATGGAATAAGATCTTGAGTTTCTCACGGATGTTAAAAACGTACATTCTTACGAGCGTGAAAGTCTTAGTCATTCTCAAGTTAAGGATAAGATTCTTTTAGCTAAGGACTCCTAATTTTGGCATGACGTAATTGTAGGGAGAATTTCATGGGCTTGAAAAACCGTTTGTCGTGAAACACCAATAATTGGTGATTTGATGATTTAATAATGTTAATGTATGATTGGGTCATGATCTCACTATTCTTGGTGTAGACTTTGCTCTAGCCTAGCCTAGATCATGTGGGAACTTAGTTTGGAGGCGCTTCGGACGTCTTCACAAGCAGATCCATCAAGAGGACCTCCAGGGTTTGTGCGGCGCCTCCGTCATGCACCTCGACATCGAGTTAGCCATGGCTCCTCCCTCTAGGGTTTGTGCGGCACCTCCGTCATGCGCCTTGACATCGACTCAACCATCACTCCACTAGCTCCTCCCTTCGGCCGACCCCCCTTGGATGATGCCTAGATGGCTTCTTTCTTTAGGATAGGGGTCCCTCTCTTGATACTCAATCACCATGGAGGTCAGTCCCCTGGGCAACCTCATGTGAACACGACAATTCTTCAATGGTACTGCCCCCACTCCTCTCCAGAGGGTCGGCATTGTGGGTCGACGACGATGGAAGTGGCACATTGATCCTCCCCCTTTTGAGGCCATGGGCGCCCCATCTTGGTGTTTATGGCTTTGGGAGAATAGGCCCCTCCTAACACATATTCAGTGGGATGCCGACGAGTGGAGTTGACATGACCCCACTGCTTCCCAACACCTTTTTTGAGTACTGGTTTTGCCTGGGATGACGAAGATCCCTTGGGCCACCCTCCTCTCACTCGCTGGTCCACTCTTCCTCGAGGATTTCTAGCAGTGCGTCAACTTTTGTTTCCTATTTCTTGTGGTTGTTGGCTCATCGACGGGTCACCCTTCCTCCCCTCACTGGTAGGTTGAGGGGATCCCAGTCTACCTTCCTCCGGGATTTATTAGTAGCGCTTTGACCGCAACTTCCATTCTTGCAAGGGTTAGGGGAGCCTTGGGATTAGAGGAAGCAGGCTGATACAGGCGGTTCCAAGCCCACGAACCATGCCAATCACCACTGATATATCACCAACGCCTGCTTGCTGAGGCGCCTTCGGCATGGGATGCAAACCTACGGGTGGGGTGGTGAGCTAGCCTGCACCTCTCTTAGGAGGTTTGTACTAATCACTCGTGTTTTGCATTTAGGAGATCCGTGGGGCAACCTAAACACAGAAGATCACACGATGCATAGGTGAAGGTCTCAGTAAGCTTTTCCTATTTGCTTTTGATGGTTCCTGTTCCTTCCAGAGACCTAATGGCTCTTTTCCCTCTGTTAGAGGGTTCCATACGTACCCATGAGGATCAGACCTAGGTGGAGGAAGTTTAGTTTGCGTAAGTATCGAGAAGCAGATTTTTGATAGCTTCTTGAGTGGTACTTAGCTGAACAACATAGACCAAGGTTCTCCTTGATTACTCAAATTCATGGTAGACCGACCTGAAGAACTCGATCTTGTAGATAGATCTGAAGGACTAGATCCGGACCATGCAGGGGTGATCTAAGACAGGAACCTAAGAGTAGTTGATCTCTTGGGAGGTTAAGATGGAGACCTTGGAGACATGTACCTTGGTGTCCCATTTGGTACACGATATTTGATAGATTATTTTTTTTGCATATTTGAGTGGGTTCAATTGTAGAAGGGTGATTTCCTTCTGGGAAACAACCTAGACTTGTAGAGAAGAATTGGTAACTTCAATGCTCAGAATTCAGCAATCATTCATGATGAATATAAGGCACAACATAGAAGATTTTCAGAAAATAGAGAGAGAGAGAGAGAGAGGGAGAAGAACACAATATTGGGTCCCGAGTACCCTGTGTAGGGCCCCCACCACGAATGGTGTATTTGCTTTATTAGAATGATTTAAATCTGAAAATAAAGACTGGTTCTTGACCTGCACTTCTTCACCGTGGTTGAGCACCCCTTTCCCTTCGCTGTCCTCGCACTTAGAACGCAGCAACCTTTGTGGATAATGAGATAGTATGACTGAATTCAGGTATGGGTATTTATACCCCCTAATGTTGCTGGTTAGCCTGCTGCTAGGAGCCTCATGACTTGGACAAAAAGCAATAAATGCTAATAATGCAACGTTTTCGCACAGGCTGGCCTTTTGCGCATTCTTCTGGCTGTTGGGCAGCCTTGCGCAAACTGTATGGGTAGCCCCCATACACGGCCGCCTGGATGGGCAAGGCCCTAGGGCCTGTCGGCTTGGGCCTGGCCAAGCCCTCTTGGGCTGGCCGACAGCCTGCCCAGCTCCTCCAATGGTTGGTTGGCAAGGCGTGGTGGCCTAAGGTTCCTGAGTGAAGTGCTAGGACACCTAAGGAGGATCCTAGAGGTGATGCATGGGCTCGCGGTTGCTAGGACACCCATGCGTACGTCAAGGAAGATTTCGGATGGACTAAAAGGAAAGATTTTTGGGAACCAAATTTTGATACTGGATCTCGTTGGGTGGCCAGCTGGTCTTCAACGGAGAGTCCAGAGAATATTATTGTAATAGAATGGACTCGGAATTTTGTAAAATGATGATCAGAAATATTATGATTTTCCCACTTACCTTGCTGATCGTGGACTTAACACTTCAACATATCAAATGCCAACTGGTTGTAGATTTCTGTCTGGTCATCAATCTGTGGGTGAAATGCACTGGAAAAATTCAGTTTAGTACCAAAATTATCAAACAATGCCCTCCAAAAATGATTGGTGTGGCTTCTTGGTCTGACACTATGGTCCTAGGGATCCTGGTTGTAGATTTCTAACTGGTCATTAGTTTGTGGGTGAAATGCACTGGAAAAATTCAGTTTGGTACCAAAATTATCAAACAATGCCTTCCAAAAATGATTGGTGAACTTGGCTTCTTGGTCTGACACTATGGTCCTAGGGATCCCGCCAAGTGGGTACCAATGCCGAATGAACAAATGGTGGTCACATTGGCCCTGCATGGAATAAGCATAACAAACTTGCTAAATCTATCAACAACAGTTAAGCACTGCGTATTACGCTTACCAGGGATGCAGATTTGTTACAAAGTCCATTGATAGATCCTGTAAAGGTCCTTCGAGAATTGGTCAAGGCTGTAGCAACCCTATCTTCTTCCCATAAGGAGCTTTTACTTTCTGATTCTTGGCCAATAATATTGCCTTTCTAAGTTCTCTAGACTCGAATTCATGCCCTGGTGACCACCAGTGATGGCGTCATGGGCGTCATGGAGAAGAGCTGCCTTGAACGACCTCATGACACAAAGTCGGCCTTTGTAGAAAATCCAACCATCTCGTATCAAAAAGTGGCATGGCCTTGTGGCATCCAATGTTCGCTCCCATTGTGTACCAAATTCCTCGGAATCCGCGTACGTGTGCTTCATGTCATCTAGTCCAATACCAACAAGGTCAAGTCTAGTGGTCAATGTCACTATTCCTTTCCTGCTCAAAGCATCGGCCATTGGGTTGGCCTTTTCTTGAAGGTACTTGTAACATGCAAAAGCTTCGAGGGAGATCGGTAACTTCAATGCTCAGAAAATCATCACACTTTTCGCGACAGAATTAACACACAAAACTGAATGAAGAGAGCCTCCGACTGGCCTAAACATACGCACCTCCCACCACTGGATTTGCGTGTCAAGGCCATACAAAAACTGACCTTTCTTGTCCGAATCAGATAAGCCTAATTGCAAACATAAAGTCGAAATTCTATTGGCAAACTGAAGGACTGGTTGCGTGTTTTGACGCGCTCCCCTGAACTCGTCTTCGAGTCGATCAAGGTAGTGGGGCGGTAGAAACCACTGCTTAAGGTCGCGGACAAACTCGTCCCACACATAAGCTGCCATAGCTAATCTGGTGTGGGCATGAGCCCACTGAGTCCACCAAGGGATGGCCTCACCTTCCAAGTACCAACTAGCTAAGATCACCCTGTCAGTATCTGTCTTTCTAATTGCGGCAAAGTAAGCTTCAAACTGATGCAACCATGAATAGAGAGTTGTGGGGTCGAGTTTACCATTATACTTACTGAAATTCATTTTCTCGGGAAATGGTTTGAGGGTGCCGTTGGTGTCAATCTGGCGTCCAAAGCTTTGAGGTAACGCTCATGTTCCACGCGTCGCATGGCTTCATCTTCACGATGTCGGATCTCCAATGCACACATCTGCAACTCAAGCAAAGAGCTCGGCTGTGGTCGTGACCCCGCGAGAGGGTCCCTATGTCGAGGATCTGGAATCTGGGATACGGAAGGAGAGGGAGGAGGAGATGGAAAACGCGACGCTGGAGAACGAGTACACTCTTCCAGAGCCAAAATCTGCGCCTTCTGCTCTTTCAACTTGGTTGTCTGGTCTGCGATTGCTCGCATCATCTGCTCGAACATCTCTGCAACACTCCAGCCTGGTGCCCTAGCTGGGCTGCCCGGTGCACTCTAGTCCCAAGGTTCTTGGTCTCTCTTGTCGTCGAAGCTCGCCACAGTAGGAAAACGCACTTCCTTTCCAGAGCGCAATCTGACCATCCACTATGTGTGTGGGAGACTTCAGGAGGCTGAAAACCAACCGTCCTTCGGGGGACAGGAGTCACTCCGAAAGGGTAGTCCACCGGCGTCTGAAAACCAACCACACGAACGAGAAAAAATTTTGGTTTCTTTGCTGAATCTTTGCACTTGAAGTAGGCTTTGATACCACTATAACATGTGGAAGCTTCGGGGGAGATCGGTAACTTCAATGCTCAGAAAATCATCACACTTTTCGCGACAGAATTAACACACAAAACTGAATGAAGATGTGCAGAAAATAGAGAGAGAGAGGGAGAGAGGAGAGGACACAGTATTGGGTCCCAAATACCCTCTGTAGGGCCCCCATCACGAATGGTGTATTTGCTTTATTAGAATGATGTAAATCTGAAAAGAAAATACAGGAAAACTTGACCTTTCTTGGCTGAGATAACTCTGCCCTTGACCTGCAGTCCTTCACCCCTTTGTGTTAGCACTCCTTGGCTGTCCTAGCCCTTGATTGCCTCCTTAGCACTTGGTGAATTATGAGATGACACAATGGATTGATCATTGTGGGCTTTGGTATTTATACTACTCCATAAAGGCAGTCGGCCAGCTCTAAACCAGGTGGTGCATCATGAGATGAGATGAAGTACATCTCTCTGCGGGAATATGCAGCCATGGCGTGAATACTCCTCTTGCAGGTGTCACTCCAGAGACTCCGTTCCTCTCCCATTGCCGCTTTGTGTTGTCGGCCGCTTGCTCTACAATGCGCTTCTCCTTCTCGAGCAATGTAGTGCGCAAGCTCTCGGATGAGGGGGGCGTATAGGTTGAGCCATACTCCCCAATCTTCTTAACCATGACCTTGAAGTATTCCGACCTATTCAAGAAAGTAATTTACTAATGAGAAGGGGACTAGGATGATGAAAACATGAATGATGAATTGGCAATGATCGATTGCACTTACCTAGCCGCTTGAGAGGCAATGTGGTCGTGGAAGAAGAAGCGGGCCACCGCCATATCCACCTCCTCCTTCAACTTGGGGTTCCAATTCTCCCCAAGTGTAGATTGTCGTCATGGGCTACGTAATGGTTGAGAGGCCGTGGAGATGATGGAGGGTGCCGGCGTCGTGGATGGAGTAACATTCCGACTTGATGGTGAAGGTGGTGGTGTGCATGATCCCGATCCACCACATGACTCCATTGTAGAGGCTTGAGTTCCTCTCCCCATCGTCACGGGATCCACGGCCACTCGTGGTGTCCTTCTTGTCGCTTCGACCGCCTCGTAGACGCTAAGCTTGTCAAGAAGTTCCCGTCTCTTCTCGAGCGTGACATTCGTGCAAAACCTCACCTCATGCCCACTCTCATGCAAGAGGTGGGCTCGCACTTTGTCGGCGCCACCCGTTCGCCGGTACGTTCAAAGCTTACATACCCATGGCTGAGAACCGCCTCCATGAGCGGATGGGGTGTAGTTAACCTCCTCCCACCATGTCCATCCCGTTGTCCTTCTACGCGGGAAGCCCCGGCACGTGAGGAGGATGCCATGGTTGAAGATGGCTTGACTCTTTGAGCCTTGTCCCTTGAGGAATGAGAGAGAGAGAGAGAGAGAGAGAGAGAGAGGCCTAGAGCCTAGAAGCTTGAAAGTTGGAAGACTCAAGACTCAAGAGGCTTGAGAGAGAGAGAGAGAGAGAGAGAGAGAGAGAGAGAGAGAGAGTCTAGATAGTAGGGCGGCGGCCCGCGGGCCTTGTGTGAGAGGCTTGGAACTTGGAAGTTGGAAAAGCTAGTAGAAGAAGCTTGAAAGCTTGAGAGTTGTGTGTGCTTGTAGCCTTGTAGAGGCTTGTTCTTATATAGATAGGCAAGAGAGAGAGGCAAGCCTCAAGGGCAAGAGAGAGAGAGAGAGGGCCAAGCCTCAAAGGCTCAAGGGCCAAGGCCCAAGTAAGTGGACTGCAACGGCTATAAACGGCGAGCGCAACGGATATAAACGGCGGGCGCAACGGCTGCAAACGGCTCTCTGCCGTCCCCTCACAGAACCGTCCCCCACCGGCGTCCCCCGTTTCTGAGCCGTCCCCGTCGTCGTCCCCTGTGAGAAACACCACTTCGGCAACATCTGTCTGTCCCCTGCCGTTCCCGTCACCTGTCCATCCCGTTCCTGAGCCGTCCCCGTCGCCGTCCCCTGTGACTATGGACAAGGCGCTTTTGACAAACCACCTTGAGGTTCTTGAATGCCTTCAACGCTTGTGGAGTCATTTGGATCCGATACCTTCTAGTCGACACCCTTTAGCAGATCGGTGAGATCCGCCGAGAGATCAGAGAACTTGTCTATGTGGGTGGAGTATGCCTGGCATATACCCACAAAGGATCTAATGCCATATGCGGTTTGTGGTATTTCCCAATTGACAATATCGGCCACCTTGGCCGGATCAAGTTGGATGCCCTCAGCACTGATTATATATCCAAGGTAGTGAACCTCGAACAAATATAATTCCGACTTCTTCTCATTGACATAGAGCTCGTTGCTTTTCAGCAACTTCATGACTGAAAATACCAGTATGTCAAGCCAAAAATATGAACACACACTGTCCAATTAAGTCCTTGAAACACCCATCATCATGCTGTTGAATTTTGTTGGGGCATTTGTCAAGCCAAAAGGCATGACAACATGTTCATAGTGAGCCCATTCCGTAGGAAGGCTGTCTTGGGGATGTCCCCCTCAACAATCATAGCTTTTCATACTCAACAATCCTCACCTGGTGGTACCCACTCTTCGAGAACACCTTGGCCCCATTCACCCTCTTGAGAATATAATCTATTTGAGGCATCGGGAACTTACTCTTGATAGTCAGCATATTGAGTGCACGATCGAGAAGAACCATCTTTCTTCCTGACAAACAGGATTGGTGCTGCAAATGGTGACACACTGGGGCGTATGAAGCTAGATTGTAATAGTTCTTGGAGTTGCTGGTATAACTCTCCTATTCCATTGCCTTGGACAGGTGGTATGGAAACCTGCTAAGGAGATCCGAGTTTGGGAGGAGGTCTATCTTGTGGTCCTCTGGTCTAGACAGGGGGAGTTGGGGAGGGAGCATAGTTGTCAGGTACGAAACCTTGGCCCCATTCACCCTCTTGAGAATATAATCTATCTGAGGCATTAGGAACATTATTAAGTGCACGATCGAGAAGAATCATCTTTCTTCCTGACAAACAACATCGGTGCTGCAAATGGCGACACACTGGGGCATATGAAGCCAGATTGCAACAGTTCTTGGAGTTGGTGGTCCAACTCTCCTATTCCATCGACTTGGACAGGTGGTATGGAAACCTGCTAGGTGGAACCGAGCTCGGGAGGAGGTCTATCTTGTGGTTCTTTGGTCTAGACAGGAAGAGTTGGGGATGGAGCATAGTTGTTAGGTACGAAACGAAGGTATGAGACTTTTAAATTTTGAAAAATAAGTTCGATTGAGGTACGATCCACTTTAAAAAATACTTGAAAAAAAGATATTTGTACACATTTAGAGATGCAAAGTCTAGAGAAGTTGTAATTTGTCATATGACATAAATTAGTACAAATTTTCAAGAGTCATGAACAATGAACACTGAACATGCCATAAATAAGAGTCGTGGCCCACGGCCTACAATAGGAAATACAAAAAAGTGTGTTTTGACCACTGACTAGTCACAACACTAAGTACAAAAATGTCTAAAGTCTAGACTCTAGAGACTAGAGTCTAGAGTCTAGAGTCTAGACTCTAGTCCTTCTCCTCAGAGAAATCACTAGGGGAAGAAATGCCCTCCTTAGAGGTGCTTCCATCATCAGAGGCCAACCCAAAACTACCCTCGCTAAGGACATTGCCCTCGTCATCGTACTCGGGCTCTCTTCTTCAACAAGAGGTGCTAAAGTGCTCCTCGAAGTCGAGTCCACGCCCCACTGAGGTCGAAGTAGGGCGTCGAATATGGACTCCTCCTCTGGATCTCGCTCCTTGTGGAGTGTCCACTGTCAACTTGAACTCGTCGACATTCACTTGAAAGCAAAGTTCAAACATTTATAAATTATTAGACTTTAGTCATGCATTTATAAATCATTATTAATGAGTTGAACTTTGAACTCTGGAGATCTCTACCTGCTTCTCCATGTCATGCATCTTCTCCACCATGCGCATGACAGCACGGCAATATACAAGCCGCTCTAACTGCATGGTGCTGAGACGGTTTCGTATCGTTGTGTGTATGAGTGAGTAGGAACTCGAGTTCCTCTCACATGCCCCGAAGAGCAATCCTATGAAAAATAAGAGAGTTAGAAATTAGAATGTAAGAACTAGTTAGTAGTTATGACTCTAGAGACTAGAGTATACACTATATATTCAGTAGTCACCTGTGACAAGACTCTCAAAGCCACTTTTTGTACATGAGCCATTTGATAACTAAATGACTCCCGCCAAAAAAGTGGCCACACCATTGACTCCCTACTCGAAGAAAGTGGGTTCGTGAAAGTGGCTCCCCTCTGATCATTATATCGAATGAGCTCTTGGAGGAAGTCTCTTTGCTCGTGACGGGAAGTATCCTTGGCAAGTAGGCATCCCGATCGTTGTAAGCGGGATGCAACAAGGCCACAAGACCATGGATAGGTCTATGCATCCATCGCCACCTCCTCTCCACAAGCGCCACGATCAAATCGCGTCGTGGAGTGGGTGGAGGCTCGGTGGGATCCCTAGAATGCAAAAATTTCACTTTAAGGTTAAGTCTCTAAGGAATGAGAAACAGAAGTGAAAACGAGATTTGACAACATGGGACATGGGTTTACCTAATCCCCTCCATAGGAGTGTCAGGGTCCTCCTCATCAAGCACGGTGGTTGCACGAATCCCCGCAAGAGCCTCTCTCATGAAGTGGGTGAGTAGCCCCAATGTGAAGCCCTCCATGTCGGCCATGCGCAAAACCCTATGCTTGTACTGATTGCCAAAGTCTAAAGAGAGAGAGAGAGAGAGCTTGAGAGAGGGAAAGAGAGCTTGAGAGAGAGAGAGAGATAGAGCTCAAAGAGCTTGAGCCTTGGCCCTTGAAAGTTGAGGCTTGACAGTTAGAGGGGCTTCAGATTTCTGGTTCACGGCCTTTCATTGCACAGGCTTATGCAGATGATTCATTCTTCATGCCAAAGAACAGTCCTCTGGAGCTTCGCCTATTGATGGATACTCTTTCAGATTTCGGGTTGGCAGCTGGTCTAAAAATTAATTTTCAGAAATCAAAACTCTTACCTCTCAAGCATTGTGACTGGCATGCTATCCTGTGGCCCGGCCAGATTATTTACCCAGAAAACATAGTAAGACATTTGGGTTATCCCATTGGCTGGAAAATCAGAAATAAGCAACAAATATCTTGGGTACTAAACAAAATTCAGGACAAATTAGAATATTGGAAGATCTCCACTTGGCCATTGCACGTAAGGCTTCGAATTGTTCAGTCCATTGTTCTAGCTTATGTCCAGTTCTACCTTCCTCTATTACATTGGTCATCTCGAGATCTTTCTTCTTTTATGTCTCAAGCCATGGAGATTTTTGGGAAAACTAAGCTTCATAAAAAAGCTTTAAGGTTGCTCAAAATGGACCTGCTTTGCTCACCAAGAATGCATGGTGGTCCCTATAAGAAGACACACAAACACACTCCCTCTCACACTTCAAGCTTTAGCTTCACACACACACACACACTCTCTCCCCCTCAAGCGGCAAGCCCCAAGGGCCAAGGTCTCAAGTTTCAAGCTCACACAAGCAAGCTGTAGCCTCTCAAGACACACTCTCCCTCACACACACTCTCTCTCAAGCTTCACACACACACTTTTTTTTTTTTGTGAAACGAAGAAACTATATTATAAAACATCCATTTTACATCAGGGCAGTGCTCAAGAAAAGAGCCTATGCCCTATCCATCAGAAACAGTAAAAGAAAAGCTGAACACAAGAAACATCCAAATCTTCCTCATGTAAGGCATCATATAAGGACTGCCGCAATGAGGCTCGGAAGAACTCATAAGAGTGCTGAAGGGGTGAATTCAGATATGCATGATTTCGCTGTAGCCAGAGGGTCCATAAGGCCCAGTATCTGATCCAATGGAAGAAAAGAGAATACTGTGACAAAGAAGCTGATAACATGCCAAACATCCAGAAAAACCTGTAGAAACTGTGTGCAGGAAATCTGAGAGATAAAAAATAGGAGATCTTGTCCAGAAGGTCTCTGGAATATGAACAAGACCACAATAAATGCGGAATACTCTCAGTAGTATGATGACATCTTGGACAAAGAGGAGAGGCAATCCTTCTTTGAGCCAATTTCACTCCCACTGGAAAAATACCAACAATGCATCTCCAAAGAAAGAGTCTCTGCTTCAATGGCATTTTCAACTTCCATATCAATGTCAGTTTTCCTTTCCACCAAGCTAAAGACTTATTCAGATGCCAAAGAGAATTAGCATGATGAGCAATCCATGGAGGAGGTAATATCAATCGATAAGCCTGTATGGAAGTCAATAGATGCAAAGGCTGAGCGGATAATCTTGAACTTGAAGACTGAAGATGCCAATCTTGAAGCCTGTCTCTTACATCCAATGTTGGAATCGGAATGAAAGGGTGTAAGAGATCTGCAATAGCTTTCCATATAGATCTATGATGCATCCCAAGATTGTATTGTTGGCATGCTGCCGGAAAAGAGAGAATTTGCCCTTGAGTATCTACCACGTCGTCAATGAACCGGATGCCCAACTTCATAAGATTGTAAGCTCTAATTGGTTGTTGTACAACAAGGGGAGAGCAAAAAACAGCACTCCAATGTAGGCTTTCCATTCGAAGCGAGGAAGCTATAGAAGCAGGATGGGGAGACCATTTGATGCGAGAGAGCACTTTCTTCCAATCCTGAATCAAGGAAGTAGAAAATGGACAACCAGGGATTTTACCTTGAAATTTGCCAAGTACTACTTCCGATGGATCAACTAGCCAACGACCATAAGCATTTGTGCGCATCTGACCACACAAAATTGCCAACATGATAGACCAAGGCTACTCTTGTTGAAAAAAGGTTTTGAGCATAGTGATCTTTCTTGCCAACACATGAAATTTGATGGCTCAAGGCCTATGGGCCAAGGCTAAAGGCCCATGAAAAGCCCCTCCCAAACAGCCAAAAGAAAAGGTCAAAAATGTGACCATTGCCCAAACATTAACCTGCAGGCGTTCCCATGCAACCGTCCCCCACAGCCGTCCCCTCTTGGATCCGTCCCCAGAACGCCGTCCCTTGTGAGGGACGCCCAGCTGGGGACGTCCGTCCGTCCCCGTCTGTCCCCATCCCACAATGTTCCCGGGACGGCGTCCCCCCATTCCAATGGTCCGTCCCCTCCGTCCCCTGTGACTATGGAGGGGGTGGAGGAGGAAGAGGCTGACCAATGGTAGAAGAAACATACGTAGGGGGGGTGGCTCTGGAGCGTGGTGAGGCTGGGTCGGCTCCTTAGGGGGGTGGAGAGGTGGGGGGGGAGGGTGCCGGCTCATCACAAGAGGCGAGAGTAGGACTAGAGCACAGAGGAGGCATCAAGTGGTCCTGGGGTTGCGCGTCCTGGGGTGGGTCCAAACGGATCTTCGACTGAGACCGCCAACAATCTACCACTCCTGATCCAACTACTCCTCGGAACGAGGTGCCACCACGAGCAGGAGGAGGGTTGTCAAGAATGAGGACACAATGGGGGATCCACTCTTGGTACCGCGGCCGTCGTGGAGCGTCGGATGCCCTAGGTGCTGTATTGCATCAACGAGAGCAAGCTCTAGCAAGGTGTCCCAATTGGCGACAGATGAATCAATGACTCACAAGCCCCGAGAACTCCACCACGGCTGAAGAAAGTGTGAGCTGAATGACTCACAAGCCCCGAGAACTCCACCACTGCTGAAGAAAGTGTGAGCTGTCTATGGGGTAGGGTCTCTCCAAAGAAGCAATAAGTATCCGAAGCGAGGTGAGTCCCGCCACCTATGCGACTTTGTCAACCCGCTGTCGGAGGGGACTTAAGAACCTAATGACGTTTTCACACAAAATCATGAGTAAGCCCTTTGGACCACTTGAGATGATATTGGCTAAGTTTAGGCAGCATCCTTGGTCACTAATACCCTCTTCTACATGATCACCTACATTTCCTATATGTTCACATTGGACAAGACACCTCTCGTACCTCCATTACAGGTTTTCTAGGCCCCACTAGGTGACCACAACAATCTGCACCCAAAATTTAGCTTCAACCAAAGAATACACGGGTGTCACAATCAAGCCCAGGACCCTCTGGAACCCACTCTCAAGGAAAGTGAGGGTTCAATCTTTTGAGAGAGCCAAACGTCCTCCCCATGCTTGGAGATCTAGACCCGCCACCGACCAATCGAGGAGATTGCCACAAGCCATAGAGATGTACCACCACAGCACATGGACATTAATCCACTATGCACCATTTAGGTGGAGGATAATAGCTAATGAACACAAAGGTCCGCACAATACATGTGCCCATTTTCTATGTAAAAGTTCCCTTTTTTATTCTCACATGCCGTACACAAGTCCACATAGTACATGTGTCCATTTTCTAAGTAGAAGTTTCTTTTTGCATTCTCACATGCCATAGAGAAGTATCGCCATAGCACATGGACAATGCACTCTATTATATTTCAAGAGGAAGATAATGAACTTTGACTCTCTTCATTATTGTATACACAAATCCACAGAGTACATGTGCCCATTTTCTATGTAGAAGTTTCTAATATCCAATTATTCACGAAGCATGCGTTCTCTTTTTTTTCGTGAAATGGTGTTTTATATTATATGTAAAAATGTACATCAGCCACATGGCTCACACAGAACCTATGGCCCAAAAAAAAACCCCACAAAAGATCCTCTAAAGGATCATGACCATGCAAAACCTGCACACTAATAAGAAAGCCTCCTAGCCAAATAAGCATCCCAGATAAAAGCATCAAAGATGAGCCAGCCGAGCCGCCGCAGACCATAACGAAATAACATCCGCATCCAGTAGCTAAGCTGAGAGAAGAGAAGAAAACTGCCAAAGCAGCAAACCGCGGATACGTAGAATGTGCCCATGTATTCCAGACAAGGAATCAAAGATGAACCCATTCTGTGTAGTCCAAATATGCCAAAGTCCTGTCCATCTAAGGAAATGGAATATCACAAGGTGACTGTCCGAAGTAATGACTTGAGGACAAATCCCAAATATCCACTGCTGAGCCGAAACAGTAGACCTCTCTACTGCCTCCCAAACGCGAGAGACAAAAGACCAAATCTGACAGGCCACTCGACAACTCATGAACAGATGCATAACTGTTTCAGTGCATGTCGTGCAGAAGAAGCAAGAGGCCAATGTAATTTTACAACGGCTGAGCTGATCCCGTGTAGGTAACCCTCCCACCAACATCCTCCAAATGAAAACCTTACCTTGGTAAGGGAGTTTAGACTGCCAACCACGCATAAGAGTTTTCTGCCACCATGATTTAGACTTGTGCAATCCCCACACCTTATTGGCCCTGGCTAAAACCCAATCTTTCTCTGATACGAGCTCATGATAGACCTGGTTAGCATGCGTTCTCTCTCTCTCTCTCTCTCTCTCTCTCTCTCTCTCTCTCTCTCGTCAAAGCATCTCAACAGAATGAAAATGGTAACCCCTGCAATGTTTTGAGATACATATCCCCCCGTCTTGTCATCATGTCACATGGGAGGAAGAGTTGATTGAAGATGCACCACAATTGCAAAGGCACCATTGCACTCAATAGCACTCGCAGAGATTCATTAACAGATAAAACGTCTTTTTCTTAAGGCTAAGCTTAATGTGATAAGGCGAAGATAGTAGCTAATGAGCTTTGACTCTCTTCATTGTTGTATACACAAATCAACACACAACATGTGCCCATTCATGTTGGAAAGTCGTGGCCTGGCTGCCTACATCCCACAAGCATAAAGTCCCAAGCAATGGGATCACCTATAAGTAATATAGAAGACTAGGGCCATTCTCATCCCTCCTCCACCAATTTTCGTAGCCTAGCCGCCTACAAGGCCATTCTCATCCCTACACCAATTATCGTGGCTTGGAAGGGATTAGAGTGGTGGAGGTTAAGCGCGCAGTGGCGTGAACACTACTTGGATGGGTGACCTCCCGAGAAGTGGAGCCCCCAATTTCCAACAATTCTCTCTCTCTCTCTCTCTCTCTCTCTCTCTCTCTCTCTCTCTCTCTCTATATGTCAGTCATAATTGTCAAAGCATCTCAGCAGAATGAAAACGGCAACCCTGCAATGTTTTGAGAATACCTATCCCAACACCTTGTTATCATGCCACATTATAGACATAGACAAGCTTACATGAGAGGACGAGCTGATTGAAGATGCACCACAATTGCAAAGGCACAACTGCACTCAGCAGCAGCGCTTGCAAATATTCATAAAACATCTTTTTCTTAAGGCCAAGCTTAATGTGATGCGGCAATGTAGCCTTTCCCAACTTGCCAACCAATGCTTTCCAACAGTGTTGTCAAAGAAAGGCATTGGAAAGTTGGGACGCAGAGTCTAAACAGGGTTGGCAACTGCTCCTTCAGTGAAATAGGGTTAGGAGCTTGCCAATGTCAAGTTTTGACAAGCGTGATGTCACTAAGTCAGTATGTATGTAACCAGTATGCATGTGCACATGCATCTATTTGCATGTAAGTGTAAGTCAGTAAGTGTGTCAGTATGTGTGTTTTAAATGCATGCATCTTTACTACATGAATGAATGCATAACCGAACATAGATAGAACCTCGAGTTGCAACCGCTGTTTCTCTCTTGCTGGTTCGAAGGGCGTCTGCACAACGAGATAGATCAGGCTTAGAGGAACCAAACATAAAGGACTAGACAGCAACAGCAAACAGATTTCTTGAACATGGAGATGCATCTGGGATTGCGCAATTCACCATGCTGTATATAAGTTCCAAAACCTACTTTAAGAAAACCGCATTTTACTGTAATCCTACTCCGTAAAACATTACTGTAGAACCCCTGAATCGATACTGAGAAAAAGCTTAACCCCAAATACTGTTAAAACACTCCTGGGAGAAACCACACTATTAAAAGCCAGATGAAGAAAGCCCTGCCGGAAAAAACCCTGACGTACGGTGAAGACCCTATTGTTAAGAACCCTAATATGAAAAGCCCACTGTAAGAAACCCTAATATGCAGAAAATCCACCCGTTGAAAACCCTTAAGAAACCCTGCTGATGAATGGGTACCTTTGGCAGTGGGTTTCTTTCTGAAAAGATTCATGGTGTTGTGCTGCGAAAGGCTAGCTGCAGAGGATCGATCTAACTAGCTGCGAAATGCTAGCTGCTGCAGAGGCAAAGATGCACCTGTGCGGAGAAGAGAAGACCTTCAACCCAAAATGAGAAAACCGAAGCTGAAGGCTCTCAAAATCTGACCGTTGCATAAGGGTCAAATATAATACATGCCCCTGGCCCTTCATTAAGTAATTAATTTTTTTTAAGGTGCTTATTCACTCTTTCACATTCATTAATTTTTTTAAGGTGTTTGTTCACTCTTTCACATTAATTAATTTCTTTTGAAGGCGCTAGTATTTAACTTTTCCAAAAAACCTTACGCACACTAAGGTTTGAAACCTTAGTGGTAACTTTTTGGTAAATTTAAATATTAAATTATTATTGATAACCTTAGTGTCAAAAGATACTAAAATTTATAAAATTACAATGTTCAAAAGATTTGGAAAATACTTAAAAAAATAGATAATATAATGTTACTACCCAACTTAAATTAAAGAAAATACAATAAAAAATGACAATCTAACTAAAATTAAAGAAAATACAACAATAACCTTACTGCAAGGGAAAATCACAACATAATAAAATTTACAAAATTACAACGTTAAATAAATTAAGAGAATGCTGAAAAATTAGACAAACGTACATACGAAAATTATTTACTGCCAAAAATTGATAACAGACAAAAACGTAGAAGACAGAAAGTGTTTTTTGTATTGAAATAGTTGGTATAAGGGATTTTTTTCCGTGGAGTTTCGAGCATGACGGCGGCAGAGAGAAGGGCATTGTGATTCTAGCTACGGTTTTTCTTTATGCACTCCTTTTCACGCTCAACTGCATTGCTGAGAGTCTCATGAATAGAAAAAGGTATCTCTACCCAATTCAATCTTTCGTATCAAGGGCATCGTGGATGGACTATGATGGCGAAGGAGGCGTGGGCGTAGAGGGTGTCAGGGGTGTAGTAGGGCCCCAGCTGGAAGGATGGCACCACAATCAGCCCCCTCAATGCAGTTGTGCTTGCACTCTCGAACCTAAAACTGGTAATGTTGTGTGCCCCTCTCAAACCTCCTCCGTCACCTCCTTTATACGTGTAGATTTGGCATCGAACCTCGTCAGATGTGGCTTCCATGCAGTCGTTCACGTGGCATCGAACCTCGTCAGATGTGGCTTCCATGCAATCGTTCGCGTGGCTTCCATGCAGTTGTTCACGTGGCAAAGCGTGGATCGTAAGTGGATTTGCCAAGATTTGTTTCTAAAACAAAAAAAAGGCCTTCCAAACTTTGAAAACTTTCCAAAGCTCGATTTTCGGTTTTCGTAAGGTTAAACAAACCAAGGTTTTTGTAAAGTTAAACACAGTAACATTTTTCTCATTAATTAATTAATGATAAAAAATGTTGTGGGTGCTTATTAAGGAAAGAAGATTAGGAAAACCAATTTGACGTGAGGCTTTATAAATATTTTGGCATGACATTTTTAAGAAACAAATATGTTTATGCCCAAGATGTCATGCTGCACTGGAAACAATAGAGCATCTATTTTTAAGTTGTGCCTATACAGAACTGGCAACTATCATGGGGCAAGAAATCCTTCTGGGACAACAAATTAAATGCTCTGCTGCTCTTTGGAATGTCATTCGTGCTGAATATCTTTGGGCTATTTGGATTCATAGGAATAACTGTCTGTTTAAGAATACACAGAGCAATTTGATGCATGGACTGAGATCTGAATTGCAAGTTCAGATGAAGACGTTGCATAGAGCGAGCATGAAGGCGTGTGAAGTGTAGTACACAAAAAATGCAACAAAAGAGACCCAATGACCAAGGCTAAAGAGGACTTCCAAGAGAAAATCAGGGAAATCTAGTATGAAAGGAAATTTCAAGATGGTCTGGTGGCTGATGAAGAAGTCAAGCTCTTGATTAAAGATTCAGATTTGCAGAATTACATTTGCAGCCTTACTAAGATGAGGAATGTGTTAGCTTAAGTTAGAATTAAGCTTCTTCAAAGCCTGGATGTACTCCCTGATTAAACCCTTAGGTCTGACTTTATTTTTTGTTATCATGTTCTATTAATATATTTACAATTTCTCTTTCTTTTTTTTTAAAGAAACAAATATCTCCCTCTCTCTCTCTCTCTCTCTCTCTCTCTCTCTCTCTCTCTCTCAGAGCAAAGGGGCATGTCTCTCTCTATTGATGAGGGTGGTGGAAGGGGGAAACGGGGGCAAGAGAAAAGGGTGTGGATTTCTCCATTTCTTTCTCCCTCTACACATAGAGTAAAAGCACGGCCTGCACATGAACAGTGGGGTTGTTGACATGGGGAGAGGCTAGCAGAGGGATTGCTGATTTTGGGGGGTACTTGCTCTTGTCGTGTGTGTGTGTGTGTGTGTGTGTGTGTGTGTGTGTGTGTGTGTGTGTGAGAGAGAGAGAGAGAGAGAGAGAGAGAGAGAGAGACTTGAGAGTAGAGTGCATGAATCTTAGTGCATGTGCCTATTGTATGTTGTGAGAGAGTGAGCAAGAGTGAGAGAGCTGAGTCCTTGTAGGGAGGTGAAGCAATGCTAGGAGAAGTGAGGGTGCATTGGCTTGTATAATGATGACTATGTTTAATGTAGGAGTGAATCTTTGAAACCACTAGGATCATGGGGAGACACACCGTCCAACCAAATACCAACTGGTTCATCACTTCAATCAAATTACCATAACCAAAAAATTAATAAATATCATAAAAACATAACATAGCATAAAAACACAAGAGAGAGTCATTGGGTGCAATCAATCTCCCCTCAAGAAGTGTCAGCTTCCTTTCACTTCTTGAGTATTTATGCTTTATTAATCAAAAATAGTCCATAAGCCAAAAAATAGTCCATAAGCCAAAAAATAGATGCATGCTTATGCATGGGCTTACCCTTTACAAAAATGGGGGTTGCCTTTAACACAAGCTTAGGTAAAGTGTTCCATCTTTCTATGCATAGAATTTAAATCTAATAGAAATAACACTTTTGTAATAAAAATATTTCTATTATGCATAGAATGAAAATAACACTTTTAGAATACACAAACGATGGGGATTACTCTTTTTGAATAATAAAAGGTAATACTTATTTCACCAAATTTTAGAAAATTTTGCCATAACCTCCTTTGTATGGCTGACCATTTTTCAATTTTTTCTAACTTAAAATTACTTAAAAATTATCCCCAAATGGTTTTAAGCACTCTAAACTAATCAAATTTCACTTTTAAAACAGAAACAATATGAAAAGTTTAATTCAACAATTTGATTACTTAACTAGGATAAAGAAGGGCTAAATTACACTAAAGGATAATTACAAAATGAACCCCAAGGCCTAATTCATGTGCAAATAAATAAATCCACCCCCAATATAACAAAAGTGGGCGGCTCAATAGGTCCACGCGCCGAATACATCAAAATGGGGAGGCCAAATACAAAATCTTATAGTAGACACTCTACGGCAAAATATCAAAATGAGAACCATCCCGGTAGTAGCTCGCACCATATCGCCGCCATCACGACAATCTCACCAACCTACAAGGTTGTCCATTCAAACACACTACAAGTTAGCAACACATGCCACAAGTCCACGGCAGCACATAAGTAGTAAATCCACACTTAGTTCCAGCTATCCCTAATTTCATATGTCTACACATGGAATATTTGGAATCACTCAAGTGCCATGCTTTGAACATAGTGGTAATTAAGCGTCCCCAATTAACCACAGAAGGATGGACGGACAAACCGTGACAATCTTGGTTTTAAGCCATGGTTGGTCTCCATGTGTAATATATATGTGCATTAAATACTATGTTGTCATCAAATTGCTATATTATTGTACAATGGAAATTTTAGCCAAGAAGCAATGCATGTATTCCCCTTGATGCATCTTATTTGGATGAACAAAATCTTCTTTATTTTCTAGTAGAGGTAATGTTCATAACCCTCTATACTATAGGTGCTATCACGCTGGCAATCTTGTAAGGAGGAGTAGCAACATGCTTGACAACAATCTCATCTTAACAACTCGGAAAAAATATGCTCTATGTTTGTCAAAAGTGATTTTATTCTTGTTCTTTTGTGTAATGATTGTTGGGGGGGGGGGAGGCAGTTGGAATGCCCTTTAATGGGTCTATTCACTTTTTGCTTTGGTTACTCAAGGGGTTTTCACACAGTTGGACACCATTGATGGTAATATTTTTTTTCAAAAATTGGCGGTCAAGTGGCCGATCAAGATTGTTCAGATGATAATTTTGCCAAAAATTGGTGATCAAGTGGCCGATCAAGATTGCTCACTAGTGGATGATGAGCATTGAGCAATAGCGATCGTTTTCTTTATTAAAGGCATCCTATAGACCTTTTTTTGCTCCATAATAACAATCTATGCCTTTCTCTCATCTATTTATAGATAACATAATCTACATTAAAATTCTTTAAAAAACTTTACAATAAACAAGTATAAAAATAACCCTCTATAAGGGGGATTCGGGTTGTTATGTGTTGACCACTTCGACATTTCTCCTTTAAAAAAAAAAGTCGTTCCCCTCCCCCCTTCCCACCCTTAATGAGCCACTCATGTACCACTGCATTAACAATAGTCGTTGATCAAAGTTCATTATTAATAAGTTTTATACAACTATACACATGAATGAAGCTACACATGAGAGATCCTTGCCCCCTCTGCACAACAAAATCGAGGGTGCTAGCAGCAGAAGTAGCAGTTCTTGCGCAGGGCAGAGCCTCTCACTCGGGGACTCGCCCACGGATATGCGGACAAGAGACTAATCCCTCCGTTCTTCCAAAACCGAACTCGGAAAAACTTCCCTCGCCCAAAAAGCACGGGCGATTCCTCCAAGGTATTTTTATTCTAACGTAGTCAAGAGCCTTAACTAACCAAACTGATCCGACCGAACCCGTAAGTCACATGATCAAATCAAGGAAAACACTTGCACTTGGATCATAGAGACCAACGCTTTTTTCCTCATCAAGAGGCACAGCCGTTGATTCTTTTCCATAGAACAAAGACTATCCGAGATTTACTTCATCTATTGTACCATAATAGAATTGAGTCTCATTTTAGGGATCCATTAGTCCAGCCTAACCCCATCCAATCCCATGGGTTAGCCAACCGCCCAACCCTGTAGTAATAGGATCCATTTAGGAATTTGGTTAAGTTTTGCCCCGGGTACCAGGGAAAAGAGTTCCCAGGCCCCTTAGCCAGCACTTCAAGCAAACTTCAAGATAGTCACACCACTTACACACCCAATATGAAATTGCTTGTTTTATAGATTCAGCTTGTTTCATAGATTCAGCTATCTTTAAAACAATCTTTTAATAAAACCATAGTATCACTGATCATAATCCTCCAAAATATCCGATTGAATTCTAATTTCCAATCATTTCTTCATCGGTGTACTCATGGCATCATTTGGCAACCAGAACGCTCACCACCTGTCCACTCAGGGGCCTTTTCAATAGTTCCTAGCTCATAGTACTTGGAAATATATTCACTTATAAAAATCTAGATGGACTCTCCCTTGAAGATCAGCAAGATCAACCAATAGATCTATATAAAAGAGCCATGGACTTGGAGGACCAGCAAGGACAATCAACCAGATCCATGCCCGAGTTCAGAAAACAACTCTAACACCTTGTTCCATTTTCTTCCTCGACGCACGTGTGGGTATCTTCAGGGCGCGACCCAGAGCCCGAGCACCGTATGGTCAGCACCCTCTAGGCTCCTTCGCAGAAGGTCACCTATCGCTTCACTCATAGGCCGCTTCCTTGGTCCCTCATCCACCGTACCGGAAGCTCACCATTTAAATCGAACCGAGGCTGGTCAAGACCTCGGTCGACCTTGCTATGCAAGACGTCCTTCGTTGACTCTCCGTCAGCTGTTGCAACTTTATCACTTAGGTCTCCACGACCTCATTCACAAGATGGTCAAAATGCTTCCCCGACATGTAGAGAACCATCCATGGAGTGCATAAATTGGAGGTCTCGCTTATGCGGCTATAGCTCAAACATCTTTTTAATACATAAAATGCAAATTCGAGAGAATGGGGGTTATAGAAGTCCAGTTGATGATAAAGCTTTCAACTGTGTGGAGATGAAGAATCAACCAAAGTGGCAGCTCCAATACCTCCGTAATCTTGATTACTGGGCCATGTATTGTGTCGTGCTAGTCAACCAAAGAATGAACCTGATGTACATGCATGTGTGCAGGCATATGCATTGGAAGGAGTATGAAGCTAGAAAGAAGACTAATCCTCTACTCCTAAATTTTCCAGAGTTCGAGTCACCTCCCTTCAGAATGCTTCCCACCGCAGATGAATGGATATTTGGGTTGATCATCTAAGTCATCACTTCTTATTAGAATTCCCTAGATGTGGCCATCCGAGATTCAATAAAATTCCTCAACACGATTAGAATTTTCTTTTTGTAAGACTTTAAGAGTGAGAAGGGATTCCTGGAGTGGCATAAGTATGAAGAGTCTCATGTGTAAGGCCTCACCTTTGACCTTAATCTTGAACCTACACTACACCAAATCTACGAGATTTTTGCCTGGAATCTAATTTTTTAAGGCCTCCCACATGCAAGATTTTGAGGTGATGTTTTCTTCTAAATTCATCATCTTGAGCTATAGTTTTGTGTTCACCTGTATACAATGATGAACCTCTCCACAACGACTAAAACTGGTGTAATAGTTTCACACGATCACCATGAAGATGAAGCAAAGATCCTCACATCGACATACGTGTCTTTCTCAGCTTCCAAGAACTGAAGTAGATCTAGGCAGGGGGGACACACCTCTTACCTTCTTTAGCCAAGAGAGATTGACACACCTCTTGGCTTTTTTAGCCTCTCCAAAGGGACTTTCATGATCTAAGACAAGTGTTCTAACCACTTTGATTCATTGTACTAGAGAGCAAGAAGGTTCTTGACATGAACAACTTTGTTCATCTCAATGTATCCCCTTAGGGTACCAATTCTTTTCCAAAAGAAGAAGGCTGGGACTCTCTGATTATGTATTAACTATCGAGGGTTGAATCAACAATGGTCTAACCACTAGTGCTATAATTCCTTGTACTAGAGAGGAAGAAGGTTCTTGATATAAGCAACTTTGTTCGTCCCAGTGTATCCCCTTAGGGTACCAGTTCTTTTTCAAAAGAAGAAGATTGGGACTCTTAGATTATGTATTGACTATCGAGGGTTAAATTAGCTTAATATTAAGAATAAATATTATATTCCCAAGATAAATGAGTTGTTAGAACATATGTATGGAGCCAAAATATTTGCAAAGATTGACTTAAAGTCATAAAATTATCAAATCGAAATTTAGGAGCAAGATATTCCCAAGATAGTTCCCTAGAATGATCTTAATATGAGGCAAAGAAGATGGATTCAAACACTTCAAGAGTTTGATTTTGTCATGCTAATGACTTTAGGGAACCAACTTCTCCAATAAAGAATGAAGAAAGATATAGCCCACTACCAACAAGTATAAAATCCTGTGACTTTACGGAACCGACTTCTCCAATAAAGAATGAAGTAAGATATAGCCCACTACCAACAAGTATAAAAGCTTGTGACCTCTCAAGTTCTTTCCTTTGGTACACCCACTCTCTATGATTTAGAACTTTAAATGTTACATATGTCTTCTTTACCTTCTCAAATTTACCTTAGGTCTACTTGACCTACCCAAGGTTCTCAATTTACATATTTATGCTTTTTAGTTCATGTTGCCCTTCTTGGTCCAACACATGAACTATCTAGGTAAAACCCAAAAATTATGCTCACTAGAGCTCTAGGAACATGTCCCCAACATTTCCTTCATTAGAGCTATAGGAACATATCCTCAACATTTCCTTCACCACATGGTTTCTTAACTCCTTGAAGGAGTGAGGAACACACACTACCATTCCTCTTGAGACAAAACTCATCCCTATCATAAACTTATGCTGGAGGAACACTCACTTTTCCATTTCTTTTGCAATATGCCTAATTTGTTGGATAGTGAAGATATGAAGATGAGAACTAGGAACACTTCTCCCAAAGCATGACGATGAGAACTAGGACTATGAACACCTCTCCTAGTAGAGCCTAATGACTAGGACTATGAACACCTCTCCTAGTAGAGCCTAATGACTAGGACTATAACACCTCTCCTAGAGCATGATGACTAGGACTATGAATACCTCTCCTAGAGCCTGATGACTCTAAGGATTGGATAGTGAAGATGTGAAGATAGGAAGATGAGAACTAAGACTATGAACACCTCTCCTAGAGCTTGACAACTTTGAGGATTGGGTCCATGTTATGGCAACAACCATGGACACTCTTCCATAAAACTTGGAACAAGGTTTGCGTGACTAGACAAGACATACATGACCTCTCTATTCATGCTCAATGTAGCATCCCTTTTAGGAGTTGACAACAATTTTGAGCCAAGAGTAGCTAGTGAACGGAATAGTGAGGACTCCTTCATAGAAGGATTAACTTCTACATGGTGCAAAACCATTGAGCTAAGAAGGAGAAAACCACATAGAAAGCCTAAGAAGTATCTTCTCCCCATGGAGATACATCTTCATCACTAGCTTCACTATCTTAAGGCCATAGATTCACATGAAACCTACACTCAATAGTGGGAAGCTAACCTAAACAAGGTGTCACCATTCACACCAAGATAGTGGTGTATAAAAGTGACAGGGAGTCCATGATCTCCGATCAAGACAAGCTCTTTTAAGCTACCAGATGCAAGCTCAATAAGGTCAAGGCTGAGGGAAAGAGGGAAGAAAAACTCAAAGAGTTCAAGAGTAATACTTGAGGCAACAAGTTCTCAAGTAATTTAAGTCTTACAACATCAAGGACCTAGTCATACATGGTGAGAAGGCTCAAAGAGAAGCTCGAGCAAAGAGCCACATGCTTCATATAATGGCCATGCCAAGGTCAAAGAAATAAACCTTGCTAGCCTAGGTGAAGAACCTGAGCCCATACCCCTGAGAAAGAAGGATAACTAGGGTGATCACATGGATCTTATTCTCATATATGGAGATGTCATTCTTAGAGACAATGCGTCCAAGAATGACACCGAGTTTAATCTAGAATTAACGTTTGAGTTGGTTTTAACGAGATACAGGAGAGTTTGGACCTCTCATCAAAGACTATTGTCTCTTGTATTGCTTTGACCATATAAGCATAATGATGGGCTATACACCCATCATATCTCAATGTGTTGTTAGCCTTCTAACTCCGAGAAGTTCAGGTGTGAATTGTGCTGATCACGGGCACTTTTTACCTTGTGCTGGGGTAGGGGTTTTTTCCCGCTGAGAGAACACACACTTAATGTGGATCATCTCCTTATCCTCAATCTTTGTGTGGATGATCTTCTCATGAGACAAGCCTTGACCAAGGGCACATTGTAACTTTCATCACCCTAGCCTATAGAATACATTTGATGTTTCCGACGTGGGTCTTCTCCATTATTATTTGGGTATCAAATTTGTTCTGACTGAGGGGGCATCATGTTATCTCAACAAAGATACATTCATCAGCTCTTAGAATGCTTTCAAATGATAGGTTGAAAACTTGTTTCTACTCCCCGATCTCTGATTGTCAATTGAGGACTCTTCTGAGCCCTTTGATGTAGCCACCTATCAAGTTTTTCAACCATCAATCTATAAGCGGATCACACTAAGTTAATCTAAGGCCACTAACCTCTCCATGAGAGGATTTCCCTTGAGGTTATGCTTGGCTACAATTTAAAGGCTTGTTTTCATAACAACAACAAGCCTAAATTCAACTGAAAAGGTGTGCTTTTGCCACCTTGTATGCCATACAGTAGTCCCATAGTGTAGAGTCAAACTTGTGCTCCTAATCACTCCTCACAACAATTCTACCATCTTGGTGAGAATAGTGCACAAAGTCTTTTTTGTGCTTTCAGCCTGGCCATTTGCTTATGGGTAGTAAGGTGTCAACTTACACCCTAAGGAACTTTTTGAGCAAGAACTCTACCATTTCATTTTGATAAAATGTGTACCACTATTGCTCACTATTTCTAGTGGGCAATCAAAGTAGGTAATCACATTATCATAGAGGAACTTGGCAGTAGCTCTCACATTAGTGTGTAGCTTTGGTCTCAACCCATTTCGTGAAATAGTCTATTGGCGACAATGTTGAAACATGCCTAGTTTCCCTTAGCAGCAAGCAGTTGGACCCACAAAGTCTATTGGCGACAATGTTGAAACATGCCTAGTTTCCCTTAGCAGCCAAGCAGTTGGACCCACAAAGTCTAAACCCCATTTTTAAATGATTATTTTGAAACTATGAAGGCTAGGGGCATTTAGTCCTTCTCGTGAACTATAGTAAACCTTTGGCATTCATCGTAACACTTAATAAACTTAGCCACATCTCCAAAGATGCAAGAGGCCACCAAAGTCTAGCCTAGAGAACCTTGTGGGCAATCATGTCCTCGGCAAAGTGTCCTCCACCTATGCCAAAATGGGCTTGCTCAAGAATGGTGATAAAGTCATCTTCATGAATGCATTTTCTCATGATGTCATCTAACCCTTCTTGTAAAGCATTCCCCCTATTAATTAATAAAGGTTTTCCTTCCTAATGAGGCATGTGGCTTGATCCTTTTTTATGGAGTGGTCAAAGGGAAATCCATTGGCTAGGAAGTGGGCAATGTCTTCACTCCATTCTAGTACATGGACAATGTGGAACAATGGAACATTGGGAAGATCATCTTCTACTAATAGAGAGGATTCTCTATTTGGAATTCTGAAAAGGTGGGGTCAGCATAAATATGCACAGATCCCTTTCGCATGGTGATAAGGAAATCAAACTCCAAAAGAATGAGAAACCATCTGGTGAAAAGGTGGGGTTAGCATAAATATGCACAGATCCCTTTCGCATGGTGATAAGGAAATCAAACTCCAAAAGAATGAGAAACCATCTAGTGATGATCTACCTCATGGTGCAAGGTATATTCACCAAATATAGCAATGCTTATTAATGGTTGAGACAGAAAAAAATTTGGTCTAATAGGTAATGCATGTATTTCCTTATGCCATATACCATGGCTAACTCTCTCTCAGTGGTTGTATCTTTATGCTCAGTGTCATCATTAAGTTAATGGCTAGCAAAGGTCCGAAGGAAGTCCATGTTGTGCTCCTCTAATTTTTCTACACACATCCAATAGCAAATGCTGAAGCATTGATATGCACATGAAAAATTATATATGCCAACTGGGGAATCTTAGGATTGGCATGCTTGCTAATGCCTTCTTCAGTTTTTCACATGCCCATTGTCATTCATCTGTACATTCAAAGATAATCAATAGCTTATACAAAAAGCTATGGTGTATATGGCATATAAGAAGATGAATCTTTTGTAATACCCTATGTGCCCCATTTGATTTCACGTGAGCCATCCTCCTTTTTATTTCCTTGCCTTCTCTCAATTTCCTTCGTAGTTTGAATTCTCACCTTTTCCTATTGATCCCAGTCCACAGCTGCCTTCTTATTGGCTTGGGGTGAGTTTTGGTTATATAGCGGGGTTATTACTACACCAGATCCATTAGCTTTAGCCCTCTTGACTATCAAGATGCCATGCACCTCCTTCTATATGTCATCTGCTTGCATCATCTTGGCGCTTGGCGGATTTTCTTTGAGCTGCATCAATTTTGCTTGTCTTTATTTATCATGCTTTTTCTTCATGGCACATTCTCCTTTGGTGTGTCCATGCTGTTAACAATAATAACACGTGAAGGTTGCACAACCACCGGCTCATCCTTAGTTTCTCCTTCCTGAATAATTTTTGCGACCTCTATTTCCATACCTTCTCATTCTTGGGGGTCTTCTTTCCTCTCCTTCCATGCTGTTCACCATGGGAGCTCTATTTTTCATGTTGTACCTGTAGTTCCATGTACTATGATTATACATATTACAAATGGTGCAAGTTGGTGGCACAATGCACTCCTCCTTTAGGTGACCTTCCTGCTTGTTTTGGGAACAGAACACATTCTTGCATAAATCTGAGCCTTTGTTCTTTTTCATTTCTTGCATCAGCTACTTTACCTGCAGCATCAATTCTTCGGGGGTTGCTTGTGCCTTCTCGATTTTCTTCTTTTTGTCTTTCTTCTTTTTTACTGCACTAGAGAGTCCTGCGAGGAGTTGCAGGACTCTCTAGTGCAGTGGGCTTTCTTCTTTTTGTCTTTCTTCTTTTTCACTGCACTAGAGAGTCCTGCGAGGAGTCGCTTGAATCGTCCTCTTCAGTGGGTGACACTCTTCCTTGGCTTCTTCTTTTGTCTCCTTTCTCGACTTCTTTTTTCAATCGTTTTGGCCAGCTCCACCAATTCCTTGAACTCCTCTTCAGTTTTCGCTTGTTTTGTGCTGACTGCTGCATGGATATCCGGCTTAAGCCCTTGGACAGACCAATCTACAACAATTTGCATAGAGGGTCGGGTTTGTTCCGCCACTCTGTCTCAAGCTTAGCATCTTTGTTGCATAAGATTCCACATCCATATCCTCTTGGTCGGAGCTCTCTCATTTGATCACCAAGTTGAGTTACTGACTTTATTTTGAGGAATCTTCCTAGAAAAGCAGTCATGACCTCCTCATAGGTCTGAAAATGGTTGTCTTGATATCTTGACACCCACTCTGTGTGGCTCTATCTTTTAAGGTATTCATGAAAGCATCTCTGCAAATTTCACCCAGCTTTGGCTCTTCCACATCCCAAGGTCTGAACACTTTCCAATATTGCTCAAACCTCCTCACATACAGATCTACATCTTCTCCTTTTTCTCCTTAGTACACCGGGAAATTTTTGGCTAATGACGCCATGGCTCCCTTGAACCTTTTTCGGGGGTTTCGTTGTGGCTATTCTTCCCGGTTTTGCTGCTCCACCCTTCTTGGGCTTTCCAGACCTGGACTGTGCCTAGCTTCTCGCTCTTGGCACTCCTTTTCTTGGTCCAAGTTATGCCTAAATTCTAACACTTCTTGCTCATGCGGGGTTGTAGAAGTTTCAGCACTGCCTTCTTGATTGTTAAAACGGGCGAAGCACTCCCTGCTAAGCGAGCTTCCTAGAGGGTCTCTTGGAAGGTATTACTTTCCACTATCCTTAGATCAAAGAACATACATATGAAGCATGCTTGAAGCTAGTTGATGAGAAGCTCTCCATATTGCCTTCTCCGGAAAGTTCCTTCTATGACATAGTTTCTTCTCAGACTTGTTCTAAGCAGACCTACACTTTCCTTTGGTTGATGGTGCACAATGCTACTCAACGGAGGCTTTCCCTAGCAGTATATTTGTTGTTTGCCCAACAGGATCGCCAAGCATTTCTCGCTGATTTTACTCTCAGGGGAATGGCAAGACAGCAGTCTGTGGTGACAGAACAATCAGGTAATGCCGTGGGAGATGTGCAGTCACCCACCAAAGTTTTTGGGTACGAACACCAACTATCAAATGGTCATGGTGGGGACACACATAGAACACTACTCTACTGAGCAAACCTTCACTCTTACTCTCTCAATTCTCACTCTGCATCTATACACTATCTCACTCACTCTCTCATACATAGACATCATGTTCATCAGTAGAAAAGAGACACTGCAGACTTAATCCACACAATGTAGAGAACAACTCAGAATAATGATGAAATGGCAAGCTTGCTCTTAGTTATATTCCAAAAGCATTTCAGACTAATACAGAGCAATTGCCCAACACAGACTAACATTTCTTGAGTACTATCACTATATCAAGCTTCATGACACAACTGTCAACTATCTGTTGAGAGAGCATACAACGATTGCACCCTTCATACATTCCTTCTATCTAAGCATCTATCTCTATTCCTGCCTAATACAGCATTATCCTTCGTCACTATTTGTAGAGTGACCAGTTGCTCTTTTATGCTGAGTCTTCTTGTTCTTGACAACGGCTCTTTGGTGGTTACAATTCGCCACCTCCACATGTGTGATACCGAGGTGGTGCTCACGACGTGGGGAGTGGGTTACCGATGCCTTCTGCCACCCCTGAGCTGCTAGGCACAACACTTCATTACTTCTACTTACCCCGCCATCGCTACTCGTATGTTGAAGGTTTTCTAAAATATGCATATTAAACACTCACCGAACCAAGGTCAAGTGTGTCAGCTCTAGGTTGAGAAGAGGGAGGCCCATATGATTCGTTGTTTTGGAGTGGTGAATCCTCATTGTTGCCCGTGTACCAGATTGCTTTTCCTTTGAGCTTCTCATTCTTATTCCCTATGAAATAAAAACAATGGTTATGTATTTTTACATAGGGTCCAACATCATTCATCCTTTTTAAAATCATGCTTACTTACTTTATAGTAGCTTGGTTGAATATCCTTTTCTTTTCTTGTAGTAGAAATTCTGCTTGCTCTTCTATAGGATACTTTCCATGAGGGAAGTCCAACCACCAAGTACAAGTAAGAAATACATCCTCCTCCCAAAAATCATTGGCCTGCAAGTTTGTGTACATTGTGTCGTTGGAGAACCTATCCATCCAATCCTTGATGATTGGGGGGATGGTCTTGTTTTCTCGAGCTAAAGTGCATGCTCTAAGCCACCTGCGTACAACAAAAAGGGATTACAGAATGTAGTCTATACAGTGCCATAACAAGGTGTCAGAGGCTTGGTCAACAAGAAAGTACCTAAATAAGCATCTCTTTTCCTTCAATCTAAGCTACTTGTCAATTGTGAAGAAATACTATACTCTCTCGATTAGCTCGTCAAATGTGCTATTGAAGTACTTCCTTTTGGTTTTGAGTACGGTGACAGAGAATGTGTCAAGAATTTTTCAATTTGTAGGTCATCTCTATATTCCGGATTATAGAGGTGCTTTGTTCTAAAATTTGGCTCCACAACACCTCTCTTTTCAAGAACCTCCTGAAGTCCTGCGTGTATATGTGCACATTGTCTACAATGGAAAAGTTAGTACTGTGACATGAAAAACTGATATCTTTCATTTTCATTTTTGTGTATATTTTGATGGTTTCTCAATGGTAATAAGGTGGAAGCTTGTCCAAGAAGATTGCGGCGCCCACAGTGGAATAACGGCGTGGTGATACAGCGGCTTGGCGGCTACCCTGATAACAGCATTCTATCTTCAAATATAATGGTTTTACTTGATTTAGGGTGCACACATTGTAAATGCCACAAGTATGCTTGATAAATACTTTGGTATGGTAGATAGGCTAGTGATGTGGAAAATAAAAGTGGACCTTCATGCTCACATGGATTTTAATTGTATTATTAATATAGTATTCACCATAAGGCTACAAGTTGGGGAGTGTGGAAGGCATGTGGAGGAGTGTGTGTAGGTGCATAATTGGGAAAGATTCTTCTAGAATGCCTACATGGAAGAGGAGAATTCCGCCATGTGTAAGTGGGATCTCCACCTACATGCCACTTAGACTTGGCTATTATCTCATCACACTTTCAAAGTCAAAAAGCCTTCAATTTAATAATCAATAGAAGACTTAGCCTAAGAGGACAATTGATGGTGACATCTACCCTTATGTCACTGAAGGGTTGAAGATTTTTATGTTGTGATTTGTAACAATGGGAGAGAGGGTGATTCTCCACCTATAAAAGGAGCCCTCCTCTCCCTTTCAAATCAATGAATGAAGCCTCCTCAATTGAGCATTTTGTGTCATTGCCATTCTCTTATCTTCAAACCCTTATTCAAACACTCTCTTTACATGTGAATGTCTCATCTAGCATTAGCTCCTCATGCTTAACCCAATTTTGGACCTCTTTGATGATTCATGATACGTGGAATAAGGAGTTATTATCTTGGTGGGCCTATGACTTCTCAAGGTAGCCCTTGCCTTATTGCCGCCCTCCTTTGGAGGTACCAATGGTTTTAGCGGTAATGAGCATGTGGAAAGACTTTGGGGACCATAGGTAAATCTTTACGATTGTCCGTTGAGCAATGTTAACCCTTACCCTCTAGCTTGAATCATGAAGGAGATGAAAGGCAAGAGGCGATGTGAAAATTGAGGTTTCATGCAAAGAGAGGGAAGTGCAGTTTTTGTGGTCTAATACCCAAATTTCAACTGGTAATTACTCATCACTCGGGTATTGGTTTCTAAAATTGATCATATGGCTAGGAAGCTCTTTATGTGCTCTTTCCATTCATGTAACTAATTTCTTAATCCTTTACTTCATTGATGATCAAAATTTCTCCCAAAGTTGCTAACTTTCGGTAGTTTTATAGTCTTGTAGTAAAATGCTTATAACTTTTTACTCGCTTGCCCGTTTTTGAAAGTTTTTATATAGGCGCGAAGCTCTCTTCAAGCTCTACATACTTATGTAATCCTCTTTTGTACAATCTATATGGATTTAAAACTCCAATTCTCTGTGTATCTCTGTTTTTATAGACTTTTGGCCATTATTTCTTCTTAATAATGATTAATTCCTCTTAATCTCTTATCAAAAAGAAAATCCCATGTATCTTATCCTCTTGTAAGTGATTGCTATATTCTTTTAGTTTAATATGTTCCGTCCAAATCGCCCAATTTGGATGGATGAACCTTACCAACATTCCCCGTATATTTCCATTCACATAATCCTGAGTCGGAAGATTTTCTTCCAACAAAGAATTGCCCACGTGTTTGGAGCTGCCAAACTGGCAGAAATTCTTGCTTCTCCTGAGCCTTTCATCTTTTCTTCCATGAATTATGATCTTATCTTTGATATGTTTATCTTTATCTTAACCTAGGGAGAGAAAGGGAGGTGAGGAGGCTGTGAGGTTTCATACAAGTGTGTTTTGATTCTAAGAAGTGACCGAAGTCAAAACCCCAACTTTGTGTCACATCTTTTGGTGGAGATGGCGGGCAGGCTTTACTTAGAATTATTTTATTTTAACCTCAAGGTCCTGCATGATTAAAGAAAAGTTATTTTGAAATAAGTAAATTTTCCTTGTTGCTACTTGTTAGGAGTTTTTCTGAAAGGTGTTTTGGGCTTGTGTACATATGGAATGCATGGCAGGTGAAGAGCTTGGCCTTTGAATGCGTTGGCAGATGTACAGGGTGGACGGTTTTGCTGTAGGTTTGTACAGGTTTGTTCGAAGCGTGGTCTACTGGAGGTCCGCTGGAGATGACATCAACCACTCGGTTGCCTGAATGTGTGTGCGTCCCTAAAATAAGTGGGCACACCAGGTTGTATTTGAAAGGTATGAAAGCATGTGGACAATTGATGGTCGGGATGCCAATTAAGTGTGTACATGAAATGGTTCTGGAAAAGGGGAAGCAAAAAGGAAAGTATGGATGTGTAAATGGTAAGGAGGAATATGGTGCAAGAAAAATTTTTAAAAAAGTAAGGATGCCAATTTGGATAGGTGGCGAATCTTTCCAGACACGAGTAGACGGGGGTGCGCTGGCGGATTCTTCCGGAAGGTGGCCGCCTCTGGCAACGGGAAGCAAATGGGGGTGTGTCTTGTTTGAAAAGGGAGCGACCGCAGAGCAGAGGCATGGTGAGGTGTTCTTGGTGGGAGGCCGCCTATGAAGGTGGAGGATGCTTCTCTCGAGAGAGGAGCTAACAGATGAGCTGCAGAGGATAGAGCTCTGGGGTTAGCTGCCACAGCTGCTGCTGCTGACGGCTTCAACGATGGTGAGGCTTCACGGGTGAGCGTGCGGGGCTGAAGAGAGAGCTGCTGTGGCTGGCGAGACTGAAGAGGAAGTTGCCTAGGAGCAGGCGGTGGCTGGTGGTGCCTGTAAAAAACCAGGGGGGTTGGCGCAAAGGAAGGGAGCCAAGGTGGCCGCCTCTGGGAACGAGAAGGGAAGAGTGTTACGTTGGTTTTTTGCTGGGCCGCAGAGAAGGACTGGTGGCTGGTGTGAGCCGCCTCTAGTAACCGAGGAGTGACGAGGCTAGCCGTTGGGTTGCTGTGGTGGTTGGCGTCAAAGGGACGGGCTCGGACATTTTGGAGTCGCCGCTCGGTGGTAGTGCAGAGAGTCGAGGAGCTGTTAGGCAAGGCTGGTGAAGCTGCTTTGGTGAGCTGCGAACTGGTGGCTACTGGCGCCAAACAGAGGCCGGTCATGGCAGGATCGCCGTGAAGAGATAACGGTGGCTGTGTCGAAGACCTGAGAAGGCAGCGAGAAAGTTGGCCGCCTGGAGAGGATGGATGTTTTTTTCTGGCCAGCGAGCAGGTTTATGGTTCCTTTGGTGCAGCTAATGGTGGTGACGGGATGAGAGAGTTCTTTTAGATGTAAGCCGCATCTGACGAGAGGAGTTTTTTGGGTGATGGTGACAGAGAGGTAGCTGACTGGGCATCAGTGAGCCGGGTGTGTGCATTGATGTGTACTCGGCATCAGTGAGTCGGGTGTGTGCATTGATGTGTACTCAGGAAAGTCTGTTGAAGAGTGCAATGAAGAGAGTGGATTGGTGAATCAAAAGAGTGGGTATGTGTGTGAGTTCAATTTTGGATGGCAACCTGTGTGGGCTCTTGTCTATGTGTTTAATGGAAGGAGTGATTTTGTGGGTGGTTTGGGAAGGGTGAAGTGTGAAGAAAGAGTGTGTTGTGTTGGGGATTGTGGTGCCCCATTGTCTATGGTTTCGGCTGCAAGAGAGGATACGTTGAGCCGCCGAGCTCCGGCCTCGATGACCTGGCCATTCCCATAGGTTGAGAGTGAGTTGAGTGTAGTCAGACGTGTGTGATATCGTCTCTGGTGCCCCCATATTGTTGTTGTATTCCAAAGTTGCGAGGTGGAAGGCTATAGAGACCTTGTGTTTTCTTTCTTTTTTTCACCTCACACTACTCATCTTTTGGTGCAAGATGTTCAACATTCCGGTGTTCCAAGGATCGAAAAGAGAAGACCTGGGGAGTTATCTCCGAGAGTTTAACCGAGCATGCCGCTTGACGGGTTGGTCTATGAAGGAGAGGGCAGAAATACTTCCAGATTTCTTGGAGGATGTGGCCTTAGCTTGGCATGAGGCTTTGCCAGAGGAGTCCAAGAATGATTGGGAAAGGTTGACCAAAGCAATGAAGGAGAGATTTGGGACAGTGGAGTCACCAAATGCTTTACTATTGCAATTGGATCAGATTTCCCAAAAGGAAGGAGAGTCAGCAGTGAGGTATGAAGCCTTGTTCATCAAATATCAACAAGCTGCTTTACATGTTGTTGCTTCTTCTTTTTCACCTTCTATGGGAGATTCAAAGAGTTCTTTAGCAATGGAGCACCTTAAGATGAGCAAGTTTATCATGGCTTTGGATCCCCGCTTGCATGGAAAAGTTCTTAGCAAAGATCCCACTAATTTTAAAGAGGCTCTTCGTATTGCTTTGAAGAAGGAGGCCACTCTTCATATTGAGTCCACATTCCAATCTTCTCTGAGTGTGCCGACCCCACCACGAGTAGAGATAGCCTCAACATCTCAGGTACAAGCTCCATCCTTGGAGCATAACATTGCACAACTTATGGCAGAATTTGCTGATTTGAAGTTACACTTAGTCAACGCAAAGCCACCTTCTAGGGTTCCACGAGTTGAGGATAAACCTAGGGATAGAAGTAGTGTCACATGCTATGAATGTCAAGAGAAGGGGCACTATCGCATTGAGTGTCCAAAATTGAGGAAAAGAGAGGATAAAAGTTTAGCACTTTTAGAGGAAACATGCTCAAAAGAAGAAGAGGAAACATTGATGCCATTAATGGCAAAAAGGGGTCGTAAAACTAGGAGTCAAGAAGAAGAAGAACAAGAAGATAAATCTGAAGAAGAGGAGAAAAATAAGAAGAAGAAGAAGTCATCTAGGAGAAAAATTGGACAATCTGACTTTCCTCTTGGGGACAAGGATTTCTTAGTTATGACCTCTTAACAGATCTTAGGGGGAAAACGGCACAAATCACATTTGGGTAGCTTTTGGCACTCTCTTCAAAGCTCAAAAAGGAATGGGGTAAGCTGGCTAGCACAAGGGAATCTAAGAAAAAGAAGAAGAGGGATAATGGAACTCCTATGGCTCAAAAGGTGGATATTGATGTAGGAGATGATGTGCCTGTGTGATTGATGTCATCATTGAGGGGCAAACAATTTCTAATGCATACATTGATGGAGGTGTGTCAATCAATGTCATGAGTGAAAAAACAATGAAAGATGTCGATTTAAAGTTGTCTTCTACTACTAACTCTCCCTATCGCATCAAACTTTGCTATAATACCAAGGTGAAAACCTTAGGAATTGTCAGGAATTTGGGAGTGGATGTATGTGGTATTTCTGTGCCTACAACTTTCCAGGTCATTCCTACAAAGCCTGATGCTAGGGCTTACCCCATTGATATTAAAGGAGATGTAGGCCTCACTAGTCTTCACCAACAGAATGAGCTTCTTCTTGATGAGTCCATAGCACGTACTGAAAGGGAGAATTACTTAAAAATGTTGGATGGATTTCCTAACCTTTTTGCAAACAGCTACTCACAAGTACGCCAAGTTACCCTAGTAGAGCACAAGATTGATCTCAAGCCCCAAAGTAAGCCAGTGGTACAGCGGCTAAGGCGTTTGGGAGTAGTGCAAGCGGAGGTGCTTATTAAGAATGAGGTAACTAATTTGCTTGAAGCTGGATTTATTTTTCCAGTAGTGAATTCAGAGTGGATTTCCCCAGTTGTAGTCACTCCCAAAAAGGGTGGAAAATGGAGTGTGTGTGTGGACTTTCACCCTCTGAATGCATGCACAGAGGGATTATTATCCTCTACCCTTTCAGGATGAGATTTTGGATCAAGTTGCAAGTCATGAGTTGTATTCAGTGTGATGGATACTCTGGATACTCTCAAATCCGGATTTGTGAAGAAGATAAAAGGAAAACCTCATTTATCACCCCTTGGGGAGTGTATGCCTATAGGGTGATGCCATTTGGCTTGACCAATGCACCAACAACTTCTCAATGCTTCATGAGTCAGGTATTTGCACCTTACTTGGGAAAGTTTATAAGGGTCCTTTTGGATGATTTTTTCATTTATTCAAGCCGCATGGATCACTTGGAAAAGTTGAGGTTGGCCTTGCAAAGTATTGATGATGCAAAAGGGTGTCTTAATCCTGGAAAATGCCGCTTGGCAGCACGAAGGAAGGTGGTCCTCTTGGGACATGTTATCTCAAAAGAAGGCATAGAGATGGATCTTGAGAAGGTGCAGGCAATTGTGGCCCTCCCACCACCTACCAATAATGTAAGGGAGGAATGCATGAGTCAAAGTCCAATTGTGCAGCCTTCTAGGTGGGGGGAGGACTTTTATGTGAACATAAGTGTCTCATCACATTCGGTGGGTGCTATACTCTTGCAAAAGGGAGAGCAAGGGCGTAGGCAACCAGTGTATTATGCAAGCCGACAACTCACTGATGCCGAGGAGAGGTATGGTGAAATGGAGAAAGGTGGTTTGTCTCTTGTTTTTGCAGTGTAAAGAAGTTCAGGTCATACTTGTTACCTCGCCCTTTTTTCTTCCTCACATCTCAACCTTCTTCTGCAAACCCAATCCTGCAAGAGGGAAGTTTGCAAAGTGGATTTGTGAGCTTCAAGAATTCTCTTTCACTTTTATTACAAAAAACACCACTAGGGCCTCTCTTGCAGATTTGCTTACATCAAGGAAGGAAGAGGAACAAAGGAAGAAGTATATGAAGATTTTGATACACCACCAACTGCTTTCACTATGCATTTTGATGGAGCCTTTAGCCCTTCTAGGCAATGTGGGGCTGGGGGGATAGTTTTATTTGATACAGAAGGAAAAGAGGTATGGGCCAAGGGTAGGGAATTTCCAAAGGCTATATCAAATAATGTGGCTGAGTACAATGCATTAATTTGGAGATTAGAAGATTGCGTAAAAGATGGAATTAAAGAGGTAGAGGTTAAAGGGGATTCGCAATTGGTCATCCGACAAATGAAAGGAGAATATAAGGCAAGGAATCCTAATCTCCAAGAATTTTATAAAAGGGCAATGTAGTTAAAAGAAGCTTTTGAGTTTTGTAAATTTGTGCATGTTAATCTTCCAATTAGTAGTCAAACAAACTACACAAATCAAAAAGTGACACTAATAAAGCATACTTACCAAGTTAACCTTTTCCTATATATCACAAATGAGTTCACGGCATCATGTAACATATATATATCGCCCTACTCAATTGGATACAACAAGGGAATGTCTTGCTCTAGATACTTCTCGATTATAACTCCTACATTGCCTTCTGGAATAGGTCGAGAATGCACAGTTTGACTTGTGGATGTGTACGTCTTCCCCGCAAACATAATGGACACTTCATCATTCCTCACAAATTCCTAACAACAAGTAAATAAATCACTTTGTTGTTATGCACAAGTTCCTAAAAATAAGTAAAATAAATATATATTTAAAAATAGTTTTTAAAATATAACATTGTAAGATCAAATAATACTATTGCTACCTTGACATTTTTCGGATCTTCTTGTAACTATCCAACTATGTCAACGATGCTAGCTATCTAGAAGATGCATACTGTCTAAATAGCAACCATAAAACATAAAAGACATTGAGGAGAGACTTAATACAATACCACACATGATTGGGGGCTATTTGCATTGGTTATAAGCTTATAATAGTATTTAACAATGAAAAATATATATAATATAATTTTTTTAAATACATTTCAAAAATACGATTGTATATTTTAAAAATTTTACATTTCAAAAAAAGGTTTGATAAAATATGCATTTTGATAAAATACGTATTTCAAAAAATATGCATATATATATATATATATATATATATATATATATACATTCAATTTTACAAGGAGGTTAATTTATTTGTATTTTATATGTTGGTTTTTTGAAAATATATTCTCTCTCTCACTCTATATCACTTCCTCTAAATATATGATATATATATATATATATATATATATATACTATTTTTTATGTCCTCCCTTTTTATAAATGTAATTTCTTTTATATGTTTAATTATATAATTAATATTTATGTATAATTTTTTTTAGATATTTATATTGTAACAACTATTGAACACAAATATAGAAAATTACATATATCAAATTTTAACTAATGAAGCATTTTGAAATACAAATATAGGAGATTTTTTAAGAAACCTGGTAAATAGGATGTCTAAGCATGCAAGCCATCCCGAGGGGAGGTAGATATGGTGATGGCACGGAAGCGGTAAAGCTGTTTACGCCCTTATAGCATGCCACACTTCCACACACGCATGCAAACACACCAAAAAACCAGGCCCAAGAGCATGAACAAAATTATATTTCAGATTTGGCTGTCACAACTTGTACCCAAACTAACACAGAAACAAAAAGAACTCTCTGGCATCACCAAACACCAGCCACAGCTAATCAAAAGAATTTACAATTCTGGCCTGAGTCTCCAGAAGAAGTAGAAATCCACAAAGACCATACACGCTCTCTCTCTCTGAGTGTTCTCTCTGTCAGCTACACTTCAAACCCAAGCTCTGCAATGCTATCAGCCCACCACCAAGCAGCAATATTGTCATCGCTCTCCTCTTTATTGCTACTCTGCTCTCACTTTTTCTGCTGCTCGAACTCCAAGTTGTCATATAGTTGTTGCCAGCCCCCTCTATCCCAAGCACCACCTTCCCTGTACCCTTTCTTGCAAGCTGGGTGACCGCCTTCACACAACACCACATGTAAGACTCTCTTTGTCCTTGCCACCAGCCAGCCTTCTTGCTCTCTCTGCTCTACTCTCTCCTTCGCTTGCTTCCCAGGCGGCTCCCCTGCCCAGTCGTTAGTCACCAACAAGCAAAATCTCCAAGTTTGCCCAACCCAAAGGCGGCTCCTTCCTTTCGTTGCTACCAGCCACTGCCAGTCTCCAGTTCACCAAAGCGGCTTCTTTCAAGGCTACTGCCCTCTATCGCTACTAGCCTCCAGCCAGCCCCTCGCCAGGCAACTTCTCTGGCGGACCCTTGACTCTGTCCTGTGGCCTTCTTCACCAAAGCCTGTCTACTGCAGCGTCGGAGCCACCTTCGCACAAGGCGGCTGCTCTCTCAGTCGGCTCTCCCACTGTCGGAGAGTCTCTGTTGCGCCTCCTCAGTCGTCAACCAGCCCACTCTAACAGGTCCTTCTCTCCTCGGTGCCCACGGCGGTCTCCAGCAGAATCACCCACGAACACTTCTTGGCCCACGCTTCTCTCCAGCGCCTGTGGCTGCAGCTGGCCACACAAAATCACACGGGGCTCTCTCGAACAAGACCGCCTCTCTCTCTGTATTCGACGCGCGCGCAGAATTACCAGCCCGGCAGTCTTCCTCCAAGCCGTCACCTTCACGTGTTTGCCAGCTTCCAGAAGATGCGTTGGCAGCCATTCAAGGCTCCACGCAGCTGGCCACGTTTATCCTCATTTTGTTTTATTTATTTTGAAGAAAATTTTATTTCTTCTCTAAGGCCTAAGTGATGGCCACATAATCCTTTCACACCCACCAATTTAAAGGCAACAAAGGCCCCTTCACCTATTAATTGCCCTTCCTCCCATACACACTTCAATGCAGCTTCGAGTGCCCGTTCATTTCTTTGACGCGCCCACAATCAAAGCCATCGAGCAGTTGATATCATCCTCAGTGGACCTCTCACCGGACAGGCCTGTACATGCTCACATCAATACATTTACTCTGTACACCTGGCAATGCTCTCAAAAGCAAAACTTCACACCGCCATGCACACATATGTACACACTATCAGCCTCTATTTTTGTCCACACATATTTAGCAACCCCCTACTTCTGCTGAGACATTCAGCAGAAGTAGGGGGTTGCTAAATATTCTTCTTTCACGGCTAACATCAATCGAGCAAAATATTTCTTCAGTCGTAAACCATTCACTCTCCTTTTATGCTTCTTTCCACTCAAATCAGCAAGCTGATAACTCCCATTATTAAATTTTCTCTCAACTTTATACGGACCTTCCCACTTTGTCTGGAATGCAGTATGAAAAGTACTATCCAGCTTGCTATTATACCTGAGAACCAGATCACCCTCTTCAATTTCTTTCTGCTCCACCTTCTCATTCTCTCTCTCTTGTCTTTTCAATTGCATAGCTGCATAGTGATCAAATGCTAGCTCTCTGTCCAACTGGACTATTTGCAAGGCCAGTAATCTTTCTCTGTAACAATTAATAGGCTCATGCCCTTCTTCAATCAAAAACTTCAAAGCTGGAATTTCCACATCAATAGGCATGAGTGCTTCTTTCCCATAAACTAAATGAAAGGGTGAGAATTGTGTACCAGATTTTACTGCAACCCTGTATGCCCATAATACACGATTCATCTCTATATCCCAATTTTTGATATGGCCTTCTGTCATTTTGGTTATCATCAGCTTAAATTCACCATTGAATCTTTCATTCAAGCCATTGCATTGAGGGTGATAAGGAGTGGAATACTTGTGGTTGATATTCAATCGTCTGCATAAATGGTCAACTACCTCTCCTCGAAATTCAGGACCATTATCTGATAATATCTCCAGAGGAATACCAAATCTGCAGCATATATGTTCATATACAAAATCAGCCACCTCTTTACTATCCACTCTCTTCACTGCCTTCACTTCTGCCCATTTTGATAGATAATCCACTGCAGTAAGCACATAACATTTTCCTCTGGCTGTCCTGGGAAATGGTCCAACTGCATCCACTCCCCATCTTTCAAAAATGTCATATACCAGCATAATATTTCTCGGCTCCATTTTTAAGATCCTCTTCCCCATTCTCTGGCACTCATGGCAAGACCTGCACCAGTGCTGAATATCCTTCTGGATGGAAGGCCATACATAACCCTCCAGTAATACCTTCTGCAAGGTGATCTTAAATGCATAATGACCCCCACATGCTCCCTCATGATTTGAAGATAGAATATAATAAATCTCTTCCCTCCAGGGAATTCTCCTCAATACCTGATCAGCTCCTTGCATGTATAATTCATCTCCAATCATGACATAATGCTTACTTTTCCTGATAAAATGATACTTTTGGCCTTTTTTGAGCTCTTCAGGCAAGCGACCTGAGAGTAAATAATCCACCACTCTGGACAGGTATTCCCTCCCTCTGTATAATGGCTCTTCGATTTTTGCAATTACTAGATCCTGATTAATTGCCTCCTGAGCCAACTCATGTGCCATATGATTTTCCTCCCGCCGCACATGTTGAATACTCCATGCTGTAAATTGATGTAGCAGCCTTCTAACATCAGCCAGACATTCTTTTAATCTCGGATTCTTTGCTCGCCAGCTACCCAAGACCTGTTTTACTACTAATAGAGAATCTCCCTTTATGATTAGCTTTTGAATTTTCTGGTTTAAAGCAGCCTGCAACCCTTGAAACAATGCTGTGTACTCAGCCTCATTGTTACTTTCAGCTTCTAGAAGTATCCCATCCTTTAGAATCAGCACGCCTTCTGAATCCTGGATTATATATCCCCCGGTGGCCTGATGTATACTCCTCTTATATGAACCGTCAAAGAATAAAACATGAGCTCCAGGAATGATAATTTGTTCCTCTTTTTCTATCCTTGAATCCACTTCCTTCACCAGTATCGGGCCATCCTTGTATGTTAGAAGATCTGCCAGAGTTGCCTTGCAAGTATCTTCAATCAAAAATGAGAAATCATACTCTTGAAGCTCTACTAACCATCGCATCATACCTTTTGAGAGTGAAGTACCATTCACCAGCTGAGGGAGTAGAGTATAGTTTATCAGCACCACAAATGGTCTCATCAGGAGATATGACCTGAATTTCCTGCAAGCATATACCAGACTTGACAAAACCAATTCAGCTTCAGTATATTTCCTCGCTGCTTCTGTCTTCACTCTACTTGCATAATATACAGGCTTCATATATCTGGATTCATCTCCTCTCTACATTAAGATTGCTCCAACTACATCAGGACCAAAAGATGGATTCACATAAAAGACCTGAGAGAAATCCGGAGCTTTTACACTGAAAATACCTCCCAATACCTCTTTCACTTTCTCAAACACTTCCTCGCATTCTTCATTCCATTGCAATGGTTCTTTCTTCATATCTTGCAGAAGAGGGTAAAGCAGTCGAGACATTAAAAGGAACAAATCTTGCCATATATTTTACCTTCTGGACAAAAGTCTGCAGCTGCCTGGATGTTGATGGTGCAGATAATAAGACAAGAGCTTTTATCTTCTCTGGATCAGGTTCAATTCCATTCTGAGATATCATATGCCCCAACAGCTTCACCTTTGAATGTCCTAAATGACACTTCTTTGGATTCAGCTGTCCACCTGCATCATCCATTTTAGAAAATACTTGCTCCAATTTATTACCATGCTCCTTTTGAGAACTATACACACATATATCATCCAAAAAAGCTCTCACAAAATGATCTGTAAGAGGTGCAAGTACTCTATCAGTGTTCCTCTGATACCACGAGGGTGCATTTTTCAAACCAAATGGTACTACTCGGTAACAGAAGCAACCCCACGGTGTAATGATAGTGGTTTTAACCTGGTCTTCCTCAGCAATTGAGATCTGAAAACACCCAGAGAAAAAGCTTTGGAGTAAAGACCACTGGATTTGCCCAATCTGAGTGATCTACTGGATAAATTAACCCTGCTTTTAACAACTTACTCAGCTCCTCTCTTAATACAGGCAATAGCTCTCTATTTATCCTCCTCAGTTTCTGAAACACTGGCCTCACACCCTCTTTCAATACTATGGGCATTGGTTCACATTTGAATCCTCGGATCTCTTCATATGAAGTAATGAACAAATGAGGGAATTTATGTATTACCTTCATATACTCTTCTTTCTCCACTGGCTGCAATTTAGGATTCAGCATGCCCTGTAACAGCTTCTCTTTCTCTGCACTGGGTGATGGAGGCTGCATCAGACCATCCATATCTTCAAGTCTGCTCTCTTCTTCTTTCTTTATCTCCTCTTTAGCTTGCATCACATGCTCATTTTCTTCCTTCATTATAAATGATACCTGGCTCTCATCATCAGAAGTAGAACTCTCTTCTTCAGTTTCACTATCTGTATACTCATCAGCACTTGTTTCTTCAGGCTCACCCTTCATTTCCCGCTTACTACTCATATTGAACTTCCTGGCTCTTCCTCTCCTATTATGTACTGTTATAGTTCCCCTTTTCCAATTTTGGATGGCACCCACCTGTCTGAGCCAAGGTCTGCCCAAAATCAGTGGATAAGCTCCCAAACCAGCCGGCATAATATGACAATTTATATTGCAAACCACACCAAAAGCAGTCACTGGCACTTCTGTACATACACCCAGACACTTCACTTTTGCATGATTTGCCAGACGGAGTCTAAAATTTGAACTAGCATTCAGTTTTAACCCCAATCTCTCCATATAGGACTGAGTCATCACACTGATTTGTGCACCGCCATCAACATATGCTTCTCCAACACTCACACTTCCACACCAGGCATCAACTGATGGACAAATATCAGGAAGGTCTTCCACAGACATCAGCTCCATTTCGCCTTGTGTGGGCTCCTGCTCATTTACTTTCCTCGGATTTGCCAACTTCTTCCACTCTCTCTTAAGCTTCGGACACAATCCAAGCAATTGGGCAAATGTTATATTGGCTACCCTTCCCTTTAAATCTCCCATCAATGTATACTCCTCCTGACCTTGACCAATATGCAAATCTGAAGTTTTATAATGTCTTCTTGGCTTTCTCTTCTTCTTCTCTGGTTGAGGGCTTATATCAAATTGGACATGTTTACCTTTCTTAGAAGATGGTTCAGGTTCTGCCATTGTACTCCTCGTCCTCTTTACCACGGGCATAATCTCTGGAATGGTCTCCACTCCTATCAAGCTGAGAGCCGGTCCTTTCCCTTTATTCTCCCATTTGACTCCACTGGTAGAGGGTTGATTTGGATCTTTTACTTCAACACTATGATCCCCCGATCTATCATTAGTCCTCTGCATCACAGGATACATTCCACCACCTGCTCTGGGCGGTTTGTCACACTGAGGGCTGATATGTCCCCGCTCCCCACAGTTCCAGCATTGGACATTGCTCAAATAGTAGCCCCGTCCTCTTCCTGTTCCTCCCATATTCCCTTCACCTGTTGACATATTGTCTCTTCTATTATTTGGTGCACCTCGGCTTCTTCCCTTTCCACATGCTTCCATCCAATTCAAACTTAGAGACTTCATGAGCTCCACTGCATCATGTATGTCCCTCTTCAAAGTGTCCTCCTATTTTGGAACAACAGCAGCTTCCCTTTCAGGATGTATACTCTCAATCTCTGGCATCTTCACAAACTTCTTTGGCTCTTCCTGTATTCCCATCTGCCTCAGACGCTTCACCTTCCACTCCTTCTCTCGAGCTACTCTGACAGCCTCCTCAAAGCTATCCAGGTTCTTCAGCTCCACCTTCAGACGGAGGGTTGGCTCCAGACCAGCCACAAACCGGTCTCTCTTTATCATCTGCGGGGGTACTTCAGGAATCAGAGCCTCACACCATAGACTCCACAGTCTACCAAACTCTATCAGATACTGATCCACATCCTGACCGTCCTTCTGCTGAATGTTACACAACTCCTTCCACACTTCATTTGGACTCTTCACACGGGCAAACTGTGCCAAAAATGCAGCTCTGACTACACGGTACTCAGGATCCTGTTGATGAATGTTCCTGTGTGTAGTCACAAACATCTGTAACCATGTTTTTGCATCACCTTGCAAGCAATAAGCCAAAATCTGAGAAAGGATCTCCGGGGTTGCCCTGTCTTTCATCAAGGCTGTAAATTCCATCTTCTCCAGAAACCTGATTGCACTCTCCTGTGGTAATCCCCAATACTCTGGAAAATCTTGAGCCATCTTTCCAAATCTTGCTTCACAGAGTCCCTATCTTCTTTCACAAACCAGAGGAAATCTGCTCCTCTGTGGAGGCACCAAAAAGTGATGGCACGGAAGCGGTAAAGCTGTTTACGCCCTTATAGCATGCCACACTTCCACACACGCATGCAAACACACCAAAAAACCAGGCCCAAGAGCATGAACAAAATTATATTTCAGATTTGGCTGTCACAACTTGTACCCAAACTAACACAGAAACAAAAAGAACTCTCTGGCATCACCAAACACCAGCCACAGCTAATCAAAAGAATTTACAATTCTGGCCTGAGTCTCCAGAAGAAGTAGAAATCCACAAAGACCATACACGCTCTCTCTCTCTGAGTGTTCTCTCTGTCAGCTACACTTCAAACCCAAGCTCTGCAATGCTATCAGCCCACCACCAAGCAGCAATATTGTCATCGCTCTCCTCTTTATTGCTACTCTGCTCTCACTTTTTCTGCTGCTCGAACTCCAAGTTGTCATATAGTTGTTGCTAGCCCCCTCTATCCCAAGCACCACCTTCCCTGTACCCTTTCTTGCAAGCTGGGTGACTGCCTTCACACAACACCACATGTAAGACTCTCTTTGTCCTTGCCACCAGCCAGCCTTCTTGCTCTCTCTGCTCTACTCTCTCCTTCGCTTGCTTCCCAGGCGGCTCCCCTGCCCAGTCGTTAGTCACCAACAAGCAAAATCTCCAAGTCTGCCCAACCCAAAGGCGGCTCCTTCCTTTCGTTGCTACCAGCCACTGCCAGTCTCCAGTTCACCAAAGCGGCTTCTTTCAAGGCTACTGCCCTCTATCGCTACTAGCCTCCAGCCAGCCCCTCGCCAGGCAACTTCTCTGGCGGACCCTTGACTCTGTCCTGTGGCCTTCTTCACCAAAGCCTGTCTACTGCAGCGTCGGAGCCACCTTCGCACAAGGCGGCTGCTCTCTCAGTCGGCTCTCCCACTGTCGGAGAGTCTCTGTTGCGCCTCCTCAGTCGTCAACCAGCCCACTCTAACAGGTCCTTCTCTCCTCGGTGCCCACGGCGGTCTCCAGCAGAATCACCCACGAACACTTCTTGGCCCACGCTTCTCTCCAGCGCCTGTGGCTGCAGCTGGCCACACAAAATCACACGGGGCTCTCTCGAACAAGACCGCCTCTCTCTCTGTATTCGACGCGCGCGCAGAATTACCAGCCCGGCAGTCTTCCTCCAAGCCGTCACCTTCACGTGTTTGCCAGCTTCCAGAAGATGCGTTGGCAGCCATTCAAGGCTCCACGCAGCTGGCCACGTTTATCCTCATTTTGTTTTATTTATTTTGAAGAAAATTTTATTTCTTCTCTAAGGCCTAAGTGATGGCCACATAATCCTTTCACACCCACCAATTTAAAGGCAACAAAGGCCCCTTCACCTATTAATTGCCCTTCCTCCCATACACACTTCAATGCAGCTTCGAGTGCCCGTTCATTTCTTTGACGCGCCCACAATCAAAGCCATCGAGCAGCTGATATCATCCTCAGTGGACCTCTCACCGGACAGGCCTGTACATGCTCACATCAATACATTTATTCTGTACACCTGGCAATGCTCTCAAAAGCAAAACTTCACACCGCCATGCACACATATGTACACACTATCAGCCTCTATTTTTGTCCACACAACGGCAAGAGGGAGGCGAGGGAGGTGCAAGGGGAGAGGAAGGGGAGAGGGAGAGGGGGGCGGGGGGAGGTGTAAGGGGAGGGAAAAGGAAGGGGAAGTAGTAAAAGGGAGGGAGAGGGAGGAGAGGGGAGGGGAGGGGAGGCACAAGGGGAGGGAACAGGGAGGGGAGAGGGAGGCAGAGGGAAGGCACAAGGGGAGGGGAAAAGGGAGAGGGCGGTAAAAGGCAGGGAAGAGGCACAAGGGGAGAGGGAGGGAAGGGCTGGAGGCAACAGGGAGGGGAGGGGGAGGTGGGGGGAGGCGCAAGGGGAGAGGTAGGAGATATGCCTACTAGCAGGCGGAGGGTTGGAGACATGACAGGGTAAGGAAAGGGAGGGGAGTCCAAAGCATGCAAGGGGAGGAGAGGAGGGTGGTAACCCTGACCCCCCTTATAGGGGGGGTCCGGTTCGCCTATTTTGGGAGCAAGTGGGCCTCGCCCCCGCCCCCCAACGGCAGGGAGGATAACCCCTTGACCATCCCCACCTCCCACCTTTTTTGGGAGCACGTGGGCCACACCCCACCCCAACCAAATGGCGGGGAGGGTTGTGGTGAGCTTGCTAAAACCGCCTTGCCGCCCCTACAAAGAGTGTGGGAAACAGATATTCATGATATAATGTGGACAATTTGTCACACGAAAATAAACAACAAAGTCACTTGTCAAGCATGGCTAGGTGGCCAAGCATGAAAATGCAGAAAACAAATCAAACAACCAAGAAAAGGGGTCTCAACACCAAGCTTTTACGGAATGAGTGAGTGGACAGGTGGACAGTGCGTAGATAGTTCATGTGGTTCTGCAATACAAGCGACAATCCATATGCTCAACAATCATAAACGCACCTGTGCGGCCTCCAAGTGTTTGTCGAGTTTAGAAGGGCACAAACCTTACGAGCTAGAAGGAGCTAGATTGTTGGATATATCACCCAAATCCATTCAAAGGTTGAAAGGGGCTATATAACCTTGATTGCTTTACTCAAGACACATCCTCAAATGGGCGCCTACTTCAAATATAGCCTAGAGGGAATCTTGCTCATTTATGGCATACCCACATGGGGGAGATGGCATACCCACATGGGGGAGATGGCATCTTATGCTTGTAAAACATCATAGGTGATGTCATGAGGTCATGTACTACTTGCCTATATAAGAGGCTCTTGCTAATGAAGAAAACAACTCGTGTGTTTCCATGATTATGCCTAAGCCATGTCTCATTAGTATCTCCTAATCCACTCTTAATCATGTTTCTAATCATGACCTAACCATGACTATAACCATGTTTGATCCTCCTTAGATTTGCTAATCCACTCTCAATACCAAGATAGATTTGTTCTGCAAAAGGAGAGTTTACAAGAAGAGAACACAACAAGAAGCACAACCTTGAGGTATAAGATAGGAGTGTCGCATAAATAGCAGCCAAGAGGATAGACAATGCTCTCACTTTTTCAGCTTCAATCACTACAGAAAGGGTCGTGAAGAAAATGGAACATGAAGTGTTTGTAGTAGAGACTAATTCTTCAAGGATGCAATGTGAGAGGTATGATGTCCAAATTTTCATATGAGAGTAAGTGGCAGACATCCGTTTGTTGCATGTAAGCCTATGTATTTTGTCTATTTGTGTGTGTACTTGCGCTCGATGCAAACAATAACATGTTTATACACTAGCCACATCTCAAAAAGGAAGATCTAGCCTGGATTTTGAGTGCTCGAAGGTCAATGCCAATATAAACATGGTGTGCCTAGGGAAGTGTTGTGTCTATCTCTTTTTGAAAATGTCATAGAGTGGCATGATGGGAGAAGCTACAGTGTCATTGAATGGTTTCATTGTATTTCTATTTATGTCATGTTTTTAAAAGGTTTTGGATTTCTATTGCCCAAAGACCCCCCAAAAAGATGTAGATTGACCTTTCCACTTCACAATTTCTTTTGACAATGCCTCAACCCTTTTACCTCGTGCCTTAGCTCTTTTGCCTCTGCTTGCGCAATTATTCCTTCCTTTATTGAAGCCTTAATACTTGCCAAAAATTATTTCCTTGGCCTCCTTTGCTCCAAACAATTGCGTAAAATTTTACTTTTGATTTTTTCTCAAAAAATATTCTCCTTGAGTGGTTCCCAAAGCTCTAATACCACTATTAGGACCTTTATGACACTTGGAGAAGAATTTCTATTTCTCAACATAAAAACTAGAGCAAAAAAAAGACTTGGCACAAATTAAAATCATTCACCTTACATAAACAAAACAAAATAAACAAGAGTGCTTGAAAATAAGAAAGAGATCATCATCAACATAAGATTGGGGATGTGATTACGATGTGAATGCGATGTGATAGGATATGAGTGGATGAGATGGATGTGAAAGGATGCGATGCAATGTGAATGGATGATATGTGATGTGATGTAAATAGATGTGAATGGATGAGATGTGATGTGAATGGATGTGATGTGATGTGAAATGGATGTGATGTGAATCGGGATAGATGTGAATGAATGTGATGTGATGTGATATGAATCGGCATAGATGTGAATGGATGAGATGTGATGTGATGTGAATCAAGATAGATGTGAATGGATGAGATGTGATGTGAAATGGATGTGATGTGAATCAAGATAGATGTGAATGGATGAGATGCAATGTGAATGGATATGATGTGATGTGATATGGATATGGGTAGATGTGAATGGATGAGATGTGATGTGGATAGATGTGATGAGATGTAATATGATGTGACTAGATGAGATGTAATATGATGTGACTAGATGAGAATGGATGAAGGACGATGGGAATACATATGATTGGATGTGGATTAAGCAATGTGATGTAGAAGAATGTGGAATAACGAGAAATGATGTGGAACAATGTGGAAAGATGAGAGTTCATTAGAAACTGTATTTATGACCTGTTTTTAAATGAGTGAACTTCTTGGCCATTCTATAGATTACATCATCATAATCTTAGATCTGGGGAAGGTGGGAAAAGTCTCTCGGTATCTCTTTGGGTATTTGTTTCTCTGTCTCAAAGAATAAGTGTTTAGGGTTTCAGTCTCTAGGTAGAGGGTCATGCATCCATGGTGGTGTGGTTCTCTAATTTACACCAAGCATGACCTCTTTTTATTCATGTAGCTTGCTACCCTATGTCGGTTGTGATGTGTCCTCAAAAGCATGATCAAGGGGGTCTAGAAACTCTGTCTCCTTAGGCTGGCCCTCTTACTCTATCGTTGTTCCTTAAAAAGTCTTGGTTTCTTTGGGCTGCTGCTCTTCAGTGGTGGTGCCCCCCCAAGGGTGGTTCCATGTCATTTCCATTTGGACCCATGTTGGTGTCCCCAACCTCCTTGTCTTCCCCTTCACTTAGTCCTATAGGACCCAAGCTGCTTGATAGGCCATGCTTGTCTGCCCATCTTTCTAGTTCTTTAATAAATTCATTGCCCTCGTGTCACCTTTTCCATTATGTCAAAGGTGAGATAAGCCACTTGTAAAATTATAAAAAACAATGCATTGCCTGCATTTTGCTCCTCTATCTGGAACACAATACACTATAGAGAATCACCATGCCAATTGGCCAATGGGCTGGCTTTCAAGGCTCTGAAGGTTTCCTGCATGTCAGCGAATCCCTCTTCATGGGTCCATGTCTCAACATGGTGCACCATTGCTTTGTTCATGGGTGGTAGTTGGCTCTACAAATGATCAGTTTTGGATTAATTGTTCTACGTCTGTCTTTGCACATGGGTTTAAGATTACACACGATGCATGATAATTTGATAACATTCATTGTCTATAGGTTTTTTAGATAGATATCACCCTTGAATATCATCATATTTACAAGCTGCATGCAGTATGCTAGCACTTTCCTACAAAGTTTTATGAGCATTAAACAAGTTTAAAAACTAGTTGGGAGAATATTTCTGATAGATAAACATTAAGGACACAACTTACAAAGTCAAGTGGAGATATTATGTAGGTCTATGGTGGTAGCACTTGATCCACAACTGATCCTTCTTGACCTCCACCCCCTGGCACCTCTATGGAGTCTAGGCTTGGGTATTTGTGCAATCTCTTTGGCCAGCAGTATTTATGTAATCTCTTTAGCTAGTAATATTTGTGATCAAAGATTTTGTAGGTATTTTATGCAATCTCACAAAATCTGCAAGCATTCTTGGGGGGTTCATTGTTGGAATTAAGGTTAGGGTTGCAACAATGCACACACACAAGATAGGGATGCTTAAGAGCACACAACTCACTAGATTAGAATAAACAAATGTGTGCTAGATACAAAAGATAAGTACATACCCCAAAATGAGTAGATAAGAGGGTGTACATACACATGGGGGAAAAAACCTCCTAAGTGAGGGAAAAAGTGCCTTGGCGGTCCTAAGTGTGTTCACACACATCACTACCATATAATGCTACAAATCCCCCCTGGAGTGATGATCCTGGAGTGATGATGTGAACATGTATAGGGTATGGCCGATCAATCTTGAAAAGGCAGTAAGGCCAAAGCTTTACGAAAAGCTTCGAACTTTTCACAAGGAAGAGGCCTCGTGAATAAATCTGCTATGTTGTCATGTGTAGGCACATAGACCAAGCTGATCTCAGGTGTAGAGAGTCTTTCCCTGACATAGTGGTAATGCACCTCAATGTGCTTAGTGCGAGCATGAAACACTAGGTTCCTCACAAAAACAACTACTAATGTGCTCTGGCTATTAGTGAAAATCGTAGTGCTATACGACTATACACCCAAATGTGCTTAGTGCGAGCATGAAACACTAGGTTCCTCACAACAACTACTAATGTGCTCTGGCTATTAGTGAAAATCGTAGTGCTATACGACTATACACCCAAATCAGCCATAAGATGTGTGAGCCACACACACTCAACTGTGTGAGCCACACTCAACTGTAGCTATAAAAGCTGCCTTGTACTCAACTTCACAGTTGGAAGTGGCCATTGTAGGCTGCTTCTTGTTGAGCCATGATATACATGAATCACCAAGGCGAAAGCAAAACCCACTAGTGGACACTCGTGTGTCATAACATCCAGCCCAATATCTGAATCGCTGTGACTCACCCCCCTTTGGATAAAATAATCCAAAATATTGAGTGCTCTGTAAATATCGAAAAACTCACTTAATAGCCTGCCAATGCTTCGTACCTAGGCTATGAATAAATCTGCTCAACTGTGAGACCACATACTGTATATCTGGCCTCATGTTGCACACATACTGTATATCTGGCCTCGTGTTGCACACATAAAGAAGGGATCCAACAGCCTACTGATACAAACTAGCATCAAAAGAGTCTCTTGCATCTTGAAGACTAAGTCGTGTACTCCATAGGTGTAGCCACAGGTTTACAATCTTCAAGATTAAACCTCTTTAATAGCTTCTGTATATATTTAGACTACAGCATAACAATGCCATCATTACACTGCATAAACTGAATCCCTAAATAGTAATGCAAGGCCCCCACATAGTAATGCAAGGCCCCCAAATCTGACATCTCAAACGATAACTGCAAATCAACCTTAAGGATGAAATCTGATCTATATCGGGTCCCGTGTCAACATATAGAACGATGACCAAAAATGTGTCCTTGCTCCTCTTCACATAGAGGGTACTCTCTATTGGACTGTTGCAAAAATCATTCGCAATCAAGTATCCTTGAATCTTATACCATGCTCTAGGAGCTTGTTTAAGGCCATAAAGAGCCTTTTTCAACCTCCTTTCACAGCAGCAAAACTAGGAGGCTGCGCGATACATACACCTCCTCATGTAAATCACCATTCAAGAATGCAATCTTAATGTCCAACTGTGCAATACATACACCTCCTCATGTAAATCACCATTCAAGAATGCAATCTTAATGTCCAACTGCGCGATACATACACCTCCTCATGTAAATCACCATTCCACCCATGATGTGCTGCCAAAGCAAAGAGACACCTAATGGTAGTCATACGAGATGTGGGTGCAAAGGTCTAGGCATACCCCTTTGCAACAAGTCTAGCCTTGTAGCGATCAATTCTACTATCCGCTTTGTGTTTTAACTTGTAAACCTACTTAGTACCAATGGCCTTCTTGCCATGAGGTAGATGGTGTCATTCTTGAGTATAGAGTTATACTTATCCTGCATCCAATGATCATCATCTTGTGCTTCCTCAAAGGAAACATGTTCCTCCTCATTACATAAAGTAGAAATGAGAACATGATCCACATGAGAATAATATACATGATGAGAACCTGCACGAGTTTTGCTAGGTAAAGGAGTTGCCAACTTGCTATCCCTCAATGTCTGTAAAAGCCATTTTGGCATATTTTTAGATTCTTCTATGGCTGCTCTCTCCTCATCCACTACATCCTCAATAATTTCCTCATCAAAAGTCTAATTTGCAGGTTGATTTTGCACATACAAAGGCTGAATTTTAGCACTTGGTTGAGCATTCAATTGCTCTACATATGGCTGCCCTCCATTAAACAAAGGTAGGAGCGAATCAAACATGTTCTGTGCGCATACATTCTGCTTTTTTTTTTGCATGAAAGCATGGGATAAATTGAGTTTTCGACAAAAAGAACATCTCTACTTACCAAAATCAGCTTTGAGGCTGGATGGTAGAGTCTATATCCCTTGCTTTCTAAACTGTTTCCCACAACTGCCTTATCGTCAAGCTTATTGCGTTGTTGCTTAGGTACAAGAATATGAGCAAGATAACCAAAAACACGCAAATGAGCCAGAAAAGGCTTCCTGCCATGCCAAGCTTCATAAGGAGTTTTAGACTACAAGGCCTTGGTAGGGCATTTGTTCAACACATACTTTGCGCACATAGTTACCTCTAACCAAAAATCATGAGATAAATCTTGGGCTTTCACCATACATCGTGCCATCTCCATGAGAGACATGTTCTTCCTCTCTCAGCCACACCATTTTGCTGAGGTGTGTATGGCATTGTACATTGATGCCTTATGCTTTTTTCAGCCATATATGAGTGAAATTCCTTGGACATATACTCCCCCCGTCGATGTGAACGAAGGGTGCCAACTTTACATTCACATGCATTTTCAGCCACCATCGATACAAAGTGCCTAAAGCACATAAAAACCTCTGACTTCTACTTTAATGGATACACCTAGCTATATCTAAGTAATCATCAATAAAAGTGATGAAGTAGAGATATCCCTCAATAGATGGTGTCCTCATAGGACCACATACATCACTATGTATAAGCTGTAATTTCTTAACAGCTCTCACAGATCCATCCTTTGGAAATGATGCTCGATGCATTTTACCAAGAATACACCCCTCACATACATGTCTAAGCAGAGGTCTCAAGAGTTGGCAACTTAGACACCATATCATGTATTTGAATGCGTAACAAACTGCCATAATTTAAATGGCCAAATCATGCTGCCAGAATTCTACATCACTCATAGCACGAGTTATAGAGACTGAGCAAGAATCATGCTATAACTTCTCAAATACATCCATCTTATATAGGCAATGAAATAAGGCACCTGAGGTAATGATAGAATAACCATCATTTCTATCCTAAACTGTACATCTGTCATCCACAAATTTCACCCATCAAGCCTGGCAAGGCGAAGGTTGAAACTGACAGCAAGTTCTTCTTAATGCCAAGCACATATAAAACTTTAGAAAGAGTAAATGCGCCTCCATTTGTGACAGTGAGCACAAGTTTACCAACTCCTTTGACAGGATATGAGGAACCATTTGCACATGTGACAGCTCTTGCACTTGGGACAGATTTTCAAGATGGGAACAAATTTTTTTGTGAAGTAATGTGCTTACTACTAGCACCATTGTCAAAGTACTAAGCATCCAATTCTGCCAACTGATATGTATACATCATGAACATAAGGGTCATAACTGCAATGTACACGCCATGCCCAATCATCTTGAGAAAAACTTATAGATTCCTTCTTCTCTGCACTTGGTGCAGATGCATCAGCCATAGCCATGCCCGATTCTTTTTTTTCTCCTTCTTTAGCCTTTTCTTGCACTCATTTATGTAGTGCCCTAGTTTCTTGCAATAGTGACACTTTCCCTTCTTTTTAGGCTTATCACCTTCTTTCTTTGCATTCTTACCTGAGGATTCTGATTTTGGCTTATAGCCAGCATGTGAAGAAGCTTTACCTTTGCCTTTCTGACTGGCAAACAAAAGCTTGGTCACCAACTCGTATAACAGGTATGTTTTGCCTATATTGCTCTTCTTGCAAGAGTACTGAAACCAGCTCATTAAATGTAAGGGAATTTGGATTTCCCTTCATCATGAGTCTGAGGGTAGAGGCAAAACTCTCAGTACAATCCAGCGATGCATTGAGAACGGTGGGCACCAATGTACTATCATGATATATATCATCCACACTAGTAGTGGGCCACTCCTTAAAATCTTTGATCTTGGTCCAGAAGCTGTCCATTGAGTCTCCCTCATTCATGTGCTCAAACTCCAACTATTTATGTAGATATGCAAAACGTGCTTCATTGTGCACATGGTATAATGCACATGGTATAATGCAGCAAGTGCATCCATGTCTATTTTGAAGTCTTACATGACTGAATATGAGGAATAATGCTTCGCTTCATAGAAAGTGCAAGCAATGCATGTACCTATGCATCACTTCCATCCCATCTTGTTTGAGCAGCAGTGGGAGGTACTGATAGTGCATGTGGAGGAGCTACATCTATATTAGATTCTACTATAAATGTACCTTCAGCGCCACCTGGTTGCACTAGTTGTTGTGAAACAAGACGAGTTTCACTACCACTGACTACATTCCAAAGGCCTTTAGTAACCAGTACATGCCTCATCATATAGGACCATAATGGATAGTTAGTCCCATCAAGTTTGTCCTCAATAGACAACATGTTGAATACATCACTACTGCCAACCATGCCTGTCTACCAAATGTAAAATCTTTTAAAACACTGCAGTATAGATGCTGCTGTACACCAAATCTTTGCCGCTGCATAGCCCAAACACCCAAAATTGAGCAGAACCAATCCAAAATAACACCCCTCCAGAACGTTTACAAAAACCTTGCAGTGCCCAAAACATGCCCGAATCACGTTGCGGACCCAGAAAACTTTGTATACATCACACTACAGTATATACCTTCTTCTCCTAAGAGGGTATCTCAATCGGAGACATAAAAATCGGGTTGTGAGAAGGGAGACATACTACTAGATCAAGTGTCAAGAAAGCTAGCTCTGATACCAGTTGTTGAAATTAAGGTTAGGGTTGCAACAATGCACACACACAAGATAGAGAAGCTTGAGAGCACACAACTCACTAGATTAGAATAAACAAATGTGTTCCAGATACAAAAGATAAGCACACACCCCAAAATGAGTGGATAAGAGGGTGTACATACGCATGGGAAAAAAAACCTCCTAGTGAGGGAAAAAGTGCCTCGACGGTCGTAAGTGTATTCACACACATCACTACCATATAATGCTACATTCACTATAAGTAAACCCTTTGTATCACGTGTGTTCAATGCCTATTTTAAAAATCCCTTATCTGTGAATTTTTCATGAATAAACCATTCCCTTTTTCTCTTCAACCTATGAACACCCCCTTTAAATGGTACACTTCTATATACTACACTTACATATTTATAAAAAGTGACCCCCCCCACTCGGAGTAAGCATTCTAGCATTTGGAAATAGTAGTCCTATGGGTTGAGGCATTTCTTCTACTTTTGCTGATCCTCCTTGCCCTTGTGTTATGCTCGTTGGTTGCCCTCATAAAAGATTTTTTGCATTTTGTCTCCTTTCCCTCCCTTGCCCTTGTCTAGTGTTTGTGGATAAAGAGAATACGGGGGAGATGGAGAGCTTGAGTTCCTTGTAAGCAAACACACACACACAAGAGAAAGCAAGACACAAGAGAGAGATGGCTGGCTGAATTTTATTCTACCTTCTTCTCTTCTCTACAAACATATAACTAAAAAGATAAAAGTAAATACTATAAGGGAAAGTAATCTCCTACAATAACATATAATGGTCGTTCCATAGTGTGAACTTGACTATATAAGTTGGTGCTACAACTATGCCATAACTCTAGTACTCCAAAGTGGCTGTCACATAGCCTGTCATCCACTAGCGGCATATCAACCATAATCTCACCAACCATGCTAGTGGAATAAGTACAAAAACTATCACCTAGGTGGGTCATCAATGTCCACAACACTAGTTGATCTCGATATCTCAACACTCCCCCTCAAGCTTAACTCCATACACTACACTCCAAGTAAGAGCTTCTTTGTGCTACCCAATGCCTTTGTGAAGATGTCATCCACCTGATCCTCTATGCTAATATATACCAGATCTACATCACTTGCTAGACCCTTCTCCCTCAGAAAGTGATAATGCACCTTAATGTGCTTTGTTCTAGCATGGTATATTGGGTTACTGGCCAATTGTATGCTACTCATATTGTCACGATAAATAACAACTGCCTATCTATTGACTCACCCGTATCACCAAGTAGTTTCTGAAACCAAGATACCTCACAAGCTGTCATAACAGCACCCATGTACTTTGTCTCTGTGTACTACTTGGCAAAGCAAGTGTTGGCTATTTCTTACTTCTCTAACTCATAGCAGCACCCCTGTACTCTATCTCTATACTCGACAAAGCAATTGTTGGCTATTTCTTACTACTCTAACTCCAAATGAAAACATAAAGCCATTGGTAGATCTGTATACCCATATAGCTGTATCTCTGTACCAGCCTCATAGAAAAGTCCATAATCAATTGTGGACTTTATGTACTTGAGAATCCATCTAGCCATATCCCAAGTGTGGCTTCCTAGGGGCCTACATAAATTAACTCACAAGTCCAACAACATAGCTCAAGTTTATGGTCATGTAGATCAAGCTACCCACTATGCTGCCCTATACATAGTGGAGTCATCCAAAAGCTTACTTGCATCTGTGGAAAGCTTTGTGTTTTGCTCCAATGACACTGAAATAGACTTATAGCATGTCATACCATACTTGGACAACATGTCCAAGCCATACTACCTCTATAATAACAAAATGCCCTGAGGTGATCTCACCACTTCTATGCCCAAGAAATACCGCAGCTCACCCAAATCCTTCACCTCAAACTTCTGCTTTAAAAGCCTCTTGACATCATGTAAGTTAGCATCACTATCACCAGTGATAATCAAGTCATCCACATAAATGACTAATAGCATGATCGCTCTATGTTTCTTTTTCACATAGTCAAGTCATCCACATAAATGACTAATAGCATGATCCCTCAAACTTCTGCTTTAAAAGCCTCTTGACATCATGTAAGTTAGCATCACTATCACCAGTGATAATCAAGTCATCCACATAAATGACTAATAGCATGATCCCTCTTTCTTTTTCACATAAAGTGAAAAATCTACATGAAATCCAATGGTAACAAGATACTCCCCGATCTTGTTTGACCATGCTTTAGGTGCGTGCTTTAAGCCATATAGGGCTTTGCGTGTAAGACCCCTCTGCCCCCTCCACACACCGGATTCCCAGTTGCCTAGCAGCGGAAGTAGCTTCCTCTTGCGCGGGGCAGGGTTTCCCACTCGGGGCCTCGCCCTCGAATGTCTGGACACGGGACTAATCTGGTGGTCATTTCGAAACCAAAACCGGGAAAATTTTCCTTGCCCGGAAAACAGGGACGATTCCACCTTTTTGATTTTCTTAACAAATTTTCTAACGGGGTCAAGAGACTAAATTTTCTAATGGGGCCAAGAGATTAAACCAGATATGAGGAAATCAACGCTTTTTTCCTAACCAAAATCAGGCATAGCCGTTGATCTAATCATTTGAGGAAATCAACTGTAAGATTCCTCCCTCCAGCTTTTGAGGTGTGCAGGTATAAGAACCTCCCCTTCTGATCTTATAATTATTCCCCTTTCTGAAATAAAAGAAAGATCGTGTTTTACCTTGTTTTGGCCTAGAGAGAGAAAATATCTAGAGAGAGATAATTCAAAATTGAGATATTTTTGGATATAAAAATCCTCCTAGTGTCTAAAATGGTTTCCCCTGAAATAGAAATTCAAAAAGAACTTTCCAATGTGTAATTGGAATTAATTGAAAATAGGTATAAAGGACCTTAGCCTAAGGGTCCAGATTTTTAAAATTTTTTGGATTATGGTCCAATTAAGGTTCCTATGGACCAATAAGATTAATCCAAATGTAGGGAGGAGATAAATTGAAGAATAAAAGAAAAACCTCCCAAAAATGAGTAAATGCTCACATAAGATTAAGAATAGACTAAGGACCAAAGAAAACAATAAAAAAATTAAATTTTGATACCTCAGTGTGGGGATCTCCCCTCATGAAGTAGGCACCTTTTTCTCATCATTACTCCCAATTTTTAATCAACAAAATGAGATATTTTTATCTCTCCTCTCTCCTATTTCAAAACTAGATCCAAAAAGTAAGCTGAGTTGACCCAAAAATAGTAAAAATTGACCAAATTGATCTGGAAAATTCTAGAATCAGTTTGCTTGGTTAGAGGCTTACTTTTTCTTATAAATAGAAGCCTTCCCCTTTGTAAAAGCTTAATGGTGTTTATGCACTGTTACTCTGCTCGTGTCCTGAAGAGCCATCTACATTGAATTTTTTAATAATTCAATTGTTTTTGGCCTAATCCTTTCCAAAGTGAATTGGTGGCCACTCTTACTTCAAACAAGAGTAGAACCCTCAATCCCTCAAGCCAAAGGAGAGCTTACAAGCTCCATGTAAGCTAATTTTCTTACTTGTTTAATGAAGAATCTATGGTTTTCTTAATTTTTATGTTTTACAGATGTTGAATTAAATTCAAATTCTATGCCTTTGATAAAAAGGCCACCCCCTTCTCCTCTTTACATTCCAATCTTTCTCAATCCTAGAAAGATTAACTAAAGGATTAATTAAACTCTTCTTATTGTTTACTCTCTTGAATTTAGAAAATTATGTAGATTAGAGTTCTATAAATCTAATTTGGGTTAATTTAAGTTAAATAAAGAATGATAAAAATGAGAAATGGTCAGCCATACAAAGGAGGTTATGGTAAAATTTTCCAGAATTTTGTGGAAAAGAAAGTTTATTTTTATGTTATTCCAAAAGAGTAATTCCCACCATTTTTGCATCTAAAAGAAATATTCTATTTACTCCATGTACATATTCACCTATGAATATGCATGGATATCACTTATATTAATCATTAAAATTGATTTCTATGCATAGAAAGATGCATAAAGGATTTTTTTTAATTACAAAAGTGTTATTCTCATTAAAATTGATTTCTATGCATAGAAAGATGCATAAAAGAAATTTTTTTATTACAAAAGTGTTATTCTCATTAAAATTGATTTCTATGCATAGAAAGATACATAAAGGAAATTTTTTAATTACAAAAGTGTTATTCTCATTAAAATTGATTTCTATGCATAGAAAGATGCAGAAAGGAATTTTTTAAATTACAAAAGTGTTATTCTCATTAAAATTGATTTCTATGCATAGAAAGATGCATAAAGGAATTTTTTATATTACAAAAGTGTTATTCTCATTAAAATTGATTTCTATGCAAAGAGATGCATAAAGGAATTTTTTTAATTACAAAGGTGTTATTCTTATTAAATTTGATTTTTATGCATAGAAAGATGCATAAAGGAATTTGTTTTATTATAAAAGTGTTATTCTTATAAAAATTGATTTTTATGCATAAATAGATGCATAAAGAAATTCTTTTTAATTTAAAAGTGTTATTCCTATTAAATTTGATTTTATGCATAAATAGATGCATAAAAGGATTTTTAAATAAAAGTGTTATTCCCATTGAAGTTGATTTTTATGCATAAATAGATGCATAAAGAAATTTTATATCAAAATTAGAATTCTCTTAAATTCTATGAGTATTTGATAAATGAATAATTAAATACTCTAAGAGAGAAATTTCTATCGTTTTATATTCACACGGATTGTAAAAGGAGAATTCAGGAAATCTATCGAGATCAAAATATTCAGATAAATGATTAATCTATTCCTCATTGGAATTCGTAACTAATTTAGAAATCAATTAAGTGAATCTTTAAAGAAAGAAATTTAGTAAAATAGTAACTGAATTATCAAACCTTTTCGAGAGAGATAGATCAAGAAAAATCTTATCCGACTCGAACCTTGAATCAGACTATGACCAAGACCAAACTCTTTCGTCAGTTTCGAGGAAAGAAGGTGTGACTAGTTTAGAAACATACACTCAAAACTCCCACCAAATCTGAAACTAAGTTTGAGACCCTTCGAATTGATATATGGATCAAGGTTATAGAATTCGAGGAATTCTGGTATGAAATTTAGAATTTCGATTAAGAAGTTTTGGGGATACTGATTCAAGAAATAATCCTTGTATTCAAAAGAAAATCAAACTGAAAACTTGCATAGAAATGAGATGTGATGTGAATAGATGTGATGAGATGCGATGTGAATCAGATAGATGTGAATGAATGGATAGATGTGAATGTGTATGTGAAGAATGGATGTGAATGTGTGTGTAAAGAATAGATGTGGATGTGTATGTGAAGAATGGATGTGGATGTGTATGTGAAGAATGGATGTGAATGTGTATGTGGATGTGTATGTGAAGAATAGATATGGATGTGAATGTGTATGTGGATGTGTATGTGAAGAATAGATATGGATGTGTATGTGACGAATGGATGTGAATGTATATGTGGATGTGTATGTGAAGAATGGATGTGAATGTGTGTGTGAAGAATAGATGTGGATGTGTATGTGAAGAATGGATGTGAATGTGTATGTGGATGTGTATGTGAAGAATAGATATGGATGTGTATGTGACGAATGAATGTGAATGTATATGTGGATGTGTATGTGAAGAATAGATATGGATGTGTATGTGATGAATGGATATGGATGTGTATGTGAAGAATGGATGTGGATGTGTATGTGAAGAATGGATGTGGATGTGTATGTGAAGAATGGATGTGAATGTGTATGTGAAGAATGGATATGGATGTGTATGTGAAGAATGGATGTGGATGTGTATGTGAAAGATGGATGTGGATGTGTATGTGAAAGATGGATGTGGATGAGTATGTGAAAGAATGGATGTGGATGTGTATGTGAAAGAATGTGATGTGACATGAATATATGTGGATGTGAAGTGATAGATATGAATGTATGGATAGATGTGAGTAGTCGTACATGTGAGAACGATTGTATGGATGTGGGTGAATGAGATGAGATGTGTATGAATGAGATATGATGTGGATAGAAGTGATGTGATATAATGTGGATAGAATTGTGATGGGATGGTTATGAGAATGAATGTGGTGGATATGAATGAATGAATGTGATGGATATGAATGAATGTGATGTGATGGATGTAAATGGATGTGATGTAAATGAATGTGATGGACGTGAATAGATGTGATGTGATGTGAATCGGGATGTGAATGAATGAGATGTGATGTCATGTAAATCGGAATGTGAGTGAATGAGATGTGATGAATTGGGATAGATGTGATGTCATGTGAATCGGAATGTGAGTGAATGAGATGTGATGTAAATTGGGATAGATGTGATATGTGATGTGAATGAATATGATGTGATGAGATGTGGATATGGGTAGATGTGAGTGGATGAGATCTGATGCAGATAAGTGAGAAAAGATGTGATGAGATGGAAAATGATGTGATGAGAATGCGAATACTTATGAAATAAATGAGGATTAATGTGGAACAATGTGGAAAGACGAGAGTTCGTTATATAGAAACTGTATTTATGACCTGTTTTTAAATGACGGTTTTATGTCAAAAATGCTGGGGAAGCATTTTGACCGTCGTGAATGAGGTCGTGGAGACCTATCTGATAAAGTTGCAAGAGCTGACGGAGGGTCAACGGAGGACGTCTCGCGTAGCAAGGTCGGCCGAGGTCTTGACCAGCCTCGATTTAAATGGTGAGCTTCCGGTACGGTGGATGAGGGACTAAGGAAGCGGCCTATGAGTGAAGCGCTAGGTGACCTGCAAAGGATCCTAGAGGGTGCTGACCATACGGTGGATGAGGAACTAAGGAAGCGGCCTATGAGTGAAGCGCTAGGTGACCTGCAAAGGATCCTAGAGGGTGCTGACCATACGGTGCTCGAGCTCTGGGTTGTCGAAGATATCCACACATGCGTCGGGGAAGATATTGGAACAAGGAGTAAGGGTTGTTTTCTGAATTCGGGCATGGATCTGGTTGATTGACCTTGCTGGTCCACAACGGATGAATCCATGGCTCTTTTATATGGATCTGTTGGTTGATCTTGTTGATCTTTGATGGAGATTCTATTTTGATTTTTATAAGTGAATATATTGTCAGGTACTATGAGCTAGGAACTATTGAAAAGGCACCTATGTATACAGGTGGTGTGCGTTCTGGTTGCCAATGATGCCATAAGTACGCCAATGAAGGAAAAATTGGAAATTAGGATTCAACCGGATTAATTTTGGAGGATTATGATCAGTGATACTATAGTTTCATTAAATGATTATTTTTCACAGCTGAATCTGTGAAAAAGGTAATTTCATATTAGGTGTGTAAGTGGCGTGACTAGTTTTAAGTTTGCATGAATATCTAGCTAGGGGGCCTGGGAACTCTTTTCCCTGGTACCCGGGACCAAACCTAACCAAATTCTTAAATGGAATGATTGTTTTAAAGACAGCTGAATCTGTGAAAAAGGCAATTTCATATTGGGGGTGTACGTGGTGTGACTAGTTTTAAGTTTGCATGAATATCCGGCTAGGGGGCCTGGGAACTCTTTTCCCTGGTACCCAGGACAAAACCTAACCAAATTCTTAAATGGATCCCATCACTACAGTGGTTGGGCGGTTGGCTAACCCACGGGACTGGATGGGGCTAGGCTGGACTGATGGATTCCTAAAATGAGACTCAATTCTGTTATGGTACAATAGATGAAGTAAATCCTGGATAAAAATTGTTCTATGGAAAAGAATCAACGGCTCTACCTCTCAATGAGGAAAAAAGCGTTGGTCTCTATGATCCAAGTGCAAGTCTTTTCCTTGATCTGACTATGATACTTACAGGTTCGGTGTGATCAGTTCAGTTAGTTAAGGCTCTTGACTACGTTAGAGTAAAAATATCATAGAGGAATCGCCCATGCGAGGGAAGTTTTTTCGGGTTCGGTTTTGGAAGAACCGAGGGATTAGTCTCTTGTCCAGATATTTGTGGACGAGGCCCCGAGTGAAGGACCCTGCCCTGCACTAGAAGTGCTACTTCCGTTGCTAGCACCCCAGGATTTGTTACGCGGAGGGGACATGGATCTTTCAGCTAGTATCAGAGCGAATTGGCTAAAGTGGATCAACCGAGAAGCCAAAAATGTCAAAAATTTATGAAGTAACAGTAAAAAGTTAGAAATGTGTGATGAAATTCATACAAATTGATATTCAGACTGAAATTCATAAATAGGTAATTGGGTCTTCAAATGGAAGTATCGCAATTGTATGGAATCCCTGACTTGCTTGAGGCCCAAACATGATGGTATTTACCTTATAATTCTAAGGACCGTGACTACCTGTATATACCGAGGGTATAACTGTAGCTCTTTACTGGCAGTATATACGAGTAAATCTAAGACCTTAAAATTATAAGCAAAAATGCTATCCAAATGATGAATTCGAATTTGGTTGATATGATTTTTAAATTCTGGTTGAGAACTGATGAGTTGAATTGGATTCTGATTGAAAAATGATGATTCTTGAATTTTGGTTGAAAAGCGATAAGCTAAGCAAAACCACAATGAGGATGAATGGGGATGAGTCCCTGTGATGATGTTTGTATAATTGGAATGATGATAATGACTTCAGCAAATCACTATGAGATTAGTGGATTGTGTTGACTGATTGCTACTGTTAACACTTGACCCAGTGGATCAAGTTAAGGGATGACAAATTAAAAATCTGTATAATTGAAATTCCCATGGAGGAATGTTCAGATGGAAATTTTGGTCTGATGGACCATTATTATGTTAAGGATATGAATGATATGATCTGAATGAATTGTTATCTGACGATGAGTTCTATATAAGGGATCTTTATCTCAGAATTCTATTGGGTTCACCAGACTATAAGGAACCCCAGAATCAGTTGGATCTTAAGGGAAAGAGTTGTCCTCTAATTTGCGAGATGAGGACATCTCGCGTTTTTTAAGCGGGGTAGGATGTAAGATTCCTCCCTCTAGCTTTTGAGGGTGCAGGTATAAGAACCTCCCCTTCTGATCTTATAATTATTCCCCTTTCTGAAATAAAAGAAAGATCCTGTTTTACCCTGTTTTGGCATGGAGAGAGAAAATGTCTAGAGGGAGGTAATTAAAAATTGAGATATTTTTGGATATAAAAATCCTCCTAGTGTCTAAAATGGTTTTCCCTGAAACACAAATTCAAAAAGAACTTTCCAATGTGCAATTGGAATTAATTGAAAATAGGTATAAAGGACCTTAGCCTAAAGGTCCTTTATACCTAATCTGGACCTTAGCTTAAAGGTCTAGATTTTCAAAAAATTTTGGATTATGGTCCAATTAAGGTTCCTATGGACCAATAAGATTAATCCAAATGTAGGGAGGAGATAAATTGAAGAATAAAAGAAAAACCCCCCTGAAAAATGAGTAAATGCTCACATAAGATGAAGAGTGGACTAAGGACCAAAGAAAACAATAAAAAGCTAAATTTTGACACCTCAGTGTGGGGATCTCCCCTCATGAAGTAGGCGCCTTTTTCTCATCATTACCTCCAATTTTTAATCATTAAAATGAGATATTTTCATCTCTCCTCTCTCCTATTTCAAAACTAGATTCAAAAAGTAAGCTGAACTAACCAAAAAATAGTCAAAAATTGACCAAACTGATCTGAAAAATTCTAGAATCATTTTGCTTGGTTAGAGGCTCACTTTTTCCTATAAATAGAAGCCTCCCCCTTTGTAAAAGCTTAATGGTGTTTATGCACTGTTACTCTGCTTGTGTCCTGAAGAGCCATCTACATTGAATTTTTTAATAATTCAATTGTTTTTGGCCTAATCCTCTCCAAAGTGAATTGGTGGCCACTCTTGCTTCAAACAAGAGTAGAACCCTCAATCCCTCAATCCAAAGGAGAGCTTACAAGCTCCATGTAAGCTAATTTTCTTACTTGTCTAATGAAGAATCTATGGTTTTCTTAATTTTTATGTTTTGCAGGCGATGAATTAAACTCAAATTCTATGCCTTTGATAAAAAGGCCACCCTCTTCTCCTCTTTACATTCCAACCTTTCTCAATCCTAGAAAGATTAACTAAAGGATTAATTAAACTCTTCTTATTGTTTACTCTCTTGAATTTGGAAAATTGTGTAGATTAGAGTTCTATAAATCTAATTAGGGTTAATTTAAGTTAAATAAAGAATGATAAAAATGAGAAATGGTCAGCCATACAAAGGAGATTATGGCAAAATTTTCTAGAATTTTGTGGAAAAGAAAGCGTGTTTTTATGTTATTCCAAAAGAGTAATTTCCACCATTTTTGCATCTAAAAGAAATATTCTAATTACTCCATGTACATATTCACCTATGAATATGCATGGATATCACTGATATTAATCATTAAAATTGATTTCTATACATAGAAAGATGCATAAAGAATTTTTTTTATTACAAAAGTGTTATTCTAATTAAAATTGATTTCTATGCATAGAAAGATGCATAAAGGAATTTTTTTAATTATAAAAGTGTTATTCTCATTAAAATTGATTTCTATGCATAGAAAGATGCATAAAGTAAAATTTTTAATTACAAAAGTGTTATTCTCATTAAAATTGATTTCTATGCATGAAAGATGCATAAAGGATTTTTTTAACTACAAAAGTGTTATTCTCATTAAAATTTATTTCTATGCATAGAAAGATGCATAAAGGAAATTTTTTAATTACAAAAGTGTTATTCTCATTAAATTTAATTTTTATGCATAGAAAGATGCATAAAGGAATTTTTTTATTTGAAAAGCATTATTCTTATAAAAATTAATTTTTATGCATAAATAGATGCATAAAGATGTTCTTTTATTTTAAAAGTGTTGTTCCTATTAAATTTGATTTTATGCATAAATAGATACATAAAAGGATTTCATGCATAAATAGATACATAAAAGGATTTTTTTATAGAAGTGTTATTCCCACTGAAGTTGATTTTTATGCATAAATAGACGCATAAAGACTTTTTATATCAAAATTAGAATTCTCTTAAATTCTATGAGTATTTGATAAATGAATAATTAAATACTCTAAGAGAGAAATTTCTATCGTTTTATATTCACACGGATTGTTAACAGAGAATTCGAGAAATCTATCAAGATCGAAATATTCAGATAAATGATTAATCTATTCCTCATTGGAATTCGTACTAATTTAGAAAACAGTTAAGTGAATATTCAAAGAAAGAAATTCAATAAAATAGTAATTGAATTTTCAAACCTTTTCGAGAAAGATAGATCAGGAAAAATCTTATCCGACTCAAGCCTTGAATCAGACTATGACCAAGACCAAACTCTTTCGTCATCAGTTTCGAGGAAAGAAGGTGTGACCAGTTTAGAAAAATACACTCAAAACTCCCGCCAAATCTAAAACTAAGTTTGAGACCCTTCGAATTGATATGTGGATCAAGGTTATAGAATTCGAGGAATTCTGGTATGAAATTCAGAATTCCGATCAAGAAGTTTTTGGGATACTGATTCAAGAAATACTCCTTGTATTCAAAAGAAAATCAAACTAAAAACTTGCATAGAAATGAGATGTGATGTGAATAGATGTGATGAGATGCGATGTGAATCAGATAGATATGAATGAATGGATGGATGTGGATGTGTACGTGATAAAGATGGATATGAATGTGTATGTGAAGAATAGATGTGGATGTGTATGTGAAGAATGGATATGGATGTGTATGTGAAGAATGGATGTGGATGTGTATGTGAAGAATGGATGTGGATGTGTATGTGAAGAATGGATGTGGATGAGTATGTGAAAGAATGGATGTGGATGTATGTGAAAGAATGGATGTGGATGTATATGTGAAAGAATGTGATGTGACATGAATATATGTGGATGTGAAGTGTTAGATATTAATGTATGGATAGATGTGAGTAGTCCTACTACATGTGAACGATTGGATGGATGTGGATGAATGAGATGAGATGTGTATGAATGAGATATGATGTGGATAGAAGTGATGTGATATAATGTGGATAGAATGCATGTGATGGGATGGTTATGAGAATGAATGTGGTGGATATGAATGAATGAATGTGATGTGATGGATGTAAATGGATGTGATGGACGTGAATAGATGTGATGTGATGTGAATCGGGATGTGAATGAATGAGATGTGATGTCATGTGAATCGGGATGTGAGTGAATGAGATGTGATGTAAATTGGGATAGATGTGATATGTGATGTGAATGAATATGATGTGATGAGATGTGGATATGGGTAGATGTGAGTGGATGAGATCTGATGTGGATTGTGCGCTCTTGCTGCACGTGTCGGAGCTAGGGACTTGCCACGCACTGTGTGCGAGCCACTAAGGTCCTTTATACCTATTTTCAATTAATTCCAATTGCACATTGGAAAGTTCTTTTTGAATTTCTGTTTCAGGGGAAACCATTTTAGACACTAGGAGGATTTTTATATCCAAAAATATCTTAATTTTGAATTACCTCCCTCTAGACATTTTCTCTCTCCAGGCCAAAACAAGGTAAAACAGGATCTTTCTTTTATTTCAGAAAGGGGAATAATTATAAGATTAGAAGGGGAGGTTTTTACACCTGCACACCTCAAAAGCTTAAGATCCAACTGATTCTGGGGTTCCTTATAGTCTGGTGAACCCAACAGAATCCTGGGATAAAGATCCCTTTATAGAACTCATCATCAAATAACAATTCATTCAGATCATATCATTCATATCCTTAACACAATAATGGTCCATCAGACCGAAATTTCCATCTGAACATTCCTCCATGGGAATTTCAATTATACAGATTTTTAATTTGTCATCCCTTAACTTGATCGACTAGGTCAAATGTTAACAGTAGCAATCAGTCAGCACAATCCACTAATCTCATAGTGATTTGCTAAAGTCATTATCGTCATTCCAGTTATTACGAACATTATCACAGGGACTCATCCCATTCATTCTCATTGTGGTTTTGCTCAGCTAATCACTTTTCGACCAAAATTTAAAAATCATCATTTTTCAATCAGAATCCAATTCAACTCATGAGTTCTCAACCAGAATTTTAAAATCATATCAACCATATTTGAATTCATTATCTGGATAGCATTTTTGCTTATAATTTCAAGGTCTTAGATTTACTCGTATATACTGCTACAGTTATACCCTCGGTATATACAGGTAGTCATGGTCCTTGGAAATTTAAGGTAAATATGATCATGTCTAGGCCTCAAGCAAGTCACGGATTCCATATAATTGCGGTACTTCCATTTGAAGACCCAATTACCTATTTATGAATCTTCATTCTAAATATCAATTTGTATGAATTTCATCAACAATTACAACCTTTTACTGCTACTTCATAAAATTTTTGACATTTCTGGCTTCACGGTTGATCCACTTTAGCCAATTTGCTTTGATACTAGCTGAAAGATCCCTGTCCCCCCCGTGCAACGAATCCTGGGGTGCTAGCAGTGGAAGTAGCACTTCTTGCGCCGAGCAGGGTCCTTCACTCGGGGCCTCGCCCACAAATATCCGGACAAGAGACTAATCCCTCAGTTCTTCCAAAACCAAACTCAAAAAAACTTCATTCCTCCAGGATATTTTTACTCTAACATAGTCAAGAGCCTTAACTAATTGAACTGATCTGACCGAACCCATAAGTATCATAGTCAGAAAAGGAAAAGACTTGCACTTGGATCATAGAGACCAACACTTTTTTCCTCATTGAGAGGCACAGCCACCGTTAATTCTTTTCCATAGAACAATTTTTATTCGAGATTTACTTCATCTATCATACCATAACCGAATTGAGTCTCATTTTAGGGATCCATCAGTCCAGCCTAACCCCATCCAATCGCGTGGGTTAGCCAACCACCCAACCACTATAGTGATGGGATCCATTTAAGAATTTGGTTAGGTTTTGTCCTGGGTTACCAGAGAAAAGAGTTCCGAGGCCCCCTAGCCGGATATTCATGCAAACTTAAAACTAGTCACACCACTTACACACCCAATATGAAATAGCCTTTTTCACAGATTTAGCTATCTTTAAAACAATCATTTAATGAAACTATAGTATCACTGATCATAATCCTCCAAAATTAATCTGGTTGAATTCTAATTTCTAATTTTTCCTTCATCGGTGACTTATGGCATCATTGGCAACCAGAACACTCACCACCTGACCACTCAAGGGCCTTTTCAATAGTTCCTAGCTCATAGCACCCGGCAACATATTCACTTATAAAAATCAAAATGGAATCTCTGTCGAAGATCAACAAGATCAACAAACAAATCCATATAAAAGAGCCATGGACTCATCCGTTGAGGACCAGCAAGGTCAATCAACCAGATCCATGTCCAAATTCAACCAGATCCAGCAAGGTCAATCAACCAGATCCATGCCCAAATTCAGAAAACAACTCTTACTCCATGTTCTAATATCTTCCCCAACGCACGTGTGGATATCTTCGGTGACCCAGAGCCCGAGCACCATATAGTTAGCACCCTTTAGGATCCTTCGCAGGTCACCTACTAGCGCTTCACTCATAGGCCGCTTCCTTAGTCTCTCATCCACCGTACCGGAAGCTCACCGTTTAAATCGAACCGAGGCTGGTCAAGACCTCGGTTGACCTTACTACGCGAGACGTCCTCCGCGTCAGCTGTTGTAACTTTATCAGATAGGTCTCCACGACCTCATTCACAAGACGGTCAAAATGCTTCCCCAGCATTTTTGACATAAAACAGTCATTTAAAAACAGGTCATAAATATAGTTTCTATAACAACCTCTTGTCTTTCCACATTGTTCCACATCAATCCTCATTTATTTCATATGTATTCCCATTCTCATCACATCATTTTCCATCTCATCACATCTTTTCTCATTTATCCACATCAGATCTCATCCACTCGCATCTATCCATATCCACATCTCATCACATCATATTCATTCACATCACATATCACATCTATCCCAATTTACATCACATCTCATTCATTCACATCCCGATTCACATGACATCACATCTCATTTATTCACATTTTCATATCAGAATTCCTCGAATTCTATAACCTTGATCCACATATCAATTCGAAGGGTCTCAAACTTAGTTTCAGATTTTGCGAGAGTTTTGAGTGTATTTTCTAAACTGGTCACACCTTCTTTCCTCGAAACTGACGAAAGAGTTTGGTCTTAGTCATAGTCTGATTCAAGGTTCGAGTCGGATAAGATTTTTCCTGATCTATCTTTCTCGAAAAGGTTTGATAATTCGGTTACTATTTTACTGAATTTCTTTCTTTGAATATTCACTTAACTGATTTCTAAATTAGTTACAAATTCCAATGAGGAATAGATTAATTATTTATCTGAATATTTTGATCTCGATAGATTTCCTGAATTTTCTTTTTACAATCCGTGTGAATATAAAACGATAGAAATTTCTCTCTTAGAGTATTTAATTATTCATTTATCAAATACTCTTAGAATTTAAACATAGAACTTAAGAGAATTCTAATTTTGATATAAAAATTCTTTATGCATCTATTTATGCATAAAAATTAACTTCAGTGGGAATAACACTTTTATAAAAAAATCCTTTTATGCATAAAATTAAATTTAATAGGAATAACACTTTTAAAATAAAAAGAATTTCTTTATGCATCTATTTATGCATAAAAATTATTTTTTATAAGAATAACGCTTTTATAATAAAAAAATTTCCTTTATGCATCTTTCTATGCATAGAAATCAATTTTAATGAGAATAACACTTTTGTAATAAAAAAACTTCCTTTATGCATCTTTCTATGCATAAAAATCAAATCTAATGAGAATAACACTTTTGTAATAAAAAAATTTCCTTTATGCATCTTTCTATGCATAAAAATCAAATCTAATGAGAATAACACTTTTATAAATAAAAAAATTTCTTTATGCATCTTTCTATGCATAAAAATCAAATTTAATGAGAATAACACTTTTATAGTTAAAAAATTTCCTTTATGCATCTTTCTATGCATAAAAATCAAATTTAATGAGAATAATACTTTTGTAATAAAAACAATTCCTTTATGCATCTTTCTATGCATAGAAATCAATTTTAATAATTAATATCAGTGATATCCATGCATATTCATAGGTGAATATGTACATGGAGTAATTAGAATATTTCTTTTAGATGCAAAAATGGTGGGAATTACTCTTTTGGAATAACATAAAAACAAACTTTCTTTTCCACAAAATTTGGAAACTTTTGCCATTACCTCCTTTGTATGGCTAACCATTTCTCATTTTTATCATTCTTTATTTAACTTAAATTAACCCAAATTAGATTTATAGAACTCTAATCTACACAATTTTCTAAATTCAAGAGAGTAAACAATAAGAAGAGTTTAATTAATCCTTTAGTTAATCTTTCTAGGATTGAGAAAGGTTGGAATGTAAAGAGGAGAAGGGGGTAGCCTTTTTATCAAAGGCATAGCATTTGAATTTAATTCAACATCTGCAAAACATAAAAACTAAGAAAACCATAGATTCTTCATTAAAAAAGTAAGAAAATTAGTTTACATGGAGCTTTTAAGCTCTCCTTTGGCTTGAGGGATTGAGGGTTCTACTCTTGTTTGAATCAAGAGTGGCCACCGATTCACTTTGGAGAGGATTAGGCCAAAAACAATTGAATTATTAAAAAATTCAATGTAGATGGCTCAGGACACGAGCAGAGTAATAGTGCATAAACACCATTAAGCTTTTACAAAGGTGGAGGCTTCTATTTATAGGAAAAAGTGAGCCTCTAACCAAGCAAACTGATTCTAGAATTTCTCAGATCAGTTTGGTCAATTTTTGACCATTTTTGGGTCAGTTCAGCTTACTTTTTGGATCTAGTTTTGAAATAGGAGAGAGGAGAGATGAAAATGTCTCATTTTATTGATTAAAAATTGGGGGTAATGATGAGAAAAAGGCGCCTACTTCATGAGGGGAGATCCCCACAATGAGGTGTCAAAATTCAGTTTTTTAATTCTTTTCTTTGGTCCTTAGTCTACTCTTCATCTTATGTGAGCATTTAATCATTTTTTTGGGGGGGGGGGGGTTCTTTTATTCTTCAATTTATCTCCTCCCTACATTTGGATTAATCTTATTGGTCCATAGGAACCTTATTTGGAGCATAATCCAAAAATTTCTGAAAATCTGGACCCTTAGGCTAAGGTCCTTTATACCTATTTTCAATTAATTCCAATTGTACATTGGAAAGTTCTTTTTGAATTTCTGTTTCAGGGGAAACCATTTTAGATACTAGGAGGATTTTTATATCCAAAAATATCTCAATTTTGAATTACCTCCCTCTAGACATTTTCTCTCTCTAGGCCAAAACAGGGTAAAACATGATCTTTCTTTTATTTCAGAAAGGGGAATAATTATAAGATCAAAAGGGGAGGTTCTTACACCTGCACACCTCAAAAGCTGGAGGGAGGAAGCTTATAGCAAGCTTGGAGGTGCCTATAAGGTGCACATAATTTTGCATCCAAAATTGCATTTTGGGTGCATTTAGGTCTCCATTAGATCACTACAAGGTGTTTTTGGTAGTTCTGAGAAGTTCTGGTTGAGAATTCTCTCTGCTTAAAATCTAGTTATTGTAGTGCAGTAGTGCATTTTGGGAGTGTAGATAGTATTTGCATATGTATTGCTAATCTTGTGTAACATACCCATCTTCACTAATAAAGAAATGTCCATGTAATAGATAAATTTACGAGTTTTTATGGTATAAAAATCAATGATTTTATTATTTGAGTCATTTCTACTTAGAATCTTCAAATTCTGAGCCCAAATTTGGAATCTGTGCACGATTTTATCCTAATATAGGATTTTACAGCATCCAAAACGGACACCGGATCAAGCTTATACGTAAATTTCAGTCATTTTTAGTTAAAAAGTGACGGACCTTTAAACCTTAATAAATGCACGATCGGGTGTCCGATTGACGAATGGTCTAAACCCCAACCTCCAGGAGAACCTCCCGGACCAAAAAAAAAAATTCGACCCCCGGGGCGATGTGTGGACAAAATAGGAGTTGGTAATGTGTACATACTGTGCAGAGTATTGAGTGTGTCAAGAAATATGTAATTAGTCTGGGTCAGCTTTGAATTTTATTTGAGATAAAATTTGTTGAGCAAGGGAAGTGAAAGCACAGCCATCAGTATTGATGAAAATAGCGGATGCAGCTCTTGTGTTCATATTGGAGAAGTGTTGGCACCATGTATATTGATGAAGCATATGAGGGAATGGTAGAGAGGGCACTCTGAACAATGAGGCCACCTTTTTGGGCTTAATAAAATAAAAATAAATATTAAGTGGCCATCTTTTTGAATAGCCACTTGGCTGCATGTGTTGCAGCCAACGCTTCCGCCAGCCCATACCGAAGAGAAAAGGTAGCCAAGGGGAGAAGTTTCGAGAGGCACGGCAGGAGGAGGAGTTTTTTTAAAAAAGAGTAAAAAGACAGAAGGGAGAGAGGGGGGGGCGATCTGTGCAGAGAGAGGAATCGCTGTCTTTTTTTAAAGGGAGGTGCTGCGGCTGATGACGGGAGCAACTAAAGGAAGAAAGGGTGACGCCCTCTGGGTATGAGCAGGACAACGTGGCCTTGGGTTTAACTTTGGGTCGTCTGTAGGTGCTGACGCAAGCAAGAGAAGGTGGCGGGCAGCAGAGGAGAGACAGAGTTGTGGGTTAGCGAAGATAAAAGGAGAGGCTTTTTGTGGGGCCGTAGCTGGTGACTAGCAGCTGATTGGAGAGCCCTGAGGGTGCAGTGATGTTACGTGCTGCCTTGATATTACAGCAAAGGTGGTAGTGTGGACAGAGGGGAACAAAGATGAAGGCCACGATGGCCTGCGGCGTTGGCTGGGTACGTCAACAATAGTGGGCGTCAATGGAAAAGAAAAAAAGAGGTGGCAGCAGCGATCGTGGGGAGCGCAAGAGAGGAGAACCTTTTAGTTGTGGTGAGGGCAGTTGATGGAGAACAATGTGTGGGGCTGCAGCAGCTGATGACTAGCGACCGTGGGGGAACCGCCTTAGTGCTGCGGCTTGGGCTAGTTGTCGGGTTGGCGACAAAGATAGAGGTTGCTTTGGGTTTTTGCTTTGAGAACTGGTGGTGGTTGGTAAACGAAGGAAGATAGCAGTGAAGTAGTGAAGGAAACGAGGCTGTTGTTGACAGCAGCAAGTGTTGAGTGCATGTGTGGACTGTGAAGGCAGAGGAGATAACATAGTTCAGGGAATATCTCAATACTGCTCTACTGTCGAAGAACCATGATGCTGTTGTTGTAGAGATAAGGAGAGGAAGACATCAGGTTGCTGTTCTTGTGTGAACATGAGAAAGGTGACAAGGAGACTTGCTGTGTTTAGCTGAGCAGAACTGGCTGAACACTCAGAGAGAGAGGGTGTGTGTGTGTGGTTTTTGTGGATTTCTATCTCCTGGAGTTTCAGGCCAGGGGTGTTGCTTTCTGTTGATTAACAGTGGGGCTGGTGTTTGAGATATACAATTCTGTAAAGATAAGGATTTGTTCTAAAATATAAATCTTGTTCATACTCTTGGGTTGGTGTTCTGGTGTGTTTATATGCGTGTGTGGAAGTGTGGCACCCTATAAGGGGTAAACAGCTTTACCGCTTCTGTGCCATCACTTTTTGGTGCCTCCACAAAGGAACAGATTTCCTCTGGTTTGTGAAAGAGGACAAAGGTTTGTGTGAAGAAGGTTGGGAAGATGGCTCAAGATTTTCCAGAGTATTGGGGATTGCCACAGGAGAGTGCAATCAGGTTTCTGGAAAAGATGGAGTTTACAGCTTTGATGAAAGACAGGGCAACCCCGGAGATACTCTCTCAGATTTTGACTTATTGCTTGCAGGGTGATGCAAAAACATGGCTACAGATGTTTGTGACTACACACAGGAATGTTCATCAACAGGATCCTGAGTATCGTGTAGCCAGAGCTGCATTTTTGGCACAATTTGCTCGAGTGAGGAGTCCAAATGAAGTATGGAAGGAGTTGTGTAACATTCAGCAGAAGGACGGTCAGGATGTGGATCAGTATCTGATAGAGTTTGGTAGACTGTGGAGTCTATGGTGTGAGGCTTTGATTCCTGAAGTACCCCCACAGATGATAAAGAGAGACCGGTTTGTGGCTGGTCTAGAGCCAACCCTCCGTCTGAAGGTGGAGCTGAAGAACCTGGATAGCTTTGAGGAGGCTGTCAGAGTAGCTCGAGAGAAGGAGTGGAAGGTGAAGCGTCTGAGGCAGATGGGAATACAAGAAGAGCCGAAGAAGTTTGTGAAGATGCCAGAGATTGAGAGTATACATCCTGAAAGGGAAGCTACTGTGGCTCCTGAGCAGGAGGACACTTTGAAGAGGGACATACATGATGCAGTGGAGCTCATGAAGTCTCTAAGTTTGAATTGGATGGAAGCAGGTGGAAAGGGAAGAAGCCGAGGTGCACCAAATAATAGAAGAGACAATATGTCAACATGTGAAGGGAATATGGGAGGAACAGGGAGAGGACGGGGCTATTATTTAAGCAATGTCCAATGCTGGAACTGTGGGGAGCGGGGATATATCAGCCCTCAATGTGACAAACCGCCCAGAGCAGGTGCTGGAATGTATCCTGTGATGCAGAGGACTAATGATAGATCGGGGGATCATAGTGTTGAAGTAAAAGATCCAAATCAACCCTCTACCAGTGGAGTTAAATGGGAGGATAAAGGAAAGGGACCGGCTCTCAGCCTGATAGGAGTAGAGGCCATTCCAGAGATTATGCCTGTGGCAAAGAGGACGAGAAGTACAATGGCAAAACCTGAACCATCTTCTAAGAAAGGTAAACATGTCCAATTTGATATAAGCCCTCAACCAGAGAAGAAGAAGAGGAAGTCAAGAAGACATTATAAAACTTCAGATTTGCATATTGGTCAAGGTCAGGAGGAGTATACATTGATGGGAGATTTAAAGGGAAGGGTAGCCAATATAACTTTTGCCCAATTGCTTGGATTGTGTCCGAAGCTTGAGAGAGAGTGGAAGAAGTTGGCAAATCTGAGGAAAGTAAATGAGCAGGAGCCCACACAAGGCGAAATGGAGCTGATGTCTGTGGAAGACCTTCCTAATATTTGTCCATCAGTTGATGCTTGGTGTGGAAGTGTGAGTGTTGGAGAAGCATATGTTGATGGCGGTGCACAAATCAGTGTAATGACTCAGTCCTGTATGGAGAGATTGGGGTTAAAGCTGAATGCTAGTTCCAATTTTAGACTCCGTTTGGCAAATCATGCAAAAAGTGAAGTGTCTGGGTATATGTAGAGAAGTGCCAGTGAGACTGCTTTTGGTGTGGTTTGCAACATAAATTGCCATATTATGCCGGCTGGTTTGGGAGCTTATCCACTGATTTTGGGTAGACCTTGGCTCAGACAGGTGGGTGCCATCCAAAATTGGAGAAGGGGAACTATAACAGTACATAATAAGAGAGGAAGAGCCAGGAAGTTCAATATGAGTAGTAAGCAGGAAATGAAGAGTGAGCCTGAAGAAACAAGTGCTGATGAGTATACAGATAGTGAAACTGAAGAAGAGAGTTCTACTTCTGATGATGAGAGCCAAGTATCATTTATAATGAAGGAAGAAAATGAGTATGTGATGCAAGCTGAAGAGGAGTTAAAGAAGGAAGAAGAGAGCAGACTTGAAGATATGGACAGGCTGCAACAAAAAGCAATCACTATCCTCCGGCAATAATTGATGATATTTTGGACAGGGTAGCTGGATATGAGAGATATAGTGTATGTGATGGCTTCTCTGGGTATTTTCAGATCTCAATTGTTTTGCTGAGGAAGACCAGGCTAAAACCACTATCATTACACCGTGGGGTTGCTTCTGTTACCGAGTAGTACCATTTGGTTTGAAAAATGCACCCTCGTGGTATCAGAGAAACACTGACAGAGTACTTGCACCTCTTACAGATCATTTTGTGAGAGCTTTTTTGGACGATATATGTGTATATAGTTCTCAAAAGGAGCATGGTAATAAATTGGAGCAAGTATTTTCTAAAATGGATGATGCAGGTGGACAGCTGAATCCAAAGAAGTGTGATTTAGGATATTCAAAGGTGAAGCTGTTGGGGCATATGATATCTCAAAATGGAATTGAACTTGATCCAGAGAAGATAAAAGCTCTTGTCTTATTATCTGCACCATCAACATCCAGGCAGCTCTGCAGACTTTTGTCCAGAAGGTAAAATATATGGCAAGATTTGTTCCTTTAATGTCTCAATTGCTTTACCCTCTTCAGCAGGCTATGAGGAAAGAACCATTGCAATGGAATGAAGAATGCAAGGAAGTGTTTGAGAAAGTGAAAGAAGTATTGGGAAGTATTTCCAGTGTAAAAGCTCCGGATTTCTCTCAGGTCTTTTATGTGAATCCATCTTTTGGTCCGGATGTAGTTGGAGCAATCTTAATGCAGAGAGGAGATGAATCCAGATATATGAAGCCTGTGTATTATGCAAGTAGAGTGAAGATAGAAGCAGAGAGGAAATACACTGAGGCTGAATTGGTTTTGTCAAGTCTGGTGTATGCTTGCAGGTATCTCCTGATGAGACCATTTGTGGTACTGACAAACTATACTTTACTCCCTCAGCTGGTGAATGGTACTTCACTCTCAAAAGGTATGATGCGATGGTGGTTAGTGGAGCTTCAAGAATATGATTTCTCATTTTTGATTGAAGATACTTGCAAGGCAACTTTGGCAGATCTTCTAACATATAAGGACGGCCCGATCTTGGTGAAGGAAGTAGATTCAAAGATAGAAAAAGAGGAACAAATTATCATTCCTGGAGCTCATGTTTTATTCTTTGATGGTTCGTATAAGAGGAGTACACAACAGGCCACCGAGGGGTATATAATCCAGGATTCAGAAGGCGGGCTAATTCTAAAGAATGGAATACATCTGGAAGCTGAAAGTAACAATGAGGCTGAATACACAGCATTGTTTCAAGGGTTGCAGGCTGCTTTAAAACAAAAAATTCAAAAGCTAATCATAAAGGGAGATTCTCTATTAGTAGTAAAGCAGGTCTTGGGTAGCTGGCGAGCAAAGAATCCGAGATTAAAAGAATGTCTGGCTGATGTTAGAAGGCTGCTACATCAATTTACAGCATGGAGTATTCAACATATGCGGCGGGAGGAAAATCATATGGCACATGAGTTAGCTCAGGAGGCAATTAATCAGGATCCAGTAATTGCAAAAATTGAAGAGCCATTATACAGAGGGAGGGAATACCTGTCCAGAGTGGTAGATTACTTACTCTCAGGTCGCTTGCCTGAAGAGCTCAAAAAGGCCAAAAGTATCATTTTATCAGGAAAAGTAAGCATTATGTCATGATTGGAGATGAATTATACATGCAAGGAGCTGATAAGGTATTAAGAAGAATTCCCTGGAGGGAAGAAATTTATTATATTCTATCTTCAAATCATGAGGGAGCATGTGGGGGTCATTATGCATTTAAGATTACCTTGCAGAAGGTATTACTGGAGGGTTATGTATGGCCTTCCATCCAGAAGGATATTCAGCACTGGTGCAGGTCTTGCCATGAGTGCCAGAGAATGGGGAAGAGAATCTTAAAAATGGAGCCGAGAAATATCATGCTGGTATATGACATTTTTGAAAGATGGTGAGTGGATGCAGTTGGACCACTTCCCAAGATGGCCAGAGGAAAGTGTTATGTGCTTACTGCGGTGGACTACCTATCAAAATGGGCAGAAGTGAAGGCAGTGAAGAGAGTACATAGTAAAGAGGTGGCTGATTTTGTGTATGAACATATATGCTGCAGATTTGGTATTCCTCTGGAGATATTATCAGATAATGGTCTTGAATTTCGAGGAAAGGTAGTTGACCATTTATGCAGAAGATTGAATATCAACCACAAGTACTCCACTCCTTATCACCCTCAATGCAATGGCTTGAATGAAAGATTCAATGGTGAATTTAAGCTGATGATAACCAAAATGACAGAAGGCCATATCAAGAATTGGGATATAGAGATGAATCGTGTATTATGGGCATACAGGGTTGCAGTAAAATTTGGTACACAATTCTCACCCTTTCATTTAGTTTATGGGAAAGAAGCACTCATGCCTATTGATGTGGAAATTCCAGCTTTGAAGTTCCTGGTTGAAGAAAGGCATGAGCCTATTAATTGTTACAGAGAAAGATTACTGGCCTTGCAAATAGTCCAGTTGGACAGAGAGCTAGCATTTGATCATTATATAGCTATGCAATTGAAAAGACAAGAGAGAGAGAATGAGAAGGTGGAGCAGAAAGAAATTGAAGAGGGTGATCTGGTTCTCAGGTATAATAGCAAGCTGGATAGTACTTTTCATACTGCATTCCAGACAAAGTGGGAAGGTCCGTATAAAGTTGAGAAAAAATTTGATAATGGGAGTTATCAGCTTGCTAATTTGAATGGAAAGAAGCATAAAAGGAGAGTGAATGGTTTACGACTGAAGAAATATTTTGCTCGATTGATGTTAGCCGTGAAAGAAGAAGATCAGGAAGCTTGTGATGCATGTCAGGAGGTTGTGAAAGATACAGAGGAAAATCTGAATATTTCATCCCTGTTTGTACAGCTGTTGGACATGAATGTCTGAGCAGAAGTAGGGGGTTGCTAAATATGTGTGGACAAAATAGGAGTTGGTAATGTGTACATACTGTGCAGAGTATTGAGTGTGTCAGGAAATATGTAATTAGTCTGGGTCAGCTTTGAATTTTATTTGAGATAAAATTTGTTGAGCAAGGGAAGTGAAAGCACAGCCATCAGTATTGATGAAAATAGCGGATGCAGCTCTTGTGTTCATATTGGAGAAGTGTTGGCACCATGTATATTGGTGAAGCATATGAGGGAATGGTAGAGAGGGCACTCTGAACAATGAGGCCACCTTTTTGGGCTTAATAAAATAAAAATAAATATTAAGTGGCCATCTTTTTGAATAGCCACTTGGCTGCATGTGTTGCAGCCAACGCTTCCGCCAGCCCATACCGAAGAGAAAAGGTAGCTAAGGGGAGAAGTTTCGAGAGGCGCAGCAGGAGGAGGAGTTTTTTTAAAAAAGAGCAAAAAGACAGAAGGGAGAGAGGGGGGGCGATCTGTGCAGAGAGAGGAATTGCTGTCTTTTTTTAAAGGGAGGTGCTGCGCGGCTGATGACGGGAGCAACTAAAGGAAGAAAGGGTGACGCCCTCTGGGTATGAGCAGGACAACGTGGCCTTGGGTTTAACTTTGGGTCGTCTGCAGGTGCTGACGCAAGCAAGAGAAGGTGGTGGGCAGCAGAGGAGAGACAAAGTTGTGGGTTAGCGAAGATAAAAGGAGAGGCTTTTTGTGGGGCCGTAGCTGGTGACTAGCAGCTGATTGGAGAGCCCTGAGGGTGCAGTGATGTTACGTGCTGCCTTGATATTACAGCAAAGGTGGTAGCGTGGACAGAGGGAAACAAAGATGAAGGCCACGATGGCTTGCGGCGTTGGCTGGGTACGTCAACAACAGTGGGCGTCAACGGAAAAGAAAAAAAGAGGTGGCAGCGATCGTGAGGAGCGCAAGAGAGGAGAACCTTTTAGTTGTGGTGAGGGCAGCTGATGGAGAACAATGTGTGGGGCTGCAGAAGCCGATGACTAGCGACCGTGGGGGAACCACCTTAGTGCTGCGGCTTGGGCTGGTTGTCGGGTTGGCGACAAAGATAGAGGTTGCTTTGGGTTTTTGCTTTGAGAACTGGTGGCGGCTGGTAACGAAGGAAGATAGCAGTGAAGTAGTGAAGGAAACGAGGCTGTTGACAGCAGCAAGTGTTGAGTGCATGTGTGGACTGTGAAGGCAGAGGAGATAACAGAGTTCAGGGAATATCTCAATACTGCTCTACTGTCGAAGAACCATGATGCTACTGTTGTAGAGATAAGGAGAGGAAGACATCAGGTTGCTATTCTTGTGTGAACATGAGAAAGGTGACAAGGAGACTTGCTGTGTTTAGCTGAGCAGAACTGGCTGAACACTTAGAGAGAGAGGGTGTGTGTGTGGTTTTTGTGGATTTCTATCTCCTGGAGTTTCAGGCCAGGGGTGTTGCTTTCTGTTGATTAACAGTGGGGCTGGTGTTTGAGATATACAATTCTGTAAAGATAAGGATCTGTTCTAAAATATAAATCTTGTTCATACTCTTGGGTCTGGTGTTCTGGTGTGTTTATATGCGTGTGTGGAAGTGTGGCACCCTATAAGGGCGTAAACAGCTTTACCGCTTCTGTGCCATCAGCGGTCCGACACGCAAATCGAGGCCAGCATCCCAAATTTGGAAACCCCACCCCAAAATTTAGACCGTACACACTTACCAAGGTGCCCGTACGATGGCCGCACAAGAACCAAAAGACGGTCACCCACTGTGTGGTCCACACGTAGTACTGCTACGTGGACACCCATGCTGCCCCTAACCAGATAAGGTACATGCATACCACTCCTTTCCCTGTTAACCGACACCGTATCTTTCCCCTAGACCCATGCAGGCCACTGATCTATAGCCTTTGCTGGTACACCATCCTTTCGTCCTTGCATTGAGCAGCGCCCATACCCGTACCCCACAGTTATATAAACCCCCGGGGTGCTCCTTGGGCAACACGCATTTCTGCGTAGCCTATGCTCTGACGTGCCATCGTCCGTCCATGTGCAGTGTACTTGTTGTAGTACAGCCGCCCCTTGCAGCCACCCCTCTCACACCCCCTCATTTGTCCCTTTTCAGATAAGGCAATTTTCCTCTATCCCCCTCTTACTAGGAGGCAGTGTCCTTAACTCTTCTTCCCCCCCCCCTCCGTGTGAAGAGACTTATAGCAGCCCTCAGCCCTTCTCCCCTTTTGCAAAACGTTTTTGTGTTAAGGACATCTCACAATCCCCCCCATTTGCGTGGACTTTAGTAAGAGGTTTTAGCCTTAAGAGAGGGTTCGTGCACTGTGGTCTTTTACTCATACGGTGAGCAAACGATCTCTGAATTGAGATCCGACTGAAGCGTTTCGACCGCGACAGCATGGCCCCTTCCCAGTAACATCAAAATATTGCCTTGGGAGGAGCGTGCAACAACGAGATTAGGGAAGATGCTCCCCAACCCTCCCTTTACAAGCTCCTCAAGGAAATGGTGGCCAGGTTAGCTTGGTTATCTTTTAAAGAAGAGTTTTTTTTTATATTAGTGTTAATAAATGTGTATCTTTTCCTTTTAAAATAATGACATAAAATTGTATGAAGTTATAAATTGTGTGATGCTGTATTCAATAAATTGCATTGAAATTGTTATCTTTAAAGAGTGCAGGTTTTTCTTGGCTTCGACGCTAACTCTGTTCCGTGCTTACATGTAGCCAGGCGGCGTCGTTAGCAAAGCCCGGGAATGGCCCAAGGTATCCCTCATACCATTGGGAGAATAAAGTTTGCCAATTGAGGCGAGAGATTATGATGCTGCCTAGTTCTGAGGGCCTAGGCTAGTGCGGTGAATAAGCCCACCCTAGTGTGCAGACATCCCTCTGAGGGGTGGGAGGATCAAGCGATGGAGCCTGAGAGGGTGATAGGCTGGCTTGAATCCTCACCAGCGGCGGCCGACGATGAGGTGTGTATGGTCCCGTAGGGTTTTGCCCAGCATGTAGAGGCTAGAAGGCCGAATTCTAGATCATCGACAGTATAAAGGAAAAGAATAAGAGAGCCGGTTTGGCTTGTATGAAATTGATTCATGTATGATCTAGAATTCGGCCTTCCAGCATGTAGAGGCTGGAAGGTCGAATTCTAGATCATCGACAGTATAAAGGAAAAGAATAAGAGAGCTGGTTTGGCTTGTGTGAAATTGATTCATGTATAAACTTTTTATAAATCTTGTCTTTGGCATTATTGTACTGTGGAAAAAGGCTGTTTTAACAAACCTTGTAAAAAAAAGGCCTTAATTAAGGAATATGTTTATTTATGAAACAGTGTGGTAGGATTAATTAGAAAACAAATTGATGCATGAGTGGAAAGTGGGAGGATGGAATGCCCCGACAGCACCATCCTATGGACGGGTGGACCCGATTAGTCGGGTAGCTTTCTAACAGAGTAAGTGAAAGCCCTACGCTAGATAAATAGGTTCTTGGGCAACTCTATTCTAGAAGACTAGGCCAGCGGGGCTGTGCCTTGCATGGATGAGGAAAAAAGTGTTGCCTCTAGAAATCAAGTCTAGTAGTTGCCCAATTTATGATCAATTACCCTATGGGTGATTTGATTTTTAGAAGATCACGCTCCCCCTGTGCGGGATAGGACTAGGTCTTACCTATGAATCGTATCCTTGAATCTCTTCATGGTCAAGGTGTCGATAAATAGGAAATTTTCTCCAAGTTAAGACTTAGTGGACTATCTTAAGTGTTTTCCCTATTTTAGAAGGGGGGAACCTTACAATCGGTATCAGAGCCGATCTTAGCTCCTAGGAATTGCCATTTAAGGACTGTTTTGCAATGAATGTTTTACCTAACATAATGCTAATTAATAAAAACATCCTACTAAAACAAACAAGTTGAATTGATGTTTGAATAACTGTAGGAAGAGGAAGATGCCTACTCGAAGTTTCTAGTTTTCCAATGCATCTTCGAGACTGCTAGTCACTCCTCAAATTTCGAGTTCCGTGACACCATGGTGCAGATACTAGAGAAGATGTCCCTCCCTTATTTCTCTCGTATTGAAAGAGGATGGGGTAGAGATTTCTGGAGTCGTGGGCCGAGATATTTCTTCATCCGAGCAGATCGAATATTGGGAACCTTACCACCGACCTAAAGCGGATTCGTTGGATTGAAAAGTTGAACATGATCCGTTTATTTTGGTTCGTCTGTACCCCAAGGGCCAACACCTCTGTGACTATAGATGGGATTCGCATACCTCAGGATCACTGGGTGTATGACCAAGTGATGCAGGTCTTACTTGCTGACAGAGTAGCTGTGTTGGGACCTACCCCAATCCAGAGTCTACCACCCTTACCATCAGTTTTTAGAGGACTCTTAGAAACTACAGCGGAACCCCCATATTTCACCTATGTGGACCGCTCTACCCTTATGTCATAGTCAAGCCTAGGAATTTCCCTTGATGGCAAATAAGACTAATTATATTAGTCTCAGATCTTTGTAATAAAACTTGTCCTTGTAAATATTTGGAAATAAAATGATTTCAATGTTTTACTCTCCAAAATAAGCGTTGTGCAAATATGAATCTTGTAATCTTAAAATTGTTTCTACAATGGTGGCCAGGACGATCACCCTCCACTTCCCAATGCACTTTACACTGATATCCAGGAGAAGAAGCTCTTGCTCAAGCAAATGCAACCTCCCTCCTTTAAAGGAGAAGGTTCAAAGATTGAGAAGGATGCTGAAGTCTGGATTGAAGCGATGGACGATTATTTCTCTGCCGTCAGTACTGGAGTAGCAAATCAGTCTATGCTTGCACGGTTTCGCCTCATCGGAGATGCTAAACTTTGGTGGAAACAGTGGTGCCGTGACAAGGGAGTCACCGAGCATTCTCAAACGTGGGAAGATATCAAGTAGGCCGTAAAGGAAAGATATCTTCCCCCATCCCATGAATCCATAAAGATGAATGAGTTTTTTAGTCTTAGGCGGTGCAGCTTAACCCTTGAGGACTACTATTCCAAATTTATCACTCTTTGGAAGTATGCCCCAGGTACTTTCCAGTAAGTGGCTCGTTTCTACCAAGGGTTAAATGAACCCTTAGATTCCCGCCTTAAAGCAATGAGGCCAAGCACATTACAGGATGCTCTCATACGAGCAAAGCCCCTTGTGAAAGAAATGAGGACTGACAAACCTAAGCATGAAAAGAGATCTTACCCTAAGGCAAATCCTAAAGATCAACCCTACAAGAAACCCCAACAGAATTTCCCCTACTACAATAGAGGGCGACAAGGCAACTCTTTTGTCCCCCGCTCATATGCTGCTTCTTCCAGAGAAGGCCCTCTGTGTTTTGAATGCAATGAGCCGGGGCACTTTAGGGCCAACTATCCCAAGATGGCAACATCATTTCCCCAAGGTGGTAGAGGAAATCAAGGCCGTGGAACACCTATCCACCAAGGTGCAAGAGGCGGTGGACGTGGCAGAGGGAGGCCGTGGAGGAGCAGTTGCTAGGACCGCCTATATTATAAGTGAAGAACCGACCTTGGAAATGGCTGAAGAAGAGCGCGCCACCGTCCATGCAGCAGTAGAACACCAAGGTCCGAATAAACAATTTGCTGTAATCCAAACCCCAGCCACTCATCACGGTAAGCCATTTCAACTTTTGAGATTGTGGCAGTACCCATTCATTTCTCTCTCCTAGGTGTTTGCAAAAATTAAACTTGGGTCAAAAAATAGCTAGAAGAATGACTGTAGAGTTAGCCAGTGGGGAAAGAAGTAGTATCTCGCCACTCTATAGGAAACCTTGATTTTGAGCTAGGTAATGAGCAAACTCATGGCCACTTTAGAGTCTTGCCACCATTAGGAATTTATGATGGAATCCTTGGGATGGATTGGTTAAAATTGCAAACAAAGCTAGCATTCATTGTAACCAGGGGAGTATCACTTTTTAAAATGAGCATGGCCAAGTAATATCCGTTCAGGGGATAACAGGAAAACCTAAATCTAGGGTAGTCAACAAGGCAAAACATCTTCTCAAGGGAACACGTAAGGGTCAGCAAGTTTTCTTAGTCAAGCTCAACAAAGCCATTGAACCTACTAAGGAGGCAGAACCCTCTTGGCTCCAAGAATTCTCTGACATCTTCCCTGACAAGCTTACAGGGCTACCGCCTCCTCGAGAAGTCGATCATGAAATCGAGGTGATCCCTGGGGCTCAACTCGTCTCAAAAAATGCCCTATAAAATGTCCCTTCCTGAAGCCATTGAACTTAAAGAACAACTTTCCCAACTCATTGAGCAAGGATTCGTACGCCCCAGTAGCTCTCCTTGGGGGGCACCTGTTCTTTTCCAAAAAAAGGACGGAACTCTCTGCCTCTGCATAGATTATCGAGGACTAAATCAAGTCACTGTCAAGAATAAGTATCCTATCCCTCGCATCGACGAACTTCTTGACAGGCTTCATGGGACCAAAGTCTTCTCAAAAATAGATTTGAGGTTTGGTTACTATCAGATCAAAGTCAAGGAAGCAAATATACCCAAGACAGCCTTCAATACCCGTTATGGCCACTATGAGTTTACTGTAATGTCATTCGAGTTAACCAATGCTCCTGCAACCTTCAACCGCCTAATGCAAGATATATTCCGTCCCCCCGGGGGGTTCACTCATAGTAAAGAAGACATGTCACCTGCGTGCAAGGACTTCTTAAAGTTTGATACCAATCTCCAGCTTTTCCACTCAAGGTTAAGCCTAAGGCTTTACACTTATGTAGCTCATTGTGCTCTTCCAAGGAATCACACACGTGTTCAAAAACTTCAATGTGCTTCCCAACATCTTTGCTACCACTGAAGTTCCGAGTGAGCTTGGCAACTTGTACCACCTTGCTTCTAGGCTCTCTCTCAGGTATGCCACGCATGTTTTCCGCAATAGATCGTTTGATTGTTTGAGAAAACGCTGCTAGATCACCTAAGTGAACAGGCATAGCTAGTGGAGGCACTTTTCTTGGATGGCCTGGTTGACAGAAGTTGGCATTGGTCTTGGTATGTATGCAGTTGATGCAAGATATGATATGTGACTAGGCATAGCTCCTCTTGGATAAGGGTTCTGATAAGGCATTTGTGGAGCATACGCCATTGGCATAACAGGAGGCATAGGAGCTACATGAGCATGAGTAGCGATAGGTACATATGGTTGATATGCACTAGTACGCGCACTGTTGTAGGTACTGTACCACTAGGTAGCGGTGTTATACTAACTACATTTGGTTAATGGGTGCACTTTCCATCATGCTCATCATCGGAGTAGGCATTGTGGATTCCCTAATGGAAAGTTGAGCCAAAGTTGGTGGAAAGCTAAAGTTACTGCTCGTGGTCTCAACCCTTGCATTGAGACTCCAGGTGAAACAACATACGAAGGATCTATAGGACTCACCAAGGGAGTCTCCAATTGCAACAGGGTTGGTTGTTTAGTCTTGCCCGTATCCAAAAATCTCATAGGGCCAGTTGAAACTAGGTTCACTCCCCTATTCTGCCTCTCAAATTGGATAATTCTATGGATAACTTCACATATCATTTGTTGTTGTTCATCTAGATTGGTGGCACTAGATGTAGATTGTATGACTTCTAACCAACCTACATGGTATGTGTAACTCATGTATAGGTCAGTCAAAGTCTCCGTGTGTAGGTCATATTCCTAATTTTCATTGAGAAATATCCCATCTAAACTTGGCGTGCCAAAAGGTTCTCTCGAAGTACGCAATGTCACTTCTTGTGGTTTGACTTCTAGGGGCCTCTACTTTAGGAAGAGCGTCAGAAGGTGGTAGCTCAGTAGGGCCTTCATTAAATGAAGTGGGTAGAATATCCACATGGACACTCTTTGGGAGGGCAGGGTCTACATGAGATGTGAATGACGAATCTACGTCCCCACCTCCTTTGTTTACTTCACTTGTTGCAAGTTCAGAGCGTGTAGCTCTACTAAAAGTCTCTATTAGATGACTAAACATGCCAGATCCGAGTTGTGGGACCCAAACTGGCACGTTTTGGCTTGCTTCCTTAGAGTTCTTGCCCTTCCATGACTTCAGAGTCAGAGGATGAGTCACTAGCCGCTATTCGTGGATCTTGGGTTGCACTTCCTTGGGTTCCAACTGAAGGCCAAGATGCTAATGTGGAGGGATGGTGTGAGCCTGTGTAAACTGAAATGCTTTCTAGTTGCTCAGACTCTAGCACCTGACCAAAGCGTAGATGCATGTGATGTGGGTATCCTACGGGCTTTGGTAACTACCCTTGAAGCCCACACAAGTGGTTTCTCAGGTGTTTCGCACCCCATTTTTACTTGTTTTTGTCTTGTTTTCAACCCGTTTTTTCGGAGCTCCCATGGCCCTCAAAACACTCTATTTGTGCCTAGGTGTGAGGCTTAAATTAGAAAGTCCAAGGGTGCCTATGGGAGGAAAGGTGAAGGCTTTGTCCCACATGCCCACTCCACTCCTTGGGGGGGTAGACTATATATAGAGCTTCACTTCCCTTAAGCTTTCACTTGAGAGAAAGCTATGGAGGCTCACTCTCCTATATATATATATATCAAAAGACCGAGACCGGGGTTGGGGTCGATTGGGGGTTTTTTCTTTTTCAATTTTTTTTCAATAAAAAATTTCTTTCCATGCGGGTTGGGTTGATTTAATTTTTTTTATTTTTTTTAAACTTAAAAAATATTTTTAGAGAAAACTAGCTCATGTGCACCTAGGGCTGGCCGCTTGCCACCCCACGGCGCCCTCTGTGGTTGCCAACATAGCAGCACAGTGTGCACAGCAGCTCTTCTACCCTCTGTCTACACGTGCGCATGCACACACTAACACTAACTAACTTACTGCTCTAACAGCTAACACACAGAACTGAAATGTGTAGAAAATGAAGAAAACAGAACTGAAAAATGATTGAAGAACAGCAGACACACAAACACGCCTCTCTTTGCCTTTTCTACAGGATAAAATAGACTTCAAATAGTAGCCCGAGCTGCATCTGGAGCTTGGTGCAGGGCAATTCCCCATCCAGCAGTGCAAAAAATGTGCGCTCGTGTGACCTGGCCGTTCACACATGGGCGCCCACACATGGCCGGCCGATCCTAACCCTTATCCTAATGAAATTCGAGGTGCGCCTCTCATCAGCAATCACCCAATCCCCTTACCCTTTACATGTGGTGCCGACAAGCCCGGCCCATGACTCAGAATACGTAACATAATTATATGAAGTAAAAAGTAATACGTCTCAATGTCCGTAGGTTAACATGGATAAATGAGAAAAGATGTGATGAGATGGCAAATGATGTGATGAGAATGCGAATACTTATGAAATAAATGAGGATTGATGTGGAACAATGTGGAAAGATGAGAGTTCGTTATAGAAACTGTATTTATGACGTGTTTTTAAATGACTATTTTATGTCAAAAATACTCGGGAAGCATTTTGACCGTCTTGTGAATGAGGTCGTGGGGGAGACCTATCTGATAAAGTTGCAACAGCTGATGGAGAGTTAACGGAGGACGTCGCGCGTAGGATGAGGGACTAAGGAAGCGGCCTATGAGTGAAGCGCTAGGTGACCTATAAAGGATCCTAGAGGGTGCTAACCATATGGTGCTCGGGTCGCCAAAGGTATCCACACGTGTGTCAGGGAAGATATTGGAACAAGGAGTAAGGGTTGTTTTTGAATTCGGGCATGGATCTAGTTGATTGACCTTGCTGGTCCTCAAGAGATGAATCCATGGCTCTTTTATATGGATCTGTTGGTTGATCTTGCTGATCTTTGACGGAGATTCCATTTTGATTTTTATAAGTGAATATATTACCAGGTATTATGAGCTAGGAACTATTGAAAAGGCCCCTGCGTGTATAGGTGGTGAGCGTTCTGGTTGCCAATTGTCAGGCAAAAATTTGAGAAGTGTTTTGGGCTTGTGTACATATGGGATGCATGGCATGCAAAAAAACTTTGCCCTGAATGCCTTGGCAAATGTACAGAGTGGGTGGTTTTATGTTTTTTTTACGAGCTCTTGGTGATGCCTTTATGTGAAAGTATTACGGGAACCCCGAATGTGATGATGGTTGGTCAATCTGGGTTGATTCTAGATGCAGAGATGGCGCTCCATTTTTAGCATGAATGTGATGATGATAGGCAGTGCATGGCACCGACTGCAATGGTCGTATTTTGGTAAATTATGATGCAGCTGATTGAGACGTGTGGGCAGCTCTTGCATTGGTTTTGGAAAGTCGTGGGCGCCGCATGTTAAGGTGAAGCACAAGGATGCAGAGGGGCCCTCTAAGCATTGTGGCCATCCTCAGGCTTTAAAATAAATAAATAAATAACATCAACGTGGCCAGCAAAAAGAGAGCCCAGCCGCTTGCCTTGCTGCCAGCACAACGGATCACCTAGAAGGTTGGCGAAGAGAGAAAAGTGTTCGGGGCATTGCCGCCTTAGAGGATGGAGGCTTCTTTTGTTAGGTGAGCAGGGGCTGACGAACTGAGAGAGCTGCAGAGGCTCTGGTGTTGGCGTAGCTAGTGCTGGCGACGACAGACAGAGGCTGGCGCGACGGGCTGGGGAAGTTGCCTAGGGCTGCAGTAGAAGGACTGCGGTGCTCGGTTTGTTTTTGGGGTCGCCGGTGGTTAGCGACCAGAGAGAGTGGCCGGTTTTTGGTGTGGTTGGCGCAGCCGCCACAAGCGCAAGGAGAGGTGAGGCTGGCTGCAGAGCTGACTGAACTGGGACAGCTGGCGAGACGAGGTGAGAGGGTGCGTTAACAGAGCCGCTGGGTGCTAGCGAGGGAGAGAGTGTCTCTGGGTTTTGGCGACTGGCAGAGCTGGCGAGGGGCTGGAGAGAGCCGCCAAGGAGATGCTGCTGGCAGCTGCTGAAGACAGGTGGATAGGGACGTCGACGACAGGCTTGAGACAGGTCCAAGGTAGCTGGTGGTAACTGAAGTAAGGAGAGAGGGAACCGCCAGGGAGAGAAGCGAGCAAGAGTGTTCGCTGTGTTGCTGGCTGGGGAGTGCCTTGCTCTTGCCACGGACTCTACTGGTGGCTTGGGCGTCAGTTCTCTGAGCGGGTGACGCCAGAGGGTACAAGAGGTGTGGGCCTGTTTTCTGGGAGGAGCTGAGGAGCCGATTTGAGGACATTGTGGAGGCTGATGCGGTGTGAGATGTGGTGGAGCTTTGGGTGAGTTGAAGGAGCTTTTTTGGTGTGGAAAAAGCTTGTTTGAGCGGGCTGTTTTGGAGCAAGGAGTGGAGAGAGAAAGCACGAGGTGCTGAAGTCAAGAGAGGAAGCTTTTGGAAGGAAGTTTTTTTGGAGTGAAGGAAGCCGAGTGAAGCCGGCTGATTTGTGAAGGAGGAATATTTTGTATTATTGTGGATAAGTATGCGATCTTTGATTATCTTGTGGAGTACAGAGTTTTGAGGAGTACAGAGTTTTGAGGTATCTCTGTGTGGTGTTTCGTGTTGGTTGTTGGTGCCCCTATTTTGGCTGTCTTTCTGGTGTGGGTGGTGTGGTGAACTGTGAGAAGTGTTCCAGCCGGTGGCTGGTGGTGCCCCCTTTTTGTAGTTGTTGTATCAAAGTTTGGCAGGTGAAGGGCTATAGAGGCATGGTCTTTTTTCTTGTTTTCACCTTACAGCTTTCTGGTGCCCCCACTGAGGACAGCTCATGTATATTTCTCTTGCCTATGAGGGTGTATGCCCCAGAGTAAGAGATTGAAGGAAGGTGTTTCCAGTTTTTTTCTTGGGATTTGAGGTGAAGTTTGGGGATTAAAATGATGTCGTATCCAGAGTTTTTTGGTGGTCCTAATGAAGATGTAGCAAATTTTCTTGAAAGAATGGAGGTTGCATGCATAAGCAATCACATCAATGAGCCAGCACAGGTATTGCGGTTACTGAATATATGTTTAAAGGGAGATGCAAGGGCATGGTCCAGAACTTTTGAAGAGTCGTTAAGGGATGCTGAGCCACACATTCCAATGACTGAGGATGGATTAAAGACTGCACTTTTGAACAGGTTCAAGAAGATTGAGGATCCAGACAGAGTTTGGCATGAAGTGCAGGGGTTGACACAGGGCGAATTGGAACTAATTGATGATTATGTGAAGAAATTCTCTTTGTTGTGGGAGACTTTGTGCAGGGCTTTGGGGGAGAATCAAGTACCTCCGGACATGATGAAGAAGGATCGTTTTATTGCAGGATTGAAGGGAGGCATTCGGCGCTGGAAGGTTGAACTAAAGAAGCCTAAATCTTATGAGGATGCGGTGGAGATTGCCAAATCAAAGGATTGGAAATTGCAACGGATGAACCAGCTGGGGATGGTTCCAGTGGCAGTGAGGCCTAAAATGAGAAGGGTAGAAGCGGTACTGATGAGAAAAGAGTGCAACCGACAAAAGCTCAAGTGAATAATGTCACACCATAGGGGACAAAGGTGGCACCCACAGCTGTTTTGCAGCTTCTGATGAAGGACTTCAATAGGACATGAGGCAAATAGTGGATTGTATGAAGAATCTGAGTCTGAAAATGATGGGGAATACAGGTGGTGGACGTGGCCGAGGCAGAGGTTATAATCAAGAAGGGGTTGAAGGTCAGACAGCAGGCTATGGAAGTGGCCATGGTTTTGGCAGGGGTAGACGGTTTATTCCTACATGTTGGAATTGTGGTGAATTGGGACATATAAGTCCTGACTGTGATAAGCCTCAATGAATGGGGGGTGATATGTATCCCTTACCCTCTCAGATTCCTAATAGGGCAAATGATTATGGAATTGAAATTAAAGGTGAAGCATGGACTAGTGGATTGACAAATGAGGAGAAAGGTAAAACTAAGGTGATAGATGTGGTCACCCTTGAGAAGACGAAGGAGACAGAAGCTGATGTAATGCCTTTGGGGAAACGGACGCCACAGGAAAGGGAAGGCAGGGATGCTGTAGGGCCTAGCAAGAAGAAAGGTAAAGTGAAGGAAGGAGGGGATGTAAAGGTCAAGCGGAAGCAAAAGTCTCGTAGGAAGTTTCAAGTGATTGATTTTCCACTAGGGGTTGGGCAGAATAGCTACAATTTGCAGGAGGACATGGCTGGAAGGAAAGCTAATATTACTTTTGGGCAATTGATAGAGTTAGCTCCCAAATTGAAGCGTCAGTGGAAAAGACTTGTGAACCCGAGAGAGAAGAAGCCTGCCAGAGGGATAGTGACTGTTTTATCTATTGAGGAGTTACCTGATATATGTCCTGTGGTGGATGTATGGTACAAAGGGAAGAATCTGGGAGAGGCATATATAGATGGTGGTGCACAAATTTGTGTAATCACACTAGCAGCTGTGGAGAGGCTTGGTCTTAATATTACAGAAGCGTTTGGTTTCCATATTCGGTTGGCCAATCACCAGAAGGTCAAATGTTTAGGTATGATCAAGGAGTTAGAACTGCAGGCTTTTGATGTAAAGGTGCTTGTGGACTGTCATGTTATGCCGGCAGGAATGGGTGCATTCCCCATCATTTTGGGAAGACCATGGCTGAGAGCGGTGAAAGCTGTTCAGGATTGGAGGAAAGGGGTCATTACTCTGTATGACAGGCGAGGGGATAAAAAGCAGTTTAATATGGATAATCAGAAGCCTGTTGATGAGATGAAAGGGAAAGTGAAGCTGATTCGAGTGTTGATGATACGACTAGTAGCACTACTACTAGTGAGGGAACAGAGGACACTTCATCCAGTGAGGAGGATGCAGAGATGGCTGCCCTGGTTATTGATGAGGAAGTGCTTGGTGATGAGGTTGCCCAACAAGAAGAGGCCATACAGGAAGAATGCGAGGAGGTACAAGTGAATCATGAGCAAAGGTATGCATGTGATGTGAAAGAGTATGCTTTTGAGTCTTTGGATAATGAACCTTTGTGGGATGAGTGGGATATAGAAAGTCTGCAGGATGATGAACCAGAGTTGGAGTTGGATGATAAGATGTGCATTAATGTTAAGAAAGCCACAAGTAGAATTGATGCTATGAAGGAGGAGCAACACCAGAAGTCTATGAATGATGTTGATGCTATGGATGAGACTATGGATGCTGTGATAGATGAATTTCTTATTGGCCTTGATAAAGATGAGCATACAGGAACTGAAGTAGATGCTTTGGCAATGGTGTCTTTTGAGGGGGAGTTTGTTTTGCCGTGGGAATAGTGAGAGCAGTCATTGCTATGGCTGCAGCAAATGGTTGGGAAATGCATCAAATGGATGTGAAAAATGCATTTCTAAATGGTGATTTACAAGAGGAAGTTTAAATGGCACAACCAGAAGGATATGTACACCTGAGGTACCCCACTCACGTATGCAGATTAAAGAAAGCATTATATGGTTTGAAGCAAGCACCTCGTGCTTGGAGTGATAAGATAAGCCGATATCTTATCTCCCTTGGATTTCAGGTTTCTTCAACAGATTACAAATCATGGGATTGTCTTACTTGTCATCTATGTGGATGACTTGATTGTCACAGGAGATCATGCTACATATGTTATGCATGTCAAGAAGGCATTGAGTGGGCAGTTTGATATGAAAGACTTGGGTGAATTGAGATATTTTCTTGGGATTGAAGTGATCAAAGACCATGCAGGGACATGGTTACTGCAACGCCAATATGTTGGCAAAATATGGATGACAGGGTGTAAGCCAATGAGTACACCTTTGGAGCAGAATGTGAAGCTGCGGGTTGATTTTGGTGAAGAGTTGGATGATCCATCTATGTATAGAAAGATGGTTGGCAGTCTTATTTACATGACTATCACATGCTCGGATCTCAGTTATGTTGTGGGGCTAGTAAGCCAATTTATGTAGAGCCCCAAAAAACCTCATTTGGATGCAGTGAGACGCATTATGCGCTATGTAAAGCCCACTGCACATTATGGTCTTCTTTATGAGCATGGTAAAGGCTTGGATGTACACGGCTACACAGACGCAGATTGTGAAGGTAGCTTGTATGACAGGAGGTCTACTAGTGGTTATGCCTTTATATTTGGAAGTGCAGTGGTGAGTTGGAGCAGCAAGAAGCAACCTACTGTTGCTTTATCTAGTACAGATGCTGAATACAGGGGTGCAGCCACCATTGCTACATGTGAAGGAGTATGGTTAAAGAGTCTCTTGGCTGATTTGGGTGAGCCTATTGATGGCAAGGTTATCATTCATTGTGACAACATGAGCAACATATAGTTGGCCAAGAATGCAATTTTTCATGCACAAACCAAACACATAGAGGTCCACTATCATTTTGTCAGAGAGAAAGTGTTGGATGGTACAGTGGTGGATTTGCAGTATGTGAAGACTGAAGAGCAGGTGGCCGACATCTTTACAAAGCCACTTAGTAGGGAGAAGTTTGAGTACTTCCATACTATGTTGGGAGTACATGGGATGAGCTTGAGGTGGAGTGTTGAGAGCTTTGATAGCCCAAGCTCATCTACATCTTCATCTATGGCAGTACATCATGAGCTTGAGAGGGGCTGTTTAGATTCAAGCTCGATATCAGCTTGTGTCAGTTGCACTATGTGCTGGCATGCTAGGTAGTAACATGTGTGAGACATAAATGACCGCGTCCAGCTGGTCATAGTGTGTGGACATTAGCTAGGGTTAGCAGTGTGTGGACACAACACATGTAGTGTGTTGTAGATTATGGATTATGGCTTTATGCATTGTGTGAGAAGGGAGATGGCTTCCCTCTATGGTTAGGGTTTGATAATACATTAGGGTTTGCTCCTGTGTGTGTGTCTCCTCTCCCTCTACCTGTTTTTCATCAAGACCTCCCGCATAGATTTGGGTTTGCATTGCATAATGACACAAGATAAACATCAAAAGCCCAAAAGAACTGTCAACAATACATTAAAATATGTTGCTCATATGGAGCAAGAACTGACGGACAAGCTCGTGGCCCCAACCACCATGAAGAAAGAAGAACATCTCTTTCCAAGAGGAGGATCAACATCGAGAAGAAGAGCTAGAGGAAGCATCAAAGGAAGACATGGACGCGTGAAGAGAAGCTGCCACAACAAGAAGACTGAAAGAAGAGGAAGATATGGACGCGTGAAGAGAAGCTGCCACCCACGACAAGAAGACTGAAGACAAGAGAAGATGTGAGGCTCCAAGAAGTGAGGAGCCATGTGAAAATCTCTGAGAGAGAGAGAGAGAGAGAGAGAGAGAGAAACCCCACAACCCAATGTAACTTGCTCCAACAGAGTAAAACCACCTCTGAGCCACCGATGATGTAGGCCATGTGGTAGATGTATGTGTGAGCACTTTAGTCAAGGTCACGGGCACTTGTAGTAGCCTTGGACACATAGAGAGAGAGTGTCAAGGGCTATGAGTTTAGGGACTTGAGGCACTGGTCACGGACTATTAAGTAAGAAGGAAACTTGGTATAGGGTCCAGGTGTGCTAGGATTATTCACTTTGAGGGGAGGTGTGCTAGGCACTGGTCGCGGACTATCGAGTAAGAGGGAAACTTGGTATAGGGTCCAGGTGTGCTAGGAGTATTCACTTGAGGGGAGGTGTTGAAATATACAAGTGAATAGGGTGTGTGCGGGAACACGCCCTTAGCAAGAGGCTGTGAAAGAGAATTTGTAAATGTGAGAGAAGCTATGAAAAGGTGAGAAGTATCTACTGTGAAAGAGAATTTGTAAATGTTAGAGAAGCTATGAAAAGGTGAGAAGTATCTACTGGGAGAGAATAAAGGGTAGCATGAGGAGATTTAGGAGGTGTGGAGATATTCTAGGAAGAGGTGGAGAGAATCAGGCAAAAGAGGTGGAGTGAATCAAGGAGAAATCAGTGGGATTGGATTCTTGGATGTAAACTCTATAAATTGAGGCATTGGCCTAATGAGAATTTGCTGGTTTTTGATTATCCATGCCTACATTAAGCTATCAGTGAATTGCTCACTAATCATGTCTTAATTATCGTCTAATCTCTTTGTTAATGATGTTGATTCTAGCATTTGATCCACCATATGTAAGATTCCTCCCCAGCCCCTCAAGATGTCCAGTATCTCCCCTCCGTAATCAATCCCCTCTTCAGAATAATAAAAGATCTTGTTTCTACCTATTTTGGCCTAGAGAGAGAAAATATTCTAGAGAGAGGTTATTCAAATTTTAGATATTTTTGGATGGAAAATATCTCTTCTTATTAAAATAAATTCCCCCAAAACAGAAGTTCAAAAAGATTTTCAGAAGGTGCATTAGAAATAAATTATAATCTGTTCAAAAGGCCTTATCCTAAGGGTCCAGATTTTCTGAAAAATTTTAAATTAAGGTTCTGAGGGGCCAATCAGATTCATCCAAATGTAGGGAAGAGATAAATTGAAGAAATAAAGAAAATCCCCCCCAAAAATGAGTAAATACTCACATAAGATGAAGAGTGGACTAAGGACCAAGGAAATACTAAAAAAATAAATTTTTGACACCTCAGAGTAGGGATTCCCCCTCATGAAGGAGGCACCTATTTCACATGTGTGGTGGAGTTTTAAATTCTCAAATATTGAGGTATTTCATCTCTCCTCTCTCCTTCAAGTCTAGTTCCAAAAAGTAAGCTAAACTGACCCAAAAATGGTAAAAAATTGACCAAACTGATCTGGAAAATTCTAGAATCAGTTTGCTTGGTTAGAAGCTCACTTTTTCCTATAAATAGAAGCCTCCCCCTTTGTAGAAGCATAATAGTGTTTTATGCACTGTTACTCTACTGCACCCCAGAGCCAAAAACAGTGAATTTATTGATAATTCATTAGTTTTTGACCTTTTCCTCTTCAAAAGAATTGGTGGCCACTCTTATTGCAAACAAGAGTAGATCCCTCAAACCATCAAGCCAAAGGAAAGCTCACAGAAATTCATGTAAGCTAGAAATCCTACTTTTTCTTATTCCTTTTAATGGTTTTCTAATTTTTGTTTTCTTTAAAATTAAAAAAAATGATGTTATGCCTTGTTGGAAAGGCTTTCCCTCTCTCGTCATTCTTAAATTCAGCCTTTCTTTATCCTAGATAAGTAATCAAATTGTTAGAATTAAACTTTTCGTATTGTTTCTCTTTTAAAAGTGAAATTTGATTAGTTTAGAATGCTTTAACTCATTTGGGATAATTTTTAAGTAACTTGAGGATAGAAAAAATTAAAAAATGGTCAGCCATACAAAGGAGGTTATGGCAAAATTTTCTTAAATTTTGTGAAATAAGTTTTATCTTTTATTATTCAAAAAGAGTAATCCCCCACCATTTGTGTATTCAAAAAAGTGTTATTTTCATTCTAGGCATAGAAAAATGCATAGTAGAAATATTTTTATTATAAAAGTGTTATGTCTATTAAAATTAAATTCTATGCATAGAAAGATGCATATTGGATAATTTCTTTTTATTATAAAAGAGTGATTTTCATTAGATTTAAATTCTATGCATAGAAAGATGCATATTGGATATTTTTTTATTATAAAAGAGTGATTTTCATTAGATTTAAATTCTATGCATAGAAAGATACATATTGGATATTTTTTTATTATAAAAGAGTGATTTTCATTAGATTTAAATTCTATGCATAGAAAGATGCATATTGGATAATTTTTTATTATAAAAGTGTGATTTTCATTAGATTTAAATTCTATGCATAGAAAGATACATATTAGAAATAATTATTTTTATTATAAAAGGGTTACTTTCATCAATATTGATTTTTATGCATAAAATGATGCATAAAAGAAATTCTTTTATTATAAAAGTGTTACTTTCACCAATATTGATTTTTATGCATAAAATGATGCATAAAATATTTTTTTTATTATAAAAGTATTACTTTCACCAATATTGATTTTTATGCATAAAATGATGCATAAAAGAATTTTTATTATTATAAAAGTGTTACTTTCATCAATATTGATTTTTATGCATAAAATGATGCATAAAAGAATTTTTTTTATTGCAAAAGTGTTACTTTCATCAATATTGATTTTTATGCATAAAATGATGCATAAAAGAATTTTTTTAATTATAAAAGTGTTACTTCACCAATATTGATTTTTATGCATAAAATGACACATAAAGGATTTTTTTTATTATAAAAGTGTTACTTTCATCAAAATTGATTTTTTATGCATAAATAGATGCATAAAAGGATTTTCTTTTATATAAAAGTGTTATTTCCGTAGAAGTTGGATTTTATGCATAAATAGATGCATACAAAATTTTTATATCAAAATAAGAGTTCTCTTTAATCCTATGTTTAAATCCCATGAATATTGATAAATGACTAAGTAAATACTCTGTGAGAGAAAATTCTACCGTTTTATATTCTCTAGGATGGTAATGAGAAAATTCAGAAAAACTATTGAAGTCGGAATTTTAGATAAATGATTAATTTATTCCTCATAGGAATTCATGATTAGTTTTGAATGCAAAATACTCAGTGAATGAAATTCAGTAAAGTAGTAATTGAAATATTACCCTTCGAGAAAGATAGTTCAAGGAGAACCTTTCCAGACTCAAACCCTGAATTAGACTATGACCAAGACTTAATCTCCTTCGTCAATTTCAAGAAAAGACGATGTGACCAGTTTAGGAAAATTCACTCAAATCACCCACCGAATCTGAAATCAAGTTAAGACCCTTGATTCTGATCTAAGGATCAAGGTTACAGAATTCAGGAAATTCTGTTGGAATTTTAGACCTGCGATCTAGAAGTATTGGGATACGGATTTAAGATATACCCATTGTATTCAAAAGAAAATCAAAAATGAAAACTTGCATAGAAACCCTGTTTTCTTAAAGGACTGTCTTACGCCGTCAGAATGCTGGAGGGAGCATTTGGTATATGTGTTTTTCTAAGGGAAGTTCGATTGCAAAAGGACGGCTCCATGCGTATGTCATGGAGAAGATATATATATGTATAATAACGAGAAAAGTATTGTAATCTGTTACTGGATCTCGTTGCTGATCTACTGGTCTCAACGGAGAGTCCAGAGTGATACTGTTTTGTGAGAAACGAACTCCAACTCAGTCATCTGCCTCTGTCCAGAGTAGCCTCAGAACTCCTTCCCAGAACTGGGGCATCCAAAGAGAAAGAGTTCCGTCGCCTCAGACTGCAGCAGCCAGAGCAGTCACAATAGCAGAAGTAGTGGAAGAGGAAAGTGGACAGATCAATTAAGAACCAAGGGCCAAACCATCAATTCTCTGTTATCCATACTCCAGCTGAGTATCAGGGTAAGCCTTTTAAGCTTTTGATTGATTCAGATGGTACTCATTCATTTATTTTCCTTGTTGCGTAAGCTGGTCTTAGTGAAAGAAAGTAACAGGGGTGGGTTAGTCCCTCACCAAGGGAGTGGCTCATGAAGGAGTCACCACTTAGCATCTCACGGGAGAAGCTCACCATTGATTCTTGGAACAGATAACATTATCATGAATGAGCCATAATCCCATTTACATTGGTATTTATACTCCACCCAAGAGTTCACACCTACTTACTAGTTGTCCATGGCCTTGGGCCCATAATGCTTTCTTACAAACCATCCCTTCCCCAATGGTTTCGTCCTCGAAACCTCAAATGAATACCCCAAATTCGGAGAAGAATGTTCCATGTGGCTGAATTTACACCAACCCATATTGCTCTATCAATGCTTCATATCCCTCCAATGCTGAAATAGGTTGCCATGAAGCTTCTTCCTTAGGTAAACCTTTCCATTAGGTAAACCTTTCCATTGAACAAGATACTCCACCAAGGTACGAGTGCGAAGTACCTTTTTCCTTGTACCCAAGATAGCTTCTGGAATGTATTCAATCATTCCCTCTTCATTCATTGGAGGTAACTCATCAACCATTTGATCGATCATACCCACATATCCTTTCAAGTGAGAGACATGAAACACATCATGAATCTTTGTTGTAGATGGAAGTAAGAGTTGATATGCAACCTCCCCAACTCTTCGTATCACTTGATAAGGACCATAATAGCGATGAGCTAGTTTGGTGTTGGTGCTTCCCTTCAAAGACGCATATCTTGACTTTGGTATTCTCAAAAGAACCCAATCTCCCAGTTTGAATTCCAATGGTCTTCGATGAACATTGGCATATTGTCTCATTTTCTCTTGTGCAACCTTCAAATTACTTTTGCATTGTTGCAACAAAGCTTGCATCCTTTCAGCTTCCTCCTTGGCATTATGGTTAGAAGTCTCATATGTACCCACCAACATAGGCAAATTGACCTTGTAACCATATAAAGCCTCAAAGGGTGACATGCCAATGCTCACATGATATGTTGAGTTGTAAGCAAACTCAGCCAAAGGTAACCAATCATCCCATGTGCTTTGAGTATCATGACAATAGTGGCGTAGATATGTTTCCACCCATTTGTTTACTCTTTCTATTTGACCATCGGTTTCGGGATGATAGGCGGTGCTTGGAGTAAGCTTGGTTCCCATATATTCAAACAATGTTCTCCAAAAAGTGCTCATGAATTTGACATCGCGATCACTCACAATTTGTGACGGCATACCATGCAACTTGAAAACCCCATCAACAAATTGCTTGGCAACATTTTGGGCTGAATATGTGACCTTGGAAGGAATGAAATGGGCCACTTTGGTCAATCTATCCACCACAACATACAAGCTGTCCCACCCTTTCTTTGTGCGCGGAAGGTTAGTAATGAAATCCATTGATATATGACTCCATTTGCCTTCGGGAATGGGCAATGGCTGAAGCAAACCTCCCGGTTTATGTGTAGGATCCTTGTTCAATTGACATGACCGGCACCCACTTACATAAGCATGAATGCTCTTCCACATCCCCTTCCAAAAGAAACTTTTCCTTATTGCATCAAAGGTTTTGTAGACACCCAAATGACCAGCCATAGGAGTACAATGCATCTCTTCGATGATCTTCTTGATAAATGATGAAGTAGGAACCAAGTAGACTTTTCCTTTGTAGTAGAGGAGACCATTTTTCAGCTCATAATGGGGTAACTCTTCACATACACCTTGCTGTAATTTCTGCACTATTTGTGAGGTTTCTTCATCAAACAAGTACTCTTCTTGTATCTCCATGATCCAATCTTTATGCACCTCAGAAATAGCATACAATGAGCAGGCCCACATACGAGACAAGGAATCGGCAACCACATTTTCTTTGCCCTTTGTGTATGTGATTTCAAAATCATAGTTTTGTAGTGTTGCTACCCACCTTCTTTGCTTAGGAGACAAATTGGGTTGTGTGAGGAAATACTTCAGCACCCTATGATCACTTCTCACATAAAAATGACTCCCATATAAGTAATGGTGCCATTTCTTGATAGCATGGAGTATAGCAATCATCTCTTGCTCATACACATGGAGTTCTCTTTCTTTGTCATTCAGCTTTCTACTTTCATAAGCAATGACTCCATGGTCTTGGTAAAGTACCGCACCAATCCCTCTTCCACTTGCATCCGCCCTTATTGTGAAAGGTTTGGTGAAGTCTGGACATACCAAAATAGGTACTGATGTGAGCATCTTCTTCATATCTTCAAAGCTTTTGTTGGCAATGGCATCCCAAAAGAAGGTTTCCTTCTTCAATTTATCCGTCATTGGGGCTGCAATTTCTGCATAGTGGGCAATAAAGCGCCTATAGAATGAAGATAACCCCAAAAATCCCCTCAATTGAGTAGTGTTTGAAGGAATCGGCCAATTACTAATACATTCCACTTTCTTTGGATCCACACAAATGCCATCCTTGCTCACAATGTGACCCAAATATTCCACCTCATGTGCCATGAAGGTACATTTTGTCTCCTTAACATACAACTTGTTTTGCCTCAAGACCTCCAAAACCTCTTTCACGTGCTTCAAATGCACTTCCTCATCTTTGCTATAGATAAGTATGTCGTCGAAAAAGACCAATACAAACTTGTAGAGGAAAGGTTGAAGCACTTTGTTCATCAATGCTTGAAAAGTTGCCGGTGCATTGCATAATCCAAACGGCATACCATGAATTGGTAAAGACCCCTTTCTGTACGAAATGCTGTTTTGAACTCATCACCACTTTTCATCCTTATTTGATGGTATCCGAAACGCAAATCAATCTTTGAAAAGCATGTGGCACCCTTCAACTCATCCAAAAGATCATCCACCCTTGGTATTGGAAAACGATTTTTGATGGTGATCTTATTCAAATCACGGTAATCAATGCACATGCGGAAAGTACCATCCTTTTTCTTCACAAGTAGCACCGGAGAAGCAAAAGGAGATTGACTTGGTTCAACCCATCCCATGTCAATGAGTTCTTTGACTTGCTTTGCCACCTCTTCCTTTTCAACCTTTGACAAACGATAGGGAGGCTTGTTGATTGGTTTGGCATTTGGTTCCAATTCAATAGCGTGATCAACACTCCTCTTTGGCGGCATTGATTTTGGCATGGTAAACACATCTTCATAATCCTTGAGTAGCTTAACCATGTCCACATTTTCGATGCAATCCTTTTTGCTATTATCTTCCTCTTTGCAAAGCTGTAGTACATAAACATAGCCCTCTTTCTTGAACTCTTTCTTCATTTGAGTAGCATTGATCATGAAGAGTTTGGACCCTTGCATTCCATTCAATGTAATAACCCCTCCATGATGCACAAAACTCATGAAACTTTTCTATAAGTTCATGGTAAAAGAGTTCAAAGTGGACAGCCAATCACATCCAAGTACTATGTCAATTGGTCCCAACTCAATCACCAAAAGATCAACTTTGCAAGAGTAGCTCTTGGACAACTCCAATTCTGTACTTTGACACTTCATATTGCAACCCATTGAATCACCATTGGCCACTTGCACCATGTGCTTGTTTGGTAAAGAAGTTGGTTGCATTTTGAGAGTGTTCAAAGACCTTTTATTGACAAAACTATGCGTGCTTCCAGTATCAATGAGTGCATATGCTGTTCTCCCATTCACCTTGATCTTCAATCTCAATGTGTTGGCACCCTTACTTCCCGCATAAGCATCATGAGAGATTGTACACAAGGTAGTATGTGCACTATTGTTTTCATTCCACACGCATAGAGGCATCCCATCATCCATTTTGTCATGAGCAAACTTTAGTTTCCCACCCGGATCAAAAGGAAACTCGGGATTTTCTTCATCAAAACCATCATCATGAGAACCTCCACCCTCATGAGGATCTCCCCATCCTAAGGCATCATTGCATTCAAGGAATTCCTCCTCCTCATGATTAGCATTGTCCTCAGTGATAATGTAGCTTATGGACATATCCTTGGATTTGCATACTTTGAAGTGATCCTTGTTCCATTTTTCTCCACATTTGAAACATAGACCTTTGAGCCTCATTTCATGCAAACGGTCCTCCTTGATAACCTTGCTTTTTGAACCCCCATTTGCTGGCTTGGACTCATTGTATGTAGCTTTGTTGGACATAAATGGTGGTTTAAATGGAAGTCTATTAGACCCTCTACCATACACGGTAGGAAATCTTGGAAGATTAGGTCTTGTGTTTGCATGAGAACCCATGTCAGTCCTTGTGATCACTTTCCCTTTGATATTCCCTTTGCTAGCCCACTTTGTCAAGTACTTCTCTTCATGAATTTCTGCAAGCATCATTGCCTTCTTCAAAGTGGCGGGTTCATGAGACTTGACATCACCACCAATAGGAGCTTTCAAGCCCCTTATATACTTGACAACAAGATAATGCTCATCAAAGTCGTCCAAGTATAATAGAAGCTTTAGAAACTTATGAGAATATTCTTTCACGGTAGTGATTTGCTCTAGCTTGTCCCATTCCACAATGTGATTGTCCCTTTGCATGCGAGAAGTAAACTCTTCTGCCATGTCATTCTTGAATTCTTCCCAAGTAGTGATGACATAACCATGAGATTGCTTCCTCCTCCACCAAGTGTGAGCAAAACCTTCAAGATGAAGTGAGGCGAAGTAGACTTTGGCAATCTCGCTCCTTGGGCTGATTTCGAAGTAGAGATCCATCTTGTTTGCCCACTCTTCAAAGTCTTCGATAGAATTTGATTCTCCTTTGAACTTATTAAATATGATTTTGTCCTTCACAGCATTGTCAAAATCACCATGCATTCTTGAACCCCTCTGCCGTGCTCTTGGATCATCAAATCCTCTTCCTTCACCCAAGTGTCTATGCATTTGCTCATCTTCCAATTGCCAATCACCTGCAACTTTAAATCCCTTCTGTTCATACCCTCTTCTTGCATCTTGCATAAAGGATGAAGTTCTTGGAATACTGGCATTGGATCTCTCATAAGAAGCATCACCCATAGGTCTCTTGCCCTTGTCCATGTAAGAAGAATGTGGCATCATTTGAGGTGGCATCATTTGTCTTACTTTGTTCTCTTCTGGCATAGAAGACTTTCCATCATGTTTGGCATCATAATGTACACCATCCATTGCATTCATATCGGCTTCTTGGTTGAGCTTGAGAGGAGCCAATGCACTAATGGCTTTCTCCAAGTCTTTTAACCCTCTTTGCATCACGTCATCCATGTAGTGGTGTCGCTTGTCGAACTGTTCCATGAGGTGTTCACCAAATTGTTGTTGCCGATTTGTTTGGTTATTTTCAATCCTTTGAAACATACTCTCCATAGCCATTAACATCATGTCCACTGTTAGCGGAGTAGTTCCCAAAGATTGAGGCATTATGGTTGAACTTTCTTCATTCCTCGTTGATGAACTCATTGCCATCATTGCTTCCGGTTGTATTTGATCATTTTCATTCCGGGCTCCCTTGTTTTGACCTCCTCTAGTCATTTCCATGCGCGTAATTGATCCCTCCTTGCAAAGACCACTTACTTGATTTTTTTTTTCTCTATTCAAACGGTATCCGATTTGGGTGATCTTTATATCAACGCGAAGCTCTTGACGAGACGAATAAGAATCCCCAAAAACAGATCTGAAAAAGTCAACAGCCTTTGACCAGTCAACTGTACCGGCTGAAAGTCAACTCTTGATATTAACCGCTCAATTCTTATCCGATTTGGGTGATCTTTATATCGATGCGAAGCTCTTGACGAGACGAGTAAGGATCCCCAAAAACAGATTTGAAAAAGTCAACATCCTTTGACCAGTCAATTGTTCTAGCTGAAAGTCAACTCTTGACTTTGACCGCTCAATACTACTCCGATTTGAGTGATCTTTAGCTTGTTTGAAAGAGGTTTTCGGGTAGATTGAAGGGCTTTCAGGACAGATTTGAAAAGCTTTTGAAACACCCTATAAATTCAAGGATTTATCCTGGCTGCAAGTAGGCAAATTTTGCAAAAATTTTGCCATAGTCTCCCCTCTTTTTGCACCAAATCTCAATCAAATCAAAGCATCTCAATCAAGTATTAAAATCCTTATGCATTTGACCACTGTAAGCAAATCAATCCTCAATCATTTTTCCATCTGAGCATGTGACCTTATGGCATCAATTTTGTCCTTTTGCATAAGAAGTCGATGTAGAGGATTTGCTTGTTTGCTCAAGTCGAATGAAGTGGTCGATGAAGCGCGTCGATGCTTGCCGATCTCCCAGCCAAGCACTTCTCACCCCTTCACCAAGTTTACATCCAAGGTGAAGGTTGAGGCCATTTCTTTACCACCAAGTACCTAATCCTCTTCCTTACCGCGTTACCCGGCACTAACGGCAAGGAAGATTCAAGACATTCTCCCCTTGGCCTCTCCTCCAAATGCCAAGGTACCCTTACTTCATTCTAGATTCTAGGAATAAAGTGGGGTACAATCGTGAGTGGAATGTGGTTACAAGCTCAAATGAATGAGTAGAGTTGACTTACAATTGATTTATAGCATGACTCATGCTCATTCATATCATAATACATGGTTCATAGTGCTTCCTTCATCACATCCACTCATGGCAATGTCAATACATTTCCACATACATCAACAACATCTAAGTGTCACGAAGCGGTGATCTCGGGTCGCGTTCTGGGCGCGAGTTCCCGCTCGGGACTAGAAAATCCAGTACAAAAGTGAAAACAGAGAGCACTTGCTGAATCCTGCACCTCAAGACCTATAGCTCGTCTCGAAGAGGACGACGAGCCAGTCGTTTTGAGTACTAGAACTCCAAAAACGGAGTTCGTATGAGAGAGTTATGACCAAAAACGTGCAACCGGCAATGGAAAACGGTGTCACCAAAAAGCGGCTTCCAACCCAAAACATTTTATTCAATCCCCCAAATGTGCCAAAAGCTATGCTCACTTATGCCAATATGCAAGGCATAGCATTGAATGGCTATGTGTAGCATTCAAGCATTCATAATGCATAAAGAGCAGCATGAATGGCCATGATTAAAGTCCAATTTCTGAAAATTAGGGTTTTATGTGTAATAAAACCCTAATTCACTCCATAGCTTGAAAGAATGCTTCAAAATTGTAAGGAAGTGATGGAGCAATCCCATTTACATTGGTATTTATACTCCACCCAAGAGTTCACACCTACTTACTAGTTGTCCATGGCCTTGGGCCCATAATGCTTTCTTACACTTAGATAGAAATCGGGGAAACCTATGCAAGTTGAATTGGCTAGTGGGAAGATTCTTTTCACTCACCTTGAGACAGATCGTATTCAGTTCAATCTAGATGGGAAGATTCTTTTCACTCAATTCAATCTAGATGGGAATTTAACTGACTGTCAGTTCAGAGTTATACCTTTGGGAGTTTTCGACGGGATCATTGGAATGGATTGGCTCCACAAAAATCAAGCTGACATTCACTGTCATAATGGAACCATTTCCTTCCGTGACCTTCACGAAAATAAAGTTCAAGGAGCCGGAATTTCAGGATCCCCAAGTCTACAGTTAGTAAAAGCTTCTAAGTTACTAAAAGGACTTATAAAGAAGTAGCTCATTTATGTTGTCAAAATGAATCTAGTAGACACAAAGTTAAAAGCTAAAGAACCTGAATGGTTAAGTGAATATGATGATTTATTCGCAGCAGAATTAATTGAGATGCCTCCGATTCGAGAAGTAGATCATGAGATAGAATTGACCCCCGAAGCTCAATTAGTAGTCCTGCGCACATACAAAATGCCAGTTCCTGAAGCCATCAAACTCAAGGAACAGCTGTTAGAAAAAAGGGTTTGTAAGACCCAGTGTTTCACCTTGGGGTGCGCCAGTTCTCTTTCAGAAAAAGAAAGATGGAACGCTAAGACTCTGTGTGGACTATAGAGGTCTCAATCAGCTGCTGCTGATAGTTAAGAATAAGTATCCTATCCCCTGAATTGATGAGCTTCTGGACAGGCTAAGTGAAGCCCAGATCTTCACAAAGATAGATCTCAAATCAGGGTATTATTAGATCATGATTAATGAGCAAGGTATCCCGAAGACAGCCATCAATACTCGGTATGGGCATTATTAATTCACTGTCATGCCGTTTGGATTGACAAATTTCCCAGCTACATTCAATCGCTTAATGCAGGATATTCTCAGAGAATACTTGGATGATTTTGTTCTTGTTTTCTTTGATGATATTCTGATTTACTCAAAGAATGTAGCTGACCATGAAGCTCATGTCAGAAAAGTTCTTGAGATTCTAAGGAAGAACCAACTCTTTGCAAAAAAGAGCAAATGCACTTTCTCTGCCGACCATGTTGAATACTTGGGCTTTCTGGTATATCCAAAGATGGAATTTCTCCAGATTTTACAATAGTCCAAGCAGTCATAGATTGGCCTGAACTAAAGACAGTGAAAGAAGTCAGAGGATTCTTGGGATTGACTGGTTGTATAGAATTTTTATACCAAAGTATGCTCTCGTAGCTTCCCCCCTGACTAATCTTCTCAAGAAGAATATTCCCTTTCAATGGTCTGCCTCCTTGCTTGCAATTACTGTAGTGTCAAATCCTTTGATTATTAAAGCAAGAGAGAAGATCATGCAGGATAGATTCTTTGGCCCTATTGCTACCCTACTTATGCAAGAAAGGAAAACTCCACAGGAGTTGAATCGAGTTCAAGGGTACAGCCTGGATGATGGAATTATGTATTATAATCACAGGCTATGCATTCCCAATGATGAGGGAACTAAGGGTCAAATTCAGAATGAAGCCCATGAGAGCCTTATTGTTGCAGGACATCCAAGTTTCATCAAAACCTACATGTCTGTGAAGAAAAGCTTCTTTTGGCCTGGTCTAAAAAAGGATGTGCTTAATCATGTACGTCAATGTCAGACCTGTCAGAAAGTCAAGGCTGAGAGAGTTAAAATGCTTGGGAAGTTACATCCATTAGACATCCCCCAGATGAAGTGGGAATGTATGAGTATGGATTTTATTACTGGATTACCTTCACTGCAATCAGGTTACAACTCCATCTTCGTGGCAGTTGATAGACTAACCAAAGTTGCCCATCTGATTTGAGTAAAAGAAACCTACACTATAGTGGATGTGGCCAGAGTGTTCCTTATAGAAATCTTCAGATTACATGGCCTACCCAGAAGAATAGTAAGTGATCGAGATTCCAAATTCACGTCAAAATTCTGGACTGCATTTTTCGAAGCAGTAGGAACTTTCTTGGATCTCAACATAGCTTACCACCCCAAGACCAATGGTCAAACTGAAAGGGTGAACCAAGTAATTGAAGATATACTTCGGTCATGCTGTGGGGCAGGGAACCCAAGAAGTGGCTAAGCTATTTGCACCTAGTTGAGTTTGCCTACAATGCTTCTTATCACCGAAGTATTGGGATGAGCCCTTTCAAAGCTCTATATGGACAAGATTGCTTAACTCCATTAACTTGGTCTGACCCATTGATTAGGGTCGAGATGTCCAGATAGATGCTTGATGACATGGAGTAGCAGATGCAGTCAATTCGCAAAGATATAAAAGCTGCCTAGGATAGACAGAAACAGTATGCAGATAAGAAGAGGACATACAAAAAATTCGAAGAAGCAGATATGGTCTTCATTCGAGTATGCCCCAAAATAAGTTCTCTATCTCTTGGGAAGTACAAGAAGTTATCCCCCAGATATTATGGACCATATCTGATTACAAAGAAAGTAGGTGACTTAGCCTACGAGCTTTTTCTGCCTCCTCATCTCAAAGTACATAATGTATTTAGTGTCAGCCTTCTTAAACAGTATATACCAAGCCAAAGGAAAGCTCACAAAAATTCATGTAAGCTAGAAATCCTACTTTTTCTTATTCTTTTTAATGGTTTTCTAATTTTTGTTTTCTTTAAAATAAAAAAATGATGTTATGCCTTGTTGGAAAGGCTTTCCCCCTCTCTTCATTCTTAAATTCAGCCTTTCTTTATCCTAGATAAGTAATCAAATTGTTAGAATTAAACTTTTCATATTGTTTCTCTTTTAAAAGTGGAATTTGATTAGTTTAGAATGCTTTAACCCATTTGGGATAATTTTTAAGTAACTTGAGGATAGAAAAAATTAAAAAATGGTCAGCCATACAAAGGAGGTTATGGCAAAATTTTCTTAAATTTTGTGAAATAAGTTTTATCTTTTATTATTCAAAAAGAGTAATCCCCCACCATTTGTGTATTCTAAAAGTGTTATTTTCATTCTAGGCATAGAAAAATGCATAGTAGAAATATTTTTATTATAAAAGTGTTATGTCCATTAAATTAAATTCTATGCATAGAAAGATGCATATTGGATAATTTCTTTTTATTATAAAAGAGTGATTTTCATTAGATTTAAATTCTATGCATAGAAAGATGCATATTGGATATTTTTTTATTATAAAAGAGTGATTTTCATTAGATTTAAATTCTATGCATAAAAAGATGCATATTGGATAATGTTTAGATTATAAAAGTGTGATTTTCATTAGATTTAAATTATATGCATAGAAAGATGCATATTAAAAATATTTTTTATTATTATAAAAGTGTTGCTTTCATCAATATTGATTTTTATGCATAAAAGAATTTTTTTAATTATAAGTGTTACTTTCACCAATATTGATTTTTATGCATAAAATGATGCATAAAAGAATTTTTTTTATTTTAAAAGTGTTACTTTTACCAATATTGATTTTTATGCATAAAAGAATTTTTTTATTATAAAAGTGTTACTTTTATCAATATTGATTTTTATGCATAAAAGAATTTTTTTTAATTGCAAAAGTGTTACTTTCATCAATATTGATTTTTATGCATATAAAATGATGCATAAAAGAATTTTTTTAATTATAAAAGTGTTACTTCATTTTTATGCATAAAAGAATTTTTTTATTATAAAAGTGTTACTTTCATTAAAATTATTTTTTTATGCATAAATAGATGCATAAAAGGATTTTCTTTTATATAAAAGTGTTATTTCCGTAGAAGTTGGATTTTATGCATAAATAGATGCATACAAAATTTTTATATCAAATTAATAGTTCTCTTTAATCTTATGTTTAAATCCCATGAATATTAATAAATGAATAAGTAAATACTCTATGAGAGAAAATTCTACCGTTTCATATTCTCTAGGATGGTAATGAGAAAATTCAAAAAAAACTATCGAAGTCGGAATTTTAGATAAATGATTAATTTATTCCTCATAGGAATTTGTGAGTGATTAGTTTTGAATTTAGTTAAGCAAAATACTCAATGAATGAAATTCAGTAAAGTAGTAATTGAAATATTACCCTTTTAGAAAGATAGTTCAAGGAGAACCTTTCTAGACTCAAACCCTGAATCAGACTATGACCAAGACTTAATCTCCTTCGTCAGTTTCAAGAAAAGACGATGTGACCCGTTCAGGAAAATTCACTCAAATCACCCACCGAATCTGAAATCAAGTTAAGACCCTTGATTCTGATATGAGGATCAAGGTTACAGAATTCAGGAAATTCTGTTGGAATTTTAGACCTAAGATCTAGAAGTATTGGGATACGGATTTAAGATATACCCATTGTATTCAAAAGAAATAAAAACTGAAAACTTACATAGAAACCTTGTTTTCTTAAAGGACTGTCTTACGCCAGAATGCTGGAGGGAGCATTTGGTATATGTGTTTTTCTAAGGGAAGTTCGGTTGCAACAACTGGCGGGGAGTGTTCAAAGGACGGCTCACACGGTAAAAACCTGTCTATGTCTTGACCAGCTTGGGTATGGTGAAAATGATGTGCTTCCAGTACGATGGGCGAGGGCCGACGAAGCGGTCTCCCTGAGTGAAGTGCCAGGACACCTAAGGAGGATCCTGGAGGGTTCTGACCAGGCAATGCACGGGCTCGCGGTGCTTGGGACACCCATGCATATGTCGTGGAAGATATATATATGTATGATGACGAGAAAATTATTGTAATATGTTACTGGATCTCGTTGCTGACCTGCTAGTCTCAATGGAGAGTCCAGAGTGATACTGTTTTGTGAAACAAGGATTGAATGGACATTTTGAGTTATGACATCTGTAACCAATAATTGTTTGTCAATGGATTGTTTTATAAGTTAAAGTTTAAAGAGGAGTGTGTGCGTATCTGTATTCTAAAGCAAAAGTTAAGAAAGGCATTCAATTATGGGTGGGTGAGTACTTGTCTGGTTCTACTAATTCTAGTGGTTAACCCATGGGCCGGATGGGGTAGGCTGGAATCACTAGAGTTTTGATAATAAAATTGATTAATAGGAATACGCTTAGAACTCGAGTAGTTAAATAAAAGCCTGAAGACTTCTCTAATGAATAGATCAACGGTTGTGTCTGATTCAATTAGGAAAAAAGCATTGATTCCTTCAAGTTAAGTCTGTAATAGTTTCCCTTCTATATGATTTAATCAGATGAAGGTTGGTTCAGTATCTTGACCTCGTTAGAAAAATTCGTTAAGAAAAAAAAATGGTGGAATCGTCCTCGTTTTTCGGGCATGGGAAATTTTCTCGGTTTCGGTTTTCGGAATGACCACCAGCTTAGTCTCGTGCCCGGACATTCGAGGGCGAGGCCCCGAGTGAGAAACCTTGCCCCCCGCATGAGGAAGCTACTTCCGCTTTCTGCTACCATCCAGGAATCCGGTGCGCAGAGGCGGCAGTGGGATCCCACACCATAGCTCATCACATTGCTGCAAATTTAACATAGCTAAAGTTAAGGAAGTTGACCTTGCTGAGCCAGGGGAGGATCCCAAACGTTTCTATATTGCTAAGGATTTAACTATAGTTGAAGACAAGAACTCATTGCTCTCCTCAGAGAATTCAAAGATTGCTTTGCTTGGAAATACACTGAAATGAAGGGTGTACCACACCCGAGGTGGTCCAACACACGATTTTGATCATGGACGGATCAAGAACATCCAGACAAAAGCCATATCAGATGAATCCGAAATATGCAGCAATTGTAAAGGAGAAAATCGATAAACTCATTGCTATGGATTTCATCTATGAATTCGAGCACATAGATTGGCTCTAACCAATCGTGACTATGCCAAAAAAGAATGGAAAATTGAGGGTCTGTGTTGATGTTAAAAAGGTCAATGCGGCCACAGGGAAAGACCATTACCCACTGTTGTATACTGAACATGTATTGGGAATGGGTTGTAGGTGAAGAAACTTATAGCTTCGTAGATGGGTTTTCAGGTTATAATTAGGTGTCCATAGCACACTAGAAGACCATCACAAAATGGAATTCAATATGATGTGGGGTACATATGTTTATAAGGTTAGGAGTACTTGCAAAAGTGGCTGGAGGTATTCATTGATGATCTATGTGCACACTCACGCTAGACCGAACATTTGGCTTGCTTGAGGAAGGTGTTTGAGCGATGTCGATTATATCGTATATCCTTAAACCTTTAAAATGTCAATTCTGGGTCAAACATGGTGTAATCTTAGGACACATTGTGTCTAAAAACGGTATTTCCACGGATGAGAGCAAGGTAAAATTAATCTTAGAATTACCTTCATCAACCAACTACAAGGGTGTATAGAGGTTTATGGGCCACTTTGGGTATTATTGCCATTTCATCTTATTCTATGCTGAAATCACCAAACCATTGTACAGATTACTCATTATCTTTGAATGGACTGATGACTGCCAAGAAGCGTACGATAATTTGAAGAAAGCACTGGCAAGTGCATCTATTCTTAGGCCACCCAATTGGGATTTTGTATTCCATGTACACATCCATACATCGAATTTTGTGATAGGATGTGTATTGGCATAACTTGGGGAATTCAAATTGGATTACCCATTTTGCTTTGCAAGTTATCAACTAAATGATGCAGAGATGAACTACACCACTACGGAGCGTGAAGGGTTGGCCATGGTTTATGCTGTAAAGAAATATCAACATTACTTATTGGACAACAAGTTTGTATTCTTTGGGGATCATCAGGCCCTATTATATTTGGTGAAAAAACCCTGTACCACACGGGACAAATCACACGTTGGTTACTTCTACTCTTGGAATTTGACTTTACGGTCACAACAGTAAGAAAGGGAACACAACATGTGTTGGCTGACCATATGTTTAGAATTCCAAACAGAGAATCTCAACTGGCATTGATGATGACCTCTGTGATGCTTGTTTATTCAAACTTGACATGGTGCTTGAGTGGAGCGAGGAAATTTCAGACTATCTAGCTTATGGTTTTCTGCAAGATCGACCTTTGAACAAGGATAAAATGCGTCCGCTCATTAAGTTGGCTGCGCCTTATCAATTGATTTCTGGAGAAATATATAAGCTACACAAAGATGATATCTTGAGAAGATGTGTGTGAGAAGATGATTTTTTCATGATATTAGAAGAAGCACACTTAGGAATAGCCAAAGGACATTTTGTAGGAGAATTTATAGCTCGCAAAGTGCTTCAAGCAGGTCTATGGTGGCCTACGTTATTCGAGGATGCCATAGAGTTTGTGAAAAGATGCGAAGAATGTCAAAGATTTTCTATTCCACAATAAAAAGACAGGATGCCACTCACCCTTGTAATTGTAAGGCAACCCTTTGAGAAATGGGGGATTGATTTTGTTGGACCCATTAGTCCAGTAGTGCATCCGTCTCATAAGCCCGATACGCGATCGTGGCCCACATATTATTTCACAAAGTGGGCAGAGGCAAGGGCTTCTAAACAAGCTGATGCTCAAACCATAGCCAAGTTCTTATACAAACAGATCATTTCTAGATTTGGTTGCCCACTTGAGTTAGTCAGTGAATTAGGGTTCACATTTCATTAATGAGGTGATTGAACACTTACTTACAGGATTCCTTGTAGTATATCGCAAATCATCACCTTATTACCCACAAGCAAATGGTCAAGCAGAAAGCACCAACAAGATTCTATGTGCTATTTTGATGAAAACCTTACAAGCCAGTCACATGGATTGGGAACACAAGCTGACTGCAGCTCTATGGGCTTATCGTACATCGTACAAGGTAGCGACAAGGTATACTCCCTTCCACCTAACTTATGGCATTGATGTGGTGATGCCAATGGAGTTTTTAGTTCCAAGCGTGCAAATTGTAGTACCACAAAGGCTTACTTAAAATGCACTAGCCGCCAAGAGATTAGTTGATTTGGAAAAACTTGATGAAACTAAGCTAATTGCATCACATGGGCTTATTGTTGAAAATTTTTGAAGAAAACGTTGGTTTGACCATAACCTAAAACACAAGGAACAAAAAACGGGAGACCTGGTTCTCTTGTATGGATTTGGAGGCACTAACAAAAAGAAACTCAAGTATAGAGGGTTAGGACTTTTCAGAGTGTTTGAAATCACTCCTCATGTGTTGGTCCAAATTAAAACCATCGAGGGAGTGGAAATGTAAGGTTACATCAATGGGGGCAAACTCAAAAAGTATTATGGACCCTGACCTAGGAAATACTCGCACAAGAGCATCTTCTGAAACTAAAGAAGTAGCTAGCCAAAAAAAAAATCCGACAAGCTCTAGAAGAATCCAAGGCAAGGGAAGCTAAGGCAAAGGAGAGACTCCAGGAAAAAATGTTACATGTGAACATGGCTTCACTCACCTTGCTTGACGAAGAAGACCTGGACATTGAGCCTGCACGTCTCAATGTAAGAGTTTCTATGAAAAAGAGTCATACCAAAAGCATTACATTGATTGATACGAGATCAAGTCATAACTTGATGTCTTGTGAAACATGGGGAGCTCTAGGCAAACCTCACCTCGTGGCATCTAATGCACAAGTTTGCAGTGTGCATTTGTCAACCACAAAAACCATGGGATTTTTGAGTGTTAATATTAAATTGTTGAAATTTGAGCATTGTGATGAGCTATGGTGGATCAAACACTAGAATCAACATCATTAACAAAGTGATTAGTAAATAATTAAGATGTAATTAGTGGGTAATTAACAAATAGATTAATGTAGGCATGAATACTCAAAAACCAACAAATTCTCATTAGGGCAATGCCTCAATTTATAGAGTTTACATCAAGCATCTAATCTCACTGATTTCTCCTTGATTCACTCTACCTCTTTTCCCCGATTCTCTCCACCTCTTCACTTTTCCCAGAATATCTCCACACTTCCTAAATCTTCTCATGCTACCCTTTATTCTCTCCCAGTAGATTCTTCTCACCTTTTCACAGGTTCTTTCACATTTACTCATCCTCTTTTACAGCCTCTAACCAAGGGCTTGTTCCCGCACACACCCTATTCACTTGTATTTTCAACACCTCCCCTCAAGTGAATACTCCTAGTACACCTAGACCCTATACCAAGTTTGCCTCCCCTTACTTGATAGTCTGTGAGACTAGTGTCTAGCACACCTCCCCTCAAGTTATCTTAGCACACTTGGACCCTATATCAAGTTTCTCTCTTACTTGATAGCCTGCGACCAGTGCCTCGAGTCCCTAAACTCATAGTCCTTGACACACTCTCTCTCTATGTGTCCAAGGCTTACTATAGTTGCCTGCAACCTTGACTAAAGTGCTCACACATACATCTATCTACCACGTGGCCTACATCATCGGTGGCTCAAAGGTGGTTTTACTTTGTTGGGGCAGGTTACATTAGGTTGTGGGGTCTCTCTCTCTCTCTCTCTCAGAGATTTTCACATGGCTCCTCACTCTTTGGAGCCTCACATCTTCTCTTGTCTTCAGTCTTCTTGTCGTGGCAGCTTCTCTCCATGCGTCCATATCTTTCTCTTCTTTCAGTCTTCTTGTGGATGGTAGCTTCTCTTCTCGTGTCCATGTCTTCCTTCAATTCTTTCTTTAGATCTTCTTCTCGGTGTGGATCCTCTTCTTGGAAAGAGATATTCTTCTTCTTCCATGGCTGGGGCCATGAGCTTGTCCGTCAGGTCTTTTTGCTCCATGTGAGCAACATGTTCAAATGATTTGCTGACAGTTCCTTTGGGTTTTTGATGTTTATCTTGTATCATTATGCAATGCAAACCCAAATTTATGCAGGAGGTCTTACCTCTTGCCTTATTCTGGACAAGGGCAGTGTCTGTTCCCATTTTTACACTGATGCAATAATGCGTATAGCATTCATTCTCATGCACATTCCAAATGCAACTCTGGCTGTGAATAATATTGAATTTGAGTGAGATTTACAGGCATTAACCAAGGGTTCAATGTAAAATGATGATTATCACAAATTTATCAGCACAATTTTTCCAGAAATTACATTAAATCAAGGGTAACCAATTTGTACGGAATGGTTGGAGTATCAAACCAACTCTGAATTGCAATATGAAGTTATAGGGATCTGTATCAGATACCTAATGGGGTTAATTTGAACCCTCAATTGCACCAAAATATAGTGATTAGCACTGATTAATCATCACTGATTAGCAAATTAATCCATTATTTTGTCTGCAAAAACCAGAGTATGCGGGGAGTCTAGATCTGGTGCCTTAGACTTCAAATGAGCTCAAATGCTTTCAAAGGCATCAATAGCAATGAGTCTAGTAGAGGATTAAGCCAATAAACACAAGATTTGGCCAAATATTGAAAGCTTAATCTCTATTTTACCAAAGTCACCTGCAGATTTGATGAAGAGCTTGGATCTCACTGTAGACTTGATGAAACTGAATTTTGTCTTCACCAACTTGTAGAGCATGCTTGAAAACACCTTGGGCTAAGAGGAATTAGAGACCTTTGATTTGTGGAAGCTGCAATGTTAATTTTCCTCAGAAAAAAATGCGCCTGCAATTCGGGCTGCCGCCGTCGGCGATTCGCACTGATTTGCTTCAATTCCTTCAAGTAGCTTGTAGCCCCTTGAGTGTAGTTTAATCTTCTAAAAGGGCTTGGCCTAATTTGAAGTGTGCAAGGAGAATGAACTCCTCCATTGGCTGGGGGTACAGAAGCTAGTTGAAAAATAACTAAAAATTGGATTATTTTCTAATTATCTACTAATCTTGATTAATTAAATAATGGGCTCATAAACTTGATGGATTCTAGGCATGGCTTTGATACCATGTTGAAATTTGAGCACTGTGATGAGCTATGGTGGATCAAACACTAGAATCAACATCATTAACAAAGTGATTAGTAAATAATTAAGACGTAATTAGTGGGTAATTAACAAATAGATTAATGTAGGCATGGATACTCAAAAACCAGCAAATTCTCATTAGGGAAATGCCTCAATTTATAGAGTTTACATCAAGCATCTAATTCCATTGATTTCTCCTTGATTCACTCTACCTCTTTTCCCTGATTCTCTCCACCTCTTCACTTTTCTCAGAATATCTCCCAGAATATCTCCACACTTCCTAAATCTTCTCATGCTACCCTTTATTCTTTCCCAGTAGATTCTTTTCACCTTTTCACAGGTTCTTTCACATTTACTCATCCTCTTTTACAGCCTCTTACCAAGGGCTTGTTCCCGCACACACCCTATTCACTTGTATTTTCAACAATATTTCTATTAGAAATAATCCCTTGGTTGGAAAGGTATTTGTCATGCTTGCAGGATCCATGGGGGAAGAGATGATTTTGTGAAGATCTTAGATATGCGCCAGTAATTGTCACATCTAATGGGATGAACGGGCAGTGCAACTTAATGATGGCAAAGACACCATCATTGTGCCATTTTGGATTCCATTAAATAAAGGAAAATAGGCAATGACATTTGACATGGGGCAGCCAGTACCAAAAAAAGAAGAGGCCATAATAGAAGAAGCATCCACATCACAACCTCATCTCCATATAAGAAAACCACAAGCAAAGCAGCAAAAGTACTAGTAAGTCAACAACGGTTTTCTAAAAACTAGCTTCAAGCCCAAGGGTACTATGAAACAGACAAGTCCACATGGGAATCTAGCAAAAAAAGCCATACTACAAGCAAGGGACTAGGAAGGCACCCCAAGGACATAAAGCAATATTCCAAGCAAGACCGCACTCAACTGAACATTTAAAAGCGGACTTACTTTGTAGCACAGGGCTACTATCAAGGGAGTGCAACAGTATGGCTACCAAAGACCCATCCAAAACCCTATGCTGTGAGCACCTTCAGGACAATGGAAGAGACCAAGAACAAACAAAATCAATTTAATGCTAAACCAAGTGATAAAGAAGAACCAACATTGGTCTGGCAAAACAAAGTTGTTCAATTAGGTAAACAACGGAGTGTGACACCACCAATGTCATCCACCAAAGAGAAAGAGATCACCAAAATTATGGACCAGGGTAAAGAAGACGTGCATGCACATGCACAAGAAATAGAACAGGTTCACCAGGATTCAATGGATACACTCCTCAGTGGAAAAATCCGAAGCTCTCACTCTGAATTGAAGCGATTGCAACAACAAATACCAACAGGTTCCAAAGTACCCCATTGGTTTACATGGCCATAGATGGAGAAGAACCATAAAGGTACCCATCCCCAAGCAAGTGGGTACAAGGTGAAAGAGTATTCCTTTCATGCCGTGAGACACGTTCATTCGTTTCACGTGCACTATTCTCCTTCTCTAAATGCATAATATGTGGTCTTGACTGATTGAGCATATAGAAAGCCATAGGGTATCAAAATTTACATGCATAAGGGATTAAACAGTTTCACGCCATGAACCGGGTCTTGGCTACTTCATGCTGTGTAACACTCCGAACCATTTCACGCAGTGAGACACTTCAATATGGTTCATGACGTGAACTGACTCTAGCACTTCATGCCGTGAAACGGTAACAAGCCCTCCACCTTTCACAAGATGACATGTGGCATTCCTAATTAAGTTGGCCGCCAGGCTCATGGCTGAATCATAAATACTTTTTCTTCCATTTTTTGTGAATTCTTTGTTGGGCTACTCCGTTTAATCTTGCTGCATTTAGTCTTCATTGCATGTGCTGAATTGCATCCATGTTGGTGTGCGTTCATTCTTCCTTGCTTGCGACCATCACTCTCAGGTAGGAGCACATTCTCCACCATTGTTTGTTTCATTTGTATGAATAAATCATAGTGGGTACATAATAAATCAATTTGTATCTTATCAATTGATTTCATATGTCACTTTCCCTTTCCTTGTTGTTGTTTTTCACAATCCATGCATGTAAAAATGTTCATCTCTCTCCCCCAAACCGATTCACAAGTACATGTGCTTTTAAACCACTAAAATAGTAGTCTGCTATTTCACGGGGTTCACCCTAACCCCTCAAAAGGAATAACACTGCACCAAACCCTTGAAATTAGTTGTTCCTACAAAATCTACATCAGTAACCCCACTTCTCCATTGACAATAATGACCCACCAAACCTGCTATCTCACGAAGTAATACCCTACTATCTCACGAAATAAAAATATGCTACTTCATGTCTTTAGCATCTCATGGCTTAAGTACTTCATGTCTTTAGCATCTCACGTGCTAAGCCCTTCATGTGCTAAGAACTTCATGTCTTTAGCATCTCACGTGCTAAGCACTTCACGTCCTTAGCATCTCATGTGCTAAGCACTTCATGTCTTAACCATTTCACATGCTAAGCACTTCATGTCTTAACCATCTCATGTGCTAAGCACTCCATGTCTTTAGCATCTCACGGCTTAAGCACTTCACGTCTTACCTGCTATCTCACGAAGTAATACCCTACTATCACACGAAGTAAAAGTCTGCTACTTCATGTCTTTAGCATCTCATGGCTTAAGTACTTCACGGCTTTAGCATCTCAGGTGCTAAGCCCTTCATGTGCTAAGTACTTCATATCTTTAGCATCTCACGTGCTAAGCACTTCACGTCCTTAGAATCTCATGTGCTAAGCACTTCACGTCTTAACCATTTCACATGCTAAGCACTTCACGTATTAACCATTTCACATGCTAAGCACTTCACGTCTTAACCATCTCATGTGCTAAGCCCTCCACGTCTTTAGCATCTCACGGCTTAAGCACTTCACGAATTTAGCATCTCACGGCTTAAGCACTTTATGAATTTAACATCTCATGGCTTAAGCACTTCACAAATTTAGCATCTCACGTACTAAGCCCTTCACGTGCTAAGCACCTCATGAATTAACCACCTCACGCACTGTTATTTCACGACTTAACCACCTCATGCACTGTTATTTCACGACTCGCACTTTCACAAATTAAAGCTCATACCCACATACACATGTTATTCCTCACCCCACTAACAATCTTTACATCAATATACAAACACCCACACATGCACAAAAAAAAGGAAAAAAGGAAAAAAGGAAAAAAGGGGGGAACATGAGCTCCTACCAGTCATCAGACTGACTCTCTTTTCAATGTTCTAGATGCCTTCCTCTGCTACATCAGACCCTAAAGTAGAAGGGACTCCGGTTTTCACTCAGGCCACTACTACTACACAAGGTCACCAATGGATAGAAGGAAGAGAGCATCCTGAGGCACTAAACTTAGCTATCTGGGGCCATGTGTGCAGAAATTTCACGGCTCTGTAAAATCAGCACAGATATACAAACAACTCATGGGGAAAGATCTTCCTCTAGTGCCACATCCCAGAGTGATTACAGATACTAAATGATACAGAAGTCAAGGATAAGCTAGAAAAGGTGGGCCTTGGTTGAATGGCAAAGATCCTCCCCTACACTATCAACACAAATTTATGTGTAGAGTATCTGAAGACTTATGATAAATCTACCAAGAGGGGTACAATGACGAAGCCAGATGGCACGACTGAGCAGGTCCTCATCATAGAGGAGTTGATCTGAGATGCTCTACAGTTTCCCCCACCAATTCTGACACATATACACAGTTTTGAGGAAACGCCCATGAATGACATGTTGAAGAGAATTTCTTATAACTCTAATGGGGAAGAATATGATAACATAAGGAATGAGGTTGATGAAAGGGCTTGTAGAGCATTGTCTATGCTTATGTAGGTTAAACTCATGGATAGGTATAATAGGGTCCCCCTACATCGCGTCACCAAGATTCATGAAGAAAAAGAAGAGGATTGGGCACATGGTACATTCATCGAGAGATGGAGAATTATCTTAAGTCACACCAGTCCAAGGTGTGTAACCCTTATCTCCTTATTACGAGAGTGCTCATGCAGCTAACCTTCTAGTTCCAGAAGGCACACAGGGAGCACAGGTACCCCAAGCTGCTACAGCACCCTTGGAACCATTTACTAACATTCCTATCCGCTGCAACAAGGACAAGCAGTCTTAAAAGAAACAAAAGAGATGTTACAAGAATTGAGGAAGGATAAGAGGACCAAGAAAGATAAGAAGATAAGGGGGATCCTCTAGCAAGTTGAAGCTAAATCCCAGCTCTTGGACACAAAAGTGGTAGAAGAGATAGCATCATTGAAGCAAGCACTGCAGCAAACAGAAGCACAGGGCTCTGAAGGGATGACAACAAGCGCAACTCCTGAAATTCCCCTTCACACACCACCCTCAAGCCCTGCTCAAATGGTATTCCCGAACCCCTCACTACTCCATTATCCTATCATTTTTGATCAGCCACCTTCAGTGGAGATAGGTGCAAAACATGCCCTAGAACAACAAGTGTCCCAGAGGATAGATGTGGATACGAGATATGAAGAAGCTACATCAGAACACAGGGCAAGGTCATGATACTGGCAAGAGAAAGAGAGTAGAAGAACCTACAAGCCCCAGTAACAAGAGGAGAATAGAAGATATGAGCACAATTAGAGAAGGTTCTTTCTTGCATAACTTGGAGGGTGATACATTTCTATAAGAAACCATGGAGGGCCTTGACAGCATGCTGCAACTCCAATTTCATGAAACAAAGAACTTGGCATCCACAAGTGCTTTGATGTGGGAATAGGAACAAAAGGTATGGCAATGCCACCTACTTACCACTCACATGCTCCATGATAGGAATGCCACCTTATGGAGGCAATTATAGGAAGTGAATGGTCAAATGCAAGTACTTTAAGGAGCAAATGGCTGCAACAGAAGAGCAACACAGGGAAATGATACTTAAAAGCTTAAAAGCAGCACAAGAATAGGAAAACAGGTTCCAGACATTAGAAGAGCATAACAAAGTGCTTAGTAAGACAGTGGTGCAAAAAGACTTATGACTCCTTATTGAATGAGCCTTGGAGATAGGTTCATTGCCGGTAACTCATCGAGCCCCTCCTCAAACACTAATATTGTTCTTATCTACACTAACACTCTCTCTCCTTCAATATGAGATTAACCTCATAGAAGACCTCAGCTTAGGAGATCTGACAGTCATCCGTCAAAATACGAAAAGGGATGCCAACCCCATCATCATCATGGGAATTCTACGGGGGGATATAGTACTAACAGACCTAGCTAATATCTTTTTCTATCCCTTACATCACATAGTGCTCAACCTACATGGTTGGTGCCGTGTGCTACAACAATCAAACATCTTTGATAACAGTGTCGATAAACTCGACCTGCTCATGCGAGATGATATTCCAACAACATTGGCCAACTACGAGGTTGTGGCCCAGGAGTTATCAATGGGTCATAAGCCACGGTTGGCTAGAAGTATATAATACATCAGCATCTTAATCTTTTAGAATCTTATTTATATCATCCTTTTGGTATTATTAAGCTTTATTAAAATATCCATAAAAATTTAGATTCCATGCTCACCATTGTGGTTTATAATTTTGATAAACAACATATTGAGTATCCTGATATAACCCCAAAAGATATAATTGAACTCCAAGAATTTATGAAGACTAATAGGCCAACTCACCCACCTCCTAGTTTAGGCGAGGGTCAAGAAGAGACACAAAGCTCCTTGATCTCCACTACTTATCATGTGTTCTCTTCAATAGCAAGTCAATTATTAAACCCCTTTCCAAGTGTAGCTCCTACTAACTAGTCTGAGGCCAAATGCACTTTCTCTTGCGTACCTTCTATCCCTATCGATATTCCCACCACTAACCCTCTGGCCCCCGAGGAGATGCTGGCACCCAACCTATCTCCAACATGGCCATTTGATGAGGTATGTAATATCCAGCCTTAAGATAATATTAAAACTTTTACTAACATGACTGTCCTTGAGTCTTTAACAGTTGCTGCAGAGTATGAGGGGTTCATCAGAGCAGGAAACCCACTCCGAAAGCCAATGCTCATGTTCAAGGTGTTGATGCAAATCACACCATTTGAACCTACCCTATGGATCATGCTCAACGCTTACTTTGCCGCACTGGAGCCAAGAAGGAAGCCTTATGTGCCTTACCCTCTCCGAGCACCAATGCCAGATCTAGAGGAGTTGTTACCTACTGTAGGCAAAGGTACATTATGGGAGAATATGGCAAAGCATACCAAGCTAGCAAACCCCCACCTAGCCAACCTGCTAGAAATCCGCATTGTTACCTTCATGATTAGCTATTGTTTCCATAGGTGGTGTTAGGCACTTTTTGTGAAACCAAAAAAAGTGCACGTGATCTTTGGAAAGACTTGCCAACTCGTTCATGGATGGTGGAAATGATTATGCTATGTATATATTGTGAATACGTTCCTAGTGGGGCGGTGACTGCCACATACATACCTCTCCGAGGTGTTAGGACCTTGGGGGTGGCACCATTGGTGTTATTTGGGTCTTAGACATGCTTTTTATGCTTTTGGCATGTACATACATGGAATAAAAGGTGGTGGGATGCCCCTTGTGTTGGCACGATGGGTTGCATGTCGGTGATGCCTATATATAGAAAACGGGTGTGCACGATCATAAAAGATCACGCCCACATAGGAGGTTTTTGGGGAGAGGAACACCGGGGAAATCAAGCTGGACGGTCGATGCATTTGGGGAGGATATGAAAGTATGGAGGAGAGGTTCCTCATGTAAAAAAAAAATGGTATCTTGGAGGCATGAAGAGTTTCTTGGATTTGATTGACGTGCTGGGTTGAAAATTTGTGGATAATGGAAGTTAGGATTTTGCATGCAACAACTGGGTGTTGTTTAGGTCTTGTCAAGAGCGGAGCGAAGGGATTTGATGAAAGGTGTTTGAAGTTTGCCTTTTTGAGAATCTGGGAATGATTAATGATGGACAGGTCCATGGTTTGTTTTGAGGGTGTCCTTCAAGGCTTGATTGACGTGTGTTATTAATTCCAAGCCTTGGCTCTTCAGTTCGCCTCGTAGGGTCTTTTGGGTTGGCGTGTGCTCATAATCCCCAAAAGGTTAGGCTTGAGTTGAGAGAAAAGAGATACCCTTTTCTGATTTATTGGTCTAGCTTGTGTTGTGAGTTGTTTTTTCAAACGGCAAGGAGGCTAAGCTATAGAGGTGCCCTGCTGTTGGCTTCCCTTGTCAGTGGCACAAGGCACATCTAGTTCATACAAGGGGAGGCTACACAACCATCACAATAGATGATACGAATCCTTGCATATCAAGGATTTCGGTCTACAACCAGATTGGAGAAAATAATACCTGACAATTCCAGAATATAGTCAGTACCAATGTTCTCCGTTGCCAACTCAGAGGGTGAATTTGCTCTACATGCCTATCAAGCAGTGGCTCACACCACTACAATTTCATGATGCAAAGAGAAGGGATTCTCATGTCTGCTACAATTTTCCACATTTCTTGCCATCTACCTTCATAGATATTATAAGCCAAAGACAATAAATGCTCACATGGATCAAATCTTGATGCCGCATTCCTAATCCAGACATCGTGGTTGCTATCATATTCCTAAATTTGATCGTAGTTCTTGTCGATCAACCACGGGAGAGGTATGATCGATTTGAGGCAAAACAACTCCTCTTCGACATGAACACAGGGCCAAATGAAAGAGGCATGATGTTGTATTATCATTGCCTATGGTGTCTTCCCGGCTACATGTATATCACATTTGAAGACATGGTGGACACCAAGTTTTGGAAATCTCACTTAGCATTTAGATGAACCCTAAAAAAGCTCCAATGCTCCGATCATGCCAGAACTTCTACAAACACGAGTTTGGCAACCAGGTCTTTTGACCTCGATAAAAGGTTCTAAAGACAGAACCTACATCAACAAGTAGGGGGGGATGTTAATCCCATTTTGGATTAACAAAGATGATCCTCCAATTGAGGACATTAATAAGTATCATGAAAAGGCACTATAAAAGCTCTATTGAGAATCTAGCCACCCAAGGCCTTAGTTACTAAGTTTTGAGCGCCCAAGTGTGAATAAGAGCCAGTTGTATATAAGTAATTTCTCATAATGAAATGATACAATCTCCCTTTGTGCTATGAGAACTATTGTACTTTGGGGGGAGAGAGAGAGAGAGAGAGAGAGAGAGAGAGAGAGAGAGAGAGTGCTCTAGTACATGTGCCTCTTTCATGCATGCATGTGTGCGAGAGAGTGAAAGGTTGGTTGCCTTGCATTTGTGATGTGAGCAACTTTGCGCTGATAGCATGGAGGTGGTGTTCGGAGGAGTGGAGCTTCCAGAGTGAGCTTGGGGAGGCTCAAGGGGCGTGAGCTCAAAGCATTGGTAAGTACCCAATGATTGTTGTGTCTATTACTTCTCCCATTTACGGTCGTGTGGAGTTCCTTCTTGGGAGGTGCGGTAGCCCATAACATGTAGGTGTTCTATCATTGTGTGTGACATTGATTGAAAGCCAATACATGACTTTACTTGCACCCTAGTTTTAACCCTTGAATGCCTTTACATGTGCTAGAGTGACATTCTCTTCTGGCAATTATGTAGGCTCCTCATTATCTCCTTCACAACGTAGTCCCAAAATACTTTACCCATTAGGAAATTGGTCATTTTGAACTTCTAAGCATGGAAGTTATTCTTGTCTAGCTTCTCACTGACAATTTGATTGATTCAGACATGTTTACCAGCAAATAGAAACCTGCAAACATATGATTTCTATATGTAACCTTTAACACAATAGTATCTTCTAACTACCATAGTGGTACTTCAACACAATATGTATGTCACTAAATGTGACTAGAGTACATGTACATACACCCCAAGATGTAAGTTTCCTCCCTTTTAAAATAGGGGAAACACTTAAGATAGTCCACTAAGTCTTAACTTGGAGAAAATTTCCTATTTATCGACACCTTGACCATGTAGAGATTCAAGGATACGATTCATAGGTAAGACCTAGTCCTATCCCGTAGGGGGAGCGTGATCTTCTAAAAATCAAATCACCCATAGGGTAATTGATCATAAATTGCACAACTACTAGACTTGATTTCTAGAGGCAACGTTTTTTTCCTCATCCATACAAGGCACAGCCGCCGCTGGCCTAGTCTTCTAGAATAGAGTTGCCCAAGAACCTATTTATCTAGCGTAGGGCTTTCACTTAATCTGTTGGAAAGCTACTCGACTAATCGGGTCCACCCGTCCGTAGGATGGTGCTGTCAGGGCGTTCCATCCTCCCACTTTTCACCCTACTCACGCGTCAATTTGTTTTCTAATTAATCCTACCACATTGTTTCATAAATAAACATATTCCTTAATTAAGGCTCTTTTCACAAGGTTTGTTAAAATAGCCTTTTTCCACAGTAGTATAATAATGCCAAAGACAAGATTTATAAAAAGTTTATACATGAATCAATTTCATACAAGCCAAACCGGCTCTCTTATTCTTTTCCTTTATACTACCGATGATCTAGAATTCGGCCTTCCAGCCTCTACATGCTAGGCAAAACCCTACGGGACCATACACCTCATTGTTAGCCGCTGGCGAGGACTCAAGTCGGCCTGTCGCCCTCTCAAGCTCCATCGCTCGATCCTCTCACCCCTCAGAGGGATGTCTGCACACTAGGGTGGGCTTATTCACCGCACTAGCCTGGGCCCTCAGAACTAGGCAGCATCATAATCTCTCGCCTCAATCGGCGAACTTTATTCTCCCAATGGTATGAGGGATACCTTGGGCCATTCCCGGGCTTTGCTAAGGACACCGCATAACAATTTCAATACAATTTATTGAATACAGCATCACACAATTCGTAACTTCATACAATTTTATATCATTATTTTAAAAGGAAAACATACACATTTATTAACACTAATATAAAAAAAACTCTTCTTTAAAAGATAACCAAGCTAACCTGGCCACCATTTCCTTGAGGAGCTTGTAAAGGGAGGGTTGGAGCCGGATCGGGAGCATCTTCCCTAATCTCGTTGCGCGCTCCTCCCGAGGTAATATTCTGATGTTTCTGGGAAGGGACCATCTTGTATGTCGTCTTGTAGGGCTCGCGGTTGCGGTCGAAATTCTTCAGTCGGATCTCAATTCTGAGATCATTTTCTCACCGTATGAGTAAAAGACCACAACGCACGAACCCTCTCTTAAGGCTAAAACTGCTTACTAAAGTCCACACAAATGGGAGGGGATTGTGAGATGTCCTTAACACAAAAACGTTTTGCAAAAGGGGAGAAGGGCTGAGGGCTGCTGTAAGTCTCTTCACACGGGGGGGAGGGGGGGAGGGGAGAAGAGTTAAGGACACTGCCTCCTCCTAGCAAGAGGGGGATAGAGGAAAATTGCCTTATCTGAAAAGGGGCAAATGAGGAGGTGTGAGAGGGGTGGCCACAAGGGGCAGCTGTACTACAGCAAGTACACTGCACAGGGAGATGGATGACGACATAACAGAGCATAGGCTACGCAGAAATACGTGTTGGCCAAGGAGCACCCCGAGGGTTTATATAACTGTGGGGTACGGGTACGGGCGCTGCACAAAGCAGGGACGAAAGGATGGTGTACCATCGTTAACAGGGAAAGGAGTGGTATGCATGTACCTTATCTGGTCAGGGGCAGCATGGGTGTCCACGTAGCGGTACATGTGGACCACACAGTGGGTGGCCGTTCTTTGGTTCTTGTGCGGCCATCGTATGGGCACCCTGGTAAGTGTGTACAGTCTAAATTTTGGGATGAGGTCCCCAAATTTGGGGCGTCGGCCTCGATTTGCGTGCCGGACCGCCCCGGGGGGTGATTTTTTTTTTTGTCCGGGAGGTTCTCCTGGTCGTTGGGGTTCAGACCGTTTGTCAACAATCGGATGCCCGGTCGTGCATTTATTAAGGTTTAAAGGTCCGTTGCTTTTTAACTAAAAATGATTGAAATTTACGTATAAGCTTGATCCGGTGTCTGTTTTGGACGCTGTAAAATCCTATATTAGGGTAAAATCACACGCAAATTCTAAATTTGGGCTTAGAATTTGAAGATTCTAAGTAGAAATGACTCAAATAATAAAATCATTGATTTTTATACCATAAAAACTCATAAATTTATTTATTACATGGACATTTCTTTATTAGTGAAGATGGGTATGTTACACATCCTTCCCTCCTTAAAGAAATCGAGATGTCCTCATCTCGTTCATGAATTGGGGATAATCCTTTAAGAGTGTAGCTTCATCTTCCCAAGTTGCATCCTCTTTAGGGTAATCTTTCCACTGTACTAGATGTTCTACAAGAGTTCTATTTTGGAGTTGCCTTTCCCTAGAATCTATGATGCTACTGGGATGTAATTCAAGGACTCCTTGAGTAGGGATTACAACTTGTTCATCATCAAGGATATGATCGAGACTGGGTACATAAGGTTTTAACAAACTTACATGAAATACATTGTGGACTTTGATATGGGTTGGGAGTTGGAGTTTATAGGCACTTTTACCTAGACACTTGATAACTGTATAGGGACCACAATACCTAGGGCTGAGCTTCTTATATTTCCCAAGTGATAGAGAACTTCGTTTGGGTCGCACTCATAGAAGAACTTTGTCTCCTTCCTTGAAGATCCTTTCAGACCTCTTGGTGTCAGCATAATGCTTTTGTTGATCTTGGGCAGCTTTAATATCCTTTTGGATTGCCTTGGTTTGTTCTTCCATCTCTTCGAGCATTTTCCTGGATGCCTCAACTCTTATGGTCGGATCAGAGAAATTTAGAGGAGACAAAATTCTTGCCCATAGAGTGCTTTGAATGGTGACATTCCTATGCTCTGATGATAAGATGCATTGTAGGCAAATTGTACCAGAGGAAGGTATTGAATCCACCTTCTTGGCTCCCATCTGCAATATGCTCTGAGAATGTCTTCAATTACTTGATTGACTCTCTCAGTCTGGCCATCGGTCTCTGGGTGATAAGCTATGCTAAAGCAAATTTGAGTTCCCAGGGCTTGAAAAAAGGACTGCAAGAACTTTGAAGTGAAGTCAGAATCCCGATCACTTACTATCCTTTTTGGGAGACCATGAAGTTTGAGGACTTCCTTGATGAATATTCGAGCAACATTAGAAGCTTTGAAGGTCTTCTTTGCTAGTATAAGGTGAGCTACTTTGGTAAGTAAGTCCACTAATACCAGAATGGAGTCATATCCTCCTTGAACAGTGGGGAGACTTGTGACAAAATCCATACTAATGCACTCCCACTTCATTTGGGGAATATCCAAGGGTTGAAGTTTCCCAGGCATCTTGACCCTTTCAACTTTGATCCTTTGGCATGAGAGACATTGCTTCAAGTACCGAAGGACATCATTTTTCAAGCTTGTCCAATGAAAGCTCCTTCTTATGGCATTTAATGTTTTTGCATAGCCTGGGTGTCCCGCAGTAGGACTATCATGAGCTTCATGGAGGATTAGTTTCTTTAAAGCAGGATCCTTAGGGATACATAGCCTGTGATACATAGCCTGTGATTAAAGTAGAGGCTTCCTTCATGAGTGGAGTATCCCTTGATTAGATTCTTCTCTTTCTCTCAATTTCCCCCTTCTTCTACTAACTTCATCGTCCTTTGATAATCTGGATCATGAGATGAGACTTCTTCCACCTTGACCAGTATGGGATTATTTGGCATTGAAATTGCACTCAAGAAAGATTTGCGGCTAAGTGCATCTGCTACCACATTATCTTTCCCAGGGAGAAATTTGATGTCGAAGTCATATTCTTGTAGAATTTCAATCCATCTCCTTTGCCACATGTTGAGGTTAGGCTCGGTAAAGATCCACTTTAGACTTTTGTGGTCAGTTAGCTGGAATTTGCCCCCCAAGAGATAATGTCTCCATAATTTGTGGTCAGTTACTTTTGTGGTCAGTTACAAGCTGGAATTTGCCCCCCAAGAGATAATGTCTCCATAATTTGAGGCAATGAACAACTGCTAAGAGCTCCAAATCATGGGTGGCATAATTTGCTTCATATTGCTTTAGCTTGCGGGAAGTATAAGCGATTGGTCTTCCTTCTTGGCCTAAGACACCACCAAGTGCTAGACTACTGGCATCAGTAACCACTTCAAATTCCTTGGTGAAATCAGGAAGTTTCAGGACTGGGGTAGAAGTAATAATGACCTTGAGTTGATCAAAACTATTTTGATGGATTGGCAGCCACACTATTTTGCAATCTTCTTAAGAAGATCTGTCAAAGGTGTAGCTACCAAGGCATAATCTTTGATAAAAATCCTATACCATCCCGTGATTTCCAAAAACCCACGAACTTCACGAACTGATTTAGGGGATGGCCACTCCAGAATATCTTTGACCTTGGCGGGTCTACTGAAATGCCATCTTTGGAGACGATGAACCCAAGATACTCAATTTGATGAGTAAAGAAGGTACATTTGCTCTTCTTGTTGGCATAGATTTTGTGTTTGTGCAACAATTGTAGAACTCTATGCACATGCTCCTCATGCTCTTCCATTGATTTGGAGTAGATTAAGATGTCATCAAAGAAAACAAGCACAAATTCATCCAAGTAAGGACGGAACCCGCCGGGGGGTTCACTATAGATGTTGTATGGTATCACGTGAGTGTAAGGGAGGGGGGTTTTTGGAAGGGGACACTTAAGCGTATACATTAGAGGTAGACCCCTCTTAATTTCCTATATTGAACTTAAATTTAAGGAGGGGATAGAGGGAAAAAAGAAGGGGGGGATGCATTTGATCATCTCTCTCCATAGCTTGGTTTCTCCATGGCATACAAGAGACCTTGACAACTAAGGTTAAAATTTTTAGCCCTCACATAGTAGGGTTATTGACCCTAAGGTTTCTAACAAAAAAAAACGTTAGCAAACTGTGAACAAGCATCGACTGTCGTTTCTCCTCCCGCTGCAACTTTGGATCATCGTCCTTCGGAGCTCCAGGTTCTTTTTCTTCATCACAGTTGCCCACCATGGATAGTTTTTCCATAGATTTCTCCTTCTGCAACTCTATTGTTCCTTTCTCTCTACAGGTCTTGCTTTTGTACAACATGATTGACCTTCTCTCTTTTGGTCGATAGCTTGCAGGTTGCAGAGATTTTTATTGGGCTACTGTTTTCTTGGGATATATGCTATGTGAGCTTCCATAAAACAATGGCACTATTCCATTCTCCACAAACACCCTTGTCTTCATGAACAGGTATGCAACTCCTCTCTAAACAGCATTGCTGACTATCTTCTCTTCTGCTCAAAGCTCCTGCAAGGATCCACGCACTGGCTTTCGTTTCAACCTACTTGTGTTGCAATTGATCTTGTTCATAATGGTCCCAAAGATTTTTTCTTCTCTTTGGTTGACTTCAAGCAGCCCACTATTTATTTTGAATCATCGATCAGCACCATCTCCTCTCCTTGAGACATTTACTCTTTCTTACTTCACAATTCTACTTCACTAGTGTTCTCTCTGCCACTTCTATTGTCTAGCAACAACATAACCGTGGTTCTCTTGTTGCACTTTTTTGTTGCAAGTAAGAAAATAAACAATATCTTTACTTTTTCCTTCTTGCTACATTTATAAAATAGTACGTAATTTGAGGCATTGTTCCATGATGAGCTCACAATGAGAGAATCCTCTCTCTATTATTAAAGTTACCACATTTGCACTGAATATACAGAATCGTGCCTACCTTCAGTGACTCCTTTGGAGCAACCATTCCTTTTTCAGCTCTTGATAACAACAGCAACAATATCTTTGTAGCAACACATTCTTGGCTTCATATTTGTAGTAGTGTTTCCTTTATTATTGATGCTCCTTTCTTTGAACTAGCATCCTTTGGAGCACCATCTGTTCTTTTGCAGCAACAAAATTTAGACTTTGATTCATCTTGCCTCTTTCTTGGGCATCAACCTTTGTTCATGGCAGCTTCCTGTCTTTTGTAAAGATAGGCCTCATATATAGAGAGCCTCTTCATCCACTTTACACATCATGAACTTATGTGGCATCTTCTGATTTACAGCTCAATTAGTGGTGACCCTTGTCCCACATGCATTCATGTAGTCCACACCCTCGTGTGTGGCTACCATAATTCACACGATACCTTGAACTTACATGATTCTCTAGGGTGCCAACATATTACCCCATCACCGAGCTTACATATATTTCAACATGGATTTCTTTAAGTGAGTCGTGAGAGGACTTGTTTTGTTACAATTGATTGGTAGGTGTGGTGCTTCAAGCCGTCCTGATTTGACCTGCAAGAGTACAGAAGGTATGTGTTGTGCTCTTTCATAAAATTCAAGATTTCAAAGGATATCCTCATTATGTACTATTATTTTAAGGATATGTCTCAAAATGACAATAAGAGAATGGTTTGTGAGTGTTTAGTCAGCACTTGCATCACACTTTAGCCTGCCAATTTTTGCTTTCTACATTGAGATCTGCTCAACATTTGTGTGCCTTTCCCTGGTCTATGTTTTTGCAGCCTCCAGTATGACATGTGAAGCCTCATGAAAGCACGTGCTCTCATTGTAGCACGTGCCCTCATTGTAGTTGGCACCCTTAGAGATACCTTAGGGAAAAATGAGGTCATCAACTGATTAAGTCATTCTTCGTTCAAACAACTACAATTCTCAACTCATGGGCTGCTTGAGCTTGTATGTCAACTTCGTATGCCCCTCCATGTGGATGCAAGTGGTGGACTACTCCATGAGGCTCATATGTACTCCTCCATCACTGGAAAAACACATGCAAGCTGCTCTGCAAGTGGGTGCAATGAGGAAGGTGATGCTAGCTTCTGAATAACTTACTGAACTCATCCAAACTTGATGCTACAAGTGTGTAAGCTGATGGTGGCTGCTAATTGAGATCTCCTAGACCTGACACTAAAACTGAGAGCAGGAACCTAAGAAGCAACTGGGTGACTGATATAACAGGAGAATTATTGGTGCCTGGAAGGACGATGACTGAAGCAAACTGATGTGCTGCAGGCAACAACCTTTTGGTTGTATAACGCTAAGGGAATTAATCCTACTCTGCTGGAGGAAGGAGTGCTTTTTCTAAGTAATATAGTCAGTCTGTCCTTTTGCAAAATACATATATGACAAACAAAAAAACTACAGATCTACTGATACAGTTTTCAGTTTCTAGTTAAGGCACAGTTTCTAGTTAGTTTTTATATTAGTAGTTAGTTATTATATATATACAAAAGACAAACAAAAAAAAAGTTCTATTGATATAGACCTACAGGTCTGTTTTGAACAGATTTGTTCAAAACAGATCTAATCTGTTCAAACAGATCTGCAAAACAGACGACAGATCTACAGATCTGTTCAAACAGATCTGCAAACCTGTGTCTGTTTTGCAGATATGTTTGAACAGATTTGTAAACAGATCTACAGATCTGATTTGTTTTAAATAGATCCATAAACAAATATGCAGATCTATTTTGATAGATCTGCAGATTCGTTCAAACAAATCTCTGTGCAAACAGATCTGTAAACATAACCTTTCTGCTTATCTGATTTAATCATGAACCTTCATGTCTTCGTAATGATTATTGTTTTTTAATGTTCTGCTGCAATTTTTACATCCAGTGTGTACCTCAAATTCAGATTCTTTATCCAACTCATCTGCCATGATAGGCTGGAATTGCATTTGTCCGACTTGCATTTAGATCCCCCATCACTATGACCCTGCCTTGGTCCTGAAACTTAGCAATGTCTAGACAAAGTGCCTCAAAGGCTTGATCGGCATTTATTCCATGCCTGTAGTAAAAAGGAGAGTCATGGAAGGGCAGGTCATAAGGGAAGAGCAGAATTCATAAGGGAAGGGCACAATGCATAAGGGAAGGGCAGGTTGCAATGCCATAAGGGAAGGGCAAGTTGCAATGCCATAAGGGAAGGTCAGAATGCATAAGGGCATGTCATAATGCATAAGGGAATGTCAGAATGCATAAGGGAAGGGAACAATGCATAAGGGAAGGGCAAGTTGCAATGCTGTAAGGGCAGGCCAGAATGCATAAGTGCAAACCATATTATCATAAGTGCAGACCATTATGTTCAAATATTTTTGATTATGTTCTAATTATGTTCCAATCATGACAAAAAATCCAGCAAGCAGTTATGTGTTCTAATCATTGTCTAAGTGGGTTGTTTCTACAGGTTTCTTCTCTAGTGGTTGGGCAGGGAGCTTTGGGACTGGTGGCTCCTGAGTTTCATGTCAGACATGGGCACATGGGAGATGGGAACTCCAACAAAAACCACTAAGACATCTACCCCATAGGTATTCACTTGTCTCCACTTTAGAAATTTGTGATTTTGAGTCATTAGCCCTTTTTTTGTTGGGTAGGCATTTTCAACTTATGTGCTTATGTTTCGAGCTTATTATGGGCAGGAACAACCCCTAGCACTGTGCCAATGTTGTATCATGAGTGGATAGCTGCTTTCTTGGTTTGTCTACATTGATTTTGCAGCATTCAAAGTGGGCTACTTTGGAATCTCTTGCTTTGTAGTTTGCTGATCTTGGATAAGTATGGCAAGAAAAGAAATATTGATTCGTCTAAGTGAGGGTATAGATCAAAGCCATGTTTTGGGATTTGTATTTCTCAAAGAAGGAGGAACCTATAAAGATTTACGAGAGGAGATTGTCCTTGATAGTCTCATCTCAAATTATTTTGTCTTTTTGGGAGGTTCTAGAATGCTTCCTATTGGAGCAAAGCAAGAGGAGAGATGGACAGTTGATGTAGAAGAGGTCACCACTCAATTGAGAGAGGAGAGTGAGTCATCGTGCAAGCATCAAAGAGTGAATTCAGAGGGGGCTAGCAATGAGCCGGAGCCATCCATGGAAGCTAGAGCTAGTGATCTTCATGTATCTAGCAATGGGATGGAGTCGACAAGGGATGATGTGTGTTGTCCAAGATGTTCCAAAAAATAGACTCAAAAGTCTTCTTGCCATATCATCTGAGATAAAAAGGTGGGAGAGGGATATCAAGAATGCTAAGGAAAAGCTAAAATCCATGGGTCGACATGATAGGTTTAAGCTTATGTCTAAGGATAAGGAAGGGAAAGCTTTGTTTCAAATTTGGTGTGAGGAGTGTGAATGCTCTTATGGTCAAGGAGGGCATGATACTCTATACAATTTCACACACTCGCATATCAAGTCATTATGTCATTTACGAGCTATTGGCTTGGATAAGAAAGGGAAGCAAAGGCATGACATGCTTGGAGTCACACCATCATTGGAGGAGATAAAGACACAAAATAAACAAAAAATAGATGAAGCAATGTTTGAGATTTCTTCTTTTGGAAGTGAGAATGATCTAGAATTTCAACTTGTTCCTGAAACTATCGGAGACTACACTACCTTGTCAAAGGTTTTCATAAGGTGTCCATTGGATGATAAGTGGCTACCATTGTTCCCAAAGACAAGTTCTTTGAGATTGTGCATGATAGAGCACATGAAGTCAAAGCTTCATGTGAAAGCTGCTACTAAAGGAGATGGTGATGAGCTTAAGAAAGCAGGCCGCCCAAGTAAAGTAATGGTCTTGGACAAGAATCAAAGAAATCTGATTGGTTTTTTTAAACCAATCCAATCCATAGGTACTTAATTCAAGAAAAGGGCATTTGTATTTTTTTACAAAATGAAATTTTTATTCTAACTAATAGTTTTCACTATGTTTGATATGTAGATGCTTCCAATGCATCAGGTTCTAAGTTGCCACAAAGACCTTCAGGTATACAGCTTTAACAAGTCTTGGTATTTTTTGGCATTATGGATTTGTTTTCGTCTATCTTTTGATAATCATTATTCTATGAAGAGAATAATAGAATTTATGTACTGTGCAGAGGAGAGTTTGCTTGCTACTCTTTGTTGGGGATTTTGGCAAGGATCATATAAGTTTAGAAACCACATGATCAATGTAAAGTGTTTCTTGGATGATAGTAGAGGAGGTGTGCATTAGACTTGTGAGCCAAGCACAAAGGCAATGATTTTATTGGGAACAGAGCTTGTTGAGATCAATGGCACATTTCATCACAATGATTGCAAGACTTACATTTAAGAAAGGGGATACATAAAAAGTCATACATGTATATATCTTATAAGCTTAAATAGGGGGTTATCTAAGGATTGCCTAGTACTTAAGCATATGTTAGCAAATCAGGAACCACTAGCCTGGTCTAGTACCCGCACTGATGCCTGCACCACCTGTTGAGCAACCGTCACAACACATAGTTCCAAGGAACCCAAATTTAGTCCAGTCTGTGCCGTTACCACCTCCAGTGTGCTAGGACCACAACCTCCACATCCGAGGGTTACCCCTATAAACCAGATGGGTTGTGAGTCACATAGTGTGAGTGGGGATTATGAAGAGGATATAGACCCCACTGTTCCATATGGGATTGATACGTTTGAAATGACTGCCCAGTATTACATGGAGGATCATTTCGGGCAAGTCAAGCTTGTATATCAAGCGACTGCTCTCACCACAAGAGGGCAAACCTTAATACCTTTGCCAGGAGACCACCTCTTCAATGCTATGATTATCATGGACCGCATCGTGTAGTGGAGTGCCCTAATAGGCTACAAAAGATCGCTACTCAAATGCAACCAAATCAAGGGAGCACGTCGGGAATGCTGGTACTTACATGTAATCGTTGTGGCGGCATAGATCATTTGATTGCTCAATGTCCACATAATCCAAGTGCACCCAAGATTATGCCATTGAATTTGGTTGAGGTCACCAATGAGGCACTAGGAACCACACCTCTTGTACCCACAAATGTAGTCACAAAGTCAATGCTTCAAAATTAAAACTACATTCTTGAAGAGAGGGATACCGCATCAATTGCTCAAGCAAAGAAAAAGAAAACGCGACGGAAGAGATCGCTTAATGCCACAAGCTCCAAACCTAGTTCAAAGTCTAATATAGGGACAGAAAATGACCCTGTGTATATGAATGATCCTGAAGATGATTTTGATTCAATAGAAACCATGGAGACCAAAGCCACTACTTTAAGGGAGGAACCCACTCGGAAGCGCAACGAAGGAGAATCAAGCAAAGACATAAATCGGGGGGAACAAAAGAAAACTCCTCTTGCCCCACAACCAAGTCAGCTAATGCCCTCTCGGTTACCCAGACTGACTAAGACTCTCAAAGACAAGCCACGTGGGCCAAAAACCCTCAAGAAAAAGATTGGGACTTACCCAAACCTAGTAGAGGAGATTGAACGAGTGCAACACTTAAGGGGTTTGGTGGAAGAAACACGAAGAGAACTGGAGCCAGAACCTAGAAAAATCAAGATCCCAGACATAGTGTTTCCTACACAAGTTCAGCCTCACAGGAGCCATAAACCGTTAGCTATACCTAGTATCATTCAGGAAGAAAGTGAGGATAGGACATCAGGAAGTGGGTAGACACCCTTCTTGCTTGAAAGAATGTTTAGTGAGAGAATGCCTGACCCCATCGAAGAGGAAGTGATTCCATCTTCACCAGTCCCTAGTCAAGGGCCAATATCTCAAAAAGTACCGTTGAATGTGTCCAAACTAATGGATTTCATGTCCTCTGAAATCAGAACCACGATCATATCCAAGTTATACGGAGATCCTGAGCTATTCTTAGCTCTTCAGGCATTTCTCAATGGAGAAGTGAAGGTGGGGTTACCACAATTTGCAAATATGGATAGACACGACGCGATTCAAGATGTGGAGGAACATTTGGATCTACAGCCCAACCTAGATGAAGACTCAGTTGTTGAAATACCTGTTAACAAGTTGGGATAGTACTTTGAAGGTGACGAATCTAATGCAACCCTCCCCATTACTACCAAGGGATTAACTCTAAAGGGAATACTTGATGGTGGTGCTAGAGTGAGCATTGTGACTAGAAACTGCTCGAAATCTATGGGAAGACCTCACCTAGAAGTCACAAACATAGTGGTTAAGATGGCAAACGGAACTATAGCTAAACCTATTGGAATGCTAAGGGACCTTAAGATCAAGGTTCTAGGATACAAGGTAAGGCATACCTTCATTTGGTAATGGATTTCTCTAAGCATCCTATGTCATATCAAATGATCTTAGGACGTCCTTTCATGAGGGAAGCACAAATGGTGCATGATTGGTCGAAAAACCATGTCTACTTACAATTCCAGGACTCTGTCATTCGAGTTGATCTTGAGAATGGTCGCGCGTATCCTTTAGGAAGCAAGGTTATCATTGATAATCGATTGGATACCACTATTCACTCAACCCCATTAAAGTATTGCTATACATGCAAAAAAGAGACCGATGATGGGGAAGATTCTCCTTATATGGATGTCCTACTGGGCATGACTGAGTCAGATAACGTAGATTGGGTACACCTAGCGGCAACCAGAGACACATGGGGAAATAGAGGCACAAGTTGGGTAACACCTGCTGAGGGGCAAGATATGCCACCATTAGTGCCAGTAAACATGATAGGTGTTATGCACTTGACTTCTGATGGCAAGAAAGTGGCAAACTCCCTTGACACTAAAAGTAGCGAAGACTCTGACCAATGCGACTCCGAGTCTGAATCTCAAGAAGAAACCGACTCCCTTGGACACTGAAAGTAGCGAAGACTCTGACCAATGCGACTCCGAGTCTGAATCTCAAGAAGAAACTGACTTTGAGCGTGATAGGGGGTATGAATTGAATATTCACCCAAGTGTGGAAGCCATGTGCTCAAGGCCTAGGACAGTAACCTTTGCAGTTCATCCGAGAGTGAGAGGGGCACAAGTGAAGATCGATCAAGTGAGTCTGAATCTGATATAAACAAAAATCAGAAACTAGGTAAGAAGAAGACGAGACATAAGCGACAACACTATCAAGCTAATGTACGAGCTAGAATAAACAAAGAGAGATCCACTGCAGAATGGCTTAGTTATGTAGGAGCATATGACGCTCATCAGAAGTTAGTGGATAATTGGGGAGAATACCTCCAAAGTGTCATGTGGTGTAGTCTGCAACCTCATGACATCACCCAACTAGAAATCGAAGAGAAGTCGAAAGTAAGTCCTACTACGAGAAGGCATCAAAACTGAGAGTTAGCTCAACACAACAAAAGGAAGCGGAATTTAACGCATGGCACAACAAGAACCGGTAGACTTACACCCCACACCCGAGCATTTCAAATCTTTTACCATGGGGGAACGTAAAGTCGTCTACACAAAAGCCCAACGAACGCCTACCAATGGGAGTAGCGGTGTCTACGATGGCCCGGCGGTAGTTAAGGAGATAGAACTAGCAGATCCAGGTGAGGAGTCTAAACTAGTTTTTATTGCTCAAGACCTTCACCAAGGTGGAAGAAGCTACACTTAAGATGCTTCTTAAAGAATTCAAGGACATATTTGCTTGAACATACCATGATATGAAGGGTGTTCCACCCAATGTGGTGCAACACACAATTCCAATTATTAGCACTGCTAAACCAGTCCAGCAACGTCTCTACCCAATGAATCCTAAGTATGCAAAGATTGTACAAGAGGAACTTGAAAATCTTATAAAATGTGGATTCATATACCCTATTGAGCACTCAGAATGGGTTTCTCCGATAGTCATTGTACCAAAGAAGAATGGGAAACTCAGAGTGTGCGTTGATCTCAAAAAGGTTAATGCAGCCCACCAGAAGAGATCATTACCCCTTGCCGTATTCAGAACATGTGCTTGAAAGAGTTGCAAGCAAGGAGGCTTATAGCTTTTTAGACGGGTACTCTGGTTATAATCAGATCACAATTGCGGTAGAGGACCAAGCTAAAACAGCTTTTATAACAGACTTTGGAGTGTTTGCCTTTCGTGTCATGGCCTTTGGCTTAACCAATGCACCTGCAACATTCCAACGATTGATAAACACAGAATTTAAGGAATATCTAAGGGACTTTTGTGAAGCCTTCTTAGATGATCTTTATGTTCATTCCTCTTGGGACGAGCACTTGATGTGTTTACGAGATGAAAGGTGTAGATTATATCGCATCTCATTGAATCCTTTCAAATGCCAATTCTGGGTTAAACACGGAGTTATTCTAGGGCATATAGTGTCCAAAAATGGGATTTCCACCGACAAAAGTAAAATCAAGGTCATTTTGGAATTGCCCCCACCCACCAACTATAAGGGAGTCTAGCGCTTTATGGGCCATGTTGGTTTATTATCAAAGGTTTATTTTATTCTTCGCTGAGATAGCTCGACCATTGTACAAGCTTCTCATCGAGTCTATTTGGACCAAAGATTGTGACCATGCATATGAGTTATTAAAGAAGGCCCTGGCGAGTGCTCCAATCTTGCGAATTCCTAACTGGGATTTAATCGTCCATGTGCATATTGATGCATCAAACTTTGCTATTGGGTGTGTACTAACTCAACTTGGAGAACATAAACTAGACTACCCCATTAGCTTTGCCAGTCTCGCCAGTTGAACGATGCAGAAATGAACTACACCACTACGGAGCAAGAAGGGTTGGCAATGATATATGCAGTAAAGAAATTTCGTTATTACCTTCTTGCCACTAAGTTTGTTTTCTATGTGGATCATCAAGCATTGTTGTATCTGGTGAACAAACCATGCTCTACAGGAAGAATCACACGATGGTTGTTGATTCTTCTTGAGTTTGATTTCACTATTGTTATGAGACCTGGCAAAAAACATGTCATGGGGCTGATCATTTCTCTCGCATACCTAATGGTGAAGCTCCTATGGGAGTTGATGATGATGACTTACTCGAGACAATGCCTAAATGGAGTGAGAAGATTGTTAACTTCTTGGTTAATGGTTTTCCACCCAAAGAGCTTCGTAAAGATCTAGCTTAAAAGCTGATCAAGGAATGCGAACCCTATTGCCTACTTTTGGCCGGGACTCTTTATAAAAGAGGAAAGGATGACGTTCTTAGGTGTTGTGCCCGAGAGGATGAGTATCTATATATTTTGCAAGAGGCACATATGGGTGTAGCCGGTGGTCACTTTTCAGGAGACTTAACTGCACAAAAGATATTGCAATCAGGGTATTGGTGGCCCACTATGTTCCAAGATGCGTCACATTTTGTGAAAGGTTGTGATGAATGCCAATGCTATAAGAAACCCCAGTGGAAAGATCAGATGCCCCTACATCCAATTAAAGTAAACCAACCGTTTGAATTGTGGGGTTTAGACTTTGTAGGTCTAATTAGCCCAACGGCCCGTAACACACAATCTCGCTATATTATTGTGGCCCCACTGACTATGTGACCAAATGGGCTGAAGCAAAAGCGACACGTAAGGCAGATGGCGAGGACAACAGCCAAGTTCCTCTTTGAAAAGATAATCACACGCTTCGGTTGTCCTTTTGAACTTGTGAGCGACAATGGTACGCATTTTATAAATGAAGTGATTAAGGAGCTCACAACAAATTTCATGATATCCCATTATAAATCTACTCCTTATTAGCGAATGGCCAGGCCGAGAGTACCAACAAGACCTTAATCTCTATTTTGACAAAGACAGTTGAGGCTCATCGCACGGATTGGGATCTAAAGCTTACGTCAACTTTATGGGCCTATCATACTGCGTACAAAGTGGCTATTAACTGCACACCATTCAAGATGGTATATGGCCAAGAAGCAGTCATGCCGTGGGAATTTGTCATTCCTAGTCTTTGTGTTGCTACTCAAGAGGGCTGGGATGGTAATCCCTTAGTAGGGCGTTTGTATATCCTTACACCCCGAGAACCAGTAGACTTACACCCCGCACCCGAGCATTTCAAATCTTTTACCACGGGGGAATGTAAAGTCGTCTACACAAAAGCCCAACGAACGCCTACCAATGGGAGTAGCGGTGTCTACGATGGCCCAGCGGTAGTTAAGGAGATAGAACTAGCAGATCCAGGTGAGGAGTCTAAACCAATTTTTATTGCTCAAGACCTTCATCAAGGTGGAAGAAGCTACACTTAAGATGCTTCCTAAAGAATTCAAGGACATATTTGCTTGAACATACCATGATATGAAGGGTGTTCCACCCAATGTGGTGCAACACACAATTCTAATGATTAGCACTGCTAAACCAGTCCAACAACGTCTCTACCCAATGAATCCTAAGTATGCAAAGATTATACAAGAGGAAATTGAAAAGCTTATAAAATGTGGATTCATATACCCTATTGAGCACTCATAATGGGTTTCTTCGATAGTCATTGTACCAAAGAAGAATGGGAAACTCAGAGTGTGCGTTGATCTCAAAAAGGTTAATGCAGCCCACCAGAAGAGATCATTATCCCTTGCCATATTCGGAACATGTGCTTGAAAGAGTTGCAAGCAAGGAGGCTTATAGCTTTTTAGACGGGTACTCTGGTTATAATCAGATCACAATTGCAGTAGAGGACCAAGCTAAAACAGCTTTTATAATGGACTTTGGAGTGTTTGCCTTTCGTGTCATGGCCTTTGGCTTAACCAATGCACCTGCAACATTCCAACGATTGATAAACACAGCCTTTAAGGAATATCTAAGGGACTTTTGTGAAGCCTTCTTAGATGATCTTTATGTTCATTCCTCTTGGGACGAGCACTTGATGTGTTTACGAGATGAAAGGTGTAGATTATATCGCATCTCATTGAATCCTTTCAAATGCCAATTCTGGGTTAAACACGGAGTTATTCTAGAGCTTTATGGGCCATGTTGGTTTATTATCGAAGGTTTATTTTATTCTTCACTAGATAGCTCGACCATTGTACAAGCTTCTCATCGAGTTTATTTGGACCAAAGATTGTGACCATGCATATGAGTTATTAAAGAAGGCCCTGGCGAGTGCTCCAATCTTGCGAATTCCTAACTGGGATTTAATCGTCCATGTGCATATTGATGCATCAAACTTTGCTATTGGGTGTGTACTAACTCAACTTGGAGAACATAAACTAGACTACCCCATTAGCTTTGCCAGTCACGCGAGTTGAACGATGCAGAAATGAATTACACCACTACGGAGCAAGAAGGGTTGGCAATGATATATGCAGTAACAAAATTTTGTTATTACCTTCTTGCCACTAAGTTTGTTTTCTATGTGGATAATCAAGCATTGTTGTATTTGGTGAACAAACCATGCTCTATAGGAAGAATCACACGATGGTTGTTGATTCTTCTTGAGTTTGATTTCACTATTGTTATATGAGACCTGGCAAAAAACATGTCATGGGGCTGATCATTTCTCTCGCATACCTAATGGTGAAGCTCCTACGGGAGTTGATGATGATGACTTACTCGAGATAATGCCTAAATGGAGTGAGAAGATTGTTAACTTCTTGGTTAATGGTTTTCCACCCAAAGAGCTTCGTAAAGATCTAGCTCGAAAGCTGATCAAGGAATGTGAACCCTATTGCCTATTGGCCGGGACTCTTTATAAAAGAGGAAAGGATGACGTTCTTAGGTGTTGTGCCCGAGAGGATGAGTATCTATATATTTTGCAAGAGGCACATATGGGTGTAGCCCGTGGTCACTTTTCAGGAGACTTAACTGCACGAAAGATATTGTAATCAGGGTATTGGTGGCCCACTATGTTCCAAGATGCATCACTTTTTGTGAAAGGTTGTGATGAATGCCAATGCTACAAGAAACCCCAGTGGTGGAAAGATCAAATGCCGCTACATCCAATTAAAGTAAACCAACCGTTTGAAAAGTGGGGTTTAGACTTTGTAGGTCTAATTAGCCCAATGGCCCGTAACACACAATCTCGCTATATTATTGTGGCCCCACTAACTATGTGACCAAATGGGCTGAAGCAAAAGCGACATGTAAGGCAAATGGCAAGGACAACAGCCAAGTTTCTCTTTGAAAATATAATCACACGCTTTGGTTGTCCTTTTGAACTTGTGAGCTACAATGGTACGCATTTTATAAATGAAGTGATTAAGGAGCTCACAACAAATTTCATGATATCCCATTATAAATCTACTCCTTATTATCCGCAAGTGAATGGCCAGGCCGAGAGTACCAACAAGACCTTAATCTCTATTTTGACAAAGATAGTTGAGGCTCATCGCACGGATTGGGATCTAAAGCTTACGTCAGCTTTATGGGCCTATCGTACTGCGTACAATGCACACCATTCAAGATGGTATATGGCCAAGAAGCAGTCATGCCGTGGGAATTTGTCATTCCTAGTCTTCGTGTTGCTACTCATCAAGAGGGCTGGGATGGTAATCCCTTAGTAGAGCATTTGTATATCCTTGAGCGGTTAGACAAAGAAAGACAATTGGCGATGTACAATGCCCTTGTAGAGAGAAGGATAGAAGGAAGAAATGGTTTGATCACCACCTAAAAAACAAGGACATCAAAGTTGGGGATAAAGTCCTTATGTATGGAGTGAGTAACGAAAAGAAGAAGCTAAAATATGCTAGTAAGGGACCGTAAAGAGTATGTGAAATTACCCCCCAAGGTACCATCCGAGTGGAGACTCTCAACGGAGTTGACACCATTGGATTCCTCAATGGGAGTAAATTCAAAAGATACTATGACTCCCTAAGCCAAGAGGAATTACATGCAATCCATCAGAAGAAGGCAGCTAAAGAACAGGCTGAGCTTAAGAAGATACAAGCGAGAGTTGAAGCTAAAGAACGTTAGCAGTGTGTTAGGCACCAACGAGAGGCCAACTTGGGGATTACGCAAGCATTTTTCGAGGAGGCAGAGGAGGATTCACTAGAATCTGACCCGCCTCTACGATACTCAATTGAGCTACATAGTCCTTACGGAAAGGTGCTATATAATACATTATTGGATACGGGAGCTCAACACAATTTGCTGTCATATGGAGTGTGGTGTCAACTTGGAAAACCACCCTAATCTAAGAGTACCATCCAAGTTAAGGGTATCAATAAGAAGAAAACCACTGTCTCGGGAATTCTGCACACTCCTGTTACCTATGACAAGGGGACTGTGGTTCAAAGCTTTTTGGTTATGCCTACTGGTACCATGGAGGGAACTATAAACTTAGGGCGCAAATGGATGTTAGCCACCAAGTGCAATATTGATTGGGCAACCATGCGAGTTACAACGCAAGAACCAGCTCTCAGCTTGACCACTCAAGGTCCCGCACCTAAGCCATCACCTCTGGACAAAATTCTAGATAAGGAAAAATCACAAAATCAAGTGGCTACACCATCTTTGATTGTTTGCCACCCCTCTAACGCTTCAACGCCAAGAGTGGAGACAGGCAGTGTGGTCCCCAAGGCTCCGCTTAGTTTACCAAATGAGTACATACAAATGGGTCCCAAAAGCTTCGTTAACAGCTACCTCTACTGCTCAATCTCGTTCAGACAAGAAGCCTCATAGTAGGAAAGCAGCTACCCACCCTAGAAAAGGCAAGGTAACATCACGTTGGATTCCTAAAATATTATTAGCAGCCCAAGGGTACTACGAAGGGAATGACCAGATTTGGGTCCCTAAACATAAGCTGAATTCCTCTACATCGCTTGTAAAATCTTGTAAGCCAAATGTTGCCACCCCAACAACAATTCAAGACCGTGGTAAGGGAAAGGTAATAGAGTACCCCACACCACTTCTTCCAGAGCTAGTTTGGATTCCCAAACGATATTGATCGATACCACCTAGCTCAGGAAGGGGGGAGTCATAGGAAGCTTCTAGCTCCTCATGCCATTCACACGTTGATATAGAAGTTTTTGCATACTCTACACCTACCCTTGTCAATACCCACCAAGATCCCATGAGTCTACGTCTGCCCACATCACCACCTATAATTTACTGGACAAATTGGTTCCAAGGGGCTACAACATCATTGCAAAAAAAATGATCTACCCAAGGAAGGGGGGAGCATGTACTCACATTTGACATTCTATTGCTTCCTCCCTAACCTTCTCCCCTGACCATGTAACTTCCAAATTCGAGGGACTGTATATATATAGCTTCATACACAAAAAGAAAAGAAAAGAAAATATATATATATATATATATAGTAAAAAGAGCAAGAGCACATTAAGAGGAGAGTTATCCGCACACAATTAGAAACAAGATTGACCTATCTTCACGAACCTACTGATGCTATATCTGTGTTTGCAGATATGGCAGATGCGGGAGCATCACACACTTCATCCACTCCCACCTTTGATGAGAGGTATCATCTGTACCTTTCTCAGATATTTCACATGTGCTATCCTGTAATTAAAACCGAATTGGGTCATATAGATGTACTAGCCAGCGAGGGAAATGTTGAGGAATTAGAATGACTGATTCGCCTATTGACCACCACGACACTGACCCCTACTCCGTAGAGGACGTATCCCCGATAGCCCAAGTCTTTACTTTTCCACAGGATGACTATCCTCGCATAGCTACATTCTTGACGAGTCTATGTGGATGGGAGGACGAAGAAGATATATCTGATGATGAATGGATGGATGAGACTCATGGCACTACCGAGGCTGATTTTATTTATTTGGATGATGCGGATAGAGGCTTAGCCTTAGGGCTACAGCCAGAACTCCACAACATCCTCTTACCTTGATCCTCAGTATTAGTGTGGTGACTGGTAGGTAGGTTAGTGTTTTCAAGTTGTTTCTAGTTTTGTGTCCTTAAATGAGTCCTTATTTTTTCCCACTGATGTGCCTCTCGAGGTATAGTGCTTGTTAGTTAATTGTACAAGTTGAAAAGTTTGAGGTGGGTTCGCTTTCATAGTCCTGGGACTGTCGCAATGTTCATACATGGATATCTACATCAAATTGCGGGCATTTCTCATCGAATCAAGGAGATCTCCAAAATACAGGAGTAATTCTTCCATACCCACTCTCTTTCATTTTTACTGTTCAATTAATTGCATGAACTATAATGCATGACCACATGGAATTTGTCAAGCACTACTTAGTTTTTGAAGTTGCCTAAGGTGTTAGTGTAAATCATTAATTGAGTTTAACCTTATTTTAGAAATTCTTGGGAATGCATGATGTCTTTAGTTAACCTTGGAATATGGTTGTCTTAGTTCTAGGGTTAAAACCATCTTAATGCTTGAACAACCTGGCAGTGTTTGTTGACCTCTAAGACATAGCTTCTACCCCTTTGTCAAAAGGATGTAAGAATGCATGATAATTTGGGAGCAAAAATTCAAAGAGATAAATAAAAAATATAAAGAAAGGCCTACAAAAAATGGCAATGTATGTCTGTTCTGTGCTTTCATGCCGGCCTATCACCCTATTGACACTTGGTAGGAGAGGAGTATTCCACTCCAGACCGATGGGGGGTAGCCTTGCCTAAGGTAAGCTAGTAGATTCCTGGAGAAGGCCTTGTGGCAAACATGGCACCAGGGTCAATGCTAGTTTTGCTTTAGGGAGGTCGCCATTGTTTGTAAAAATTATCACAACATAAAAGAAATAAAGGCAAAAGACTCCTATGACTCTGATATTTCTTGTGTCCTTAGGCTCTTGGGATTAGCTTGTTCTTAGAATAGACACATTGTCGTCATCTGTTTATTTATTAAGCTTGGTAATTTTCCTTGACTTAGGCCAGTTTTGTAGACCTTGATTAACCTTCGACACCTTGCCAGCTCTTGAATTACTTTCAATAATTTTAAACTCCTGTTAATTTGCTATGCTAGCTCCTTAATGTGACCTCTTAAACTAGGTTCTCATGGCATACTTCCATTGTGGTCTAACATGCTTGATTTTATTTTTGATACACTCTATATCTTTTGAAGACCAACTCTACTTCCCTCTTTTGCAGATACAATCTACCACAACAAACCCTGTCGAGCTTACCATGCCATAGCTTCCGAGGACGGAATTTACATCAGGAAGGGGGGCATGTTAACCTATGACAGACATTGAGATGTATTACTTTTTACATCATATAATTATTTTACGTATTCTCAGTCATGGGCCGGGCTTGTCCGCACCACATGTAAAGGGTAAGGGGATTGGGTGATCGTCGCCGATGAGAGGCACACCACCTCGAATTTCATCAAGATAAGGGTTAGGATCGGCCGGCCATGTGTCGGCCCCCATGTGTTAATGCCCAAGTCACATATAAAAGTCAAATGTAACCTAAAACCTCTCATTCTCTGAGTGTTGTGAATACAAGGAGTGCTCTTGCTTCATCTTCTCCATCTCCTTCTCCAGCGTGTGTGTGTGTGTGTGTGTGTGTGTGTGTGTGAGAGAGAGAGAGAGAGAGAGAGAGAGAGAGAGAGAGAGAGAGAGAGAGAGAGAGAGAGTGTGTGTGTGTGTGTGTGAGAGAGAGAGAGAGAGAGAGAGAGAGAGAGAGAGAGAGTGTGTGTAGCGATCGAGCATTGCGTGGCAGCACGGCGGCGGCAAGGCACGGTAGAGCGGTGGCGATGGCTCCTTCTTCATCGCGGTGCAAGAATCCTTCACGAGGAGATAAATTGAAGAATAAAAGAACCCCCCTCCCCCCCCCAAAAAAAATGAGTAAATGCTCACATAAGATGAAGAGTGGACTAAGGACCAAAGAAAAGAATTAAAAAACTGAATTTTGACACCTGTGTGGGGATCTCCCCTCATGAAGTAGGCACCTTTTTCTCATCATTACCCCCAATTTTTAATCATAAAATGAGATATTTTCATCTCTTCGCTCTCCTATTTCAAAACTAGATCCAAAAAGTAAGCTGAACTGACCCAAAAATGGTCAAAAATTGACCAAACTGATCTGGAAAATTCTAGAATCAGTTTGCTTGGTTAGAGGCTCACTTTTTCCTATAAATAGAAGCCTCCCCCTTTGTAAAAGCTTAATGGTGTGTTTATGCACTATTACTCTGCTCTTGTCCTAAGCCATCTACATTGAATTTTTTAATAATTCAATTGTTTTTGGCCTAATTCTCTCCAAAAAAAATTTGGTGGCCACTCTTGCTTCAAAGAAGAGTAGAACCCTCAATTCCTCAAGCCCTCAAGCCAAAGGAGAGCTTACAAGCTCCATGTAAGCTAATTTTCTTACTTGTTTAATGAAGAATCTATGGTTTTCTTAATTTTTATGTTTTGCAGATGTTGAATTAAATTCAAATTCTATGCCTTTAATAAAAAGGCCACCCCCTTCTCCTCTTTACATTCCAACCTTTCTTAATCCTAGAAAGATTAACTAAAGGATTAATTAAACTCTTCTTATTGTTTACTCTTTTGAATTTAGAAAATTGTGTAGATTAGAGTTCTATAAATCTAATTTGGGTTAATATAAGTTAAATAAAGAATGATAAAAATGAGAAATGGTCAGCCATACAAAGGAGGTTATGGCAAAAGTTTCCAGAATTTTGTGGAAAAGAAAGTTTGTTTTTATGTTATTCAAAAAGAGTAATTCCCACCATTTTTGCATCTAAAAGAAATATTCTAATTACTCCATGTACATATTCACCTATGAATATGCATGGATATCATTAATATTAATTAAAATTGATTTCTATGCCTAGAAAGATGCATAAAGAAATTTTTTAAATTACAAAAGCGTTATTCTCATTAAATTTGATTTTTATGCATAGAAAGATGAATAAAGAAAATTTTTTATTATAAAAATGTTATTCTCATTAAATTTGGTTTCTATGCAAAGAAAGATACATAAAGGAATTTTTTTTATTATAAAAGTGTTATTCTCGTTAAATTTGATTTTTATGCATAGAAAGATGCATAAAGGAATTTTTTATTATAAAAGTGTTAGTCTCGTTAAATTTGATTTTTATGCATAGAAAGATGCATAAAGGAAGTTTTTTTAATTATAAAAGTGTTATTCTCATTAGATTTGATTTTTATGCATAGAAAGATGCATAAAGGAGTATATTCTCATTAAATTTGATTTTTATGCATAGAAAGATGCATAAAGGAAATTTTTTTATTACAAAAGTGTTATTCTCATTAAATTTGATGTCTATGCATAGAAAGATGCATAAAGGAATTTTTTATTAATAAAAGTGTTATTCTCATTAAAATTGATTTCTATGCATAGAAAGATGCATAAGGAATTTTTTTTAAAATTACAAAAGTGTTATTCTCATTAAAATTGATTTCTATGCATAAGAAAGATGCATAAAGGAAAAGCTTTTATTACAAAAGTGTTATTCTCATTAAATTTGATTTTTATTCATAGAAAGATGCATAAAGAAAATTTTTTATTACAAAAGTGTTATTCTCATTAAATTTGATTTTTATGCATAGAAAGATGCATAAAGGAATTTTTTTAAAAGCATTATTCTCATTAAATTTGATTTTTATGCATAAAGGATTTTTTTATTATAAAAGCGTTATTCTTATAAAAATTAATTTTTATGCATAAATAGATGCATAAAGAAATTCTTTTTATTTTAAAAGTGTTATTCCTATTAAATTTGATTTTATGCATAAAAGGATTTTTTTAATAAAAGTGTTATTCCCGTTGAAGTTGATTTTTATGCATAAATAGATGCATAAAGAATCTTTATATCAAAATTAGAATTCTCTTAAATTCTATGTTTAAATTCTATGAGTATTTGATAAATGAATAATTAAATACCCTACGAGAGAAATTTCTATCGTTTTATATTCACACGGATTGTAAAAAGAAAATTCAGGAAATCTATCGAGATCGAAATATTCAAATAAATGATTAATCTATTCCTCATTGGAATTCGTAACTAATTTAGAAATTAGTTAAGTGAATATTCAAAGAAAGAAATTCAGTAAAATAGTAACTGAATTATCAAACCTTTTCGAGAAAGATAGATCAGGAAAAATCTTATCCAACTCGAACCTTGAATCAGACTATGACTAAGACCGAGAACTCTTTCATCAGTTTCGAGGAAAGAAGGTGTGACCAGTTTAGAAAAATACATTCAAAACTCTTGCCAAATCTGAAACTAAGTTTGAGACCCTTCTGTGGATCAAGGTTATAGAATTCAAGGAAGTCTGGTATGAAATTCAAAATTCCGATCAAGAAGTTTTGGGGATACTGATTCAAGAAATACTCCTTATATTCAAAAGAAAATCAAACTGAAAACTTGCATAGAAATGAGATGTGATGTGAATAGATGTGATGAGATGCGATGTGAATCAGATAGATGTGAATGAATGGATGGATGTGGATGTGTATGTGATGAAAATGGATGTGAATGTGTATGTGAAGAATGGATGTGAAGAATAGATGTGAATGTGTATGTGAAGAATGGATGTGGATGTGTATGTGAAGAATGGATATGGATGTGTATGTGAAGAATGGATGTGAATGTGTATGTGAAGAATGGATGTGGATGTAAAGAATGGATGTGAATGTGTATGTGAAGAATGGATGTGGATGTGTATGTGAAGAATCGATGTGAATGTGTATGTGAAGATTGGATGTGAATGTGTATGTGAAGAATGGATGTGGATGTGGATGTGTATGTGAAGAATGGATGTGAATGTGTATGTGAAGAATGGATGTGGATGAGTATGTGAAAGAATGGATGTGGATGTATGTGAAAGAATGGATGTGGATGTGTATGTGAAAGAATGTGATGTGACATGAATATATGTGGATGTGAAGTGATAGATATGAATGTATGGATAGATGTGAGTAGTCGTACATGTGAACGATTGGATGGATGGTGAGATGAATGAGATGAGATGTGTATGAATGAGATATGATGTGGATAGAAGTGGTGTGATATAATGTGGATAGAATGCATGTGATGGGATGGTTATGAGAATGAATGTGGTGGATATGAATGAATGTGGTGGATATGAATGAATGTGATGGATATGAATGAATGTGATGTGATGGATGTAAATGGATGTGATGTAAATGAATGTGATGGACGTGAATAGATGTGATGTGATGTGAATCGGGATGTGAATGAATGAGATGTGATGTGATGTGAATCGGGATGTGAATGAATGAGATGTGATGTCATGTGAATCGAGATGTGAGTGAATGAGGTGTGATGTGAATTGGGATAGATGTGATATGTGATGTGAATGAATATGATGTGATGAGATGTGGATATGGGTAGATGCGAGTGGATGAGATCTGATGCGGATAAATGAGAAAAGATGTGATGAGATCAAAAATGATGTGATGAGAATGCGAATACTTATGAAATAAATGACGATTGATCTGGAAAAATGTGGAAAGACGAGAGTTCATTATAGAAACTGTATTTATGACCTGTTTTTAAATGACTGTTTTATGTCAAAAATGCTGGGGTGAATTCGGGCATGGATCTGGTTGATTGACCTTACTTGTAACATACCCATCTTCACTAATAAAGAAATGTTCATGTAATAGATAAATTTATGAGTTTTTATGGTATAAAAATCAATGATTTTATTATTTGAGTCATTTCTACTTGGAATCTTCAAATTTTGAGCCCAAATTTGGAATCTGCGCATGATTTTACCCTAATATAGGATTTTACAGCATCCAAAACGGACACCGGATCAAGCTTATACGCAAATTTCAGTCATTTTAGTTAAAAAGCGACGACCTTTAAACCTTAATAAATGCACGACCTTTAGTTAAAAAGCGACGACCTTTAAACCTTAATAAATGCACGACCGGGCGTCAGATTGACGAACGGTCTGAACCCCAACGACCAAGAGAACCTCCCGGACAAAAAAAAATTTCGCCCCCGGGGCGGTCCGGCATGCAAATCGAGGCGGACGTCCCAAATTTGGGTATCCCGCCCCAAAATTTGGGCCGTACACACTTACTAGGGTGCCCGTATGATGGCCACCCAAGAACCAAAGGACGACCGCCCACTATATGGTCCACACGTACCCCTATGTGGACACCCATGCTGCCCCAGACCAGATAAGGTACATGCGTACCACTCCTTTCTTGGACAACTGACACCGTACCTTTCCCCTAGACCCATGCAGGCCACTGATCCATAGCCTTTGACGGTACACCGTCCTTTTGTCCTTGCCTTGCGCAGCACCCGTACCCTCAACCCTCAGCTATATAAACCCCCGGGGTGCTCCATAGACGGCACGCATTTCTGTGTTGCGTATGTACCGTCGTCCGTACCGCCGTCTGTCCCTGTGTAGCGTACTTGCTGTAGTACAGCCGCCCCTTGCAGCCACCCCTCTCACACCCCCTCATTTGCCTCTTTTCAGATAAGCTAATTTTCCTCTATCCCCCTCTTGCTAAGAGGCAGTGTCCTTATTTCTTCTTCCCCCCCCCGGTGTGAATAGACTTACAGCACTCCTCACAGCCCTGGACATCTCACAATTCCCCCCCCCCATTTGCGTAGACTTTAATAAGGGATTTTTGCCTTTAGATAGAGTTCATACGCTATAGTCTTTTGCTCATACGGTGAGCAAACGATCTCAGAATTGAGATCCGACTGAAGCGTTTCGACCGCAGCAGTGAGCCCTACAAGTCGACGTCCAAGATGGCCCCATCCCGAAAACGTCAGAATATTGCCCCGAGAGGAGCACGCATAACGAAATTAGGGAAGATGCTCCCAATGCGGCTCCAACCCTCCCTCTTCAAGCTCCTCAAGGAGATGGTGGCTAGGTTAGATTGGTTATATTTTAAAGAAAAGTTTTTGTTATATATATTGCTAATAAATGTGTATCTTTTCCTTTTTGAAATAATGACATAAAATTGTATGAAGTTACGAATTGTGTGATGCTGTATTTAATAAATTGCATTGAAATTGTTGTCTTTAAAGAGTGCAAGTTTTCCTGGCTTCAACGCTAACTCCATTTTGTGCTTGTGTAGTCGGGCGGTGTCGTTAGCAAAGCCCAGGAATGGCCCAAGGTATCCCTCGTACCATGGAAAGAATAAGGTTCGCCGATTGAGGCGAGAGGTTATGATGCTGCCTAGTCCAGGCTAGTGCGGTAAATAAGCCCACCCTAGTGTGCAGACATCCACCTAAGGGGCGGGAGGATCGAGCGATGGAGCCTGAGAGGGCGACATGCCGGCTTGAGTCATTGCCACCAGCGATCGACGATGAGGTGTATGGTCCCGTAGGGTTTTGCCCAGCATGTAGTGGCTGGAAGGCCGAATTCTAGATCATCAGCAGAATAAAGGAAAAGAATAAGAGAGCCGGTTTGGCTTGTATGGAATTGATTCATGTATCAACTTTTTATATATATATCTTGTCTTTGGCATGATTGTATTGTGTAAAAAGGCTGTTTTAACAAACCTTGTGAAAAGGGCCGTAATTAAGGAACATGTTTATTTATGTCAAACAGTGTGGTAGGATTAATTAGAAAACAAATTGACGTGTGAGTAGGGTGGAAAGTGGGAGGATGGAATGCCCCGATGGCACCATGCTACGGACGGGTGGACGCGATTAGTCGGGTAGCTTTCCAACAGATTAAGTGAAAGCCCTACACTAGATAATTAGGTTCTTGGGCAACTCTATTCTAGAAGACTAGGTCAGCGGGCTGTGCCTTGCATGGATGAGGAAAAAAGCGTTTTCTCTAGGAATCAAGTCTAGTGGTTGCCCAGTTTATGATAAATTATCCTATGGGTGATTTGACTTTTAGAAGATCACGCTTCCCCTGTGGGATAGGACTAGGTCTTACCTAATGAATCGTATCCTTGAATCTCTACATGGTCAAGATGTCGATGAGTAGGAAATTTTCTCCAAGTTAAGACTTAGTGGACTATCTTAAGTGTTTCTCCTATTTTAGAAGGAGGAACCTTACAATTGGTATCAGGGCATACTGTGGACGGGAACCAAGAAGGTGAATTCAATACCTTCCTCTGGTAGAATTTGCCTACAATGCATCTTATCATCAAAGCATAGGAATGTCACCGTTCAAAGCACTCTATGGGCAAGAATGCTTGTCTCCTCTAAATTTCTCCAATCTGACCATAAGAGTTGAGGCATCCAGGAAAATGCTCGAAGAGATGAAGGAACAAACCAAGGCAATCCAGAAGGATATTAAAGCTGCCCAAGATCGACAAAAGCATTATGCCGACACCAAGAGGTCTGAAAGGATCTTCAAGGAAGGAGACAAAGTCCTTCTACGAGTGCGACCCAAATGAAGTTCTCTATCACTTGGGAAATATAAGAAACTCAGCCCTAGGTATTGTGGTCCCTATACAGTTATCAAGTGTCTAGGTAAAAGTGCCTATAAACTCCAGCTCCCAGCCCATATCAAAGTCCACAATGTATTTCATTAAGTTTATTAAAACCATATGTACCCAGTCTCGATGATATTCTTGATGATGAACAAGTTGTAATCCCTACTCAAGGAGTCCTTGAATTACAGCCCAATAGCATCATAGATTCTAGGGAAAGGCAACTCCGAAATAGAACTCTTGTAGAACATCTAGTAGTACAGTGGAAAGATTACCCTGAAGAAGATGCAACTTGGGAAGATGAAGCTACACTCTTAAGGGATTATCCCCAATTCATAATGAGATGAGGACATCTCGATTTCTTTAAGGGGGGAAGGATGTAACATACCCATCTTCACTAATAAAGAAATGTTCATGTAATAGATAAATTTATGAGTTTTTATGGTATAAAAATTAATGATTTTATTATTTGAGTCATTTCTACTTAGAATCTTCAAATTCTGAGCCCAAATTTGGAATCTGCGCGCGATTTTACCCTAATATAGTATTTTACAGCATCCAAAACAGACACCGGATCAAGCTTATACGTAAATTTCAGTCATTTTAGTTAAAAAGCGACGACCTTTAAACCTTAATAAATGCACGATCGGGCGTCAGATTGACGAACGGTCTGAACCCCAACGACCAAGAGAACCTCTCGGACAAAAAAAAAATTTCGCCCCCCGGGGTGGTCCGGCACGTAAATCGAGGCGAGCGTCCCAAATTTGGGTACCCCACCCCACAATTTGGACCGTACACACTTACTAGGGTGCCCGTACGATGGCCGCCCAAGAACCAAAGGATGGCTGCCCACTGTATGGTCCACACGTACCCCTACGTGGACACCCATGCTGCCCCAGACCAGATAAGGTACATGCGTACCACTCCTTTCCCGGACAACTAACACCGTACCTAGACCCATGCAGGCCACTGATCCATAGCCTTTGACGGTACACCATCCTTCCGTCCTTGCCTTGCGTAGCACCCGTACCCTCAACCCTCAGCTATATAAACCCCCGGGGTGCTCCACAAACGGCACACATTTCTGTGTTGCGTATGCCCTGTTGTACCGTCGTCCGTCCTTGTGTAGCGTACTTGCTGTAGTACAGCCGCCCCTTGCAGCCACCCCTCTCACACCCCCTCATTTGCCTCTTTTCAGATAAGCTAATTTTCCTCCATCCCCCTCTTGCTAAGAGGCAGTGTCCTTAACTCTTCCCCCCCCCCCCCCCCCCCCACATTTGCGTAGACTTTAATAAGGGATTTTTGCCTTTAGATAGAGTTCATACGCTATAGTCTTTTACTCATACGGTGAGCAAACGATCTCAGAATTAAGATCTGACTGAAGCGTTTCGACCGCAGCAGCGAGCCCTACAAGTCGACATCCAAGATGGCCCCATCCCGAAAACGTCAGAATATTGTCCCAATGCGGCTCCAACCCTCCCTCTTCAAGCTCCTCAAGGAGATGGTGGCCAGGTTAGATTGGTTATATTTTAAAGAAAAGTTTTTGTTATATATATTGCTAATAAATGTGTATCTTTTCCTTTTTGAAATAATGACATAAAATTGTATGAAGTTACGAATTGTGTGATGCTGTATTTAATAAATTGCATTGAAATTGTTGTCTTTAAAGAGTGCAAGTTTTCCTGGCTTCAACGCTAACTCCGTTCCGTGCTTGTGTAGCCGGGCGGCGTCGTTAGCAAAGCCCGGGAATGGCCCAAGGTATCCCTCGTACCATGGAAAGAATAAGGTTCGCCGATTGAGGCGAGAGGTTATGATGCTGCCTAGTTCTGAGAGCCCAGGCTAGTGCGGTAAATAAGTCCACCCTAGTGTGCAGACATCCCTCTGAGGGGCGGGAGGATCGAGCGATGGAGCCTGAGAGGGCGACAGGCTGGCTTGAGTCCTCTCGCCAGATCGACGATGAGGTGTATGGTCCCGTAGGGTTTTGCCCAGCATGTAGTGGCTGAAGGCTGAATTCTAGATCATCGGCAGAATAAAGGAAAAGAATAAGAGAGCTGGTTTGGCTTGTATGGAATTGATTCATGTATCAACTTTTTATATATATATCTTGTCTTTGGCATGATTGTATTATGTAAAAAGGCTGTTTTAACAAACCTTGTGAAAAGGGCCGTAAAAAGGCATGATTGTATTGTGTAAAAAGGCTGTTTTAACAAACCTTGTGAAAAGGGCCATAATTAAGAAACATGTTTATTTATGTCAAACAGTGTGGTAGGATTAATTAGAAAACAAATCGACGCGTGAGTAGGGTGGAAAGTGGGAGGATGGAATGCCCCGATGGCACCATCCTACGGACGGGTGGACCCGATTAGTCGGGTAGCCAACAGATTAAGTGAAAGCCCTACACTAGATAATTAGGTTCTTGGGCAACTCTATTCTAGAAGACTAGGTCAGCGGCGGCTGTGCCTTGCATGGATGAGGAAAAAAGCGCTTTCTCTAGGAATCAAGTCTAGTGGTTGCCCAATTTATGATAAATTACCCTATGGGTGATTTGACTTTTAGAAGATCATGCTTCCCCTGTGGGATAGGACTAGGTCTTACCTATGAATCGTATCCTTGAATCTCTACATGGTCAAGGTGTCGATAAATAGGAAATTTTCTCCAAGTTAAGACTTAGTGGACTATCTTAAGTGTTTCTCCTATTTTAGAAGGAGGAACCTTACATTACTGGTCCTCAAAACGGATGAATCCATGGATCTTTTATATGGATCTATTGGTTGATCTTGCTGATCTTCGACAGAGATTCCATTTTGATTTTTATAAGTGAATATATTGCTGGGTACTATGAGCTAGGAACTATTGAAAAGGCCCGTGAGTGTACAGGTGGTGAGCATTCTGGTTTTGCCAATGATGCCATAAGTACACCGATGAAAGAAAAATTGAAAATTAGGATTCAATCGGATTAATTTTGGAGGATTATGATCAGTGAGACTATAGTTTCATTAAATGATTGTTTTAAAGACAGCTGAATCTGTGAAAAAGGCAATTTCATATTGGGTGTGTAAGTGGTGTGACTAGTTTTAAGTTTGCATGAATATCCGGCTAGGGGGCCTGGGAACTCTTTTTCCTAGTAACCTGGGACAAAACCTAACCAAATTCTTAAATGGATCCCATCACTACAGTGGTTGGTTGGCTAACCCATGGGACTAGATGGGGTTAGGCTGTACTGATGGATCCCTAAAATGAGACTCAATTCTGTTATGGTACGATAGATAAAGTAAATCCCGGATAAAAATTGTTCTATGGAAAAGAATCAACGACTGTGCCTCTCAATGAGGAAAAAAGCGTTGGTCTCTATGATCCAAGTGCAAGTCTTTACCTTGATTTGACTATGATACTTACGGGTTCGGTCAGATCAGTTCAGTTAATTAAGGCTCTTGACTATGTTAGAGTAAAAATATCCTGGAGGAATCGCCCATGCTTTTCGGGCGAGGGAAGTTTTTTCGGGTTCGCGGTTTTGGAAGAACCGAGGGATTAGTCTCTTGTCCGGATATTTGTGTGGGTGAGGCCCCGAGTGAAGAACCCTACCCCGCGCCGCTAGAAGTGTTACATCTGCTGCTAGCACCCCAGGATTTGTTGCATGGAGGGGACAGGGATCCTTCAGCTGGTATCAGAGCGAATTGGTTAAAGTGGATCAACCGAGAAGCCAAAAATGTCAAATTTTTTTGAAGTAACAGTAAAAAGTTAGAAATGTGTGATGAAATTCATACAAATTGATATTCAGACTGAAATTCATAAATATATAATTGGGTCTTCAAATGGAAGTACCGCAATTGTATGGAATCCCTGACTTGCTTGAGGCCCATACATGATGGTATTTACCTTATAATTCCAAGGACCGTGACTACCCGTATATACCGAGGGTATAACTACAGCTCTTTACTGCCAGTATATACGAGTAAATCTAAGACCTTGAAATTATAAGCAAAAATGCTATCCAGATGATGAATTCGAATGTGGTTGATATGATTTTAAAATTCTGGTTGAGAACTGATGAGTTGAATTGGATTCTGATTGAAAAATAATGATTTTTAAATTTTGGTTGAAAAGCGATAAGCTGAGCAAAACCACAATGAGGATGAATGGGACGAGTCCCTATGTGATGATGTTCGTTAACTGGAATGACGATAATGACTTCAGTAAATCACTATGAGATTAGTGGATTGTGCTGACTGATTGCTACTATTAACACTTGACCCAGTGGTGGATCAAGTTAAGGGATGACAAATTAAAAATCTGTATAATTGAAATTCCCATGGAGGAATGTTCAGATGGAAATTTAGGTCTGATGGACCATTATTGTGTTAAAGATATGAATGATATGATCTGAATGAATTGTTATCTGATGATGAGTTCTATATAAGGGATCTTTATCCCAGAATTCTGTTGGGTTCACCAGACTATAAGGAACCCCAGAATCAGTTGGATCTTAAGGGAAAGAGTTGTCCTCTAATTTGCGAGATGAGGACATCTCGCGTTTTTTAAGTGGGGTAGGATGTAAGATTCCTCCCTCCAGCTTTTAAGGTGTGTAGGTATAAGAACCTCCCCTTCTGATATTGTAATTATTTCTCTTTCTGAAATAAAAGAAAGATCCTATTTTACCCTATTTTGTCCTGTTGGAGAGAGAAAATGTCTAGAGGGAGGTAATTCAAAATTGAGATATTTTTGGATATAAAAATCCTCCTAGTGTCTAAAATGGTTTCCCCGGAAACAGAAATTTAAAAAGAACTTTCCAATGTGCAATTGGAATTAATTGAAATAGGTATAAAGGACCTTAGCCTAAGGGTCCAGATTTTCAAAAAAATTTGGATTATGGTCCAATTAAGGTTCCTATGGACCAATAAGATTAATCCAAATGTAGGGAGGACATAAATTGAAAAATAAAAGAGAAACCTCTCCAAAAATGAGTAAATGCTCACATAAAATAAAGAGTGGACTAAGGACTAAGGACCAAAGAAAACAATAAAAAAACTGAATTTTGACACCTCGGTGTGGGGATCTCCCCTCATGAAGTAGGTGCCTTTTTCTCATCATTACTCCCAATTTTTAATCAATAAAATGAGATATTTTCATCTCTCCTCTCTCCTATTTCAAAACTAGATCCAAAAAGTAAGGTGAACTGACCCAAAAATGGTCAAAAATTGACCAAACTGATCTGGAAAATTCTAGAATCAGTTTGCTTGGTTAGAGGGTCACTTTGTCCTATAAATAGAAGCCTCCCCCTTTGTAAAAGCTTAATGGTGTTTATGCACTATTACTTTGCTCCTGTCCTGAGCCATTTACATTGAATTTTTTAATAATTCAATTGTTTTTGGCCTAATCCTCTCCAAAAAAATTTTGGTGGCCACTCTTGCTTCAAACAAGAGTAGAACCCTCAATCCCTCAAGCAAAGGAGAGCTTACAAGCTCCATGTAAGCTAATTTTCTTGTTTAATGAAGAATCTATGGTTTTCTTAATTTTTATGTTTTGCAGATGTTGAATTAAATTCAAATGCTATGCCTTTGATAAAAAGGCCACCCCCTTCTCCTCTTTACATTCCAACCTTTCTCAATCCTAGAAAGACTAACTAAAGGATTAATTAAACTCTTCTTATTGTTTACTCTCTTGAATTTAGAAAATTGTGTAGATTAGAGTTCTATAAATCTAATTTGGATTAATTTAAGTTAAATACAGAATGATAAAAATGAGAAATGGTCAACCATACAAAGGAGGTTATGGTAGAAGTTTCCAGGATTTTGTGGAAAAGAAAGTTTGTTTTTATGTTATTCCAAAAGAGTAATTCCCACCATTTTTGCATCTAAAAGAAATATTCTAATTACTCCATGTACATATTCACCTATGAATATGCATGGATATCACTGATATTAATCATTAAAATTGATTTCTATGCATAGAAAGATGCATAAAGGAATTTTTTTTAAATTACAAAAGTGTTATTCTCATTAAAATTAATTTCTATGCATAGAAAGATGCATAAAAGAAAATTTTATATTACAAAAGTGTTATTCTCATTAAAATTGATTTCTATGCATAGAACGATGCATAAAGGAATTTTTTTTATTACAAAAGTGTTATCCTCATTAAAATTGATTTCTATGCATAGAAAGATGCATAAAGCAATTTTTTTATTATTACAAAAGTGTTATTCTCATTAAATTTGATTTTTTATGCATAGAAAGGATGCATAAAGGATTTTTTTAAATTACAAAAGTGTTATTCTGATTAAATTTAATTTTTATGCATAGAAAGATGCATAAAGGAATTTTTTTATTATTATAAAGGCATTATTCTTATAAAAATTGATTTTTATGCATAAATAGATGCATAAAGAAATTCTTTTTATTTTAAAAGTGTTATTCTTATTAAATTTAATTTCATGCATAAGTAGATGCATAAAAGGATTTTTTAAATAAAAGTGTTATTTCCACATACTGAAGTTGATTTTTATGCATAAATAGATGCATAAAGAATTTTTATATCAAAATTAGAATTCTCTTAAATTCTATGTTTAAATTCTATGAGTATTTGATAAATGAATAATTAAATACTCTAAGAGAGAAATTTCTATCGTTTTATATTCACACGGATCATAAAAAGAGAATTCAAGAAATCTATCGAGATCAAAATATTAAGATAAATGATTAATCTATTCCTCATTAGAATTCGTAACTAATTTAGAAATCAGTTAAGTGAATATTCAAAGAAAAAAATTCGGTAAAATAGTAACCAAATTATTAAACCTTTTTGAGAAAGATAAGGAAAAATCTTATCCGACTCGAACCTTGAATCAGACTATGACCAAGACCAAACTCTTTCGTCAGTTTCGAGGAAAGAAGGTGTGAGTCTACCTGACCATGAGTTTCGAGGAAAAGGCTGATCTACCTTTTCCTTCCCTTTGCGTAATATATGTGTACCTACATCTATCCTCAACTTGCCTGACCATGGACTAACATTGGATCCACTAGCATGCTTCACATATTTTATGCATAACATCAACCTTAAACTTTGGCAAACTTGTAACAATATTTTGGGCCTACATAGACACATGACTAATGCGCTTGTGCTATATGTCAATATCTTCAATGACACTTGTTCCATGCACAAACATGGCTACCTTTACCTCAGGCATGTTCACATCCAAAGTAATCATCCTGCCATTTTTGTTACCCTTTGCAACCAAGTGACACTAACTTTTAAAGCCTTCCACAAAACATTCATGAGGATTAAACCTCACTAACAAACCCTACTTAACCATGTGTCCAATAGAAACCAGGTTCTTTGTAATATTTGGAACGTGAAGTACATTTTCCAAGTACTTTATTTTTCCATTCTGCATAGACAATGGCACTTTTCCATCCTGCATATCTCTAAATGATTCACCATGATTGATCATGTGGTTAAAGGCGCCAGAATCCACATACTATATATTTTTGGATCTCGACACATCTCTTATTTTACAAAATTGAGCATGTGCTGCATCACAAACAGATACTCACTTCTATCAATCACAAATAATTGCTCAGATCTATCACAAATAGCTGTTCACTTCTATCACAAACAGCTACTCACTTCTATCACCACCCTATTTACTAGATGATGCATACTTGCCTCGCTATAACTTTCCACTTTTAATGTCATTCTACTTTTTAAATCAATCTTTTGCCATCTGCCCCACAGTAATAGCACTCTAGGCTATTTGCGTTCTAATTTCTTTGCCAACTACCTCGGTTCTTCTAGCTCCCCCTCCCTCTAGACTAGCCTCTTCCACTTGGTATGATTGCTGTTGCTGTTTGCTGGTGGCAAATTATTATACTGTTGCTGTCCATAATTTTGGTTTTCAACCAACAGCCTCTACATCTGCCTCTACCTAAATTGGAGCAGAAGGCCTATTTTGATGTGTTTTTCTTTGTGAAGAAGAGTCCTCACCCATAGACTTTTCTTCTATGATGAGCATAGACACTAAGTCTTGAAAGTTAGGAACATTCTCTCTGACTCCAATGGAGGTCTTAAATGGCTTGTACTCTTTGCCAAGCCCATTCAAATAGACGCTCACTAAATCATCATCTTCCACTGATACATTGATACCCAAGGGATTCAATAATGCCCTTCATCTTTAAAGTATACTTATGTGATAGACAATCTTTTCTTCTCCACAGTATATGCAGCTCTTATTTTAGCTGCAGTTTCCTTGCCTTAGTGTGATAGTTTGGAATATTTGCACTAGGTTCTGCCATGCAACTTATTGGAGTGTTAGCATCCTGTATTGTTAATCCCATTTTGGATTAACAAAGATGATCCTCCAATTGAGGACATTAATAAGTGTCATGAAAAGGCACTATAAAAGTTATATTGAGAATGTGGCCACCCAAGGTTTTAGTTAGTAAGTTTTGGGTGCACAAGTGTGAATAAGGACCAGTTGTATATAAGGTAATTCTCATAATGAAATGATACAATCCCCCTTTGTGCTATGAGAACTCTTGTGCTTTGTCGAGAGAGAGAGAGAGAGAGAGAGAGAGAGAGAGTGCTCTAGTACATGTGCCTCTTTCAGGCATACATGTGTGTGAGAGAGCGAAAGGTTGGTTGCCTTGGATTGTGGTGTGAGCGACTTCGTGCGCGGTGACAGGGTGGAGGTGGTGTTCGGAGGAGTGGAGCTTCCAAAGTGAGCTTGGGGAACCTCAAGGGACACACACGAGCTCGAAGAATTGGTAAGTACCCAACAATTGTTGTGTCTATTGCTTCTCCCATTTACGGTTGTGTGGAGTTCCTTCTTGGGAAGTGCAGTAGCCCATAATATTTTTGGTGCTGTTGTCGAGGAAAAACCTTTGTTTCTTCCACCCTCTTAGAGCTTCAGCACCCACAATGCAAGATTCATCATTGCCTTTGCATTTAGAAGGTGCAATGTGAAGAAACTGTAGATAAGGTTTGAATGATAAAGAAAAAATTACAGAAAATCATGTGGTGTTGAATATGTGGGTGAGTACTTGGAAGAGATTAGAGGAAAGCTACATTGGTTTTTTCATTTAACTTTGATACTTTTGTCACCAATCGTGCTACCCGCGAGCTAATAGGTGTGACCACCTTGTTTTTTTGTTTTCTCTAAAAATTCACAAAATTACAAAAATAAAGAGCTATTGGTCGTGTTAATAACTTGCATTGCATTTCCAATCCTTAGCATGACCATTCTGGATTAATTGGATAGGGAAATAACACTCCAAAACATTATTTTGTCGATACAATAGTTTAACACGTGAAAGTGCAGAATATGTCGTGAACCATTTCATGGCTACTTCACTGCGTGAAGTGCATTCCGCAATCAGCGCCAAGATTTCTAGGATTACCTTGCTAAAAATAGGGTGCCTTATCTTGAAACATCTTGACACAACAAAACTGAAGAATCTTATCACGTGAGATAGAAGTGAAGCGTTTCACGACGTGAACCATTGCCTGCTACTTCACAGGTTAAGCCTTCATGGCCTAACACTTCATGCCTTAGCAGTTCATGAGTTAAGCTCTCACGGAGGACTGCTAGTTCACGAATTAAGGGTTGCTAGACTAGTTGTAAAAGCGGTACTCTAATTGCACTATTTGGGTCTACTTGACTCAATTTGAAGTAATTCTGAACTAAAAAAATCAAAACGTGAAACCTCAGTAGCTGCAGTATAAGGAATAGTTCACGACGTGAACCATTATCTGTTACTTCACGGCGTGAAAACTGCTCTCTGCTACTTCACGATGTGAACCATTCTTTGCGGTTTTATGGATTACTGCTAGTTCACGACCAAAAGAGACTGTTTGGCAAAAAACGAGTTGAAAATGTTTGAGTGGTAATTGTTAAAATTACAGCAATGTGATGAGCTATGGTGGATCAAATGCTAGAATCAACATCATTAACAAAGAGATTAGATAATAATTAAGATGTGATTAGTGAGCAATTAATTGATAGCTTAGCGTAGGCATGGATAATAAAAAACCAGCAAGTTCTCATTAGGCCAATGCCTCAATTTATAGAGTTTACATCTAATCCCACTGATTTCTCCTTGATTCACTCCACCTCTTTTGCTTGATTTTCTCCACCTCTCCCAGAATATCTCCACACCTCCTAAATCTCCTCATGCTACCCTTTCTTCTCTCCCAGTAGATTCTTCTCACCTTTTCACAGGTTCTCTCACATTTACAAATTCTCTTTTACAGCCTCTAGCCAAGGGCTTATTCCCGCACACACACTATTCACTTGTATATTTCAACACCTCCCCTCAAGTGAATACTCCTAGCACACCTGGACCCTATACCAAGTTTCCCTCTTACTTGATAGTCCGCGACTAGTGCCTCAAGTCCCTAAACTCATAGTCCTTGACACTCTCTCTCTCTATGTGTCCAAGTTTCCCTCTTACTTGATAGTCCGCGACCAGTGCCTCAAGTCCCTAAACTCATAGTCCTTGACACTCTCTATGTGTCCAAGGCTACTACAAGTGCCCATGACCTTGACTAAAGTGCTTACACATACATCTACCACATGGCCTACATCATCAGTGGCTTAGAGGTGGTTTTACTCTGTTGGGGCAGGTTACATTGGGTTGTGGGGTTTCCCTCTCTCTCTCTCTCTCTCTCTCTCTCTCTCTCTCTCTCTCTCTCTCTCAGAAAAGATGATCCGACTCCACTTCCTTAGGAGCCTCCATGAAGTTTGCCGATGTCATTCCTTCTCCACTAGGTTTGCTGTAGCAGTCTCTTGCCATGTGTCCTGGCTTTCCACAGTTGTAGAAAGTGAAGGTCCTTCCTCCTACTCTGCCTCTTCCTCGTCCCTCATCCTTGAGAGAATCCTCCTCGGGTGAAGAATGCTTTTTCTTCTCCTGTTGTTGAGTTGAGTGCTAGTGCCTCATCATCTTCTACCTTTTTGCCAATAGCTGCCAGTTGTTGCTTAATGCTTTTATATTGTTCAAGTGTGTGATTAAAGGTTCACTTTCCTTCATATCCAATTTGTAGAATTGCATTAACAGATTTATCTTTGAATTTTTAGCTTGTGTGCCAAATAATTTATTGAGTTCATCCCATGCCCATTGTATCCCTGTGATGTGATGAATGATTTCATCATTTAAATTGAGTGCGATAAGTCCCAATGCTTTTTCATTCCTGCTCTTCCACTCATTTTCCCCTCTCACCTCTGGGCATTCATCTCTTCCCTCAACTAGCCCCCACAGATTTTTCCTCATCAGTAGATACATGGTTTTTGTCTGTTTTTGTCTGCCATGTGTAAAACTGCTCCCCATTAAATTTGGCTATCTCTTGTGCTGTACTCATGATGATGTGAAGGGGGTCTTACCTCTTGATCAAATTTCAAGATTCAAGGGCAATGTCTACCCTTTTACAATTCAATCTGGTGTTTAGGAGATGATTACAACAGATTTATCAGCACAAAATCACTAGAAATTACATTAAATCAAGGGTAACCAATTTGTACGAAATGGTTGGAGTATCAAACCATCTCCGAATTGCAATTTGAAGTTATAGGGATCTGTATTAGATACCTAATGGTTAATTTGAATCCTCAATTGCACCAAAATACAGTGATTAGCACTGATTAATCATTGATTAGCAAATTAATCCTCTATTTTGTGTGCAAAAAACAGAGTATGCAGGGAGCCCAGATCTGAGGCCTTAGAGTTCAAATGAGCTCAAATCCTTTCAAGGCCATCAATAGAAATTAGTATAGTAGAGGATTAAGCCAAGAAACACAAGATTTGACCAAACATTGAATGCTTAATCTCTGTTTTACCAAAGTCACCTATAGATTTGATGAAGAGCTTGGATCTCACTGTAGACTTGATCAAATCAAATTCTGACTTCACCAGCTTGTAGAGCATGCTTGAAAACCCCTGGGCTAAGAGGAATTAGACCCATTGCAATTGGAGAAGAAGAAGAGATGTCATTTTTCCTCAGAAAAAAAGGTGCCTGTAAATCAGCAAAAAACGGCAGCTGCGCTTGGCGGTTTGGAGAAATTTCTTGATGAGCTAAATCATTGGGAGCATAGCTATGTTGGGCTAGAAGCATTTCCCCTAATTTTTCTCCTGGTGGAGGGAGATCAAGCCCCTCCACTGGCTGGGGGTGCAGAGGTTAGTTGAAAAAGAGGTGAAAATATTAATTTTCTACTAATCCTAATTAGCCAGGTGATTAGCAAGATAATGGGCTCACAAATTGATGGATTCTAGAGGCTCTGATACCATGTTAAATTACAGCAATGTGATGAGCTATGGTGGATCAAATGCTAGAATCAATATCATTAACAAAGAGATTAGATGATAATTAAGATGTGATTAGTGATTAGTGTAGGCATGGATAATAAAAAACCAGCAAGTTCTCATTAGGCCAATGCCTCAATTTATAGAGTTTACATCCAAGCATCTAATCCCACTGATTTCTCCTTGATTCACTCCACCTCTTTTGCTTGATTCTCTCCACCTCTCCCAGAATATCTCCACACCTCCTAAATCTCCTCATGCTACCCTTTATTCTCTCCCAGTAGATTCTTCTCACCTTTTCACAGGTTCTCTCACATTTACAGATTCTCTTTTATTATAGCCTCTAGCCAAGGGCTTGTTCCCGCACACACCCTATTCACTTGTATATTTCAACAGTAATTGCGCCTGTCAAATTACACTCTCATGTACTTGAGGTTCGATAAACTCATTGGAGACGACCTTACTCCCGACGATAGTGCATTAAACCACCCAGGTTCTTCCTACCAAAGGAGTGTTGATTCAAGCTGCTCGATGAGCACTCAATTGAGTGTTTCAACTTGGAGGAATCTGACCACCGTTGATACAAGTAGTGAAGAATCCATGGAAGAAGGGCTACAATTCTCTAGCCTTGGAGAGGAATCTGACCACCGTTGAAACACTCAATTGAGTGTTTCAACTTGGAGGAATCTGATCACCGTTGATACAAGTAGTGAAGAATCCATGGAAGAAGGGCTACGATTCCCTAGCCTTGGAGAGGAAGAAAAACCATCTTCCCCTGTAAGATCCAGTGGAATCTTTGATATGGCTAGGGGATTTTTTGGTCTCCAATATGGAACAAAAGATGATGTGTAATCTATGGCACGGGTCCATCAACTAGCACTGGACATGGTCTAAGACTAGAATTACCAACCCAACCTTCTGGCTCCAGGCTTACTAACATAGTGAGGATTGGTGGGACAGCCCCTAGGGTTAGGAGGGATAGCCAGGACAGGTCAAGTCTTCTTCCCCACATCAAAGGAAATAGAATCAGACTTGAAGAGGGTTGAGGCAGAATGAAAATTAGGATTATTAAGCTTAGGAAAACAAGAGCTCAATACTCGAAGAACAAGGGTAGAACAGAGGGAAATGGAGAATGTAAATCCGTTTCAATCACGTGGCAAAGAACCAAAAACATCTAGAAATGCCAGTGATAGCATGTGGACTGGCATAACAGAAGGAGAAATACCAACTCTAGAACCCCCCATCAATGAGGAACCAAGGGTGGACAAAGGCCTTGAGACGTAAAACGAGGAGGACAATTTACCTAGGGTACCTGCAGAAGGTGAGGATTACCTCTATACTAGAGAAGATATACAAGAAATGATCAATGATTCCACATTCTTGCAGGCATGGATCTCTCTTAATCCAGCAAAGGCGAGCTAATGCCTGCTAATAATGAGCCAAGCAATGAGGAGTTAGTCGGACCTAGCCATAGACCCGAATTACATAGAAGAACCAGTGCAAGAAGAGGAAGAGGTCTAGGTAGGGGGAGTAGCTTCTCTAAGAGTAGTTGTAGACCAAAACGCAGATTTGAACACCGTTACAAAGGTAGATCTACTAAATATGGCTACGAAAATGGGCCGAGGTATGGTCAGGGAACTAGGCACCGCCCTGGAATCCAGACCATCCCAAATGAAGCCACATATTATTTCCCAGCTTGTGCAAAATTTCTCAGGCGATGGGGACCTGGTCCAGCATATAGAGGTCTTTAAGTCAACCTTTGAAACCTGTGGGCCAATGAGTGATGTAGCCATGATCCATGCTTTTTCACTGAACCTATAGGGAAAGGCTCACCAATGGTATCAAACCCTAAAGCCAGCGGATAAAGTCAACTTCACTAGGCTTAAGAATGTGTTCATACCAAGCTTTTCTTGAAGTGGTTGACAGATGGAGTCATGTGGCTCAGCTTCACAATATCAAGCAGAAAGAAAATGAGTCCATGCAAGATTATGTATCTCGACTCAAGCACTTGAATTCAAGATGTAAGTTAAGGGAGAGGCTAACTGATGATTAGTTATTGCCTTGCTTCCAGAGAGGAGTCCGAGATCATAAAATGCATGATTATCTAGTGTTAGCCCGACTGGCGACTTTTGATGTGTGCTGTAAGTTGGCAATAGAATATGAGGACAATATGCTTGAATTTCGACAACCCGAAGATGCCAAGACAGCTTCAATAGCAGAAACATCGTGGGTCTCAAGTCACCTATAAGATTCCTCCCCAGCCCTCAAGATGTCCAGTTTCTTCCCCTGTAATCAATCCCCTTTTCAGAATAATAAAAGATCTTGTTTCTACCTGTGTTTTGGCCTAAAGAGAGAAAATGTTCTAGAGAGAGGTAACTCAGTTCTTAGATATCTTTGGATGGAAAAATATCCTTTCTTATTAAACTAAATTCCCCCGAATCAGAAGTTTAAAAAGAATTTCCTAAGGTGCATTAGAAATAAATTATAATATGCTCAAAAGGCCTTAGCCTAAGGGTCCAGATTTTTTGAAAATTTTGGATTAAGGTTCTGAGGGACCATTTAGATTAATCCAAATGTAGGGAGGAGATAAATTGAAGAAATAAAGAAAACCCCCCCAAAAATGAGTAAATACTCACATAAGATGAAGAGTGGACTAAGGACCAAGGAAAATAGTTTAAAAATTGATTTTTGACACCTCAAAATGGGGATTCCCCCTCATGAAGGAGGCACCTTTTTTCTCATCATTGATTTCCATTTTAAATCAATAAAATGAGATATTTCATCTCTCCTCTCTCCTAATTCAAGTCTAGTTCCAAAAAGTAAGCTGAACTGACCCAAAAATAGTCAAAAATTGACCAAACTCATCTAGAAAATTCTAGAATCAGTTTGCTTGGTTTGAGGCTCACTTTTTCCTATAAATAGAACCCTCCCCCTTTGTAAAAGCTTAATAGTGTTTATGCACTGTTACTCTACTCCTCCCCAAAGCCAAAAACATTGAATTCACTTGATAGTTCACTTGTTTTTGACTAATTCCTCTACAAAGAATTGGTGGCCACTCTTGATCCAAACAAGAGTAGAACCCTCAATCCCTCAAGCCAAAGGAAAGCTCACAAAACTCCATGTAAGTTATTAATTCTACTTTTTTTTAAAATTCTAATCTATGGTTTTCTAAATTCTTTACTTTTTAATGTGATTATGGATTATAAGCCTTGATGAAAAGGCTTCCCCCTTCTCTTCATTAAGAGTTTCAGCCTTTCTTTATCCTAAAATCAGTAACAAATAAATTGAGTTAAACTTTTCCTATTGATTACTCTTTAGAAGTGAAAATTTGATTAGATTAGAGTGCTTTATTTCATCTTGGGATAAATTTTAAAGTAAATTTAGAATGTAAAAATTGAAAAATGGTTAGCCATACAAAGGAGGTTATGGCAAAATTTTCTTAAATTTTGTGGAAATAAGTTTTATCTTATGTTATTCAAAAAGAATAATCCCCACCGTTTGTGCATTCTAAAAGAAATTCTTTTTATTTTAAAAGTTTTATTTCTATTTTATGCATAAATAGATGTATAAAAGGATTTTCTTTTATTATAAAAGTGTTATTTTCATTAGATTCAATTTCTATGCATAGAAAGATGCATATTGGATATTTTTTTATTATAAGAGTGTCAATTTCATTAGATTCAATTTCTATGCATAGAAAGATGAATATTGGATATTTTTTTAATTATAAAAGTGTTATTTTCATTAGATTCAATTTCTATGCATAGAAAGATGCATATTGGTTATTTTTATTATAAAAGTGCCATTTTCATGAGATTCAATTTCTATGCATAGAAAGATGCATATTGGATATTTTTTTATTATAAAAGTGTTATTTTCATTAGATTCAATTTCTATGCATAGAAAGATGCATATTGAAAATTTTTATTATAAAAGTGTCATTTTCATCAGATGCAATTTCTATGCATAGAAAGATGCATATTGGAAATCTTTTTATTTTAAAAATGTTATTCCTATTAAATTGATTTTATGCATAAATAGATGCATAAAGAAGTTTTATATCAAAATTAGATTCTCTTTAATTCTATGTTTAATTTCCATGAATATTTGATAAATGAATAAGGTAATACTCTGAGAGGGAAAATTCTATCGTTTCATATTCTAGCAATTACCTTACCTCTCTCTCACACATGAAAAGGATAACTCTAACTATTAACCTAATGGGCTCAAGATGAAGAGGGATAAAGAAAAGAAATCCTACCCTAGCCTAACCTTTGCTCTAACAACAACAATGATAAATTTCATGGTGGATAATAACTACGCAAAATCCATTATGAAAAGATTAAGATTATGGAAAGACTTGATGAGAGACATTAAGTCACATCATTGCATTGCATAAAGCTCTCAGAACAAAGAGTGAGGCCAAGTATATCTTATATAGCCTAAAAGGCTTATCTTGACATCATCCCTTATGACGTACTTTTGACATCCCTTACATCACCATACCTAACCCACTTCTCTACCTATCCAAGGTAAGGATGGAGATGCAAGAACAAACTCTTTCAATGCTTCCTAGATCAATTTTAAGGCTGATTCTTAGATCAATTTTAAGGTTGATTCCTAGATTAATTTTAAGGCTGGTGATGCATCATTGTTTGATCAAATTGATCATATTCTGTAGGAACAAGTTCAACCTCTCAAGCATCTATTATATTCGCACTTTATATCACTCATTCAATGAAATAATTATACCATTAACCATTTAGACACACTTATCCACGCACACACACACTCATGGTGCACTCACACAAATATACAAACATGTGTGTGTGTGTGTGTATGTGCGCAAGCATGCGCACTCTCATGGTGTACACACACACACACACACACACACACACACACATTCAAAATATGTACACACACACACACACACACACACACACTCTTGGTGCTTTATTTCTCAACAATCACTAAAGTCTAAGGCATAAAAGTGGTATTACGAGTAACTGTCAAAAAGCAACCAACTTATTGAAAGCATTTATCAAGAGGTTTAGAGCAATAGGTTGTGATGAAGACCACATGTATTATATAGGAGAAATCAAGCAAGGGAAAAGATCGATAATGGAGATTGTGGAGAAAATTAAGTAGCTCGATGAAAGGATGACCACTCCACCATCAAAGCACAAAGATCGTGGTTTATGAATGGACTAAGGAGTCAAAGAGTGAAAGAATATAAGTTTTCTATAAATACCAAGACACTAGAAGACTTATTAGAAAGAGCTCTATAGATGGAAACCACCACTAAGAAAAGCAACAGATACTCAAAAAGTGAAAGTAGCTCCAAATGTGAAAGTGAACTAAAACATACTAGAAGATGACTCAAATCCCAAAAATGCAAAAAAAAGGACGAAAATGATTCAGGTGGAAACTAGAAGTGCATAGGAACAAATGTCTAACAAAATAAAAAAGCAACTAGTAGACCTAAGTAAGCAAATGGCAGAATAGGAAACTACAAAACAAAATTATGCTAGATGCAATAACGCAAGACATGCCACATGTGGCAGGGGACTGCCAAGAGAAATATTGTGTGCTCTACAATAAGGCATTACATCATTTTTCGCAAGGCTACTAGTATAAATCAAAGACCCCAATAGTAAATGATATAATTCCATGTACCAGAGAAAAAGCATCAACCTATCTAGAAGGTAGAGGAGCGGAAGCAGGAAGGCTACCACCAAAGAGGAAGAGGATAATAACAAAGGTGTTTTTCTTGTGAAGAGTTTGGTCATGTGAAGCTTAAAATTCCCCAATGTTAAAATGTGGTTACAAAGGGATAGAATGGATAATCATCACTCAAAGAGGTCATTACTGCATTGGAGGAACAAGATGAGATAGAGACCACCAAGTCTAAGATAAAAGCAAGAGAACGCCTATCAAAAACACAACAAAAGGATATAAAATTGAGAGAAATCCAAAGGTTGTGGTCTACATTGTTGACATTGTCAAAGCTCTTATTGATTCCAAGCTAAGATTTAAAGAGCAATTAGGGTTGTTGATAAAGTCAAAGCATTTCCATTATAGGGAGAACTCCAAAGGTTATGGTCTACATTGTTGACATTGTCAAACCTCTTATTGATTCCAAGCTAAATTTAAAGATCGATGGGATTGGAATTGTTGATGAAGTGAAAGCATTGCCCTTATAGGGAGACTGGTTCTTTTGGCCCTACATGGTGCCACTCATGTAAGGGGGTTGAAATAGATGGCATGTAAGGGGGTTGAAATAGATGGCATGTCAAAAAAGTGGACTCTACTTTTAGGAGTCAATGATAGATTCATGTTTTATTTTCCTATGTCATTCACCTTTGCAAGTAGGTTCTTGTGGCTTTCCCAATGTTGGGGCACGACTGAGCAGGTCCTCATCACAGATGCTCTACAGTTTCCCCCACCAATTCTGACACATATACACAGTTTTGAGGAAATGCCCATGAATGACATGTTGAAGAGAATTTCTTATAACTCTAATGGGGAAGAATATGATAACATAAGGAATGAGGCTGATGAAAAGGCTTGTAGAGCATTGTCTATGCTTATGTACGTTAAACTCATGGATAGGTATAATAGGGTCCCCCTACATTGCGTCACCAAGATTCATGAAGAAAAAGAAGAGGATTGGGCATGGTACATTCATCGAGAGATGGAGAATTATCTTAAGTCACACCAGTCCAAGGTGTGTAACCCTTATCTCCTTGCAAGAGTGCTCAACATGCAGCTAACCTTCTAGTTCCAGAAGGCACATAGGGAGCACATGTACCCTAGGCTACAGCACCCTTGGAACCATTTACTAACATTCCTGTCGGGCTGCAAAGGACAAGTAGTCTTAAAAGAAACAAAAGAGATGTTACACGAATTGAGGAAGGATAAGAGGACCAAGAAAGATAAGAAGATGAGGGGGATCCTCTAGCAAGTTGAAGCTAAATCCCAGCTCTTGGACACAAAAGTGGTAGAAGAGATAGCATCATTGAAGCAAGCACTGGAGCAAACAGAAGCACAGGGCACTAAAGGGATGAGAGAGAGCGCAACTCCTGAAATTCCCCTTCACACACCACCCTCAAGCCCTACTCAAATGGTATTCCCGAACCCCTCACTATTCCATTATCCTATCATTTTTGATCAGCCACCTTCAGTGGAGATAGGTGCAGAACATGCCCCAGAACAACAAGTGTCCCAAACAGATGTGGATACGAGATATGAAGAAGCTACATTAAAACTAGCTACCCCACAGGGCAAGGTCATGATACTGGCAAGAGAAAGAGAGTAGAAGAACCTAAAAGCCCCAGTAACAAGAGGAGAATAGAAGATACGAGCATAATTAGAGAAGGTTCTTTCTTGCATAACTTGGAGGGTGATACATTTCTACAAGAAACCATGGAGGGCCTTGACAGCATGCTGCTGCAACTCCAGTTTCATGAAACAGAGAACTTGGCATCCACAAGTGCTTTGATGTGGGAATAGGAACAAAAGGTATGGCGATGCCACCTACTTACCACTCACATGCTCCATGATAGGAATGCCACCTTATGGAGGCAATTATAGGAAGTGAATGGTCAAATGCAAGTACTTAAGGAGCAAATGGCTGCAGTAGAAGAGCAACATAGGGAAATGATACTTAAAAGCTTAAAAGCAGCACAAGAACAGGAAAACAGGTTCCAGACATTAGAAGAGCATAACAAAGTGCTTAGTAAGACAGTGGTGCATAAAATCAAAGAAAACACGGAGCTCAAAGCACAAGTAGACCAAGCCAAAGGACTAGCTTCAACATGCAAGAGAGAAAAAAGACCAACTTACAAAGCAGCTTCAGGATGCCCATGCCATATTCATAGCCAAGGAAGAAGGGTTTAAGGGGAAAATCAATACGTTAATTGCTGCTGGCAGCCGTGAACAAAGGGTGGTCAGCCCTCAAAATGAAAGGGAGTAGTTAAAAAAACATAGGCTAACAAATTAAAAGCTTTAAATGAGGTAATCCACACAAAGACTGTGGAAATGGATCATAGGTTAGCTAGCCACCAACGAGTGCTAGAAAACATAAATCAGCAGCTCACATCAGCATGAGATTTTAGCAGCAAAAAGACAAAAGCAGATTGAAGAGGCTCATATACAGGCAACAGCCTGTGAGAAGAGAACAAGAAGAAGCCATAAGAAGATACAATGAGATGGCTGCTGCTAGAGGAATCTGAGAAGCTACCATTTCCAGTCTCCTTTCCACAAATGGCTTAAGGATACAGGAGCTAGAACGCCAACTTGCCAGCAAAGGACTTAGAGGACAGAGACCACTGATGACTTATGACTCCTTATTGAATGAGCCTTGGAGATAGGTTCACTGCTGATAACTCATCGAGCCCCTCCTCAAACACTAATATTGTTCTTATCTACACTAACACTCTCTCTCCTTCAATATGAGATTAACCTCATAGAAGACCTCAGCCTAGGAGATCTGACACTCATCCGTCAAAATACAAAAAGGATACCGACCCAATCATCATCATGGGAATTCTACGGGGGGATATAGTACTAACAGACCTAGCTAATATCTTTTTCTATCTCTTACATCCCATAGTACTCAACCTACATGGTTGGTGCAGTGTGCTACAACAATCTGACATCTTCGATAACAATGTTGATAAACTCAACCTGCTCATTCCAGATGATATCCCAACAACATCAGCCAACTACGAGGTTGTGGCAAGGAGTTATCAATGGGTCATAAGCCCCGGTTGGCTAGAAGTATATAATACATCAGCATCTTAATCTTTTAGAATCTTATTTATATCATCCTTTTGGTATTATTAAGCTTTATTAAAATATCCATAAACATTTAGAGTCCATGCTCACCATTGTGGTTTATAATTTTAATAAACAACATATTGAGTATCCTTATATAAGCCCAAAAGATATAATTGAACTCTAGGAATTTATGAAGACTAACAGGCCAACTCACCCACCTCCTAGTTCAGGCGAGGGTCAAGAAGAGACACAAATCTCCTTGATCTCCACTACTTATCCTGTGTTCTCTTCAATAGCAAGTAAATTATTAAACCCCTTTCCAAGTGTAGCTCCTACTAACAGGCCAACTCACCCACCTCCTAGTTCAGGCGAGGGTTAAGAAGAGAGACAAATCTCCTTGATCTCCACTACTTATCCTGTGTTCTCTTCAATAGCAAGTAAATTATTAAACCCCTTTCCAAGTGTAGCTCCTACTAACCAGACTGAGGCAGAATACACTTTCTCTTGTGTACCTTCTATCCCTATCGATATTCCCACCACTACCCCTCTAGCCCCCGAGGAGGAGCTACCAGCACCCAGCCTGCTGTCTCCAACATGGCCATTTGATGAGGTATGTAATATCCAGCCTGCTGTCTCCAACATGGCCATTTGATGAGATATGCTGTCTCCAACATGGCCATTTGAGGTATGTAATATCCAGCCTCAAGATAATATTGAAGCTTTTACTATTGTTTACTCTCTTGAATTTAGAAAATTATGTAGATTAGAGTTCTATAAATCTAATTTGGGTTAATTTAAGTTAAATAAAGAATGATAAAAATGAGAAATGGTCAGCCATACAAAGGAGGTTATGGCAAAAATTTCTAGAATTTTGTAGAAAAGGAAGTTTGTTTTTATGTTATTCCAAAAGAGTAATTCCCACCATTTTTGCATCTAAAAGAAATATTCTAATTACTCCATGTACATATTCACCTATGAATATGCATGGATATCACTGATATTAATTATTAAAATTGATTTCTATGCATAAAAAGATGCATAAAGGATTTTTTTTATTACAGAAGTGTTATTCTCATTCAATTTGATTTATATCCATAGAAAGGTGCATAAATGAATTTTTTTAATTATAAAAGTATTATTCTTATTAAATTTGATTTTTATGCATAAAAAGATGCATAAAGAAATTTTTTTATTATAAAAGTGTTATTCTCATTAGATTTGATTTTTAAGCATAGAAAGATGCATAAAGGAATTTTTTTTATTAGAAAAGTGTTATTCTCATTAGATTTGATTTTTATGCATAGAAAGATGCATAAATGAATTTTTTTTATTACAAAAGTGTTATTCTCATTAGATTTGATTTTTACACATAGAAAGATGCATAAAGGAATTTTTTTATTATAAAAGTGTTATTCTCATTAAATTTGATTTTTATGCATAGGAAGATGCATAAAGGAAATTTTTTAATTATAAAAGTGTTATTCTCATTAAAATTGATTTCTATGCATAGAAAGATGCATAAAGGAATTTTTTTATTATAAAAGCGTTATTCTTATAAAAATTGATTTTTATACATAAATAGATGCATAAAGAAATTCTTTTTATTTTAAAAGTCTTATTCCTATTAAATTTGATTTTATGCATAAAAGGATTTTTTAAATAAAAGTGTTATTCCCACTGAAGTTGATTTTTATGCATAAATAGATGCATAAAGAATTTTTATATCAAAATTAGAATTCTCTTAAATTCTATGTTTAAATTCTATGAGTATTTGATAAATGAATAATTAAATACTCTAAGAGAGAAATTTCTATTGTTTTATATTCACATGGATTGTAAAAAGAAAATTCAGGAAATCTATCGAGATCGAAATATTCAGATAAATGATTAATCTATTCCTCATTGGAAATTGTAACTAATTTAGAAATCAGTTAAGTGAATATTCAAAGAAAGAAATTCAATAAAATAGTAACTAAATTATCAAACCTTTTCGAGAAAGATAGATCAGGAAAATTCTTATCCGACTCGAACCTTGAATCAGACTATGACCAAGACCAAACTCTTTCGTCAATTTCGAGGATAGAAGGTGTGACGAGTTTAGAAAAATACACTCAAAACTCTCGCCAAATCTGAAACTAAGTTTGAGACCCTTCGAATTGATCTGTAGATCAAGGTTATAGAATTCGAGGAGTTCTGGTATGAAATTTAGAATTTCAATCAAGAAGTTTTGGGGATACTGATTCAAGAAATACTCCTTGTATTCAAAAGAAAATCAAACTGAAAACTTGCATAGAAATGAGATGTGATGTGAATAGATGTGATGAGATGCGATGTGAATTAGATAGATGTGAATGAATGGATGTATGTAATGTGATGTGATGTGAATAGATGTGATGAGATGTGATGTGAATAGATGTGATGAGATGCGATGTGAATCAGATAGATGTGAATGAATGGATGGATGTAATGTGATGTGAATAGATGTGATGAGATGCGATGTGAATCAGATAGATGTGAATGAATGGATGGATGTAATGTGATGTGAATAGATGTGATGAGATGCGATGTGAATCAAATAGATGTGAATGAATGGATGGATGTAATGTGATGTGAATAGATGTGATGAGATGTGATGTGAATCAGATAGATGTGAATGAATGGATGGATGTGAATGTGTATATGAAGAATGGATGTGAATGTGTATGTGAAGAATGGATGTGGATGTGTATGTGAAGAATGGATGTGGATGAGTATGTGAAAGAATAATGTGGATGTATGTGAAAGAATGGATGTGGATGTGTATGTGAAAGAATGGATGTGGATGTGTATGTGAAAGAATGTGATGTGACATGAATATATGTGGATGTGAAGTGATAGATATGAATGTATGGATAGATGTGAGTAGTCGTACATGTGAACGATTGGATGGATGTGGATGAATGAGATGAGATGTGTATGAATGAGATATGATGTGGATAGAAGTGATGTGATATAATGAGATGGATGTGGATGAATGAGATGAGATGTGTATGAATGAGATATGATGTGGATAGAAGTGATGTGATATAATGTGGATAGAATGCATGTAATGTGATGGATATGAATGAATGTGATGTGATGGATGTGATGTAAATGAATGTGATGGATGTGATGTAAATGAATGTGATGGACGTGAATAGATGTGATGTGATGTGAATGAATGAGATGTGATGCCATGTGAATCGGGATGTAAGTGAATGAGATGTGATGTAAATTAGGATAGATGTGATATGTGATGTGAATGAATATGATGTGATGAGATGTGGATATGGGTAGATGCGAGTGGATGAGATGCGAGTGTATATGGGTAGATGCGAGTGGATGAGATCTGATGCGAATAAATGAGAAAAGATGTGATGAGAATGGGAATGAGAAAAGATGTGATGAGATGGAAAATGATGTGATGAGAATGGGAATACATATGAAATAAATGAGGATTGATGTGGAACAATGTGGAAAGACGAGAGTTCGTTATAGAAACTGTATTTATGACTTGTTTTTAAATGACTGTTTTATGTCAAAAATGCTGGGAAAGCATTTTGACCGTCTTGTGAATGAGGTCATGGGGGAGACCTATCTGATAAAGTTGCAATAGCTAACGGAGGACGTCTCGCATAGTAAGGTCGGCCAGGGTCGACTAGCCTCGCGATTTAAATGGTGAGCTTCCGGTATGGTGGATGAGGGACTAAGGAAGCGGCCTATGAGTGAAGCGCTAGGTGACCTGCGAAGGATCCTAGAGGGTGCTGACCATACGGTGCTAGGGCTCTGGGTCACCGAAGATATCCACACGTGCGTCGGGGAAGATATTAGAACAAGGAGTAAGAGTTGTTTTCTGAATTCGGGCATGGATCTAGTTGATTGACCTTGCTGGTCCTCAATGGATGAGTCCACGGCTCTTTTATATGGATCTGTTGGTTGATCTTGCTGATCTTCGACAGAGATTCCATTTTGATTTTTATAAGTGAATATATTTCGGGTACTATGAGCTAGGAACTATTGAAAAGGCCCCTGAGTGGTTAGGTGGTGAGCGTTCTGGTTGCCAATGATGCCATAAGTTTACCGATGAAGGAAAATTTGAAAATTAGGATTCAATCGGATTAATTTTGGAGGATTATGATCAGTGATACTATAGTTTCATTAAATGATTCTTTTAAAGACAATTGAATCTGTGAAAAAGGCAATTTCATATTGGGTGCGTAAGTGGTGTGACTAGTTTTAAGTTTTCATGAATATCTGGCTAGGGGGCCTGGGAACTCTCTTCCCTAGTACCCGGGACAAAACCTAACCAAATTCTTTAATGGATCCCATCACTATAGTGGTTGGGTAGTTGGCTAACCCACAGGACTAGATGGAGTAGGCTGGACTGATGGATCCCTAAAATGAGACTCAATTTTGTTATGGTACGATAGATGATGTAAATCCCGGATAAAAATTGTTCTATGGAAAAGAATCAACGGCTGTGCCTCTCAACAATGAGGAAAAAAGTGTTGGTCTCTATGATCCAAGTGCAAGTCTTTTCCTTGATCTGACTATGATACTTACGGGTTCGGTCAGATCAGTTCAGTTAGTTAAGGCTTTGACTACGTTAGAGTAAAAATATCCTTTAGGAATCGCCCGTGCTTTCCGGGTGAGGGAAGTTTTTCCGGGTTCGGTTTTGGAAGAACTGAGGGATTAGTCTCTTGTCCAGATATTCGTGGGCGAGGCCCCGAATGAAAAAACCTGCGCAGTGCAAGTAGTGATACTTCTACGGCTAGCACCCCAGGATTCGTTGTGTGGAGGGGAGAGGGATGTTTCACTTGTGTGAAAGACAGCTTCTCAATCGAAGATGTGTAGCTCCCAAAGCTACCCAAGAGGTGTCATACCTAAACAAGAAGGAAACAAGTTGATGACGCTCTTACACATGTACCACTTACTTACTTGCTTTTTTCTTGCCTCTTGCTTGCCTCCTTAGATCTCACACGAAGAAGAGCTCTCATACTATAAAGAGAATGTGGGGGAGAGGGAGAGCTTGAGTTCCTTGCAAGTACACACACACACAAGAGAGAGAGAAAGACACAAGAGAGAGATGGATGGTTAAATTTTCTTCTATCTTCTTCTCTTCTCTATAACCATATAACTAAAAAGATAAGAGTATATACTATAAGGGAAAGTACGCTCTTACAATAACATACAATGGTCGGTCCATATTATGAACTCGACTATATGAGCTGGCATTATAACTATGCCATAATTCATATCAACCATAATCTCACCAACCATGCTAGTGGCATAAGTGTGGAAGCTATCACCTAGGCAGGTCATCAATGTCCACAACACTAGTTGAACATGATCTCTCAACATGGTCATGGGCATGGGGTTTTCTTTTGTCTAGATCTGACTCAAAGATCATAATTAAGTTAATATCGTATGGCTTGATCTTCTTCTTCCTACACCACTTGGACCCTGGAGTCTTTTCATTGGTGCTTTGCTCTTCTCCTTCTACTTCATCCTTCTTTGTTGGGTGGGGAGTGTGGTTCCTTTTCTGTTCTTCCTTGTGTTGTGCCTCTAGTGTTGTGCCTCCTTTAGAGTGCTTTAGAGTGCTTTTCCATTAGAGAGGGCATATATTGTAATATCTCAAGACTTGAGTAGATTATCATTGTTAAAAGTAGGCCTTCCCCTAGATACTACCCTCCTAGAGTCGGCAATTTCTCTAACTCTCTGTATACTAGATTAACAAAATTCTACACTATTGCATATGTATCCTATTTCTTTTATAAGCCTAGTAGAGTTTAAGTAGGATGCTAATGTCTACATTTGTGAAGCGGTTTGGCTTGTAAAATGAGAAATAGGTGAAAATAGCTTTGGCAAGGTTGACCAAGTATGGGGGCTTTACATCCATTCAGTGGGGCTTTGTCGGCTTGTGATTGGGCCAAATAGTGTATTAGGGAAAATTCGGGCTCCAAATGGGCCCTTTTAGAGCCCATTAAAATAATATAAGGCCGGCCACCAATGAGAGTTCTTGGATTCTAGATCCATGTAACATGGATCTTTTTGTCAAAGTGGTCCCCACAATTTCAAGCTCAAAAAAGAGGAATGAAATATATTAGCATAAAACTCAAAAAATAGAAGAACGTCAAGCCTGAATACCACCTACCAAAATGTATGCCAAAAGGAATATCAAGAAAAGAGGCTAGACTGATTGAAAGCTAGTCTGATTGAAGACTTTCTCCAAAATTTGAACTTAGTTCTCTTTGTTTCCTGCCTCTCTTACAACGTTACTTATTTCTGCCATATCTACTTCATCTCTTCTTCTTCTTCTCTCAACCTCTTTTTTATTCCATCTTAATAGTCTGGTAAACTTCATTAAGCTATGTTTGCTAATCATGATTTCTATTTTGTTTGTTATGTTCGTTAATCTTCCTGAACATGATGTCATTTGTGAAAACTTGTAGGGTTATTTGTCAAGTCAACTACAAGGAAAACATGGTGCAAGGTTCACAACATTTCTTTAAAGTTTTATTTTGTTATTTAGATTGTTGAGCTCAATGAAATGGTAATAATGTTCTCTTTTCCCTTTGTAGATAAGCTCTAGGAGAAAACACATCTGCGGCATTGAAAGTGTGGAGCTTTTCAACATGAAGGATGCTGATGGCAGTTGGGTCCCTCAACGATTCAGGAAGTCAGACTGGATCACGATGAGACCCAGCACTTAAGGAGAACTCAAGGTAAAACGAAAAGACATTGATGTTTCTAACAAGCATTGGAAAGGTAGGATTGTGGAGTTCTGTAGAGGCAGCCAAATGATGCAATCGAGGTCCTTGTGCAACATGTTTATGCACATGGACATAGTTCTACATCACCATGATGAAAGTACAAGATCTAAGACAAATAGTAAGATTCAATAAGTAGTCTTTGTTTTCTATGTTCAATACCTAATTGTTTTATGCTCTATAGCTAAGTATTAAAATTTTCTTATAGCTTTATATCCAGCGAATGTGGAGGAGTGGCATAATGTAGAGTGCATCAGTGGAAGAATCGATGTCTTCCATATAGAGATAGGCACATTGCTATATGATTACCCACACATACATTTAGCAGCACAGGGAATATTCTTTTATAATTCCATATATGATTTGGTTAATGAAAACGATAATGTTGGTAGACTGGAGTCTATCCCACTACCACCATTGTCTAGCGAGAAGAATAGGTTTGTTCTTGCATCTCTTGACAATGATTGGATGAACCAATTTTTGGGGGAGGGATGGGATGTAAAGAGGACCTCTATAGAAGATGCCATTGAATACAAAGTAACAATGCTAGACATTACATTCAGGTGAAATCAAAACATAAAGTTTGTTTGTGTTTGTAGCAAATTATGTTAGGGTGACATCCATTACTTTTAAGTATCCGTGAATACAAAGTAACAATGCTAGATTAATACATTCAGGTGAAATCAAAACATAAAGTTTGTTTGTGTTTGTAGTAAATTATGTTAGGGGGGTGACATTCGTTACTTTTAAGCATTGATTATTTTTATGACCAGCTATTTCATTGGGAGGCAAACATTATGCATGCAATTTTGTTATAGAAGATGGTGACTATGGAGAGACGTCTGCCAAAGCTTGGATCAAGACATGCATGATGGAATTCACTCTTCCATCATCAATGTTGTAATCCAATTACAAGGTCGAGACCCGTTAGTGGTGGTCAATCTAGAAAACCATTGGCCATTGGCCTTTCTTAGACAAGAAATCCAATTGACGTGTAGTGATGCACCGAGGGGTTTCTATTTTAACTTAGATGGTACGAAAATCAGAAGCAGGAGTGAAGCTTCCAAAACCTGCTTTGTGTATCGAACCACATAACCTAGAGGTTGTGGAATCAATGCTTTGAGATTGTAACCTTTCATCTATAATAAAATTCAAGAGTTATCTTTGGTGTATTTGTTGTCGTATAAATGTTACTTCTTTCTTCTTTTTGCATTTTTTTCTTTCTATAGCAACCACACGTCTTGGGCATCCCTGCTCTTCTACCTTGAAAACGTCTAAATTTCAACATTAAGTCATAATAGGCTATTATTTACATATATTACTTTGAATTCTACATATAGATACTGACTTGCAATATACGTGGTCAGTATAGCACAAATATGGAAGACTACGTCCAACCAGCTATGTTGCATACTTGTGTAACGTGAAACCATATGGTCATTGTATACAATGAAAAATTGTAGTATCATGAGCTTTAGAGGCCCGTTTGTTGCATATTAGTGCAATATAGACCTTGTATAGTGCAAGTCAGTAGGATGGCGTAGAAAGCCATAAGATTCTACATCTAATGCGATAAGTGGACTTCCAACATAATGAATCCCCCATATCGCGTTGTAGTGCATTCACAATCAAAGGAACTCCAACACGCAAAATAGGCTCAAGTGACAAACAAAGAAAACATATGAAATTCACTACAATGTGATAAGAGGACATCTAACACATTGAATGTTCCATATTGTGTTGTATTGAATCAATGCATTCACAAATAAAGAAACACAAAATAGGCTTAAACGATTAACAAGGAAATAATTTTGGATTGAATGCACTACAACGCGATGGGAAGAGTTCCAACACATTGAAACCTGCATATCGCATTAGTGACTTCATAATGAAAGAAACTCTCTCTCGAGTCTACATAGAAAAGGAAGAAGAAGACATGGTGCAAGCTAATAAACATTGGATTGAGAAATGGACACTTACTCGGGGTCAGGATGTCGTCCACGAAGGGATGAGATGGCGTAGACAACGGAGAGCAGATCACACCAAGAAAATCGATGAAAAGAAGCTACTGCTTATTACAGAGATCTTGTTGCTTAATTTGATAGTTAAGGATTTAACAGAAGGGGTCCCACCTTAAGTAGATGTGACGCCGCATGATGATGTCAAAAGTAATGGTGTTAGGTGCACGTGACATGCAATGATAATAACTATAGAATGCATGAGTGACACATTTTTATTACTCATGTGAAAGAACATGGACAACCACCAATGAAATCCTACTATGTGTAAAGACCGTGGGATAATGCACGCACTCCCATATGCATTATTTATAGCGTGAGTTTCAAACACTCTTTGTGAGACTCCTGCCCTCTCTGCGCATCGAACTCTGGAGTGCTAGCACAGCAGAAGTACCAACCTCTTACGTAGGGCAGAGCTTCCCACTCGAGGCCTTGCCCACGAATGTCCAGGCACTAGTCCGGCAGGTCTTCCAAAACCGAAACCGAAAAAACTTTCCTCACCTAGAAAGCATAGGCTATTCCTCCAGGAAAATCTTCTAACGAAAATTTATCTAATGGGGTCAAGAGCCTTAACTATCCTTGGTATTCCAACCGAACCCGCGGGTCACATGGCCGAATCAAGGAGGGACTTGCACTTGGTTTCATAGAGATCATCGCTTTTTTCCCCTCAAGTGAGGCACAGCCGTTGATTCTTTCCCATAGAACAAGAATTACCCTATGACTTACTTCAACTATCGTAACTTGAACATAACTGAACTTTATTGTAGGAATCCACCGATCCAGCCATGGGTTAGCCAACCGCCCACCAACCATTGTATTGGTGGGATCCCTCTTTATAAAAATTTGGTTGTGTTTTGTCTCGGCTACGAGGGAAAAGAGTTCCCAAGCCCCTAGCTGGCACTCATGCAAAAATATTTAATAGACACACCACTTACGCACTCAATATGAAGCCTTTTCTTAGATTTAACTATTTTCAAGACAGAATTGCAATAAAACCACAATGTTTCCATCATAATCCTCAGTATTCCAGTTCCATTGTTTTACAATCAAGTGTCATCCAGACTCTCCGTTGAAGACCGGCTAGTCAACCAATGAGATCCAATTTCATAGTTTCCAGTTTACTTAAATAAATTTCTTGCCAATCCATGAAGATCTCCCTCGACATACACATGGATGTCCTCGACATACGCATGGATGTCCTCGACATACGCATGGATGTCCTCAGCAAAACTGCGAGCCCGTGCATCGCCTGGTCAGAACCCTCTAGGATCCTCCTTAGGTGTCCTACCACTGCACTCTCAACAAGGACTGCTTTGTCGGCCCTTGTCCATTACCGGAGGCGCACCATTTTTAACCGTATTGAAGCTGGTCAAGATCTTAGCAGGCTTTACCACACGAGAGACGTCCTTCGATGACTCCCCATCGGTTGTTGCAACATAAACTCTCCTTAGATTAAACAATAAACCAAATGCTTCTTCTAGCATTCTGGCGTAAGACAGTCTTTTACAAAAACAGAGTTTCTATGCAAGTAGGATTTTTCCATTGAGTTTGCTTTTATCTCACGAAAAGCCATTTCACGAGAAAACATCTCTAGTATTGATTTCACAAGACTCTTTTTTCAAAACCCAGACTTCCTCAATGAAAATCACAAATCTCGTATCTCGGGTGATCCATCCATCAATTACAAATGAATTTCTAACTTATTTCTAGACGATTTTGGGTCTTAGGGAAAATTCTCTAAATTAGACAGTTATCCCTTCTTCGTACAGAAGAAATGGGAATGGTCACAAGTCTTGGCTTAATTTAAAATTCAAGAGATGGGCAGGTATCTTATTGACCCACCTTTCTCAAGTGGTCAATGGTCTAGCACCGAATTACTTGAATTTATTCCTAGATTTATTTCCTAAAGATATTTCTCCATTTATCTCATAAAATAACTGTGATTTCTAATTGTAAGGATAAACATCCAATAATATGAAAATTCATTCTACTTTGGATATAAAAGAACTATAAATAATTTCACTCATGAATAATGGAATTTAATAAGGATTTTTTTTTCTAAATTATCATTTAATAAATATGCATACATCATTTTATTAAAATATTCACATAGAAATATTCTTAAATATTCTCTTCTCCATTTGAACCTAGGCATCAACATGCCATAATTATTTACATAGAAATATGATGAAACATTGTCCTTATGATACCAAAATTAATTATGCATATTTCTATTTAAAGATACGATGAAAATTTCTCTTTTGATAAATAAAAATATTCATGTATATACATACCATGAATATACATATTTAAAATATAACAAAAATTCCTCTTTTTAACATCTAGATATTTATGCATACACATACTATGAATTGAATTTTAAAAAATGTAACGAAAATCTTTCTTTTAGCATTTAAAATGTTTATGCATTGAATATCATGAAAATTCCTCTTTTAGCATTATTAAATTTATGCATAAACATACTTACATAAAAGTATGGTGGGACTTCCTCTTTTAATATAAAAATTCTTTATGCATAAACCTAAGTATAAATATAAGCATAATTGCATCTAAGCATCTTGTTTATTTTTAAAAATATTCAAATATAACTTCCATATAAAAATAAATATATGAATGTTATCATAAGCTCTCTATAAAATGAATAAATCTAAAATTTCTTATCATTAAAACAAGCTTAAATGAATTAACCTCATTCTAAGTAGGTTAATAATCATAAAAATGTTTAATTTTCATCTTTAGCTTGTTAGGCTTAGAGTTTTGGATAAGAAAATGAGATTAGAATTAAGATTTATACTTCCAAGAAGGATTTAACCATAAAATTGAGTATTCTTTCAAAAAGAGTGATTACAAATCAAAAACAATAAATTTAAGCATAGGAGATTAACATTACTTCATTTAAACATCATAAATCAAGAAGGGCATGGTTTTAAGAAGAAACCATGAAATAGAATGCTTCCCAAGCATGTAGAGAGGTTGGGAAGAAGATTAATCATCTAAAGAAGAAGTAAACGTCATTGTTTAGGCTTACCCTTGGTTTTGGCTTGATTCTTTAAGGAGATGTGTAGCCCTCAAGGAAGAGGCTTGGCCACCAAGAGAAGAGGGTAATCTCCAAGAGAAGAAGAGGTTTAGTGAAGCACCAAAGCTTCACAATGGAGAGGCAAGGTAGAGGGATAAAGGAAATACACTAAAATGAGAATTTCACTAGCATGTAAATACACTAAGATGAAAATACAAAGGAATGGGGTTCTATTTATAGGTGAGGGAGTCCACCAACCAAGTCCAAATGGGATCTAGAGGGTTCCAGTTTTAGTTTGATCCAATTTGGACAAGTTTTCGACTAGTTAAACCCATTTTTCTGGTCTAGTTTGGAAGAGGAGAGAGGAGAGATGAAATATCTCATTTTTTTTAATTTTAAAAAAAAGGAAAAATGATGAGGATTCTAGGTGCCTCCTTAGTGGCCTCTTCCCCCACCCCCCCCCCCCCCCCGTGTCACAAGGCCTCCCAAAAGTCTCTTTTAAATATTTGAAACTCATGATTATTGCATCTTCACCTCATGTGAGCCTTTCTTTACTATTTTTTTGTGAATAATTCTAACATTTCCCATTTTTCTTTTAAGTCTATTTTTCCAACCTTAATGGATAAGGATATCACATTTTTAAATTAAAAATAATTTAATAAGGCTTAGAACTTTGAGCTAGGGGACTCCTTGTGGTTCACCCACACTGTCCAAATCTAATGCGACTTAGAAATTTCTAATTAAAATTCTATTTCAGGGGATCGCTTTCTATTGGCTAGAAGAAAATACATATCCAAAAATATTTCAATTTTTTGTTATCTCTCTCTAGAATATTTTCTCTCTCTAGACTAAAAAAACAAGGAAAAACAATGCCTTTTTGTATTCTGAAAAAGGGGATAATTATATGGGACTGAAAGGGGAACATATACACCTTTAGGGGTTGAGGAGGAACCTTACATCTTTTCCACTTAAAAAAGGGAATGATTATATGGGACTGAAAGGGGAACATATACACCTTTAGGGGCTGAAGAGGAACCTTACATCTTTTCCACTTAAAAAATGCGAGATATCCTCATCTCGCAAAGTGGGGGTAATCCTTCACTAGTTGATCCTCTTTTTCCCAAGTGGCATCCTGTAGTAAAGGGTAGAACTTCCACTTGACCAAAAATTCTCTAAGGACTCTGTTCCTGAGAGCCTTCTCCCGAACATCTAGGATTTCTTTGGGTTGGAGTTCCATCTGACCTTGAGTCAAAAAAGTCAACTTCTCATCATCTAGCACATGACTCAGGCTGGGTACATAGTTTTTAAGTAAACTGACATGGAACACATTATGTACCTTCAGATGGGGAGGTAGAAGAAGTTCATAAGCTAGATCTTCTACTTTCTTCGTAAACGGCATACGGTCCACAGTATCTAGGAGACAACTTTTTGTACTTCCCTAGAGATAAATGTTGAGAGAACATGGTGCTTATAGAGAACGTGGTGCTAGGAGAGAGACCCACAAAATACAAGAACACATCTTGTTTATTAAGTTGCTTATGAATACAACTTGGCCTTAGCTCACACACAAATGCTAGCTCCACCTTTAAATAGGTAAGCTAGTGGACTATAAGTCCATTCACACACACACCCTTCTCCTACCCTTTTACATGACCTTAGTCTTTTAATACCCACCCTCAATACCAACTATGAAAGAATTGGAATATGTGGCATTGGACATAGGTTTGGACATAGGTTGCCTTTATAACATTAGGCATACAAGGTTTAAGAATATAGGTGTTGTTATATTGAGATTTAAAACAAGTGCTCAGAGGAGTTAGAGGTTGATACAAAGTTAGCCTCTAACTCTTTGTTAGGACATTTAGAGGTGATATGTCCCGTTTATTTACACGTTACATTTCATCTTGTTGGGATATTTGATCCAACAATTATTTACAAAATGACCTACCTTTTTGCAATGGGTACACCTTACTTTGCTCACTTGATGTGACAAAGCTTGTTTGATATTCAATGGAGTCGATGCATTTGAAGATTCAGCTCCTCCCTTTGGCCTCTTTTCTTCATCAAGACAAGATTGAATGACTCCTTCAAGGGTGGGATTAGGTATGTTCTTCAGGGTAGTGACTAAGGTGGGGTACACCTTCTTGACTGCTCTTTCTTCATCAAGACAAGATTGAATAACTCCTTCAAGGGTGGGATTAGGTATGTTCTTCAGGGTGGTGACTAAGGTGGGGTACACCTTCTTGACTGCTTTTAACAAAATAGCCACTGCATCATCTTCATCCATTCTCGCATTCACTAATGCAAGTTGAGCCATAAGGCCCAAGTGAGAGATAAAGGCTCCAATGCCGTCTCCCTCTTTGAGCTCCAAGCTGAAAAATTCAATTTTAAGTGAGATCTTGGAATTCTTACACAACGAGCTCCATAGAGCTTGTCAAGCTCATCCCATTTCTCCTTTACAGTTGGAAGCTGGTCCACATGGTGAATAAGAGCCTCATCAAGATGGAGCATGATGATGGCTTGTGCCCTCTCATCATCTTCAATATCTTCAGCCTTAGTTCGTTCAATAACCTTAGTGCCGGAGATGAATGGCCAAAAACCTTTGGACATCATCTTGTTCTTGACAAGAACTTGCCAAGTGTGGAAGCCCTCTCCTGAGAACTTCTTAATTTGGGTGTTTTCCTTTGACATTGGGTATTGAAGGGAGATTACAAGAGTGTAATGGGATGATTTATGAAGAAGAAAACCAAAAAATTTATGATGTTTTGGCTTAAGTAGAAAGAGAATGGCTTATGAGAGTGCAACAACCCTTAATCAATCCAAGGATGTTGCATAAAAAGAGATTAAGATGATGAAGCTTATGGTTTAGCACTTAGGGTTTGTGCCCAACCACTAATTCTGATGGAGATGAGCTTCATTAGTGTCAAAGAACACTTTCTTTGGTGATTCAGATCACCGTTAGTGTTTAGCAACACTATTAGTGCTTAAGAGCACATTTTTAGCGTCTAATGACACTTGCATTGGTGATTAAATTCACTATTAGTATTTAAGAACACTCTTAGTGTTTAGAAACACTCTGAAATGGCTCCCCTTTGTTGGATTAATTGTACCATTAGTGTTAATTAACACTATTAGTGTTTACGACGACGAACACTATTATCAAGCTGGCATCTTCTTCATTGAATGCCATTTTTTGTAGAAGTGTAGCAACCTTATCAAAGGTAATCCATACATTAGCCTTTGCAATTCTAGTCTTGCCATTATTACTACAATCTAGGACAACCATGTGTAACTTCCTCCATGCCTCATACTTCCACGGTTGAAGAGCTAATAAATGGCCTTCATGGTTCCTTGCTGGTGACCAAAATTTTCTAGCCTTGGCTCCACCAATACTTGGTTTACATGGCACATTTCCCCTTGCACCTGACCTCTTATCTTTCTTGATTTACACTTTCCCTTTGTGTAGACCCATGCATAAAAGAACTTCCTCCACTCTCTTACACACTTCCTGCGCCTCTGACGTTGGTTGCATCTTATATGAAAAATATACATATTCATAAAGCAAATTTTCCACAATTTTATAGATGGCATATAGTGTACAAGGATGGACTCGTGTTAAAGGAGTGTCTAGTATAGGGTCCCACTTTGGATCCACCCTAACCATTGTTCTGCCATCCCATATGAATTGATCACAAGTCGGTGCACCATCCTTCCCAGTATTCATATTCCACGCCTTTTTTCCATTATTACTCTTTTTCCTTGAGCGCATGCAATACAAGCAAGCGAACTTTGCATTTGTAGCATTTGAGACACCAAACATGCACTTTAGTGTCTTTAGATCACCTACAAGATACCATTCCACTGATTAGTCTCCAAAACCATCCACATGCAAAATTTAACTTGCTTTTTGAGATTGAACCACAATAGGAATCTCTGTTAAATTGAAAAACATCTTTAGGATCTCATGGTCCTCTTTTGGAACCTAAGTGCTGCAACACCAGATTTCATTTTCAGATTGAACACTAAAGTATTGAGGATCACCTGGCTTTATGGAAGGATCCAATGCCCTATTCATCAATGTCAAACTTACTCTTTCTATCTTTTGATTATTAAGAATTTCACTCTCATCATCAAGTTTTAGTACAAATTTCAGTGTGTCACCACATTCTTGAACAGACATATCATAGAACTTCACCATTGCAACTTGCAATTTGCACACATCTAAGACAAAATTATTGTTTGGATTTAGATTGAAGGTCACTTCTTTAGCACAATGCTTGAATACATGTGAGTGAACTATGTGTTTAGGCTCACCAATGAGTTCAAGGACATTGTTATTCAATTGTTGCCTTGCTTTTCTGACACTAAAAGGGCACGATAGCGGAGTTACCCTTTTGTCTGTAGATCATTGCTGCATAGGATTCTCTACTTAAACTTTGTCACAAATACCTTGAGCTTCTACAGTAAATGCATTCTTCACATCTTGCAATCCTGCATGTATGAGATCATCACACTAGTTGTTTTGAACTTTGAAGGAGAAAGTGTAGACTTCACCATCTGCCTTGAGAAGACTTTTGATAGTGCTCCATTGTCTTGTTTAAGGTTCTTTAGCTTATCAATCTCGGCATGTATATGGCATTTGTAGTTTCCACTATTTTTTGATAATGCAGTAAGTGGTGTTTGTTCTCTTACTCGTTCACATGCATCCAAATTAGAGGTGGGACTATGTTTGACTTTCTTCTCTAATACCCCTTCTAATTTGTTGTTCTTGGCCTCTAGATCCTTTGCTTTTTGTTCCAATTCATGGTTCTGCAAATGCTTAGCATGAATAACTTCTACCAACTCATTGTATTCATTCTCCTTGATAGTCAAGCATTTAATTGCTTGATCTGAGCTTCCTTCATCATCAGCATCCTTTGTTACAATATCCAAATGCTTTGCACTTGACTAGCAAGCCTTATTGTGTAACCAAGCAAGCTAGCATTGCCATCACAAACATATTTGATCAAAGAAGTTAGGCCTAAAAATTTAGGTGGTTGTTGGGTCAAGGGATCAGGCCGATAAATTGATCCTTCCACCCATATATCAATATGCTTTCTCCCTAATTCTTTGGCTTGTTGCATTACATAAGGGTTGACCTTAGAATCCTATGTTCTCTTATAGAGGAGCATACTCATCATCCATGTCCACGTGTATACATCGCTTCTTAGAATTATCTCTGATGTTCTACAAACCACAAAACAATATTGAAATTGCAACTAACTCCTTTCTTTGTAAAAATATACGGTGCAGTAAAACATTATCATTAATTTCGGACACTTGCATTTCAAATAACATAAAAATTAATGCCATACGTCCATTGAGCATTGTAGAAACACTTCTTGATGCAATAACACTTCTTTGGTAGCAAAATAATCAAGTATAGAAAATCAATGAAGGCAAATATAACCTTTTGGTTCCACTTGAAGGCACCAAAAAGTCAAATCTCTCTTCATTATTGTCCATGCATAAATAGTATATGTGAGAAAAGAGGAGATTCAACTGAAAGCTTAGAGACTTCCTTGAGAGTTTGAAGATTTGAATGGAGGGAAATTCAAATGGAGAAGAGTGACTATTGAATCAGAAAACTCACCCAATGACAACCACCATAACTTCATGAAAATGCACTATCTAGAATAGAACTTTAACTGCGCTAAAAAAAAAGAGCTTTTCAAAATACTAAGTTCGCTTCAAGATATATTCGGGTTCTTTTAAAAATACCACTATTTCCAATCAACATCTTCCAATTCCATGGTGTACTTATGTCAGAAATATAGTTGCATAGTTACATATGTCAGAAATATCCTCGTACTTGTTTTCTTACTTTATAGAGTACTAGCTTTTCACATTTATGAATTTTCACTCGGGCAGTGGTTGAAGTTACGTAGAATTTAAGAACATTAGAATAAAATAAGCATTGAATCTCTTTAGAAAATATGGAAAAAGGTGAATTTAGATTTGAAAAGAAGAGAGAGAAACCCAATATAATAATATTATTTTTTGCACTTTTGGGGGATTCTAAGAGGAGAGAGAAAGCTCTTAAAGAGCCCATTTGGAGCCCAAATTTCCCCTAATGGCAACTCTTTTTACTTCTTTGGTGGCATTATGTTTGATCCATGCATGGCCAAACCTAAGCAATCTGAGTGCATTTTACATGTCCTCCATTGTTAGCCTTAATATTACTCTTTACCCACCTCATGGAATGCTTTGGTGGTCTGGTTAAAGGTTGCCATGGACTAAAAGCATCGGAGGAAATTCATTCCCCATGGTAGCAATCAAAAGAAATTCAACAATCCTACTTTCTATAGGAGCCTGCCAGTGCTGGCATTTGCATCCTCAAACGACCAGCCTTTAGCAATTAGGGGATGGCACCATTTGCATCCTCAAGGACTAGCAATTGCCGCACTCACAATTCACTTGGAGCTACCTCATTAGTTGATGATTGATGCATCCATCTTGGATCGAGATTTGGGGAATGAATCATCAAGATTGAACTGCTGTGGTAGAACATAATTCATTTGTTGAATTATGAATCATCAAGATTAAACTTCTCTGGTAGATCATAATTCATTTGTTGAATTGCACAATTAAAAGAAATCAGATAGGGCTGTGAAAATTGAGATCATGATTGGGCTTAGACTTGGATCACGATTTATGATGATGTGGCACCTAAGTTGAATTAACGATTCAAAGTTAGATTGGAGGGTGAAATTGGTGGCTTAAACCACGATTCAAGAAGTAGAATTTTTTATGAAAGATGTGAGATCAGTGAGGCTAGATTGCGATCGTAAAAGTAAGATGGACAATTGAATATGTTGAATCATCAGGAAAGTCGGATCATACACACTAGGAGTCGGATCGCCGCCATGATCTAAGAAATTGAGTATGGTTTTTTAAGTGCTTTTTCAGTGCTTGGGCCTCATGAATTTCTTGTGCCTAATGGTGCACCTTGTAATGTAGTGCCCTAGATACGTTCCATGTATTCATGGCATGTTGTGCAAGAGCACTACGTGGGGGTCCATGGAATATTGGCAAGATGCGATTTCTATCATGGGTGCTCGGTGCATGTGAATGATGTGCAGTCATGAAAGTGCACTTGAAAAACAATTAAAGTGGCACCTAAGTCAAATTGACGATTCAAAGTAAGAGCGGAGGGTGCAATTGGTGGCTTAAATCACGATTTGAGAAGTAGAATCGTTGATGAAAGATGTGAGACCGGTGAGGTCGCATCGTGATCCTAAAAGTGAGATCGACGATTGAAGATGTTGAATCATCAGGAAAGTGGGATCGTCCACGAGGAGTTAGATCGCCATCACGATCTAAGAAATTGAGCGCAGGATGGATTTTTAGGTGCTTTTTTAGTGCCTCGACCTCATGAATTTCTTGTGCCTAATGCTACACCTTGTAATGTAGTGCCCTAGATATGCTTAATGTATTCATGGCAGGTTGCGCAAGAGCGCTAAGTGGGGGTCCATGGACTATCGGCGAGATGAGGTTTCTATCCTGGGTGCTCGGTGTGTGAATGAAGTGCAATCATGAAAATGCATTGTAGAAAAATTCAAGCATGCCTATTGCATGTGCCTTATCATGTGACACTATGAGATACATCACAAGCTCGATTAAAATAGATATGCAATGTGAAAAGGAATTAAGTGGGGAGTTCTTTGGTGATGGGTTGTACACTAGGCCAAGCAAAGGAAGGTTTCCCTTCCATCCTCTTGCTAGTGCCCCCCCCATTATTAAGGAATGCACTTGAGTACTTGTGTGGCTCTTGACGTTGAGGTTTCACTTAATTGTATCATGTGATTAGGGCATGAGTGGCTCTCGGGGTTGAGGTTTCACTTAATTGTGATTAGTGTGTGAGTGGCTCTTGGGTTGAGGTTTCACTTAATTGTGATTAGTGCGTGAGTGGCTCTCAGGGTTGAGGTTTCACTTAATTGTATCATCTAATTACTCCTTCATTTTTTCCACTCGAACTTTGACCAGTATGCCTATTGCATCTCGTATATAGGCGACTTGACTTGACCTTTATGTTTGTATCTCCAGAACAAGTGACTCGATAGAAAAAGACCTTGTGAATAACATTGTGATGTGCTTAGAATTTATGGCTATGCACAATTCGGCCTTTAATAACTCGACTCTTATGTCGGGCACATTTTGGCCTTTAGTAACTCAACTCTTCACTCTTATGTCTTGGCTCATTTTGGCCTCTAGTGACTTGGCATTTCAATGGGTTTCCCTACGGCCTTTTCTTTTTCCTTGATCTGCTTGTTAATGTTGCTATTGGTGGGTAAACGTAGCAACTTAGCTTAACTCGTGATTTGGCATGAGGGTGACAGCATCCTCTTTACAAATAAGGTTTTTTACCATGTTAGGATTGAATGCTATATGTTCTTTGGGCCTTTTTAGGGTGAGGTTTGCTTATTAGCCCCGCCTGCCACTTGTTTTGAACACTTATTTTGGATTTAGAGAAACCTTCTTCATGATAGAGTTTGAGATTTGCCTATGGAGTTATTCCCGCTCTTCCTGAGTCAATTGTTCCTCTACTTTAGCCTTGCCATTATTGTTAGTACTTTTGCTTATGGAGTTATTCTTGCTCTTCCCTTGTCAGTTGTTCTTCTACTTTAGCCTTGCCCTTGTTGGTTCTTTTGGGTAAACTATACCTACTTTAGCTTGAGTAGCTTGTGGGTTGGCTTTGTTTTCCAGGTGATGATTTTTGATGGGCCTTAGGTCTCATGCTTTGTTGTTTTTGGGGCCCCTTTTTTGGACCTATTCCTTGGTAACTAGACCAAGACTTGTCCTTGGTAATAGCCTTGGGCCTCGAGGGAGAATTCTGTGGTTATCCATCCTTGGGTGGTTGGATCATTTATTCACCTAGTGTTTCTCCCTTGCTTTGGAATCCACGAGGGAGTGGGGATCAATGTGACTAGTGATAGAGGGATGGGAGGGCCCAGCCCTCCCAAAGTAATTTGCTACCATGGCTCTCTGCTCGAGGGTTGCTTATGACATGAATTGGTAAAACTGCTCAGGGCTCATGGCTTGTGGTCTAGGCATGAAACCAAACTCTGGAGATGGTTGGGTGGAGGTGTTGGCATGCGTGTTTAAGGGGATATAACCTTTTGGGATTTTGTCCATGATTCTACACACACCTACATAAAGTTAAGTTTGGTCAAATGTATGTGTGCATAATGCTTAACATATGCATGGTAAAGCCTATACATAGTCAAGCCTAGGCCAAGGCAAAGCAAGGGCGTAGGCTTGGCTATGATAAATCCAAGCCTACTCCCTTGCTTTGCCTTCGTCTAGGTTTGGCATGCCTGTCAGCCTACACCCTTGCTTTGACTTGGCCTAGGCTTGTTGACTATCCCGATAGGCATGGCAATGCCTGTCAGCCTACACCCTTGCTTTGACTTGGCCTAGGCTTGTTGACTATCCCGATAGGCATGGCAATGCATGGGCTTGGCTATGCATAGCCAAGCCTAGGCCAAAGCAAAGCAAGAGCATAGACTTGGCTTTGACAATGCGTAGGATCAGCTATGCATAACCAAGCCTAGGCCAAAGCAAAGCAAGGGCATACGCTTGGCCCAATGAAACCGGTGGGGGTTTCAATTGGTATCAGAAGCTAGACAATTGATGTGGCATAGTCATTAAACCTCCCCATGCTATCTAAGTGGATGGACCTCATCCTTCCACTAGGCTAATAGGGACTGAACCAATGTGATCTTGCCTTGATGTTGGCGGTCTGGCTTATGGAGAAGAGACCAAGGCCTTAACTAACTAAGAGTCACACCTTAATGAAAAATTACACCAAACTTGTGCCCATTAGTTGACCGTGTTTCCAGCTAATGTTCCTTGTTATTGCAAACGACACCCTATTCAATCATGGTATGAATAAATCCCCATGTTGAGAAAGCCTATTCCCTTGCTTTGCTTTGGCCTAGGCCTGGCTATTCAATAACCAAAGCTTGGATTTGTCAAGCCTATGCCCTTGCTTTGCTTTGACCTAGGCTTAGCTCTACATAGCCAAGCCTATGCATGGCCATTTCTATGAATAGCTAAGCCAAGTGTACGCATGGGCATGCCTACGTATAGCCAAGCCTAGGCCAAGGCAAAGTAAAGGTGTAGGCTTGGCTATGACAAATCCAAGTCTACACCCAAGCATATGCCCTTGTTTTGCTTTGGCCTAGGCTTGGCTATGCATAGCCAAGGCAAAGCAAGGGTGTAGGACTGGCTATGACAAATCCAAGTCTACACCCAAGCATATGCCCTTGTTTTGCTTTGGCCTAGGCTTGGCTATGCATAGCCAAGCCTACATATGACCATGCCTATGCATAGCCAAGGCAAAGCAAGGGTGTAGGATTGGCTATGACAAATCCAAGCCTATGCCCTTGCTTTGCCTTCAAGCCTATGACCTTGCTTTGCTTTGGCCTAGGCTTGGCTATGGCGTAGGCTTGGCTATGACAAATCCAAGCCTATGCCTATTTTTCCCTAGCCTAGGCTTGGGGCAAGCCAGGCCAAAGCAAAGTAAGGGCATGGGCTTAGCTTTCACAAAGCCAAGCCTATGCCCTTAGTTTACTTTGGTCTAGTCTTGGGTATGTATAGACAAGCCTATGCATGGCCATGCCTGTGCATAACCAAGCTAGGCCAAGGTAAAGCAAGGGCGTAGGCTTGGCTATGACAAATCCAAGCCTTGCTTTGCCTTGGGCTATTGCCTTGGGCTAGGCTTGACTATGCATAGGCATCGCCATGCATCCAAGCCTACGCCCTTGGCTAGGCATGGCCATGCCTATGCATAGCCAAGCCTGGGCCAAAGAAAAACAAGGGTGGTGTAAGCTTGGATTGCTATGACAATGCATGGGCCACAAGGTCTTTAACTGTCAAAGCCCAAGCCTATGCCCTTCCTTTAGTTTAGCCTAGGCTTGGCTATGCATAGCCAGGCCTATGCATGGCCCTACATATGCATATCTAAGCATGGGCCAAAGTTAAACAAGGACATAAGCTTGGATAGCTATGATAATGCAAGAGCCACATAGCCTTTAACTCTCACAAGAAAGAACAAACCCAAAGTGAGGGTTTAGCGTCCATACCTTAAAGTAAAGGCACTGGTGTACAGAACTTTCCCTCTTGCAAATACACACAAAAAGAGGAAACCGATAAGGAAAAATCAGTAGATAAGAGAGCAAAGGAAACATAGGCAAGCCAACAAGCCCTAGGCAACATTACCTTGACTTGAGAGAGAATGGCAAGAAGATATGAACCTGTATATATAAAAAAAGACACACACACACACATTAGAAAATCCATGGCAAATGCAAGAGAAAGAAGTAGAAAGGGTTGGAGAAAGAAGGGTATACCTTCCTTGTACCCTACAAACACACACAAACATAGAAAAAGATTTGCGTAGGTTGGGAAACTCAATTTTGTACGGTATAGGTGTTGATTTGTAGACGTTGATTAATTTATATTGGTGCCTATACTGATGATTGAGTATACCAGCATACATACCGGTGCCTATATTAATGCCCATTATTTCGCTTGAAATTTCATAATTTAAACCTTTTCCTTTTGGTTTCCACACCCCTGACATTTAAAATTTGGTCTGATGACTGACAAATTTGGTCTTGCCTGTTGAGATATCCCAGTGGGATGACAGGCTGTGTGACAGCCATTCTAGAGACTGGCATAGTTATAGCGCCTACTCATTTAGTTGGGTTCACACTATAGGGAACCCTAGTATGTATTTGGTTGAGTACCTTTTCATATTGTGTGTACTCTTATCTTTGTATATGGTGTGTTGAGTGTTGTGTGAAGAAGAAGAAGATTTTCAGCCTCTCACCTTGGGTGTTCTCTTTTAGGGTTTTGTGAGTGTGTGTGTGTGTGCGTGCAAGAGCTCAAGCTCTCTTCTCCCCTCCTGCATCTTTTCATGGTATCAAAGCCTAGTTCATGCTAAGGTCTGAGCTGTAAGCAAGAGAAGCACAGGAAGTGGTACGAGGGTAAGAGCTTCACCTACTCTTCCCTATTTATGTCGGCGACTACACCCTTGTCGGGAGCTCTACGGGAGGCACCGGCAAATGATCTCTGATTGAGGAGCTTTCTTCGCGGGAGTAAAGCTATAGGGCAACTTTTCTATCTTATCGGATGAAATTTTTGGGGTCGAAAACGCGTTTTGAGCGCGTTAGGACCTCCGTTTTTCAAAAAGCAGGCGATTTCGAGCACTGTGGGTAAGTCATCGATTCTATGTAGAACTCTGTTTTAAGAACTACAGGAAGACAGATTGGTTGTGCAGACATTGTGTGTGCTGTAAGGAGGTCAACAGTTTCCATTGGGTGTAAGTATACACATTGAGATCACTGGTTGTGACATTTGAGTGCAGTACAGTACCGCTGCAGAAAATACAGCAGTTTGCGCAGGACAAAAAACTAGAGTGCTATTTCTGGTAAATTTGTGTGTCTGGCAAGATGTTAAATGATGGAATAAACCAGATTGTTGCTGAGAAGCTTGACAAGAACAACTTCCATGCTTGGAGGTTCAGGTTGACAAATTTCCTGATGATGGGAAAGGGTTACTGGGACTACATAGAAGGTGAGCATAAAGAGGCACCGGAGATATCGGAGATCAATCCAACTGCTGCAGATGTGAAAGAGTTCAAGGATTGGAACCAAGGAGCCAGAAAAGTTATGTATTGGCTCTCTATCAGTATATAGGACACCATGATTGGGCACATACAGGACACCATGATTGGGCACATACAGGATGCCAAGTCCCCCAAGGAGGCGTGGGACACCTTGGTAAAACTCTATGAAATGAATACCAAGGCACGAAAGATACAGCTCAAGAATGAACTTCATACTGTGGAGAAAAAGAGTATGTCTGTGAATGACTATGCATTGAAGATCAAGGGTATTGTGGAATCCCTTGCATCTATTGGCGTTTCAGTAGATGATGATGATAAGGTGGAAGTCTGTTTACATGGTCTCGGGCCACAATACAAGGCATTCAAGACGTCTATTCAAACTCAGGAAAACATTCCCAATTTCACAGATTTGGTGTCTATGTTGATTATAGAAGAGAAGAGCTTGGGTGGAGACCAACAGTCTTCACAAAACAAAAATAATTCAGAGCAACAGGCCAATTTGCTGTGAAACGGCGGGCGCTTTTCCCTCTGCCTTTGAAGTTCAAGAAGAGGACGAGGTAGAGGAGACCGTGGACGCGACCAAGGAGGTGGCCGAACAGGTAATCAGAATTATGGCCAGTAGTAGCAGCAACTATAACCGTCCCAAAATTCACAACAACAACAACACGTAGGTGGAAGAGGCCAATGCAAAGGCAGGGGGAGTCAAAGAGGTCGTGGAAATTGGCAAAGGCAGTATAATGATACACATGGATGCTTTTATTATGGTAAGCCTGGACATGTGTAGGCAGATTGTCAAGAAGCAGGCTGACATGCAAAATGGGAAATTGCAGCAAAACAACTATGCATCCTTGAGCAGAAACAATGAGGATAATGAAAGGTTGTTTGTTATGCAGCATGTCATTAATGCCATGTCTGAAAATGTTGAAGCAGCACATAAAGATACGTTGATTCGGGTGCTTCAAACCCCATGACAAGTTATGGGGAGTGGTTCAAGGAGATGAAAAACCTTGAAAGACCAGGTTTTGTGGAAACAGGGGGATGACACTGCTCATCCAATTACCCGTGTTGGAGATGTGCCATTGTCTATGCAGGATGGCAAAGTGAAGTACCTTGCAGATGTACTTCATGTTCGGAACATAACAAAGAATCTGGTTTCAGTTGGCCAGATGATTGAGCAGGGTTTGCAGGTTTGGTTTGACCCTGATGGTTGTTATGTTGAAGACTTTAAAGACAAGTGCAGGTTGGTTGCAAAAGGCAACAGAGGGCAGAATGTTTACATTGAATGTAAACATGCCTGAAGTGAGTGCTGCGATGTTTGCAAATGGTTCAAGAATTGTTGCAGACACAGACATTTGACATAAAAGAATTGGACATGTGAATGTGCAGAGAATGAATTCTATGCTGCTGCTGCAGACTAAAGGAATTGTGAGACAGGGCTGCCAAAGTTTAAAGTTGAAGGTATACAGAAAATATGTGAAGCATGCCAATTTGGAAAGCAAACAAAGCACGTATTTCCATGTGATAGAAATGTGAGTAGAAATGCACTAAATGTTGTGCATTCAGATGTATGGGGTCCTACGAAGACCATGTCTATGGGAGGCTGCAGGTATTATGTGACATTTATTGATGACCACACAAGGAAAGTGTGGGTATACTTCATGAAGGAGAAGAGTGAGGTGTTCACTCATTTTCAGAATTTCAGAGTTATGGTTGAAAAGCAAATAGGGAAACATGCAAAGTGCCTAAGGTCAGATGGAGGGAGAGAGTACTTCTCCAATGAGTTCTCTGAATTTTTGAAGAAGAATGGTATTCAGAAACAGTTTACATGCAGATACACTCCGCAGCAAAATGGAGTTGCTGAGCGAAAAAACAGGCACATTGCTGAGATTACACGAGCATTGATGGGAGAGAAGAATATGCCGCATAGCTATTGGGATGAGGCTGTTTCTACAGCAGTTTACATCATGAACAGGACTCCAACTGCAGCCATACATGATGTAACTCCAGAGGAGAGGTTTACTGGTAGAAAACACGATTTGTCTCATCTGAAAGTCTTTTGGATGCATTGCATATGTGCATGTGCCAAATGAGCTGAGAACTAAGTTGGATCCAAAAGCTGAAAAATGTGTGTTTATTGGGTATTCCCTTGAGCAAAAGGGATACAGGTGTTATAACCCTGCTACACGTGAGTTGAGGGTAAGCAAGGATGTTGTTTTTGATGAGATAATCAGCCTGGTATGCTGCTCAAAAAGAATTTGTTGGGGTTGATGTGAGTGGAAATGTGGTTGCACAGAATGCAAGTCAGCAATCACAGTCTTTGAGTGGACCAGGAGAGTCCTCATCTAGTGGTTCAGTTGATAGACCATGGAGTGACAGGCTGCATCATAATACCAGTCATGCAAATGTGATTAGTACATCACATAAAGGCAAAGAGAAAGTGGTTGAGCCCCTTAGTATGCTTGACATTTCTGCAGGGCATTCTCATGTTAATGGAGAGTCTAGTGGCTCAGAGATGAGCCTTGATGAGGATCTTGGGATACCAGCTATGAGAACACCTGGTGTAAAGAAGGCTATGGAAGTCATGAATGCAAAGCTGCGAAGATCTGAGAGAGTGAAGGATCCTCTGCAGAGGTTTACCTATGATGGTTATGTGGCACATCACTATGCATACATGGCAAAAGTTGTGCAGGTTGTAGAGCCCACATGCATTGATGAGGCTGTTGGAAATGTGTGTTGGGAGAAAGCTATGGATGAGGAGATGGATGCACTATATGGAAATAAGACTTGGAATTTAGTGCAATTGCCTGAAGGCAAGAAAGCCATTGGATGCAAGTGGGTGTACAAAGTAAAACATAACAGTGATGGAAGCATAAGCAGGTACAAGGCTAGATTGGTAGCCAAAGGATATGCGCAGACATATGGCATTGATTATGAGGAAACTTTCAGCCCAATTGCCAAGATGGCAACAGTGAGAGTTGTGATAGCAGTGGCTGCGTCAAAGCAATGGTCTTTACATCAGATGGATGTAAAGAATGCATTCTTGCATGGGGATTTGCAGGAAGAGGTGTATATGCTGCAGCCACCTGGTTATGAGGATGTGAGTCACCCCAAGCATGTTTGCAAGTTGAAGAAAGCCTTGTATGGCTTAAAACAAGCACCAAGAGCATGGCCTGACAAGATTTCTAAATATTTTGTCACTATTGTCTTTCATGTAGCCAATGCAGATGGATGTAAAGAATGCATTCTTGCATGGGGATTTACAGGAAGAGGTGTATATGTTGCAGCCACCTGGTTATGAGGATGTGTCACCCCAAGCATGTTTGCAAGTTGAAGAAGGCCTTGTATGGCTTAAAACAAGCACCAAGAGCATGGTCTGACAAGATTTCTGAATATCTTGTCACTATTGGCTTTCATGTAGCCAATGCAGATTTCTCGCTGTATGTGAGACACAACAATTCAGAGGACCACTTCTAAATCCCACAGTAGATACAAGGGGTCAATTTAGAGGACCACTTCTAAATCCCACAGTAGACCCAAGGGGTTAATTCAGAGGACAACTTCCAAAGCTCATAGTTATAGACTAGGAGGAGGAAGAAAGAGTCCAAATCCATGTAGCACCATGGTTAGAACAAATGTTTTTTAGTAATTCAAGCCCCAATAGACTACCATGGTAAGAAATTTCAACTTTTGATTGATTTTGGTGGTATGCATTCTTTCATATCACCAGGATGTATGTGTATTTTTTTTAAAGATAAAAAAGCAGCACCCATGCAAGTAGAATTGGCTAGTGGAAAGCTTCTCTTCACTCACTACCATGAAACATATATATTTCAATTTCTCTTGGATATGAATTTTACAAAATGCAAGTTGCTAAAGTGACTCAGAAAAAAGACAAGTAATTTATGCCATCAAAAATGCAAGTTGCTGAAGTGACTCAGAAAAAAGACAAGTAATTTATGCCATCAAACTAAACCCAATAAATAAGGAGATAGACCCCAAGGAACCAGAATGGCTAAGTAGCGCAACATCAAGAAACTAGAGAATCCACCCAAGGAAGCTGCCATAGAAGAATACCCACAACAGGCAAGAAGCAACCAAGGAGCCGAGCAAAGCATCCAAAAACCACCAGCATTCTTGCAAAGGCGCTATTTGACATACTGCTTAATGCAATGTCGACGTATTACTCATAATGGATAAGTCACATACAAAGTTTCTCAACCCTCCATTTACTACTTATTATGGCTCCATTGAGTAGGTAGAGCACTCTGAGAGCCAATATAATTAGGTTTGCTTGTAGGTACCTACTTGGACAGTCTAATTGCAATCCACAAAGTCCAAGAGCTTCTATACTTGGCAAGTCCAAACCCCATTCCAAACCTAACCAACCCATAAAAGCCAGTTCATAAATGACCTGATGCTAACTTTTGGTACTCCCACACAACGATTGTGCACTCAATCAAACTAACAATTTAATTGTTTGCACAAGGAACCTTCACACACACACCATGCCTAACAGATCCATGCCCACATTATCACCACTGCACAGGGAGCCTAGAAAGTGGCTTGTGGATCTTTGTGATCCATTCATTGAAATGACACTTATAATTTATACTCCCTAGATCTCGACATGCTTTGCAAAGTTTGAGGAACCCTCACTCATGCGCCCAAGTCACAACCACCCTCGGAAACCTCTTTAGAGTTGCCTATCATCATGCCACCTCGATAAGGTCAGCCTCATGGCCTTCCGTAAACCGATCCCACAGGGCCCATGTCTCCCTCTCACCCTGTACTACATTGAGTCCTACCACAATATGGACAATTCAGAGGAGGTCGAGATGCCTGATGGTCACATTGTTGGATCCTTCTCACACTGAGGATCTCGTTAAGAAGGGCCCTACAGCTCTCATCCATCACTTTAAAATTCCACAATGGGAAGAGAGCCATGGTTGAGGTTTAGCACCTGATCACCAAAGATAGGCTCGGGAATAGGGTGTCCCTTACCACCATCGTAGCCAAGTTTCTTTTTGGCCAAGTAGAAAATTGGGCCAAAGTCTTTACCCAATGAACTCCAAAGCTCATGCTGCAAGAACCTGGCGGTGGCGGCAGCCAAGGTACATTGTGTCTACATGCTCACAAAGATCCTTTTTAATTCCATTGGCAACAAAGACATTCCACCCTCGTGCCTCACCTAGACCATTCTTGGCTTATGATGTTGTGTCTCATCAACAAACCTAAAGCCCTAACCTCCCCCAAAGAGGCAAAAGCGAGAGACATCCCACACCCCATATGTTTCCTCACCAAAGCCAGCCCATCAACCCACCAACACCCCATCTATTTCCTCACCAAGGCTATCCATGAACCTTCAACCACCCACATCCTCTCTATTTCCTCACCAAGGCCATCCATGGAGGAACCTTCAACCGGCCACACCCCATCTGTTTCCTCACCAAGGCCATCCATGGAGGAACCTTCAACCCCGCACATGCCTGTGGAACTAGCCCACTAACTCTAACTGTTGCCTCCAGTAGCCAAAATCCTCATTCCCCAATCCACTCAAGAGGAAGCTCCTCTCGGCTTTGCAAATGACATGTTTGAGCCACATGACTTATTTGCATCAGACACACATCTACGGGTTAGATGTGGAGCCCAGGTTGAAGATGCCCCACCATCAAGAGAGTCCCCAAGTGACCCACGGGAAGGCTCCCCCTACCCCCCTCCACAAATCCATCACCCACTCGTACATCATTTGAATCTCTACCACTTTTGCTTTCAGGGCCAGCCTTTTACCCTTGGGACCATGCCATATCCACCTCCATGAAACACTCAAGGATGCTATAGATTGGTCTCTCATGGACCATCTCATCCCACACGATCATCTCGCCCATGACTTTTTAGCACTTCATAAATCGACACTCATCGGTGGGTTGAGCTTATGGGGGCCATGTGGCAGAGACTTCCAAGTGCCACATCCTTCAATAATAATATAATCTCAAGTGTCACATCCTTTGGTAATAATATAATCTCAAGTGTCAGGATGAGTCTATCCACGAAGAGCGTCAGAATCTTAACCACTGCCAACAAATGTTTCAAGCTGCACATGAGAAGCGTGCTAAACTAGAAGCCGAGCTTAAGAGAGAAAAACATGAACCATCGGCTTCAAAATGAGCTCATCGTCTAACCCACAGTCATAAGTAGGACATGGATTCCCTTCGGCTTCAATACACCAAGCACTAGAGACCACAAAGATTACCATAGCCAAGCATAATCCTATATAGGAAATTGATGTTTAAAGCCTCAAAGTCAACCTCTAAATATTTTTTAAAGTCCGTCAAATGCTAAGGACACCATAAAACATAAGTAAGGGATGAAAATGGCAATGTGCTTACAAATCTACATTTCATGGCTGAGAAATGGGTGGAATTGGAGTCAAATTTGTGTTACATTATTGAGAAATGGATGGAATTTTAGGGAAAAACATTGAGAGGACACCATTGTATAGGTAAGGCATGAGAACGGTAATGTGCTTATAGATTTATACTGCATGGTTGAGAAATGGGTGGAATTTTTGGGAAAAACATTGAGTGAAAAGGAAGATAGATTTGACAGAAGGATATAAGCTATTGCTACTAAGAACTGACTTCTATACATGATTAAAAATAAGATTTCCCCTGACCAAGCCAAATGGGTTAAAATTCCTAGTGATCATGATGAATGTTTTCTTGCACTAAAATAGTTGGGGAAAGATAAATCCCCAAGATGGGATGGTCTATCGATAGACTCTGAATTATGCCCCCATGTGCAAAAACAGATAACTATCATCCTCAATAGGGCCTTTATCCTTGAAAGGGGCATAAAAGAGGGCATCATCAAGCTCTTACCAAAGAAAAATTTTGTGTGAGACCTTTTCACATTGGAGGCCCATCACCCTTCTGATTGTTATCTAAAAAATCTTGTCTAAAGTCATTACACCCTTAATGAAATCCTGTCTAAAGTTATTGTAGTTAGAATTACACCGTGAATGAAATCTCGTATATCTCTAGTAGATATAGCATGGGGGTTCAATAAAGGAAGGTACATTTATGATAATATTTACTCAGTGTTGTAAGTGTTGAGACTAGTAAAGAAGTGGCCCTCCAAAAACCATGCAAAAATGTATCATGTTATAGTTGGACTTGAGAAAGCTTATGAGATAGGATGCATCTATCATTGGCCTTGAGAAATATTATGATAGGATACATGGTCATTCATCAATAGAGTCTTGGAGAAAATGTGGACATTGTCTCTATTGAAATAATACACCAAATTATCATGTGACATTGGGGATATAGGCATCTGGTTCTATGGTCTAAACCCCTTAATTAGCACAAGGTTTTTGGACATAACCACACCTCTAGGACAACCATAGTTTGTGTGGAAGGGATCTTAGGTTACACTCCATTCTATGCAATGGGTTCTCTTTTTTATGCACCTTTTGGATTAGGTGGATGTGATTATCTCTTAATCACTTTTTAATTCCTTTTGTACCAAGCCTATGAATAGGCTTCCATCCAATGAATATTTACAAGTCTTTATCCACTCTCTACATTGTCATTATGGTGAGCTCTTGATTAATCATGTGTGCTTAATCCTCTTAATTAGGATCTTGCTTGAGAAACCATGGAATCCACCATGGTATCAGAGCCATTATCTCAGTAATCTCTTCATTACATCACATTTTGGCATAAACCTCTTCTCCCCCTCTCTTCAAAAAATGTAGCTTTCAATGTTTTGATGATATTTCCCTCCATACTTAACCAAATCCAAAACTTTTTAGATCAAAAGAAAGCTCTTTTGCTATACATCAATAGCAAAATGTGTCACAATACTACAAATAACAAATTCATCAAAATTGGCAGCTACAAATAAAATTGATAAGAATGTTAAGGCTACTTTAGCAATATGTTAATGATCAAGCATATGAAATTTGAGCTCTATTGGTCAAGTACAACAGTTGTCGTCGCAAAGTGAACAAACACAAAAATGCAGATTTCTAGTGTTTTTCTTCATATCTTCAAAAACCCTTGGATGTGTTGCTTAGCAATGGTATTTGCTTTCATTTCCTTGAATTTGTTGTCAATTCTCTTACTAGTTGCAAAGAACAAAGCAAATCTTTAGTTCTGTGTAGTTTTGGTAAGTAATGTTAAGTGAGCTAATCAAGCTCATTAATCTGAGAAATTAGGGGTTCCAATCTTCCATTAAGGTGTTGATACTATAACACCATATCGAGTTATTTTCAGAAAGCCCCATCATTTGGTGCCCCAATTGAATGCTCCAAGTTCATATAATTTTTAGCCCATTTCTCTCTTAAGGGGGAGCATCAATATTTTGATCATTTGTCACCATTATTATTGTGGCTAAAGGTGTTTTTCTACTTATGTCATGTCTTCTCATCACAAGAAGAGAAGAAAGCTAAAGGCTAGTGTCAAATCGTATTATTAGAGACATGCCCAAGCAATGGGCTTCTCTGAGCATATACAACATACACCTGTATGGAGAAGGTGTTTATGCACGATGTGGCAGAACCAGATGTGCCAATAGTCAAAGTAGAGCTTAGAAAATATAATGATGAAGTTAGTACACAACCCACAAAGTCAAAGGCACTTCTTGTAGAGTAGGTGAAGATAACTCAAGTGAAGAAGAAGTAGAGACCTCAACAGAGGTTCACTTTACTCAAGACGATTAGGCTAGTCCAGCCTAGCCCTACCTATAAGTCACTCCTTTATCCTAAGTGAAATGTAATTATAACTAGATGTCTAGCATTTGTCTCATCATAATTGGAATTTTAAACCTCCATGACTACGACCTACAGGCACTTGGATGGTCATCATAGCCAGCATTGTAAACAGTAACTAGAGCTAGCATTGACATCATAGTAGCCTTGGATATTTTGTTAAGGGAGGGTGTTGAAATAATACACCAAAGTATCATGTGGCATTGGGTACATATTCATATGGTTCTATAGTCTAAAGGCCTTAATTGTCACAAGAAGGTTCCTGGGCATGAACACACCTCTCGGACAACCATAGTTTGTGTGGAAGGGATCTTAGGTTGCACTCCATTATAGGCAATGGGTGATCTTTTTGATGCAACTTTTGGATTAGGTGGATGCAATTATCTCTTAATTAGATTTTAATTACTGTTGTACCAAGCCTACAAATAGTCTACCATCCAATGAATACTTACAAGTCTTTCTCCACTCTCTACATTGTTATTATGCTACGCTCTTGATTGATCATGTGTGCTTAATCCTCTTGATTAGAATCTTATTTAAGCAACCATGTAATCCAACATTCTCTACCATGTTGGTAAAGTGCATTCATCAATAACAATAGGAGGAAATTTGGTCTCTCATTATAAAAGAGGTGATTATCTACTCCTTTGTGACCTACCATGGCAACTAGAAGGGATTGTCAAGCTATTCTCCTTTGATCCAATAGATTATAAAGCTACCCCTTTTATCTCTTTCCTTTTTAGCAGCTAGAAATTAGTTTTGGGGTCTTTGGAGTGGAATGGAGGATTACTGAGAATTATTTAATGTCTAATCACATTTTATGGTCACATGTATCTGATCCCCCCTTACTAGTCACATGTTTGGTCCCCTCTTACCAGTCACATGTATTTGGTCCCCCCCATTGCCAGTGTGGATCTCAAGCTAGCCAAGATAGGCTTGACACATCTAAAAGACATATGTGATGAACTTCTGCTTGTGTGGAGGGGTGACCATCGGCTATATATGATGTTTAATGTTTAGAAATCCAGATCTCATAGGGACTTCTGGTCCTCACTCTAGCTAAGGTGCAGTAACTTTAAATCTCAATCTCTATAAATGTTATAGCCTAGCAGCAAAAATATTGGACCTATATGGGGATAGTGTTTCCTTGTTGAGACCCCTTAAAAAACCAATTTGAATATCATACATATGAATAAAGAATTCAATTTGAAATGGATCCCAAACACTTGGTACAATAGGTGGAGAGTTGAGGGGTCCTCTTAGGGGGTTCCTCCTCTTTTGGTTTGGTAGTTTCTAACATGTATATATTTGGTTATGCTCTCTAAGCTATGTTATATTGTGTCCTCTTATTTTCGTTTAATATATATATATATACATATTTCCCAAAAATATGGATTTTTATGTACTGTTGGGTATTGGGTGTGAGGATGGAGTGTTGCATTGTAAGTACTATCATATGTACTATTATGTATTGGGTGTGAGGACAAGGGAGTGTTGCATTGTAAATACTATCATATGTACTATTATGTATTGGGTGTGAGGATCAGTGGAGTGTTGCATTGTAAATACTATCATATGTATGGGTGATAAATACATTGGTATAGAAAATAATACTAATTCTTTATGGAATTAGTGATGGGTCATAAATTAGAAGTGAGCCTTATGTCTACATGGTTTGTAACTCTATTAAAATAAGATGATGGCAACACATTCTTGTGGAGGCTTGTAGTGGATCGCATGTGGAGCCATGTGTAGACATATGAAGTCATGAGGAGAGAGCATGTGGAGTGTGGAAGGATGCATAGAAGTCCTATGTGGAATTAGGAGACTTTTAACATGTGTACATGAGGGGGCTTTGTGTGGACTTAAGGTGGGGGTTAAATATTATTACCCAGGTCAAGGATTCCTTGATAGAATAAATCAAAGGGACACATGTCAAAAGGTAGCCAAGAAGAACATGTGGAAGTCCATGTGGAGAGAGCATGTGGAGAGTCCATGTAGAGACATGTGAAGATGTTTTGAAATTAATGACTAAGATTTTATTTTTTAGCCATTAATTTATTCTTCCTATGCCGACAACTCACATATACCATAGTTTGTCCTTTGCCTCTTTATTCTCTAACTCCTAATCATCAAATAAGGCCATAGGCACATCATTAGCTATATCCTAATCACAAGTGTTTAATATTGCAAATACGCGCTACTATAATTCTTTTGCCATTGGGTTTCAATGTTTTAGCTTTAAGAATCCATATTTGGTTTACTTGGCCTTTCAGTTCACTTTTCATTACCATATTTTACCTTGTTATTGGCATATTTTGCATTGTGGACCATCTTAAGAGCTTTTCCATATTTGGTTGATTTGGCCTTTCACATTGCATCACCATATTTTGCCCTGTTATTGGCATAGTTTGCATTGTGTACCATCTTAAGAGCTTTTCCATTCATTAGATGATGCCCATATACTTTATTTCTCTTGCCATCATTACCTTGCATCTTACAAACAATGTTTTTATTGTTGCTCCTTTTGTAACTTTGGCACCATCAGCATTGTTTACATTATCCGACTAAATTTGACTTAATCAAAGAATTATCTAGGTGAGTTGACCCAAAACTACCATGAACTATGCCAATATAAAGCTAGCGTTACATTAAAGCACAAGCGGAGATAGTTATTAAGGGTATCCTTAAGTATGTTTTTTTAGGTTTTGTAGGCTAACTTGTACACCAAGAAACATAAAGAAAATGTTCATAATATTATGATTCCTTTCGTATCTGGTTAGGGATAGTTGAAAGCTTTCATAACATAAAAATCCTTAGATGTGTCATGAAACAAAATCATAATTTTAAAATACTTTTAAGAATATACATGATTATGGTGTTGCAATTGGATATGAGACGCAAATGATAAGTATCATTAGTTTTGTAATTGAGCCATGGAAGTGGCTTCAATTTGAAAAATAATTTACAAATTCTTAAGAAACGAAAAGGATAGTACACTCAAAACTCTATGAAACTTACTTGAGTATGTTTGGTTAGCATGCTATAACTACACATGGTAAAAGTTTTTATAAATTTTATGGACCTAGCAAATTTGTCATTTTAAACGTTTTTTTCTTGAATTTTGAAATTATACATGTGTGTGTGTGTGTGACACATGGTAAAAGTTTTTATAAATTTTGTGGACCTAGCAAATTTGTGATTTTAAACATTTTTTTCTTGAATTTTAAAATTATACATGTGTGTGTGTGCGCGCGTGCGTGTGTGTGTGTGTGTGTGTGCGCGCGCACACACGCGCGTGCAGACACACACACGCGTGCATGTGCACATATGTATGTGTGTGTATGTATCTACATGTGTGTGTGTGTGTGTGTGTGTGTGTGTATGTGCACACACGTGTGCACTTTATATATATATATATATATATATATATATATATATATAAAGTGCCTAAAATGTTATTTAGGATATTTTTGAAGAAAATATTAATTTTTTTAATAAAAGTCTATAAAACACACAAAAAAGTTTTTTCTTAACAAGAGTTAAGGCTTCCATGATTTGACTATCCATACAATGTTCTCAAAAGCTCACTAAATATTGGTACACACACCATCTTTCTTACACACTCATCTAACATAAGTTGAACCATTTATATTTGAAGTTTGGTAAAAGACTCTCTAACATGTCTAAACAACTTAGCTTCATCTTCTACATATTGCACTATACCCATATAGCGTTTAAAAACATACACATAAGTCAAATAATATGTCCAAGCATGTTTTTGAGGCTAAACATGGTGTATGTATGCACTTACAAATGTATGTTATGTATGTATTCATGAATATGTGAATAAAAACATCCCATAAATGTATGCAATGCATGCATTCATTTTTAAGTATGTACAAATGTATGAAACACATATATATATCTATAAGCATGTATAGAAATGGAAGTCTTACCTGCTTCCCAAACTAACATGCATCACATACATGATTACTTCCATCATGCTTGAACCTTGGAAAACCACCAACAATCCCTTTGGTTTACATAGACTGTAGCTTTTGGATATTCACACGTCCAATCCTCTTATGCCACATATCAATGTCCTACACAATGCCATGGCTATGTGAAAACATGGCTAATCTTAACTCCAGAATACTTGCATCAAAGTAAAATGGTCTTCCTTCGTTTTTGTCCCTTTGTAATGAGCTTACATCCATTCTTGAAGTCCTTAACAAAACAACCATACTCATTGAACCGTACTTGTAATCCCTACTCAACCATTTGACCCACGATGCAAAATTCAGCAGGCATACATGTATGTGCGTATCCATGTGTATGAATGTATGTATGTATGCAATTATTTCTGCAATTATTTATGTGGTGTATATATGTTTACACATATGAACATACATATTACACATATGAATATACATATGCATATAAGAGTCCATTTAGGGCTTCACAAGATGATTAATTTGAACAATGTGTGTACCTTGTCTCTAGAGCTTTAATGTCTAGTAATATTGCACTTAATGTTAAAGCTTCCAACCACAAAGTTATTGTTGATAGGTGGGTCATAATATTCCAACAAATAAATACACTTGAATTAAATTTCAATCTAAAAAACCATGTGATTCTATCAAGTTTCCCATTTGTGTTGAATGGTTATCACCTTTATGAGTTAATGTTTGAGGCTCCAAGAAGTAACTTTTTTTTACACATGAGCATGGTCGATTGTTTTACATATAGAGGGCTCATGTTAAACTTTCTATGTGAGGAGAATGGGAGGGCATACACCTATTTTCTTCAAAACTTAGCCTTTCTTTTGACGGGCAATATTTTTTCTATCGTTCTTGTGAAGGATAAAGCCTCTTCGAAGGGTACCAAAGCCTTTAAATTCTAGCCATTGATTAAAAAGAATTCACCCTCCTCAATCTGTGTGAAGGATAAAAGCCCCTTTCTTTTGAAGGAAAATCTTTCTTTTACCCTTCTTGTAAAGGATAAAACCCCCTCGATTGTAAGGGTACCAAAACATTCAAATTCGACATGCTGATACAAAAGAGTTCACTCAAATCAATTTGTGCTCCATCAAGCATGAAGCAAGTGAGCAAGGGACTATTGTGGGCCACGTGCAATGCTTTGAGCCCATTTGATGAGAGAACAGATGTTAGGAATGTGTACCATGGGGTGCGTGGGGGTGTGTCTGTGCGTGTATAGATGTCTAATCTAATGAGTGACACGGTGTTTTTTTTTTTTGCAAAGGAGGAACACAAAGCACACTTTTCTTTTTTCACCGCTTGGCGGAGTGAGGGTGAGGGGAGGGGGCGAGAATCCGAACGCGCGACCGGGGTGAGAAAGGTCACCACGTTATTCGACCGGCTATTGTTGTCCGCACACCCAAAAGAGTGTCATGTTGTGTGAGCTTTTGAGGGCCATAGGGATTTATGTGAAAGTAGGAGTAGTAAGGCAACAAGTGGAAAGTCTCTTCACATGGGGGATCATGGCACGTCAGTGGGGAGTAGCTTTCCATGACGGGGCAAAGGCTGCTAATAGTAGATATCCCCAAAGGCTGCTGGCCGGCACACTCTGTTTTGATTCCAACATGCACAAATTGCGTGTGTAGGGAAGAATAAGGTAGTTGGATGGTGGGCGCCCTCCGTCTGTGGTGTTGGGCGCCTAAAGTGTGAATGCATATTTATTTTTATATAAATTTCTTTAAACAATGAATAAATACAGAGAGATTTGACCAAAGTTAAACCTTAGAACAAGGGACCGGCATGGGCAAGGGGAAGTACCCCCCCCCCCCCCCCCCCCCCCCCCCTCTTGTGTGTGATGGGTAACTGATAGACACCTGTACCACCTGAGCTTGACGCAGACTGTTAGAAATAAAACTGTAACTGATAGTCACCTTTAATTCAATTTTATTTTTTATTTTTTTCAAAAAAAAAAGGTGCTAGTGTGCAGCCTGGGCATATGCTGACTCCCCCTTTTCCCCTTTTTTAAATTGTTAAAAAGTTCCCTCCACCCCATTGGAGGATCTGTTTTGGACAAGGGGAAATTTTTATTTAAAATGCTAAAAAGTCCCCCATTTCTCCCCCCCATTGGTGAGATCTAAGTGATTGAATTTTTGCTTTTTTTACCCTCCTCTTTTTTTGGGGAAAGCTGCTATTGCATTTATTAATCAAAGTGACAACACTATAACATTAGAATTTAGGACCCAAAAAGAGAACCTTTCGGTCCCCTAGGCCCCTAATGTATTGAACTTTCTGTTGCCTAACTTCCAACTAGCAACTTTATTAAGCCACACATTTTGATACAAAGTGTCATAAATAAATTTGATAAGGACCCCAATCTTGATACCATAATCACATCTAAGGTCACCTATCCTCTTAGAGAGTTTACACGTGTGGGCACCCATGCCTCTCTCAAAGAACTTGACAATGTCACCAAACTTTCTTTTTAATAACAACTCACATCTTTTTTTATGGTAGGTGGAGACATGGGCGAGCACCTCGACGTTAGCAAACTTGGTGCTAGGCACAAGGAGGAGGTCTGTACATGATGCAACATTGCCCGCCTATCTTGTGTGCCCCTCCTGCCCCCTTCTTCTCCCCACCCATCATCCACTTATGTGTAAACCACCTCAGAACTTGCCCTTCATACAAGACTTTAAGCTTTATTAAACACAATGAAGTGCAAGATGAACAATTACCTAATATTAACCATCTCTAATGTTGATAATTGACCCTTCCATATGGGCAATGTACATTGTAGAAAGTTGTTGGGGAAAGTAATGCACAAGATATTAACCATTTCTAATGTTGATAATTGACCCTTCCATATGTTCATTGTATAGAGTTGTTGGGGAAAGTAATGCACATGATACAAGAGCAATAATAAGCTCTTAAAAGTTCACCCGCTCCCTCAAAGTTATCACACTCTCTTCATGTGAAAATGTGGATCTACATACATGAGAATCTCAAAATCTCTAGTCAAAAAAAATCTCTAGTCAATGGTGACTGTATATGCAAAATAGGTAGGTAGAGTTTCAAGATCATTATGCATGTCTTGTTTCGAGTCTCATTTATCAACTAGTTTCTCTCTCTCTCTCTCTCTCTCTCTCTCTCTCTCTCTCTCTCTCTCTCTCTCTTTGCCTCATATGAAAGTTTGTGCCATAGTTAGTTATAACATCAAGATCATTAGCAATCCCAATGCATACCATAATCTTGTTGTGGGCGTCAATTAACCAATCCCCATGTTTGTTGGGCTCATGCTCTCTAGTGATCAATCCCTATGTTCACCATAATCAATCCTTCCATGTGGACCTTTATCTTATCTTGATGGTTAGCTCAATTTCAAGATCACACATTCTTACCATGTGTGCGCCCTTATCTTGTTTGCATCTTGTGTGATTAGTTAACCAACATTATCTTGTGTATCATTACCTTGCTTATCAAGAATTCATTAGTTATCTGCATTCGTATGATTGAGTTCTTTTGAGTATCCATGAATCATCCATCTCTCTCTCTCTCTCTCTCTCTCTCTCTCTCTCTCTCTCTCTCTCTCATGCATATGCATGCGTTCAACTCATGGTTTTGTGTTATTTGGCATTGATGTATCTCTTAGTTAGTTAACTAGCATTATCTTGTGTATCGTTACTTGCTCATTAAGAAATCATTAGTTATCTCCATTGGTATGGTTGACTTCTTTTGGGTATCCATGAATCCTCTCTCTCTCTCTCTCTCTCTCTCTCTCTCTCTCTCTCTCATGCATATGCATAACAGAGCTCACTATATTCTCTCTCTCTCTCTCTCTCTCTCTCTCTCTCTCTCTCACATGCATATGCATAACACAACTCACTATATGTGCTCATGGTATATGCTCATGGTTTTGTGTTGTTTTGCATTGATGTATCTCTTAGTATAGTTTTCAAATTTTAATAAGCTCTCTCTTTGTCTCTTTCTCTCTCTCTCACTCTCACATTATGCTCGGAACCCATCACACTTTACTATAACCTTAATCAAGCCTTGGGATGCCATATAAACAACCTTGCTCTTGTGTTCTTTGGTTTTAGCTAGGTGGCTTTCCTACACACCTTCCTCCCCTAAAAGCAGCCATTCTTCAAGTTTCTAAGTGGCTTCTTTTGTCTCCGTTCAAAGTCTCACAGTTCACGCATTCTTCTAATTTAAGCTTTTTCTGTCCCCCTTAAAAGCACTGAAACAAGCATCCCAACTTCAAAAGAGAGCACTTTTGCAACAAAGGGCTCTCTCTCTCTCTCTCTCTCTCTCTCTCTCTCTCTCTCTCTCTTTTGCAACAAAGGGCCTCTCTCTCTCCCCCTCTTTCTCTCTCTCTCTCTCAGCAGTATCTTGCTTTCACCCATTGTCTTTTTTTGTGCTCTCTCTCCCCCCCTCCTTGTACTACCTCTCCTTTGCTCAAAAGTTTGCTTGCTCCTCTGAACTTCCAAGCCTTTCAAGCACAGGACCATCTTATGTTTTTCTTCCCTTCAATGAAAGCTTTTGGTGAGTGGGGCTTGGGTTGCTTTGGCCATTTCTCTAGCAGCATACTTGCATTGCACTATACAGCATGTCCTCTGACATAGGCACAAGCAAGGCATGCATGGAAGTACCTTACACAAAATTATGATGCACTGTGATGAAAGGAGAGCCTATTGGATCTCATTAAATAAGCTTCACAACAACCAATTCTGTGCTCTGATTGACAAGATGCAGTAATTACAAAGGGTTAAAGTCTTCGACAACAGTAATTACCCAGGGTGGTCCTCCAAGGTTTTCTGTGCATTCCCTTCTCATTCTCTTCTCCTTCTTCTGGCATGCTTCAGACCATAATTCTTCCTTAATCTGGTCCCATTGTAGCACAAATCCTCTCCTAATTGGGTCTCAGTACATGAGGTTTAAGTACAAAACTTCTCCCTTAAATGAGATTATGGTGAGCTTTACAATACAAATGCTTACATAATTGCTTCTTAATATGCAACACAAGCCTGTTAATGGGCTTAATGACGCAATGCAGTAGGGAGGAAAAGCTCAAAAAGTTTTGAAAGCAATGGCTTTTGTAAGTGGTCCTGAAGGTTTACTGTGCAGGTTCTTCTGCTCTTCCTCCTTCCTCTTCTTCCTCTGACATGCTGTAAGTTGCTTTGAAGGATGGCTTGTGGTACATTTCTGCAAAACATGGCACAGCCTTCTGATGGTCATGTTGAACGTGACTCTCGCTGCCCACCACCACCATCATCATCATCCACCATTGACTGGCTGGCCCCTCGGATCTCCTTCTCCAGGGACTTTGCTAGACCTGGATCACACCTTGTTCCCCATGAGACCATGAAGGAGATCTCTGAGATCAGTGAATCACCTGCTAGGCTCTCATCGGGCAAGGGCTCACCGTCTGAATTTGAATTCTCCATGTCCATCCAAGGCCAAGATAGCTCCTATGAACATACCATGCTGGCTGCAGATGAACTCTTCTATGAGGGCAAGCTTCTACCCCTCTATAATACCCCACAGAATGTGCCTACCACAGAGCCTCTTGTAGCTAGGAGGAGAAGTAATGCAGAAGACTATGTGATGCATGGGCATGCAGAGCAGGTGAGTGAAATGGGTAGAGTAAAGGTAGAACAGCACCCCATATCTCCGAAGGCCCCTACTTGCACTAGCAGATGGAAGGAGCTTTTAGGGCTGAAAAAAGTGCAGATTCAAGATGCCAAAGATGTAAGCAACGGCAAACAGCAGAGAAAACCATCATATCAGAGCAAATCAGATCATGGCCTAGCGCCTGGCAGGAGGTCCATTGATAGTGCAAAGGATCCAAAAGGGGGTTTCTCACATGGTGAAGCTCACACCCATCATGGGGTGGGGTTAGGCCATGCCATTCAAGCCCAAAACCATGGTGTTAACATGGCTCAAGATCAGAGTACCCATCTGCTTTCTATGCAATCTGACCCTCCCCTGGTATCCATGGCTGACCCTGGGCTCTGTCCAACAACAAATCTACAGAGCTGGCAGATGGATAGAGCCATGTCGGGCAGCAGATCCTCCAAAAGCTCAGAGGATTCAGAAGGCATGATTATGGAAACCCACATGCAAACCAATGGTGGGGTAGCAGCAGCAACTATGGTGAAGCACAGAAACAGCACTTCTAGGGCCAAGAGCCCAACAAAGCAGAGTGACCAAATGAGGGCAAGCAGTGCAGTAATGAGCCCAAGAAGGGGGGGGGCAAGGGGGGTGAGCCCAGGGAGGCCTTCAGTGGGGAACAGGCCAACAGAGAGCTCAAGGAGTGCCATAGCCACAAGGCTGGTGGTGAGGGGGTTAGACAGGAGCTACAGCAGCCCAAAACCTTTGAAGAAGAGGCCAGACCAGCTCAGATCTGGTAGACAGAGGGCATCTACAGACGGCTCTAGATCCCTTGAAAGATCTACCTCTTACTCTGCTGGTGTTAGAGTAACCCCTGTCATCAATGTCCCTATGTATATTACCCCAGGCCTCAGAAAAGGGTCCAAGAATGGCATCTTTGGCCTAACCCACCTCTTCTCCTCCAAAAAAGAGAAGGCCGCCAAGCTCTCCTCTGCCCATCATCACCATAACCATACAGATGGTTAGCAACCCATCATTCTTCTCATTTTTTTTTCTCGTTTTTTGGGGGTGTATATTAGTGATTTTTGTAACTTTGATAAATGGGTTTCCTTTTTTTTCCTTCACAGAAGGTTGCTTGTAAGGATCATATCCATTTTTTTTTGTGAGGATTATATGCATCGTTGGGGCCTGCTGTCATAAGCCTGATTGTTATGGTCAGGGTTTGTTTTGGGATGTTTAAGCCATGGCAGCGCCTTCAGCATTGGAGCATTACTCACAGTTGGGATGTTAAGGCCAGTGTTTGTTTTAGGATGTTTAAGCCATGGCAGCACCTTCAGCATTGGAGCATTATTCACAGTTGAGATTAATGAGGCCAGCAATTTACGATGCAATTGATGCCAGCTTTAACTACGCTCACAGACATGGCTATTGGCAAAATTTGGGTGCAAAATCCGGTAGATTTTATGTAGGTTTTGTGGGCTTTCTGGAGGTTGATTCCCCTTGAGCTTATGGATGGAATTTTGATCATTATATAGGCTATACATTGGCTTGAAGATGTATGGGGAAATCTCTTCTTCATGCCACAGATACCAAAACATGGTTCAACATAGAGGCCTCATTGGGAACAAAACTTCAAGAACTTGAGCATTTCATACTTGGCCAAGGGCATAGATAGTGGTGTAGTATTTAGCTCCTTTGCTTTGTTCTCAAGCCTCTTTGGGCTCCTCACACTTGGATAGGAATGGGGCATTTCACTTGAACAATCCTCGAGAGATGCACACATGATATCATATGGTCCAAGCAGGCCTCATTGGGGACAAGACTTCAAGAGCTTGAGCATTTCATACTTGGCCAAGGGCATAGATATTGGTGTAGTATTTAGCTCCTTTGTTTGTGCTTAAGCTTCTTGGGCTCCTCACACTTGGGTGCTAAGGAATGGGGCATTTCACTTGAGCAATCCTCGAGAGATGCACACATGATATCATATGGTCCAAGAAGTGGTCACCTAGAGTGAAGGCATGCTCTATATGAGGCCGCCTAACTCCATAAGCAATTTGTATTGCCCCATACAGTTTTGCATGTGCATGACAAAAAGTAGCTTGATGTTGAGAATTTAGGAGAGCTTGCACTTTGACAAGTCCAAGAATCATCTCATGGACCATTTAAAAGTCAGATTTCAATCATCTTTCCTTATATCCTTGTGCAAAAGAGTAAAGAGTAGTGATTTTAATGTGTGGGTGACCAATTTTCAGTCTTACTTATCAAATTGTAATGAATGTCTAAATGACTCCTATATGTGTAAACCCAACTCAAGGTGATAGTCTCATCAACCTTTCCAATGTTCACTGAAATCAATTTTGGACTCACTCACTCACCTACTAGCCAAATGTGTGCCAAAGACTTTTCAGAAAGTTGGATACTTCCACCTCATGTGACATTTTGATTACAATTTGGGGGCAGGGGGGTATTCGTGCATGTGCATGTGCATGTGCATGTGCTTGTGTGTGTCACTCAACATTATTCAAGAGAGAGTGTGGCATGTGCCATATGATATGAGTTGAACAAATAACATGCCACTTTGGCCACAAAAAACTAGAGTCCTTCCTATGTACTTGAAGATAGGGGGGAGTGTCCCATTCCTTTTAATAAATGGATTGAAATGCACCACCCCTTTAAAGATGAATTGAACAAATACCTAGTCACATTGTGTGCACAAAATAAGACTCCCTTATGTGTATCTAGAGACATGAAGATGAATGGGTGTTGTTTTATCTCATAGCCCAAGAGGAGTGGGTGATTGGAAGGAAAATTGAAGTGCAATGTTTTATTGGCCACTCACATCAATGACACTTTTGGCACTTGGAGCAATAAGAGAGTGTATGCTAGGGATGATACAAACACTCCTTCGGTACGAGAGTAAGCATAATCATCAATCAATTATTAAAGGTCCTTGCATAGCTATGAATGTCCTTTATTAAAGGAGAACAACTTGGCTTTTCCATCTAGATACATAACATCTTGAGTGAGAGGGATTCAATGCAAAAAATTAAACTAAAAAAGGACACTAATATGTGTGCAGCGAGACTCGTTTCTTCTTTCGCTCAATACTTCTTTTCCTCCCTTCCTAGATAAAAAAGCCTCACAAAATAGGGGCTAGTGATGGCTTTTGCAGATTTGTCAAAAATCAAAAATTCTAGGGCACATTTTTTTAAAATGTCTAAGAGCTAAAAGGCTTTGGCCTATACATACCTTGTTTCACCCTATCTATCCTAAGTGATATGGAAAGAACTAATATTTGGTGAAACTTTTCCTCAAAGCCCTCCCTCATTAGAGAAGCCTTTACTTAAAACCATATGGAGATGCAAATGTGTGCTTGTTTTCAAGAAAAAAGACTTAACGTTATGTTTACTAACCATGCATGCTATATGGTCTTTACCAATGGAGGAGCTTCTATAGAGATGGTGCCGTTAGATTGAAAACACTTATTCTTGAGCATAATTTGACCGCTCTCCATTTCTATATAGTTGGTTGCATGAAGAGCACCACAATGATTCTTTACACCTTATTGGAGCTCCCTCTTAGTGCTAAGCTAGCCATCTTGCTAGGATATTATAGGCTCGTGCATATTTTGGTGGATTTTTTAAAGCCAACTAAATCAAAAAAAGATGCCCACTTAAGGGCTATGTTGAGCTATGCATGGACCTTTCTTATAAGATATGATTTAGCATTTCTTCTCCTTCAATTACTGCCCCTTGTGGAAACTTGGGATTTTTGTGAAAATGTGAGCTTGAGTAGATGAACAATAATGAAAAAACATTAAAAACACCAAAAGATTCAAATCCCTCATAGCGCTCCCTTCCCAAACTAGAGTCTAGGAAAGCCTTTTTTGTTAGCTTTTAAGTAGTACTATTTTGAAAATTGATTATTTTTGGGATGCAATACAATTGGGGGGATGTTTTGTGGAAAAAAAAAGATTATGCCATGAAGAAGAATATCCTTGATATCTGGTTATATCTTATGATCTAAGAGACTTGATATCTCTCTTTTTGTAAGTGTGCTTGAAGTTAACTGAGGTTAAAACTCATTTTCAAACATGTAATATGACCTACCAACACTTATTTCTTGTCCCAAAACCCTATTGGTTGGAATTGTGGTAATTAGTAATAGCAAATCAAATGTCCAAGGAGCTTGGCACAATTGAGACAACTTACATATCAAGGACATTGATTAATTACTTCTCTTAGATATCACCACACCTCAAATCAAAAACTTTTATGTTGGATGTATGTGATACTACCTGATAAAGCAACCTACAATTAGGACACAAAACCATCAAGGACATTGATTGATTACTTCTCTTAGATATCACCACACCTCAAATCAAAAACTTTTATGTTGGATGTATGTGATACTACCCGATAAAGCAACCTACAATTAGGACACAAAACCATCAAATATACATTTAGAAAGCAATTGATAACTCACCAATGCAAACATAGGCGCAAGGATATAAGATTTCCTCCACCTCTCATAGAGCGATTAGAGAAGTATGAAAACTCTGATAGGAGTGAGAAAAGAATTAAGAATGGTGGTGAACCAATCTCCTATTGTCAACTACCTCATCTATATTCAACAGTTGTTCTTTTAGGTCTGGTACTTATGGTAAGGTGAAGAATCACCCTCATTCATGGTCAAGTTGTCTAGCTCCTACATTAGGTACATGACTCTTTCTTCATTACGCGACTAGAACATGGTATTGTGAGGACCACCTAGGAAGCCCTTGCAGAGTTGAAGGATCAGATATGTGAGGAACAATGGACTCGCCTGACTAAAAGAGAAATCATGGACATTGCTTGAGTAGTATGGGCATCCCACTGTCTTTGATCTTCACTTGTGCCAGAGTTTGAGTCCACCTTGGTGCTGCTCAAGAGTTGGTGCTACAGGACGAGGCTCTTTCCCTATGACAATCTCCCATAGCCCCCATGGCTATCAGTAGACCCTTCATCATGAAGCTTTATAGTGAGTAGTTGGGACCATCAAGTTGATCTTCACTTGTCATCACGAACCCACCAAACCTAGAAAGATCCTCATAATACAGGATTTTCCAAAGCTGGATAGGGTGCAAGAAGGAACAAGAAAGCCTCCCTTGGATGTGAGATCTTGGAAAAGTAAGAGAGAGGTATAGGAGTGTAAGAGAAAGAGACAAGGTAAAGGAGTATGCACACAAGGTACCATAATATGATGTGATGTGAGGTGTGATTTCCAAAGTATATACCAGAAACATGATGTATACTTGACTGAGCAAAAAACAAGCTCTCTAAGATATGTGCACAAGAATGGGAGTGCCTAGAGTTTGCATAGGTACAAGAGTGCCTATGAATGCTTCTGCTAACTGATTCACCCCTTGTAAACAAGAACTACCAAAATTTTTAGCACAAAATACTTTGATTTTTCCCTAAAATTTATGTATGCAAAAAACCCCAAATCTGTTTACCTCTTAATAAGATGTTGAACTGGATTTAGCTAGATGGTAATGCCCCTTTCTCCTAGTGAACTTGATATGCCTTTCTATGAAGACTTTCAAACAAAGGATGGCTAAGGGTTGTTGTGCCATGCTTGGTTTTGCTTACATGTGGTGGAATAATAGGCAACACCACCATATAGGAAGGTTGAGATGCTGCAAGACTGGACGGAGGAGGCTAATGTGGGGCTTGATAGTGGAAAAGCAGTTGAACGGGCAGGCAAAGGTGGTCCTCTTTGCATCAACAGTGGCAAATTCATCCCTACGCTCATTAGTGAGTGGTGATGCTAGTTTGACTTGGGTGACATGGGATCTAGCCAAAGCACAACAGAGCGGGACTCCTAGTTGTGGTGGTGGTCGGTGGGCAGTGGGAAAGTAGATAGCAAAAAGCAACACACAGACATATTCACCAGCACGCAAATGGTAGCAAGAGGGTGGCACACACAGAGGCATGTGGCAAGAGCTATGATACCAAATCTTGGGTCAAGGCCTTGACACAGAGAAGGGGGAGACAGAGATGACTAGTATGAGAGAAAAACAAGATGACAATTAACACCTTGATGATGAGGATTATTAAGATGATTAGGGGGACTACACAATTGAGTCATGGAAAGCATATTTGTATTATGATATTTGGTCCTTTTTATAGGAAATCCCCCCTTTTACAAGGTGTGTGCATATATTTCAACCACACATACCACATGTCCAGGCATGATGCCAAGTGTCCCTAAGAGGTGTCACCTTTACACATCATTGCTTACATAAGATCCTTCTAAGAGGTTGTTCCCACACCCAGTGATTGTTCACACACAGTAAAATTGCTTTATTTAAACCTAAGCTTGCACATTAAAGAGTGCTAGTTTACACAATCACCTAGCATATGTTCATTCCCACATTAATCACTATTAATCTTTAATGATACTTATATGTATTGTTTTCCAATGACATGACTTAACTTGATAATAATAATAGTTAGTGTAACTAGTTTACTTATTCAGCCAAAACTTGATAATAATTATAGTTAGATTAACTCTTTTACTTATTACCAAGCCATAACTTTTCTTTAGCATAGAACTATGAAGGGGGCTTAGAGTCTCCCATGATATGGTCCTTGTAGTAAACTTGTAAGAATTTATTAACATGACCACTTAATTATATTCATGATATGGTCCTTGTAGTAAACTTGTAAGAATTTATTTACATGACCACTTAATTATATTCATGATGTATTATTTTCCTCTTAGGCACTAGATGAATTTGAACCATCAAGCTTGCAACCTTGATATTTATTTCCAAGGGAATAGGTAAGAAGGTCAACACTTTGAGTTTTCTATAAAAAGTGAATGAGAAATCACTTTGAGTTTTCTATGAAGGTGAATGAGAAATCATTCTGTATATCATTACCAACCTATACTTTGCTTTCTCGTTGTTGAGATGTTGGCAAGTGATCTATGTTAGAGTTCTCATGGTTTATATATGTTGCTTAGTGTATGAAGCCAAAGATTTAATAGAATAAGAAGAGACAAGAAAAGTGTCATAAAAGGTATTAATATCAACTAAAGAGGTTTTTATTTTAATGATTTAATTTTGTGAATTTCTAATATAGGTTTGTGATCAAGCTAAGACATCAACTAGAATATTTGGATCTTGTGCTAAGTAATTACTAAAGTGCATAAATTTAATCTCGAATTGGTATCTATGCTACACCGTCACTTGTATAAGTAGATATATAGTTTTTGAATTTCAAAAACTGTAAAATTTTATGATTGATGTGAAAAAAAATGTTTGATATGATGTAATTTTTAAGTAATTCAACACTTTAATGCAATGCAAGGAAGTATCTGTCATGGAGTGTGCACCTTATTACAAAGTATACTTTGATTATTAAGACTTGAATTTATTTTCAGCAAAAAATTAGCCTTATTTTGTGGAGTTTTTAGATCACACAACTTATGATGAAATGTAATATTTCTTTATTAAAACTTTGTGAGAACCAAGTATGACTTCTTGAGAGAGTAGAACATTTTTATGAAAAATGTGTGGTTGCAATGTCATTAGAATTGTTTGCTCAATGATAGCCACATGTTAATCAACATGTACATGAATTCTCTAATTGAGTTTTTACTAGTTAAGGTTAGTAAACCTTAATGTAATAAATATGATATTAGTCTCTAAATTAAACATCAAAACTAAACTAACTACTTGTGGGTATCTTGAAAATTAGACAAATATTTGGAGGACCAATTATCTTTATAAAATAGGTGCACATTAAAGGGGGTGATTTAATGCTTGTGATGACGATGAGATTTTGAGGGGTGAGAGTACATTAACTCCATAGGATGGATTGATAATATGGTGTAGTTGTCATCTCAAGGGTCATGTTAAAAAAGACACGGGCTATCACTTGCCTATTAAATAGGTTTAATAGGACATGTGCCTATATAAGTGAGTGGTATGCACATAATTGAGTATTGAGCCAACAATGTGTGATCTTAATCCAATCTAGCTCTTAAGGTCACTCTGAGTTGTGGAGTCAAATACAATCTAGCTCTTAAGCTCACTTTGAGTTGTAGAGTCAAAGAAGGTGATTTTGCCATCTCATTAAACTATTGGCATGGCCTCTTAATAGAAACTTATGGCTTAATCATACATGCACTCATACCTATGTCCCAACTAAGATCCCTTTATAGGTATAAAATAGTGCTACTCAAGGTGGCTTCATGAAAGTAACATAATTTTGTTCTTAATATTTGGTAGTAATTGAGCCTTAACTTTTCATAAATCTTACATAGAGATGCAAATTCCCCCCTCTCCCCCCCTTCTTTTAAAGTGTTTACACCTATCAAAATAAAACAAGAAAAAAATTCACACATAGTTTCATCCATTGACTTGCCTTTAATATATCAACATTTTTTTCTATTCAATCAAATATAAATTTTAATTTGTCAATTAAAAAGTCTAAAATTTTTCCTTTTTAAAAAAATCTCTTGAGAGAGAAGATATCCCCCCATGTGAGTTATCATGTGACCGGCTCACATAAAACATTTAATGAATTACAACTTCCTATAAAAGTTTCAAATATAAGAATATTACTCTTAAACAACCCACTAAGGCCCACTTTACATTGGGGTATAGTAGTGTAGGGATATGATAACAAATCTTGTAGGATCAAGGGAGTACACTTAAAGATTTACTTGATGTTTTAAGATTTTAATTTTAAAAATGTTAAACTATCACCAAGTTGTACCTCATTCAAGGCATGTAAAGAAACTATTCCCTTTGTTTATCTTCAAACCCTTTATCCTTGATAAAACTAGAGTTTATGGATATAACTCTTAAAACAATAGTGAGTTAATATATCCATTAGCAAAAATATGATGGTGATCATATGGTCACTTGATCGAGGTAAATATTTAGAGCTATACAAATGGGATATATATCTGTATCCATCTTTCACAAATTTTTCAAATGTTTTTTATACTCGGGTATAGACAAAACAAGGTATTATATCGACATTGGTATCCATCTTCCACCATTTTGTCTAATGTTTTTTGTACTTGGATATTGACTATCGGGCCAAAACAAGGTATCATATAGATTGCTCGCAAAAACAAGCACATTTATGTAGGATGCATATTATATGTACCTTTTTAAATTGAGTATTGGGCCAAAACAAGGTATCATATAGGTTGCTTGCAAGCACATTACTGTAGAATGCATTCTTAAATTTCAAAAAGTTTATTTTTATTTCTAAATTACACTATATAAAACATTCAAAATCTAGAACCTTACCTATACTATATTTAAAAGTATCAATTAAAACATTTAGATTTTTAATTATCCATACACGTTCTTTCAGATAAAGAAGCTTGGGCAATGTTTTCTTATCCAGGCCTTTATAAATACACATTATCTTAGATGAAGAGGCTTGGACAATGTTTTCTTATCTAACTTAGATGAAGAAGGTTGGGAAATTTTTTCGTATCTAAGATTTTAGTTGGTGAGTAATATAGGTTTTAAAAAATCCCTCAAGTCTCAACTTTCTCGCAAAGTAAAATAGTGATACCCTCAAATTTGATATATACATTTTAATCCTTGTTTACTACATGTGTGTTTTATTTATACATTTTAATCCTTGTTTACTACATGTGTGTTTTATTTATTTGATTTAAAATATCACGAACCCAAATGTATTTTATATTTCTAAAAAAATGAGATCTAAAAATACAAGTAATATAAAAGGATTTTTCCAAAAGATCATAAATTAATGAAATGATGTAAGTTTATATATTATAATGTGCATGGATCTTTACTTTCTCTTCTAGTATTGAGTGTTGCAAGTGCTAAAATAATTTTAAGAGTCATGTTGAATGTCATAACTTGAAAAGATTTGCATGTCAAAAATAAATGCTTCATTGTCATGTTTTGGAATGTCTATTTTTATTGCTTTATTGGTTTGGGCCTAGTCTCCCCTTGTTCACTTGGGGTCAGGGAGAGGAGAGGGGGGGCATAGCCTAAGTCCCCTATTTTCCTCCCCTCCCCTGATTCAGAATCCCTCCAAGAGCCACATAGGGACATAGGACCCAAACACACACCTCCACCTAATTGGATATTGCCACCTACATTAGGGGTTATAGTTTTTTCTATGCATACATTTTGTTTTGACTAAAAAGAGACCCTTTATTCCAAAAAAAAAGACCCTTTATTCCAAAAAAAAAGGGGGTTATAGTTTTTTCTATGCATACATTTTGTTTTGACTAAAAAGAGACCCTTTATTCCCAAAAAAAAATTTTGAGCACCTCCTTTGATTCCTTAATTTGAACACAAGGCATTAGAGATTAAATTTAGATTCATGTGATAGTTTATCTAAAGACCAAATATGTAGCATGCGCATATATACCAAGGTTCAAACATTGGGATAAGTTTTAGGCTATACTGGATAGCTTCCATAGACATTACCATCCATTACTTGTGATGGCTTGTGAGGCTCCTATTGGTGGCACATTTGATCTTGAATGGGATGAAAAAGGTACAATCATCTTGAGGGTTACAATTTATTGTGGATAGCCACATGATTTGTTTGAAGTTTGCCACCTTAGTCCATATACTACCTATCACATCAAGGTTTACATAAGGGACCCATCAAGTTTTCCACCTTTGTTTGAAGTTTGCCACCTTAGTCCATATACTACCTATCACATCAAGGTTTACATAAGGGGCCCACCTCCCCCATCAATTCATTTTGTTCTCTCTTTTAGAATTCAATGCTCCACAATGAATATTTAATTAGCTTGTGTGTGTAAGGACCTCATAATGCATATAGTAGCCACATTTAAGTAGCTAGGGTGCCTAGCACATGGGTTTGAACATTAGGTGGTGGTCTACTGAATCTAGATAATTGAGATGAGTAAAATTGATTGGTGCATCTCCAAATAATTTTTTTACATGTTTCTAAATATTGACATTTTAATACTAGACATTGATATTATAGGAAGAAATATTTTATCAACACCTTGTACTCAAGTTGTGGTTCTAAATATGTAAACTAAAGGTCTATTATGACTTTCATTTTTTTAAAAACCAATGGATGATATTCTTCATGAAGAAGGTAACACAAACTACATATTAATCATGGAAGATTCATAGGACTATGGTGTGTAGAAGCTATTTAAAGAGCTTAGTACTAGCCTCTATATACACTAGTTTTTTACCTTCATTATGTATTTATCTTATGAGCTCCAAATCAACCATGTGGATATTACACATTTCCTACATGAGAACATTACTAGCAAATTATTAATTTCCATCTTAGCTATTGTGTTTGAGCTGACATTTTGTGATATGAAAGATCATCACTAGTAAATTATTAATCTCTTTCTTAGCTATTGTGTTTGAGCTGACATTTTGTGATATGAAAGATCATCACTAGTGAGCTAACATTTTTTGTGATGAAAGATCATCCTTTGAATGAGTGTTATCTTTTATATAACATGAGGTGTTTCTTACTAGAACTGCCTTTTTGTCAGAGCACCATCTAGATTCCATCATATTCTCTAGTTTATTACGTAAGCTTTTATCTCAAAATCACAAAAGTATAGGAAGATACTTGTGTGATTATCTCAAAATCACAAAAGTATAGGAAGATACCATCTATTGTAAGTTATCCACATAGTGATTTTGTTTGTTTTCTTATGTAGACAATTCTTAGATTATTCGTCTTATCTTTATGTGGAAGCATTTTTGAGGGATTAAGTGTGAATTATTGTCAATACTCACTATATGTTATGGGACTCTAAGCTCAATAGAAACTCAATATTGATAACACTTATTTATAAATACACAAGTGTGCTATTTAGGTAATAATATATTATATAAACTTGATTAAGCAATGCCATCTTTAATACCTTATTATTACTTTCTTTTAAAAACAATAAGCTTTAAAAAAATTTAAGGGCATGGTAAAAAAACATTAGCTTTTTAAGAGGATTTTGTAACTCATTATTCATGCTTCTTATAAACATTATCAATATGAGATCATCCATTGAGCATAAGTTTATATCTTTTTTAAACCTTATTAATGTCGTTTAAAAAATATTTAGAAATGGTATTTACAAGTTTGATTTATTGCAACACAAAATAAGTGTAAAGTGGATAAATGATTTAAAATGTTTATTTTAACTTCACATTGTACATATGAGTGAAGAAAAAGTGTTAATATGCTATGATCTCTAAAGTCAATGAGATAACTTCTTAAATATAAACATTTGTAGCATCTATTTTGTTAAAAACTTGATCTCCTAGTTAGGCTTGCATCATCAATATACTTTTTTAGAACTATCTTTATTTAAACTTGTATTCTATAGGAAGCCATTAACATGGACAATTTCATAATGTAGTATTACATGTTATACAATATACTTGAGTGACTTAAAGCCAATTTTAGGGACTTTTTAAGATAGAATGTAGTTACAACATTGAACATCCTTGAATCATTAAACTTTTGATGAAAAAACTAGTAGAAAGTATTTTCAATTTATAGAAATAACAAAGATTAAATGAATACTTAGCCCTCTTGTAGATTAAATACATAGTCTTGATGTTAAGGGGTAAGGGAAAAGAATAAATTGATGAAAAATTCTCAGTTATTACCACCAAGCGCCTAGCCCAATTGGTAAGGTGTTTGAAGTCCATGCATGAGATCACATTAGGTGTTCAAACCCCATTGGCTACTTGAGGTGGTGCTTTGTAATGATAGGGTGGTGTGTGAGTTGTAATTTCTAGTTTGCCAAAAAAAATTTAATAAAAAGTCTCAATTATTGAATTAAAAATATATATTAAAATTTAAGTTTTGCTATGTAACACAAATGCTTGATAAAACAAGGGAAAAAGTAGGGGCTAATATTAGCCTAATAGCTAATATAAAGTATTTTTCTTGATGACCTTCTTGGTTCAAATAATTTTTCACACATGTAGTTCCAATTTTAATGTCCTTCTTGGTTCAAACTATTTTTCACACATGTGGTTCTAATTTTAGCCCCATTAACAAGTACTTGAGGAACAAAGAGAAGGGGAAATATAAAAAGATTTATGGTTGATAATTTAACAATCTAATAGGTTAAATACCTACATAGAGGCTTGTGGAGAGCTTTAAGTGTATCGACCATGCACAATACTCTATGACTTACAGATGGGCTAATGTTTACATTCTATTGCATTCTTAAATGTAGCTACACTACATATGAGAAGGACTAGCTTGATGTTCTACTTTCGTATAGACTACATTCTCAAATAGTTACACTATTCGAATGAGACTACACCAATTAAGAAGGACTAATCATAGACATGTTGCGAGGAAATTTATGTTGATGTGTGTTACTAGGATATTGACTTCGTATACTACCCCTTATTACCAGGATATTGACTTCGTATAGACTACCCCTTATTAATTTTTGCCTTGCACTTTTTCAAGAGAGTCATATCATGCACATTACCTAAAAATCACTTCGTATAGTCTGCCCCTTATTAATTTTTGCCTTGCACTTTTTTCAAGAGAGTCACTATTATATATCATACACATTACCTAAAAATCACTTAAATTTTATGAACAAAGAGTGGTATCATTTTATTTTTTTAATAAAAGTGGATTTTCTTAAAAACAACAAGATACAAGGATGAGAGTCATTATATTTGAGCAGTAGATATTTTTGTCTAATTTGGGTTAAAGATGTATACCACCCATACATTACATCAACCAAAGTGACTTCACAACAATAAATATTATTCTTTAAAATAACTTGTTAATGCAATTTCCTCTTTTTGTACACTTGTTTCTCACATTTTATGACAAGTATATTAATTTCTCTGCCAATAAGGTTAGAGCTCACGTGGCAAAGGTGCTTATCTAGGACTAGGAGGTCATGGGTTTAAAACCCCACAAGTTGCTTCCTTGACAGCATTGCTTTGGGCAAATAAAAAAGAACCTATGGTGGGCACCAGCAGGTGGTGAAAAATGATAGCAATGGGAGGATCTTCGGCCTAAGGCTAATTGGGAAAAAAATTATATTAATTTTTGAAATGTCAAACGATATCTAAATATTCTTTATGAAAAGAAGATAAAGCTAGGTGACGGTGGTGGTGGTGTTGGACACTTGGGTTTGATCCCCACCTAGAAAGCAACACTAGGTGACGGTGGTGGTGGTGTTGGACACTTGGGTTTGATCCCCTTTCCCACCTAGAAAGCAACACTAGCCCTTCCTCCCCTAACAAACATGTGCACAAAAATGGCTTGAGTGCATGCATGTAACTCTCTCTCTCTCTCTCTCTCTCTCTCTCTCTCTCTCTCTCTCTCTCTCTCTCCATTGTCTTCCAACCAACACACACCCCCCTTTCATGGCCGCAGGCCATGAAAGGGGGGTGTGTGTTGGTTGGAAGACAATGGAGAGAGAGAGAGAGAGCGGCCATGAAAGGGGGGTGTGTGTTGGTTGGAAGACAATGGAGAGAGAGAGAGAGAGAGAGAGAGAAAGTAATTGGGAGCATTACCAGATGCTCAAAATGGAACATAGGGGTAAAAGCATTAGTAACAATAGTTATGGTTGTGAGCTAATGGTTTTTTTTCTCAAGTGTAGCAATATTATCATCACAAGAGCTCATTTCTCGAGATGACACGCATAAACTAATGTACATGTGATATAGCATGAGGAAGGCACCTCGTGTTATATCACATGTACATGCGACATAACATCATCACATGAACTCATATGTAGAGATGACTGACACATAAAGTAATATCCATGTGATATAGCATGAGAAGGCACCTCATGAAAGAAAATTTCATGAAGATTCAAGAAATTAAATGAGAGAGTTTGCACCTTTGAGAAGGACATGTGGCTAATCAAGGGGACTTATTTGGGGCTCATATGTAGGGATGAAAGCTAAGCTCTTAAAATAAAAAAGAAAAAGAAAGGGAGATCCCTAGGAGAGCAGAGACTGTTGGGGGGGGGAGGGGGGGTCAAAAGAGCTCACGAGATGTTGAGTGGGGTACTGGAAAGTCGGTCCAATCAAATGATGATAGCAATGGGACTTGAAAGGATTGCCTTGTGTACAAGTTGATACAAGTATATACAATGGTCTAGAACATGATGGGGAGAATGTACGAGGGTTGCATGCAGTGAACAATGAAATCATTCATGGAGGGTGATTGCATGTTGTGAACAATGATGAGTTCATTGATTAAGGATGGATGGGTGGATGGATGCAATAGTGGGGTGAAGGATTGCAATATGTGAAAGGTGGGCATTTTGTAAGGGCAAAGGTTGGGAAGGCAAAAGCAAGAGACTAAAATATAACAAAGGCCATGGGCAAGTTAGTTGTACCTTAGGCAAAGCGTACCTGCTCATCAAAATTTGGCACAAAATCAAATGCAAACTAGAAAATATAGAATCGTTATGAGGTTGGGGGGGTACGTACTCTTATTAAAACCAGGCCGATGTCGGGAAGGTCACGGGCTTTTACACGGCTACAGTTCATGTCATATGCGACCTTGTCGTCGTGTGTAAAGCTGCTTTGCCCCTCCGATAGCCAACCAGCTTGCTTCGCGGGCATACAAACCCACTAAATAAGTCCTAACTAATAAGTGAGTGCTTTTAGGCTCTATATACACACACATATATATATAATATGTGTGACACAGAGAGAGAGAGAGAGAGAGAGAGAGAGAGATATGTAAAGAAGAGCATAGATAGATATAGAGAGAGAGTTGTTTTTAGTGAGGTATATAAATATATATATACACATAAAGAAGAGAGAGAGATGTGTATGGAGTTGCTTTTAGGTAGGTATATAAATACATATATACATAGAGAGAGAGAGAGAGAGAGAGAGAGAGAGGTGTATGTATGTAAAGAAGCAAATATATACTTATATACATAGAGAGAGACAGAGAGAGAGAGGTGTATGTAAAGAAGCATGTGTAAAGATGGGTATGTATTTGCTTCTTTACATACACCTCTCTCTCTCTTTACACATGCTTCTTTACATACACCTCTCTCTCTCTCTCTATATATATATATATATACATATATATATACATACATATATATATATACATACATCTCTCTCTCTCTCTCTATATATATATATACATATATACATACATATATATATACATATGTATATATATATATATATATATATATATATATATATATGTATATATATGTATGTATTTTCTTTTTTTGATACACATGCTTCTTTATATACACATCTCTCTCTCTATGTGTGTGTGTGTGTGTGTGTGTGTAGGTATATAGGTATATATTTGTTTCTTTACATGTGTAAAGATGGGTATGTTTTTGCTTCTTTACTTAAGCATGCTTCTTTATATACCTCTCTCTCTCTCTCTCTCTCTCTCTCTCTCTCTCTCTCTCTCTCTCGTACAACTCTTACTCTATTCTTTTTCCTTAAAATAGAGAGAGATGTTCTTTAAGAAGACTAGAAAATATATTTCTTTCTTTCTTTTGAAGAGAAGAATAGAGTAAGAATTGTATAAGAATACAATTCTTACTCTATTCTTTTTCGTTAAAATAGAGAGAGATGTTCTTTAAGAAGACTAGAAAATATATTTCTTTCTTTCTTTTGAAGAGAAGAATAGAGTAAGAATTGTATAAGAATATAGGAGTATGAGTTGTATATAGAAAAGACTATAGTATTAGGTTGTTTATATTAAATTCTAGAGAGGAGTGAAGATACTTTAATAGGATAGGAAATGTATGTACTGAAAATACAAGCGAACATTGAAGATGGAGAGGTGTGTATATGTATTAAGATTATCCAACCCCATCCCAAGGGCTAAATATAATGTTTTTCCGTTTGGATTTTTTTAGTTCATAGTCAAACTTAGGTGGAACCTTCGATCATGAGCATTTATAGATATTTAGAGTCGTACATTCATAAGACTAGGTATTGAAAACAATATAGAGGAGTGGATATAAAAAGTAAAAGGAGAGGAGTTGTGTATATGTATAAGAAATTCAACCCCATCTAAAGGGATATATACAATGCTCTTTCACTAGACTTTACTCAAACTTAAGAAGATTGAGAGGCTTCCAAGAAACTTCAATGAACTATTAAAATTTGTCACCTACTCTTTACAAGAAAGGTTTATCATCTTTAAAAGATAGACTAGTGCTTATAAAATCACTATTGTGCTCTATCTCATCTTTAACAGATAGACTAGCGCTCATGAAATCACTATCTTTAAAAGACAGACTAGCACTCATGAAATCACTATTTTTCTCTATATCATCTTTAAAAGGTATAGTGCTCACGAAATCACTATTTTTCTCTATATCATCTTTAAAAGGTAGACTAGTGGTCATAAAATCACTATTTTGCTCTATAATATTATCATCTTTACAAGTTAGACTAGTGCTCATGAAATCACTATTTTGCTCTTTAATCATGATGAATTACAATGTTCAAAAAGATCTAAAGCTTGAGATACATTTCAAAGTTAGACTAGTGCGCATGAAATCGCTATTTTGCTCTTTAATGATGAATTACAACGTTCAAAAAGATCTAAAGCTTGAGATACATTTCAAAATAAGACTAGTGCTCATGAAATCAATATTTTGCTCTGCTCATGAAATCTCTATTTTTCTCTTTAATCATGATGAATTACACTGAATAATTACATTTTTAGTTATTCACAAATTGTTTCAAATTCTCTATTTCTCTTAACCTTTTCATTTTGTAGCCAACAATACATCAAGGTAAGACTCTCTTACTTTTGGATTCTATTTAATATTTGTTATTTAAGTTTATTTCACTTGGACTCAATATGATCGATGATGATGAAGAACAAGACTACCACAACGACTACTCTGACTCTTAGGGTAATATATTCATTTGATTATCTCTATAACAAATTTTATTTAAGACTTTTTGTAAATTTTAAGGAGAGTTCTTATGCATCAAAAGTAGAACTTCTTGGAAAAACTGGCCCTTCCATCTTGAACTATAGTTTATGAATTTTTTGCTATGAATTAGTCTTATGGTATGGGACATGAGATTAATCCTGTGTTGAAGTATTCCGATGCCAACTTATCTCTAGATTTGTGTGGAATAATTTCTGGTGGTATGGGACACTAGAATTTATTACACATAGAAGTCCTTTGATACAATGTCTCTTTTACATGTCTGTGTTGGTGATATTTATATGTGATGGATAACTTATCACAATTAAGTGTTAGTTATATGAGTGAATCCGACCAATTGTAACATGTGTGATGCATATGTGAGTTTGATTGTGAGTGAATCCAATCAACTCTTCTGAATTAATTCTTGATGTGGGTGACCCAGTGTAGTATAAGAATCAAGAGTGAATCTGATTCTTTAGAGGGTGACCCTAGTTGGTTGTGAGTGAATCCAACCAGTTGTGACACGTGTGAGACATGTGGTATACTCTGTGAATATGTTCAATGCGTATGAAAACATTGTGAATGAATCCAATGTAGGAGTTTGATTGTGAGTGAATCCGATCAACTCTAAGGCACGTGTGACACGTGTAAAGGTTATGTGAGTTTGATTGTGAGTGAATCTGATCAACTCAAGACACGTGCGACGCGTGTGATGACATTGGGAGTGAATCCAATTGATTATGTAAAGGATATTGTGAGTGAATCCAATGTGGGAACAATTACTGTGTTTGATCACTTGTGTGTGCTGATAGTTACAACCGAGGACAGTTGTCTTCTCAATTGGGAAGGACTGTCATGGGAGTGAGTTTTTTTAGATATTTTATTTTTGCAAAAGAAAGCTTGTGGAGCAAACCAAGATTTTGAAATATTTTATTTTTGTAAAAAGAAATCTTGGGCTAAAATACCCATGTAGCCTATTTTTTATGGAATAAAATCTATAAAAATACTCAAGTAGGGATGCTTTTGGCACACACTTGGGAGGGCACTTGGGACCCAATCTAGTGTTCTCTCACATCTATATTTTTATGTTGGCACGCTTCTCGAGGTTCTGTGTACTTTCCCATTTCACAACATTATATTAACCTTGTATCTATCTATCATAATCATGACATTTATTTAAAGATTCTATTGACTATTTGTGAAATGGTCCAACATTAAAGTACACGTTAAAGTACTTCACGATTATTCTTTATAGTAAATCGTATTTAAGTGAATGTGTTTTGTTATAAATATGTTGGATTTTATGCTCATTATTATATAAGTTAATACGTAGCTTGTTTGCTACATGCTGTAAGATAACTAATACATGTAGCTTGTTGCTACATGCTGTAAGGTAACTAATCACTAAGAATACATATTAAATAATTGTATACCTACTAAATTGTATACTACAATGATATTCTAGCTTATGTTAATATACTTACAAAATTGGAATACTTTCAAGCTATTGTAGTAACCTTTATTATGCTCACTAAATTTATTAACCATGGAATGCCCTTTTGTAATAAAACCCCACAAACTTACTAACTTTTGTATGCTCACTAACTGCATATTTGAAAAATGTATTCCTTTGTTATTTTGTAATGTGTTTTGTGTCTTTAATGCTTGGACCAACATTCTTTCTTGATAAGTCATTATGTCTTTCCTAGTGCCAAAAAGAAACCTTTAAAGAGGCATGTTGCTAATTAGGCTAAGGAACCTCACCTAGATGTCAGTGAGAATACAAACCTTGCATTTGTTCAAATATTGTTGGAGTAGAAGGAAGAAGAGGAGCATAAGAAACTATTGTCACACCAAGTGATCATGTTAGAGATTGTAGCATTATATGGCAGTGATGTGTGTGAACACACTTAGGATTGTCGGGACACTTTTTTCCTCTTCCCCCCGTGCATATGTACACCCTCTTATCTACTCATTTTGGGGTGTGTACTTATTTTTTGTATTTGGCACACATTTGTTGATTCTAATCTAGTGAGTTTGTGTGCTCTCAAGCTTCCCTATCTTGTGCATGTGCATTGTTGCAACCCTAACCCTAATTCCAACAATTGGTATCAGAGCTAGCTTCCTTGACACTTGATCTAGTAGTCTACCTCCCTCCTCACCACCACGACCTTGTTTTTCTATCTCCGATTGAGATACCCTCCTAGGAGAAGAAGGTATATATTGTAGTGTATTGTAGTATACAAAGTTTTCAAGGTTCGCGGCGTGATTCGGGTGCGTTTTGGGCACCGCAAGGTTTCTGTAGACGTTCTGGAGAGGCGTCATTTTGGATTGGTTTTGCTCAATTTTTTGGGTGTTTGGGCTGTGCAGCGAAGATTTGGTGTGCAGTAGCATCTAGAGTGTCTTCAACAACATCGACCATCATACTTTCGTGCCAGTAACACTGTATTATCTACTCTATGTTATTTTCCATACACTTTGCAGGTGATTCAGCCAGTTGGCAGCCATCCGAGGTTGCATTCAAGTACTCAGTGAATACTGAGTACTTGTAGTGTATCAAAAGATTTTGCATTTGGTAGACAGTCATTGCTGGCAGTAGTGATGTATTCAATATGTTGTCTGGGCCTGCTGAGGACAAACTTGATGGGACTAACTACCCATTGTGGTCCTATATGATGAGGCATATACTGGTTGCTAAAGGCCTTTAGAATGTGGTCAGTGGTAGTGAAACTCGTCCTGTTTCACAACTACCAGTGCAACCAAGTGCTACAGGTACATCTGAAGTAGAATCTAATACAGATGTGGCTCCTCCACATGCACCACCAGTACCTCCCACTACTGCTCAAACGAGATGGGATGGAAGAGATGCACAGGCACATGCACATGCATTGCTTGCACTTTCTGTGAAGCGAAGCATTATTCCTCATATTCGGTCATGTAAGACTTCAAAACAGGCATGGGATGCTTGCTATACATTATACCAGGTGCGCAATGAAGCACGTGTTGCATATCTACGCAAACAGTTGGAGTTTGAGCACATGAATGAGGGAGACTCAATGGACAGCTTCTTGACTAAGATCAAAGATTTTAAGAAGTAGCTCGCTAGTGTGGATGAGATATATCTTGATAGTACATTGGTGCCCACAGTTCTCAATGCATTGCCGGATTCTTATCAGAGTTTTGCCTCTACCATCCTTAGACTCATGATGAAAGGAAATCCAAATTCCCTTACATTTGATGAGCTGGTTTCAGTACTCTTACATTTGATGAGCTGGTTTCAGTACTCTTACATTTGATGAGCTAGTTTCAGTACTCTTACAAGAAGTGCTAGCAGTCTAGGCAAAACAAATCTGTTATACAAGTTGGTGACCAAGCTTTTGTTGCCAGTCAGAAAGGCAAAGGTAAAGCTTCTTTGCATAGTGGCTAAGCCAAAATCGGAATCCTCAAGTAAGGATGCAAAGAAAGAAGGTGATAAGCCTAAAGGGAAGGGCAAGTGTCACTATTGCAGGAAACCAAGGCATTGTACTACATAAATGAGTGCAATAAAAGGCTAGAGAAGGAGAAAAAGAAAGAATCGGGCATGGATGTGGCTGATGCATCTTCACCAAGTGCAAAGAAGAAGGAATCTACAAGTTTTGCTCAAGATGATTGGGCATGGATTGTACATTGCAACTATGACCCTTCTGTTCATGATGTATGCATGTCAGTGGCAGAATCGGATGCTTGGTACTTTGACAGTGGTGCTAGTAAGCACATTACTTCACAAAAAAATTTGTTCTCATCTCTGGAATTTGTCCCAAGTGCAGGAACCATCACATGTGCAAATGGTTCCTCATATCCTATCAAAGGAGTTGGTAGAGTTGTGCTCACTGTTGCAAATGGGGGCGCATTTACTCTTTCTAAAGTTTTATATGTGCCAGGCATTAAGAAGAACTTGATGTCAGTTTCAGCCTTAGCCTCATCAGGCTTGATGTTGAACTTTTTGGATGACAAATATACAATTCAAGATAGAAATGCTGGTTATTCTATCACTATCTCAAGTACCTTGTTTCATGGCCTATACAATTCAAGATAGAAATGCTGGTTATTCTATCACTATCTCAAGTACCTTGTTTCATGGCCTATATAAGATGGATGTATTTGAGAAGTTGCAGCATGATGCTTGCTCAGTCTTTGCGACTCGTACTATGAGTGATGCAGAATTATGGCATACGTGATTTGGACATCTGAATTATGGCAGTTTGTTACGCCTTCAAAGGCATGATATGGTGTCTAAGTTGCCAACTCTTGAGACCCCTCCTAGACATGTATGTGAGGAGTGTATTCTTGGTAAAATGCACTAGGCATAATTTCCAAAGGATGGATCTGTGAGAGCTATTAAGAAATTATAGCTTATACATAGTGATGTCTGTGGTTCTATGAGGACACCATCTATTGGGGGGATATCTCTACTTCATTACTTTTATTGATGATTACTCCAAATATAGCTGGGTGTATCCATTAAAGAAGAAATCATAGGTTTTTATGTGCTTTAGGCACTTTGTATCCATGGTTGAAAATGCATGTGAATGTAAAGTTGACACCCTTCATTCAGATCGAGGGGGGGAGTATATGTCCAAGGAATTTCATGTATATATGGCTGAAAAAGGCATAAGGCATCAATGTACAGTGCCATACACACCTTAGCAAAATGGTGTGGCTGAGAGGAAGAACATGTCTCTCATGGAGATGGCACGATGCATGGGGAAAGCCCAAGATTTACCTCATGGTTTTTTGTTAGAGGCAACTATGTGCACAAACTATGTGTTGAACAAATGCCCTAACAAGGCCTTGTAGTCTAAAACTCCTTATGACGCTTGGCATGGTAGGAAGCCTTCTATGACTCATTTGCATGTTTTTGGTTGTCTTGCTTATGCTCTTGTGCCTAAGCAACAATGCAGTAAGCTTAATGATAAGGCAGTTAAATGCATATTCGTGGGATATAGTTCAGAAAGCAAGGGATATAGACTCTACCATCTGACCGTCTCAACGTGGATTTTGATAAGTAGAGATGTTGTTTTTGTCGAAAACTCAATTCAACCCATGCTTTTATGCAAAAAAATAGTAGAATGTATGCTCACATGATATGTTTGATTCACTCCTACCTTTGTTTAATGGAGGGCAGCCATATGTAGAGCAATTGAATGCTCAACCAAGTGCTGAAATTCAGCCTTTGCAGGTGCTAAATCAGCCTTTTGATGAGGCAATTATTGAGGATGTAGTGAATGAGGAGAGAGCAACCATAGAAGAATCTGGGCATATGCCAAAATGGCTTGTGTAGACATTGAGGGATAGCAAGTTGGCAGCTTCTTTACCTAGCAGAACTCGTGCAAGTTCTCATCATGCAAATTATTGTCATGTGGATCATGTTCTCATTTCTACTTTATATAATGAGGAGAAACCTGTTTTCTTTGAGGAAGAACATGATGATGATCATTGGATGCATGCTATGCAAGATGAGTATAACTCTATACTCAAGAATGCCACCTCATATTTGACAGATCTACCTCATGGGGCAAGAAGGCCATTGGTACTAATTGGGTTTACAAGTTAAAACGCAAAGTAGATGGTAGCATTGATCACTACAAGGCTAGACTTGTTGCAGAGGGGTATGCCCAGCAAAAAGGGCATTGATGATGATGAGACCTTTGCACCCACATCTTGTATAACTGCCATTAGGTGTCTCATTGCTTTGGCAAGACATCATGGGTGGAATGTACATTAGTTGGACATTAAGACTGCATTCTTGAATGGTGATTTACATGAGGAGGTGTATGTATCACAGCCTCTTGGTTTTGTTGTGAAAGGAGGTTGAAAAAGGCTCTTTATGGCCTTAAGCAGGCTCCTAGAGTATGGTATGAGAAGATTGATGCATACTTGGTTGTGTAAATGATTTTTGCAACAATCCAACAGAGAGTACCCCTCTATGTGAAGAGGAGTAAGGACACATTTTTGGTCATCGTTCTATACGTTGATGACATGCTACTCTCACGGGACCCGATATAGATCAAATTTCAGTCTCTAAGGCTGATTTGCACAGTCATCATTTGAGATGTCAGATTTGGGGCCCTTGCATTACTATTTGGGGATTCAGTTTATGCAGCGCAATGATGGCATTATTATGTTGCAGTCTAAATATATACAGAAGCTATTGAAGGGGTTTAATCTTGAAGACTGTAAACTTATGGCTACACCTATGGAGACACTTACTCGACTTAGTCTTCAAGATGCAGGAGACTCTTTTGATGCTAGTTTGTATTAGCAGGCTGTTGGATCCCTTATTTATGTGTGCAACACAAGGCCGGATATACAATATGTGGTCTCACAGTTGAGTAGATTTATGCATAGCCCAAGTACAAAGCATTGGCAGGTTGTTAAGCGGGTTTTCCACTATTTATAGGGCACTCGATATTTTGGATTATTTTATCCAAAGGGGGTAAGTCACAACTGCATGCTTTTAGTGATTCAGATTGGGCTGGATGTTATGACACACGAGTGTCCACTAGTGGGTTTTGCTTTCACCTTAGTGATTCATGTATATCATGGCTTAGCAAGAAGTAGCCTACAGTGGCCACTTCCAGCTATATGAAGCTGAGTACAGGGAAGCTTTTACAGCTATAGTTGAGTGTGTGTGGCTCACACGTCTTATGGCTAATTTGGGTGTTGGAAAATCATCTAGCACTACGATTTTCACAGACAGCTAGAGCGCATTAGCAATTGCGAGGAACCCAATGTTTCATGCTTGCACTAAGCACATTGAGGTGCATTACCACTATGTCAGGGAAAGGCTCTCTACAGCAGAGATCAGCTTGGTCTATGTGCCTACACATGACAACATGGCAGATTTATTCACGAAGGCTCTTCCTCGTGAAAAGTTCAAAGCTTTTCATAAAGCTTTGGACTTACTGTCTTTTCACGATTGATCGGCCATACCCTGTACATGTTCACATCATTACTCTCGGAGGGATTTGAAGCATTGTATGGTAGTGATGTGTGTGAACACACTTAGAACCGTCGGGGCACTTTTTCCCTCACCAGGAGGTTTTTTCCCCAGTGCGTATGTACACCCTCTTATCTACTCATTTTGGGGTGTGTACTTATTTTTTGTATATGGCACACATTTGTTGATTCTAATCTAGTGAGTTTGTGTGCTCTCAAGCTTCCCTATCTTGTGCGTGTGCATTATGCAATCGTAACCCTAGTTCCAACAGCGATGTTGTGGATATTGTCAAAGGAGATGGTGTAAAATATGCATGGTTTTTTATCCTTTAAAGTGCCCAAGGATTCCATTTTGTAGATTATTTCCATTTGGAAAGGTGAGGGAGCTATGAGAGGACATTACTGCATTGCAAAAGACAACTCTTCTCACTATGAAAGATATGTCCCTAAAAAAGGGAGTGTCTATTATGTCCTCTTGTACCCATGATGGAAAGGACACTCTTGTTAGTCTAGAATTAAGATCAAAGGGGTATATATAATGGGTACAAGTTGAGAGAAATTGAAGAGGGAATTGGAAGTTGTGCTTAATATGGAGTTATGAAATGGATTTACAATGGACAAAATGTTCTACATCTGGAAGGGGAGTGGCATCGACTTCAGTGATCTTCAAATATTTTAATAATCATAAATTTCTACTATAAGGGAATGATTTAGCAGCAGCGAGTTATGGGCACCGCTATAAGAGGCAATACACCATGGGAAAAGGCATATCATATAATGGTGGTATAAGCGGTAGTACACCATGGGAAAAGGCATATCATATAGTGCCAACATAGGTGCTTGTATATGCACTAGTATAATCGCTGATATACATACTAACTGGGTTTAAAAATAAAAATTCTTACTTTTTTACATACCTAAAAAATATTGAAGTATAGTCATATTTATAGTCAAAATTACCATATTTTACCTTTTTGAGCTCATCTATGATATAAAAAATGTGTAATTCAATGTAGAAAATAAAAATATCGCTATATTCTAATTTTTCTTGTACTTTAATTTGGAGGATCAAATTATTGTCAAAAAAAGTTATTGTGCAAAACTGTCGATGGGATAGTGGTGAAACCTTACATAGTGCTAAATAGTAAGTTTTTTCCACTTTTACAAGGTTTCAAGGCTGATGGATGTGTTCATAATATATGGCCACTTAACTATCACTTCACTTGAAATTACATAATTTTTGGAGTACTCCTTTGGGGTAGCTACAACCACTTAATACTTCTCTCTACATATACTGCGTTAATTCTTTTAGAGCTATTAATCAAAAAAATTATTAAAATTTAATACTTACAAACTCATAGATCATCATCTATTCTATCATCATTGGCTAGAACTATGGCCCCAAAAAGATCAATTTCATGGAACACCTCCACATGCTTGAATGAGTTTCAAACTCAAAAATAATGTGATATTTTTATCTCTCATATCTCTTGAACCAAACCAAATCAAAATGGAACCAAATCGAATCAAAAAGTAACCAAACTAGGTCCAAATCTAGTCCAAATTCAACCAAACTGACTTGGAAAATTCTAGAATCAGTTTGCTTGGTTAGGAGCTCAATTTTTCCTATAAATAGAAGCCTTCCCTTGTTGAAAAAGATATAGTGTCTTATGCATTGTTACTCTACTCTACCTAAGCCAAGAACGGTGAATTCTTTAATAATTCACTAGTTTTTTGATACTTCTCTCTTTCTTCAATCCCCATTGGTGGCTCCATCAACATACTAAACCAATTGATTGGTTGGGGCCTCTACCGTGATCAAAGAATCAAGCAAATTATAAGATAAGTATAGTGATTTTTGATCTTTCTATAATTTCTCAATGATTCTCTCTTCTCAACCCCTCTCAAGCTTGAGAAGCTTAATTGATATGGTTTTTGAAATGCTATTGAAGTTAATTAATTAATGATAGTAAAGAATTACATAAAATTCTATTTAATTCTAATGGTCTTTCTCTCTCTCACTTAAGAAATGGTCATACTCATGACCCTTTTCAATCCAAATGAAGCTTTTCATAAGGCTTTTCCTTAATCCAAGATTAAGCTATGCTTGAGGCCAAATTAATGGCTTTTTTCTATGCTTTTAGTTTATGTATATTGATGATTCAATCCATTATGGATTGATGATCCAATTAGAGACCATTCTAATTATTTTCTTAATGATCCAATTAGAGACCATTATGGATTGATGATCCAATTAGAGACCATTCTAATTATTTCCTTAATGATAAGCCTTATCCCTTAGAAAAAAATTGGGATTTATCAGTCATAGTAGCGGAGCTATGGCAAAATTTTTATAGAAATTACGCATAACATAATTTCATTCAAAGCATAAAAAGAGGACTTCCTACCATATTCTAGGAACTATCATCCTAGATTAATTAAAAGAATATTATTATGCATGGAGATATGGATGTTTGCATGTAGATGTAGAGGTATGGATGTGAGTGTGAATGTGGAGGTGGATGTATGCATAGAGATGTGGACGTATGCATGTAGAAGTAGATGTATAGATGAGGATGTAAATGGAGATGTGGATGGATGCATGTAGATGTAGATGTATAGATGTAGATGTGAATGGAGATGTGGATGTATACATGTAGATGTAGATGTGGATGTATACATGTAGATGTAGATGTATAGATGTAGATGTGGATGTGGAGGTGGATGGATGCATGTAGATGTAGATGTATAGATGTAGATGGGAATGGAGATGTGGATGTATACATGTAGATGTAGATGTATAGATGTAGATGTGGATGTGGAGGTGGATGGATGCATGTAGATGTAGATGTATAGATGTAGATGGGAATGGAGATGTGGATGTATGCATGTAGATGTAGATGTATAGATGTAGATGGGAATGGAGATGTGGATGTATACATGTAGATGTAGATGTATAGATGTAGATGTGGATGTAGATGTGGAGGTGGATGTATGCATGTAGATGTAGATGTATAGATGTGGATGTGAGTGTGGAGGTGGATGTATGCATGTAGATGTAGATGTATAGACGTATAGATGTAGATGTATAGATGTGGATGTGAATGTGGAGGTGGATGTATGCATGTAGATGTAAATGTATGGATGTGAATGTGAATGTGGATGTGGATGTATGCATGGAGTTGTGGATGTATGCGTGTAGATATGAATGTATGCATGTAGATGTGGATGTATGGATGTGAATGTGGATATGGAATGTGGAATAAGTAAGGTGGGTTGATGAGGGATAATGTGGAAAAATGAGAGTTAATATAGAAATTGTATTTGTAAACTATTTGTAAATGCTGTTTGTAAAGGATTGTTTTATGTCAAGAATGCTGGGGGGAGCATTTTGGCCGTCTTGTGATTAAGGTAGTGATGATAAAGTTGCAACTGCTGACGGAGAGTCAATGAAGGACGTCTCGCGTAGCAAGGTCGGCCGAGGTCTTGACCAGCCTCGGTGCGATTAAAATGGTGAGCTTCCGGTACGGTGGATGAGGGGCCAAGGAAGCAGCCTATGAGTGAAGCGCTAGGTCACCTGCGAAGGATCCTAGAGGGTGCTGACCATACGGTGCTCGGGCTCTGGGTCGCCTAGGATACCCACGCGTGCGTCGAGGAAGATATTGGAACAAGAGTAGGAGTTGTTTTCTGAAGTCGGGCATGGATCTGGTTGATTGACCTTGCTGGTCTTCAATGGATGAGTCCATGGCTCTTTATATGGATCTGTTGGTTGATCTTGCTGATCTTCAACGAGATTCCATCTTGATAAGTGATTATATTACCGAGTATTATGGGCTAGGAACTATCGAAACGGCCCCTGAGCGTTCTAGTTGCCAATGATGCCATAGATACTCTGATGAAGGAATGATGGGAAAATTAAGAATCAACTGGATAAATTGGAAGATGGTGATCAGTGATACTATGGTTTTATTAAAGGATTGTTTTAAACTGGTTGAATCTGTGAAAAGGCAATTTCATATTGGGTGTGTGAGTGGTGTGACTAGTTTTATTTTGCATGAACATCCGGCTAGGGGGCCTTGGAACTCTTTTCCTTGGTACCCGGGACAAAACCTAACCAAATTCTTAATTGGATCCCATCACTACAGTGGTTGCGCGGTTGGCCGACCCATGGGATCGGATGGGGTTAGGCTGGACTGATGGATCCGTAAATCGAGACTCAAACTTTTGTTTTTACGATAGATAAAATAAATCCCGAGCGGACAGTAACTGTTCTATGGATAGGAATCAACGGCTGTGCCTCTTGAATATGAAAAAAAGCGTTGATCCCAATGATCCAAGTGTAAGTTTCTTCCTTGACCTGACCAAGTATCTTATAGATGTAATTAGATCAGCTCGATCAGAAATTATCTTGACTACGTTAGAGTAAAAAGTTATCCTGGTGGAATCGCCTGTGCCTTCCGGTAAAGGAAGTTTATCCGGGTTCGGTTTTGGAACAACCGACGGATTAGTCTCTTATCCGGATATCCGTGGGCGAGGCCCCGAATGTGGGACCCCCTGTCCCGCGTGAGAAGTGCTACTTCCGCTGCTAGTATCCCGAACCTGTTTCTACTCGGTGGGAACAGGGATCTTACAGTTGGTATCAGAGCATTTGGTTAATAAAGATCAACTGAGAAGACAAATATATCAAAAATTTATCAAGAAACACAAAAAGGTTATAATTGTGTGAGATAATTCATACAATTTGATATTCAAACTGAAATTCGTAATTTGGTAATTGGGTCTTCAGATGGAAGCACCGCAATTATATAGAATCCCTGACTTGCTTGAGGCCTAGACATGATAGTATTTACCTTATAATTCCAAGGGCCGTGACTACCCGTATATACCGAGAGTATAATGTAGCTCTTTACTGACAGTATATACGAGTAAATCTAAGACTTGAAATTATAACCGTTAATGCTATCCAGATGATGATTTCGAATGTGATTGATATGATTTTTAATTCTGTTTGAGAATTGATGAATTGATTTGGATTCTGATTAAAAAATGTTGATTTTTAAAAATTAGTTGAAATATAATGAAACCACAATGAGGGGGAATGGGACGAGTCCCTATGATGATATTCATAACTAGAATGATGATAATGAATTCAGCAAATCACTATGAGATTAGTGGGTTGTGCTGTCAGACTGCTACTGCTAATACTTGACCGGTAGATCAAGTTAAGGGATGTCAAATTGAGAACTTGCTTGACTGAAATTTCCGTGGAGGAATGTTCCGAAGGAAACTTTTCGATCTAATGGACCATTATCATGTTAAAGATATGAATGACATGATCTGAATGAATTGTTATTTAATGATGAGTTCTATATAAGGGATATTTATCCCAGTGTTCTGTTGGGTTGACCAGAATATAAGGAACCCCAGAATAAAATTGGATCTTAAGAAAAAGAGCTGTCCTCTACCTTGCGAGATGAGGAATCTCGTACTTTTTAAGTGGGGTAGGATGTAAGATTCCTCCCCAGCCTTCGAGGTATACATGAGTAAGAATCTCCCTTTCTGATCTTATAATTATTCCCTCTCTAAAATAAAAGGAAGTTTCTGTTTAAAAAAAAGGAAGACCCTTTCCCTAGATTATTTCTCAGGAGTCCCACCTATTTTAAGGATTTAGAACAATGAGTTCAGAAGTGAGAATCAGTGTTTTGGATACCAAGGTTTTGGTTTTCATTCGAGTACGGCCCAAAAGAAGTTCTTTATCTCTTGGAGAGTATAAGAAGTTATCCCCCAGATATTGTGACCCTTATATCTGAATTCAATGAAAGTAGGTGACTTAGCCTACAAGCTTCTTTTATCTCCTCATCTCAAAATTCTTAATGCCTTCTATAGAAAAATGTGTCAAACTCAAATAATGGAAAGACGGTAAAACTTCAGTGGCAAGTTACCGTTGGCTTCTAGGTTACGCTAGCTCCTTCCTTTATATAAGTCGTAACTTTTACTTGTCGCTCACAGTAATCTTACTCCCATCAATCTCCTTTCTTTCTTAATCTCCTTCATGGCTTGGCAACAGGAATTAGTTTTATCCCTGATGATTTCTCACCTTCAAGACGCAAGAGAGTCTGTGAAGAAAGACTTTATAGAACAATATGAGCGCTCACTTTTTCCTCACCTAGGAACTTCTGTAGCGCAGACCAAATGGCGGACCTATCAAAACATAACTAGGGTAACACCCTGGGGTCAGCAGCACTTTCGTAACAATGTCCGCTTGGCCATGGTTATTGAAGCTTTGGGTTTAGGTCCCCGATACTACTGCGTCATGAGATCAAGGCATCTTGGGTTTTCTGAGCGGGTCTTCTTACTGGCGTGTTTTCTTCCTCATGAGAAGATATGCCTTTATCCCGTTTTTGGCTTGCCTCTCAGAGGTCCTTTTGTTAGATCACCTCATACCACTGAGATAGGTGCGGCAATAACCAGCAAAATCATTCCCATAGATGAGTTACCCTATACTTGTGCAGCTTGTGAGTGCTGCTTTTGTGACCATATGATGGACGGGCTTATGGAAGTGTAAAGAGTTCTTCTATCTTTACTGTATAAGTTCCGAGAATGAATAAAGTTTAAATCTTGTTCTATCTTGCTTTCTTTAAGACTTTTCTTGGTGGTTAATCTTGATTAAAAAATTTTCTCTAAGTCTCATATTCGTGCATCTTGCAAAATTATCCCAGTTTGCGAGATGAGGACATCTCGCATTTTTTAAGTGGGGTAGAATGTAAGATTCCTCCCCCAACCCCTTTTTGATGTCTAGTATCTTCCCCTGTAATCAATCCCTCTTCAGAAATATAAAGACCTTGTTTCTAACTGTTTTAGCCTAGAGAGAGAAAATTATTCTAGAGAGAGAATATTCAGATTATGAATATTTTGGGATAGAAAAATAACTCATCTTATTAAAATAAGTTTCCCTGAAACAGAAATTCAAAAAGAATTTTCCAATATGCAATTGGAATTAATTGGAAATAGGTATAAACAACCTTAGTCTAAGGGTCTAGATTTTCAGAAATTTTTGGATTATGGTCCAATTAAGGTTCCTATGGGCCAATAGCATCAATCCATGTGTAGGGAGGAGATAAATCCAAATTGTAAAAGAAGATACCCAAAAATGAGTAAATGCTCACATAAGATGAAGAGTTGAAAATGTACAAGGTTTATTAGTAAAAAACTATGAGCAATGGAATTTTGACACATATGTAAGGAAGGGGAGCTCTTTAAAGAAGGTTCATATTTCACATAAGATGAGGAGTTGAAAATGTACAAGGTTTATTAGTAAAAAAACTATGAGCAATAGAATTTTGACACCTATGTAAGGAAGGGGAGTTCTTTAACGAAGGTGCATATTTCACATAAGATGAAGAGTTGAAAATGTACAAGGTTTATTAGTAAAAAAACTATGAGCAATAGAATTTTGACACATATGTAAGGAAGGGGAGTTCTTTAAAGAAGGTGCATATTTCACATAAGATGAAGAGTTGAAAATGTACAAGGTTTATTAGTAAAAAAACCATGAGCAATAGAATTTTGACACATATGTAAGGAAGGGGAGTTCTTTAAAGGAGGTGCATATTTCACATGCTTGAATGAGTTTTAAACTCAAAAATAATGTGATATTTTTATCTCTCATATCTCTTGAACCAAACCAAATCAAAATGGAACCAAATCGAATCAAAAAGTAACCAAACTAGGTCCAAATCTAGTCCAAATTCAACCAAACTGACTTGGAAAATTCTAGAATCAGTTTGCTTGGTTAGGAGCTCAATTTTTCCTATAAATAGAAGCCTTCCCTTGTTGAAAAAGATATAGTGTCTTATGCATTGTTACTCTACTCTACCTAAGCCAAGAACGGTAAATTCTTTAATAATTCACTAATTTTTTGATACTTCTCTCTTTCTTCAATCCCCATTGGTGGCTCCATCAACATACTAAACCAATTGATTGGTTGGGGGCCTCTACCGTGATCAAAGAATCAAGCAAATTATAAGATAAGTATAGTGATTTTTGATCTTTCTATAATTTCTCAATGATTCTCTCTTCTCAACCTCTCTCAAGCTTGAGAAGCTTAATTGATATGGTTTTTGAAATGCTATTGAAGTTAATTAATTAATGATAGTAAAGAATTACATAAAATTCTATTTAATTCTAATGGTCTTTCTCTCTCTCACTTAAGAAATGGTCATACTCATGACCCTTTTCAATCCAAATGAAGCTTTTCATAAGGCTTTTCCTTAATCCAAGATTAAGCTATGCTTGAGGCCAAATTAATGGCTTTTTTCTATGCTTTTAGTTTATGTATATTGATGATTCAATCCATTATGGATTGATGATCCAATTAGAGACCATTCTAATTATTTTCTTAATGATCCAATTAGAGACCATTATGGATTGATGATCCAATTAGAGACCATTCTAATTATTTCCTTAATGATAAGCCTTATCCCTTAGAAAAAAATTGGGATTTATCAGTCATAGTAGCGGAGCTATGGCAAAATTTTTATAGAAATTACGCATAACATAATTTCATTCAAAGCATAAAAAGAGGACTTCCTACCATATTCTAGGAACTATCATCCTAGATTAATTAAAAGAATATTATTATGCATGGAGATATGGATGTTTGCATGTAGATGTAGAGGTATGGATGTGAGTGTGAATGTGGAGGTGGATGTATGCATAGAGATGTGGATGTATGCATGTAGAAGTAGATGTATAGATGAGGATGTAAATGGAGATGTGGATGGATGCATGTAGATGTAGATGTATAGATGTAGATGTGAATGGAGATGTGGATGTATACATGTAGATGTAGATGTGGATGTATACATGTAGATGTAGATGTATAGATGTAGATGTGGATGTGGAGGTGGATGGATGCATGTAGATGTAGATGTATAGATGTAGATGGGAATGGAGATGTGGATGTATACATGTAGATGTAGATGTATAGATGTAGATGTGGATGTGGAGGTGGATGGATGCATGTAGATGTAGATGTATAGATGTAGATGGGAATGGAGATGTGGATGTATGCATGTAGATGTAGATGTATAGATGTAGATGGGAATGGAGATGTGGATATATACATGTAGATGTAGATGTATAGATGTAGATGTGGATGTAGATGTGGAGGTGGATGTATGCATGTAGATGTAGATGTATAGATGTGGATGTGAGTGTGGAGGTGGATGTATGCATGTAGATGTAGATGTATAGACGTATAGATGTAGATGTATAGATGTGGATGTGAATGTGGAGGTGGATGTATGCATGTAGATGTAAATGTATGGATGTGAATGTGAATGTAGATGTGGATGTATGCATGGAGTTGTGGATGTATGCGTGTAGATATGAATGTATGCATGTAGATGTGGATGTATGGATGTGAATGTGGATATGGAATGTGGAATAAGTAAGGTGGATTGATGAGGGATAATGTGGAAAAATGAGAGTTAATATAGAAATTGTATTTGTAAACTATTTGTAAATGCTGTTTGTAAAGGATTGTTTTATGTCAAGAATGCTGGGGGGAGCATTTTGGCCGTCTTGTGATTAAGGTAGTGATGATAAAGTTGCAACTGCTGACGGAGAGTCAATGAAGGACGTCTCGCGTAGCAAGGTCGGTCGAGGTCTTGACCAGCCTCGGTGCGATTAAAATGGTGAGCTTCCGGTACGGTGGATGAGGGGCCAAGGAAGCGGCCTATGAGTGAAGCGCTAGGTCACCTGCGAAGGATCCTAGAGGGTGCTGACCATACGGTGCTCGGGCTCTGGGTCGCCTAGGATACCCACGCGTGCGTCGAGGAAGATATTGGAACAAGAGTAGGAGTTGTTTTCTGAAATCGGGCATGGATCTGGTTGATTGACCTTGCTGGTCTTCAATGGATGAGTCCATGGCTCTTTATATGGATCTGTTGGTTGGTCTTGCTGATCTTCAACGAGATTCCATCTTGATAAGTGATTATATTACCGAGTATTATGGGCTAGGAACTATCGAAACGGCCCCTGAGCGTTCTAGTTGCCAATGATGCCATAGATACTCTGATGAAGGAATGATGGGAAAATTAAGAATCAACTGGATAAATTGGAAGATGGTGATCAGTGATACTATGGTTTTATTAAAGGATTGTTTTAAACTGGTTGAATCTGTGAAAAGGCAATTTCATATTGGGTGTGTGAGTGGTGTGACTAGTTTTATTTTGCATGAACATCCGGCTAGGGGGCCTTGGAACTCTTTTCCTTGGTACCCGGGACAAAACCTAACCAAATTCTTAATTGGATCCCATCACTACAGTGGTTGGGCGGTTGGCCGACCCATGGGATCGGATGGGGTTAGGCTGGACTGATGGATCCGTAAATCGAGACTCAAACTTTTGTTTTTACGATAGATAAAATAAATCCCGAGCGGATAGTAACTGTTCTATGGATAGGAATCAACGGCTGTGCCTCTTGAATGGGAAAAAAAGCGTTGATCCCAATGATCCAAGTGTAAGTTTCTTCCTTGACCTGACCAAGTATCTTATAGATGTAATTAGATCAGCTCGATCAGAAATGATCTTGACTACGTTAGAGTAAAAAGTTATCCTGGTGGAATCGCCCGTGTCTTCCGGTAAAGGAAGTTTATCCGGGTTCGGTTTTGGAACAACCGACGGATTAGTCTCTTATCCGGATATCCGTGGGCGAGGCCCCGAATGTGGGACCCCTGTCCCTCGTGAGAAGTGCTACTTCCGCTGCTAGTATCCCGAACCTGTATTTACTCGGTGGGAACAGGGATCTTACAGTTGGTATCAGAGCATTTGGTTAATAAAGATCAACTGAGAAGACAAATATATCAAAAATTTATCAAGAAACACAAAAAGGTTATAATTGTGTGAGATAATTCATACAATTTGATATTCAAACTGAAATTCGTAATTTGGTAATTGGGTCTTCAGATGGAAGCACCGCAATTATATAGAATCCCTGACTTGCTTGAGGCCTAGACATGATAGTATTTACCTTATAATTCCAAGGGCCGTGACTACCCGTATATACCGAGAGTATACTGTAGCTCTTTACTGACAGTATATACGAGTAAATCTAAGACTTGAAATTATAACCGTTAATGCTATCCAGATGATGATTTCGAATGTGATTGATATGATTTTTAATTCTGTTTGAGAATTGATGAATTGATTTGGATTCTGATTGAAAAATGTTGATTTTTAAAAATTAGTTGAAATATAATGAAACCACAATGAGGGGGAATGGGACGAGTCCCTATGATGATATTCATAACTAGAATGATGATAATGAATTCAGCAAATCACTATGAGATTACTGGGTTGTGCTGTCAGACTGCTACTGCTAATACTTGACCGGTAGATCAAGTTAAGGGATGTCAAATTGAGAACTTGCTTGACTGAAATTTCCGTGGAGTAATGTTACGAAGGAAACTTTTCGATCTAATGGACCATTATCATGTTAAAGATATGAATGACATGATCTGAATGAATTGTTATTTAATGATGAGTTCTATATAAGGGATATTTATCCCAGTGTTCTGTTGGGTTGACCAGAATATAAGGAACCCCAGAATAAAATTGGATCTTAAGAAAAAGAGCTGTCCTCTACCTTGCGAGATGAGGAATCTCGTACTTTTTAAGTGGGGTAGGATGTAAGATTCCTCCCCAGCCTTCGAGGTATACATGAGTAAGAATCTCCCTTTCTGATCTTATAATTATTCCCTCTCTAAAATAAAAGGAAGTTTCTGTTTAAAAAAAAGGAAGACCCTTTCCCTAGATTATTTCTCAGGAGTCCCACCTATTTTAAGGATTTAGAACAATGAGTTCAGAAGTGAGAATCAGTGTTTTGGATACCAAGGTTTTGGTTTTCATTCGAGTACGGCCCAAAAGAAGTTCTTTATCTCTTGGGGAGTATAAGAAGTTATCCCCCAGATATTGTGACCCTTATATCTGAATTCAATGAAAGTAGGTGACTTAGCCTACAAGCTTCTTTTATCTCCTCATCTCAAAATTCTTAATGCCTTCTATAGAAAAATGTGTCAAACTCAAATCATGGAAAGACGGTAAAACTTCAGTGGCAAGTTACCGTTGGCTTCTAGGTTACGCTAGCTCCTTCCTTTATATAAGTCGTAACTTTTACTTGTCGCTCACAGTAATCTTACTCCCATCAATCTCCTTTCTTTCTTAATCTCCTTCATGGCTTGGCAACAGGAATTAGTTTTATCCCTGATGATTTCTCACCTTCAAGACGCAAGAGAGTCTGTGAAGAAAGACTTTATAGAACAATATGAGCGCTCACTTTTTCCTCACCTAGGAACTTCTGTAGCGCAGACCAAATGGCGGACCTATCAAAACATAACTAGGGTAACACCCTGGGGTCAGCAGCACTTTCGTAACAATGTCCGCTTGGCCATGGTTATTGAAGCTTTGGGTTTAGGTCCCCGATACTACTGCGTCATGAGATCAAGGCATCTTGGGTTTTCTGAGCGGGTCTTCTTACTGGCGTGTTTTCTTCCTCATGAGAAGATATGCCTTTATCCCGTTTTTGGCTTGCCTCTCAGAGGTCCTTTTGTTAGATCACCTCATACCACTGAGATAGGTGCGGCAATAACCAGCAAAATCATTCCCATAGATGAGTTACCCTATACTTGTGCAGCTTGTGAGTGCTGCTTTTGTGACCATATGATGGACGGGCTTATGGAAGTGTAAAGAGTTCTTCTATCTTTACTGTATAAGTTCCGAGAATGAATAAAGTTTAAATCTTGTTCTATCTTGCTTTCTTTAAGACTTTTCTTGGTGGTTAATCTTGATTAAAAAATTTTCTCTAAGTCTCATATTCGTGCATCTTGCAAAATTATCCCAGTTTGCGAGATGAGGACATCTCGCATTTTTTAAGTGGGGTAGAATGTAAGATTCCTCCCCCAACCCCTTTTTGATGTCTAGTATCTTCCCCTGTAATCAATCCCTCTTCAGAAATATAAAGACCTTGTTTCTAACTGTTTTAGCCTAGAGAGAGAAAATTATTCTAGAGAGAGAATATTCAGATTATGAATATTTTGGGATAAAAAAATAACTCATCTTATTAAAATAAGTTTCCCTGAAACAGAAATTCAAAAAGAATTTTCCAATATGCAATTGGAATTAATTGGAAATAGGTATAAAGAACCTTAGTCTAAGGGTCTAGATTTTTAGAAATTTTTGGATTATGGTCCAATTAAGGTTCCTATGGGCCAATAGCATCAATCCATGTGTAGGGAGGAGATAAATCCAAATTGTAAAAGAAGATACCCAAAAATGAGTAAATGCTCACATAAGATGAAGAGTTGAAAATGTACAAAGTTTATTAGTAAAAAACTATGAGCAATAGAATTTTGACACATATGTAAGGAAGGGGAGTTCTTTAAAGAAGGTGCATATTTCACATAAGATGAAGAGTTGAAAATGTACAAGGTTTATTAGTAAAAAAACTATGAGCAATAGAATTTTGACACATATGTAAGGAAGGGGAGTTCTTTAAAGAAGGTGCATATTTCACATAAGATGAAGAGTTGAAAATGTACAAGGTTTATTAGTAAAAAAACTATGAGCAATAGAATTTTGACACATATGTAAGGAAGGGGAGTTCTTTAAAGGAGGTGCATATTTCACATGCTTGAATGAGTTTTAAACTCAAAAATAATGTGATATTTTTATCTCTCATATCTCTTGAACCAAACCAAATCAAAATGGAACCAAATCGAATCAAAAAGTAACCAAACTAGGTCCAAATCTAGTCCAAATTCAACCAAATTGACTTGGAAAATTCTAGAATCAGTTTGCTTGGTTAGGAGCTCAATTTTTCCTATAAATAGAAGCCTTCCCTTGTTGAAAAAGATATAGTGTCTTATGCATTGTTACTCTGCTCTACCTAAGCCAAGAACGGTGAATTCTTTAATAATTCACTAGTTTTTTGATACTTCTCTCTTTCTTCAATCCCCATTGGTGGCTCCATCAACATACTAAACCAATTGATTGGTTGGGGGCCTCTACCGTGATCAAAGAATCAAGCAAATTATAAGATAAGTATAGTGATTTTTGATCTTTCTATAATTTCTCAATGATTCTCTCTTCTCAACCCCTCTCAAGCTTGAGAAGCTTAATTGATATGGTTTTTGAAATGCTATTGAAGTTAATTAATTAATGATAGTAAAGAATTACATAAAATTCTATTTAATTCTAATGGTCTTTCTCTCTCTCACTTAAGAAATGGTCATACTCATGACCCTTTTCAATCCAAATGAAGCTTTTCATAAGGCTTTTCCTTAATCCAAGATTAAGCTATATTTGAGGCCAAATTAATGGCTTTTTTCTATGCTTTTAGTTTATGTATATTGATGATTCAATATGGATTGATGATCCAATTAGAGACCATTCTAATTATTTTCTTAATGATCCAATTAGAGACCATTATGGATTGATGATCCAATTAGAGACCATTGTAATTATTTTCTTAATGATCCAATTAGAGACCAATATGGATTGATGATCCAATTAGAGACCATTCTAATTATTTCCTTAATGATAAGCCTTATCCCTTAGAAAAAAATTGGGATTTATCAGTCATAGTAGCGGAGCTATGGCAAAATTTTTATAGAAATTACGCATAACATAATTTCATTCAAAGCATAAAAAGAGGACTTCCTACCATATTCTAGGAACTATCATCCTAGATTAATTAAAAGAATATTATTATGCATGGAGATATGGATGTTTGCATGTAGATGTAGAGGTATGGATGTGAGTGTGAATGTGGAGGTGGATGTATGCATAGAGATGTGGACGTATGCATGTAGAAGTAGATGTATAGATGAGGATGTAAATGGAGATGTGGATGGATGCATGTAGATGTAGATGTATAGATGTAGATGTGAATGGAGATGTGGATGTATACATGTAGATGTAGATGTGGATGTATACATGTAGATGTAGATGTATAGATGTAGATGTGGATGTGGAGGTGGATGGATGCATGTAGCCTATGTAGATGTATAGATGTAGATGGGAATGGAGATGTGGATGTATACATGTAGATGTAGACGTATAGATGTAGATGTGGATGTGGAGGTGGATGGATGCACGTAGATGTAGATGTATAGATGTAGATGGGAATGGAGATGTGGATGTATGCATGTAGATGTAGATGTATAGATGTAGATGGGAATGGAGATGTGGATGTATGCATGTAGATGTAGATGTATAGATGTAAATGTGGAGGTGGATGTATGCATGTAGATGTAGATGTATAGATGTGGATGTGAGTGTGGAGGTGGATGTATGCATGTAGATGTAGATGTATAGACGTATAGATGTAGATGTATAGATGTGGAGGTGGATGTATGCATGTAGATGTAAATGTATGGATGTGAATGTGAATGTGGATGTGGATGTATGCATGGAGTTGTGGATGTATGCGTGTAGATATGAATGTATGCATGGAGTTGTGGATGTATGCGTGTAGATATGAATGTATGCATGTAGATGTGGATGTATGGATGTGAATGTGGAATAAGTAAGGTGGGTTGATGAGGGATAATGTGGAAAAATGAGAGTTAATATAGAAATTGTATTTGTAAACTGTTTGTAAATGCTGTTTGTAAAGGATTGTTTTATGTCAAGAATGCTGGGGGGAGCATTTTGGCCGTCTTGTGATTAAGGTAGTGATGATAAAGTTGCAACTGTTGACGGAGAGTCAATGAAGGACGTCTCACGTAGCAAGGTCGGCCGAGGTCTTGACCAGCCTCGGTGCGATTAAAATGGTGAGCTTCCGGTACGGTGGATGAGGGGCCAAGGAAGCGGCCTATGAGTGAAGCGCTAGGTCACCTGCGAAGGATCCTAGAGGGTGCTGACCATACGGTGCTCAGGCTCTAGGTCGCCTAGGATACCCACGCGTGGGTCGAGGAAGATATTGGAACAAGAGTAGGAGTTGTTTTCTGAAATCGGGCATGGATCTGGTTGATTGACCTTGCTGGTCTTCAATGGATGAGTCCATGGCTCTTTATATGGATCTGTTGGTTGATCTTGTTGATCTTCAACGAGAGTCCATCTTGATAAGTGATTATATTACCGAGTATTATGGGCTAGGAACTATCGAAACGGCCCCTGAGCGTTCTAGTTGCCAATGATGCCATAGATACTCTGATGAAGGAATGATGGGAAAATTAAGAATCAACTGGATAAATTGGAAGATGGTGATCAGTGATACTATGGTTTTATTAAAGGATTGTTTTAAACTGGTTGAATCTGTGAAAAGGCAATTTCATATTGGGTGTGTGAGTGGTGTGACTAGTTTTATTTTGCATGAACATCCGGCTAGGGAGCCTTGGAACTCTTTTCCTTGGTACCCGGGACAAAACCTAACCAAATTCTCAATTGGATCCCATCACTACAGTGGTTGGGCGGTTGGCTAACCCATGGGATCGGATGGGGTTAGGCTGGACTGATGGATCCGTAAATCGAGACTCAAACTTTTGTTTTTACGATAGATAAAATAAATCCCGGACAGTAACTGTTCTATGGATAGGAATCAACAGCTGTGCCTCTTGAATGGGGAAAAAAGCGTTGATCCCAATGATCCAAGTGTAAGTTTCTTCCTTGACCTGACCAAGTATCTTATAGATGTAATTAGATCAGCTCGATCAGAAATGATCTTGACTACGTTAGAGTAAAAAGTTATCCTGGTGGAATCGCCCGTGCTTTCCGGTAAAGGAAGTTTATCCGGGTTCGGTTTTGGAACAACCGACGGATTAGTCTCTTATCCGGATATCCGTGGGCGAGGCCCCGAATGTGGGACCCCTGTCCCTCGTGAGAAGTGCTACTTCCGCTGCTAGTATCCCGAACCTGTTTTTACTCGGTGGGAACAGGGATCTTACAGTTGGTATCAGAGCATTTGGTTAATAAAGATCAACTGAGAAGACAAATATATCAAAAATTTATCAAGAAACACAAAAAGGTTATAATTGTGTGAGATAATTCATACAATTTGATATTCAAACTGAAATTCGTAATTTGGTAATTGGGTCTTCAGATGGAAGCACCGCAATTATATAGAATCCCTGACTTGCTTGAGGCCTAGACATGATAGTATTTACCTTATAATTCCAAGGGCCGTGACTACCCGTATATACCGAGAGTATACTGTAGCTCTTTACTGACAGTATATACGAGTAAATCTAAGACTTGAAATTATAACCGTTAATGCTATCCAGATGATGATTTCGAATGTGATTGATATGATTTTTAATTTTGTTTGAGAATTGATGAATTGATTTGGATTCTGATTGAAAAATGTTGATTTTTAAAAATTAGTTGAAATATAATAAAACCACAATGAGGGGGAATGGGACGAGTCCCTGTGATGATATTCATAACTAGAATGATGATAATGAATTCAGCAAATCACTATGAGATTAGTGGGTTGTGCTGTCAGACTGCTACTGCTAATACTTGACCGGTAGATCAAGTTAAGGGATGTCAAATTGAGAACTTGCTTGACTGAAATTTCCATGGAGGAATGTTCCGAAGGAAACTTTTCGGTCTAATGGACCATTATCATGTTAAAGATATGAATGACATGATTTGAATGAATTGTTATTTAATGATGAGTTCTATATAAGGGATATTTATCCCAGTGTTTTGTTGGGTTGACCAGAATATAAGGAACCCCAGAATAAAATTGGATCTTAAGAAAAAGAGCTGTCCTCTACCTTGCGAGATGAGGACATCTCGCACTTTTTAAGTGGGGTAGGATGTAAGATTCCTCCCCAGGTATACAGGAGTAAGAATCTCCCTTTCTGATCTTATAATTATTCCCTCTCTAAAATAAAAGGAAGTTTCTGTTTAAAAAAAAGGAAGACCCTTTCCCTAGATTATTTCTCAGGAGTCCCACCTATTTTAAGGATTTAGAACAATGAGTTCAGAAGTGAGAATCAGTGTTTTGGATACCAAGGTTTTGGTTTTCATTCGAGTACGGCCCAAAAGAAGTTCTTTATCTCTTGGGGAGTATAAGAAGTTATCCCCCAGATATTGTGACCCTTATATCTGAATTCAATGAAAGTAGGTGACTTAGCCTACAAGCTTCTTTTATCTCCTCATCTCAAAATTCTTAATGCCTTCTATAGAAAAATGTGTCAAACTCAAATCATGGAAAGACGGTAAAACTTCAGTGGCAAGTTACCGTTGGCTTCTAGGTTACGCTACCTCCTTCCTTTATATAAGTCGTAACTTTTACTTGTCGCTCACAGTAATCTTACTCCCATCAATCTCCTTTCTTTCTTAATCTCCTTCATGGCTTGGCAACAGGAATTAGTTTTATCCCTGATGATTTCTCACCTTCAAGACGCAAGAGAGTCTGTGAAGAAAGACTTTATAGAACAATATGAGCGCTCACTTTTTCCTCACCTAGGAACTTCTGTAGCGCAGACCAAATGGCGGACCTATCAAAACATAACTAGGGTAACACCCTGGGGTCAGCAGCACTTTCGTAACAATGTCCGCTTGGCCATGGTTATTGAAGCTTTGGGTTTAGGTCCCCGATACTACTGCATCATGAGATCAAGGCATCTTGGGTTTTCTGAGCGGGTCTTCTTACTGGCGTGTTTTCTTCCTCATGAGAAGATATGCCTTTATCCCGTTTTTGGCTTGCCTCTCAGAGGTCCTTTTGTTAGATCACCTCATACCACTGAGATAGGTGCGGCAATAACCAGCAGAATCATTCCCATAGATGAGTTACCCTATACTTGTGCAGCTTAAGAGTGCTGCTTTTGTGACCATATGATGGACGGGCTTATGGAACTGTAAAGAGTTCTTCTATCTTTACTGTATAAGTTCCGAGAATGAATAAAGTTTAAATCTTGTTCTATCTTGCTTTCTTTAAGACTTTTCTTGGTGGTTAATCTTGATTAAAAAATTTTCTCTAAGTCTCATATTCGTGCATCTTGCAAAATTATCCCAGTTTGCGAGATGAGGACATCTCGCATTTTTTAAGTGGGGTAGAATGTAAGATTCCTCCCCCAACCCCTTTTTGATGTCTAGTATCTTCCCCTGTAATCAATCCCTCTTCAGAAATATAAAGACCTTGTTTCTAACTGTTTTAGCCTAGAGAGAGAAAATTATTCTAGAGAGAGAATATTCAGATTATGAATATTTTGGGATAGAAAAATAACTCATCTTATTAAAATAAGTTTCCCTGAAACAGAAATTCAAAAAGAATTTTCCAATATGCAATTGGAATTAATTGGAAATAGGTATAAAGAACCTTAGTCTAAGGGTCTAGATTTTCAGAAATTTTTGGATTATGGTCCAATTAAGGTTCCTATGGGCCAATAGCATCAATCCATGTGTAGGGAGGAGATAAATCCAAATTGTAAAAGAAGATACCCAAAAATGAGTAAATGCTCACATAAGATGAAGAGTTGAAAATGTACAAGGTTTATTAGTAAAAAACTATGAGCAATGGAATTTTGACACATATGTAAGGAAGGGGAGCTCTTTAAAGAAGGTGCATATTTCACATAAGATGAGGAGTTGAAAATGTACAAGGTTTATTAGTAAAAAAACTATGAGCAATAGAATTTTGACACATATGTAAGGAAGGGGAGTTCTTTAACGAAGGTGCATATTTCACATAAGATGAAGAGTTGAAAATATACAAGGTTTATTAGTAAAAAAACTATGAGCAATAGAATTTTGACACATATGTAAGGAAGGGGAGTTCTTTAAAGAATGTGCATATTTCACATAAGATGAAGAGTTGAAAATGTACAAGGTTTATTAGTAAAAAAACTATGAGCAATAGAATTTTGACACATATGTAAGGAAGGGGAGTTCTTTAAAGGAGGTGCATATTTCACATGCTTGAATGAGTTTTAAACTCAAAAATAATGTGATATTTTTATCTCTCATATCTCTTGAACCAAACCAAATCAAAATGGAACCAAATCGAATCAAAAAGTAACCAAACTAGGTCCAAATCTAGTCCAAATTCAACCAAACTGACTTGGAAAATTCTAGAATCAGTTTGCTTGGTTAGGAGCTCAATTTTTCCTATAAATAGAAGCCTTCCCTTGTTGAAAAAGATATAGTGTCTTATGCATTGTTACTCTACTCTACCTAAGCCAAGAACGGTGAATTCTTTAATAATTCACTAGTTTTTTGATACTTCTCTCTTTCTTCAATCCCCATTGGTGGCTCCATCAACATACTAAACCAATTGATTGGTTGGGGGCCTCTACCGTGATCAAAGAATCAAGCAAATTATAAGATAAGTATAGTGATTTTTGATCTTTCTATAATTTCTCAATGATTCTCTCTTCTCAACCCCTCTCAAGCTTGAGAAGCTTAATTGATATGGTTTTTGAAATGCTATTGAAGTTAATTAATTAATGATAGTAAAGAATTACATAAAATTCTATTTAATTCTAATGGTCTTTCTCTCTCTCACTTAAGAAATGGTCATACTCATGACCCTTTTCAATCCAAATGAAGCTTTTCATAAGGCTTTTTCTTAATCCAAGATTAAGCTATGCTTGAGGCCAAATTAATGGCTTTTTTCTATGCTTTTAGTTTATGTATATTGATGATTCAATCCATTATGGATTGATGATCCAATTAGAGACCATTCTAATTATTTTCTTAATGATCCAATTAGAGACCATTATGGATTGATGATCCAATTAGAGACCATTCTAATTATTTTCTTAATGATCCAATTAGAGACCATTATGGATTGATGATCCAATTAGAGACCATTCTAATTATTTCCTTAATGATAAGCCTTATCCCTTAGAAAAAAATTGGGATTTATCAGTCATAGTAGCGGAGCTATGGCAAAATTTTTATAGAAATTACGCATAACATAATTTCATTCAAAGCATAAAAAGAGGACTTCCTACCATATTCTAGGAACTATCATTCTAGATTAATTAAAAGAATATTATTATGCATGGAGATATGGATGTTTGCATGTAGATGTAGAGGTATGGATGTGAGTGTGAATGTGGAGGTGGATGTATGCATAGAGATGTGGATGTATGCATGTAGAAGTAGATGTATAGATGAGGATGTAAATGGAGATGTGGATGGATGCATGTAGATGTAGATGTATAGATGTAGATGTGAATGGAGATGTGGATGTATACATGTAGATGTAGATGTGGATGTATACATGTAGATGTAGATGTATAGATGTAGATGTGGATGTGGAGGTGGATGGATGCATGTAGATGTAGATGTATAGATGTAGATGGGAATGGAGATGTGGATGTATACATGTAGATGTAGATGTATAGATGTAGATGTGGATGTGGAGGTGGATGGATGCATGTAGATGTAGATGTAGATGTATAGATGTAGATGGGAATGGAGATGTGGATGTATGCATGTAGATGTAGATGTATAGATGTAGATGGGAATGGAGATGTGGATGTATGCATGTAGATGTAGATGTATAGATGTAGATGGGAATGGAGATGTGGATGTATACATGTAGATGTAGATGTATAGATGTAGATGTGGATGTAGATGTGGAGGTGGATGTATGCATGTAGATGTAGATGTATAGATGTGGATGTGAGTGTGGAGGTGGATGTATGCATGTAGATGTAGATGTATAGACGTATAGATGTAGATGTATAGATGTGGATGTGAATGTGGAGGTGGATGTATGCATGTAGATGTAAATGTATGGATGTGAATGTGAATGTGGATGTGGATGTATGCATGGAGTTGTGGATGTATGCGTGTAGATATGAATGTATGCATGTAGATGTGGATGTATGGATGTGAATGTGGATATGGAATGTGGAATAAGTAAGGTGGGTTGATGAGGGATAATGTGGAAAAATGAGAGTTAATCAGTGGCTGCAAGATCAGGGTACCCAGCTTTGTCCACTCAGGCACCCTGTAAACAATAAGAAAACAGGCATTTGTCTACCTTTAGTGGTTAATCTCTCCTAGTAAATGAAGGAATTTCGTTTCAAGTTCTTTTGTTGGAACATCATATTCAAAGTTGGAAATATAGTTGCATAATTTGATTAAGCATTAGATAGTCAAAAGTCCTCATTTTGTTAGGTACAAAGTCAATGTATACACCCTGTCCCAAATTTGAACTGATTCCATAAAATGCTAATATCTTTTACATATAAACTCATATGAGATTCCCACTTTGTACCTTAGATCTTCACATAATATGGAGCTTAACTTGATTTTTTGAGAAAATTTTAAGATATTTGTCTATTTTCTTTAAATATTTCAATGTCTTTAAAGTGTTATAATATACGCCACTTTTTGTACCCACAATAGCTACCACTTAAAATCCTCAATCTTGTAGATCAAAAGAGTGGGTAGATACTGAGACATTAGTAGAATGTGGTGGTTAGTAAAAATTGCACATCCAATGGTTGGATTTTTAATGATCTCTTTTTCAAAATTCTTCTAGACTATCAGAAGGCCTGCAAATATTAATAATCTAATTAGTAAAATTACATTTTTGATGTGAATCATCTAAAACCTATAGGGACTAGTGTACTTGTAATGGTGCATCTATGGAAAAATAAATTGGATCACTCTAAGTATGGAAAGATCATTTGTTTATCATTTCATCATATTTTTTATTAATTTTGATTAATTAGACTAATTTATATTAATTTAAGTTATATTGGATTAATTTAAGGGCAAGCGTATTTTCTATTATTTGCTTGATCTCATTTTAAGTACCTTGTCCCCCAAAATTTTCTCTCAAAGCATTGTCCCAGTTCAGCATGGATAAAACTGGACACCCTGATCTTGCAACAACCTATAATATAGAAATTGTATTTGTAAACTGTTTGTAAATGCTGTTTGTAAAGGATTGTTTTATGTCAAGAATGTTGGGGGGAGCATTTTGGCCGTCTTGTGATTAAGGTAGTGATGATAAAGTTGCAACTGCTGATAGAGAGTCAATGAAGGACGTCTCGCGTAGCAAGGTCGGCCGAGGTCTTGACCAGCCTCGGTGCGATTAAAATGGTGAGCTTCCGGTACGGTGGATGAGGGGCCAAGGAAGCGGCCTATGAGTGAAGCGCTAGGTCACCTGCGAAGGATTCTAGAGGGTGCTGACCATACGGTGCTCGGGCTCTGGGTTGCCTAGGATACCCACGCGTGCGTCGAGGAAGATATTGGAACAAGAGTAGGAGTTGTTTTCTGAAATCGGGCATGGATCTGGTTGATTGACCTTGCTGGTCTTCAATGGATGAGTCCATGGCTCTTTATATGGATCTGTTGGTTGATCTTGCTGATCTTCAACGAGAGTCCATCTTGATAAGTGATTATATTACCGAGTATTATGGGCTAGGAACTATCGAAACGGCCCCTGAGCGTTCTAGTTGCCAATGATGCCATAGATACTCTGATGAAGGAATGATGGGAAAATTAAGAATCAACTGGATAAATTGGAAGATGGTGATCAGTGATACTATGGTTTTATTAAAGGATTGTTTTAAACTGGTTGAAGCGTTGGAACTCTTTTCCTTGGTACCCGGGACAAAACCTAACCAAATTCTTAATTGGATCCCATTACTACAGTGGTTGGGCGGTTGGCTAACCCATGGGATCGGATGGGGTTAGGCTGGACTGATGGATCCGTAAATCGAGACTCAAACTTTTGTTTTTACGATAGATAAAATAAATCCCGGACAGTAACTGTTCTATGGATAGGAATCAACGGCTGTGCCTCTTGAATGGGGAAAAAAGCGTTGATCCCAATGATCCAAGTGCAAGTTTCTTCCTTGACCTGACCAAGTATCTTATAGATGTAATTAGATCAGCTCGATCAGAAATGATCTTGACTACGTTAGAGTAAAAAGTTATCCTGGTGGAATCGCCCGTGCTTTCCGGTAAAGGAAGTTTTTCCGGGTTCGGTTTTGGAACAACCGACGGATTAATCTCTTATCCGGATATCCGTGGGCGAGGCCCCGAATGTGGGACCCCTGTCCCGCGCGAGAAGTGCTACTTCCGCTGCTAGTATCCCGAACCTGTTACTCGGTGGGAACAGGGATCTTACAGTTGGTATCAGAGCATTTGGTTAATAAAGATCAACTGAGAAGACAAATATATCAAAAATTTATCAAGAAACACAAAAAGGTTATAATTGTGTGAGATAATTCATACAATTTGATATTCAAACTGAAATTCGTAATTTGGTAATTGGGTCTTCAGATGGAAGCACCGCAATTATATAGAATCCCTGACTTGCTTGAGGCCTAGACATGATAGTATTTACCTTATAATTCCAAGGGCCGTTGACTACCCGTATATACCGAGAGTATACTGCAGCTCTTTACTGACAGTATATACGAGTAAATCTAAGACTTGAAATTATAACCGTTAATGCTATCCAGATGATGATTTCGAATGTGATTGATATGATTTTTAATTTTGTTTGAGAATTGATGAATTGATTTGGATTCTGATTGAAAAATGTTGATTTTTAAAAATTAGTTGAAATATAATGAAACCACAATGAGGGGGAATGGGACGAGTCCCTGTGATGATATTCATAACTAGAATGATGATAATGAATTCAGCAAATCACTATGAGATTAGTGGGTTGTGCTGTCAGACTGCTACTGCTAATACTTGACCGGTAGATCAAGTTAAGGGATGTCAAATTGAGAACTTGCTTGACTGAAATTTCCGTGGAGGAATGTTCCGAAGGAAACTTTTCGATCTAATGGACCATTATCATGTTAAAGATATGAATGACATGATCTGAATGAATTGTTATTTAATGATGAGTTCTATATAAGGGATATTTATCCCAGTGTTCTGTTGGGTTGACCAGAATATAAGGAACCCCAGAATAAAATTGAATCTTAAGAAAAAGAGCTGTCCTCTACCTTGCGAGATGAGGAATCTCGTACTTTTTAAGTGGGGTAGGATGTAAGATTCCTCCCCAGCCTTCGAGGTATACATGAGTAAGAATCTCCCTTTCTGATCTTATAATTATTCCCTCTCTAAAATAAAAGGAAGTTTCTGTTTAAAAAAAAGGAAGACCCTTTCCCTAGATTATTTCTCAGGAGTCCCACCTATTTTAAGGATTTAGAACAATGAGTTCAGAAGTGAGAATCAGTGTTTTGGATACCAAGGTTTTGGTTTTCATTCGAGTACGGCCCAAAAGAAGTTCTTTATCTCTTGGGGAGTATAAGAAGTTATCCCCCAGATATTGTGACCCTTATATCTGAATTCAATGAAAGTAGGTGACTTAGCCTACAAGCTTCTTTTATCTCCTCATCTCAAAATTCTTAATGCCTTCTATAGAAAAATGTGTCAAACTCAAATCATGGAAAGACGGTAAAACTTCAGTGGCAAGTTACCGTTGGCTTCTAGGTTACGCTAGCTCCTTCCTTTATATAAGTCGTAACTTTTACTTGTCGCTCACAGCAATCTTACTCCCATCAATCTCCTTTCTTTCTTAATCTCCTTCATGGCTTGGCAACAGGAATTAGTTTTATCCCTGATGATTTCTCACCTTCAAGACGCAAGAGAGTCTCTGAAGAAAGACTTTATAGAACAATATGAGCGCTCACTTCTTCCTCACCTAGGAACTTCTGTAGCGCAGACCAAATGGCGGACCTATCAAAACATAACTAGGGTAACACCTTGGGGTCAGCAGCACTTTCGTAACAATGTCCGCTTGGCCATGGTTATTGAAGCTTTGGGTTTAGGTCCCCGATACTACTGCGTCATGAGATCAAGGCATCTTGGGTTTTCTGAGCGGGTCTTCTTACTGGCGTGTTTTCTTCCTCATGAGAAGATATGCCTTTATCCCGTTTTTGGCTTGCCTCTCAGAGGTCCTTTTGTTAGATCACCTCATACCACTGAGATAGGTGCGGCAATAACCAGCAGAATCATTCCCATAGATGAGTTACCCTATACTTGTGCAGCTTGTGAGTGCTGCTTTTGTGACCATATGATGGACGGGCTTATGGAAGTGTAAAGAGTTCTTCTATCTTTACTGTATAAGTTCCGAGAATGAATAAAGTTTAAATCTTGTTCTATCTTGCTTTCTTTAAGACTTTTCTTGGTGGTTAATCTTGATTAAAAATTTTTCTCTAAGTCTCATATTCATGCATCTTGCGAAATTATCCCAGTTTGCGAGATGAGGACATCTCGCATTTTTTAAGTGGGGTAGAATGTAAGATTCCTCCCCCAACCCCTTTTTGATGTCTAGTATCTTCCCTTGTAATCAATCCCTCTTCAGAAATATAAAGACCTTGTTTCTAACTGTTTTAGCCTAGAGAGAGAATATTCAGATTATGAATATTTTTGGATAGAAAAATAACTCATCTTATTAAAATAAGTTTCCCTGAAATAAAAATTCAAAAAGAATTTTTCAATATGCAATTGGAATTAATTGGAAATAGGTATAAAGAACCTTAGTCTAAGGGTCTAGATTTTCAGAAATTTTTGGATTATGGTCCAATTAAGGTTCCTATAGGCCAATAGCATCAATCCATGTGTAGGGAGGAGATAAATCCAAATTGTAAAAGAAGATACCCAAAAATGAGTAAATGCTCACATAAGATGAAGAGTTGAAAATGTACAAGGTTTATTGGTAAAAAACTATGAGCAATGGAATTTTGACACATATGTAAGGAAAAGGAGTTCTTTAAAGAAGGTGCATATTTCACATAAGATGAGGAGTTGAAAATGTACAAGGTTTATTAGTAAAAAAACTATGAGCAATAGAATTTTGACACATATGTAAGGAAGGGGAGTTCTTTAACGAAGGTGCATATTTCACATAAGATGAAGAGTTGAAAATGTACAAGGTTTATTAGTAAAAAAACTATGAGCAATAGAATTTTGACACATATGTAAGGAAGGGGAGTTCTTTAAAGAAGGTGCATATTTCACATAAGATGAAGAGTTGAAAATGTACAAGGTTTATTAGTAAAAAAACTATGAGCAATAGAATTTTGACACATATGTAAGGAAGGGGAGTTCTTTAAAGGAGGTGCATATTTCACATGCTTGAATGAGTTTTAAACTCAAAAATAATGTGATATTTTTATCTCTCATATCTCTTGAACCAAACCAAATCAAAATGGAACCAAATCGAATCAAAAAGTAACCAAACTAGGTCTAAATCTAGTCCAAATTCAACCAAACTGACTTGGAAAATTCTAGAATCAGTTTGCTTGGTTAGGAGCTCAATTTTTCCTATAAATAGAATCCTTCCCTTGTTGAAAAAGATATAGTGTCTTATGCATTGTTACTCTACTCTACCTAAGCCAAGAACGGTGAATTCTTTAATAATTCACTAGTTTTTTGATACTTCTCTCTTTCTTCAATCCCCATTGGTGGCTCCATAAACATACTAAACCAATTGATTGGTTGGGGGCCTCTACCGTGATCAAAGAATCAAGCAAATTATAAGATAAGTATAGTGATTTTTGATCTTTCTATAATTTCTCAATGATTCTCTCTTCTCAACCCCTCTCAAGCTTGAGAAGCTTAATTGATATGGTTTTTAAAATGCTATTGAAGTTAATTAATTAATGATAGTAAAGAATTACATAAAATTCTTTTAATTCTAACGGTCTTTCTCTCTCTCACGTAAGAAATGGTCATACTCATGACCCTTTTCAATCCAAATGAAGCTTTTCATAAGGCTTTTCCTTAATCCAAGATTAAGCTATGCTTGAGGCCAAATTAATGGCTTTTTTCTATGCTTTTAGTTTATGTATATTGATGATTCAATCCATTATGGATTGATGATCCAATTAGAGACCATTCTAATTATTTTCTTAATGATCCAATTAGAGACCATTATGGATTGATGATCCAATTAGAGACCATTCTAATTATTTCCTTAATGATAAGCCTTATCCCTTAGAAAAAAATTAGGATTTATCAGTCATAGTAGCGGAGCTATGGCAAAAATTTTATAGAAATTACGCATAACATAAGTTCATTCAAAGCATAAAAAGAGGACTTCCTACCATATTCTAGGAACTATCATCCTAGATTAATTAAAAGAATATTATTATGCATGGAGATATGGATGTTTGCATGTAGATGTAGAGGTATGGATGTGAGTGTGAATGTGGAGGTGGATGTATGCATAGAGATGTGGATGTATGCATGTAGAAGTAGATGTATAGATGAGGATGTAAATGGAGATGTGGATGGATGCATGTAGATGTAGATGTATAGATGTAGATGTGAATGGAGATGTGGATGTATACATGTAGATGTAGATGTGGATGTATACATGTAGATGTAGATGTATAGATGTAGATGTGGATGTGGAGGTGGATGGATGCATGTAGATGTAGATGTATAGATGTAGATGGGAATGGAGATGTGGATGTATACATGTAGATGTGGATGTGGAGGTGGATGGATGCATGTAGATGTAGATGTATAGATGTAGATGGGAATGGAGATGTGGATGTATGCATGTAGAAGTAGATGTATAGATGTAGATGGGAATGGAGATGTGGATGTATGCATGTAGATGTAGATGTATAGATGTAGATGAGAATGGAGATGTGGATGTATACATGTAGATGTAGATGTATAGATGTAGATGTGGATGTAGATGTGGAGGTGGATGTATGCATGTAGATGTAGATGTATAGATGTGGATGTGAGTGTGGAGGTGGATGTATGCATGTAGATGTAGATGTATAGACGTATAGATGTAGATGTATAGATGTGGATGTGAATGTGGAGGTGGATGTATGCATGTAGATGTAAATGTATGGATGTGAATGTGAATGTGGATGTGGATGTATGCATGGAGTTGTGGATGTATGCGTGTAGATATGAATGTATGCATGTAGATGTGGATGTATGGATGTGAATGTGGATATGGAATGTGGAATAAGTAAGGTGGGTTGATGAGGGATAATGTGGAAAAATGAGAGTTAATATAGAAATTGTATTTGTAAACTGTTTGTAAATGCTGTTTGTAAAGGATTGTTTTATGTCAAGAATGCTGGGGGGAGCATTTTGGCCGTCTTGTGATTAAGGTAGTGATGATAAAGTTGCAACTGCTGACGGAGAGTCAATGAAGGACGTCTCACGTAGCAAGGTCGGCCGAGGTCTTGACCAGCCTCGGTGCGATTAAAATGGTGAGCTTCCGGTACGGTGGATGAGGGGCCAAGGAAGCGGCCTATGAGTGAAGCGCTAGGTCACCTGCGAAGGATCCTAGAGGGTGCTGACCATACGGTGCTCGGGCTTTGGGTCGCCTAGGATACCCACGCGTGCGTCGAGGAAGATATTGGAACAAGAGTAGGAGTTGTTTTCTGAAATCGGGCATGGATCTGGTTGATTGACCTTGCTGGTCTTCAATGGATGAGTCCATGGCTCTTTATATGGATCTGTTGGTTGATCTTGCTGATCTTCAACGAGAGTCCATCTTGATAAGTGATTATATTACCGAGTATTATGGGCTAGGAACTATCGAAACGGCCCCTGAGCGTTCTAGTTGCCAATGATGCCATAGATACTCTGATGAAGGAATGATGGGAAAATTAAGAATCAACTGGATAAATTAGAAGATGGTGATCAGTGATACTATGGTTTTATTAAAGGATTGTTTTAAACTCGTTGAAGCGTTGGAACTCTTTTCCTTGGTACCCGGGACAAAACCTAACCAAATTCTTAATTGGATCCCATCACTACAGTGGTTGGGCGGTTGGCTAACCCATGGGATCGGATGGGGTTAGGCTGGACTGATGGATCCGTAAATCGAGACTCAAACTTTTGTTTTTACGATAGATAAAATAAATCCCGGACAGTAACTGTTCTATGGATAGGAATCAACGGCTGTGCCTCTTGAATGGGGAAAAAAGCGTTGATCCCAATGATCCAAGTGCAAGTTTCTTCCTTGACCTGACCAAGTATCTTATAGATGTAATTAGATCAGCTCGATCAGAAATGATCTTGACTACGTTAGAGTAAAAAGTTATCCTGGTGGAATCGCCCGTGCTTTCCGGTAAAGGAAGTTTTTCCGGGTTCGGTTTTGGAACAACCGACGGATTAATCTCTTATCCGGATATCCGTGGGCGAGGCCCCGAATGTGGGACCCCTGTCCCGCGCGAGAAGTGCTACTTCCGCTGCTAGTATCCCGAACCTGTTACTCGGTGGGAACAGGGATCTTACAGTTGGTATCAGAGCATTTGGTTAATAAAGATCAACTGAGAAGACAAATATATCAAAAATTTATCAAGAAACACAAAAAGGTTATAATTGTGTGAGATAATTCATACAATTTGATATTCAAATTGAAATTCGTAATTTGGTAATTGGGTCTTCAGATGGAAGCACCGCAATTATATAGAATCCCTGACTTGCTTGAGGCCTAGACATGATAGTATTTACCTTATAATTCCAAGGGCCGTGACTACCCGTATATACCAAGAGTATACTGCAGCTCTTTACTGACAGTATATACGAGTAAATCTAAGACTTGAAATTATAACCGTTAATGCTATCCAGATGATGATTTCGAATGTGATTGATATGATTGATTTGATTTTTAATTCTGTTTGAGAATTGATGATGATTTCGAATGTGATTGATATGATTTTTAATTCTGTTTGAGAATTGATGAATTGATTTGGATTCTAATTGAAAAATGTTGATTTTTAAAAATTAGTTGAAATATAATGAAACCACAATGAGGGGGAATGGGACGAGTCCCTGTGATGATATTCATAACTAGAATGATGATAATGAATTCAGCAAATCACTATGAGATTAGTGGGTTGTGTTGTCAGACTGCTACTGCTAATACTTGACCGGTAGATCAAGTTAAGGGATGTCAAATTGAGAACTTGCTTGACTGAAATTTCCGTGGAGGAATGTTCCGAAGGAAACTTTTCGGTCTAATGGACCATTATCATGTTAAAGATATGAATGACATGATCTGAATGAATTGTTATTTAATGATGAGTTCTATATAAGGGATATTTATCCCACTGTTCTGTTGGGTTGACCAGAATATAAGGAACCCCAGAATAAAATTGGATCTTAAGAAAAAGAGCTGTCCTCTACCTTGCGAGATGAGGACATCTCGCACTTTTTAAGTGGGGTAGGATGTAAGATTCCTCCCCAGGTATACAGGAGTAAGAATCTCCCTTTCTGATCTTATAATTATTCCCTCTCTAAAATAAAAGGAAGTTTCTGTTTAAAAAAAAAGGAAGACCCTTTCCCTAGATTATTTCTCAAGAGTCCCACCTATTTTAAGGATTTAGAACAATGAGTTCAGAAGTGAGAATCAGTGTTTTGGATACCAAGGTTTTGGTTTTCATTCGAGTACGGCCCAAAAGAAGTTCTTTATCTCTTGGGGAGTATAAGAAGTTATCCCCCAGATATTGTGACCCTTATATCTGAATTCAATGAAAGTAGGTGACTTAGCCTACAAGCTTCTTTTATCTCCTCATCTCAAAATTCTTAATGCCTTCTATAGAAAAATGTGTCAAACTCAAATCATGGAAAGACGGTAAAACTTCAGTGGCAAGTTACCGTTGGCTTCTAGGTTACGCTAGCTCCTTCCTTTATATAAGTCGTAACTTTTACTTGTCGCTCACAATAATCTTACTCCCATCAATCTCCTTTCTTTCTTAATCTCCTTCATGGCTTGGCAACAGGAATTAGTTTTATCCCTGATGATTTCTCACCTTCAAGACGCAAGAGAGTCTGTGAAGAAAGACTTTATAGAACAATATGAGCGCTCACTTTTTCCTCACCGAGGAACTTCTGTAGCGCAGACCAAATGGCAGACTTATCAAAACATAACTAGGGTAACACCTTGGGGTAAGCAGCACTTTCGTAACAATGTCCGCTTGGCCATGGTTATTGAAGCTTTGGGTTTAGGTCCCCGATACTACTGCGTCATGAGATCAAGGCATCTTGGGTTTTCTGAAGCGGGTCTTCTTACTGGCGTGTTTTCTTCCTCATGAGAAGATATGCCTTTATCCCGTTTTTGGCTTGCCTCTCAGAGGTCCTTTTGTTAGATCACCTCATACCACTGAGATAGGTGCGGCAATAACCAGCAGAATCATTCCCATAGATGAGTTACCCTATACTTGTGCAGCTTGTGAGTGTGCTGCTTTTGTGACCATATGATGGACGGGCTTATGGAAGTGTAAAGAGTTCTTCTATCTTTACTGTATAAGTTCCGAGAATGAATAAAGTTTAAATCTTGTTCTATCTTGCTTTCTTTAAGACTTTTCTTGGTGGTTAATCTTGATTAAAAAATTTTCTCTAAGTCTCATATTCGTGCATCTTGCGAAATTATCCCAGTTTGCGAGATGAGGACATCTCGCATTTTTTAAGTGGGGTAGAATGTAAGATTCCTCCCCCAACCCCTTTTTGATGTCTAGTATCTTCCCCTGTAATCAATCCCTCTTCAGAAATATAAAGACCTTGTTTCTAACTGTTTTAACCTAGAGAGAGAAAATTATTCTAGAGAGAGAATATTCAGATTATGAATATTTTTGGATAGAAAAATAACTCATCTTATTAAAATAAGTTTTCCTAAAACAGAAATTCAAAAAGAATTTTCCAATATGCAATTGGAATTAATTGGAAATAGGTATAAAGAACCTTAGTCTAAGGGTCTAGATTTTCAGAAATTTTTGGATTATGGTCCAATTAAGGTTCCTATGGGCCAATAGCATCAATCCATGTGTAGGGAGGAGATAAATCCAAATTGTAAAAGAAGATACCCAAAAATGAGTAAATGCTCACATAAGATGAAGAGTTGAAAATGTACAAGGTTTATTGGTAAAAAACTATGAGCAATGGAAGTTTGACACATATGTAAGGAAAAGGAGTTCTTTAAAGAAGGTGCATATTTCACATAAGATGAGGAGTTGAAAATGTACAAGGTTTATTAGTAAAAAAACTATGAGCAATAGAATTTTGACACATATGTAAGGAAGGGGAGTTCTTTAAAGAAGGTGCATATTTCACATAAGATGAAGAGTTGAAAATGTACAAGGTTTATTAGTAAAAAAACTATGAGCAATAGAATTTTGACACATATGTAAGGAAGGGGAGTTCTTTAAAGAAGGTGCATATTTCACATAAGATGAAGAGTTGAAAATGTACAAGGTTTATTAGTAAAAAAACTATGAGCAATAGAATTTTGACACATATGTAAGGAAGGGGAGTTCTTTAAAGGAGGTGCATATTTCACATGCTTGAATGAGTTTTAAACTCAAAAATAATGTGATATTTTTATCTCTCATATCTCTTGAACCAAACCAAATCAAAATGGAACCAAATCGAATCAAAAAGTAACCAAACTAGGTCCAAATCTAGTCCAAATTCAACCAAACTGACTTGGAAAATTCTAGAATCAGTTTGCTTGGTTAGGATCTCAATTTTTCCTATAAATAGAAGCCTTCCCTTGTTGAAAAAGATATAGTGTCTTATGCATTGTTACTCTACTCTACCTAAGCCAAGAACGGTGAATTCTTTAATAATTCACTAGTTTTTTGATACTTCTCTCTTTCTTCAATCCCCATTGGTGGCTCCATCAACATACTAAACCAATTGATTGGTTGGGGGCCTCTACCGTGATCAAAGAATCAAGCAAATTATAAGATAAGTATAGTGATTTTTGATCTTTCTATAATTTCTCAATGATTCTCTCTTCTCAACCCCTCTCAAGCTTGAGAAGCTTAATTGATATGGTTTTTGAAATGCTATTGAAGTTAATTAATTAATGATAGTAAAGAATTACATAAAATTCTTTTAATTCTAACGGTCTTTCTCTCTCTCACTTAAGAAATGGTCATACTCATGACCCTTTTCAATCCAAATGAAGCTTTTCATAAGGCTTTTCCTTAATCCAAGATTAAGCTATGCTTGAGGCCAAATTAATGGCTTTTTTCTATGCTTTTAGTTTATGTATATTGATGATTCAATCCATTACGGATTGATGATCCAATTAGAGACCATTTTAATTATTTTCTTAATGATCCAATTAGAGACCATTATGAATTGATGATCCAATTAGAGACCATTCTAATTATTTCCTGAATGATAAGCCTTATCCCTTAGAAAAAAATTAGGATTTATCAGTCATAGTAGCGGAGCTATGGCAAAAATTTTATAGAAATTACGCATAACATAATTTCATTTAAAGCATAAAAAGAGGACTTCCTACCATATTCTAGGAACTATCATCCTAGATTAATTAAAAGAATATTATTATGCATGGAGATATGGATGTTTGCATGTAGATGTAGAGGTATGGATGTGAGTGTGAATGTGGAGGTGGATGTATGCATAGAGATGTGGATGTATGCATGTAGAAGTAGATGTATAGATGAGGATGTAAATGGAGATGTGGATGGATGCATGTAGATGTAGATGTATAGATGTAGATGTGAATGGAGATGTGGATGTATACATGTAGATGTAGATGTGGATGTATACATGTAGATGTAGATGTATAGATGTGGATGTGGATGTGGAGGTGGATGGATGCATGTAGATGTAGATGTATAGATGTAGATGTATAGATGTAGATGGGAATGGAGACGTGGATGTATACATGTAGATGTAGATGTATAGATGTAGATGTGGATATGGAGGTGGATGGATGCATGTAGATGTAGATGTATAGATGTAGATGGGAATGGAGATGTGGATGTATGCATGTAGATGTAGATGTATAGATGTAGATGAGAATGGAGATGTGGATGTATACATGTAGATGTAGATGTATAGATGTAGATGTGGATGTAGATGTGGAGGTGGATGTATGCATGTAGATGTAGATGTATAGATGTGGATGTGAGTGTGGAGGTGGATGTATGCATGTAGATGTAGATGTATAGACGTATAGATGTAGATGTATAGATGTGGATGTGAATGTGGAGGTGGATGTATGCATGTAGATGTAAATGTATGGATGTGAATGTGAATGTGGATGTGGATGTATGCATGGAGTTGTGGATGTATGCGTGTAGATATGAATGTATGCATGTAGATGTGGATGTATGGATGTGAATGTGGATATGGAATGTGGAATAAGTAAGGTGGGTTGATGAGGGATAATGTGGAAAAATGAGAGTTAATATAGAAATTGTATTTGTAAACTGTTTGTAAATGCTGTTTGTAAAGGATTGTTTTATGTCAAGAATGCTGGGGGGAGCATTTTGGCCGTCTTGTGATTAAGGTAGTGATGATAAAGTTGCAACTGCTGATAGAGAGTCAATGAAGGACGTCTCGCGTAGCAAGGTCGGCCGAGGTCTTGACCAGCCTCGGTGCGATTAAAATGGTGAGCTTCCAGTACGGTGGATGAGGGGCCAAGGAAGCGGCCTATGAGTGAAGCGCTAGGTCACCTGCGAAGGATCCTAGAGGGTGCTGACCATATGGTGCTCGGGCTCTGGGTCGCCTAGGATACCCACGCGTGCGTCGAGGAAGATATTGGAACAAGAGTAGGAGTTGTTTTCTGAAATCGGGCATGGATCTGGTTGATTGACCTTGCTGGTCTTCAATGGATGAGTCCATGGCTCTTTATATGGATCTGTTGGTTGATCTTGCTGATCTTCAACGAGAGTCCATCTTGATAAGTGATTATATTACCGAGTATTATGGGCTAGGAACTATCGAAACGGCCCCTGAGCGTTCTAGTTGCCAATGATGCCATAGATACTCTGATGAAGGAATGATGGGAAAATTAAGAATCAACTGGATAAATTGGAAGATGGTGATCAGTGATACTATGGTTTTATTACAGGATTGTTTTAAACTGGTTGAATCTGTGAAAAGGCAATTCCATATTGGGTGTGTGAGTGGTGTGACTAGTTTTATTTTGCATGAACATCCGGCTAGGGAGCCTTGGAACTCTTTTCCTTGGTCCCCGGGACAAAACCTAACCAAATTCTTAATTGGATCCCATCACTACAGTGGTCGGGCGGTTCGCTAACCCATGGGATTGGATGGGGTTAGGCTGGACTGATGCATCCGTAAATCGAGACTCAAACTTTTGTTTTTACGATAGATAAAATAAATCCCGGACAGTAACTGTTCTATGGATAGGAATCAACGGCTGTGCCTCTTGAATGGGGAAAAAAGCGTTGATCCCAATGATGCAAGTGCAAGTTTCTTCCTTGACCTGACCAAGTATCTTATAGATGTAATTAGATCAGCTCGATCAGAAATGATCTTGACTACGTTAGAGTAAAAAGTTATCCTGGTGGAATCGCCCGTGCTTTCCGGTAAAGGAAGTTTTTCCGAGTTCGGTTTTGGAACAACCGACGGATTAATCTCTTATCCGGATATCCGTGGGCGAGGCCCCGAATGTGGGACCCCTGTCCCGCGCGAGAAGTGCTACTTCCGCTGCTAGTATCCCGAACCTGTTACTCGGTGGGAACAGGGATCTTACAGTTGGTATCAGAGCATTTGGTTAATAAAGATCAACTGAGAAGACAAATATATCAAAAATTTATCAAGAAACACAAAAAGGTTATAATTGTGTGAGATAATTCATACAATTTGATATTCAAACTGAAATTCGTAATTTGGTAATTGGGTCTTCAGATGGAAGCACCGCAATTATATAGAATCCCTGACTTGCTTGAGGCCTAGACATGATAGTATTTACCTTATAATTCCAAGGGCCGTGACTACCCGTATATACCGAGAGTATACTGCAGTTCTTTACTGACAGTATATACGAGTAAATCTAAGACTTGAAATTATAACCGTTAATGCTATCCAGATGATGATTTCGAATGTGATTGATATGATTTTTAATTCTGTTTGAGAATTGATGAATTGATTTGGATTCTGATTGAAAAATGTTGATTTTTAAAAATTAGTTGAAATATAATGAAACCACAATGAGGGGGAATGGGACGAGTCCCTGTGATGATATTCATAACTAGAATGATGATAATGAATTCAGCAAATCACTATGAGATTAGTGGGTTGTGCTGTCAAACTGCTACTGCTAATACTTGACCGGTAGATCAAGTTAAGGGATGTCAAATTGAGAACTTGCTTGACTGAAATTTCCGTGGAGGAATGTTCCGAAGGAAACTTTTCGGTCTAATGGACCATTATCATGTTAAAGATATGAATGACATGATCTGAATGAATTGTTATTTAATTATGAGTTCTATATGAGGGATATTTATCCCAGTGTTCTGTTGGGTTGACCAGAATATAAGGAACCCCAGAATAAAATTGGATCTTAAGAAAAAGAGCTGTCCTCTACCTTGCGAGATGAGGACATCTCGCACTTTTTAAGTGGGGTAGGATGTAAGATTCCTCCCCAGGTATACAGGAGTAAGAATCTCCCTTTCTGATCTTATAATTATTCCCTCTCTAAAATAAAAGGAAGTTTCTGTTTAAAAAAAAAGGAAGACCCTTTTCCTAGATTATTTCTCAAGAGTCCCACCTATTTTAAGGATTTAGAACAATGAGTTCAGAAGTGAGAATCAGTGTTTTGGATACCAAGGTTTTGGTTTTCATTCGAGTACGGCCCAAAAGAAGTTCTTTATCTCTTGGGGAGTATAAGAAGTTATCCCCCAGATATTGTGACCCTTATATTTGAATTCAATGAAAGTAGGTGACTTAGCCTACAAGCTTCTTTTATCTCCTCATCTCAAAATTCTTAATGCCTTCTATAGAAAATGTGTCAAACTCAAATCATGGAAAGACGGTAAAACTTCAATGGCAAGTTACCGTTGGCTTCTAGGTTACGCTAGCTCCTTCCTTTATATAAGTCGTAACTTTTACTTGTCGCTCACAATAATCTTACTCCCATCAATCTCCTTTCTTTCTTAATCTCCTTCATGGCTTGGCAACAGGAATTAGTTTTATCCCTGATGATTTCTCACCTTCAAGACGCAAGAGAGTCTGTGAAGAAAGACTTTATAGAACAATATGAGCGCTCACTTTTTCCTCACCTAGGAACTTCTGTAGCGCAGACCAAATGGCGGACCTATCAAAACATAACTAGGGTAACACCCTGGGGTTAGCAGCACTTTCGTAACAATGTCCGCTTGGCCATGGTTATTGAAGCTTTGGGTTTAGGTCCCCGATACTACTGCGTCATGAGATCAAGGCATCTTGGGTTTTCTGAGCGGGTCTTCTTACTGGCGTGTTTTCTTCCTCATGAGAAGATATGCCTTTATCCCGTTTTTGGCTTGCCTCTCAGAGGTCCTTTTGTTAGATCACCTCATACCACTGAGATAGGTGCGGCAATAACCAGCAGAATCATTCCCATAGATGAGTTACCCTATACTTGTGCAACTTGTGAGTGCTGCTTTAGTGTGACCATATGATGGACGGGCTTATGGAAGTGTAAAGAGTTCTTCTATCTTTACTGTATAAGTTCCGAGAATGAATAAAGTTTAAATCTTGTTCTATCTTGCTTTCTTTAAGACTTTTCTTGGTGGTTAATCTTGATTAAAAAATTTTCTCTAAGTCTCATATTCGTGCATCTTGCGAAATTATCCCAGTTTGCGAGATGAGGATATCTCGCATTTTTTAAGTGGGGTAGAATGTAAGATTCCTCCCCCAACCTCTTTTTGATGTCTAGTATCTTCCCCTGTAATCAATCCCTCTTCAGAAATATAAAGACCTTGTTTCTAACTGTTTTAGCCTAGAGAGAGAAAATTATTCTAGAGAGAGAATATTCAGATTATGAATATTTTTGGATAGAAAAATAACTCATCTTATTAAAATAAGTTTCCCTGAAACAGAAATTCAAAAAGAGTTTTCCAATATGCAATTGGAATTAATTGGAAATAGGTATAAAGAACCTTAGTCTAAGGGTCTAGATTTTCAGAAATTTTTGGATTATGGTCCAATTAAGGTTCCTATGGGCCAATAGCATCAATCCATGTGTAGGGAGGAGATAAATCCAAATTGTAAAAGAAGATACCCAAAAATGAGTAAATGCTCACATAAGATGAAGAGTTGAAAATGTACAAGGTTTATTAGTAAAAAACTATGAGCAATGGAATTTTGACACATATGTAAGGAAGGGGAGCTCTTTAAAGAAGGTGCATATTTCACATAAGATGAGGAGTTGAAAATGTACAAGGTTTATTAGTAAAGAAACTATGAGCAGTAGAATTTTGACACATATGTAAGGAAGGGGAGTTCTTTAAAGAAGGTGCATATTTCACATAAGATGAAGAGTTGAAAATGTACAAGGTTTATTAGTAAAAAAACTATGAGAAATAGAAACAATTCAACCAAACTGACTTGGAAAATTCTAGAATCAGTTTGCTTGGTTAGGAGCTCAATTTTTCCTATAAATAGAAGCCTTACCTTGTTGAAAAAGATATAGTGTCTTATGCATTGTTACTCTACTCTACCTAAGCCAAGAACGGTGAATTCTTTAATAATTCACTAGTTTTTTGATACTTCTCTCTTTCTTCAATCCCCATTGGTGGCTCCATCAACATACTAAACCAATTGATTGGTTGGGGGCCTCTACCGTGATCAAAGAATCAAGCAAATTATAAGATAAGTATAGTGATTTTTGATCTTTCTATAATTTCTCAATGATTCTCTCTTCTCAACCCCTCTCAAGCTTGAGAAGCTTAATTGATATGGTTTTTGAAATGCTATTGAAGTTAATTAATTAATGATAGTAAAAAATTACATAAAATTCTATTTAATTCTAATGGTCTTTCTCTCTCTCACTTAAGAAATGGTCATACTCATGACCCTTTTCAATCCAAATGAAGCTTTTCATAAGGCTTTTCCTTAATCCAAGATTAAGCTATGCTTGAGGCCAAATTAATGGCTTTTTTCTATGCTTTTAGTTTATGTACATTGATGATTCAATCCATTATGGATTGATGATCCAATTAGAGACCATTCTAATTATTTTCTTAATGATCCAATTAGAGACCATTATGGATTGATGATCCAATTAGAGACCATTCTAATTATTTTCTTAATGATCCAATTAGAGACCATTATAGATTGATGATCCAATTAGAGACCATTCTAATTATTTCCTTAATGATAAGCCTTATCCCTTAGAAAAAAATTGGGATTTATCAGTCATAGTAGCGGAGCTATGGCAAAATTTTTATAGAAATTACGCATAACATAATTTCATTCAAAGCATAAAAAGAGGACTTCCTACCATATTCTAGGAACTATCATCCTAGATTAATTAAAAGAATATTATTATGCATGGAGATATGGATGTTTGCATGTAGATGTAGAGGTATGGATGTGAGTGTGAATGTGGAGGTGGATGTATGCATAGAGATGTGGATGTATGCATGTAGAAGTAGATGTATAGATGAGGATGTAAATGGAGATGTGGATGGATGCATGTAGATGTAGATGTATAGATGTAGATGTGAATGGAGATGTGGATGTATACATGTAGATGTAGATGTGGATGTATACATGTAGATGTAGATGTATAGATGTAGATGTGGATGTGGAGGTGGAGGTGGATGGATGCATGTAGATGTAGATGTATAGATGTAGATGGGAATGGAGATGTGGATGTATAGATGTAGATGTGGATATGGAGGTGGATGGATGCATGTAGATGTAGATGTATAGATGTAGATGGGAATGGAGATGTGGATGTATGCATGTAGATGTAGATGTATAGATGTAGATGGGAATGGAGATGTGGATGTATACATGTAGATGTAGATGTATAGATGTAGATGTGGATGTAGATGTGGAGGTGGATGTATGCATGTAGATGTAGATGTATAGATATGGATGTGAGTGTGGAGGTGGATGTATACATGTAGATGTAGATGTATAGACGTATAGATGTAGATGTATAGATGTGGATGTGAATGTGGAGGTGGATGTATGCATGTAGATGTAAATGTATGGATGTGAATGTGAATGTGGATGTGGATGTATGCATGGAGTTGTGGATGTATGCGTGTAGATATGAATGTATGCATGTAGATGTGGATGTATGGATGTGAATGTGGATATGGAATGTGGAATAAGTAAGGTGGGTTGATGAGGGATAATGTGGAAAAATGAGAGTTAATATAGAAATTGTATTTGTAAACTGTTTGTAAATGCTGTTTGTAAAGGATTGTTTTATGTCAAGAATGCTGGGGGGAGCATTTTGGCCATCTTGTGATTAAGGTAGTGATGATAAAGTTGCAACTACTGACGGAGAGTCAATGAAGGACGTCTCGCATAGCAAGGTCGGCCGAGGTCTTGACCAGCCTCGGTGCGATTAAAATGGTGAGCTTCCGGTATGGTGGATGAGGGGCCAAGGAAGCGGCCTATGAGTGAAGCGCTAGGGCACCTACGAAGGATCCTAGAGGGTGCTAACCATACGGTGCTCGGGCTCTAGGTCGCCTAGGATACCCACGCTGTCGTGCCATGGCACGTCTATGATGTGAAACCGTGCATGTGAGGTCATCAAATACACATCCAGATGCATGGGGTTAAGTGCCATGACGAGTCATTATATGATGCCTGAGTATATATGTTCATATTGTAGATAAGGTTCAATAAGATGAGCTGAGGCTGAGCCAGGTTTCGAAGCCTTTGACAGTGTGGTGTGAATTGTGGAGGATTTTTTTTTATGCTTATGGAGAATTTCGGAGCTAGCAGATACCTTGTGCCTTGATAGGACTGGATTATGCTTGTGGTTCGACTACTTTATTGATTCCATGAGATGGTGAATTGCTCATAAGCTGTGCCTATCATGGTTGAGTTGATATTAGCACTGAGACAGAGAACTTTATGGTACATAATGGTTGGGGTCTTGATCGTATGCTTTAGATGGCAAAAATCATATGTGCAATAAGGATGCCAAATGGAGCTTCTTTTGATGAGGCGTGAGAAAAACCCTTAGCAAGGTTATGGTGAAAAGGAGTTTGATTTTATATATATATATATATGGTCAACACTCCAAAATAAAGGAAAAAGGTCACACTCCAAAACAAAGGAAAAAGGAAATAGTAGGCGCAGTGAGGAAAATTAAAATGGGAAATGCGCGATTTCAGCTGCAAAAGGGCGTGGGCGCCGACTTCCTCGCGGGAATGAAAGGAAAAAACCAGAGAATTGGGGCGCGGCTTATCAGAAGAAGTCTGCAGAAAAAAAAACCAGGTGACAGAAGCGTGTTCGACCAGTGCGTTTGGTTTCATGCAGTCAGCGACTGTTTATGGCGTGTTGGGGCTTGAAATAGAGAGCAAAGTTGCTACTATCTATTGATATGCTTTTATCAAATTCACAAAAACCAGCTTCGCGCCGGCTGTGCGCTGTCTGCAGCAAAAGGATTGAGTGGGAAATAGCAAAAATCCAGGAGTGATTCACAATAATGTGTTCAGATAAGTCGTGTTTTTCTTTAATTTATTTATTTGACTATCTTTCAAACCTTAGAGGTTTGTAAATCATAAGACCTTTCAAACCTTAGAGGTTTTGTAAATCATAAGACCTTTCGAACCTTAGAGGTTTTGTAAATCATGAATGTCTGGATGCGAGGAGTTGTGATACTAAGGCACTGGATATCTGAATTGTTTCTACCCTAATGGAACCAGAGTGCAAGCTTCGAAATTTCTTAAAACCATGAGAACATGTTATAGATATGCCATATATTGTCTTGTACTTGTGAGTTGTTGAAATTTATAAACAGGTTTTCAGGTGATAAAGAACATTATGAGATGTTGGGAATGGTGACAGTGGATGTATGGAATGAAAAGGGACACATGTATGTTGGAAATACTTAAAGGTTATGTTATGCTTTCATGTGATTAGCTGGAAAGTTTTGGAAGAAGAAGCCAGTGAATATATGCTTGGAAAGGGATAAACAATTGGAACACGAATTCAAGGATGGATTTGTCCTATGCTTTTTGGGAAATTTTGAATGTGATTTTCCTTGTTAAGTTTGGCACCAACTCTCACAGCTAGAAGTCTCATACTTTCCTGGCTGTACTGCACACGTCACGACAGCTTTTTGGTGAACCCGACATGAAACTGCTGGGGTGAGAGTGTGGTGAAATATACAGGGAAGCTATGGCTGAGAATTCTGAGGGTCAGGGGGTTCATTTTGACCCTGGAGTTATGCAGATGTTTCAGATGTTTACCATGTACATGCAACAACAACAAGCTGCTGAAAGAGGACAAATTTCTACGACCAAAGCATTACAATCAATTGTGAAAAAAATGGATCAATTTGATGGGAAGGACATTACAAAGTACCTGCGCAATTATATAAAGGAGATGGAGCTAAACAGGGTGACTGAGGAGGACATGGTTCGAAGTTTCGAGCTTGTATGTGTTCCTGAAATAAGAGAGCGCATAAAAGGATTGCAGACAGCACATGGTGGCAGAAATTGGGAAGAGTTCAAGCTTGCTTTAAAGGATGAATATTTTATGGAGGATTCTGAGCGAGTGACCAAACAAACTTTCTTGGAATGGGTCACAAAATCTAAAATGGGAATTTCTGCCACAGAATTGCTAAGAGAGTTTGAGAAGCGTTATGCCCAGTTGTCAAGGATAGAGCGTGCAACTTTGGACAGAGAAAAGACAGAGCTCTTCCTACAAGCAGCTGGGAAAGATCTCCAGGAGAAATTGGAAATCCTCCTTGAGGATAAGGATACAGAACAGGGATTAAAGAGTGATTGGAATGATGTTGAGGATGCAGTTACTATGTTAGCAAAGCGGCAGCGGAGGAGGGATAAAATGGTGATGGGCTCTGCAACCCCCATAACTGCTGCCACCCCTGAGAATCTATCCAAACCAGCTGCTACAATTCCAAAGATAGATGGGCCGATGGATGAGCTTATCAAGGGTATGCGTGACTTAAAATTGAAGATGTCTAGGATTGAGGAAAAAGGTCTACCATTGGGGCAGGCTTCTATGCAAAGGCCTCAAAGCAAAGAAGGGTTTACATATAGATGCATATGGTGTGATGACCCAGAGCATGCAAAGAAGGATTGTGCTAGCTATAAAGAAGCTCTTAAAAATCAACTTGTGTTTTTCAAAGATGGGAAAATCCATCTTACAGAGACTGGTCTTCCATTGAGTACAAACTTTGGGAAAGGAGGGATGAAAAAGCTGGTAGAGGATATGGCTGCTAGTCATGCCATTTCTATGGTTGAGGCAGCAACCTATGGATTAAAGGTTGGTCAATTAAAGCAGGGATTTGAGAATGATGAGGATTATGAGAATGAGGATTTTTGGCCATCAACAATGGAATTAATTGCGTCAAAGAAAGTGTCAAAGCAAGCTTTGCGTGAGGCAGGTGATTGTATACGTCTTGAGACTGGCTGGGAGGAGCCTGTGGATTCTTTATCCATTCATGCCTATATTGCCAAATGCCAAAATAATGAGGCACAGGTAGAGGAGAAGCGCAAAAGGGAAAATGAGGAAGGAGGGCCATCAAAAAGAGTTACACGTGGAAGTGAAAAGAAGAATCCTGGGCCATCACATATGCCTCCACAGCATAGCAAACCTCCACAGGATGTTTCAATGGAAGAAGTGCCAGCAAAAATGAAGGAGAAGGGTAAAGGGAAAAGTCCACTCTACAAGCTTCAATCTGATATTGAAGTTGCAACAGATCTCAAAAAGGTACTTGAAGAAAGGATTCTAAACAACAGGGTGGAATTCACACTAGGGGAAGTCTTGGGGATTGCAAAGAAAGAATTTCATGATGAGATAATTGATATTATACGAAGAAAAAGGCAGTCCATAATTGAATCTATTCCATCACAAGGGGAGGCAAGCACTTCCAAGACTCATGGAGTACAGGTACAGAAAAAGGAAGAGAGAGAAAATGTGGTGGAATGTAATCACTCTGCTGATGGGGCACGACAAGTGCGCTTTGTGGAAGAGAATGATGAAAAAGAAGTTCTTACAAAGAGTCATTACTCCAGGAGCCATTGGGCAAGAGCAACCACTGAAACCCTTGTCAAGATAGGTGATTTGGAAGAGCCATATGTCGCTCTAATTGATCATGGGTCTGAAATAAATCTTATGGCTAAAAATCTCTACAACAAATGTAAGTGGCCAATGGATGTGGATCATGGGTGGATGATTAAAGCAGCTAATAACTCATCTGGAGAGCTTTATGCAGCATGTCCAAATGTAAGGGTAACTATAGGGGATGTGAAGGATGATCAGAATTTCTTTGTTCAGGAGATGTCATCGTATCCCCTTATCCTTGGGCAACCCTACATTACAGCTGTAAGGATGGAAACAAAGGTTTTGGATGATGGTTCAACATATGCAAGAATAAGGAGTAAAGATGGCAAAAAAGCTGTTCAGTTTTTGACAGTTTGCATTAACCATGAAAGGAATCGTGAGTCTCTTCGGGCACAGTCACTCCCAAAGATAAACAGAGAGTTCATGAATTACAGGGAGATGAGGGATTTTGGCCAGGTGCCATTGTAAAGCGGGATTCCAATGGTACAAGGGGAAATGAGTTCTCGCAGGACTCAATCAATGTAAATAGCTTTTCAGCAAATTTTCAGGGATTCTCCAGCTATGGGTCACTGGTTTTTGTAAAAAGCAAGGATTTGAAGCATGGCATGCGAAAACATATACAAAATGAACAAAAAAGTTTTGAGCAGTGTGGTCTTTTGGGGAAGAATGAGTTTATTTCAGGGGTGCTTGATGAGGTGTCATTTGTAGATACTATGGATGTGCTTTTTGATATGGGAAGAGCATGCTTACAGGGTGGAAATGAAATGATAAAGGTGTCATCTGTGGAGATGTATGATATAATCCAGGAATTTGAGGGGGTGGAATGTAAAAACATGAATTGTGAGATGGATGCTCATGTTGATACAAAGTACAAAACGGTTGCAAAGAAGGTGAAACCAGTTGCCTTGCCCTTGCCACCAGGAAGCAAGGAGAAGATAGATGAAGCTTCTATGCAGCCAAATCTTAGAGATCCGAAGAAAATTGGGCATAAATTTACTCAAGAAACTCTAAAAGAGCTGAAGATTGGTGAGAAGGATTTTCTGTTGCCAGTTGAAAGGGAATGCTTTGAGGAGATGCTTGTAAAACATGCGAAAGCTTTTGCTTTTCAGCCGCATGAGATAGGCTGTGTTGATCCAAGTGTAACAGCACCAATGGTGATCTTTACTGTTCCACATGTGCCCTGGAACCTGCGGCCAATTCCAGTACCAAAGGCTCTCTTGCCAAAGTTGATGGAATTACTAAAGGAAAAGATCAGGATGGGAATCTTGGAGCCTTCATGTGCCCCATATTCCAACAGATGGTTTACTGTACCAAAGAAAAATGGGACATTGCGCTTTATTCAAGACATGCAACCTGTAAACAAAGTCACAATCAGGAATGTGGGAGCAGGCCCAATTGTGGATGAGTTTGCAGAAGCATTTGCAGGGAAAGCTATATACTGTATGGGTGATCTGTATTCGAGATATGATCAGTTCCAGCTGGATATACAAAGCAGGGACTTGACCACAATGAGAACTCCTTTGGGATTAGTAAGGATGTGTACCTTACCACAGGGAGCCACTAACTCAGTGGCATATATGATGAATGGAATGAATAAAGTCTTACGAGACTTCATACCACAAAAAGCTATGCCATTTTTGGATGATGTGCCAATAAAGGGCTATGATGAGAAAGACAAAGATGGGGATTTGGATTCAAAGGGGTGCCGCAAGTTTGTGGCAAATCATATAAAGGATTGTGACATGATTCTCCAGGCTTGAAGAAGTGAATCTTACTTTATCTGGGCTGAAATCAGTGTTTGGAGTTGGTGAAGTGCTAATAGTGGGACATCTTTGTAGTACTAGTGGACGCCGTCCTTGTCCAGCCAAGATAGATGCAATACAAAGAATGAAGGAAACATGCATTAATGTTACAGAGCTGAGGAGATTTCTTGGAGCATGTGTCTTTTATGTCATTTGGATCCCACATTATGCACATGTAGCAGATCCTCTTTATCAACTTTTGAGGAAAAATCAAAAATTTCTGTGGAGTGCAGTACATATTAAAGCTATGCGGAAGCTGAAATATTTGCTCCAATCATCACCCACTTTGAGAAAGGCAGATTATGAGTGTGGCAGGCCTGTGATTGTTACAGTTGATACTAGTCCTACTGGGATAGGATGGGCAGTAGGGCAAGATGATGAGGATGATCATAGGTATGTAATTAGATTTGGAGCAAAGGTGTTAAGCTTTCGGCAACGAAAGTATCCACAGATCAAGAGAGAGCTATGGGGGATAGTCACTGCTCTAAAATGTGAAAAAGAATATCTTATTGGGGCATCTGTACTTGTGGAAACTGATTGCTTGCCACTTCTTGGAATGATAGCAAGTTGTACCACTCCAGATATTGCTATGCTTAGGTGGATTGCTTATATCAAGTCACTAAATCCTGAGTTTGAGCATATTGCGGGAAAAGATAATCCAGTTGCAGATATGCTATCAAGAGCCAGGTATGAAGATGAGAAAGAGATGATTAGTGACATTGACGATGTGGGTACAAAGTTCTATACTACAGCATATGCAAAGGGGGATCATATTTGCCTATCAAATGCACTTGAGTCTTTTATTGAGGAAATATATGAAGGGGATTGGTTGCTTATTGGTCAATATTTGAGTACTCTGACAAGGCAAGAAAATTGGTCTGACTCAGAATTTAAGAGAATCTGCAGAAAAGCATATGGTTATTTCCTAAAGGATGGGTATCTCTGGAAGCATCCTAAGCAGAGGAATGCTATGCCACAGAGAGTCATATGTGATAAAGAGACTCAAGGAAAGCTTGTGAAAGAATTCCATGAGAGTCTCTGGGCTGGGCATAGAAGTGTGTGGGCCACCTTTACCAAAATAAAGGAAAAATATTGGTGGAGAGGAATGTACAAGGATATTTCCCAATATGTGGAAACATGCATAGTATGCCAAATGTACTCAAATGTGCGGCATCGTGATGCCTTGCAACCAACCTACCCACCTGCCATGCACTATAAATGGGTAGTGGATCTAGTTACAATGCCTTTGGGAATTTGGCAGATGCGGTATATTGCACTTGCAAGAGAAGATTTGACAAATCAGGTAGAAGGGCGTGCTCTTAGAACAAAGAGTACGGAAACAGTATGCAAATTTCTCTTGGAAGATGTGATCTGCCGGTATGGTTGTGTTGGGAAGATAACAGCTGATAGGGGTGAGCTAGATGTTGAAGAAGCAAGGGAATTCTTCTCTAGAATTGGTATCAAACTGTCCCTAACATGTGCTTACAATCCTAAGGGCAATGGGAAAAGTGAGCGAGGACATCCTCCAATCATTAAAGCTTTAGCTAAGGCATGCAAAGAAAGAATGCGAGAGTGGCCAAAGCTGCTACCATATGCCTTGTGGGCTGACCGTACAACTCATAGCTCAGTGACAGGATACATGCCTGCAGAATTGATGTATGGTCAGAAGCCAGTGATGCCAGTTGAAGAAGTAGTTCCAACTTGGAATGTATTGCCCTGGGTGGAAGGATTGAGCAGAGATGACCTCCTTGCCTTGCGAATAAGACAGTTGGAGAGGAGGCCTGAAGATGTAGAGCTTGCTAAAGCTCGCTTGAAAGATGCAAGGCTGAAAAATAAAGAAAGATTTGATAGTAGACACAGACTCCGGCCAAAACCTATTGAAGAAGGTGATTGGGTTCTAATGTATGATAGTAGCCTTGACAACCAGTTCACTGTTCAAAGAAAATTTGCAAAAAGATGGTTTGGCCCTTACATTGTCAAGCATGCACATGGAAATGCCACGTATACTTTGTGTGAGCTTGATGGAACAGAAATAAAGAATCTTGTGGCAGGCAAAAGAATCAAGATATTTAAAAGAAGGCATGATAGTGATCCTTTTGATTCACAAGAGGCTCAGGATGAGAGGCTTGACAGTGGTAGTATGGATATGGTTGAAGAGGAAGAGGATGATCTTCCTGACAATGCAGAAGATGAAGACGACATCCAGCTATATGTAGATCTTGATGATGATTTGGCACATACCAGAGGATGTGCAGGTTTAGAGGGGGTGGATGTCGTGCCATGGCACGTCTATGATGTGAAACCGTGCATGTGAGGTCATCAAATACACATCCAGATGCATGGGGTTAAGTGCCATGACGAGTCATTATATGATGCCTGAGTATATATGTTCATATTGTAGATAAGGTTCAATAAGATGAGCTGAGGCTGAGCCAGGTTTCGAAGCCTTTGACAGTGTGGTGTGAATTGTGGAGGATTTTTTTTTATGCTTATGGAGAATTTCGGAGCTAGCAGATACCTTGTGCCTTGATAGGACTGGATTATGCTTGTGGTTCGACTACTTTATTGATTCCATGAGATGGTGAATTGCTCATAAGCTGTGCCTATCATGGTTGAGTTGATATTAGCACTGAGACAGAGAACTTTATGGTACATAATGGTTGGGGTCTTGATCGTATGCTTTAGATGGCAAAAATCATATGTGCAATAAGGATGCCAAATGGAGCTTCTTTTGATGAGGCGTGAGAAAAACCCTTAGCAAGGTTATGGTGAAAAGGAGTTTGATTTTATATATATATATATATGGTCAACACTCCAAAATAAAGGAAAAAGGTCACACTCCAAAACAAAGGAAAAAGGAAATAGTAGGCGCAGTGAGGAAAATTAAAATGGGAAATGCGCGATTTCAGCTGCAAAAGGGCGTGGGCGCCGACTTCCTCGCGGGAATGAAAGGAAAAAACCAGAGAATTGGGGCGCGGCTTATCAGAAGAAGTTTGCAGAAAAAAAAACCAGGTGACAGAAGCGTGTTCGACCAGTGCGTTTGGTTTCATGCAGTCAGCGACTGTTTATGGCGTGTTGGGGCTTGAAATAGAGAGCAAAGTTGCTACTATCTATTGATATGCTTTTATCAAATTCACAAAAACCAGCTTCGCGCCGGCTGTGCGCTGTCTGCAAGCAAAAGGATTGAGTGGGAAATAGCAAAAATCCAGGAGTGATTCACAATAATGTGTTCAGATAAGTCGTGTTTTTCTTTAATTTATTTATTTGACTATCTTTCAAACCTTAGAGGTTTGTAAATCATAAGACCTTTCAAACCTTAGAGGTTTTGTAAATCATAAGACCTTTCGAACCTTAGAGGTTTTGTAAATCATGAATGTCTGGATGCGAGGAGTTGTGATATTAAGGCACTGGATATCTGAATTGTTTCTACCCTAATGGAACCAGAGTGCAAGCTTCGAAATTTCTTAAAACCATGAGAACATGTTATAGATATGACATATATTGTCTTGTACTTGTGAGTTGTTGAAATTTATAAACAGGTTTTCAGGTGATAAAGAACATTATGAGATGTTGGGAATGGTGACAGTGGATGTATGGAATGAAAAGGGACACATGTATGTTGGAAATACTTAAAGGTTATGTTATGCTTTCATGTGATTAGCTGGAAAGTTTTGGAAGAAGAAGCCAGTGAATCTATGCTTGGAAAGGGATAAACAATTGGAACACGAATTCAAGGATGGATTTGTCCTATGCTTTTTGGGAAATTTTGAATGTGATTTTCCTTGTTAAGTTTGGCACCAACTCTCACAGCTAGAAGTCTCGTACTTTCCTGGCTGTACTGCACACGTCACGACAACGCGTGCGTTGAGGAAGATATTGGAACAAGAGTAGGAGTTGTTTTCTAAAATCGGGCATGGATCTGGTTGATTGACCTTGCTGGTCTTCAATGGATGAGTCCATGGCTCTTTATATGGATCTGTTGGTTGATCTTGCTAATCTTCAACGAGAGTCCATCTTGATAAGTGATTATATTACCGAGTATTATGGGCTAGGAACTATCGAAACGGCCCTTGAGCGTTCTAGTTGCCAATGATGCCATAGATACTCTGATGAAGGAATGATGGAAAAATTAAGAATCAACTGGATAAATTGGAAGATGGTGATCAGTGATACTATGGTTTTATTAAAGGATTGTTTTAAACTGGTTGAATCTGTGAAAAGGCAATTTCATATTGGGTGTGTGAGTGGTGTGACTAGTTTTATTTTGCATGAACATCCGGCTAGGGAGCCTTGGAACTCTTTTCCTTGGTACCCGGGACAAAACCTAATCAAATTCTTAATTGGATCCCATCACTACAGTGGTTGGGCGGTTGGCTAACCCATGGGATCGGATGGGGTTAGGCTGGACTGATGGATCCGTAAATCGAGACTCAAACTTTTGTTTTTACGATAGATAAAATAAATCCCGGATAGTAACTGTTCTATGGATAGGAATCAACGGCTGTGCCTCTTGAATGGGGAAAAAAGCGTTGATCCCAATGATCCAAGTGCAAGTTTCTTCCTTGACCTGACCAAGTATCTTATAGATGTAATTAGATCAGCTCGATCAGAAATGATCTTGACTACGTTAGAGTAAAAAGTTATCCTGGTGGAATCGCCCGTGCTTTCCAGTAAAGGAAGTTTTTCCGGGTTTGGTTTTGGAACAACCGACGGATTAATCTCTTATCCGGATATCCGTGGGCAAGGCCCCGAATGTGGGACCCCTGTCCCGCGCGAGAAGTGCTACTTCCGCTGCTAGTATCCCGAACCTGTTACTCGGTGGGAACAGGGATCTTACAGTTGGTATCAGAGCATTTGGTTAATAAAGATCAACTGAGAAGACAAATATATCAAAAATTTATCAAGAAACACAAAAAGGTTATAATTGTGTGAGATAATTCATACAATTTGATATTCAAACTGAAATTCGTAATTTGGTAATTGGGTCTTCAGATGGAAGCACCGCAATTATATAGAATCCCTGACTTGCTTGAGGCCTAGACATGATAGTATTTACCTTATAATTCCAAGGGCCGTGACTACCCGTATATACCGAGAGTATACTGCAGCTCTTTACTGACAGTATATACGAGTAAATCTAAGACTTGAAATTATAACCGTTAATGCTATCCAGATGATGATTTTGAATGTGATTGATATGATTTTTAATTCTGTTTGAGAATTGATGAATTGATTTGGATTCTGATTGAAAAATGTTGATTTTTAAAAATTAGTTGAAATATAATGAAACCACAATGAGGGGGAATGGGACGAGTCCTTGTGATGATATTCATAACTAGAATGATGATAATGAATTCAGCAAATCACTATGAGATTAGTGGGTTGTGCTGTCAGACTGCTACTGCTAATACTTGACCGGTAGATCAAGTTAAGGGATGTCAAATTGAGAACTTGCTTGACTGAAATTTCCGTGGAGGAATGTTCCGAAGGAAACTTTTCGGTCTAATAGACCATTATCATGTTAAAGATATGAATGACATGATCTGAATGAATTGTTATTTAATGATGAGTTCTATATAAGGGATATTTATCCCAGTGTTCTGTTGGGTTGACCAGAATATAAGGAACCCCAGAATAAAATTGGATCTTAAGAAAAAGAGCTGTCCTCTACCTTGCGAGATGAGGACATCTCGCACTTTTTAAGTGGGGTAGGATGTAAGATTCCTCCCCAGGTATACAGGAGTAAGAATCTCCCTTTCTGATCTTATAGTTTTTCCCTCTCTAAAATAAAAGGAAGTTTCTGTTTTAAAAAAAAGGAAGACCCTTTCCCTAGATTATTTCTCAGGAGTCCCACCTATTTAAGGATTTAGAACAATGAGTTCAGAAGTGAGAATCAGTGTTTTGGATACCAAGGTTTTGGTTTTCATTCGAGTACGGCCCAAAAGAAGTTCTTTATCTCTTGGGGAGTATAAGAAGTTATCCCCCAGATATTGTGACCCTTATATTTGAATTCAATGAAAGTAGGTGACTTAGCCTACAAGCTTCTTTTATCTCCTCATCTCAAAATTCTTAATGCCTTCTATAGAAAAATGTGTCAAACTCAAATCATGGAAAGACGGTAAAACTTCAGTGGCAAGTTACCGTTGGCTTCTAGATTACACTAGCTCCTTCCTTTATATAAGTCGTAACTTTTACTTGTCGCTCACAGTAATCTTACTCCCATCAATCTCCTTTCTTTCTTAATCTCCTTCATGGCTTGGCAATAGGAATTAGTTTTATCCCTGATGATTTCTAACCTTCAAGACGCAAGAGAGTCTGTGAAGAAAGACTTTATAGAACAATATGAGCGCTCACTTTTTCCTCACCTAGGAACTTCTGTAGCGCAGACCAAATGGCGGACCTATCAAAACATAACTAGGGTAACACCCTGGGGTCAGCAGCACTTTCGTAACAATGTCCGCTTGGCCATGGTTATTGAAGCTTTGGGTTTAGGTCCCCGATACTACTGCGTCATGAGATCAAGGCATCTTGGGTTTTCTGAGCGGGTCTTCTTACTGGCGTGTTTTCTTCCTCATGAGAAGATATGCCTTTATCCCATTTTTGGCTTGCCTCTCAGAGGTCCTTTTGTTAGATCACCTCATACCACTGAGATAGGTGCGGCAATAACCAGCAGAATCATTCCCATAGATGAGTTACCCTATACTTGTGCAGCTTGTGAGTGCTGCTTTTGTGACCATATGATGGACGGGCTTATGGAAGTGTAAAGAGTTCTTCTATCTTTACTGTATAAGTTCCGAGAATGAATAAAGTTTAAATCTTGTTCTATCTTGCTTTCTTTAAGACTTTTCTTGGTGGTTAATCTTGATTAAAAAATTTTCTCTAAGTCTCATATTCGTGCATCTTGCGAAATTATCCCAGTTTGCGAGATGAGGACATCTCGCATTTTTTAAGTGGGGTAGAATGTAAGATTCCTCCCCCAACCCCTTTTTGATGTCTAGTATCTTCCCCTGTAATCAATCCCTCTTCAGAAATATAAAGACCTTGTTTCTAACTGTTTTAGCCTAGAGAGAGAAAATTATTCTAGAGAGAGAATATTCAGATTATGAATATTTTTGGATAGAAAAATAACTCATCTTATTAAAATAGGTTTTCCTGAAACAGAAATTCAAAAAGAATTTTCCAATATGCAATTGGAATTAATTGGAAATAGGTATAAAGAACCTTAGTCTAAGGGTCTAGATTTTCAGAAATTTTTTGATTATGGTCCAATTAAGGTTCCTATGGGCCAATAGCATCAATCCATGTGTAGGGAGGAGATAAATCCAAATTGTAAAAGAAGATACCCAAAAATGAGTAAATGCTCACATAAGATGAAGAGTTGAAAATGTACAAGGTTTATTAGTAAAAAACTATGAGCAATGGAATTTTGACACATATGTAAGGAAAAGGAGTTCTTTAAAGAAGGTGCATATTTCACATAAGATGAGGAGTTGAAAATGTACAAGGTTTATTAGTAAAAAAACTATGAGCAATAGAATTTTGACACATATGTAAGGAAGGGGAGTTCTTTAAAGAAGGTGCATATTTCACATAAGATGAAGAGTTGAAAATGTACAAGGTTTATTAGTAAAAAAACTATGAGAAATAGAATTTTGACATATATGTAAGGAAGGGGATTTCTTTAAAGAAGGTGCATATTTCACATAAGATGAAGAGTTGAAAATGTACAAGGTTTATTAGTAAAAAAACTATGAGCAATAGAATTTTGACACATATGTAAGGAAGGGGAGTTCTTTAAAGGAGGTGCATATTTCACATGCTTGAATGAGTTTTAAACTCAAAAATAATGTGATATATTTATCTCTCATATCTCTTGAACCAAACCAAATCAAAATGGAACCAAATCGAATAAAAAGGTAACCAAACTAGGTCCAAATCTAGTCCAAATTCAACCACACTGACTTGGAAAATTCTAGAATCAGTTTGCTTGGTTAGGAGCTCAATTTTTCCTATAAATAGAAGCCTTCCCTTGTTGAAAAAGATATAGTGTCTTATGCATTGTTACTCTACTCTACCTAAGCCAAGAACGGTGAATTCTTTAATAATTCACTAGTTTTTTGATACTTCTCTCTTTCTTCAATCTCCATTGGTGGCTCCATCAACATACTAAACCAATTGATTGGTTGGGGGCCTCTACCGTGATCAAAGAATCAAGAAAATTATAAGATAAGTATAGTGATTTTTTATCTTTCTATAATTTCTCAATGATTCTCTCTTCTCAACCCCTCTCAAGCTTGAGAAGCTTAATTGATATGGTTTTTGAAATGCTATTGAAGTTAATTAATTAATGATAGTAAAGAATTACATAAAATTCTATTTAATTCTAATGGTCTTTCTCTCTCTCACTTAAGAAATGGTCATACTCATGACCCTTTTCAATCCAAATGAAGCTTTTCATAAGGCTTTTCCTTAATCCAAGATTAAGCTATGCTTGAGGCCAAATTAATGGCTTTTTTCTATGCTTTTAGTTTATGTATATTGATGATTCAATCCATTATGGATTGATGATCCAATTAGAGACCATTCTAATTATTTTCTTAATGATCCAATTAGAGACCATTATGGATTGATAATCCAATTAGAGACCATTCTAATTATTTTCTTAATGATCTAATTAGAGACCATTATGGATTGATGATCCAATTAGAGACCATTCTAATTATTTCCTTAATGATAAGCCTTATCTCTTAGAAAAAAATTGGGATTTATCAGTCATAGTAGCGGAGCTATGGCAAAATTTTTATAGAAATTACGCATAACATAATTTCATTCAAAGCATAAAAAGAGGACTTCCTACCATATTCTAGGAACTATCATCCTAGATTAATTAAAAGAATATTATTATGCATGGAGATATGGATGTTTGCATGTAGATGTAGAGGTATGGATGTGAGTGTGAATGTGGAGGTGGATGTATGCATAGAGATGTGGATGTATGCATGTAGAAGTAGATGTATAGATGAGGATGTAAATGGAGATGTGGATGGATGCATGTAGATGTAGATGTATAGATGTAGATGTGAATGGAGATGTGGATGTATACATGTAGATGTAGATGTGGATCTATACATGTAGATGTAGATGTATAGATGTAGATGTGGATGTGGAGGTGGATGGATGCATGTAGATGTAGATGTATAGATGTAGATGGGAATGGAGATGTGGATGTATACATGTAGATGTAGATGTATAGATGTAGATGTGGATGTGGAGGTGGATGGATGCATGTAGATGTAGATGTATAGATGTTGATGGGAATGGAGATGTGGATGTATGCATGTAGATGTAGATGTATAGATGTAGATGGGAATGGAGATGTGGATGTATACATGTAGATGTAGATGTATAGATGTAGATGTGGATGTAGATGTGGAGGTGGATGTATGCATGTAGATGTAGATGTATAGATGTGGATGTGAGTGTGGAGGTGGATGTATGCATGTAGATGTAGATGTATAGATGTGGATGTGAGTGTGGAGGTGGATGTATGCATGTAGATGTAGATGTATAGACGTATAGATGTAGATGTATAGATGTGGATGTGAATGTGGAGGTGGATGTATGCATGTAGATGTAAATGTATGGATGTGAATGTGAATGTGGATGTGGATGTATGCATGGAGTTGTGGATATATGCGTGTAGATATGAATGTATGCATGTAGATGTGGATGTATGGATGTGAATGTGGATATGGAATGTGGAATAAGTAAGGTGGGTTGATGAGGGATAATGTGGAAAAATGAGAGTTCATATAGAAATTGTATTTGTAAACTGTTTGTAAATGCTGTTTGTAAAGGATTGTTTTATGTCAAGAATGCTGGGGGGAGCATTTTGGCCCTCTTGTGATTAAGGTAGTGATGATAAAGTTGCAACTGCTGACGGAGAGTCAATGAAGGACGTCTCGCGTAGCAAGGTCGGCCGAGGTCTTGACCAGCCTCGGTGCGATTAAAATGGTGAGCTTCCGGTACGGTGGATGAGGGGCCAAGGAAGCGGCCTATGAGTGAAGCGCTAGGTCACCTGCGAAGGATCCTAGAGGGTGCTAACCATAAGGTGCTCGGGCTCTGGGTCGCCTAGGATACCCACGCGTGCGTCGAGGAAGATATTGGAACAAGAGTAGGAGTTGTTTTCTGAAATCGGGCATGGATCTAGTTGATTGACCTTGCTGGTCTTCAATGGATGAGTCCATGGCTCTTTATATGGATCTGTTGGTTGATCTTGCTGATCTTCAACGAGAGTCCATCTTAATAAGTGATTATATTACCGAGTATTATGGGCTAGGAACTATCGAAACGGCCCCTGAGCGTTCTAGTTGCCAATGATGCCATAGATACTCTGATGAAGGAATGATGGGAAAATTAAGAATCAACTGGATAAATTGGAAGATGGTGATCAGTGATACTATGGTTTTATTAAAGGATTGTTTTAAACTGGTTGAATCTGTGAAAAGGCAATTTCATATTGGGTGTGTGAGTGGTGTGACTAGTTTTATTTTGCATGAACATCCGGCTAGGGAGCCTTGGAACTCTTTTCCTTGGTACCCGGGACAAAACCTAACCAAATTCTTAATTGGATCCCATCACTACAGTGGTTGGGTGGTTGGCTAACCCATGGGATCGGATGGGGTTAGGCTGGACTGATGGATCCGTAAATCGAGACTCAAACTTTTGTTTTTACGATAGATAAAATAAATCCCGAACAGTAACTGTTCTATGAATAGGAATCAATGGATGTGCCTCTTGAATGGGGAAAAAAGCGTTGATCCCAATGATCCAAGTGCAAGTTTCTTCCTTGACCTGACCAAGTATCTTATAGATGTAATTAGATCAGCTCGATCAGAAATGATCTTGACTACGTTAGAGTAAAAAGTTATCCTGGTGGAATCGCCCGTGCTTTCCGGTAAAAGAAGTTTTTTCGGGTTCAGTTTTGGAACAACCGACGGATTAATCTCTTATCCGGATATCCGTGGGCGAGGCCCCGAATGTGGGACCCCTGTCCCGCGCGAGAAGTAGTATCCCGAACCTGTTACTCGGTGGGAACAGGGATCTTACAGTTGGTATCAGAGCATTTGGTTAATAAAGATCAACTGAGAAGACAAATATATCAAAAATTTATCAAGAAACACAAAAAGGTTATAATTGTGTGAGATAATTCATACAATTTGATATTCAAACTGAAATTCGTAATTTGGTAATTGGGTCTTCAGATGGAAGCACCGCAATTATATAGAATCCCTGACTTGCTTGAGGCCTAGACATGATAGTATTTACCTTATAATTCCAAGGGCCGTGACTACCCGTATATACCGAGAGTATACTGCAGCTCTTTACTGACAGTATATACGAGTAAATCTAAGACTTGAAATTATAACCGTTAATGCTATCCAGATGATGATTTCGAATGTGATTGATATGATTTTTAATTCTGTTTGAGAATTGATGAATTGATTTGGATTCTGATTGAAAAATGTTGATTTTTAAAAATTAGTTGAAATATAATGAAACCACAATGAGGGGGAATGGGACGAGTCCCTGTGATGATATTCATAACTAGAATGATGATAATGAATTCAGCAAATCACTATGAGATTAGTGGGTTGTGCTGTCAAACTGCTACTGCTAATACTTGACCGGTAGATCAAGTTAAGGGATGTCAAATTGAGAACTTGCTTGACTGAAATTTCCGTGGAGGAATGTTCCGAAGGAAACTTTTCGGTCTAATGGACCATTATCATGTTAAAGATATGAATGACATGATCTGAATGAATTGTTATTTAATGATGAGTTCTATATAAGGGATATTTATCCCAGTGTTCTGTTGGGTTGACCAGAATATAAGGAACCCCAGAATAAAATTGGATCTTAAGAAAAAGAGCTGTCCTCTACCTTGCGAGATGAGGACATCTCGCACTTTTTAAGTGGGGTAGGATGTAAGATTCCTCCCCAGGTATACAGGAGTAAGAATCTCCCTTTCTGATCTTATAGTTTTTCCCTCTCTAAAATAAAAGGAAGTTTCTGTTTTAAAAAAAAGGAAGACCCTTTCCCTAGATTATTTCTCAGGAGTCCCACCTATTTTAAGGATTTAGAACAATGAGTTCAGAAGTGAGAATCAGTGTTTTGGATACCAAGGTTTTGGTTTTCATTCGAGTACGGCCCAAAAGAAGTTCTTTATCTCTTGGGGAGTATAAGAAGTTATCCCCCAGATATTGTGACCCTTATATTTGAATTCAATGAAAGTAGGTGACTTAGCCTACAAGCTTCTTTTATCTCCTCATCTCAAAATTCTTAATGCCTTCTATAGAAAATGTGTCAAACTCAAATCATGGAAAGACGGTAAAACTTTAGTGGCAAGTTACCGTTGGCTTCTAGGTTACGCTAGCTCCTTCCTTTATATAAGTCGTAACTTTTACTTGTCGCTCACAGTAATCTTACTCCCATCAATCTCCTTTCTTTCTTAATCTCCTTCATGGCTTGGCAACAGGAATTAGTTTTATCCCTGATGATTTCTCACCTTCAAGACGCAAGAGAGTCTGTGAAGAAAGACTTTATAGAACAATATGAGCGCTCACTTTTTCCTCACCTAGGAACTTCTGTAGCGCAGACCAAATGGCGGACCTATCAAAACATAACTAGGGTAACACCCTGGGGTCAGCAGCACTTTCGTAACAATGTCCGCTTGGCCATGGTTATTGAAGCTTTGGGTTTAGGTCCCCGATACTACTACGTCATGAGATCAAGGCATCTTGGGTTTTCTGAGCGGGTCTTCTTACTGGCGTGTTTTCTTCCTCATGAGAAGATATGCCTTTATCCCATTTTTGGCTTGCCTCTCAGAGGTCCTTTTGTTAGATCACCTCATACCACTAAGATAGGTGCGGCAATAACCAGCAGAATCATTCCCATAGATGAGTTACCCTATACTTGTGCAGCTTGTGAGTGCTGCTTTTGTAACCATATGATGGACAGGCTTATGGAAGTGTAAAGAGTTCTTCTATCTTTACTGTATAAGTTCCGAGAATGAATAAAGTTTAAATCTTGTTCTATCTTGCTTTCTTTAAGACTTTTCTTGGTGGTTAATCTTGATTAAAAAATTTTCTCTAAGTCTCATATTCGTGCATCTTGCGAAATTATCCCAGTTTGCGAGATGAGGACATCTCGCATTTTTTAAGTGGGGTAGAATGTAAGATTCCTCCCCCAACCCCTTTTTGATGTCTAGTATCTTCCCCTGTAATCAATCCCTCTTCAGAAATATAAAGACCTTGTTTCTAACTGTTTTAGCCTAGAGAGAGAAAATTATTCTAGAGAGAGAATATTCAGATTATGAATATTTTTGGATAGAAAAATAACTCATCTTATTAAAATAAGTTTCCCTGAAACAGAAATTCAAAAAGAATTTTCCAATATGCAATTGGAATTAATTGGAAATAGGTATAAAGAACCTTAGTCTAAGGGTCTAGATTTTCAGAAATTTTTGGATTATGGTCCAATTAAGGTTCCTATGGGCCAATAGCATCAATCCATGTGTAGGGAGGAGATAAATCCAAATTGTAAAAGAAGATACCCAAAAATGAGTAAATGCTCACATAAGATGAAGAGTTGAAAATGTACAAGGTTTATTAGTAAAAAACTATGAGCAATGGAATTTTGACACATATGTAAGGAAGGGGAGTTCTTTAAAGAAGGTGCATAATTCACATAGGATGAGGAGTTGAAAATGTACAAGGTTTATTAGTAAAAAAAACTATGAGCAATAGAATTTCGACACATATGTAAGGAAGGGGAGTTCTTTAAAGAAGGTGCATATTTCACATAAGATGAAGAGTTAAAAATGTACAAGGTTTATTAGTAAAAAAACTATGAGCAATAGAATTTTGACACATATGTAAGGAAGGGGAGTTCTTTAAAGAAGGTGCATATTTCACATAAGATGAAGAGTTGAAAATGTACAAGGTTTATTAGAAAAAAAACTATGAGCAATAGAATTTTGACACATATGTAAGGAAGGGGAGTTCTTTAAAGGAGGTGCATATTTCACATGCTTGAATGAGTTTTAAACTCAAAAATAATGTGATATTTTTATCTCTCATATCTCTTGAACCAAACCAAATCAAAATGGAACCAAATCGAATCAAAAAGTAACCAAACTAGGTCCAAATCTAGTCCAAATTCAACCACACTGACTTGGAAAATTCTAGAATCAGTTTGCTTGGTTAGGAGCTCAATTTTTCCTATAAATAGAAGCCTTCCCTTGTTGAAAAAGATATAGTGTCTTATGCATTGTTACTCTACTCTACCTAAGCCAAGAACGGTGAATTCTTTAATAATTCACTAGTTTTTTGATACTTCTCTCTTTCTTCAATCCCCATTGGTGGCTCCATCAACATACTAAACCAATTGATTGGTTGGGGGCCTCTATCGTGATCAAAGAATCAAGCAAATTATAAGATAAGTATAGTGATTTTTGATCTTTCTATAATTTCTCAATGATTCTCTCTTCTCAACCCCTCTCAAGCTTGAGAAGCTTAATTGATATGGTTTTTGAAATGCTATTGAAGTTAATTAATTAATGATAGTAAAGAATTACATAAAATTCTATTTAATTCTAATGGTCTTTCTCTCTCTCACTTAAGAAATGGTCATACTCATGACCCTTTTCAATCCAAATGAAGCTTTTCATAAGGCTTTTTCTTAATCCAAGATTAAGCTATGCTTGAGGCCAAATTAATGGCTTTTTTCTATGCTTTTAGTTTATGTATATTGATGATTCAATCCATTATGGATTGATGATCCAATTAGAGACCATTCTAATTATTTTCTTAATGATCCAATTAGAGACCATTATGGATTGATGATCCAATTAGAGACCATTCTAATTATTTTCTTAATGATCCAATTAGAGACCATTATAGATTGATGATCCAATTAGAGACCATTCTAATTATTTCCTTAATGATAAGCCTTATCCCTTAGAAAAAAATTGGGATTTATCAGTCATAGTAGCGGAGCTATGGCAAAATTTTTATAGAAATTACGCATAACATAATTTCATTCAAAGCATAAAAAGAGGACTTCCTACCATATTCTAGGAACTATCATCCTAGATTAATTAAAAGAATATTATTATGCATGGAGATATGGATGTTTGCATGTAGATGTAGAGGTATGGATGTGAGTGTGAATGTGGAGGTGGATGTATGCATAGAGATGTGGATGTATGCATGTAGAAGTAGATGTATAGATGAGGATGTAAATGGAGATGTGGATGGATGCATGTAGATGTAGATGTAGACTATCGGCGGATAAGAATAGCTAAACACCCTTGAGCGGATTGCAAGTGATTTGATAAAGTTTGAGTAAAGAGTGGGCTACCCAAAGCAAGTGAAAAACAATCTTTTCAAGCTCTCCATGGAAGCTATGAAGAGGCTTATGTGAATGTATGGTATTGTGGAGTCTTGTGGGATTCATGTATTTGATGTATGTTCAATTGGACAAGAGAAGAGATGCATTGGCATGATATTGAGACAATTTTTAAGCAAGTAGGATCAATTTGCAGGCAACATTGAGGCTATGGAAGCTCACATGTATGGAACTTATGCTGATTCTATGCATCATTGAGGTGATTGGTGTGTAGCTAAGGGACATGTTTCACACCCTAATTATTACCCAAGCTCAACCCAACATTATTGAAGAAGTAATAGCATTTGGTAGCAAGCTAAAATTTAGCACAGAAATCACTAGGAGGTTGAAAATTTCAAAAATTGCTCGAATGAATGCATACAAGGCTTACGTGAATGCATACAGGGCTTACGTGAATGTATTGTATTGTGGAGTCTTGTGGGATGCATGTATTTGATGTATGTTCAATTGGACAAGAGAAGAGGCGCATTGGCAAGCTATTGAGACAATTTTTAAGCAAGTAGGATCAATTTGCAGGCAACATTGAGGCTATGGAAGCTCACATGTATGGAGCTTATGTTGCTTCTATGCATCATTGAGGTGATTGGCGTGTAGCTAAGGGACATGTATCACACCCTAATCATTAGCCAAGCTCAACCCAACATTATTGAAGAAGTAATAGCATTTGGTGTAGCAAGCTAAAATTTAGCACAAAAATCACTAAGAGGTTGAAAATTCTAAAAAATGCTCAAATGAATGCATACAATGCTCAAATGGCTTAGAAATTGACCCCCAAGCAAGTATACATATTTGGATGAAACCCACAAGCACTCATTTGGATGTATTGATGCAAAACAAGTTGGAGTAAGCAAGATTAACAAGGTTGTTAATGGTGATTAGGAAAATAAAGGCACCTAATCATCTAATTACTCCCTCATCTGGTCAAAATTAGTGCAATTGAGTCTACACATGGCTAGAGAAACTTGATACAAAGATAGTGAATGCCTCACCCTCAGATTTGGATGTGATTTGAATGAATTGGAACTGGATTAGTATTTGATTGTCTCGACCAAAACTGAGACCTATTTTTGGCATGTATTTGACACTTGGTGACCTGAAATGATGAAATGATGCTTATATGCAACGTGGAGCATGTATGGATGTAAAGGCATATATTATACACTCAATTGGATCATCTCCCAATGATTTGGTACATTAATGAGCTTGGTATTGTGAAGAATTACAAGCTATATTGGACAGTTTGTATTAGATAGTGGATGTATGTGAACAAATGGATGTAAAGCATTAAGATTGAGCTCGTGTGAGTACATTGGAGTGTTTTGGAAAGTGGAGGATTTTTTTGGATGTGTTTTTTAAAATTTTTGAGTGGCACCAAGTGATTTTTGGCTTATTTAAGCAAAGAGTGGTTTTGAGTCCCGGATTTTGTTGCCACATAAAAATTGTGGAATTTGTGGATAGCATTGGTGATCAAAGTCTTTGAAAAAACATCCATGCTTGTTAAATCTCCTCTGTAATCCTTATCCTACCATTTTTCCAATTGATGCTAACTCTTTGTGGGATAGATGGCACATACAACATCTCAGACATAGTTTTCACTCTGTCATCATGCATCCTCAATGGCACACTACCAACATGTGTAATAGGATGATGAGTATCATCACCTGTATGCATCATGTTATTAAACCACTCTCCATGACATGTCATGTGGTTTGATGCACCACTTGAATCCATATACCAATCGCTCTCTTTGTGAGATGTCATAGTGCCTATCACATGCTTCATGACAAAAAACTGATATGTATGTCCTTCATCACTAGAAGATGCACAATTTCCATGTTCCACTCTACCACCACGAACATCATTTTTCTTTTTGTAGCAATCTCTAGCCATATGTCCAAGTTTACCACAATAATGACACTCAATGCCATGCATATTCTGCTGTTGTGGTTGCCAATGACCTCTACCACCATGAGATCTAGATCTCCCTCTAGCTTGTGAGCAAAAACCTCTTCCACCACATGCACCAAATTATGGTTGTGAATCCTATTGTTTTTGTGGTGGCCTGATAATAAAGGTTTCAAATGCCTCGTAGTCTTTTCCCAAACCATTCAATGTAATGGCAACCAAATCATCATCTTCCATGGGGGCACCAAAGTGCATTTGCACATCCTTTAATCACTTGCACTCCTATTTTTTCAAGTCACATTATGTATCCTTTGCTTTAACTGCATCTTTTTGGTTGAGTAGTTGTATTATACAACTTCACCAATGTGTCCAATGTATTCTTGGGATTATCTATGTCCTCAATATGGCATATGGCATAGCATCCTATCTGTGACACAAAAATCAAGAAATAATGTAGCACTTTGAATGTCCTCTCCGTCCAATTCCTATGTGTTGTAAGCTGGGTAGGTGTTGCATTCACTAGTGGAGCCCTTGGCTCCATCTCCTCACATGTCACCAAATTCCAAAGTCCTTTGCCTTTTAGAAAGTTTTTCATGCGATACTTCCAAATCCAGAAGTTATTTCTATCAAGATTTTCCCCAAAAATCTTGTTTGAACCGTTACTCATCTTGTTATACACAATGTGCACTGAGTATAACAACCAATCAAATCAAACAATCATACATACATGTGCGATGCCAGCACCTTTCCAAAATGAACACAAGAGCTGCCACAAGCTCTCGATCAGCTATATCATAATTTACCAAATATGGCCACTACCCATACACTACCAACCTCGAAGACCTTCCGCAAGCCTTCCGCACATTGGAGACCAACCTTCCTCAAGGCCACACACAGCTACAATGAAAAAAACTTCCAACCTCAAGCACCTGCTTTCAAAAAAAACCATGCATGTACTAGCTTACTACCAAACCACCCACTCTGTACATCTGCCACGGCATTCAGGGCCAAGTCTTTTTACATGCCATGCATCCCATATGTACACAAGCCCAAAACACCTTTACCAGATTTTTCCTGACAGATGACATGGATTTATTTTTTGAAAGAGAAGAGTGAAGCATTGGGAAATTCAAAGAATTTAAAGCACTTGTGGAAAAGCAATATGGTCATTGTATTAAATGTTTGAGGACAAATGGTGGTGGTGAGTGCATCTCACATGCATTTGATGCATTCTTGAGAGACCATGGTATTAGATGGCAACAGGTATACTCCTCAGCAAAATGGGGATGCTGAGAGGAAGAATCAAGTGATAGGTGAAGTGGCAAGAGCATTGATGAATGATAAGAGTATGCATTTGTATTATTGTGCAGAAGCATGTGCTACCAGTGGTAAACATCTTCAATAAAACACCTATAACTGCCATACTTGAGAGTACTCTCTTAAGATGAGAATGACAGGTTTTAGGCCAATGTATTATCTATGTACATGTGCTGGATGAGAAGAGAAGTTGGACTCAAAGGCTGAGAAGTGCATATTCATTGGTTATGCACAAGACAGAAATGCTTTCAAATGTTATAATCCGAAAACTAAACAGGTGCTCATTTTAAGAGATGTGGTGTTTGATGAGTTGGCAAGTTGGTACAAAAACAAAGATGATGTTATGGTTGATGCCATAGATGCAAATGTGCATATGAACTTGCCAAAAGAGAGTTCTACTTCATTATTTGGCCAGGTGAAACATCTAGTGCAAGTGATAATGTAAGTGTCTGTGGTCAAGAAGATTGAGACATGGTAGTGTGAGCACAAGTGGAAGTGTTTTTGACATAGGCAAAAAGAAGGTTAAAGGAATTTTTATAACAAGTTATGAGTCATTCAGTTCAAAAATTCTAGATAAAGAACTTGGCATCCCAGCCTTACATACTCCAGGTGTAAGGCAAGAAAGATATGTTCCTCCACATGCTAGAGTGTAGGGTGTACAAAGTGATCCACAGGTTCTGAGAAGGTCACAAAGGACAATGTATCCAGTGGAGAGATTGACATATGATGGGTATGCGATGCACTATGTGTACATGACATCAATGGTGAAGCATGTGGAACCATCATGTTTTGGAGAAGCTATTGGGGGGAAAGCATGTATGGGAGAAAGCAATGGACGAAGAAATTAATGCCTTGGTACACAATGATACATGTGACTTGGTTGCATTACCAAGTGGAAAGAATGTCATTGGTTGCAAATGGGTGTATAAAGTGAAAAGTAAGATGGATGGATCAATAGAAAGGCATAAAGCAAGGCTGGTCGCAAGGGAATATACATAGACACATGGTTTGGATTATGATGAAACATTTAGCCATGATTCTAAGATGGGAACAATGAGATCTGTGATTGCATTGGCTATATCAAATGGTTGGGAAATGCATCAAATGAATGTAAAGAATGCATTTCTAAATGGTGAATTACAAGAAGAGGTATTTATGGAGCAGCGGAAGGTTATGTGCATCCCAGAAGTAAGCACCACGAGCTTAGAGAGAAGATAAGAATGTAGCTCATAAGTATTGGTTTCCGTTTGGGAACATCAAATTCATCACTATATGCAAAGAAGATAGCACATGGTATTGTGGTGATTGTCATCTATGTAGATAACTTGATTGCAAGAAGACAGGTGATTCAAGCAAGGATATTGATGATGTGAAAGCTTCATTATGTGGTAAATTTGACATGAAAGACTTGGAAGAACTAAGAAACTTTCTTGGCATTGAAGTTATGAAAACAAAGAAAGGCATTTGGTTGGTTCAAAGGCAGTATGCATTGAATATGCTAGCAAAATATGGCATGATAGGTTGTAAGCTAATGACCACACCATTGGAGAAAAATGTGAAGCTAAGGATTGGTTGTGGTGAAGATATTAAGGACGTCACAATGTATAGAAAGATGGTGGTGAAGATATTAAGGATGTCACAATGTATAGAAAGATGGTTGGTAGTTTGATACACATGACTATCACTAGATCGGATTTATGCTATGTAGTTGGCTTGTGAGTCAGTTTATGCAAAGCCCAAGGAAACCACATTTTGAGGTAGTGAAGAGAAGAATATTGAGATACGTGAAAGCTACAACACATTATGGACTCTTTTATGAGTATGGCAAAGCTATGGATCTTCATGGGTATAGACATGATTAGGTAGGTAGTTCTTATGATAGAAGATCTACTAGTGGCTATGCTTTCACATTAGGAAGTGCAATGGTAAGTTAGAGTAGCAAAAAGAAACCCACAGTTGCTTTATCTAACATAGAGGCAGAGTATAGAGGAATAGCTATGGCTGCATGTGAGGTGGTGTGGCTGAAAAAGCTACTCAAAGATTTGGGACAACAATGTGATGGGAAAGTTGTCATACATTGTGACAACATGAACAGCATACAGTTGGCAAGCAATCCGGTTATCATGAGGACCAAACACATAGAGGTCCACTATCATTCATCAAGGAGAAAGTGTTGGATGGACAGATAAAGTTGATAGAAGACCAAAGAGCAGGTTGCATATATCTTTATCAAACCACTTGTTGGTAAAGTTGATAGAAGACCAAAGAGCAGGTTGCAGATATCTTTACCAAACCACTTGTTGGTAAAGAGAAGTTTGAGTACTTTAGAGACAAGCTTGGAGTACATGAGATGCATATGGTGAACTTGAGGGGGAGTGTTGAGAATGCAAGCTCATCGGGATCTGGTGGATAGCGGTAGCATGTGGACACTAGTTTAGCAATGTGTGTGTGTGTGTGTGGACAATAATGGCCGTGTCCAGATGGTCAAGGGTGTGGACATTAGCTTTAGGTTATTTCAATGTGAACTTATCATCAAGAAATGTGATGTGTTTTGTGGAGTGCAATGAAAGAAAGCTATGGAGCTTCTCTACTTGGCGTGTGTTGATGAAATGAGAGTAACTATGGTTCCTATGTTCCCCTCTATTCTCTTTTCAGTACTTTGAGTATTTTTGCAAGTGTTTTGAGTTTTAAGCACTTTCAAAAGTTTATGAGTACTTTTGCAAGTGCTTTGAGTACTTTTGCAAGTGCTTTAAGTACTTTTGCAAGAATTTTGAGTACTTCTGCAAGCTCTTTGAGTATTTTTACAAATACTTTAAGTACTTTTGCAAGTGCTTCGAGTACTTTTTCAAGAACTTTGATAATTTTTTCAGGCACTTTAAGTACTTTCTCAAGTGCTTTAAGTTCTTTAGCCAGTTCTTTAAACTCTTTGCAAGTCCTTTGAGTACTTCCTCAAGTACTTCCAGTTTTTTTGTTCCAGTTTTTTTGCAAGTACTTTGCATACTTCTGCAAAAACTTTGAGTACTTCGACAAGTACTTTGAATACTTTCGCAAGTACTTTTACTTATGTACTTTTACAAGTACTTTGAGTTTTTCTACAAGTACTTTGAGTACCACTGTAAGTCTTTTGAATACTTTTACATGTACTTTGAGTAGTTTTACAAGTACTTTGAGTACTTCCCCAAGTACTTTAAGTTTATCTGCAAGTACTTTGAGTACTTCTACAAGTACTTTCAATACTTCTACAAGTACTTTGGGTTTTTCTAAAAATACTGAGTATGTCTACGAGTACTTTGAGTACGTCTACAAGTACTTTGAGTACTTCTACAAGTACTCTGAGTGCTTTTGCAAGCACTGCAAGTACTTGGGTTTTTGCAAATACTCTGAGAACATTTGCAAGTATTTTATATGCTTTTTTATTTAAAGTATCAGTACTTTAATGTTATATTAATTATATAAGTACTGCCACAAGTACTTTGAATACTTTTGAAAGTACCGTATGTACTTTTACTAGTGCTTTGAGTACTTCCTACAAGTACTGAGAGTGCTTGTTTGTTGTTGGATACTTTTTTGTTTTCAAGTAGTTTCTATGTACGATAAGGTTGATGATGATTAAAAATATTTATTATTTAGAGTAGGCATGATACACTCTTAGTTGAGGAGAAAGAAGCTTCTCACATCATTGTTGCTAGTTCGTCAATGATTTGGTATAGGAGTTGAAGCGGGGTGAGACATTCACCATACTCCCTACCCCTCATGAGAAGTGCACATCACCATCCATTGTATTTTTCTTGGGCGACTACATTGGATACGATTTATCATTGGCGACGGCAGTTGTAAAGGTTATCGGGATGTACATGCGTTCATGGAGACACAAGTACCACCTCATGTGATTTGCAATGACGATGAGAGTGCCAGGAGCCTACACCATGCAAAACATGAGTGCACACTAGCAATTCCTAATATAGCAAGGCAATGGCTATCTAGGCATGCTCGCATTATGGCGAGGGAAGGAGGTATATTTCTTTGCATGCATTACTTGTAATATTAGTGTTAATAATCTATGTGCAGTACACCCGTTTAGGGTTGACTCTTTGCTTTTGGTTACACGTCCACCTGAAAGGGAGAGAACAAAGCATCACCAGTCTAGGGAACACCCCTGCCTATTTGATGATATCAAGTCTATGTCGTTAGCCGTGGATATGGACAACAATCTTAGGGGTGCTGTCAAGATGTAGTTACCCTAGATGTCTCTGATGTGGGGGTTGATGATGAGTCATCTAGCATTATGTACAAGAGTGTGGACACAGAGAAGTATGCAGAGAAAACCAAGGAGGCTGTAAGATAGAGGCAGAGACAATAGGCAGACATGGAGGATGCCTAAAAAGATGGTTTAGCAACAGTGTCCGTGATGTCTAATGGTGATACCCTAGACACATTGGCTGCAAAACTCCACAAAAAATGTGATATGATAATTCTTTAGCCTATCAAATTGTTAGTTTGCTTGTTAGTTAACATGTATGGCATTATCTTAATTTCTTTTTGCATGTTGCAGCAGGTGGGCAACCCGCACCACAAGGAGGCAACCTACCCAAAAAGAAAAAGAGTGAGGCACCCATTGACCCGATGGCACCAGGAGGCAACTCGTAGGCACCTATACTGATCCGACCAGGAAACTAAAAGAGTGAGCCACCCACTGACCCAATGGTACCATGAGGCGCCTATGCAAGCACTGATCCAACCACAGGAAGCAAAAGAGAGAGGCACCCACTAAGCCGACGACACCAGGAGACCCACTAAGCCGACGACACCAGGAGGCAACTCCGTTAGGCGCACCTACTGATCCAACCAAGAAGTAAAAGAGTACTACATCGACTGACCCTATAGCACCCTCTATGCCCCGTGCATGTAAAAAACTGTAGAGAAGCCAAACTGCAACTATTTTCTAGCCCTTTTTGGTTGCATGCCTCCTCATGCGTTGTACAATTTTCACTTAATGAAACATGTTCTTTTTTATCTCGTCCATTATCGTTGTTGTTGCTTCATTCTCATGAAGTCTCTTTCATTTTCTAGCCCTTTTTGGTTGCATGCCTCCTCATGTGTTGTACAATTTTCACTTAATGAAAAATGTTCTTTTTTATCTCGTCCATTATCGTTGTTCTTGCTTCATTCTCATGAAGTCTCTTTCATTATCCCTAAGTTATGTTGTTTTGTAATTGTAGTAAGAAGTAAACCACTCTAAGGGGACTTGGGTGTGTAGGAACTAGGCCAAAGCAAGAATAGCCCTCAATGGAGGTGGTGGTAGAAGTAAACCACTCTAAGGGGACTTGGGTGTGTAGGAACTAGGCCAAAGCAAGAATAGCCCTCAATGGAGGTGGTGGTAGAATATGTAGAGAGAGAATTGCCCAAACTGGAGCCACGCAAGCAATTCGTGCCCAGATTAAGGAGTGTCTAATGCTCGTTGTGGACATGTAAGGGATGCTAATGCACTCTTGGTACCCAAACTCCAACGAGCAAGCACCGGATGTGAGTTTCAATGACTTCTATATAGTACAAGATGGGGGTGAAATGATATGTCCACAAGGATGCAAAGGCTTTCCTCATCATGGCTAGCTTGCCTGCATCGGTAAGGATTTGGAGAGTTGTTGGCAACATCACACCGTTGAGCGTTACATTGAAAAATACTTTCCAATAGCAAAGAAGTATATTGCAAGCTGGTGTGGATGGGAGCTTTGCCAAGTGGCCACCTTCAAAAACCCTGGTGGATTTCCAATCTTTTTTAAGCACCAGAGTTCCAACTTCCAATGCATCTAACACGCTACTTGCTAGACGACACTCTATATAGATGCTCGATGAACATCCTAGGCACGTCTTTTATGTTTCTTTATTTCCAATAGAGGCCTACAATGAGTTAGATACTATAATTCCAACTTGTAGGTGCTTGTAAGGTAGTTAAAAGCTGAAGAAAGTACTTGTTTGGAAAGAAAAAGTACTTGTTAGGCAAGAAAAAGTTTCTTTTATGGAGGAAAAAGTACTTGTTGCATAAGAAAAAAAAAATTGGTCATGCAAAAAAGTACTTCTTTTATAACAAAAAGCACTTGTTATAGAGGAAAAACTACTTGTTCCATAAGAAAAAGAATTTGTTATGCAAAAAAGCATTTCTTACATAAGAAAAAGTACGTGTTATGCAAAAAAGTACTTTTTGCATAAGAAAAAGTACTTGTTATGAAAATAACTTCCTAGGCAAAAAAGTACTTGTTTTTAAAATAACTTCCTAGGCAAAAAAGTACTTGTTTTTAAAATAACTTCCTAGGCAAAAAAGTACTTGTTTTTAAAATAACTTCCTAGGTTAAAAAAGTACTTGTTTTATAGAAAAAAGTACTTTTTAAGCAAGAAAAAACTTGTTATACAAGCAAAAAAACTTGTTATGCAAAAAAAGTATTTGTTAGGCAAAAGAAAGTGCTTATTAGGCCGCAAGAAAGCAGTACTTGTTAGGCAAGAATTCACAACCAAGTACTTGCTAAGCAAGAATTTACGTGTTGAGATCATACATAGGGCATGCTATTGTAAATGTTCTCGTATGTTTCAAGGCATAAACTATAACGATTATCCTTATCTTCAATGGGTTTCATATGAAATGTAATGGCCCTAACCAATTGTGAGTACACGATAGCAACTAGCATGTTATCAAGGAGCTTATACACATCACTGAACACTTTGTTGTATCAGTACCCCTGAACCACGTAAGTCCTTGCAAGAATAGAATTGCCCCATCCATGCCTCCGAGCCCTGGTCGTCACCTCCTTAGAGGTAGAACGCTTCAATATGTAAAAATTGACACCTTCCTTGTCTACGATAATTCCATAGTTATCTCCTACATTCAATGTGGTCCTTGGCATACAAAGGAACGTCACTGCCCTCTTCATCACTTGAGCAATCATCTGTTGATTCATTTTTCCCCAGCAAGACAATAATCTGATACTCCCAACACTGTACATGAACACTATTCTTGTATCTTCTCCAACGTCCCTATGTAGCAAAGTCACAAAAGCAAGAAAGTAGTCTACACCTCAAAGCACATTTGTCTATGATGGAGTATCCATTCACAGAATGGTAAGAGCGTAAATTGATAACACGTTTGCAATCCCATGTAGCAACTCTCTATACTTCACCCTCCTTGATCTCCCAAAAGACCCTATGCACTTCTCTGCTCTTAGATGACGTGCCAATGAGCTCCACCATTAAACTTGGCTCTTCGAAAACTCGTCACATCAACCTTACACTTCAATGTGGTTTTAGTTGCTCCTGTGTAAGTGTTCTCTTAATCACTACCCCGGCGCCAACGAAATAGAATGGGCACTTTACCTTGAATTATGAGGGAACTCCATTGGAACACACCCAATGTCATTTTAATTTAAGACCTTGATCTTTAAGCCACTTGTCATGCAAGAGGAAGCAATGTTGCACGAACAATGTGTTTTGCGTCTTATCTCATCGGAGATATAGAAATGCATGCTTTTCTCAATATCACCTAAAGGCAACCAAAAATATGATATATGCACCAAGATAGTCACTTGATTGCAATACCAGTGCATGGATTGAATTTCGTTCTGCTCTTTAAAAGAAAAATTATCGACAAAATCAACTACCGAAACCACCACATCATCTGGAAATTTTGAAACATAGTCTTTAAACTGTTGGGCTTGCTATCTATAGATGAAGTTATGCTTGATGAAACTAGCAAGGTGTTTTTGGGGAACAAGGATATGAATTCCTTGCATTGCATCTGCGAAATCACAATATCCTTTCTCTTCTTTTTCACTCCCACATCATCAACTTTGCATGTCTCTATATCTGCAAATACCTTTATTGGAAGCAGCAAGTTATTTGTTACATGTCTCTATATCTACAAATACCTTTATTGGAAGCAACAAGTTATTTGTTACAGTCTCGTAAGGACATAGCATCATCCTTGCAGGACCATAGCTTCCACACAATCCCATCAAACATTCATGCACATGAAACTCTGAGTCCGCATGTTTTGCACATAGGAGAGATTCCCAAATTCATGACGCTATTGTAAAAGTTCTGAGGAGCCATGCAAACAGCAATTTATGTCTCTCTCGGAACATAAATAAAACAAGTGCATATGCACAACATCCCATGAATGCCAAATTGGGTATGACGCTGCGATTGAATACATCCTTCAAAAACATCATTTGCACATGTACAATATAGCAACAAGTGTACCAATCCTTCAACTTGGGCAGAAAAAAGTGCTTTAAGCCTTCGAAGCATCTTAGTGAATTTTTCACCTCCAGATATCGATCCTTAAATCTTTTGTAAAACTCCACCTGCCAAAGCAAACACAAAGTTGCCACGGGGATTAAATATCAAGCAATAGAGCTCCATGTACCACTACAAGTATTGTGGGACTACTACTACCACTACAAGTGCTTTGGAAGTACTTTCATGTAGTTTCAAGTACTTTGTAAGTACTTTTATGTAGTTTCAAGTACTTTAAACTTGTTAAAGTGTTGTGAGTAGTTAAAAATACATGAAATAACTTTTAATTCATTTAAAAGTACTTCATAGTTTTCAAAGTATTGTCAAAGTTCTTCCTTATTACTATCAAATGAGAGTACTTCCTTATTAGTACTATCAAATAAGAGTACTTTCATGTAGTTTCAAGAACTTTGTAAGTACTTTTATGTAGTTTCAAGTAATTTAAACTTGCTAAAGTGCTTGTGAGTAGTTAAAAGTACTTGAAAGAACTTTTAATGGATTTAAAAGTACTTCATAGTTTTCAAAATATTGTCAAAGTACTTCCTTAGTACTATCAAATGAGAGTACTTGAAAGAACTTTCAAAGTACTTAAAACAAATAATGGTACTTAAAAGAACTTGGGAGTACTTGAAACAAATAAGAGTACTTGGACGAACTTTGAAAGTACCACTTGAGTAATTTTGAGGTACCTTAAGGCCCTAGTGATGCAGTACTTGCATACTTCAAAGTGCTATGTGATTGGTTTACGAGTACTTGGAACATCAAGAGTATTTGAATGTACTTTCAATGCATTGTCAAACTACTTTTAAAGCACTTTAAAATACTATGTGATTTGTTTACTAGTACTTGTAACATCAAAGAGTATTTGAATGTACTTTCAATGCACTATCAAACTACTTTTAATGCACTTTAAAATATTAAGTGATTGGTTTGAGAGCACTTGGAACATCCGAGAGAACTTGAAAGCACTTTCAAGTATTTCTTGGATACCCTAAGTATTTTGAGGCTCTAGTAAAGAAGTACTAATACTCTAAAATTTAAAGTGGCAAGTAATGTCAATCACTTGGGGCTCATCAAGCAAATGTATTGGTTGCTTCACATGCGCTTTTTGCCCTATCCTCTTTCGACAGACGTCTTTTTTGTTAGGGGGAGACACGTGTCTCTGATATCCAGAAGGCAAACACGAGGTCTTTGATCTCCTATGTGATGATAGTACTTTGTGTTGGTTGTCTTTGGCATGTATGCAAGGGTAACACGCCATCCTCTTCAAAGAGCAGGCAAGAGTTCCCTACACGAAGGTTTCTTCTATATGGACAACCAAAAACTCAACTGCTTTTCTAAAAGTTATGGGTTCTGTAGCACCATTGAGAAGCATCATTATAGCTACTCTCTTAAAAGAAGAGCTCATCTGATGATGGGGCACCTTTAACTACATCAACATGTTGCGAATGCTGACAAATACACCAAAAGCTTTCGATTGTAAATCCCTTAAATTGGGATGGAGTAAGAGCTCCTAGAAAATTTGCATTCTAGTGCATAAGTATATCTCTTCTATTTGCTCGCACCAAGACTTCGCAACCACACTACATATTTTTTTCTTTTCCTTCTCATTGACGGATCTGTTCTCCTTGGGCATTTTCTGCGCCTTGATTTTATCTCGATGCTCCCTTTGCTTCAAATCCCAATACTTTTGCACTTTCTTGGTATCTTCGGATCCAAGGTCGATAGTCTGTGCACCCGAATTCTAAATAGGATCTCCTTCTCCCATGGTGTGTCCATACAGAACGATGCTCTGTTCACCCTGATTCTACATACGCTGACCTCCTCCCATAGTCTAACCTCCTTCCATAGGCTAACTTTCTCCCATGACTTGCTCCATGTTCTCACCTGGAGTTACAAAATAGCTGGTAATTAAACGTGAGTGTGTCAGTGTGTGCTTGTATGTGTGTACAAGCTTGAGAGAGAGAGAGAGAGAGAGAGAGAGAGAGAGAGAGATTAACATCTACAAGAGGCCAAAGTGGCCTATGAGACAAAAGTACCAATATATCCAAAACTCAAGGAAACAAAATGTCTCGAGTAGAAAATGAAAAGCATAAACTGAAAAACAACTAGCTATAACACATGGCCAAAGAGGAACTAGTGGCCTAATCCAACTGCTAGAAAAAGGCATATCTGATAAAAGTGTGGAACTGGAAAAATGGTAGGCTATGGGAAGCCACTGAGATAGACTCATCCCATAATGTCTCGCATAGGTCGATCCAACACAGACAGGTTGAAGCACCGAGGTCGTGCCGCACGACGTCATGCCAATATCGCTTGTATCCTCTAATAATGTCTCGACTGGGGCCGCGGCCCAACGGGTCGTGGACACCGTTGCTCTACATAGCTCTCTAGCTCTGTCCAGAGTGACTCCTCGAGGTGGCCGTGTGGGCCCAGTCGACTCATGGTCAACAGTGTGCGGGGTCGCTACTACTGCTGCTCTAAAGAAGTCGGTAAGGGTGTGCTGGCTTGTGTCTCGGACATGTCCCCCCTTTCTAGAGCGTAGGATGTGGTCTCGGTGTCTACATAGCTCGAAAAGAAAAATTCCAAGGCAACGCTGGTCTGAGTAATCCATCACTCTAGACAATGGCCTAAATCCATCTCGGAAGAGATAATGAAAGCACCCCCAGATCTCGTAGTACACTGGGCACCGACATATGTAGTGCTCCTTAGTCTCTAGCTCCAACTGACAGAGCTAGCAAATCCGATCCTCACGGGCAAGGGAGACGGCTCCATATCGATCGGTCTCTATCTTGAGCTGATGTGTGAAGACTGCGGATCTGGCCAATAGCACATCTGACTCCATGAGAGAGGTGAATGTCCATGTACCTCGAGCGAACAACAAAACGATCAGGGGATAAGTGGAGAAGATGCTCTTGGTAGAAAGCCATCTTCGTCCCTAGTGGCTCAACCGGTGTGATCCATGTGCATGCTATGTGTAGCTAAATGATATCCATCCTGATGATCTTGTTAAGCTCACTCCGCCTCAACTCTAGGAAGGGGGAGTCCAAGCTATAATATAAAGGTGAAAGGTGGTCCATATGCATACCATGTAGCTATAACCATGTGCTAGTCTGGGCATACCAGCACTTCATGTCGCCCTATGATGCAAGCTATCTGGACGACTCTAGCGTGAGTCTAGAGTATCTGTGCCTGGAGAGGCTCCATAGCCTATGTATGAAAGTGACCGTTTGGAAGAGGACCTCGGCTCTACGATCGATGGGGCTCCCATCTCTGTCCGGACTATCTCATGTGGTACTAATGATTTACTCCTAATCATGTGGGAGATCATCATCACTAGTGGTCTCTCCATTTGCTCCCACCCATCATAAAACTCCCCTCCACTCTTGGTTGGGTGCTCTGCTGTAGATCCATTCCTCCGCCTGTGATAGAGACTCGACCCCCAAATGGGAGCGCTGTATAAAAGCATTGGTGTAACCAATGTGTCAAATAACCAGAGCTTCGTCCAAGGCTCATGAAACTAGATATGTGCACATTGGCTCTCCAAGGCTCCGAGTGCAGCATATCCTCTAGTCAATCTGTCCTCTGCTGCCCTCCTCATGGTAAAGCGCGGTCCAGCAAAAGTGACCCCTAGGTAGACATATCTCCTGACTCTCTGTATTGTCTCCCCACCATAGGTAAACTCAGGCAACCAGTCGGCCCATTGTTAAGAGGTGTTAAACACCATTACCTTGGTCTTACTGTAAGGTCCCTATCTTGGCAAAAGGTATGTAATGCATCCAAGTGTCTCTGCAACCCCTCTGGTGTATCTGAGATAAGTGCAATGTCATCGGCATATAGCAATAGAAGGATCAACACTCCTCCCAAGCCAGCTCCAAGTCCTCCTAGTCTCTCAATGTAGTCGGAGATCTCATCAATGTATAGCCCGAAGAGTGTGGGTGATAGTGGGCAACCCTTCTTCACCCCAATAGTGCTAGTAATCTCCTCTAATATCCCTCCCGGAGTCTGGACCTGACACTGACTCATACAATGCTAAGACTCCCCATCTCATCTCAACGAGCACCCCCATGTCGTGTAGCCTCTCCATCAACCTCCCTCGTAGTACTGTGTCAGAGGCCTTGCGGAAATTCACAAAGCAACAATATACTCTCCTCCCATGAGCTCTGTCTTCCCCTCGATGATGGCCCAAAGCGTACAAATGTGATCTAGGGTAGAGCATCCCCTCCTGAACCCCGCCCATATATATATATATATATATATATATATATATATATATATATATATATAGAGAGAGAGAGAGAGAGAGAGAGAGAGGCAGTCACTCGATAGCTCACCTTGGCCTTCCATAGTAGCTGAGCAGGTTTCACAAAAGAGCTAGAGATGGAATGAAAGAGGGAGGATGGAGGAAAGAACGAAGGGAGGGAAGGGAGATTCTCATGTGCACACTTACTGAAGCAGTTACAAGATAGTATGTGAGTAGTGGTGGTGGCCTGACTTCAAATTGAACTCCTTTTTTATGTGGTAGTGACATTCTCTTTGTTACCAAATGATTTCCCACTCCTTTCACCACTTTAAAAGGAGTGTCAATGACACTCCTTTTGGGACCACCAAACCATGCCTTCAACCAAGCATTTTTGCCAATACTTCAATGAATAATAAAACACCTCCTATGCTTATAAAAGAGTCCTAAACACTTAAGAGCTTCCATCCCTCAATGGGGAAAGACCCTGGGTTGTTAGGTCCAGGCACCTATACAAGCTTTAAACAACACTTATTAAGCATCAAGACTTTTGTATAGATTAAATAAAAAACGAGTATCACTTTATAAAATGAAATCAACCACACCCTATTTGAATGATTTCTAATCATCATATGAGATAGCATTGAGTTTATTTGATAAGCATAGATGCTATTATATGCTATGGGCAACATAATCAATCACACCCTATTTGAATGACTTCTAATCCTCTTATGAGATAGCATTGACTTTACTTGATGATGAGTATAGATGCTATTATATGCTATTTGTATGACGTCTAGTCATCTTATGATGCTATTATATGCTATGGGCAACATAATTAATCACCCTGTTTGAATGACTTCTAATTATCTTATGAGATAGCATTGAGTTTACTTGATGAGTATAGATGCTATTATATGCTATTTGAATGACTTTGAATCGTCTTATGATGGTATTATGTGCTATGGGCAACATAACACAAAATTTCATATAAACATAGCATGAGACTTTAAGTCACCTAACTCAACACCCCCATTCAAACCATAAAGCTTCAAGAAATACATGCTTATATGAATGAGGGAAGCAACCTACCATCAATCCTACGTAGGTCACACCACTTATTTAGGCTTACAAACATTGCTTTATGAATGAGGGAAGCAACCTACCATCAATCCTACGTAGGTCACACCACTTATTTAGGATTACAAACATTGCTTTATGGGGAGAAAGAGCAAGCTTTCAAGGATGAAAGGAGTCAACCCTTGACAAGCATTCATCCAAACACTTTTTAACATGTATGAAACCTACTGTAAAAGCTTCTTGTGTGAAAAAGAATGAGATTTAATCATGCTAACTTCTTAAGCATGGTCATTGTACAACATTGACTCTATCAACGCATTAATCATGCTAGCTTCTTGTGTGAAAAAGACAGATTTAATCATGGTAACTTCTTAAGCATGGTCAATGTACAACATTCACTCAACACATTAATAGTCAATATGAAAACATGCCAACACACCAATGTGACTCTTGAACCCCATCTTCATAAGGCAAATCTCAACTTTGTTGAAGCTTCCATCTCACAAGATGTTTTTTAGAGAAAAAAAAGGGATTTTTATTATATTTTTAATGAAAAAATAAACAGTAGGAGAGGTTTGAAAAAAGGGGGGCGGGCACACGAGAGAGGGGGGAGGGGCCAGGGGGTTATTCAAAAAGGTGTGTGTATGCGGATATAGGGGGTGTGCGTGTTTAGAGAGTGTGCACACATGTGGATAGAGGAGGGTGCACGTGTTGTTTTGTTTGTATGTATGTGTGTGTGTGTAGATATGTATTAAAAGTGTGCACATGTGGGTCCATGTGTTTATGTGTTTAGAGAGGGTATGCACATGGGGTGGATGTTGGTGTGGATAATTTTGTTGTTTGTTGCTTTTTTTTGTTTTTTTTTGTTTTTAAACTTAAGTTTTCAATTATTCCCAAGTATATGTGTCTGTACAATCAATAGGAGGTGCTACGTTAAATATGTATAATTGGGGTTTAAGGTTTTCAGCTTACCCTGTAGGCTCAATCAATGAAGGTGGAAAATCACTTGCCCATCCATGACAAAAGCTTTGGCACCACCTTCGACGGCTTTACTAGTGCACTTGAAAACTTTGGCCCTTGAGCTCATCAGTTAGTGTTGTGCAGCATAGTACACGAGGGTGTTGTGGGACCATGGTGATCCCTTTGAACCTTCGGGTTGCTTGGGGTTGCTTGGTGGTGCCAAGGGATTATTTGTGCGACTCTCTTGGGGTTTTGATCTTATGGATGACTCTTCTTTGATTTGAATTGACTGCACATAAACTACTCTTGTGACTGCTTTGAAGTGGTGTCGACACTTGGGTCAAGGTCGATGCCACTGCTCTTCACTCCTTAAACTTTGATTTGAATTGACAAGGGTATGGCCACCCACCGCATATGGCTTTGGTGATATATCTAAGGACTCTTCCAACTGGTTCAAAGGTGGTGTCGGCATGTGGGTTGAGTGGAGGCCCCACTTCTACTTAGACTTTGGGGGTGGCATTGAAGGCACAACCTTAGGTCTCCACTTTGTCTTTGGTTTAATTTTAATGGTGTAGTTACTGTTGAGGTTTGTGGTATAGATTTCCTTGATCTCATGACCCAAATGTAGGGGATTCCCTTCAAAGAAGCCTTGAGCTCTGATGGGATCCATTAAAGTGTTGACTATTGGGATGGCATTGGGTGTTGAGGCCATCACTTATCTCTCTTTGGCTTAGGGGGTTGTGGTGCAAACGCAGCATGCTTTTTGGGACTTAGACAAAAGGGTTTCCCTTGTGCTTCTAACACCTTTATAGCGTAGGGATCCACCAAGGCTCAAGTTAAGGGTAGAGCTTGAGTTGGTAGATTTATGCTTATTGGTAGGCTTCTAACCAAAAGGTGGTTGCTAGGGTAGAGCTTGAGTTGGTAGATTTATGCTTATTGGTAGGTTTCTAACCAAAAGGTGGTTGCTGAGAGACTAAGAGAGCGAGAGAGCGAGAGAGCGAGAGAGAGAGAGAGAGCTGTATTAACATCTACTAGAGGCCGAACTCGACCTATGAGACAAATCAATGTACAACTGTCAATGTCTTCTGGATGTCCAGAAAAAAAAAGGACAAAATGAACATGAAATAAACTATCAAAGCACTGAGCTAGTGGGGGGGGGGGGGGTGATGGGTGGAGCACTACTGCTAGAGGCTCAGTATACAACCTATATGCGTAGGGTATACAAGAATGCAATGCAGATCTGTCTAGCTCCAACCAGTACCATAATGGGGGTGTAATATGTGATACATAGGCGATGGCGAGGCAAAAATACCTCAGAGTATGATCTCCGAAGGGTAGAGCTTGAGTTGGTAGATTTATGCTTATTGGTAGGCTTCTAACCAAAAGGTGGTTACTAGGGTAGAGCTTGAGTTGGTAGATTTATGCTTATTGGTAGGTTTCTAACCAAAAGGTGGTTGCTGAGAGAGAGAGAGAGAGAGAGAGAGAGAGAGAGAGAGAGAGAGCTGTATTAACATCTACTAGAGGCCGAACTCGACCTATGAGACAAATCAATGTACAACTGTCAATGTCTTCTGGATGTCCAGAAAAAAAAAGGACAAAATGAACATGAAATAAACTATGAAAGTACTGAGCTAGTGGGGGGGTGTGATGGGTGGAGCACTACTGCTAGAGGCTCAGTATGCAACCTATATGCGTAGGGTATACAAGAATGCAATGCAGATCTGTCTAGCTCCAACTACCAGTACCATAATGGGGGTGTAATATGTGATACATAGGCGATGGCGAGGCAAAAATACCTCAGAGTAGCCGCTCCTAGATATGGTGCTGATGTCGAGCCCATATCTCTGTGCTCTCTCTGATGTGGTCTGGCAGTCTAGTAGCCTGGTGCTCTCGGTCTTCGTCTGGCTTGGAGGTCCACAGCGCGTTGAAGTGTAACCCCCTCATGTGTCAGGGTAGGCACTGGAATAGATCTCTGGAAGAAATCAGTGAGCTGGAGCTGTCGCCCACCTCTCCCTGTGGTATGAGTCCGTATCAGTGTCTCTGTGGCGCTATCTCTAGCAAGAGCTGGCCAAATCTATGCTAGTCTGCAGACTCAATGATCTGGCGGAGTGAGGGATGTCCACTGAAGATGGTGGTGTATCTCTCTCTAATGACACTATATGCTCTGCATCTGCATACATAATGTTCCTCACTCTCAACCTCCTCCTGGCATAGTCTGCATATCCTCTCTCTGGGGATCCGTGCTGCCCTACCTGCCTCAATCTCAAGCTGGTGTGACGACACTCTGAGCTGGCCAATCGCCACTCGGGCACTGTGAGGCATGTACACATCCATGTATCCAGGTCTCTATGAATCCATCCGCTGAGATACGCATAAATTGATCTCTGTAGTATAGCATCTTCGGCGGTAAAGGCTGACTGGGTGTAATCCAAGTCTCTTGAGTGTATCGTTGCCACCATAAATCCTGCCGAAGGACTTTGTTCCTCTCACTGTGAGAGCTGGATGTGTGGTGCATGTATATCATACTGGAAAGGTGGCAGGTGATCTATGTCGAGACCATGCTGAGTGAGCCACTGTATCATCTGTGAATACCATGATCTCCTATCTCCACTCTCTGCGAGCTGCCTGGACGCCTCAAAAGCTCTATGTGAGAGTCGATCTGATGGCATATCTCTGATCCTCTGTATGAAGCAGATCGTCTGGAAGAGGGCCTCTACTAGCATAGGAGGTGCAGCAAACTCCGTCCGGACAATGTCATGTGGGACGGAGGGTTTGCTACGGATCATCCGTGAGAGCATGAGAATCTGAGGCCTCTCTATCTGAGACCATGTGGAGGTGGTGAGCCCAGGTGCCCATATTGCTCAGCATACATCAAAGCAGGGGTGACTAGTGTGTCAAACAACCACCCCTTCGTGTGGGGCTCCTGGAAGTGTGCCCGGTGACACTGTCTCTCTAGCATGGCCAGAGCTGCAGACCCTCGTGTGAGACTATCCCTGGCTCCTATGCCATGAAGGAGAAAGCGGGAAAAGGTGAAGAAAGTAGAGGCAAAGGTGGCAAGAGAAAAGTGAAGTGAAAGAAAGCACACCCCCATTGGTTCACAACAAGAAACAAGGGTCATAAAGTAGCGGAGATTGGGAAGAGAAAGTAAGGCCGGGCATAACGAAAGAAGAAAGAAGGCGAGGAAGAAGAGAAGCCAACCCAACCGACCAGAAAGAAAAAGCAATCCGGAAAGCAAAAGAAGATGAGAAGGCAAGAAGAAGAGGAAGAACCGAGAGGAACCAAAGTGCAAGAAAGAATCAAACAAGGACCCAAACAAGCAAAGAGCAAAAAAATGGAAGATGAACCGAGAGGAAAGCGAAGTTTTCCCCAGCCTTCTTGCTTATTTGGCTCCCCACATTAAGTGGGTAGAGAAGGTACACCTGGTACCTTCTTATTTGGCTCCCCACACTGAGTGGGTAGACCATGTACACCTAGATTATCTTGTGGGTACCCTTCTTCTAACCGAAAATTCCAAGAACCTACACCAAAGCCTACATGGATCATCGAAAATTCCAATTTACCCAACCCCCACATTCCCGAGCATGCATACTACACCTACCTCATTCCAAGATCACAAGAAACCCGCACCAATCTTTTTATCGCATTGCAATCTTTTTTCTAACATAGCCCCCTCTTCTTCATGGAGTCTTTCCTATTCCCCATGTTGCATTTCATACAAAAACATTGCACACATATTGAAACTAAGGACTTAATCCTTGCACAAGGCAGGTTTAGAGAAGGCACCATGGCTGATGGCACCACTTTCACCTCATCCCCACTCTTTTGGGGAACCTACAAAAATTGGCCTCTAAATCTTCATGATCCATTTGTCAAAAAGGAAGTCACCGTTAGTGATGATTCATACTCCCTCGACCCCAAAATGCTCTGCAAAGTCCAAGGAACAACCCTCATTCATGCACAAGTCAAGACCACCCTCAGAAATCACTTTAGGGTCGCCATCAGCAAAATGTCATGCCATCTTTCAACTCGCCAAAGTATCCCCCCACCTTGAGAAGGTCAGTCTCAATGCCTTCTGAAAATAACCGTCATGGAGTCCATATCTCCCTCTCACCCTCCACTTCATTGCGAGTCCTCCCACAACACAAATAATTCGATAGGTAGAGATGTTGGATGGGTCGCAACATAAGAGTACTCTCACTAATAATCTCATTAGGAGAGCCCTATATCTCCCAACCGTCTCAACAAATTTTACTACGAGAAAGGAGCCATGGCTAAAGTTTGGCATCTGGTCACCAACAAAGTAGTCCTCAAGTCCAATGGGGCCAAATTTGAAGACGACATAGTCCCAGAATTGGTTCCCCTGGCTAGAGTGCTCGCTTTCCTCACTCAACAAAACGCCACTAACACAACTGGACGTCAATCAGCCATCTCAACAAAATTCGATAGCGAGAAAGGAGCCATGGACAGAAGTTCGACATCTAGTCACCAAAGAAGGCCTCAACTCCAATGGGGCCGAGTTTGATGACATCATGGTTCCATAATTAGTGCCCTTGGCTAGAGTGCTCACTTTCCTCACTTATAAAAAGGCTAGGGACCAACACAACACAGCATCGCTCTCCATTCTAGCTGAGCTTCTTACTTGCTGTAACCAGCAAATTAAGGCAAGGCATTTACTAGTGAACTCCAAGGCTCTTGCGAGAATCCAACATGCAAGGCACACATTGTGCCCACATGCTGACAAAATTCCTCTATCTTACCATTGGCAAGCTTCCACCCCATGTGCCTCACCTAGCCTTATCCCATCTTATGAAGTAGCGTCTCTTCGACAACCCCAAGCCTCATCTCCCTCCAAAGAGATGAAAATTAGAAATTGTTAATCCCATTTTGGATTAACAAATATGCTCCTCCATTTGAAGTCATTAATAAGTGTCATGCAAAGGCACTATAAAAGTTATACATTATGAGATATTGACCACCCAAGGCCTTAGTTAAGTAATTTTTGGACATCCAAGTGTAAGGCATTTTCTCATAATGAATGGACACAATCCCCCTTTGTGCTATGAGAGTTCTTGCTTTTGTCTTGAGAGAGAGATTGAGAGAGAGCATTCTAGCACATGTGCCTTCTTTATACTTGTATGTTGTATGCTTGTATGGAGGAGTGAGAGAGAGTAATTGCCTTGTGTGGTGGTGTGAGCGACTCTACGGTGATAGCGTGGAGGTGGAGCTTGGAGGATTGAAGCTTCTCAAGTGAACTTGGAGACCTCAAGGAACATGAGCTCGAAGCATTGATAAGTTGTGTTCTATTGCTCTTTCCAAAGGTGAATGCATTGAGTTTCTTCTTGGAGATGTGGTAGCCCATAACATTTTTGGCGTCGTCGTCGGGAAAACATCTTTGTTTCTTCCATCCTCTTTGAGTTTCACCTCCCATTACATAAGTTTCATCATTGCCTTTGCATTCTGGTAGTGCAAAGGCAATGTAATGTATACCCAAACTCCATCTTCTTTCAAATCTTAGAAGGCGCAGTGTGACCGCTCCCTACAGGAGGCCTACAGATCGGAAGACAATATACACATATTTAGAACACTTAATTTAACTGTTATTAAACAATGGAAACAACATCAGCAACACAAATACTCGAAATACTGAAAATACAAATGACACCAGCACTGGGGCCGGAAAGGGCTGACCTCCCCCCTCAATACTTTTTGTATTTCTTGGAGTATTTATATTTGTACAAGTGTCACGGACCTGATTGGCTAGATTTCTCCATAAGGGAGTGAAAACAACCAAATAAAACTGGTTCAAGTCGATGAAGAGGTGTTGGTCGGAGTAGCCCCAAATCACAAGCTCATTCCCACCTTCACTGGGTGGACACCTGCCTTTCACTGGTCTTCCGAGACTGTGCACCAACAGGCACGCCCGTACTAACGTAAGCCAAGGAGAACACCGCGGAGGGAACGTGGCCTGGTTCTCCCCAATGAGCTTTGCTCCCAAATTCCCTGGTGAGTCTAACCTTCACTGGCTCTCAGAAGCTCTGAGAGCGCGGTTAACAACCACACAAGGAAATATACTGACCACACCAGGAAGAACATTCCTGAGCATGGTCAGCATATACATACTTTTCTCTTGCACTACACAACTTAAAGCATTCTCTGAATTTAAATTTACAAATTTCAGATTTATTCAAATGAGAAAAGTATGAGATTGGTATGGTGAGTACAATCCAGATACAACCGGTAGAAAAGTATGAGAGCACCTGGTACGGTGAGTACAATCCAGATACAACCGGTACAATTTATAGCAGGTACAATCTAGCACATCAAGAACTTCACATGTGTGCAGGTACAACAGGTACTGTTTGTACAACTAGTACAATGAATTCAACAAGCAGGTACAGTCAAGTACAACGGGTACATATGGACAGCCAACAAGTACGTGTGGACAGCCAGTAGGTACACAAGTAGGTACAGGCGTGGACAGCCCTGCAAGCAAGTACAACTAAGGGACGTCCCCGTCCAGTGTACTGGCACGACATAACAAGCAAACACGCAAACAAGTCATGCAAAAACAAATTTATGCATGCAGGCATAAATGCATGTGCACAAATAGTGGACGAAATCTCCCTTTCATGAAACTTGTATAAGAGGTTCCTATCGGGCACAAAACTGACGCGACAAATATAAATAAATATGTCCTGGTCTTCCTATGGAGTGACACTCCCATAGGTAACACACCATCCTGGCTATACACGGGTGGCACCAACAGGCTCCCGTCCATATAGCACGAAGCAAATCACACGGGTGACACGAAACTGGTTCCTGTCCATGTGACGCAGCATTGGTCGCACACGGGTGGCACTGATCTGGCTCCCGTCCATGTGACACCATAAAACTCACCCTTTCACATGGGACACTGGCCTGGCCCCATGTGAACATGGCACAAATCTGACCACTCTATGGAGTGAAAGTCCCATAGAAGTGGCTCCACAAATGGAGATGGACCAAATGGTGACACGCAGTGCTTTCTGATGATGTTTTGTTTGCCGTAAGACCTCCATGGTCGTTGACATAAAGGTAGAAATTTGTTGTTTTGACCATATTAAAAGCGGTAAGAACTGAATGTAAGCCATAAGAATGGACTGCATAATTCTGAGTCGCACATGAAGAGGCCAAGTAGAGAAGTGCCATTAATCCAATTTGACTTGCAGTTTATGCATGACCCAATCAGTCAAGTGAACTTAGAGACCTCAAGGGACGCGAGCTCGAAGCATTGGTAAGTGTCCTACGACAGTTATGTTCTATTGCTCTTTCCAAAGGTGAATGCATTGAGTTTCTTCTTGGAGGTGTAGTAGCCCATAATATTTTTGCCGTCATCGTCGGGAAAACACCCTTGTTTCTTAGATCCTCTTTGAGTTTCAGGTCCCATTACATAAGTTTCATCATTGCCTTTGCATTCTGGTCAATGTAATGTATACCCAAACTCCATCTTCTTTCAAATCTTAGAAGGCACAGTGCTTTCTGATAATGTTTTGTTTGCCGTAAGACCTCCATGGTCTTTGACATAAAGGTAGAAATTTGTTGTTTTGACCATATTAAAAGCGGTAAGAACTGAATGTAAGCCATAAGAATGGACTGCATAATTCTGAGTCGCACATGAAGAGGCCAAGTAGAGAAGTGCCATTAATCCAATTTGACTTCCAGTTTATGCATGACCCAATCAGTCGCAGTTCGATGAGACATATTCCAACCTAATGGATATTCCGAGAGTCAAACAATGTCAGTGTGCTGAATAATCTGTCCCGGCCATAAAATGCTATGACAATCCATCTCTTTCTGCCTTCATGTGTGCGCACACAAAGGCGCATGGAAAATTGACACACCATCAGCAAGGCTCAGTGTTGGAGTACTCTGTAGACCGCATCATTCACCCTTGCACGCGCGGCCATGATTTCATCTTTCAAGCTAATTGTACCCTCTTCAAAAAGGCTCCCACAGCATGTTTCTATCCCATGGCGGGATGACTTGCCTTAATTTGGCGCTTCACATTTTAGGGACTCTCTAAACAGTAGCCAGATAAGGCACATGCACACACCCTGGAGCTCCTCTAGGTGCCCTCACCAATCAAGAGATCAGGCCTCTCCCCCTTCAAGTTCAGAGAACTCCTCCCAGATTGGAGTGGGCTGCCGAGTTGACTACTCACAGTGGTTTCCAACCCAGGTGATATCTCAGCCAGACATCAGTGCACTGATACACATCTGCATAGCTCTTCGGTACTCTTGGTCCCAAACGTGGACAATTCTACATTACTAATCCCTCCCAGTGTTTACGCAGGTGGCCAAGGTAACTTGAGATTTACAGCAGCCATAAAAATTTACAGTCTCACTCAGGTGCTAAAATCGATTGAAGAAATTTCCGTCGCTTTTGAACGAGCAGGTATTTGTTTACCAACCGAGAAAGCAAAGGTTGGGTCTTCAGTGATCCTAGGGGCACTCCAATCATGCACGTGCACTGCTTGCCATGTGGGAATGCATGTGTCAACACAGCAACAGAAGGGCCCCCTTCTTGCAAGCATGCAAAAGAAACTCATGTTTTGAAGCACAACTCATCTATCCTAGGATGGCAACACCATGGTGGATCTCCTCACCATGTTTTTTTTTCCCGGGAAAAAGATTCTTCTATTAGTTAATGAAAAAACAGCCACAAAGGGCTAGATACAACCACGAAGGGCTAAATACAAACTCGCCTCATTTAAGGGCGGGAATCAAATGATCAAAAGGGGAAGAGACACTTCCCCTCCGGCTGGCCGCTCTGTGAGGAGAAGGCTATCTACCTTTTTTGATTTTTTTCATGTATGTATGCATGTTAACACCTATGTCTATATGTACATATATTTGTATATGCACATGTGTATATATACATGTGTGTGTGTGTGTGTGTGTGTGTACATATATGTATGTACACACACACGCGCACATATATATATATGTATGTGTGTGTGTGTGTGTGTGTGTGTGTCTCTATATATATATATGTGTGTGTGTATGTATGTATGTATGTATATATGTGTGTGTGTGTATGTATGTATGTATGTACATACATTATATATATATATATATATATATATATATATATATATATATATACACACACACACACACACACACACACACACACACGTTTTTTATTATTAAAAAAATGGCGTTTTTTATTTTGGCTTGATAAAAACGACGTATTATACACGTATTATACTTTGCCGTATTATACGTCCCATCCCGTACCTGGCTGCTATGGTAGCAAGCTGACTCTCGATCCACTAGCTATCGAGGGATCTGTCTTGAAGCCGCTGTAAAGAGGCTAGACGACTCCTCAGACTCCTCTCTTGTTCCCGGAATCCCTCCAATCGGCTCTGGGCTGCCTCCTGCAAGAAACTGTTGATCTCTCCTAGGCCCACATCCAATGTGCACGCAACAGAGCCTAAAATAAAGTCCAATCCCGCCCATATCTACTCTTTCCTACTACATATCTCGGAGTCCTGAATGAGGATGTCCGGAATCCTGGAGCTCACATGCTTGTCATGCCTCCGAGGGTCCTCTAAGAACAGAATCATCGGGGCGTGATCATAAAAAATAGTGCTTGCTAGGATACCGATCATGCTCCCACGGCTACAAGCCCACTCACCAACATAAAACCTATCTAGTTTAGAGAGGTGGGGCCGACCTCCTCCTATGTGATCTCGAGAAGCTAAGACTCCCACGGCTACGCCCAAACTCTGGAAGATGCCAAGTGTCATGTCCCCTAAGTACTAGAATCATCTCCTCCCAAGCCGAATACTCTGCTCCTGAAACTATGGCCGTGCCACCTCCAAGTCTGTCCTCTGCTACCTCTATCATGTTGAAGTCGTGTTGAAGTCACTACCCAAGCACCAAAAGTCAGCCTAGGGGGAGGTCTACCAGACTATGCTCCAAAAGAGGACTCTACCTGCAGCAGCAACGTTCAAAGCATAAACATTTAGTAAGCCAACGCTATCCTCTCCGATCAGTATGGTAATCCACTGTGCATGCCCCGGGACTATGACTCTTGAGTCTGTAACTGCCGGCAAAAGCTACTATGCTCCAAAAGAGGGCTCTACCTGTAGCGACGTTCGGAGCATAAACATTGAGTAAGCCAACGCTATCCTCTCCGATCAGTATAGTAATCCACCGTGCACGTCCTGGGACTATGACTCTTGGGCCTGTCACTGCCAGCAAAAGCTACTCACTGACAGAAACACACCTCTCCCTACGTCCCCGAGGGGCCGAAGGATGGAGACTAGAAAGTGTAACTCTTGCCTGGAAGAATGTTCCCGCATCAGTGGGTCAGAAAGGTGATGCTCTTGGAGGAATAGAATGTCGATGGGTCCCCCAACTATGGCTCTATGAAGCTCGCCTCTGAGGACGCCTCGTCTCTGCAAGCACTAAGGCCCCCCTAAACACTGAATGTTCCATGATACAATCCGCATATCAATCTCTGTGTGATGTGACACTAGCGGAAATGCCCTCCACTCAAAGAGTCTTGGGCGAGGGTTTAGATGGGGAATAGTCACAATCCGTTCGGGGACGAAGGCGCGCCAGGTGGGCACCAATCCTGTCCTCCATGTGACACCACTCTGTCCGAGCGCGAGCGTATGCATACTCCGGACACCATCGATCACAATGGAGGTATCTGTAAGAAGGGGGAAGAGGTATTGCCGCAGAAGTATGCATGAATACAAAAAGCAAAACCTCCAGGCTAGAGGCCACCATCTCCCCGTCCTGGTCTCGATGGGCTGAGCCTCCAAGCTCCATCCTAGCCAAAGGCCAAAAATGGGTGAGAATGTCGGTGATGCAAAGATTGTGGAGATGGTGGGAGAGGTCAACTACCTGTCCCTGGATGGCAGATTCCACCAACTCTAAATCCCACTCCGTCCCCGGGGCTACACTCAATGGGAAAGCATTGCCCCATTATCTAGCGTAGAGGGTCTAGAGTGGTAAAAAACCACACATACCCGAATGGTGACTACTGACTCCTCAAACATATATGTCCCTTCTGCCGGGCAGACATCGGAATAAACTATAATCCACAGGGTACCCCAAGATCCTAGGGGCCCCACTTGGGGACTCTAGCGGGGGAGCCCTCACCGAGGAGGTGACAATGGTCATCTCAACCACCTCAAAAAAGCAGTGAATCAAGCGACGGACGGAACTCACCGGCTACCTCCGCTCAAGGTCAGGGGCTGCTGGGGGCGATAGAAGTGCTCTAAAGAGGCAGGGGGGGCTTGGATGAGGATGACGGGGCAGAGTGAACTGATGCCGGTAGAGTCGGTTTCGAGGATTGAGGGGGGGAGGGGGGGGGGGGGGGCGGAGGGGCGGAGAGGGGTGCTGCTGTGAGAGATCCATCATAGAGGTAGGCTGCTGGGAGGGCAGGGGCCTGCCAAGGGCTCAAAGAGGTCAGCCGACCTCACAGGGCATTGAGGGCCCCGCAGGGGGGATCTCGATGAGGGATCAGCCGCCAAACCGGTGGGGCCGGAGGGGACCACTCCGTGACAAGACGGGGCACATCGCCAACGGGAAGGTGCTAAGATAAATGCTCAAAACGGTTCTCTACAATAGAACCGAATCCTCTTGAGCTCTGCCAGCTTGGTGCACGCAACAGCAGCGCTTGGTTCTAGTGGTCGGCTGGGGGCCTGGGCTCGGGCCAACCGTCCGCCACTCGCCGGCAGCTGGGTCGTATGTCGTCGAGGCCTGATGCTCCGCTGCCTGAGGACCTGGCTCTCTCTCTACCCCCTAGTGAGGATCTGAACAAGGAACGGGGGTAGGAACCACCGGATGCGGTCTCTTGGACTGCCGCCGAGAGCACGCTCTGGCTACATGACCCATCCGCTTGCAAATGAAGCATTGACCAGGAAGGCCTGAATACTCCACACGCTGCTGGATGGGGTCACCCCAGAGGCTAGGAATAGATATACAATGCGGCACAAAATCCAGCGAGGCAACACAGATGCGAAGGGATGGAATCCCAACTGCTCGTGCGAGGGCCAAGGTAGAGAAGGGGGGGGGGGGGGCTCCGGCACCACCAATCACTGGGAGAAGGGGAAGGTATTTCTTCCAAAGGCCTAGGAAACAAACTGTCACACTAGGAAGCCCGAAATGCCAGCCAAAGGGTTAGACGCATGATCGAGCTGTGCTGCCACCGCGCAAAGAAGGTATGCGCCATACGCAATGCAAGGGGGCTCAGCTGCATGACTCAATTTGACGCCGTTGGCAAGTCGAACTCCACCTGGTAGTATCCACGCCCCAGAGGGTGAATATCTGTGATCTTTGCAGGCTCACCAATGAGGCTCGCCTGTAAAAGACCCATGACCTGTCCGCGCGCAAGGCGGCTACCAACAATTTTGCAAACCAGGTAGAGGCCTCTAATGTAGCAACAGTCGTGGCGAGAGTCTGAAGATCCGCTTCGGAAAAGGAAATGCAAGCAATGGCAGCCTTAGTCAGGGATGGATGACGGAGCAGCTGCCATGGAGTCCTCCTGAGGGTGAAGACCAGAATAGGCTGAAACTTGCCGAAATGAGCGTAAAACCCTGAAGAAACTGATAGCTCAACCTGCGCGGGAGGGGAAAAGGAAAGAAGGCTGAAAACTAACATGGAGGACGGAAAGAGGGGGGGGGGGGGGGGGGGGGGGGGGGGGGGGGGGAGGGAAGACAGGGTCGGGAGGAACAGGAGACACAAAGGGAAAGGGAAGACGGGGGCGAAGGAGAGGGAAGACAGGGTCGGGAGGAACAGGAGACACAAAGGGAAAGGGGAGGTGGGCAGGGCGGCAGGCGCGAAGGGCAGAAGAGAGGGGGGGCGCAAAGAGGGGGGGGCGAAGGAGGGGGGGCGCAGAGAGGGAGGGGCAGCGTAGGAACGCGCAGAGGGAGAAGGGGGGGGGGGGGGGGATGATGCGCGAAAGGGGGGCGGGGTGTGTCAGTCGCGCTCGACTACTACCAGAAACCATAGTCTCAGGTCTCCTCACCATGTTACCTTCTGTTGTTCTTCCCACTCCTGCATTGGCCAGATTTGGAGCCTGATCTAGATTTGACTTAGGTCAGAAGAAGACAGCAGCAACAACCACATGCCAGTGTCTCCTGCAACATCATCATCCTACCCTCTTACATCATGTGGGCTTAGGTATCATCAACCAAGAGGTTGAGAGTAGAATCTAGACTGAAAACATTCCTTGCCACTCCCATAGCAGATTGCGCTCCCAGACAGGGTAGGCCCTAGACACCAGAAGTCGGGTCTGCCATCCCAATCCTTCATCCTCCACGTTTGCAGCTAGCCTCATGTGAGCCTAGGACAAGCTCAGACCAGCTCTCTCTAAGGCCTCCCAGCACATAGGAAAAGAGACCATCGATTTGAAACTGCTGGTATGTTTCCTTTTGGCCACCAGCTGAGCCCACGTTCCTACATTTCTAGGGGTACCTAGATACTGGCCCTGCCGAGTCCATTTGCTTCTAGCCAATTCTCCGAACTTACAATAACGCAGTAACGTTTGTGTACCATATGGAGATGATAGCAATGGAGGCAGTGAGGTTTTGGTCGCACGCAATCCATTTCCAGAGAGTGGATGAATCCAATAAATCGTCCTCTCCCATGTCATCACCTCCATTTGTGACATTAGGCATTCAAGATGAGGATCCCCCTATAGTCTTCTAAACAGGACCACATGCATAAGTGGGTGACTGTACTTCCACAGCCACACTTGCATACCGACCCCTCTCCTGTGGTGGTATCGGCAAACTCCTCTTGGATTTGGAAGAACCCACCCCTGTCCCAACTGAACCCTTCATACACCCTTCCCTTCTTTTACTCGGCCCACCTTGCAAGTCAGATCCAGCTTCATCGGCAAGGCCATATCACCATTGCCAGTGGCACTTGTGGGACCTTGCTATCTAGAGACCAGGATGGGATCTCACGATGCCCACAAGCCCCCAGTGTGACTCTTCCTCCCACTCCCTCGTATGTAATCTCCCTTGCAGAACAGCCAACGATGGAGGTACCCCAAACAACCCCCCCCCCCCCCCAACCCGTCCCCGCAGCACACTACTTTCCCCTCTAGAGGGAGAGGTGCAATATTCTTAACACACTTCTCAGAGGCACAACAAGCCACCTATTCTATCAAGGTTGTGCAAGAAAGGTGCACGAGATATTACAAGTCTTAGTACTCGCACACACAAGGAAGCACCATTTACTCAACTCCAAAGTCACATTCAAAGGTAAGCCCCTTGCTCTTCCTAGATTTTGTGCTACGGCTTCTACACTACTTTAACTTTTGTTGATGTGCCGACTCAATAATCTTCAAATGTGGCTATATGGGTCTATTTGCTCACATTAATTGCTAACAGGAAACTTGGTTTTTCTTTTTTTTTTGTTGATTCATTGATATGCTAGCATGATGACGATGTTCCGGTCAAAATGGAAAGTGACTAAAAAGCTGGCTTCACAAAGTTGCGTCGAGCTACTGATTGAAGCCAATCTCAACCCCAACACAATTTCGGTGCTACAACAGTGCACTTCCTGTCAGATAGAGCTCATCCAGGCAAGTGTTGTGCAGCCAGCCTTAGCGTGCTGAAAGCCAAAAAAGGCCTACATGATTACTGAAGTTTCATGTGATAGCATACCACCACTTTGAGATTTGCATTAAGAAACTACCAGCTCATAAGCAACCACCCTCCAAGCCCACCCCTTGCACAGTGCTTGATATCATAAAAGGAGCTACTCATAATCTACAAAGAGTTCTATAGCCTTTTGTTTACAAAGCTCTTGGATTGCCTTAGAACCAAAACGGAGTAGTAACCCTGTAAAACTAGGCCTCTTTGTCATCTCACGCAACCATGATCACCCATTAAGATTACACTGTCATCTGCACGTGAGACTGAACAACCTTACAGTATGATCTGCTCCACAAGAAGCCAGTTGCATGTGTTGCAAAACTGGAGCTCCATCTCCCTGCTTCTCATGCTGGCCGCAGGACTGCTCATTCCAAGCTAGGCGGTTGATGCTCGCAACATGGCACGAAAATGCATCAAACTGAAGGAAACGACTACTTTCGAATCCCTCTATTCTGTCCGTACATGTGTGTGGGGTGCTCTTTCCGTCTACTGTACTTGCCAAAACAGGTTTTACTTTCCAAATCTCAAGAAGCCCGTCTTCCATTCCTACGCAAAGCAGATAACCTTTACCAAGAGTACCTGGAGCCCAAGCCAATGCTGTCACACTGCTCTTCAACGGGGGCAAAATCTCCATCTGCTTTGCTATACAAATACCTTCGCCATCCCACACAACCCATATTTTCACGCTCTTATCTCTTGAACCTGTAGCAAAGAATCTATCACAAGGACTCCAAGAACATGCCCATATGATGCGTTTGTGGGCCTCCACCCTGCACACAAGCTCATACGCAGACTGCTCATCTGAACCCTTCTCATCTACAAAAGGAAAATGAGGGCAATTAACTTTGATACAGAGGCAAAGCGACACTTCCAGCACACGTACAACAAACAGTCAGGCCACCGGACACACTCTGTATGCACACGGAGTATATTTCTCTTACTTGTTCTTGTTGCTCGGAAGAGAGAGAAATGGCGATCCCTCGAGACCGATAAGAGAAACCTGTCATTATGTGAAAATTCCATCTGCGTTACAGTCAGGGTGTGGGAACGTAGTTGCCCAACAGCTCTCCAAGAGCCCACTTGCCAAAGCCATATCTCTGCGACATTTGCCGATTGTGCCTGCCAAGAAATCAGGGGGCGCATGAGATGTTCATCATTCTCTCTCAAGATTTTTTGAAAGAAAATCTCACAACATTAACATGTCAAGATGGGTTCCCAGCTACCACCATGTCAAGATGGGCACCAAGTGGCACATAACCCCCAAATACCTTGCAAGCCGTAGCCAAAATATGTCCATGGTGATCACAGCACATTGAAAACAGCTCGTTTCCATGACCATAAAGTTTGTGAGACTCCGGCCATAATGTATTCCAGCCAAGATGTTCCTCGAGCGGTGGTTTGGTAAGCACAGCTGGTAATGCATCAGGAACTGTTTCTATGTTCTCGACATTCAAACCAACACCTCTGGTACTTTGACCTCCTATCGGAAAGGCATTAAACAGACATGTAAATAACAAAGAGAAAAATATTGCAAAATAACTGTTTACTTCAGTTTGGGCTTCTTTTTTGCAAGCATAAGGTCATAGCCCACCGTTTACACAGGTAACTAAACATAACCTACCTTCATGGACAGAGGTTACATCTTATGCAACTGATGATTAATTAAGATTAAGCACAAAACAATGAAGTCCATAAACTCAGAGTTGGGAATTTACGAGTACATCTATGGAAGGTTCCGTATTGCACCAATTATATGAGTCATTAAAGGAACTATCCACGTTGGCCCACTCATAAGCTTTGATGCCACAGGACAGCCAAGTCCCTATGCTAAGGTCTCAAATGCTTGAGGTGCTGCATTAGGCACTCATGTCATCAAGCACCATTATAAAGAGATGGTTAATAACTGCCAACTCATTGGTGCAACAACCATCATTCCCAGTTATGCTAGGCACTCATCAGCACAATGACCTAATTGCCCCATCCAACTGTTCCTAGCTTCAAATACTTTCTCTTTTTCAAGGAGTGTCAAAATAGCACTAACCAAAGTGTGATTCTTCAAACTACTTAAAAGCACAAAACTGAAAATATACAAAGAATAAAAAAAGAGGAAAGGAAATGGCAGCAAAAGACTGGATTTCTCAACCTCAGCTACTCTATATTACAAAACCAAAAATATCTACACTGCATCTTACTAGACCTACTGGAAACTAAACTTCTTCCTAACTTCTCTCCAAAAAGAGCAAGAAACCCTTCTTCCACTCTACTGAATTGAAAGCCTTGAACTGATTTGAATTTATTGCTGATGTTTGGGCTGAATCTGCAACTCTTCTTGACTTGACCTTCTCTCTTTCTTGCTTACTCCCAAAAGGCTTGTAGAAGATGTTTAGAATGAGGAGAAGGTTCCTTTAGGCCAACTAAGTCAGCTAAATTTGCATCAATTTGCGTTGGGCGCATTAACTTGAATTAATCAGTAACGGCATTCACACAGCCGCTTTTGTCCCTTTCTAGATGATAGGGCTCACAAGACGGGTTAATTCCTAACCATGACCCTACCCATACCCTATACATGTCGGCGTGAAGCCATGAAACCTTGTATCAAGTACACGCTTTTATAGGCTAGAAAGCCTTATCTTTGACACATCACATGAAAGGAGGCAATGACACTTGGATAGGCCAATGACATCACTGCTTATCACATTCACACACAAAACAGCTATAAGAGGTTGTTCACACACACATACTTAGTGAGTGTTCACACACACATACAAGGGATGTTCACACACAGACATAGACAAGGGTACACGTACATACTTATCTTTGACACATCACATCACATGAAAGGAGGCAATGACACTTGGCTAGGCCAATGACATCACTGCTTATCACATTCACACAAAAACGGCTATAAGAGGTGGTTCACACACACATGCAAGGAATGTTCATACACAGACATAGACAGGGGTACACGTACATGATGGTTACACACATAGAGACTCCAAAATACCCAACAACACCCGTAACTTTGATTGACTCCCGTACATCCTTTGTACCTGCTCCATACAGGCTACTCTACTCCATACACCTCTGCCCAGTGCCCACATACTACCCAAAGCTGTTGTACACCTACCTACACTGCCCATAAAGCTGTTAGCACCATTTCTTGCTGCCCAGAAGTTCCAGACACAAAACTTTTCAACGTTTTTGACATTTCAAGGCTTTTGGAGTTTTGTTTCGAAATGTTTCGTCCCTCGCTAAAAAAAATCCCGAGGTTTCATTATACATATAATAATAATACATATCCATACACACATACATACATGCATGGATGTAAGGATATATATAAGAGACTACTAGGAAGCATAGTGTGATCACTAAGCTGATAGAAAAACACACAAATTAAGAGGAAACTTCAAGCATTTAGAGTGATAGCATCCACATTCCATATTTCAGAAGTTAAAAGAAGATATAGGCATTTAAAGTGTATCTGAATTTGTGATCATAATTTATGAAATAATTGATTCTTGAATAAGGAGATGAAGAAGATAGAGACTTAGGAAGAAAAAGAAATAGGAGAAGAAGAGATGAAAAAAGAGGAGGAGGAGAAGGGGAAAAGGGGGGGATGGGGAAGAAGGGAGAAGAGGAATGAGGGACACTCCAGAATTTCTAGATCTATCCAGTCATAATGCTCATTCGTTACCATCAAAAAAATTACTCCTTTGAGCACCTTCGCATGTGGGCAGGCTAGTGGAGGTGAACCATAAACTCCTAATAACTATGTTGTGCAGTCAGGTATAGAGACTAGTCTGTAATAGTTATTGTCTCATGGGATGGCAGCCCACATGCAAAGGCAAAGAATGCCTGAGATAATCCCATCACTAAGGTGAGGATTTCAATTTTATCTAAGTTAAGAAACCAGTGGCTAAGTGGTCTGCCTTTGATGTGGAAGATGATCATAGAGATTTATTTCAAATGCATGATACATGTGGGGCATGAGATGATAAAAACCTGAAGAATATATCGGTTTCTGTGACAAGCCTAGAGCAGACATGTTAGCTCCAAGAACTTTAATGTCTTCCGGTCTGACAGATTCTTGGCTAGCATAATATGTGTACCCTTCAATATGCTCTAGAGTCTTGAGAAAAGAAGCTGGAGCTTCAAAAACCCTTGCGACCTTCTCCTCTGCCCCACTTACATACTGGTGGTTGCCCATACCCTTCAGTACAGCGAGGCAATTCAAATCATGTCCATGAACTTGAGGACGAGCTATCTCATGCCATGAGTTTGTCTTCCTTGCCTCATCCAGCTTGCTCCAATCCCATGGTGCAAAGAGACGAGTAGTCTGCCAAAGAAAGTAAATAAGTCAGCATAAGTATCTTGATAACTTAATACCTTGATGAAAACTATGTCACTAGCTACGCATGGATAAACCTGTGCCAAGCACAATGATAACATGACAGAAAGAGGTATATGAGAGTATGAAAGTTTTCTAAAGAGACAACAGAAAGGTAGAAAAGCCATAGCCAATGAAATACACCACAACGTAAAACACAACATACACTGTCAACAAAGATAAACCATCACATGAGGGGGATAAGACTTAGCATGTGTTAGAAAGAGGATGTGCTATGTTGTAGGTCTTCACTGATGAAGAATATTCAGTACCATACCCAATGGGCCAGTACCTACCGGATGATGACTATTTATAAAAGACCTCTTCCTGCACCTGATCATGACTTGTTGAGAGTAGAAACTGGCCGTTTTTTGCCCAGGCAACATCGGCCACAGGACCTGAATGTCCTGAAGGTACAAGTTGAGGCTGCCAATCAGGTATTTTCTTTCCAACATCCCGCCACAGGTGGAAAGACCCGCCAAATGCATGAGCTAAGATGGCATCTCCAGATGGACTCCATGAGCCTCCATAAAACCCAAGTGCAGTATGACCCAGTTCTCCTACAGTCACTTCGTTCACCCACAGCCCGGTTGTTGGATCAGGTCGCCAAATCATCATAGTTCTATCCATAGAAGCTGACAGAATGCTCACTGGCTGAACTTTCCTTGCATGCCTCTTCCCGGTAGAATCTTCTGCCCACTCGAACAGAGGCCATTGCCATCGCACCGAATAAACCCAGTCATCGTGACCAGTTAACAAAGACTCCATGGAAGCTTGCCATAGAATCGATCCTGCTTTGAAAACGGGCCCTTCAATATACATCTTTATGCTGAGGCCTTGCTTTTTCAAATCGTCACTTGCACCACTGCCCACACCATGACTTCTAGAGCCAATCTTCCATATTCTTATATTTCTATCTTGTCCAGAGCTTGCCAGATAAATGGCCTGTTTGGCTCCATCCGGTATAGTGTGTGAAAAGTCCAAGGAGCGAACCCAGTCCTGGTGACCTTTTAAGATGCATGCAGGTACAAACTATATCAACATGACAAAACACAACCAGTGAGTCATAAACACAGGCATAAGCAAGTGTACACTGTCAGCAAAAGCACACTTAATGCTAAACAAGGGTACCTGTCCATGTCTCATCCCGCAGAAAAGACGGATATGATTATCAAGCCCACCCATTGCCAATAAAACATCATGTGTAGAGCCTGGAAGTAGAGCCAAAGCGACAGCTACGACAGCTCTCAAGCCAGTTGAAATGCTTTGAAGAAAGGATAGCTTACACTCTCCTAACAGCAGAAACATGTAGAGATGATGATTCCAACAATGCTCTTATATAGAGTTAAAGCCAGATAAATTTAGCAGAGAATTTTGTCAGAATACCTTCAGCCTCTGCTGAGGGTAATAATGCATTCCATAGGTGCACTGTGCAATCAGAAGAACTAGAGATAAAAAGAGCTTCCCATGATGACAGCATAACTCCTGCAATACAGGAAACAGCTTTCTCATGTGAATTCGGAACCTGCATGACATTTCTCCACTGCAAACAAGAGCAAAATCAAGTTAGGTGTTAAAAAAATCAAAAAGGCGGAAGAAAGAGGGGAAGAGCAAGTACATGCATGTGCACGTGTGTGTGTGTGTGTGTGTGTGTTTGGGGGAGGCGGGGGCGGGGGGGGGGGGGGGGGGGAGGGAGGGAGGGGGGGGGTTGGGGAGGGTGTGTTGTAATTCCCTGGGTCCATGAAGATGATATACCATACCTTGTTCTTACTGTGATTATAAGCCCACAAAATAATAACCCCATCAGCACTTCCAGACAGAAGATATTGTTCCTTAAGAGTGGGTTCACCTGTCAAAAATCCCCCAAGTTAGCAACAATACCATGACCTTAGACAATGCAATGGTTTTTCAGGACAATCACAATAGTATTACATCTAGAATCCTGAGAAAAAATTAGCTACACAACTGCTCCCAAGGTTAAGTAGTATGGTGGCCTAAGCAATGCAATCCTGTGTTGTATACTCTCTAGGCCTCTATGCATGTCCGACATCACTAATCTCTGCTAGTTGGCACGCAGTCCATCATGGACTATCAGCAAGATTAGTGTACCCTTCCAACTTCTATCAGAATTCCATAGCCTCCTCCAAAAGCAGCCTGCATGGCTCTATTGAAACAGTGATTCTCCCTATGAGTCCCCTAGTGGGGACCCAAGAGGAAGCAGTAAAATACTTCCATCAACCACTCATAATGACAGTATGGACAAAGTAGGGAGTGATCATATCAATCCGACCCCACTCACCAGAAAATCTCTGATAAAGCATTTTGAAGATCCAAACTCTCCAAGATAGACCAATGTTTGCCTCACCATCCTACACCTCTAATGTGGACCTCTACATTTACCAATGGCTCCTGCAAGATAATCCTCTGCGTCCTCACTTGAAAACTCAGGTTATGAGTATAAGGTCAAGTTAATGTCCGCGACCAGCGGGGGAAGCTTCAGGGTGGTTCTGACCGTTGTGAGGTGAATCCATGACCCCTCCCAAACATGGTGTGTAGATAAGTAAAATGTATGTATGATGGTATGTGATCAATCCAAGTGACAAAAAACATGGTGGCTAAATGGATAAGAGCGCATGCGTAAAATGAAAATAGAAAGGATATGGGAGACCAAGTAAGTCGGGCGGTGATGCGTTCCAGAATAATCAAGGACGCCGACGAGCTCAAGACAGCGAAAAAAGATAATTTCAAGAGGACAAATGCAAGGGGTAGGCTTGAGAGACCACCGGAGTCAAGCTGCAGCGAAGTGAGTTTCTACAGGTCAATCTTGTTTGGTTGTAGTTAGCAGGCTAGAGTTCCTACAGTTGTTGAAGTTTTGCAAACAAAGGGGTAGTACAGTGTGAGGAAGCGTGGAGTCGTCTACAGCAGAGGGTGAAGGAGAAGCAGAGGATCTTGTAGGAGGTGTGTTTCCTAGGATCCCTGAGATGCAGCTCTGTTAGAGACTTGGACCAGTTCAATGTTTTGCTCAACTGTTCCTTGCTGTATTTGAAGGTGGAGACCTCCAGTGTCTGGCTGCAGAGACTTTCCCCGTTTTCTTGGTGTTTTCATCTTTTGTTTGAACTCGAATCTCAAGGTTGTTGAGACAATGATATGTTTTTGCCTATCTGATGAAAGCAGAGTGTTTTAAGGTTTATGCTATGATGAATGAGTTGATTTGATACAGTTTGAGGAGGTGAACCCCTGAGGGTGTCAATCTGATGACTGGGGACAGATTCTGAACCGGTTCTAACTCAGTCAGAATTTGTTGGAAAGGTATAGTGTTAGCTAGGTGAAAGCTGAGCATCAGATCTATCATCTAAAGGTGTAATGGCTTTGCTTTAGTTTGTATGGGTTGGAGGGAGGTGGTTTTGTATCAAGTCTAACAGTCTGGGGACTATCAGCTATCATCAGTCAGAAGGGTTAGAGGTCTGGTGATATTTATGTGGCAGCTGTGAGTCAACTGCTGTCAACCGAGTGTCTAATATGATGGATACTAGTGTAGTTTGAGTGTTCAGAGTGTCTTGAGGTCTCAGCGGACGCAGAAAAGAGGAATCCTGCATCAGCTGAGTCAATTTAGCCGTCCTTGAGAGGTTGGAGTCAGCTGTGAGCTTGCAGCTGTCAGCAGGGAACCAATAGTATGATATCTTGTTGAGATTAGTGTAGCATGTGGGCCTACGGATACCAGAGGACACTTGAGGAAGATTCTATTTTAACAAAGACTTCTAAGTCAGACGGTTCTGTGTCAGATTGCTGAGGCAGAATTCAGTCTGGTTCAATCAGACAAGGGTCAGAAGAGGGTCGGCAGAGTGTCCAAGTAGACCCTCGGGATGTGGATGTGAAGTCAGCTGATGATAGAGGACTATGGAGGTGATTTCTGACTGGGGACTAGTGGAGGCATTCAGAGGCAAAATCAGACTGTTCTGTGTTAGCTCGGACTTGTTTTGGTCAGCTGGGTGTCAGTTGTGGTCAGGAGAGGCTTATAGGTGAAAGATCAAAGCTTTTGGAGGTGAGGACTGACCTTGGAGGACAGCTGGAGAAGGCAGCTAAGACTGATAGGGAGGTTGGGAGGGTGTTGAGGTATCCAGAGGAGTCAGTTGAGGTAAGAGGACATGTGAGGTCTGGTTGGAGCCCTTGGAGCTGAGATTTAAGTATCCCCCAATTCTGATCCCTTTACTTTTCTTTCTTGTGTGCCTACTGGTGGTGTAGTAGAGGCCATCACCCAACCACCACACATCATTTGGTGGCCCCATTGAGGATCAACAAGGCTCTATCCATCTCAAGTTTGACTCAAGCCTTAGTGAGCATGGAAAATGTTTGGTATTTTCATGGTGATGGACATGAGAATGTCCATGCATTTCAATATGTTGACAACAGACGTAGCTCGAAGGATGATAGGAGGAAAGCACTCTTCCTTGCACAAGGTTTGAAGAAGTATGCCCTCTTGTGGTGGCGAGACTTACATGTTGAGATCAAATGTAGCTTGAGGCTTCTATCCGAAGGTCCCATATGTATGTTTGAAGTTAGTGATGATCAGTATACAACATGGTTGGATGTGGAAAACTTGATCCAGGAAGCTGGTGAACCTGTCAACGACTTTATAATCAGATTTGAGGAGCTTTGGCTCGATTATGTTTCTTTCTTTGACGAGATAGATCATGTGCATGAGATGCTTCAATTAGTTAGCTTCATTCAAAGCTTGAATGACAAGTTGCAGGACAGGGTGTTGCATCAACGATGCCATACATATGCGGAGGCAGTACATCATGCATGTTACCAAGAGCAAGTAATCTTGAAGAGGAAGAAGCGTGCTAGAAGACAAAGTCTAAATGTGAAAAATGAAGAAGGGTTTTTTTGGAGCAAAAGCACGTGACTGAGGATAAAGGAGTAAGTGTGGTTGATGATCTTGCAATGTGTTGGTCCACATATCCAACAAAAGATGGTGAGTTAGTAGCCACAAATGCTTCAAATGCATGTTTTGAGTATGAAGATATGTTTGATGGTGGATTGCATGGTATACTTGATGAATATGGAGATGCCGAGGTTGCATGCAAGGAGTTAAGTGAGTTGCACGTTGCTATTGTGTGTGATGACATGCATAAGTGCCCAGGTGAACTTGATGCAAATACATCAGATGTGGAAATTGACCAAGACTTGGATATGTTTCTAGATGAGGCATTGCAGGACTTGGTAGCATATGAAAGTAAGAGGAAGACACCTCCATGTAATAATACTCAAGGATATGATGCGGCAGATTCTAATGATGATGGCAACCTATTGGATGAAGTTTTAGATGATCTTTTGGTTTAAGATGCTCATAGAAAAGAGTGTCAGCTAAGGCTTGTGATTATGGAGAGACTATTTGTCAGACTGGTGATGATGTGAGTTTTGATAAGGATATGCAGGTGCATATGATTGCGCAGGTGATCAAGGATGAGATGGGAGGTGATTCAAGTTCTGGACTGATGCTGGATATGCAGGTTGTGTCTTTTGGGATGCCAGGAAACTCTTTTGTGGATAGTAATATTGATGAGATGTTTAAAACGTTTTCACAAGTGGAGTGGGAGATCCCTGCTATGTGTTTTAATTTACTGAAATGGGATAATGTTTGTAGACATGTGAATGATTTTGGGTATTTCTCCTATATGTAGCACTGGGTTGGGCATGTTTGAGATGCCATTTGATCCAAGTGGAGCCAAGATATGCAAGGAAAGTATATATGTTGAGGCTATTATTCTTTTTGATCCAAGAGGGTGGATCAGTTCAATTGGATGGCTTTGGAGGCTGGTTTTCTACCCCTTTGAGCCAGGGGGATGATGAAGTGATGGATGATGCCTTTGCTGTAAATAGAATTGTATATAGTGGACTGTGAGAGCAGAGGAGTTCGGAACACCAAGGATGCAGTGAAACACATGAATGTGTTTTATCACCTCATCACATGGACAATCATGAGTCAAATACACATCTTACCAGCATCAAGGCCCATGGGGGTGATTCCACGCATTCCCGGGCCCATATGGCCATTACATGAGTGGTAAAACATGTCAAGATCCTATGCAAAATGATGCATTTTTTTAAGGCACTTTTCTCCATTTTCAATGGCTTGTACTTGATACATTGGTCTCTCCAGCATGGATGCCCAAACCCATCAAGACCTTCATAGTTCACTTAAACTCATTAAAACTTTACTCAAAACTATGCATTTTTGGGAATTTGAGCATACTGTATGAGACCAATCATAGAATACACTAACGGATATGTGATGAAACATTTGCCTAACTCTTTTATTCCATTGCCTGACAGATACCTCAGGGACATCTTCCCTTGGCTCTTGCTCCATCACCTATGACCAAGTTCCACTTATATGTCACATGCACAAGGCAGTGCCATGTCTAATCCCTAATCATATCCCTCATTAGGCAACAATATTCGAGGCATTTAGGGCATCTTCATCAGCATGCATCAGGTCGTAGCAATTCAGCACACACATATCAGGTCAGCAGCAGTAGAATATCAGTCGACAGCATTGTGTGAGAGTCGGCAGCATTTATCAATAATTATGGTGAAGAGTTCGGCATTTTAAGTAACACATGTTATGTTAGAGGACAAATCTGCTAGCCGACCAGCATCCAAACATCATATAAATAGAAGTAGCATCTTTTTGCCACCCAACCTTGCAGACAACCCCACCCTCAATCCCGTATGGACAACTACATATATCCATTGGCCCTCAAAGGCCAACAAAAACCAGAGTGCATGAAATCTTAACTCCATACACTCGTATCATTAACTCCCTGGGAAAAGATAAACTTGGTGGTATGACCACCTCACACTAGCACAAAAGGATCCTTCCACATAGTAGACAATGCACCCTGAGATGCACAACAGAATAAAGAGATGAGGAAGGCTGCCTGCAATGATTGGCAGAATTGGAGGATAAAGTGGAAAAGGAGGCAGGGCTAGGACTTCAAATCCGCCTCAGCAAGCAATCTGACAAGGCCGAGTGCTGGCCTGCTACACAACACGCAATTGCTGCTCATCTGGGGGGCCCTTCTCCCAGGGGATCATTGCTGTCCCAGAGGACCCACATGCAGCTAAAATGCAGCCCACTACCCCCAACAACCTTCTGTCATTTGCAGGATAAAGTGGGTAAGGAGCCAGGCCTAGGACTTCAAATCCGCCTCAGCAAACAATCTGACAAGGCTGACTGCCGGCCTGCTACCCAACAGGCAATTGCTGGTTGCCCCCCTCTCCTAGTGGATCATTTGCTGCCCCAGGGGCGCCCAGTTGCTGCCCATATGCAGCCAGCCCACTGCTCCCCACAACCTCACTGTAGCCACCTGCTGATGCTTGCTCAGTCTTGACTCCCCAAACATAGGGACTTCATTTGGTGCCAAATCTGCTGCCCCTTCACCACACCCTGCTTGCTGTCTGCCATTAGATCCCTCATTGGGTATTTCAAGTCCAATTTTGATTAATAATTTTTTCGCTTGATAAAAACAAACTTTCAATGTTGAAAGAGAAAAGAACCTATACAAAACAAAAATTCCATAAAATAGTGTAATTCTTCAATTACCTTCCTGATGTATTTGACATTTGGGCAGCCATTCAATGCAATTTACCAGATCTTTGTGACCAGGAAGAGTCTGAACAATTTTAGCTGTCTATAAAGAAACAGAAAAGGCTACATGTGAGAGACACTGCAGAGAACAGTGGAAAATGAGATCAAATAGAACAAAAAGAAGTTGAAAAGCTGTTAAGAAACCCATATATATACTGTTGAATAAATAAGCAAATATTTGTTATAAAGCCAAGATATCAGTTTTGCAGCTACATGCAGGCTGAACAAGAAACTACATCTGCTGCTGCTTTGGGACAAACCCATGGATGCAAGTTGCCTTTGCTCTTGTGCGTCTCTCCAATTACTGGGGACCTCGATGCTGAGTGATGGAAAAAGGGAGCAGGCATAGACCTAATCATAAGCTACCAAGGCCCCCGACTGCTGCTAATCGAACCAGGTCGGCCTGCCGACATAAATGGCCAGTTGAGCTGGCCAAAGCGACTCGGCCGCCCATTTCTGAAGCCTGCCCAGTTACTAGAACCCTGACCAGCTGCCTAACACCCACACTACACCATCCAACTCTACTCCCCAGCACCCATTTCTTGTTGGAGTGGAGACAAATGGCACGTGCACACCCTTCAGGTGTACAGTGACATGGCATCATTTCTAGCATCAGAATCATCATCAAATATTTATCAGATATTTATGTATGATTTATCAAGCATTAAAAGCATTTATTTCAGTTTGTACATCATTGTATTGGGCTGGAATGGCACCTACAACAGTGTAAACATCATCTGCATCACATGGTTTATTTTATGCAATTTTTAGGCACATTTTTGGGGCAGCCGACATGCAGATAAAGGCATTTATGCCAGTCGTGAGCATTTGCATCTGGCCGACAGCAGGTAGGCTGGCCGACCAGCAGCCCTCACTCATATATAAACAGGCGCCTCTCCATTCAGCACCACAAGTCCATTTTCAGCAAAGTGTTCTCCATCGTTTCTCCTCCAGGAAGCCTTGGGAGCAGCAGTTCAGCCACACATCACATTCAGTCCATCATCGCATCTGAAGTCAGCATTTCAGCAGTGGTCTTCAGCGTTGTCCTTCCAAGATCCGACAGCAGCAACACGCTGGCAGTCTCAAGGCCTATCACAGCACTTCCTTTCAGATTTCTGGAAGAGGCCTTGGGAGAGTTTTTGGTCGAGGAAGATCACTCGCTTTCTTTGGCTAATGGCACACAGGAGTTTGGCAGTCGGTACTTGGCTGGCAGTTGGAGGTCGGTCAACAGCTTGCCCGCGGTGCGGCCACCCCCAAGAGTCTCAACAACATTGCCTTTGGGATTGCCTTAAGGCTCAGCAAATTCTCTGCATCTTCGCTATTGACAGGGCATCGACCCGGATCATCACTTGGGGTACTGTCGCTTGGGCCACTGAGGCTAGAGTGGTCAGGACTTATGAGGAGGATGGGGGAGGACTAGCCCTTCAGGTCACCCACCATCTTATTGCAGCAGTACCAGTCACAGCCCCACCGACAGGTGACTGGCAACCAAGCTCATGCCAGAGATGGGAGATTTGCAGTAGCATAGCAGCTTGACACATCTATCATGCTAGATGCAGTGACGCCATCAAGGGTACCCATCAGGAGTATATGGCTTGATATCATTCACACCCTCTGCGGTCAGTGGGGGAAAATACAGGGAGGTTCTGACCGCATGCGGAAGCGGTGGGAAACCTTCTTGAGACTTTGGAGGCCTAGCCCTTTCCTCACAGATAGAGGCAGTGACCCCATTTGGCACTACAGACAACCTGTGTGGTTGTTCCCCGCACCCCCCCCCCTATGAGATAGCCTTCTCCTCATAGAGCGGCCAACCGGAGGAGAAGCATCTCTTGTTAGAGCGGCCAACCGGAGGAGAAGCATCTCTTGTTAGAAGTCATCTCCTGTCTTTACCTAGACACCAGGGCCTCTGTTGTGGCCCATTGTAGGTGTTTTCTCATTTTTCCTCACTCCCCGTATTTTTCCCCATATTTTTCCATTTTTCTGTGGCTTGGGTGGCAGTCTTCTAGTGGCAGGAGGACCTTTATCTTGGCCGACTGTACCCGACTGTGTGTGGACACCTTTCTGGTGCAGGCCGACAGTGCATAGTTCTAGCCGATTGGTATATGTGTGGGAGAAGAGAAGAATTAGAGTTAGGTTAATTCATGTGTGGGAGACATACACAGAGAAGCAACAAGGGAGAGAGAGAGAGAGAGAGTTGTGGGGATAAGTCAACTCATGAGGCATGAGTGTGTGACTCCCCTATCACACATGTATATTGCACTAGTACACATAGTGCACTTAGTACATTAAAAGTACTAAGTGTACTATGTACTATAACTTATGGGCTTGTACACACTATAAGGGTGGGCATTATGCCTTTACCCCAACAACCTCCCACTTAAAGGCAAAGTGCCCTTAAGTAAAGGAAAAGAAAAAATCAGCATGTACATGATAATATACAAGGCCATATCAAGGCTGAAAATGGCCTCATCATCCAATGCCCATCAAGTGTCTGCAATGAGCAAACCGCTCCGGAGGCAAACTCTTTGTCAACAGATCAGCCGGGTTGTCATCCGTATGAATCTTAACAAGCTGAATTTGCTTGTTCTCTATCACCTCTCTGATGAAGTGATACTTCACATCCACATGCTTCGTCTTTGCATGAAAAACAGGGTTCTTTGCCAACTGAATGGCACTCTGACTGTCACAATGCAACAATGGAATATCCCCTGTATAACCCAAATCAACCACTAACCGAGATAGCCATAATGCCTCCTTGCAAGCCTCTGTGGCTGCAATATACTCGGCCTCTGTAGTAGATAAGGCTATGCACTTCTGCATCCTGGATATCCATGACACAGCACCTCCTGTGAATGTAAACACATAACCGGTAGTAGACTTCCGGTTATCTAGATGACCGGCATAATCCGAATCCGTGTAACCATGCACTAATGCATCCTGTTTGCCAAAACATATGCACATATCCTGTGTGCCCTTCAGGTATCTCATGACACCTTTCACTGCTTCCCAATGCTTCTTGCCAGGGTTGGCCATATATCTAGAAACCACTCCCACTGCAAATGCAATGTCCGGCCTAGTAGCAACCATGGCATACATGAGACTGCCACAAGCTGAAGCATACGGAATCTTGGCCATATCAGCCCTGTCACTATCCGACTGTGGGCTGTCCATAGCACTGAGTTTCACATATGGAGGCAAAGGAGTACTAGTCTTCTTCCCCCCGTCCATATTGAACCTCTGCAAAACTTTGCCAATATATTCCTTCTGAGACAAATACAACACATGCTGATTTGTGTGCCGAAGTATCCGCATACCCAAGATGTGATTTGCATCACCCAAATCCTTCATATCAAAGGTTTGATGCAGCCTCTGCTTCAAGGCATCCATCTCCTTACGAGATTTCCCGGCAATCAACATATCATCAACATACAAGATGAGGATCAATAGACTGCCATCCAAAGCTTTCTTGGTGTACAAGCAGTGATCTATGTCACTTCTCCTGAATTTCTGGGATTTCATGAATGTATCAAATTTATGATACCATTCTCTTGGTGCCTGTTTGAGCCCATAAAGACTCTTTTTCAGCTTGCATACAAGCTTCTCGTTTCCACTCACTGCATAACCCTCTGGCTGCTGCATATATATCTCCTCATGGAGATCACCGTGAAGAAAAGCAGTCTTCACATCCATCTGAATCAAGTCCAGATCATCATGCGCAACCAAAGCCAACACAGCTCTAAGTGTGGTCATTTTGACCACTGGAGAGAAGATCTCATCAAAGTCCACACCATATTCCTGCTTGAAGCCCTTAGCCACTAACCTGGCTTTGTATCTTGGCTTTGCATCTGGTGCAACTTTGAGCCTGTATACCCACTTGCATGGCAAAACCTTCCTGCGTGCAGGCAAAGGCACCAACTTCCATGTTCCATTTTTATGCAGAGAATCCATCTCTGACTTCATGGCACGCTCCCAAAGAGCTTTGTCTGCCCTCTGTAAAGCCTCCTTATAACATGAGGGCTCCCCACAGTCAGTAAGCATCAAGTAGTCAACCCCTGGAATAAACCTGTCAGGGGCTCTGGAGGGTCTTGTGGACCTCCGTACCCAATGACCATCATTTGCAGGTTGCTGTCCAGCCTGCATATCACCCATTGGTGGCTCCTGTTCCATGCCATAAGGCTGAAAAATCATGCCCGGTATCTCCTCTAACTGTGGTATATCCATAGGGATATCTTCTGCCATCTCTGGCTGTCCATTTGGACCATTTTCAGCACCATTTAAGGGCTGGTTTTCTTGCTGTAATGGCTGATTTACAGCCCTTTGTTGTTGTCCATGATGTCCATCATCATCAAAGATGACTCTGCCAGGCTCCTGTTGCCTCGCAGGCTCCTTATACATGCATGTTTCATCAAAAATGACATCATTGCTGCGTATAATCTTTCTATTCACGGGATCCCAAAGTCTATACCCCATTTCACCTCTGTCACCGTATCCTAGGAATATGCATTTGTGAGACTTAGGATCAAGTTTGGTGCGCATTTCCCTGCGTATGTGCACGTACGCAACGCAACCAAACACTCTCAAGTGCTTGTATGACGGAGGCTTCCTTGTCCATACTTCCTCTGGCACTTTCCCACCAAGCCTCGTGTTAGGTGACCTGTTTATAAGGTGAACGGCTGTCATAACAGCTTCAGCCCAAAAACCATGAGGTAATGCAGCATGTGACAACATAGAACGGACCTTCTCCTGAATGGTCCTGTTCATCCTCTCTGCTGTCCCGTTTTGTGGAGGATCATAAGGAGTAGAGAGCTCCCTCTTGATGCCTTTAGCATCACAAAAGTCCTGAAACTGTTTGGACATGTACTCTCCACCATTGTCGGAACGCAAAGCCTTCAGTGTTTTGCCAGTTTGATTCTCAACTAGAGCAACAAACTTCTGAAACACTGAGAATGTATCACTCTTCAAACGAAGAGGATAAACCCACACCTTGCGTGTGGCATCATCAATAAAAGACACAAAATATTTTGCCCCTCCCAAAGAAAGCTGAGGCATCTCACATACATCTGTATGCACAAGCTCTAACTGAGCATCTTTCTGTCCAAGAGCTTTCTTGTGGGGGCACTGTAGTTGCCTACCATACATACAATGCTCACAAAACTGAAAACTTGAAAATTTTAGAGAAGGCAAGTAACCCAAACGAGACAATTGCTCCATTCCTTTGACACTCATGTGTCCCAACCGGCTATGCCACATAGAAATTTCCGGCAGCTCGGTTGCATTTACATTAGCATGGTGACAAACACCTGCATGCATAAAGTAAAGAGTGTCCACCTTAGAGCCTCTGGCAACAACCAGTGAACCCTTACTAATCTTCCACTTTCCACGACCAAATGTGGTAACATAATCAGCATCATCAAGCTGTCCAGTAGAAAGCAGATTCTTCTTGATCTCAGGCACATGCCTGACATCATGGAGCATAAGCTGTGAGCCATCTGAAAACACAAGCCTCACATCACCTCTGCCAAGAATCTTGCATGCATGGTTATCACCCAAATAAACCACTCCTTCATTGCCAACAGTATACCTGACAAACAAGTCTCTGCAACCTGTGACATGAAAGGAGGCACCTGAATCAATGATCCATGAGTGCATACCATGACCACCTGTAAGAAGTGAATGGGCATCAAGTGAAGACGTAAATAGGACCTCATCCTCACTGCCACCTGCATGTGACACATTGATTTCTTCAATCTTGACTCCACTTTTGCCCTTTGGCTTTACATCTTTGGCTTCAGCTTTGTCTTTGTCTTTGCCTTTTCCCTTTTCTTTTTGATCATTTTTCCATTTGTAGCATTGCTTTTTAATGTGTCCCTTTTTGCCACAATAATGGCATTCCAAGTCCTTTTTGGAGCGAGACTTGCTCCTTCCCCGTTCTTGGCTTTTTCCCCTTTGTTGGGATCTCCCACGTGCATTCATTGCATTGGACTTTCCAACAGAGTTGTTTTTCCTGTTCATCTCTTCTTGAAGAAGAGCACCCTCAACATCTGCATATGACAGCATAGCATGCGAATTGCTAGTGGCTGTCCTGAATGTGTCCCAACTCTCTGGCAAAGTGCATAACAGAAAAGTGGCTTTGAACTCATCGTCCATTGCCAACTTTTGATTAATGACCTGGCTGACAATACCATTAAACTCATTTAGATGGGCTGTCATAGACGCCCCTTCCTTCATCTGAAGACCTATGAGTTTCTTCAACCAATACACTTTGCTTGAGGCACTTTGTTGGGCATACAAGTCCTGCAATCTCTGCCACATTCCCCAAGCTGTCTTCTCTTCACGAATGCTGAAAAGTAATGAGTCTGACACAGACAACATGATAGTAGATCTTGCCAGCTCATCCATATCTTCCCACTCTTCAGCAGTAAGAGAAGCGGGCATTACACCCCTTTCTTTGATAGGCTTGTGCTGCTTTTTCTGGAGCAACACATTGTAGCACTGGGTTTGCCAAATATCATAATTATGCGAGCCTTCAAGCTTCTTGATGTGAAGCAATGAAGAGCTCTCACCTGTGGTTGCCATAGCAATATGCAACCTGTCAATGCCTGACTCCCTGCAAAATGTGCAAACACTGCACCAAAAGCACACAAAGTGCTCACAGTTATTCTCCCAAGCTTTATCTCCCACTGCGGAAGCAAGAATGCAACTTTTCTCCCACTGTTTGTGATGACATCACCAAAATCTGGTTGCTGCAGATTTTGGACAGCACCTTAAATGTGCTCTGTTGCCCTTCCAAAGTACTGTACAGCAGTACCAAGTGCTCACCAATGATGTACCAAACCTGTACCGGCAAGTACAGCAGCTGAAATTGAACCTTTTGGTCACTCAAAACAGTGTACAGCCATGCCAAAACTTGTACAAAACTGTACCAAATCTGTACCAGCAGGTACAGTAGCAATAAATGCTATCCTGGCTGTCCAAATGAGTGAAAATCAGACTTTTACAGTCCCGAACACTGCATACAACAGTTCCGAACAGAAATTGGGCAAAAGCCCCTTGACTGCAAGCTGATTTTTGAGGACTCAAGGCATAAATGTCTTGCCTGCTGCTTTGCCAAGCTCAACAAGCATACGAACTTGAAAAGCCCCTTGATTTAAGTTCAATTGCTGATCATACATGGTACATTGACGCACATGAAGGCATCCAGAGTGTTCACGATGCTTCCCCCTGGCCACATATACATCCAATACATGAAACCCCCTTGATTTACAGGCACATTGAGTGCTTGTAAGGCATCAACACATTATCCACAGCATCAAATGCGATTGCCTGCATGCAAATCAACCAAATCGACACAAAAGCCCCTTGATTTGCACTGCAATTTGCTGCAATTTTGCCCAAATGTGCGATTTCTCACATCATACAGCATGTATGAGTGCTTAATTGCACAATTACATCAAAAGCCCCAAATTTCGACATCCAATTTCCTACAAATTGATCCTGATTGTGACCAATGTCACCCAATTTTGCCAATTTTGCTCAAAAATTGAGCAATTGGGCACCTGTACCTGCTCAATTGATTACTGTACTTGCTCAATTGCAAATCCCAAATAAAAAATTGAAGCAAATACCTCTGAAATTTCTGCAGAAAAGGGGCGTTGAATTTGCTGCTGTTGTATTGATGCTGCTGCTGCTGCTGCTGGAAAACTGTGCAGATGGAGGGCTCTTCAGGCGTGCTGTAGAAGTCTGACTCGACTCAGGTCAGCAACAAAGGGTTGCAGGAAGATGCGCATGCCTACAAGCGAGAGCTTATCTCTCAAGCACAGGTTGAGGCAGAGATGGAGGCGTTGTGTGAGCTTTAGCCGATGACGTATGGAAGCGTGAGCAGTTGTGTGGGAGAATCAGAAGGTGATGGCGGGCGAGACCAGGAGGAGTCGTTCAGACAACAGCAGCGCAGCGCCTCCACATCCGCTTCGCCTAGCGCCAGTCTACGCCCAGCGTTTGTTCGCCAACGCTCGCTTCAGTGGCTCGCTACACGCTGAAGGGCCAGTGATTGCGCCTTCGCTCAACACTTCTCGCCTTCGCTCAACGCTTCTTCGCTCACGCCTGGCGCCAATGATTACGCCTTCGCCTATCCGCCTGCGTGTCTTCCCTTGTGGCCAGGCGCCTCGCCTTTAACGCTGCCTTGCACTATTCGCGCTGTTGACGCCCGCCTGCTGTTGTATTGACGTATGCTGCCCAGCGCTGACAGCCCTGCATTCGCCTTCTTCTCCACCTGCGCCTGGGAGAGCAGCACTGCTTAAGCCAGCTGATAGCAGTCACAAGGTACAACCAGCACAGGGTACGACCAGCAGAATGACCATGGCTCCAGTTGATGGCTCTGATACCAGTTGTGTGGGAGAAGGAAGAATTAGAGTTAGGTTAATTCATGTGTGGGAGACATACACAGAGAAGCAACAAGGGAGAGAGAGAGAGAGAGTTGTGGGGATAAGTCAACTCATGAGGCATGAGTGTGTGACTCCCCTATCACACATGTATATTGCACTAGTACACATAGTGCACTTAGTACATTAAAAGTACTAAGTGTACTATGTACTATAACTTATGGGCTTGTACACACTATAAGGGTGGGCATTATGCCTTTACCCCAACAGTATAGATGCTGGTCGTGGAGAGATAGGCCTGTCGGCTGCCTTTGGAGCAAGCCGACTGCTGCTTGGGGGCCATATTAAATGGCTCCACACCCCTTGTCATTTCTCATCTTGTATATTCCAGGATCTTGTGTATATAGAGCAGACTTACACGCCTCTCTCTCTCTCTCCTTCTCTTGTGCTGTTTTTCTACACTGTTCTTGCTCTAGTGTTTCCAGATTTGGTCATCATCTCCGCTGCGTATTCTGACATGGTATCAAAGCCCTAGGCTCTTAATAGATCTTGGGAGTTGTGTGAGCAAGAGGGGGATTGTTGCGTTGCTGATTGATGGACTGTTCGGGAAGAGGAGAAGCAAGAGGACGGCGGGCTGATTTGCTGGACAGCCACTTGCAAGTTAAGTTCTTCTTTGTTCCCAGCCACCCACCCTTTTTCAGTTACATCCCCGCAATGGCAGATTTGTTAGAGATGGCTAAGAGGCATGTGAAGATCCCTACACTCCCCATGTTCTCGGGGGACCGTCAGTTGGACGGGAACAACTACGGCATATGGAAGGTTATGATGGAATCTGTTCGGGAGTCTTACGACCTTGTTGATTTCATCGTTGTTGGGGTTCCACGGCCGGAAGTAGAGAAAGGGGAGTTACCATCGATTCATAAGGACTGGGAAGCACAGGCACAGTTGTCAACGCCAGGGTCCGTTCATTTATCTTCCTCGACTGCACACCGCAGGTAATCAATCATGTAAAGCATATGACGCTGGCCAAAGGTATATGGCAGCATTCAGCTTCTCTTTATAACAGGGTATCGCCCATGAAGAGGATTTCCTTGGAAGTACAGATGCGGGTTATGAACCCTGCAAAGTCGCCGACGATGTGGGAGCATATTAACAAGCTGCAGGCTCTTCAGCAGAAAGTTCTTCAGGCTGGGAAGGAGATATATATCATCGGAGGACATGGCCATAACGTTGCTGTCGCATTTGCCCTCTCAGTACTCAGCATTTTACTCATCTTTGCATGCTCAACACCATCTTTGTGAGGAGCTTGTGCCCATGGTCAAGGACCAGGAGGAAAGATTCTCGAACCCTCCACAGGGCGGAGATTCGGAGGCCTTAACTGGCCAACGATCGAAAGGCCGTAACAAGGGCAAAGGGAAGGCTTCATCGGAGAAGTCTTTTGAGAAGAAGTCCGACGCTGACTGCGAGAAACTAAAGGCAAAGAGAACCTATAATGATTGTGGCGAGAAAGGCCACTATTGGAGGCAGTGTCCCAAGCAGAACACCGAGAAGAGTGAAGAATCCTTAGCAGCAATCGTAAAGACTCCAGCTTTTGTGCACCTGGAGGTGATGGACACCGATGTTTCATTTTCTTCGGGAAGGGAGGAGGTTGGAGGACTCGCCGCTACGGATACTTAGGAGTGGATTCTAGACAGTGGTGCTTCTAGGCACATGACTCCTTCCCGTTTAGATTTACAGGATCTCTGCAGGTATTCTAGTCACATTCTTACTGGGGATACATCCACTATCCCAATTCACAGTGAGAGCAGGTTGGAGATAGTTCCCAACGGCAGAGGGGGGAAGCATTCCTCCCAAGTGTTGTATGTTCCCACACTTGGTTTTCATCTGTTGTCAATGCATCGGGTTTGCAAGACTGGCATACGGGTGGAGTTTGATGAGCATTTTGTTGCTCCTCGGGACAAGGCAACAAGCCAGGTAGTTTGGGAAGGCGGAGTGGAGAATGGAGTTTACAAACTTTTAGTACTCTCTCTCCCAGGTCCTCAGTTTTGTGATAAATGGCAGTTTGGTAATGGCCACTTAAGTGTGGATATGCTGCAGGTGCAGGCTTTTCGGGACCAAATGGAGGATAGCTTGCCAGTTGATGGTAGCAGTTGGCAAGAACTTTCCAATACAGATGTTGGTAGTTCTTGTGTTCGTCAGTTAGAGGAAACTTTACAGGTAACTTATGCTCTAATGTCTCGTAGTATTCGGGACAAAGAAACTCCTGTAGATGCGGAAGTTCTTTCCACGGGGACCTATTGGAAAGACAGGCAGGTGGTAGTTGATTACTTGCAGAAGGAGGTGGATGTTGCACATTCTCCAGGCTTTGTGGTTCCGGATTCAGAGGGGGTTGGTTACAGGTTTCCAAAGGCCTTGAGTGGTCTTCAGCAGGTTTCCAGGACTTGGCTTCCCACCGTAACAGGTGTTGATCCTTGTGAGCAGTGTGATGCCTCTTTGACTCGGAAGCAGAATGGTTCATTGATTTGGTTGATGGATACCAGATTGGACGGGAGCTTCCTGATGAGGCTATTGAGCTCATGGTTGCAGATGACTCTTTGGGAGGCAGGATTGCGTATCTTGTGGTTTCTGCAGCATGCGAAGGATCTTGGTCTCTTTTACACAGGAGGGGGATTGATGGATGGAGTCCGACTCCACGGTTGGAGTGACTTAGATTGGGGAGGAGATCCAGACACGAGGAGATCTACTTCACGCCCAGGAGCAGTTTTTTGGAGTAGTAAGAGGCAGTCATCTTTTGCCTTGTAGTCGACAAAGGTAGAGTACCAGGCTGCCTGTGGTGCTGCTTCTGAGGTGGTGAGGTTACAGAGGTTGCAGGGGGCAGGATTTGGGTTTCTACACTGGAGGAACCCACGGTCATCCAGAGGCACTTTGTTCGTGAACAGATCGTTGCTGATGACATCTTGCTAGAGTTCTGTTCGACGGAGGACAGTATGCTAGACCTCTTCACGAAGTCGCTATCTCAGACTTTGCTCAGGCGGCACCCCAGCTCCTTGTGGTTGGTTTCGCAGCCAAGAGCTGAGAGGGGGTGTTAGAAGTCATCTCCTGTCTTTACCTAGACACCAAGGCCTCTATTGTGGGTGTGCCTGCCCATAGTAGGTGTTTTCTCATTTTTCCTCACTCCCCGTATTTTTCCCCCATATTTTTCCATTTTTTTGTGGCTTGGGTGGCAGTCTTCTAGTGGCAGGAGGACCTTTATCTTGGCCGACTGTCCGATGTCGGCTACCTTTGGAGCAGACCGACTGCTGCTTGGAAGCCATATAAAATGGCCCCACACCCCTTGCCATTTCTCATCTTGTATATTCCGGGATCTTGTGTATATAGAGCAGAGTTACACGCCTCACTCTCTCCTTCTCTTGTGCTGTTTTTCTGCACTCTTCTTACTCTAGTGTTTCCAGATTTGGTCATCATCTCCGCTGCGTATTCTGACATCTCTCCCCCTTATGATCACTTGTTTCCCGCCATTATATGAGGTGAGGTTGTATCCAGCCCGTCGTGGTTGTACTTAGCCATTTGTGGCTGTTTTTTCATTAACTAATTGAAGGATCATTTTCTCCGGGAAAAAAAAAAGAACAATGTGTTTCATATAGGAACAAAAAGTTTCAAAAGTTGAGGGGTTAGAAACGCGTGAAATATTGTCTAATAAATCATCAAAATCTGGTGTTTTCTTTGACACTTCTAACTTGTAATCTGATCTACCAATTGAAGGTTGGTCCAAAGGTAGCAAAGCAACACTAGATTATCCAAGAAGAAAGACTCTTGCTTGATATGCTTGGTCCTTGTTATGTTGGCAACCGAAAACCAAAAGAAAGACTCTTGACCCCAACACCTACTTGCTTTTTTAGCTTTTCTTTTCACATGCTTGGTCCTTGTTATGTTGAAAAAAAATACCTATCTGGGCATGTTTTGCTTTTCCATCAATGAATATCTAGAACATATGTTTCACATTGTTAACCCATCCAAGATCGCTTTAAAAAATTTGTTCACTAGACCCAAAATATAAAAATTGCTGAAAAAACAAGAAAAAAAGCAAAAATTAACAAGATGAGAAAGAAAAAATGATAACGTAAATCAAAAATTTTAGGAAAAGGAATCAACTTAGTGAGCAGCGCAGTAGTGATGATATTTTCGGCAAGCAAAACAAACAAGTGGTGTTAATTAAATGTAAGGATAGAAGCCCTAATAGTTTCAACGGAAAAAGAAAATTGTTAACAGAAGATATAAACAAAATATGATCAAATTGTGGGCGGATACCTCTGGGCAAAAGATGGCCACAGCGTTGTGGGCGCCAAAGGCAACCAAGTTGGAGGGTCCCCAGGCAGCAGCATTCACAACCCTGTTGCACCCACAGCTGATGAAGACGGGCTCAACCTCTACATCGAGCTCACCCATGTTTTTTTATCGCTGAAAATTTTCTCTCTGCATCTGAATTTAAGGTTGTAGGCTTAAATAGAAGTCTTTATTAGACCTCCACTTTATGCCAACGTAGCATGATGGCATATGTGATGTATTGGTATGGATATTTGTGCTATGACTTGTGTTGTTAATTCAATTATCTCACTATTGGAATGTACTGGTTGACATTTTTGGAGATGAAAAGTTGAACCACTTTACGGGGATCTTTGATGAGGATGAACTTCTAGATGAGGTCTTGGATGACTTCTCTCCACATTCTGTGCTATAATGAAAGGCTCTAGATAAAGTCTTCATAGACAAATTCATGAAGTTGCCACCAATGACATTGGAGACACAGATATAAAGGTACTGAAGGGTCATATAACTAATCATGAAAAAATGATGAGATGCTTATTAAGGATTTGTGCATGATGATATTCTTGGATGTACAAGGTCACAAAGCTTAAGGGTATACATTCTTAGAGCTTTGCCAACAAAGGTATTCTACATAGTACTTTGAGATGTATATATTTCACTGGGATGGTTTCCAAGGGATTATGGACCAGAGGGATCAAGATCAAGTATTTCTATGGCGAAGTGTTCAACAATGATTGGCTAGTGTTCAAGTATGAAGTGTTCAACAATGACTTGCTTGAAGACCAAGATTTTGTAAAGCGAACAACTTTACAAAGAGAGGAATAAAAGGTTTGTGCCTTTTTAAATTCTCATGCATCTCTTCTTCTTTTTCCCATAGCCTCAAGCCAAGCTAAAAGGAAAAATTTATGTGGACTTTTGCTTTTCTAAAATCCCTCATAGTATCAAAGGACTAGATTACTTAGGGTAGCGTGTGCATTAGTGTGGATAGGTCTCTACATAGGGTTTTGTAATAGGTCTTTGCATTTAGTTTACATATAGAAGTCTTATAAATAGTCAGAGTCTAGATCTAGGTAGTATGGAAAAAGATCTACATGGAATATTTCTAATGACATTGAATATGTAGATCTTGATAGTATGCTTAGAATATAATACTTATCACACCGGGAATAGGTTTTTAGCATGAGAACATATTCCACGTCTACCATCTACAAGAACATATTATAGATCTAGGTAATATGCCATATTTTGTGGATTCTACTTCTCTGAAATCCCTCACAGCATCAAAGCACTACATCACCTAGGGTAGCATATAGCAAGATGCACATTAGTGTGGATAGGTCTCTACATAGGGTTTCATAAAATAGGTCTTTGCATTTAGTTTGCATGTAGGAGTCTTAAAAGTAGTAAGAGTCTAGTGTCTAGGTAGTATGCAACAAGATCTACATGGAATATTTTGATGGCATGAAATATGTAGATCTTGATTGTATGCTTGGAATATAATACCTATCATATTGGCAATTACAGGTCTTTATCTTGATAATATTCCATGTAGATCTTGTACGCAACAAGATCTACATGAAATATGTAGATCTTGATTGTATGCTTGGAATATAATACCTATCATATTGGCAATTACAAGTCTTTATCTTGATAATATTCCATGTAGATCTTGTATGCAACAAGATCTACATGAAATATGTAGATCTTGATTGTATGCTTGGAATATAATACCTATCATATTGGCAATTACAGGTCTTTATCTTGATAACATGTTCCATGTCTCCCATATCTACGAGCATATTCTAGCTCTAGGTAGTATGCAACATACTCCATATCACGTGCATCAGTTACTACGTGAGAGTGCCACATGGACATGATTTTTAATAGTAGTAAGTTCAAGGGAAGTCTCGTGTATCTCTTCTTTTCCCCATAGCCTTAAGCCAAGCTAAAAGGACTAATTTGTGTGGATTTATAGTTTTCTAAAAGTCCTCGGAGTATCATAGCACTAGGTTACCTAGGGTATATTACAACTAGATGTGCATTAGTGTGGATATGTGTCTACACTTGGTTTTATGTCTTTGCATTTAGTTTGCATGTAGGAGTCTTATAAGTAGTAAGAGTCTAGGTCTAGGTAGTATGCAACAAGATCTACATGGAATATTCTTGATGACATGGAATATGTAGATCTTGAGTGTAAGCTTGAAATATAATACCTTTCATCTCAAGAATAGGTCTTTAGCTTGATGACATATTCCATGTCACATGCATTGATTACTACATGAGTGCCCGTGGACATGATTCTTGTTGAAACCATGGCCAAGTCTAGGAGTGAGAGTGGAAGGAGAGGTAAAGAGGTAAAGAGATCAAGCCATGATGTGTGGAAGCACAGACTTGGATATGGAAGAGAGAGAGAGAGAGAGAGAGAGAGAGATGCAATAGAATATAAGTGAGAGAGAGATTGCACATGAACAAAATGATTGTATTATAAATTATAGTACTCACACCATATACAATGTAGGCACTAACCCTTTATCTTTTGACCGAACCCTTAATAAGGGGTATTCACACCAAAACAACCTAGACACAACCCACAACACTGAGGCTTAGATAATTCTAACACCCCCCTTTGGATCGAAGGTGGTGAGACCCAAACAGAAAAGAAGCAACCAATCTCCAACTCCATCGCATCGCTGGAGAGAGGCGACCTAGCCATGCACACCTCCTTAGCCATAATGATTCCCTCAATCAACTTATGACCAAAGCTGAGATTATTGCTTAGTCATTCCTCCCGACTGGTAACTAGGATAAGAATACATATTTGCCTTTTATAGCATCAAGGCATTACAAAAACTCCAAAAATACATCCAAAATTTCAGATTTTGGGGGGCAACTGAGGCAAAGAACCCTTGACTCAACATAGAATAGAAGACTAAAAGATGGTGAAGGATCTCCCCTTGAACATATGTCTATGAAGATTCTTTTTGGGTGACATTTCCAAGCATAATAGATGCTTGGATCATCCTTTTAGGCTGATGGGCCAGGGCAAAAAATGCAAAATCCTACAAAATATAAACCCTCAAAATGTAAAATAAGGGAAGAAAGTGAAGCATGATGATGGAATGGAGCCTAGCTTTGATGCCGTGTTGGAAACATGGTCAAGTCTAGGAGGGAGTGAGTGAGAGTGGAAGGAGAGGTGGAGAGATCAAGCCATGTGTGGAAGCATGGACATGGATACACACACACACACACACACATATATATATATGTGTGGAAGCATGGACATGGATACACACACACACACACACACACACACACATAGAGAGAGAGAATATGTACAATTATGAGAGAAGGTGAGGGCAACACTTACACCGTTTGGTGATATTCCTCAGTTGGAGGATCAGCAACCTTGGTTAGATTGGGCATTCAGAAAGCCTTAGGACATTGTCCAGTGTACAACAAATAAAGTGTACCATATGATGGTGAAAGATAAGCGTTGGATCATTAAGAAGGCTAATAGGGTATGGAACATCAAGAAGAGTAGGGCATGGTCGAAGGAAGTAATCTTACTAGGCTAGTGGTCTAAGATTCCATACCAAGGGAAGGTGTTCCTATGGCGCATGCTAGTTGGAGACCTACCATTGGGGGACCAGTTTTTGCAAAAGTAATGGATTGCTTCTGGTAATTGTGTGTTTTGTACTACATGCTAGTTGGAGGCCTACCATCGGGGGACCAATTGCAAAAGCAGCGGATTGCTTATGGTAATTGTGTGTTTTGTACTACACGCTTGGAAACATGCCCGTAACTTTTTATTTCATGTTCGGTGTGGCAAAGAAGGTGTGGGATTTCTTACTCGCGTATGGACTCCATTAACAGATAGACTCGTAAAGGTTAAAGACATGACTTTTGGCAAGATTCCGAATGGGCCAGATAACCTAGAACATTCAGTTTTCTTTCATTTTTTCAGGTGGACAAGTTTGTGGCATATCTGGCTAACTCAGAATGCCTTCATATTTGATGCAAAAGTTTGTATTACAGCTTACATAGGTTTTATAAAAGGGCTACTATTGTGGCAAGTCCCTTCCTTGCGGTTAGCTCATTTGGTAGAGAATGACATTGCTATATATTGGATGAGGGTACTCCGAGTTACACTTGTGTGGTTCGGAGTAATTAGTGAGGGAAAGCTAATACATCACATGGCGGCCATGTGGCCATTTGTAAAGTAAATTTTTGGTAATATATCTTCTATTTACAAAGAGAGAGAGAGAGAGAGAGAGAGAGAGAGAGAGAGAGAGAGAATAGAAATCAAGTGTGAGAGAGAGAGAGATACAATAGAAATCAAGTGAGAGAGAGAGAGATTACACATGAACACAATGATTATATTATGAATTATAATACTCACACCATGTACAATGTATTAGGCACTAGGCCTTGACACCTAACACGGCGTCTACACCTAAGAGGGCGTTCATACTAAGAGGGTGTTCAAACCAAAACAACATAGACATAGCCCACACCAATGAGGCTTAGATAATTCTTGAAAATTCTCAATATTAGTAAGTTCATGATATTTATAATATTATTTTTGTATCTAAAGTAATAACCATGACCAGTCTATGTCTAACCATAGGAACTTATAAAAACGTGTTTCATGTTCATAATCCAGACATTAGGTGCTAGATCTACACAATCCAAGCTAGGAGGAGCAAATGCAAGTGTTGGATTAATAGGCTAATCTAGCACAATCTAATTTAGTAACTTTAATCTAGTCATACTTTAATTTAGCAACTTGAATTAGGCTAATCTAGTCACACTTATGAACACATGTTACACCTCATTTCCTTTAATCTTATCACCCCGCTGTAAGATCTAGGGTTGCCCCTATGAATCCAAAGTCTTGGTGGAAGAGGTGTCGGATGCAAAGAATCCAAAGTTTGTTATGCTTACTCTGAAGCCATTGAAACATAGGCTATAAGACCAGAAATTCTAATATATTAGTGTTTTGGATAGTAACAACTATATAAAGATGATATCCAACCCATTCCCACCCTATATAGACTATATAGACCATAAGGACCACACAAGAGCTATAGTATAAGCACATACATGCCTAGATAGGTGTATAACCCCAAGGAAAAGGGACATAAACAACACCACTAAGAGGTACCCATTTGAAATGTTATCAGTATTGCCACTACTACTAAGAGGTGCCCATTAAAATTTTATCATATCCTTATACATGATGATATTCTAATATGAGTGTTTTAGATAGGTGTACAACCCCATGGAAACGGGACATAAACAACACCACTAAGAGGTACCCATTGAAATGTTATTATTGCCAATTCCAAAGAAAGTATGGCCAAGTGTTCTACAAAATATGCCTAAGACGCTTTCATGGTGAATCATGCCCGTGGTGTGGATTATTTATATAAGGATTGTGCCTTAAGAGCCGTAACAATTGTAACTCAACAAGATTCTCATACCACCACTTAAGAAAGGCTTAAACATAATCATGCCTTTAAATGTACTCACACAAGTGTAAGTGAAGAGGAGAGAGACTAAAAGAATTAGTCAAAGCTTTAACTTCTAAGGAAATGGAAGCGTACAAGTATAACATAATCATACCTTTAATGTCACAATAAACAAGTGCCAAAAAAAAGTTACCAAAGATACATGTCAATAAGTTTGAACATTACTATAAAAATCACAAAACAATGCAATACTACATCTTGTCTCCATAAGAGCCCTGGATTGTGTTGCTAGTATCAACATAGTCCCCAAGAATTACTAAGAGACTTAAGGAAAACTACACCCATGGAGAAAGTTAATTTGATGGTAAAGTTGCCCATGGAAAATTTGTGAGAGCTTACAATCAAGATTTTGTCATCATGAGCTTTATGTTGCAATAAACTTCCACTGACATCAAGGATAATGCGATGTGATCCTTGGATACCTTACATTTGGAGAAGCTACATTGTGCATGGCTAGGATATAAACCTAAAGAATAAGGATTAGACTCTAAAATTTAACCTAAAGTTTAACCTTTTTAACTAGAAAGCACATCTCATAAGCGGGTTAGCTTCTTGTTGAGGAATCTAACATGATGGCTAGATCAACTAGTATAGAGATTGATTTAAAGTTGATCTAGCCATCATGATGATTTCCTTGAAGTTTTCATTGATGACATTTGTGTTAACATGGCATTCTTACAAAAGTTACGTGAGAGATGTCGGTTATATAGATCCTCTCTTAATCCTTTCAACCGTCAATATTGGGTCAAATATGGTGTTGTCTTGGGACAAAACATCATCTCCAAGGATTTCAATTCTATGAATGAAAACAAGGTTATACTTATTTTATAATTACTTCTAACCAATTACAAAGGTATGCAATTGTTTATGAGGCATGTTGGCTATTATAGATGTTTCATATCTTCTATGCGAATCTAGCCCATCCCTTATATAAATTGCTAATTATGCTTGAGTGGGTAAGGAATGATAGCAATCCTACAAAAACCTTACATAAGCATTAGCTACTACACCTATATTATGAGCTCCAAGATGGGATATGATCTTTCATGTATGTATTGACACATTAAACTATATGAAATAATGCATGTCGGTGTGCAGCCAAGGAAGGGGGGATTTTTTTTGTGTGCATTTTCTAGCAAGCGCTTTTTTGGAATCGGGCGAGCAGATTCCAAAAGGATTCCCTTCCTCCATTGAGAGAGAGAGGGAGGAAAAGATTCAGAGGGAGAGGGAGAGAGAGACATGTCAACATTAAGTGTGTGTGTGTGTGTGTGAGTGTATGAGAGAGAGAGAGAGAGAGAGAGAGAGATGTCAACATTACATCCTCTAAATTGAGGTTATTGCTACCAAGTGAAAATAAAAACAGGTTCATTCATATACAACTTCCAAATATAACTCTTCAGTCACAACTATTATTCAGTGTTGGTATGCAAGATACTAATAAGAAGTACACAATCTTGTTTACTTCCATGGCCTTCGTCGCTTGTCCTTCGGGGTGAATGCACAAAGTAAGCAAACAACATTTGATCCGTTTTGCACTTCCTCAAGCAAGAGATGCTCGAATGCATCATCGACAATAAAACCATGGGCTCACCATACCGCAATTAAGCCCATCACTTTGGTCTTCTTTTTGCAAAAAAAGAAACACCTTTCTTTTTTAATGACAATAATAAAGTCATCTTTCATCATTTTCTAGATCACAATAATAAAGGCATCTTTCCATTTTTTGGGAAAGAGCGACTATGTATCTTTTCTTTTTGTACGTGCAATTTCAAAAAAGCTTTCTTGCATGTTTCAAGGCTTCATGAGATTTGTGACCCACCTTGCTTCTCTCTCCTCCTCATTCTTCCCCTTTCATTTTCCTAAGATTTCTAAACATTTAATGCTCGTAATGCGAATACCATTCATCTCAATAGAAGACCACGTTCTGCAATGCAATACCTACTTGAAAATGTAATGGACTAACAATATTCAACAAAACTCAACTTTAGTGTCATAATACAATATGAGAGCTTAACAAAATTCGTTTAGAAGCAGGATAGCAAAGTTCATACAAATTGAGAGAGAGAGAGAGGGAGAGGGAGAGAGAGAGAGAGTGGGAGAGCAAGGGAGAAAGATATTGCATAATCAAACCCTTTACAATGAGGCTGCTTCCAATGAGGCTACAGAAGTCCCAAAATACTATAGGATAAGAAAAAATTTAGCATGTGAAATTCCATACATTCAATGGTCTAAATTAGGGTAAGTTCTCCTATGAGACAAGGCATTATAAAGCTCCAAGTCCAAAAAGATAAGAACATATTCTCATTTTGGCTCAAGCCAAGAACACACAAATATATGAAGTACAAGTGCTTTCATGCAAGATAAGGGTTCTTCTTGGATTCTCTATCCACAAAATGTGGACACGTACAACACGGTTCGTCTTTCACATTCACATCGTATTTTCCAATGTGTGCATCATCCCCGTGTGATTCGATCTTAAAAACTTCATGCTTATGCTCTAGTCTCTACACTTCTTCTACCACCCTAGCTTTTATTTTCAAAGTGGCCTTTGTTTTTGCCACTTCCTCTGTCGACACGCAGTACTTGATTCTTATGCCATTTTGCATGCCTGAGCCACCTACCTTTGTGATTGTAGTTGCTATTTGTGAAGGACCTTGTAGCCCCACGCTACTAGGTGGAGTGGGCATGACACCTTTTGCATTCTTGCTCTCCACCTAGTGTCCACCTTTCCGTATGAATAGACCTCCTCGTCTGTGAGGTTAGTTCCCATAGCAATTGGCCATATCTTGGGTGGCAAATTGGGCTTTGGGTCTATGTTGGTGTCTATAATATAGCAATGAAGCATGTGATTAGGGCAAAACCACATCCATTGTCTGATGGGACCATTATGGTGCTTGCGATACCCTTCAAATGATGGTGCAAGCATACCCTTTGCAGATCCAACTATGTGTTGCCTGAAAAGATTCAGGGGAGAAGAGAGCTTGAGCTCTTGCAAGAACACACACACTCACAAAACCCTAAAAGAGAACACACAAGGTGAGAGGCTGAAAATCTTCTTCTTCTTCTTCTTCTTCTTCTTCACACAACAACCAACACACCATATACAAAGATAAGAGTACACACAATATGAAAAGGTACTCAACCAAATACATACTAGGGTTCTCTATAGTGTGAACCCAACTAAATGAGCTAGCGCTATAACTATGCCAGTAGAATGGCTGTCACACAGCCTGTCATCCCACTGGCCTCATATCACCCATGATCTCACCAACCATGCCAGTGGAGTAAGTGTGGGGCCTATCCCCCAGGTGGGTCATTAGTGTCCATCGCCTCGCTAGATGAGCTTGATATCTCAACACTCCCCCTCGAGCTCAACTCCATCTCATGTACACCAAGCGAAGCCCTGAATGTGCGGAGCTTCTCTATACCCAATGCTTTGGTGAAGATGTTAGCGACTTGATCCTGTGTGCTAACATAAACAAGGTCAACGTCTCCTTCCAAAACCTTCTCTGACAAAATCGTAGTGGATCTCTATACGATGAAGGCTTTGGCAAAGTCCTTTGCCATTCTAACAGCTTCTGCCATGGACATTGGCTTGGCATTTTTGACTAGTGAGGGATGCATTTAAAGCAAAATGCAACAGGCATCCTTCCTAAAAGACGGATGAGTAATGGCTAAATTATAGCTTATGTATAGTGATATATGTGGTCCTATGAGGACAACACCATCAATTGGGGGATGTCTCTACTTTTATTTATGACAACTCTAGGCACACTTGGGTGTATTTGTTGAAAGCAAAGTTAGATGTTTTTATATGCTTTAGAAACTTTGTTTTTATAGCTAAAAATGTGTCTACATGTAAAGTTGGCACCCTTCGTACACAAATCAAGTGGGGGAGTATATGTCTTAACCCTAATCATCATGTACTACCTTGGTCGCTTTCAACCATGGCCTAGTACCTGTGATGAGAATACTACTAGAGGCTGAAGAGGCAGGTCTAATATGACATCTCCCATGGACATTGCAGATGACTTACCATTCCCAACGATAGAATTTCCATTTAATGCTTTTCTAGTTGTCTTTGGCATGATGTTCATGCATGCTAATCTATTGTCGTCTCATTACGATGTCCAAGCCTTTGAGTGGACACAGTCACTTGGGGGCTTTAATGATCAACTACTTCAGGAGATGTGAAATAATCACCCACCACTACTAGACAAGCTTCCACTTTGAATGCTATTAGGATCCACCCAATTCATAACCAAGCTTCCACTTTGAATTCTATTGGGATCCAGCCACTTCAAGCTTTGAAGATTCTTGCAAGCCCTCAAGTCTCAATCCACATAGCTCTAAGAGAGGTAAATATCCACAGTTGTTGCCATAGACAATATGGCTTCCTATCCCTTTGAGGATGAAGAGGAGCTCGGGTGGGATAATAGCTTTAAAGTTTGAGAAGGTGCTTGAGAGAAGGGAAGGGATGGGAAACATCAATAACAATGGGGGGAGTGTGGCAACTCCTCCATTGCCTCCGCTTATTCTAATTCTGCCATGCTTAGAGCTACTTACGCCCCCCCTCAGAGTGGGAGAGGTGTCAAGGCTCTCAAAAATCCTTCGACCTATGTTGCCGAGCCACTATGGAAGTCTTTTAGTGAACCTTAAGAGGGACTACCTTTTATGGTTCCATAAGAGGTACTAGCTCTTATTGAACTTGAAGAGGGACTGCCTCTTATAACTAACCTTAAGAGAGACCGCTAGTATGAGAGTCTCATATTGAACCTTAAGAGGGGCTACCTCCACTATGTTAACTGGAGGGGTGGCGGGAATGGGTTTGGGGCAATCCCAAGTGTAGTGATCTCTACTTTTCAAACAGTGCAAGCATGGTGGAGAGCCTTTAGGCAATGAAAGCATGGAGCAAGGGTGGAGAGCCTTTGGGAAATAGTAGAACCAAACATAACGACTAGTCCTGCTCGCTCCCACCACATCTAAAGCAAACCACCAGAAGCACCCACTATGTTAAAGCATGTAATTTCTGGTGGAGAGCCTTTGGGAAATAGTAGCACCAAACACAAATGACTAGTACTATCCGCTTCCACCACATTTGAAGCATACCACCAGAAGCACCCATTGTGTCAAAGCATGTAATTTCCAGGGTCTTTAGGTAACCAAGCTACCACCACCTTCACTCACGTGATAAGTTTCCCCACCTTCATGGAAAGTTTTTTAAGCTCTTGGGTGATGAGATCCTAATAGTTCCCTAGCTCTAGAAGGTAGAATTGCTACCTTAGGGTAACTTTGGAAGTTTCTTGGGCAGGGATTCCAATGTAATGAGAACAAGACTAGATGTGCATTTGCACAAGGAGAGTCGCACATCGTGAGAAACCACCATCGTCTTCAACATCTTTAGTGAGAGCACCTTTGAAGGTTGGCAAATTTAATTGTACATGACTAAGAACAAAGCCAAGGGCTCTGGCCTTGGTGGATCCGAGCAGGAGAAGTACATTATGGGGTAAGAATAAGGGAGCGAGGAAGAACCCTATGAGACTAGTTGAAGAGGAGGCAATAGAGGTGAGTTTGCCACCAGAAGCTTGAGTCTTCGGGACATGCACTACACTCACAAAACAAAAAATGAGAACTATCCTTGACCTCTAAGAGAGTCTCACAACTTCGAGGACATACACTACACTCACAAAACAAAAAATGAGAACTGTCCTTGACCTCTAGAGGAGAGTCCCACATCTTCGAGGACATGCACACTACTCACAAAACAAAAAATGAGAATTGTCCCTGACCTCTAGGAGAGTCCCACCATGATCGCTAAATTTTTATTGTTTTATATGTAGATGACTCCACTGATCTCGCTTGGCCTCGGCTCTCCTACATATAGATGCAAGAAGGAAGAAGAAGGAGTTGGAGGAGGGAGTTGGGGGTTCCCTTTGGGAAGTATACCCCCCAATGACTAGTCTCATCGCTCACTACAAGCCCTCTGCTTGTCTACTAGACATACATGCACGTCATCAGTGCACACGGTCGGTGGTAGAGTTAATAGTTAGAGACGTCATAGCGCACTTGTGGGATGGTAGACAGTGAGGTCGGAGGGCTCAAAGGGCACTGAGGCAGTGAATGGTAGCTAGCCAGAGAGCTCACAGAAGGCGGTGGAGAGCATAGGTGGTGATGGGGCAGTTGGAGAGGTTGGAGGGCATCAGTGCAGAGATGGCGATCAGAGTAATCGGAGAGTTCACAGAGGTCATATGGTGCTACATGTAGAGCACTAGCATATGGCTAGCCGAAGAGGTCGTAGGGCACCAACGGTGAGGGATCGAGGAGATTGGAGAAGTCGGCAGTGGCTATTAAGGCCATGGAATAGTGAAGATGGAGGTGATAGCCGAAAAAGATGGTGAAGATGAGGGACGTAGTGTGGAGGACCCAGCTATCCATCTCCATCTACATTCTCATGTTTGAATAATCTCTTTCCAAGAACAACTCTTTTTTTTCCCTTCCTTTCGCTTGGGAATCCAAATTTTAGTGACACCTTTGTAATATTCCTCCTCCCTAAAGCACCTTATCTTTGTTTCCTCCTATGTTGTGAAAAGATGATTATCCTCTCATAATACTCTTTGTAGTTTTGGGTGCATTTATAGGATAATGACTTAAATAAAGGGGGGAAACTTCACATTATTAAAGCTAGGTAGCCAACAATAGTATGCATTTCAAAAGATGCAACTTTTTGACCACATTTTTAAAAAATGGCAAATATATGAGGTTTAGGGTGGAGGGTGATGCACAATGAAGGGGGAGGTTTCCCAGTGAGATTATCCATCAGAAAGACTAGGGTAGGGATTGAGGATTTGAGGTGGGGTTAGGGTGACACATTAAGGGACTTTAAGAAGGAGGAATATGTTACCCATATGAGGATTAGGGGGAATCTAGGGTTAGGGGATAATTTTGATTTTTTGGGGGGGCTTTTATTTGATTTACATTTGGGCTTTTGGATTTTTTATTTCTTTCATTTAATTTTAAATTTTTAAATTTTCAGTAGTTTTTAAGGGGATTGTCTATTCTTTATTTTCTATTAACTCATTTTTCCCCATTGTTTTTTGATTTAAATAAAATAGAAGCGGCATAGTCATCTATAAAGAGAAAATAATATTGGGTTTTTTAGAAGAAGAGGCATAGTCATCTATGAAAGAAAATACTATGTAAAAAACATGTGGTTTTTTAAAAAAATAATAAAGGGGGGGGTTTCCAAGTTGAAAAAAGAGATAAATAGGGAGCAATTGTTTTCCTTTTGAATTTTTTTAAAGAGACATAGTCATCTATGAGAGATAATAATATGTAAAAACATGTGGTTTTAAAAAATAGTAGAAAAAGGGGGGTTCCAAGTTGGAAAAAATAATAACAAAAAAGGGAGGGGTTCCCAAGTTTTTTTAAAAATTAAGAGAAAAGAGGGGATTCCAAGTTGAAAAAAAACTAATAAGTAGGCAGGAATTCTTTTCCTTGTGAAATTTTTTGCTTAACTAAAGAAATAATGAAATTAAAAGGGGAGGTTTATTTTAAAGCAAGAATTTTAAAATGAGAGGGTTTTCTGCTTGGTTGTGATTACAAGAAGGCCTATTTGTCTCACCTAAATAGTTGCAAGGCATGATCATGTACAGTCTCTCTATAATTTGAAGGAAGGACAAAGGAAGGCCTATTTTTCTAACCTAAATAGTTTGCAAGGCATGTTATCGTCATGTATAGTTCCTCTATAATTTGAAGGAAGGATAAAGGAATGCCTATTTGTCTGACCTAAAAAGTTGCAAGCCATGTTATAATCATGTAGTTTAAGAAAGATCCCCTCTTCATGTAGTTTAAGAAAGAGCTAGTCCCTCTATAACTTGAAGGAATGATAGGGAAGATAGATTTAATAAACTACCACCTTTAAAAATAAAATAAAAAACTTTACTTGTCTTTGGGTCAATTCAACATAAGCTATTAAGAGGTTCCTACTCATGTAACTCTCACCTCTTTAAACACTCCATCATCTCACCATAATACACTCACCATAATAAAGAGTCACACCTATGGATGTTTTTGGATACCAATGCTCCGCCCTCATATTGTATTGCCGAGGCACCGGCTATCATTTTTGTATGGCCCTCATTATGAGAAGTACCCATTATTGAGCACACGGTGGCACCAGCTATGATCCTGAACCTATGTGACCGAGTCATGTCATGGCCGCCCCCCATATGAAAGCCTATATAGATACATGACCAACCCTTTCTACACAGTTAATCAATCACTATGAGTTTACTCCCTAGTTTTACTAGCATACAACCTCATATTTAGCACCATTTTGGTTCAACCTTCGAAGCTCCCTTCCACAAGAGCAACCTGTGAGTTTACTCCCTAGCTTCACTAGCATACAACCTTGTCTATAACAACCATTTTGGATAAGTCATCGAAGCTCCCTTCACAAGGACACACAAATGTGGGGCTTTTCCATCTTTTGTGTCACTTCAATAATGTAGTACTCATCTCTTTCTCTTTTATTGTTGTGCTGTTTGAGTTTAGAAGTTTTGTCTTTGTGAAAGATCATACTTCTTGTGAGTGTTCTCTCATGTATATGTCGCATGTTGTCCTCTTAACAAGAGTCACATGATTCTTTATTTCCCTTAATCCTCTCACTATTATAGGAGCATGATTCTTTATTTCCCTTATCCTCTCACTATTATAGGAGCACATGAAAGAGTAGAGCTATAAATGTGCATGGTAAATGATACTCTTGCTTGCACATTTATTTGCTTGAATGATTGGATTGCCAGTAGGTAGAGCTATAAATATGCATGGTAAATAAATGATACTCTTGCTTGCACATTTATTCGCTTAAATGATTTCAAAAGTCAAATTCTTATTCAAAGTTTGTGAATTCCTCAAATTTAATTTGATTGCCAAATTTAGCCCAAAAACCGTATGTAAATATTAGTACAAGTATTTCTTTTGAACAAGAGAATGTTCTCGCTATAAAATCCGTGTGCATTCTTTTGTATGAATTTACTAGCTAGCCTTGCTCCCCCCTCTTCTTTCATTTTCTTCTTCTATTTGTAGCTTTTTATCCTAGTGCTTCTACTTTCTAGATTTTTTTAAAAATAGTTTAATATTTATTTAGTTTTTAATGTTTTGACATAAAAATCATTTTATGGTTCAATTGTAAATTATTATTTTAATAATAGTAATTAGAACAAGTTTTAATTAAAATAATTTTAAAATTTAATTTTAATAAAATAGTATTTTTTAATCTTTTTAATTTAAAATTCAGATTTATAGTTTAAAATTCTCTTTTGATTTAGTTATTGAAAATTTTACATTTCATTTTTTTATCTTTTTATTTCCTTTTTATCAAGCAGATATTTTAATATTAGTTCTTTACTTTTTAAATTAACTAATTTAAACTAGAGTATTATTTTTAAAAATTATTTAGTTAGATATCCCATCTTTTTGGGTTACACATCGTGATCTCTTGTGAGTTGGTATGTGAATATATTTATTTTAAATATATAAACTCATTTCTTGTGGAACATTTCTTATAGTGTTGTTTTTGCATTTTGATTTCCTATAGTGTTGTTTGTACACACATCTAGAGCCCTTGTGAATTAGTTTGCATAAAATATAGTTTGTAAAAAATATATAATTAATTAATTCATATCACATTTTGGCCATATCATTAACTGTACATAATATACTCCATTGTGATGTATTTTATGATTTTAAAAAATAAATATTTTCACACATTTTGATCTCTTCTGGGTCATTTTATGTGCATATTTTAATCTCTTATGGGTTTTATGTGCACATTCTGATTTCTTTGGTATCGTTATTTAAGCCCATGCCAAAACAAAAAGTATATGTCATTTTATGTGCATATTTTAATCTCTTATGGGTTTTATGTGCACATTCTGATTTCTTTGGTATCATTATTTAAGCCCATGCCAAAACAAAAAGTATATGTTGTATAGTCTCTCTTAAAAATATATTTTTTAAAGATTATACCTGGTTTTTTTAAGAGACATTATGCATGTTTGTTTTTGTTTGTATTTCTGACTCTCGAATAATGTTTATAAATTACATCCATCTCTTAGATGGTCCGTAGGGTTTTTTAATCTTTCCAAAAAAATTTACAAAATAATGTTCCTATTATAAAAATCACATGACCCTCGCATTCTTACATATGAATTTACTAGCCCCTCTTTCATTTCCTTCTCCTATTTCAAAGGTTTTTATCCTAGGTGCTTTTACATTCTAGGTTTTTTCTTATAACTATATTAATCTTTATTTAGATTTTTAAAGTTTTAATTGTTATGTTTATTTCAAAAAAACTATTTTAATAATAGTACTTATACTTGGTCTGAGAGTGAAAGATTTTTTAAATCAAAGCTATGTGATTTTTAATGTTATCTTGATTAGTATCTAGATTAGGCACTAATTAATTTTATTTTCTAACCATGAGCTCCCTTTTATTGTTAAGCAGTTTTGAACCAAGAGGGCCATGTTGTGGCCTATTGACCCTTACTAGCCCCCTTGTCTTCTAACATGGTATTAGAGCCTTATATGGAGGATTACGAATAACTCCTAGTATAGATTAGCTAATAAGCTTAGACATAGGTGTGATTAGGGAGAGATAAAGAGAGTGTTTTTTTGGCATTTTTTTCTTCCTTGCTACATTTGAGACGGGGCATTATAAAATCTCTAAAGTCTTTGTCGGCCATAATATGCCATAATATGCCTGTGAAGCCCATCATTACCATCTAAAACTAGAGCAAATCCTTCCCTTGGTGCAATATTCAATAAGGACTCTAATGCCTCCATCTCAAGAGCAAGAAGAAGGAGGAGGACCAGAGAAACCCTTAATGCAAAGAACCAACATTCTTTGCAAAAGCAGCAAAATGGCACCTTATAATATCCACTCATCGTTAGGCAACACTTCTAACCGAGCAATGAAAGAACAAAAATACCTTCAACAAACATTATCCTAATGTCTTGTGTGTAGCAAGCAAGCATTATCTTCTATGACAACGTTGCCCCATCCTCTTTGAGATAGCTCCATTGATTCAATTCAACTATAACTAGACCTATAATAGTAGCTTATGGATTCAACATAGCCTTTTTCATAACAACAAAACTCTTAAAGCAACATGGAAGAGAAAGAGAGAGAATAAACCCTTTTTCATATGGCTCGTAGTATCATTTTCTATGTTGTACTCATCAACTTGGGTGTGAAGATGCCCAAGGTGAGGCATGCTAGGTTGTTGGTGGACATAGAACCGCATCATGGATCGAGATGGCCTTTTTTTGGGCCAAGATGAGTGCAAGCATGGTGATGTGGTCAAGAGGCCACATATTGTGTGTGCTTGGTTGTGCCCATGTAACAAAATTTTTATGTGCGAAGATGTGGGTGTTCACCTATACACAGTGAAAAGAGTTCACAATTGTGATTGGGTGGTGTGTGTGTTCACCATTAATCAAATTGGTATGGGTTCACTATTATAGGAGGGTGTCATGAGATATTCACTATTATGGGAGGGTGTCATGAGATATTCACTATTATGGGAGGGTGTCATGAGAGTTCACCTTGTTAGATTATGGAAAGTCCCTTATAGTAGGGTGTTGAGATAAGTATGATTGGGAAAGATAAGATCGAGTGATGGAAGATAAGAGAGTTCACTAGAAGGTCCGTTATGATAGGGTGTTGAGATAAGTATGATTGGGTAGATAAGATCGAGTGATGTAAGATAAGGACAATTGGGTAGATAAGACTGAGTGATGTAAGATAAGAGAGTTCACTAGGAGGGTGTCATGAGAGTTCACCTTGTTGGATTATGGGAGGTCCCTTGTGGTAGGGTGTTGAGATAAGTATGATTGGGTGTGACTAGGATAGATAAGATTGAGTGATGTAAGATATGAGATCAAATGTGTGATGATGTTGAGTCAAGCCTTTGTGTCAATATATATTGTGCTTGGCCTCATCTTTTGTGAGTGAAAGATTTATACAAGTGATGTAAGATATGAGATCAAATGTGTGATGATATTTAGTCGAACCTTTATGTCAATATATATTATACTTGGCCTCATCTTTTGTGATTGAAAGATCAAGGGTGTCATAAGAGAGTTCATTGTTATGGGAGGGTGTCATGAGATAGTTCATTGTTATGGGAGGGTGTCATGAGAGTTCATCTTGCTAGATTATGGAGGTCCCATCATGGTAGGGTGTTGAGATAGAGTGATGTAAGATACAATATCAAATATGTGATGATGTTGAGTCAAGCCTTTGTGTTAATATATATTATACTTTGCCTCATCTTTTTTAAGTGAAAGATTTATACGAGTGATGTATTGTCAGGATCTTATGACACCTTGGAGAAGAATTACTCAAACTCAAACACAAAAGTTAATAAAACATAAACTTTGCACAAATTGAAAACCAAAACCTTACGTAAACAATTCAACAAAATAGCATAAACCATGAAAGATTTAAAATAGAGAAGAAGTCACCATCAACACATGGCTAGGTTCAATCTTCCCTAGGTGAGTGTGGCCCATCATATCGCTCACCCATATTTAAATATATTGATACTTGCTATTTACAAAAAGATACTCCACAAATAAAGCCTAATAGCTTTTTGAGTCTTTGAGCATACATGCTCCTTCCAAAAATATAGCAAGCCTAATTATAGAGTCTTGGACCTACCAAAAGCATAAAAATACTATTTAATATGTACAAAGGTTCGAGGCTAAGGCTTCCAAAAATATAAATTCCAAATATGAAAACCTAAGAGGTGATCACATGTCTTCCAAGATATCGCATTATGGTCCAACACATGTTCCACCCATGACTAACACATAGTTTGCCACTCAATCATCGCCTACACCAAAATAATATTAGTCAGCGCACACAACTGATTAAACACATGGTCAATAATAGATTCAAGTTCTAGACGTTCTTCTTCATCTACTAATTTGGGAGGTTCTTCTAGCATATGATGAGAAGGTAGAGGTCCCCTAAATGGTCTCAAAAGAGTAACATAGAAAGAATTATGACTATGCTAATTAGAAGGTAGCTCTAATTTAAAGGCATTATCATTAATCTTTGCAATGATCTTGAAAGGTCCATAAAATCTAGGAGCTAGCTTAACTACTACAGGGTTGGTCTCCTTCAAACTTGAGTCTTCTTTTTACAATGCAAAGAAGTACATAGTCACCTTTATTGAAGATAACATACTTGCATTTATGATTAGCATATTTCATGTACCTTTCTTGTGCTTTTTGAATGTTCTCTTTCACTAAACTATGGATTTGGTCAAATTCTCTAACAAATGAGTCTACAACCTCATATAGAATGTAAAAGACAAGTCGTAGGAGTTTGCTACCTCTATAGAATGTGAAAGACGAGTTGTAGGAATTGGTAAAGCCTTTCCATAGACTATCTCAAAAGGCGCTTTCTTGGTAGCAGTGTGAGGATAATTGTTATATACAAATTGTAAAATGCATAAATAGTTATTCCACTGCTTAGGCTGGTATGAAACATAGGATCTAAGAAAATTAAGAATGGTGCTATTTGTAAGTTCAGTTTGACCATTTGACTCTGTTAATCCTATTTTGGATCAACAAACATGATCCTCCAATTGAGGACATTAATAAGTGTCATGAAACGGCACCATAAAAGTTATACATTATGAGATATTGGCCACCCAAGGCTTAGTTAAGTAAGTTTTGGGTGCCCAAGTGTGAATAAGGGCCAAATGTATATAAGGCATTTTCTCATAAATGAAAAGACATAATTTTCTTTTGTGCTAGAGAGAGCTTTTCCTTGTGTCTTGAGAGAGATTGAGAGAGAGACTATTCTAGCATTGTTCCTCTTCTATGCTTGTATGATTCATGCCTGTGTGGGAGGAGAGAGAGTGATTGCCTTATGCGACGGTGCAAGTGACTCTACGGTGACAGCGTGGAGGTGGAGCTTGGAGGTTTGTAGCTTAACAAGTGAGCTTGGAGGCCTCAAGGGACTCAAGTTCAAAGCATTGGTAAGTGCCCTATGACAATTGTGATCTATTGCTCATTCTTTAGGTGAATGCATTCCCTCTTGGAGGTGTGGTAGCCCATAACATTCTTGGCACCGCCACCGAGGAAACACCTTTGTTTCTTCCTTTCTCTTGGAGTTTCAGATCCCATTGCATAAGATTCATGATTTCCCTTACATTCTGGTAGTGTATTGTGTAGAAAATGAATGGATAAGATTTGTGTGGAAGTAAGAAATTGTGTGAAATTGATTGTGTTGTGTGAAATTGATTGTGTTGTTGTGTATGTGTGTGGTGGAGTGGTCTTAGAATAGAGCTTCATTGTTTTTTCTTGTTAATTTTGATATTTGCATCATTGGAAGCATCAATGTGAATGAACAGGTTGGTGTTTTGTTTTCTTCTTTTCTAAAAATTCACAAAAATCAAAAACATAAGGAGCCATTGACTGTGCTCGAAACTTGTATTCCACTCCTTAGGCGTGGCACGATCATTTTCGGACTCGTTGGATAAGTATTTTGCACCCAAAAATATAACATTCAACGCAGGAAGTTTCCACGTAAAGCTGCAAAAAACGCTCACGCCGTGAACTTTTTCTGCAACTTCACACGCCGTGAATCGCTCTCGACATCAATGCCGCAATTAACGCCACAAATTACGAGATTGTCTTGCCAAAAATAGATAACCTTATCCTGACACCTCTGACACCACGAAGTCTGACAAGATTTAGAATCGTGAAAGTTCAGAAAAACGTTCACACCGTGAACTTTTCAGAACTCTTTCACGGCATGAACCAATTTGTTCATGACGTGAGCCAATTAGGAAACGGTGTGAATCCTTTTTTGTTCACGACGTGAACTTTTCTTGCAAACTCATGGTTTAGTCCAATCCAACAAACAGTCCAGGCTAAGGCCACGAAAGTCGGTAAGGGAGGGATGCCTACAACAAGGACGAGGGGTTCTGACCCTAAAAGCAAAAAAAATTAAACACGTGAAAGTGTAGAAAAACGTTCACGTGAAGCATTTTCTGACACTTCACGACGTGAAGCGTTTTCTAACACTTCACGCCGTGAACTATTCTCTGTAATCTCACGGCCTCAAAAATAGAGCAATAGAATCGGATCAAAATTAAATTAGGTCAACAAAGTAGCTTATCAAATCATATACATACATGCACTTAAGATCTGGAAAGCTCATCAGAGACAATCTTACACCTAACGATGGTGCATCAAATCACCCAGGATCTTCCTATAAAAAAAGTGTGGGTCAACAAAGTAGCTTATCAAATCATATACATACATGCACTTAAGATCTGGAAAGCTCATCAGAGACAATCTTACACCTAACGATAGTGCATCCAATCACCCAGGATCTTCCTATAAAAAAAGTGTGGGTTCAGGTCATTCAGCAAGCACACACTCGAGTGTTTTAAGGAACCTGACCACCATTGAAACTAGTAGTGAAGAATCCATGGAAGAAGGGCTGAGGTACTCTGAGTTTGGGAAAGAGGAGAAGCCACCCTTCCCAACCAAGTCCAGTGATATCATTGATATCGCTCGGAGATTTTTTGGTCTCCAAACCAATCATAAACGAAGAAGTGCAATCTACGGGTCATGGGTCTGTCAACCAGCATTGGACTTGGTCCACAACAAGAAGTGTCCATCCAAACGTCAAATTCTAGGCTGTCAAACACCTGGCACTGCTGAGAAATGTGGTGCCAGAGCACAATGAAAGTATGGAGTGAGTGTGAGAAGGCACATCACCAAGTGAGAATTATCCCACATGCAAGAAAAAATCCAAGTTGTACTCTCCTCATATAAAAGGGAAACATTTCAAGCAATGGAAAACAAGCACAACATCTCAAGTCTTTTTATAAGTGCAAGTTTCCATCTTGCAACCTAACTGAACTTGAGTCTAAACATATTTAGCACACACTCATCATCACCATGAGTATTGTTCATTTTTGTCCACCTTACATCAGTGTTGTCATTAGTGTAGGAGTAGTTTATGATTAGGTAAATGTCTTGTGATTAGGAAGTTGTTTAGGAGAGCTTGATCCATGATTCTCAACACGATATCAGAGCTTAGGTCTAGCTCTCTTATATTAGCTTAATTGCAACTTATTAGCAAGTAATTAGGAAGATTAGGTTGTTAATCTTATTATAATTTCTTAACTTGCCATTAGGGTTTTTGTGCCTTATCTTGTCATTAGATTGAATATTTTTAGATGCCTTTCTTGTGAGGTGCTGGTTTTCATGTTTTTGGTGCGTTTAGAGAGATTCATCTTCGTCTTAAATAACAATTATTCTCTAACAAAGGGTGAGAAAGAGCTGTTCTTTTTGGAGAGACGCACAGCTCATTGGCCATACATGTCTTTTCTTTTGGCTGTCCTGCGGGGTGGCTGTACTACAGGACTTGTCCTCCTATATCTTAAGCTAGCCGGCTCCTGCCTACAGCCAGTCAAAAGCTTATCAAAGCCTTTACATACAGCTTATTAAAGCTTTAACCAAAACATTGTGCTTAGTATTTCAGTAGGCGGGCAAAGTGTAGCACAATTGCACCGCTTGATCAGCAACGTCTGTTAGCAACTAGAGGAACAGAAGCTGAAGCAGCCAAGAAGAGGCATAAAAGAAGAAGCCACTCTTGCTCCTGCTAGAAGAGGCCGAGCAGAAAATAAAGAAGGCTGTTAGCACCACAACAGCCGACTCCTAAAGGCAGTAGCTGACTCCTGAAAACCTGAAGAAGTTTGAAGATAAAGATATAAGCATCGTCGTACTCAGAGAAAAGCAACGCACATAAGAAGACGATGAGCAGCTTGAGTAGAAGCATCAAAGAAGACTGCAACGTGCATAGCAACGTGTGAGCAGCATCCCCATTTGCTGCAATCAGTGCACCCGCAAAAGCAGCACAAAACAGAGATTTTTCAGCCGGCTCAAGCACATGATAGCTCCAACTACAAATAGCAGAAAGTAGTTGCAAAGCAGAGGAGAAACGCGTCGTTTGTACTAGGAGAGAAGGTCAAGAGAAACCATGTGTAACACGACCTCATAATCAATGGAAAAGTAGTGCATGGTCGCGGCCTGTGAGCTATGTTGCCATCGTAGATGTAACACGTAGCACAAGCTTCTCTCACGAGCAAAAGCAGCCAGCAAGGAGGCATGCCGAGACAAGGAGCAGTTTGCGCAAAGGTCTGCATCGCCAGCACACGTCGCCGAGTAGCACATACCACAAAAACAAAGAGAAAAGAAATCTCTTTTTTTGTTGAAAAAAAAAAAGAAATAAATAAATGAATAAATAAAAGGAGAGAAAAAAAAAACAAAGCGTTGTTTCACCTTATCCTCTCATAAGAGGGTGTTTTCATGGGAACGAAAGCAATAAAGTCTATGATCTTTATCACATTGGCGCAAATCTTGATCACTAAGGAACTGTTCATTAACGTTTGGGATTTTAAAATTTTATGTTCAAGAGGAAAGAAATACTCCAAGAGTGTGTGCATAAAAACCTTGTAAGCAACCAAATAAGCACCCAACCAAAAATCCTCTCACTACCCATCTTTTAAACAAAAATGTGTTGGTAAAAAATCTTACTTCCTACAAAAAGTGCTTGTAACCAGCCTCTGAGATCGATGATGTACCCAAGCTGGAATTTTATCTCTCACCTAGAGAGCCAAAGTAGCATTAAGGGGAAGGGGGAAGTGCCAAAGTAGCACATGGGCCAAAGTTGGTCACAGCACATAGGGGAATGTAGAAAGTAAAAGGTCAAAGAAGACTTTGTAACCAACATCCAACCACCATGAGTAGCCCAAAGATTTGGCACCAAGGGGGGGTGCTGAGAAATGTGGTGCCAAAGAGCACAAAGAAAGTATGGAGTGAGTGTGAGAAGGCACATCACTAAGTGATAATTATCCCACATGCAAGAGAAAATCCAAGTTGTACTCTCCTCATATAAAAGCGGAATATTTCAAGCAATGGAATACAAGCACAACATCTTAAGTCTTTTTATGAGTACAAGTTTCCATCTTGAAACTGAACTGAACTTGAGTCTAAACTTAATTAGCACACTCATCACCATGAGTATTGTTCATTTTTATCCACCTTAGATTAGTGTTCTCATTAGTGTAGGATTAGTTTATGATTAGGTAAATGTCTTGTTATTAGGAAGTTGTTTAGGAGAGCTCGATCCATGATTCTTAACAGGCACCCCTCGAATGAGACGGGACATGGAAAGTGCAGCCAGGACGGGTCACATATTCTTCCCCACCTCGAAGGAAGTAGAGTTAGATCTCAGAAGGGAGCGAGGTGGAACGACATCTCGAGAGTTGAGCTTAAGGAAACAAGAGCTACTTGAAGGGCGAGAGCTGAGCAAAAGGAAACGAGAAGTTTAAACCTACTCCAATCACGGGGTAAGGAACCGGAATTGGTCATGGGAAGAAATGAGGGCAAAATTTCAAACTTGGGACCCATAAATGAGGAGCCCAGAGCTGAGGAAGGGTTTACAACCATAGAAGAAGAGGATAACCTAACAAGAGTGGTGGGCGAAGTGGAGGACCGTCTGTACACCAAAAAAGATATTGAGTAGATGATCAATCATCCTACGTTCTTATAAGACATGGAACTTCTAATTCTGTAAAGGTATACCGAGGCGACTAATGATGAGCCACTCCAAGGTACAGCGGCAGGACCATCCCATGGACCGGAGATACCTAGAAGAGCCAATACACGAAGAGGATGAGAAGATCTAAGCAAACCCAAGGTATGCTAAGCCACCTACGTGGAGATGCAAACACAACAATATTAAGGAAAAGGAAGATAAGGAAGCTAAAGTCAAAGAGCCTATTAAGCCTACGAGAAAGACTTGAGACAAGTGTATCGTACTTCAAGTCCTACAACATTGAGGAAAGAGTGGTATATTGCAAGAGAACCGAAGAAGCTCGAGGGCTCTCTTATGATATCCCCAACCCCCCAAGGATCAAATAAATCTAGTCCCATTGAAGAACCTAAGCTCGTATTCATTGTAAAGACCTTAACATTGAGTGAGAAGAAGAGTTGATAACCTTGTGAGGCCTAGGAAGGGGGGGAGCAATCCTTCAAAGACCAAGGATGGATCCAACCATTGACCTTAATGCAAGCACAAGGACAGATCTGCTAAATATGGTGGCAGAGATGGGCCGAGGAATGATCAGAGAACTAGGCGCTGCTCTAGAATCTCGACCCTCCTAGATGAAGCCACATATCATTTCCAAAATCGTCCAAAAATTCTCTGGGGGGACAGAGATCCTATCCAACATGTAGAGATTTTTGAATCCACATGTGAAACCTACGGGCATGTTAGTGATGTGACAATGATTCATGCCTTCTCACTGACCCTGGAAGGGAAAGCACATTAGTGGTTTTGAACCCTCAAACCCGAGGATAAGGTTAGCTTCACACGACTCAAGAATGTGTTTGTGCCCAGCTTTGCCCGAAGTGGTGATAGATGGAGCCCTATGGCAGCACAATTACATAATATCAAACAAAAGGAAGTTGAGTCGATGAGAGACTATGTGTCTTGACTTAAGCATTTAAATTCAAGGTGTAAACTACGGGAGAGGTTAATTGACAATTAGTTATTGCCTTGCTTCCGAAGAGGGGTTAGAGACCACAAGATGTATGATTATCTGATACTAGCCCGACCCGCTACTCTTGATCCATGTTGCAAACTAGCAATTGAATATGAAGATAATATGCTGGAATTGCTGCAACCGGAAGATGTTAGAAAATCTCCAGCAACTACGACTTCGCGTGCAAGCAAGTCAGAAACATGACTGTGGACGAGCTCAGTAATGCTATACTAGAGAAATTGAAAGTAAAGGAGGGAAGAGACACATCTGGGCATGGGCATAATCATCTTTACCCCTGTAGGGAATTGGTGTGGTGCTCTATGTGTAGATTGAATCACACTACCACCGAATGTCCATAATTAAGAGCAAGGCCATTACTCTATTGTGCCCACTGTGTAAAATTAGAGAATCATGGCACTTCAATGTACAGATATCCAAGATTCCAAATTGTTGCACAGCTACCAGCACTTAGAGCTCCATTGGCTTTACCTGCACCATCTGGACAGATCACCGCTACTGCAGGACAAACCAACTCTTCCTACTTACCTAGGGGGATGTTCTGGGTACAAGACGCTTCACCTTTGCCACTTCAACCACTGTAGGCTAAAATCAATCAAGTATTGATTGAAGAGCCGTTAGAAGATGCTAATGTAGTACATGAAGTAGAACTTAGCGGAGAGTACTATGAGGAAACTATACGAAGGTCACGCCTGAATTCTACGTCCTACAGAATAACACACCAGTACTTGTGTTTCAAACCATGGTACAGTGGAGGGGCAAGGACATAAACTCGAACCTGAGAAGAGGACCGCGACAATGTTTTGGCGCGAAGGGTTTCTTTGAGTCACCGAGTGCCCAAACAAGAATATGGTTCATACGCACCAACCCCAATAAGTGACTGCTATGCCTAATGACATGCCAGTACTCACTTGTACTAAATGTGGGATTGATCATTTGATCAAGGATTGTCCATACCACGCAAGCGGTTTGACTTCTACTGCCAATCAGGCCACCATCCAAACTGTTAGTGTACAACCTGGAAATATCACACCACTCAATGTCCTGACAAGAGCTCAAGCTCAATTAGGAGACAAGGGAAAGAACCGAGCAAATGCGACTATTTCCAGAATTGGCGCAAGAGAATAGTGAAAAAAGTGGGTAAGGGTGATACAAGGGTCACAATCCAAGATAGATTCGAAGAAGATACATTTGACCCGGATCCACCCAATCAAGAGAAGAGGGGGATCAAAGGATCAACCACAAGGGGCCGGACCTAGAGGAGCAAAGGGAGCAACCAACAACTCCTAAAGGAGTCAGTGAATACCCCAATGCTGACGAGGAAATAAGAAAGCTCGAAGACACCAGGACCTTAGTCGAAGAATGCCGACGACTTCATGAAGCCAAGCTAAGGGCTAACCGAGTGAGGGATACAATTTATACATGAAACGAGCCAACCAGGGAAAGGGAATTGGACGTACCCACTCCAATTCCAGAAGAAACAGAAGAGGGATCCCAAGCATGAGGGCTAAATCTCCTTAAGTTCCTTTTTCTTAACATTTTGATCAAATCATTTTTTTCCCGAGACAACTCTTCTCTACCATCAACCCATGTGAGGCTACCAATATGGATTTGTCAATCAAGATCTATCAATCTCTCAGCCAGTACATTTTGAGTCAGGTCATTCACTAACTAGAATTCTTAGGCTTAGCACTAAGGCATCATTGCATCTCCTACATATTTCAGCCAAAATGGCATGTACCCAATTGTAACTCTGTAAGATGTGCAATAGATCCAAAGCATAATTGGTACCTCCATATTGAAGCCCTGCTTGACACATGCATACTTGTACACATTGTAACATACCGCATCTTGCATATTCCTCACAAACCACTACTCGATTCTCAAGACGTGAAAAGTCTAGCCGTGAAAACGTAGATGTGAAAAGTCAAGTTTTCGTGAAACTGCAGGTTCTGTGAAACACAAATGTTCTACATCTGAAAGGGGAGTGGCATTGACTTCAGTGATCTTCAAATATTTTAATAATCATAAATTTTTACTATAAGGGAATGATTTAGCAGCGAGTTATGGGCACCGCTATAAGAGGCAATACACCATGGGAAAAGGCATATCATATAGTGGCAGTATAAGCAGTAGTACACCATGGGAAAAGGCATATCATATAGTGCCGGCATAGGTGCTTGTATATGCACTAGTATAATTATCCTTCATTTTGTTATATGCATCTGAAAAGTCAAAATCATTTTCATAGGCTCCTTTCATGTTAATAACCTCAATAACATATATGTTATTAATGCTAGGTCTCCTACTCAAAGCATCAATTACAACATTTTCGCATCCAAGAGTGTATTGAATAGCTAGCTAAAAACTTTGAATAAAGATGCCCACTTAATATATCTATCCAAAATCAAAGGTTGTGAAAGCAAATGTTTAATGCTTTGTTGATCAGTTTTAATAATAAATTATGAACCCGCGAGTTAATGCTTCCAAATTTTTAATGCATGCAACAATCAATTATTTGTCATATGTGCTATATCTCAAATGGTTTCAATTTCCTACTCTTGAAGGCAATAGGATGATTATCTTGCATAAGTACATCAATTTTGTGTCCACTAGCATCAGTCTCACTACCAAAAAGAATGGTCTAAGAAAATCATATAGTGTCAATATAGGTGCATGTGTAAGTGTGTACTTAAGAGCATTAAAAGATTTCTCATGCATGTCAGTCCAATGAAAAACTTTGGCCTTTTCAAAATTGTGTCAAATAATGTGCTTTGTAAGCAAAGTTTTTCACAAATCTCCTATAATATAAACACAATCCAAGAAAAGATCTCAATTCATGAATGTTCTTTGGTCTTGGCCAAGTTCTAATGGTCTCTATCTTCTTAGGGGGTCAACACAAATTCCATTCGGCGGGCAGACACAATGTGCGCAAGGTATTCAATCTCTTTTTGGAAGAAATCACTCTTATCTAGATTGGCATAGAGTTGATTCTCCTTCAAAAGGTTGAAATGCTTTTCGTGCTTGTCTTCATCTTTACTAAAGACTAAAATATCATCAAAGAAGACAACCATGAAATTCAGGTGCTTCATGAATACATGGCTCATCATACAACAAATGTAGGTGGAGCATTAAATGTAGGTCAATCTTGGAAAATACCTTAGCTTATTTCAACTTGTCTAAGAGATCGTCTACACCGTGTATAGGATACCTATTCTTGACAGTATTCTTATTTAAATCTCATTAGTCTATACACATGCGAAACATTCCATTCTGCTTTTTGACAAGAATAACGGGTGCTGCGTATGGTAAACTACTAGGCCTAATAAGTTTCTTATCAAGTAAGTCCTCTATTTGATTATGGATCTCTTTTTGCTCTAAAAAGCTTACCCTATAAGGAGCTCGACAAGGTGGGATGCTACCAAGGATAATGTCCATCTTATGGTCTTCTGGTCTCGAATTAGGCAAACTTGGTGGTATCTCATTCATGAAACAATCCAAAAATTGCAAAATGAATTGTTTGTGCGATGAGTTCTACGGATTTAGTTTAGAAGCAGTAAGCTTGGTAACCAAGACTAAATAAGTCTTCTCATTTTTTCTCATGGCTCTCTTAGCCTGGGTGTGGCTAAGGAGTGCACATCCACTAGATTCCCTTAATCCTTTCAGACAGACACGCACACCATTGAAAACAAATGATAAATCAAGAGAGTTGTAATCAATGCTAGGGTTATGCTCATGTCTCCATGGCATACCGAAGATAACATCGTATGAATGCAGGGGTGCAAGAAGAAATGTGCGGGGTTGGTCGTAAGGTGCAATGGATAATACAACATCTTTCACTTCCCTAGCGCAATGATATTTAGTTCTTTGGAATGTAGTTTTAATCTTGTACTTAGAAGGAACATCGTCTAATTTAAGTTTGTGCACAGGCTTTTTAGAAATAAAGTCGTGTGTACTACCATCATCATGCAATATACTTACTTCCTTGCCCTTAACTGTACCTTCCATTTTAAGCAGCACAGAAAGAGATCATTTTATTCATCTTCTTGTTCAGAATTACCCCTCTTGCTTGAGAGAAAACTCATCATCATTCATCGATCACATTGAATCGAGCGGTGGGTTGCTTCTTATTCTTTGGGAAATTGATTGCAATGTGTCCTTGTTGTCTGAAATTATAGCTTCTTGTAATTTTAGGTACGAAAACTTGATTTGGCTTCACATCTTCACTCTTATTATTGTTGTTGTTGGCACCTCGTTTGTCATTATTAGAAGCTATGCTTCTATTTGCATTGGCATTCTTGTCAAACTTATGAAAAGAAAAAAAGTTTTTAAATTTGTTAGTATTAGACTCATGTGGTGGTTTGTTCTCCCTTGGTGCTCCATTCTTTTGTACACAATTGTGGGCCAAAGAGATAGCCGTGGATAGAGAGTGTGGTTGAAACATGTTGATCTCCACCATAAGTGTAGGTTCAATCCGACAATGAATTTCTACTTTTGGTTCTTTAATCGCACTCTCTCGATGGCTCGAAGTTGGATAAGTGTTTGCCAAAATTTATTCACATACATTTGCACAGTTTCTTTATCAAGTTGACGTAGCATATCCCATTGTTGATTTGTATTGAGGTGGAAGAAAATTTTGTTTGATGAGCTTTTAAAATTCCTTCCAAGTCCTTGGTCTATTTCTTCCTTGCTTGATGGCATTCCGCTGTAGAGATGCACTTTCAACCAAATGGTTGGTAGCACAGCTAACTTTGTGTTTCTCAAAAAATTCTTTCCCATAAAAATAGTCATCAAGTTGACTAAGCCATGACAATACAATCTTTGGTTCCTTCTTACCATCAAAATTTTGAGAGGTGAATGCTTTTTGACTAATCTTCTTGCCTTTTTTGTTCTTCTTACTTTCGAAAAGTCTCTTGGATGGTGTGACAAATGTCAAGTCAAGGCTCATCACTTTGTTCACGTTTCTTGTTGTCGAGACTATTTGCTCCAATTTCATTCTTTAAGCTCTTTCTTGGTTAAGTTGAGGTTGAATTGATTAAAGTTGCTCCACAATTGTTGGGGGTTGGGAGTTATTCATGATACAGAATTGAGAAGACAAAATGAAATTGTAAAAATTTATAATATTTAAGATAAACAAAGCAAACAATATATGTGTGGAATAATACTTACGGCCTTACTTCAATTCGTTGGAAGTCGAGTGTTGAACCAATTCTTGAGCGAGCAAGAATCAATCTCCAAGTGTTAAATAAATTTGTAAGTGGCATTTCAAACTTGGAGGATTCTCGAAAAAGTTGTCGAAGAAGCCTCTTCAAAGATGACAAACTTTGATATATGCAAGTGGAAGCCCCGAATACTTGTTTTTTTCCCAAATTCCAAAAATTGGGGAGTCAAGGACGAAGAAAAATTTATGGCATGGAAACTCTCTCTATCCCATCTTTGACCAAAGCAAAATTTAAATTTTTGGAGCTCTCGGTTTATTGGTGCAGAATTTGAAATTTCAGCAAAAAAGGGGTATTTGTAGACTTTAATTCACTTGAGAAGACATGGGTTTTTGAAGCTTAATTTATGAAAGGGTTGAAAGGTTAGAGAAAGGCTCTTTAAAGAAGCTATTTTTAATAGCTTTAAGCTTTGGCAAGTGGCCAAGCTATAGGCTAGGCTTGTTTAAGCTTAACTTAAGCTTACATTTAAGCATAAGGTAGCGTAAAACTACTTGTATGGCTGAAAATTGCTAGCATGGATTTGTAGAAAAATAGTAGCCCTCTTCCAATATACGATTTGAGCAGAGAGAGAGCTTAGCAATTCTGAGATTAGACCAGTGATCTCCTCAATGAGCTGATTCCATCCATACTGATGGATTATGGAGAGGATTAAAATTCATGAAGGTGTTTTTGGGAAGAAGAAGGGTGGTTTCACTTCGAGAAAATTGATTTTATGCATAAAGGTGACTTAAAACCTCATCCCTTGATCTAAATCTTGATCCGGTGGCCCAAAAATTTCCCATAAACGATTGAATCTTTGTCCAAAGGTCTCTTTGCTTTTGCCTCCTTTGCCCTTTGGATTTTTGAATGAATCCCTGTCTTTGTCCCCAAAGCCCTTGTATCTTTGCTATAAGCTTTTTGCAGGCCTTTTTTTTCCCCATAATTCTTCCTTTTGATTTGATGAAGCTTTATAATTCTCCAAAAATAATTTGAGTAACCTTCCTTGCTCCAAAAAGCTTCAAATAAATTTTTACCTTCAAAAATGATTGTTTTGTCCAAGAATTCTTCTCCTTGAGCGGCCCCCTAAGCTCTGATACCATTGCCAGAATCTTATGACACCCTGGAGAAGAATTACTCAAACTCAAACACGAAAATTATTTTGCACAAATTGAAGACCAAAACCTAACGTAAACAATTCAACAAAATAGCATAAACCATGAAAGCTTGAAAATAGAGAAGAAGTCATCATCGACACATGGTTGGGTTCAATCTTCCCTGGGTGGGTGAGTGTGGCCCATTATACCGCTCACCCATCTCTCTCTCTCTCTCTAGTTCCATGTTTCAAGCAACAACAAACATCTCTCTCTGTGTATCCTTCCTCCTCTCTGGAGCGTTCTCCTCGCTTGTAGTAACTAATTCAAAACCATAGGATTTTTTCTTTAATTTTTCTCTTTCTATTAAATTGATTTGATAGAAATTAGAGCTTCCTTTGAATAGCTAGGAATTTAGGGAGCTAAAGGAGCCATATTAGGAACTAGGAACCATGTTATTGAAATAAAAAAATGATAATGATAGACTAATATTTTATTTTCAATGTCGCACCCAAAAAAAAAACCACAAGGAGCGACACCCCCTCCCTCTCCTCCTCCTCCTCTCTCTCTCTCCCTTTACTTGTCAAATGAGCCGTTTATGGCCTTCTATAGAGAATTGTGAGACCTTAACTAGAAAGGCCTTAAATAGAGAGGACATAGAGGGGTGAATGCATGCAAATAGCACGCATATGGAGGGTCATCATTTCATTGACTTTTTCAAGCCATATTAAAATGGAACCTTAGAAAAACGCTCTTATTCTTGAAAATCTCACAGAATATATTTAACGGAAATGCAAAAAAACATTTTGGTGCCAATATATATTAGGTGATTATTAATAATTTAGTTCTTTGGAAAAAAAAAGGTTTAATTCATAGGCTTGAAGAATTTAGAGATTGCAGGTAATTAGAACACACAACTGAGAGGCAAGGTGAGAGACAGAGAGTCTTTAGATTTTGTGGTTAAGGTTTTGTTCTACGAAGTGGTTACACGATTTCTGTGTGCAGATGAGCTTGGCGCTAGTTCAAGGGTATTCGTCAGAAGAGGAAGCGCAGGAGAGGTTCTCCGACAGCGAATCTGAAGGCACAACAGGTGATGAGAGTTCACCTGTTCTACTTCAAGACGAGACCACGGAAAGCCCTTCTACTACTACTGCTGCTGCTGCTGTTCCTCCTCCTCCTCCTTTTTCCGCAGACGTCTCATCGTTACCATCGGCAGCCCTGGTCTTCTCTGAGGTCACCCACACTCTCTTCCTTCATGTACTTCATTGTTTAAAAAGTTAAACATTACGCTATGTCGTGCTGGTATGCCCGGAGTAATCACTAGCAGGCGAGTACATGCTGGAATAGTCGGGTGACATCTTTGTGAGAGCAAGTAGGCCTCTTGTCACATGCACTCTGCACTGTAGTGCATGGTGATAAGCCGGCTCATCATCATCAGTGCAACATTGTACAGTATTAGTACCTTTTAGGATGATATTTATCGTGCCCGGAGTAATCACTAGCAGGCGAGCACATGTTGGAATAGTCGGGTGACATCTTTGTGAGAGCAAGTAGGCCTCTTGTCACATGCACTCTGCACTGTAGTGCATGGTGATAAGCCGGCACATCATCATCATCAGTGCAACATTGTACAGTATTAGTACCTTTTAGGATGATATTTGTCGTACGCCATGATCCCATTGTAATCCTCAGTCTAGGATAAGTTAGGCACGAGCTACGTAGGTCATTCTCAGCCTTAGACAGTCAGTCAATCAAGTCCAAGTCCCTTAACCCACTTGAAGAGACGCATTCATGCATGTAGAGTCCGTAGAAACCTTAGGGTTTGCATTAGAAAGCACTCAGCATATTGCATATTATTCATCCATTGCATATAGTTCATTGCAGAAGCCTTGAAATAGCATTTGGCAGCTTTAGGATATTTATTAGGATTTTATCTGGTATTTTTTTTCATAATTTTCAGCATGTAATATCATTTATTTAGCATGTATTAGTTGTGGAGAATAAAATAGCTATTGTCAGCCAGCCCTTCAGCCAACCGACTAGCACCTAGCACTCATAAAAATAGAATTGCCTTTGCACGATTCATTCATATCCTATCAGAATTCAGCAATCAAGTCTCAAGCGTTGGAGTCTTTAGCCTAAGGAGCATCATCGATTGAAGATTCATCACCTAGAGCACTTCAGTCTTAAGCGTTTTCAGCCAGCGTTTCATCCTTCAGTCACTAGGAGCATCAACGCATGTGCTTTCAGCATCCATCATCAAAAAGCAGCAGTTTTCAGCATTCAGCCATCAGTAAATCTTGCGTTTTCTGAATACATACAGTTTTTAGCATTCATCTCTTCATCGTTTTGCTACAGCCAATTGGCGAAGATAAAACTCAGCATTCATATTCATTTATAGCATTCATACATAGCCTAGAACAATCCCAAACAGTCCCTATCTTAGTCTCAGATTTGTAGCCCTTTCTCATCCCATTGGGAAGAGTGCATAGGCTCGAGATTGGACATCATTGGTGCTTCTACAACCGTGTTTAGTTCAGCCTGACTCTTGGTCTTCCGAGATCTTGCGTTTGGCTTATCGTCAGTCCACCGTCAGTCTCTTCAAAGTAATAAAGCAAATACTATTCCGGTAACGGGTAGGGGGCCCTTCAGTGGGTAATTCGGGACTCCATATGGTGTATAGTTTCCATCTCTCTCTCTCTCTCTCTCTCTCAAATCTCTTAAAGTTTGAAGTCTTAAAGTGGATTGCTAAACTCGCAAAACTCAGGATACAGAAGACGGTGTGAGCATTTGTGTAACAGGATCCTCAATTACGAATACTTCCGTTGCATGTTACATTGGTATCAGATTCAGCTTGTCCAGGCACACCATATCCTAGCGTGAGGGCATCCTTGGATGGTTAGATTGCATTCTGGCACGACCACCGACTTCGGCATCATGTCTATAGAGGAGAGTACTAATCAGTCTCGGAAGAAGTCTCCCCCGAAGGAGACCTTGCTCTTCTGACTACAGCGGACACCATAGCTCTACTTAGAGCTCAGAACCAGCTTCTCATGGAGCGTCTCCAACTCTTGGAGGCAACATCAGCACGTCCTTCTCTGCCTCCAGCAGCCCCCGACTACATCTCCCTCTTCTTTCAGATGGAACAACAAAGAAGAGAAGACGAGGCCAGCCGGAGGGAAGAAAAAGCAGAAGCAGAAGCAAGAAAACAAGAAGAAAAAGCAGATAGACGGGACTATGAGGAAGCCCAACACAAGATCGAAGAAGACCGGCGTCAGGCTGAACTCGTCGCTCGGGAGCATCTACGAGAGCTCGATCGAGAACGTATGTTACTCAAGCACCAAAGGGAAAAGGAGGCCATGCATCTTAGAAACTAGCACCTCTCTTCAGCTTCCCTAGCCTCAGGTGCCACCAGCCACAGTTGCATAGAAATGCGTTTCATACAGGTTCGAAACGTACGAAACGTTTCGTCCTATATGAAACGCGTTTTTTTCATCATCCAATTTTTTTTATTTTTTTATTTTTTTATTTTTTTATTTTTTTTATTTTTTATTTTTGTGTACAATGTAGAGACGGATTGCATTGAGAGTTCTCTCCCAGGATTGCAGTTCAGGGCCTTGTGAGAGAAACTGGAGTACATGGGCTCTTTTTCACACGAAAATGAGAAATAGACTCTCCTCAGCACAATTGGAGAGGCTTGTCTTTTGTCATTGCAATCTCTGATTGCTAGAACAAAAGGGTCATCCCATTGAGCCTCGCCAAGTGAATCCAGATAAGATTGATATCATGAAGTGCAAGGAGATTCCCGACATTCCTCAGGAGGAGAGAGACATCTATTGCTCTATGAGGAGATCATGGCTCCGGCTCGCACTACACGATCTTCTCGAGAGCCTAGTACTAGTGGTGGACCTGCACCTCTAGAGGATGAGGCATTTGAGGACTCCGCTACCGGCAGTGACCTTGAGAGTGAGGCTGCAAAGGCAAAAGATGCAGATGAGGATGAGCATGAGGATGCAGATGAGGATGCAGATAGTAGCTAGCAGCTGCTGCCAGTATCATTTTATTTGGACATGTTATTTAGTTTGAACTTTGGACATGCTATTTATTTTGATCTTGGATTTTGAGTCATGACTCATCACCCACGTGGTGATCCTTTTGATTTCTGCTTAGTCATCAGTGATCACCCACGTGATTTGTGATATCATCATATCTTACATGTATTTTGTTTTTATTGAAATGAATTCAATGTGGTCTCTTATAAGTTATGTCAACAGTTTTTTCTTTTCTATATTTCAAGTTAAAAATATACATGTTTTTTCTATTTTGTATGAAACCTTTTTGTACCCGTTTCTTACCTTTTATGAAACGTTTCAAAACGTATGAAACCCATTTCATACCTGCCGTTTCTGAAACGCCTGGTAACTATGCCACCAGCCAACAGTCCGCAGTCTCGACTACCGTCATTCGAAGTCAACCAAATTTTAGTAAGTATGATGGTAAGTGTGATCATTTAGCAGTTAATTAGTTTATTCATCAATTTACTGCTCATTTTCCATTAGCTAGGATCACAGATCCTCAGGATAGAGTCCACGTAGCGGCTCCCTATCTTACAGATGAGACAATCACTTAGTGGCAGCATTCGTCTAGTCTTCATACAGACCAGACCACAGGTGTCACAGCTTTTAGCTGGGATTCGTTTGTTCATGACCTAAAGACGAGATTTCTCCCGTCCCAGTATATGACCGGTCTGGCAGATGAGTTCTATGGACTCAGATAGAACGGGTCGCCAGTGCTTCAGTTTTCCGGAAAGGTTATCACTTTAGCACAACAGTTAGGGATATCTGCATAGGCCAAGATGGAGCAATTCATATGTGGATTGGATCCCAACATCCGGTTCACAGTTTGCAACTTTGAACCCACTACATATGACCGGGCTTTGACTCTCGCTCAAAATGAAGAAATAAAGATGAACGGAGGCAAGCACAAGCAGTCATCCCAGTCCAATACCAAACCCTAGCAACAACAATCTGCTGCACAGCAAGGGAAAGGTAATGCATCTTCTAAAGATGCTAAGAAGGATTACAGTAATAGCTCCAGTTCAGGAGGTAAGAAGGAGAAAGAATCTAAGCCTAAGAAAACCCCTGATGAAAAGGCTAAGGCAGGCATTACTGGAGGTTATCTTCCTCCAAAGGAGCAAAAGAAATACCAATCAGAAAACATATGTTTTTTCTGTCACACCATAGGGCATGGTAAGAAGGATTGCCACAAATGGCAAGCGGAACAAGCCGCCAAAGCACCTTCTATCACAGTTGCCACAGCATCCCTAGCTCCTTAGCCCCGACTACTATCACCAATGCGATTCAGCTTTTACCTTCTATGCATCCTATGCCATCCGTGATATTTGATGCTAAGTAGGAGGGTGAGAGCGATGCTGCACAGAAAAGCCTCATCCGAGCTTATGGCTATGTCAAGGGCTGACAGTTTGTAGTCCTATTCGACATGGGCAGTTCTGAAGACGCCATCGGCCCATCTCTCCCCAGTTAGTACCCTATCATTTGGATGTGGACGGGTTCACACCTGGTCTCCACACCCACATATCTCAGAAGGCACATCAGTTTGCCTTTGAAGTTCAGAAGGCCTTATTCCAACGAGATTTCATTGTCTCGCCTCTTTTAAGGTGTGACATGATCTTAGGAATCCAGTGGTTTCGCCAATATGAGCCTATTGCCGATTGGGGGTAGGACACTTTTACTATCTGTAAAGGTTTCCCTGAGTCCGTTATGATTCGTGGGGATAGAAGCATTCTTGGCATTTCTATGATTTCTCATCTCCAGGCCCGACGAGCTATTTGCAAGGGAGCAGAAGGAGCATTGATTTATGCTTAGACAGCTTCTATCTCATCGATAACCGTTGTCTCATCTTCTTTAGTCCCTCAGTTGGCATATCTTCTTTCTCATTCAGACATTTTTAAGGATGATCTCTGTCACGTGCATCCCGCACTTGGATGCCACGTAGACATTTCTGTACAGAAGGTGCAGGACCTGGGATGGCGAACTGGTCCCATGTGAGCCCAGTCCGGGACGAGTCAGCCAGGGATCCATCTCAGTCGTCCGAGGTCAGGTGTGCATTGTCCTGCACATGAGTCCAAGGTCAGGTGTGCATTGTCCTGCACATGAAGCAGTGCCAGTCCGCGCTGTGAGTCTCCCTCTGGAATGATGTCAGATGTGCTGAGTATCTGGTTTGCAACTGGATGCCAGGCCTCTGTAGGCATGTAGTTTGCATGTAGAGATGGGGCCAGCCCATAGGGCTACCCCAGGGCAAGGATTTGCATTTGCATACTTAGTATGGGCATGGGGGAGGTATAGAACCACCCCCAAGGGGCCAGGAGGGCCCAAGATATTGCCCACCAGCCAAGGCAAGGGCTGGAGGGGCTGTCGGCCAGCTCCAGAGCTTCTGGACAGGCAGCCGACAGAGATTAAAGCCCTAAACAGCAGGCGGCCAGGTGTGGGGGGCAGTCCCACACCCATGCGCAGCATGCCCAGCAGCCAGGGTGCTGTCCAGAAGCATGCGCAGGGATTATTAAGTGTGAAAACATTTATTAAAAGACCCAGTCGTGAGGCTGTCCTGAAGCCAGCCGACTGCATGATATGAGTAGTATAAAAGCCCAGCCCATAATTCATTGTAGGCATCTCATAATTCACCAAGAGCTCCAAGCAACCAAGGGCCAAGACAGCCAAGAACATTGCTAAAGCAAAGGGGTGAAGGACTGAAGGTCAAGGGCAGGTTTTCCAGCCAAGAAAAGGTCAAGTACTTTGTATTTGTTTCAGATTTACATCATTCTAATAAAGCAAATACACCATCCGTGGTGGGGGCCCTACAGAGGATAATTGGGACCCAATACTGTGTCCTTCTCCATCTCCCCCTTCTCTCTCTATTTTCTGCACATCGTCTTTCAGTTTTGTGCGTTAATTCCGTCGCGAAAAGAGTGCTGTTTTCTGAGTTTTGAAGTACCGATCCTTCTCCGAAGTTTCCGCACATTACAGTGGTATCAGAGCTCACTTCAAGGACAAAGATTCAGCAAAGAAAACCAGAAAATTTTTTCGCTCGTGTGGTTGGTTTTCAGACGCCGGTGGACTACCCCTTTCGGAGTGACTCCTGTCCCTCGAAGGACGGTTGGTTTTTAGCCTCCGGAAGCCTCCGGAAGTCTCCCACACAGATAGTGGATGGTCAGATTGCGTTCCGGAAAGGAACTGCATTTTCCCGCTATGGCGAACTTCGGCGACGAGAGAGAACCAGAACCATGGGACCAGAGTGCACCAGGCAGCCCAGCTAGGGCACCCGGCTTGAGTGTCCAAGACATGTTCCAGCAGATGATGCGAGCAATTGCAGACCAGGCAACCAAGTTGGATGAACAGAAGGCGCGGATTTTGGCTCTGGAGGAGCGTTCTCGCTTTCCAGCGTCGCGTTTTCCATCTCCTCCTCCCTCTCCTTCCGTATCCCAGATACCAGATCCTCGTCACAGGGACCCTCTCGCAGGGTCACAGCCGCAGCCAAGCTCCTTGCTTGAGATGCAGATGCGTGCATTGGAGATTCGACAACGAGAAGACGAAGCCATGCGATGAGTGGAACACGAGCGTTACCTCCGAGCTTTGGACGCCAGATTGACACCGGCGGCGCCCTCGAATCATTTTCCCGAGAAAATGAATTTCAGTAAGTATAATGGTAAACTCGATCCCACTACTCTGTATTCATGGTTACATCAATTTGAAGCTTACTTGGCCGCAGTTAGGAAATGAGATATTGACAAAGTGATCTTAGCCAGTTGGTATTTGGAAGGTGAGGCCATTCCTTGGTGGACTCAGTGGGCTCATGCCCACACCAGATCAGGTATGGCAGCTTATGGGTGGGACGAGTTCGTCCGTGACCTTAAGCAGCGGTTTTTACCGTCCCACTACCTTGAGCGACTCGAAGACGAGTTCAGGGGTGCGCGTCAGAATGCGCAACCAGTCCTTCAGTTTGCCAATAGAATTTCGACCTTGTGTCTACAATTAGGCTTATCTGATGCGGACAAGAAAGGGCAGTTTTTGTATGGCCTGGACACGCACATCCAATGGGAGGTGCGTATGTTTAGACCAGCCACCTTTGAGGACGCACTCTCGCTTGCGCAGAGTGCAGAAATGAAACACAATGGTGGCAAGCCCAAGACTTCCCAGCCGGCTTCTCCTAAGGCTAACGCCTCGGGGGGCAAAAGCCAGAACCAGACGGGGTCTTCCCCAGGACAGAGCCCGGGAGCCTCTGGCTCCAAGAACTCGAACAATGCGTCTAAGCTTACTCCAGACCAGAAAGCGGAGGCAGGCAAGACAGGTGGCAAGTTGAGTGCTGAGGAGCTTGCTCAGTACAGGAAGGAGGGTAGATGTTACTTTTGTCACACAAAAGGACATACTTCTCGGGATTGTCCGAAGAAGCCTCCAAAGGCCGCCGCCGCCTCCACAGCTTCCGTGGTGAGCACAGCTCCCACACAGACCCCAGTGGCTACCCCTAGTTCTTCAACCCCCGGTGCTTCAATTGGAGCAATTATTAGCCGGGAGCTCGAGGATAAGCAGAAGGGCGCCCATGACCAGGAGTATGAGCGCAACGAATTGCTCAAGTCCTTTGGCTACATAGGTGGCCAGAGAGTCGTTGTCTTGTTTGACAGCGGCAGCACGGAGGATGTGATCACGGAAGAGGCCGCTAGGCGTGCCCGTTTCGAGCTAACTCCGGTGGACAAACAAGTTGAGGGTTTTAGCACAGGTATGACAACGAGCGTCAAGTATGAAGCTCTAGGTGCTAAATTAGTGATTCAGGGCATAGAGTTTGTGCGTGACTTTATGGTTGCCCCTCTTGTAGGAGCAGACATAATTTTGGGTATCCAGTGGTTTCACAAGTTTCTTCCTGATGTCAAGTGGGACAAGCACACGTTCCAGATTGATCGGAATGTGTCAAACACCCCTGTGACCATTAAGTGTGAGCCAGGTATTCCAAACTTTCCGCTCATAAGCCACTTGCAGGCTAAGTGAGCAGTCAGGAAAGGCGCACAGTGTGCGATGATTTACATCCAGACAGCCCAGACGGTGGCCAGTGCTTCCGAGAAGTACTCGGTTCTCCATGAAAAGTTCCAGAAGATTTTTCTTCGGGACAGTCTCCCTCCCCAGCTCCCCCCGTCCAGACCGGAGGATCACAAGATTGACCTCCTCCCAGGCTCGGAACCCCCGAGCAAGTTTCCGTATCGCCTTTCTAAGGCAATGGCATCGGAGTTGGACCGCCAACTCCAAGAATTGTTGCAAGCTGGCTTCATCCGTCCTAGCGTGTCGCCATTTGCAGCACCGATCTTATTTGTCAAGAAGAAAGATGGGTCTTCTCGGTTGTGTGTCGATTATCGTGCACTCAACAAGCTGACTATCAAGAGCAGATTCCCGATGCCTCGAATTGACTATATTCTCGAGAGGCTGAATGGAGCTAAGGTGTTCTCTAAATTGGATTTAAAGAGTGGGTACCACCAGGTTCGGATTGTTGAGGGGGACATCCCCAAGACAGCTTTCCGTACAGAACGGGCCCACTATGAATTTGTGGTCATGCCATTTGGTTTGACGAACGCCCCAGCTACATTTAACCGCATGATGATGCGTATTTTCCGGGAGTTGATTGGAGTGTGTGTGTTCATATTTCTGGACGACATACTCATATTTTCAGCTACAGTTGAGCAGCATGACATTGATGTGGAGAAAGTCCTTAAGTTGCTGGAAAGCAACGAGCTCTATGTCAATGAAAAGAAGTCAGAATTTTATCTGTTCCAGGTACATTACTTGGGATATATAATCAGTGCTGAAGGCATTCGACTTGATCCGGCTAAAGTGGCCGAGATTGTTAACTGGGAAGTACCTCAGACTGCTTATGACATTAGATCATTTGTGGGTATATGCCAGGCATATTCCACCCACATTGACAAGTTTTTTGATCTCTCGGCAGACCTCACCGATCTGCTAAAGGGAGTGAAAACAAGGAGGCAAAAGATTCGAATGACTCCACGAGCGTTGGAGGCATTCCAGAACCTCAAGGTGGCTTTGTCTGAAGCGCCTTGTTTAGCCCTTGCCTCGTGGGACGAACCATTTCAGGTGATCACCGATGCGAGTAACATCGCAATTGGAGGTGTATTGCAACAGAATGGTCATCCAGTAGCTTACTGTTGGGGTAAAGGCGTTATGCCCACCCTTATAGTGTGTACAAGCCCATAAGTTATAGTACATAGTACACTTAGTACTTTTAATGTACTAAGTGCACTATGTGTACTAGTGCAATATACATGTGTGATAGGGGAGTCACACACTCATGCTTTTCATGAGTTGACTTATCCCCACAACTCTCTCTCTCTCTCTCCCTTGCTTCTCTGTGTATGTCTCCCATGAATGAACTCTAACCCTAATTCAGGTTTCTCCCCATCAACTGGTATCAGAGCCTAGAAGGCGGTGCTATTCATCTCTTCTTCTTGATAGCTGAACGAGCCGCTTGCTTTGCTGCTGTCATACTCTGTGGCATCAACATTCGCAGCAAGGCCTGGCTGAGGCAGCACACGACCATACTCAGGCCTGGCTGTAGCGTGGCTGGGGCAGCCACTTCTGCATCTGAGCGTGGAGCGAAGGAGCATAGGATAGCTGGCCCTTCAGCGTAAGAGGCGAAGCGTGAACGAAAGCAACGAAGCCAGACGGAGCCAAGTGCCGGAGATTCTTGGCCGCATGCGGTCGCTTCCAGGTTCGAGAGGCACATTTAACACGGAAGTCAAAATCGTCACCGAATCGGGCGTCGGAAAACTCCGGCGGCAGCAGCGAGACGTTCATCTTGAGAGAGGCCCCCAGCGTGGTGGCGGTCACGTGGAGGTAGCAGGTGGCTCCGCCGTTCTCCATACACTCCAGGGAGCTTGCCGACACGGGTTCCACCAGAAAGACGTCATTGAGCTTGTGCATACAGATGTATGTGAGATGCCTCAGCTTTCTTTGGGAGGGGCAAAATATTTTGTGTCTTTCATTGATGATGCCACACGCAAGGTGTGGGTCTATCCTCTTCGTTTGAAGAGTGATACATTCTCAGTGTTTGAGAAGTTTGTTGCTCTTGTTGAGAATCAAACTGGCAAAACACTGAAGGCTTTGCGTTCCGACAATGGTGGAGAGTATACGTCCAAACAGTTTCAGGACTTTTGTGATGCTAAAGGCATCAAGAGGGAGCTCTCTACTCCTTATGATCCTCCACAAAACGGGACAGCAGAGAGGATGAACAGGACCATACAGGAGAAGGTCCGTTCTATGTTGTCACATGCTGCATTACCTCATGGTTTTTGGGCTGAAGCTGTTATGACAGCCGTTCACCTTATAAACAGGTCACCTAACACGAGGCTTGGTGGGAAAGTGCCAGAAGAAGTATGGACAGGGAAGCCTCCGTCATACAAGCACTTGAGAGTGTTTGGTTGCGTTGCGTACGTGCACATACGCAGGGAAATGCGCACCAAACTTGATCCCAAGTCTCACAAATGCATATTCCTAGGATATGGTGACAGAGGTGAAATGGGGTATAGACTTTGGGATCCCATAAATAGAAAGATCATACGCAGCAATGATGTCATTTTTGATGAAACATGCATGTATAAGGAGCCTGCAAGGCAACAGGAGCCTGGCAGAGTCATCTTTGATGATGATGGACATCATGGACAACAACAAAGGGCTGTAAATCAGCCATTACAGCAGGAAAACCAGCCCTTAAATGGTGCTGAAAATGGTCCAAATGGACAGCCAGATATGGCAGAAGATATCCCTATGGATATACCACAGTTAGAGGAGATACCGGGCATGATTTTTCAGCCTTATGGCATGGAACAGGAGCCACCAATGGGTGATATGCAGGCTGGACAGCAACCTGCAAATGATGGTCATTGGGTACGGAGGTCCACTAGACCCTCCAGAGCCCCTGACAGGTTTGTTCCAGGGGTTGACTATTTGATGCTTACTGACTGTGGGGAGCCTTCATGTTATAAAGAGGCTTTACAGAGGGCAGACAAAGCTCTATGGGAGCGTGCCATGAAGTCAGAGATGGATTCTCTGCATAAAAATGGAACTTGGAAGTTGGTGCCTTTGCCTGCAGGCAAGAAGGTTTTGCCATGCAAGTGGGTATACAGGCTCAAAGTTGCACCAGATGCAAAGCCAAGATACAAAGCCAGGTTAGTGGCTAAGGGCTTCAAGCAGGAATATGGTGTGGACTTTGATGAGATCTTCTCTCCAGTGGTCAAAATGACCACACTTAGAGCTGTGTTGGCTTTGGTTGCGCATGATGATCTGGACTTGATTCAGATGGATGTGAAGACTGCTTTTCTTCACGGTGATCTCCATGAGGAGATATATATGCAGCAGCCAGAGGGTTATGCAGTGAGTGGAAAGGAGAAGCTTGTATGCAAGCTGAAAAAGAGTCTTTATGGGCTCAAACAGGCACCAAGGGAATGGTATCATAAATTTGATACATTCATGAAATCCCAGAAATTCAGGAGAAGTGACATAGATCACTGCTTGTACACCAAGAAAGCTTTGGATGGCAGTCTATTGATTCTCATCTTGTATGTTGATGATATGTTGATTGCCGGGAAATCTCGTAAGGAGATGGATGCCTTGAAGCAGAGGCTGCATCAAACCTTTGATATGAAGGATTTGGGTGATGCAAATCACATCTTGGGTATGCGGATACTTCGGGACAGAAATCAGCATGTGTTGTATTTGTCTCAGAAGGAATACATTGGCAAAGTCTTGCAGAGGTTCAATATGGACGGGGGGAAGAAAGCTAGTACTCCCTTGCCTCCATATGTGAAACTCAGTGCTATGGACAGCCCACAGTCAGATAGAGACAGGGCTGATATGGCCAAGATTCCGTATGCTTCAGCTTGTGGCAGTCTCATGTATGCCATGGTTGCTACTAGGCCGGACATTGCATTTGCAGTGGGAGTGGTTTCTAGATACATGGCCAACCCTGGCAAGAAGCATTGGGAAGCAGTGAAAGGTGTCATGAGATACCTGAAGGGCACACAGGATTTGTGCATTTGTTTTGGCAAACAGGATGCATTAGTGCATGGTTACACGGATTCGGATTATGCCGGTCATCCAGATAACCGGAAGTCTACTACCGGTTATGTATTTACATTCACAGGAGGTGCTGTGTCATGGATATCCAGGATGCAGAAGTGCACTGCCTTGTCTACTACAGAGGCCGAGTATATTGCAGCCACAGAGGCTTGCAAGGAGGCATTATGGCTATCTCGGTTAGTGGTTGATTTGGGCTATACAGGGGATATTCCATTGTTGCATTGTGACAGTCAGAGTGCCATCCAGTTGGCAAAGAACCCTGTCTTTCATGCAAAGACGAAGCATGTGGATGTGAAGTATCACTTCATCAGAGAGGTGATAGAGAACAAGCAAATTCAGCTTGTTAAGATTCATACGGATGACAACCCGGCTGATCTGTTGACAAAGAGTTTGCCTCTGGAGCGGTTTGCTCATTGCAGACACTTGATGGGCATTGGATGAGGCCATTTTCAGCCTTGATATGGCCTTGTATATTATCATGTACATGCTGATTTTTCTTTTCCTTTACTTAAGGGCACTTTGCCTTTAAGTGGGAGGTTGTTGGGGTAAAGGCGTTATGCCCACCCTTATAGTGTGTACAAGCCCATAAGTTATAGTACATAGTACACTTAGTACTTTTAATGTACTAAGTGCACTATGTGTACTAGTGCAATATACATGTGTGATAGGGGAGTCACACACTCATGCTTTTCATGAGTTGACTTATCCCCACAACTCTCTCTCTCTCTCTCTCCCTTGCTTCTCTGTGTATGTCTCCCATGAATGAACTCTAACCCTAATTCAGGTTTCTCCCCATCACTTACATGTCTCGTAAGTTACTGCCCGCCGAAAAGAATTACTCAGTCTATGATCGTGAACTCCTAGCAGTCATTCAGGCCTTGAAACATTGGAAACATTTCTTGTATGGCCGTGACTTCGAGGTCCGCACTGACCATCAGGCATTGCGCTGGATTCAGATGATGCCAAGTGCACAGTGGAGTGATCGACAACACCGCTGGAGTCAGATATTCCAGCAGTTCGGTGGCATGATTGAGTACCTTCCAGGTAAGGCCAATCCAGTGGCCGATGCTTTGAGCAGGAAGGGACAAGTATCTACGATTCAGACCACTAGACTAGACCTTGTTGGTACAGGACTAGAAGACATGAAGCACACGTACGCGGATTCCGAGGAATTCGGTACACAGTGGGAACAGGCATTGGATGCCACAGGACCATGCCATTTTTTGATACGCGATGGTTGGCTTTACTACAAAGGCCGACTGTGTGTCATGAAATCATTCCGGGCAGCTCTTCTCCATGATGCCCATGACGCCATTACAGGTGGTCATAGGGGCATGAATTCGACTCTGGAGAAATTAGAACGGCAATACTATTGGCCAAAGATGAGGCGTGATGTGTTTACATATGTACAACGCTGTGACATTTGTCAAAAGGTGAAAGCTCCTCGTGGAAAGAAGATAGGGTTGTTACAGCCTTTGCCAATTCCCGAGGGTCCTCTCCAAGACATTTCGATGGACTTTGTCACAAATCTGCCTCCCAGTCCGAGTAAGCGTAATACACAGTGTTTGACTATTGTTGACAGGTTCAGCAAATTTGTTATGCTTATTCCTTGCAGGGCCAATGTGACCGCCGAGGATGTTGCCCAGCTATTCATTCGGCATTGGTACCCGATTGGTGGGATTCCTAGGACCATAGTGTCAGACCGAGATGCCAAGTTTACCAATCATTTTTGGAGGGCATTGTTTGATAATTTTGGTACTAAGTTGAATTTTTCCAGTGCATTCCACCCACAGACAGATGGCCAGACAGAGATATACAACCAGTTGGCCTTTGATGTGCTGAAGTGTTATGTCCACGATCAGCAAGGTAAGTGGGAATCGTTTTTGCCTTTAGTTCAAGCTGTTTTGAATGACTCTTTTTCTTCAGCTATTGGCAGGACTCCATATGAGGCAGCGTTTGGAAGGCCTTTCCAGTCGTTGTTAACCAGGACTTCGTCTTCCGTACCGGAGGCGAACAGAGTGACGGAGACTTACCAGGAGATCCTAGAGTCCGTTAAAGACAGATTGGCTAAAGCGCAAGAGGCCTACACTCGACAGGCCAATAAAGACCGAAGGGACATGAAGTTTTCGGAAGGAGATTGGGTATATCTTCGGATTATGAAGCAAAGATTGAAGCAGGTGGGCAAGCGATGCCCAAAGTTGTCTTTCAGGAGCTTCGGACCATTCCCCATCCGGAAAAAGATTAATGAGGTGTCTATGCAGTTAAAGCTACCTCCGAGTTGGACTATGCACGATGTATTTCATGTCAGTTGGTTGAAGCCATATGCAGGTCCACCCCCTTCAGAGGTCAAAGACGAAGCGGAACCAGACATCATTGATGAAGCAGAAGTAATGGTTCCAGAACAGATCCTTCTGCACCGTTTCAAGCATGGCTCAGGCCGAAGACTACGACAGTTCCTCACGAAGTTTCAGGACCGAGGAACTCATGAAGCGGTATGGCTCGACAAAGAATTTTTCGAAGACTATCCGGCATTATTGACGGATTATTTGGAGGCTATGCAGCTTCCGTCAAGTTAAGCAGAAGGGGATGTCACGTGCATCCCGCACTTGGATGCCACGTAGACATTTCTGTACAGAAGGTGCAGGACCTGGGATGGCGAACTGGTCCCATGTGAGCCCAGTCCGGGACGAGTCAGCCAGGGATCCATCTCAGTCGTCCGAGGTCAGGTGTGCATTGTCCTGCACATGAGTCCAAGGTCAGGTGTGCATTGTCCTGCACATGAAGCAGTGCCAGTCCGCGCTGTGAGTCTCCCTCTGGAATGATGTCAGATGTGCTGAGTATCTGGTTTGCAACTGGATGCCAGGCCTCTGTAGGCATGTAGTTTGCATGTAGAGATGGGGCCAGCCCATAGGGCTACCCCAGGGCAAGGATTTGCATTTGCATACTTAGTATGGGCATGGGGGAGGTATAGAACCACCCCCAAGGGGCGAGGAGGGCCCAAGATATTGCCCACCAGCCAAGGCAAGGGCTGGAGGGGCTGTCGGCCAGCTCCAGAGCTTCTGGACAGGCAGCCGACAGAGATTAAAGCCCTAAACAGCAGGCGGCCAGGTGTGGGGGGCAGTCCCACACCCATGCGCAGCATGCCCAGCAGCCAAGGTGCTGTCCAGAAGCATGCGCAGGGATTATTAAGTGTGAAAACATTTATTAAAAGACCCAGTCGTGAGGCTGTCCTGAAGCCAGCCGACTGCATGATATGAGTAGTATAAAAGCCCAGCCCATAATTCATTGTAGGCATCTCATAATTCACCAAGAGCTCCAAGCAACCAAGGGCCAGGACAGCCAAGAACATTGCTAAAGCAAAGGGGTGAAGGACTGAAGGTCAAGGGCAGGTTTTCCAGCCAAGAAAAGGTCAAGTACTTTGTATTTGTTTCAGATTTACATCATTCTAATAAAGCAAATACACCATCCGTGGTGGGGGCCCTACAGAGGGTAATTGGGACCCAATACTGTGTCCTTCTCCATCTCCCCCTTCTCTCTCTATTTTCTGCACATCGTCTTTCAGTTTTGTGCGTTAATTCCGTCGCGAAAAGAGTGCTGTTTTCTGAGTTTTGAAGTACCGATCCTTCTCCGAAGTTTCCGCACATTACAATCTCCCACCCAGTATCCCACTCTCTCGTCCTGTGGATCATCATATCAATTTGGTCCCTAGGGCAGGACCTTCTAGCAAGTTTCTCTCGTCTTTCCAAGACTCTCAAGGGCAAGCTAGAACAGTAGTCAGTTCTCAAACATTTGAAACCTGTTCCTTATGGACGTATTTTCACAGTCACCGCAGACCACCAAGCACTTAAGTGGCTCCTGAGACGATGCCAAGGGCCCAGTGGAGTGATCAGCACACTAGACAGGGTCAGCTCTTCCATCAGGTTGGAGGAATGATCAAGTACATTCCTGGTCAGCGTAACCCAGTAGCAGATGTTCTTAGTAGAAAGACCAGCATCCAGACCAATCGGGAGTCTACCATTCTCAACATCTCAGGAAAAGACTTAAATAGCATAGAAGATCAATATGTTGATTCCGCAGAGTTTGGTACTCAACCCAGTCTGGCCCTCAATTATGAGTCTGGCCATTATTCAGTCCATAGACAGGCAAGCAAGTTTAAATGAGATATCCACTTCAAGAAAGGGAATAGGGTCTATTTGCGTATCATGAAACAAAGATTGAAACAAGTGGGAAAACATTGTCCCAAGCTTTCATTCCGTAGTTTTGGACCTTTCCCAATAGTTAAAAAGATAAGTGATGCCTCCATGAAGTTAAAATTGCCTAACAGTTGGACGACGCATGATGTTTTCCCTAATTCTTGGCTAAAACCATATGCTGGACCATAAGTTTTTGTTGTTTCAGATGAACAGCAACCAGACGTGGTAGACGAAGCAGAAGTCATCGAGCCTGAGCAGATCCTTCTTCATCGTTGGAAGTATGGTTCTGGTCGACGGATACGTCAATTCTATACGAAGTTCCGAGATTGAGGTATCCAAAGATGTCTCTCATCGGTCGATGGTGGATATCCTCAATGTCCTCCATGGTCAGTACTCTGACTGGACCTCTCCCATGCCGTGCTAGTATGGTCCTGATTCTCTGTTGTAGTCTTCGCCGGTGTCGAGATGGGCCTCTCATCTTGGGGCGCCTGGACCACCCCAGCTCTATAGCCCGATCAATGAGTGTACCTGTGGTGCGGCTATACTTTGGGGCTAGCTGCAATGCCTGCTAGCCTGATTGCTCAATCTCTAATCCGAGGCATCTCTGATCCTGGTATCTCATGACTCTGGAAAGTGGTCCGAAACCCTATCTGAACAGGCAGTGAAAACAGCCTCGTATCTCATAATATACTGGACAGTGAATGTAATGTAACTCCGTCTCTGGCTCCATCTGGCACAATTGACAAATCCTGGCCTCAGCTGGTACTCCTGTGAATCTGCCAGTCTCAATCTCTAGCTGGTGTGAGGATGTGCGCATCTGACCAATAGCACACCGTACCCCATGAGAAAGATGAGTATCCATGTAGCTGGGTCTAATCACAAACCCATCCTCCGTGAGCTGGAGAAGATGTTGGGAAAAGCATAATGAGTGATAATACAAGCTTAATGAGAGCATGGAGTGATGAAAGAGCTATGGTGGTTCAAGATAAGCCATGGTGGTCACATGAACAAAAGTGTAATTAACTAGTACTTAATCCAAGATTAAGAGAGCATAATGACAGCACAATAAGGAGCATCACATAGCATATAAAATTCGTGTTTTTCTCATTAGGAGGGCCACCATTTTATAGCCAAATTGTACATGCTTGAATGACATCATTGCTTACATCTCATAAAGAGCTTCCAAGGCCATCTCCCCCCACATGGCTCCCTAGAATATAGCCTCCATGGAATCTTCTGAAACTCGCCTACTTCAAGTGGGGTTTGACCCTTACATTCACCTGGATTCTCTTCACATTACATGGTCCTTTTACATTTTATTGTGTGCTTTAACCTTAGACCATGACATTGATCATAAATTGCAACATATTCCAACACCCTCCCTTGATCATGGCATGGTATATTGCCCTCCCTTGATCCAAACATTACATGAAAGAAAAAGCTTAACTCATAGGGAGCATAGCTTCTACAGTACATAAAAGAAATTAGCATCGCTCATAGGGAGCATAGCTTCTACATTGCGAAAAGAAAATGACATGACATGAAAACATTCCTACATGAAAACATTCCTCTCCCATACCCCATCATCATCATAGCATCATCATCATCATATCCATGGGCATCATCATCATCATTTGTTGGTCATGGAGACCCAACTCCCCATCAATCCCCCCTTGAGGGCTACATGGCCTACTGAGAGATATTGTGGGCATCATAACAACACATAACCTACATCATCGGTGGTTAGAGGTGTCCATACATAAACATTTGGGTAAGAGAGGGCATAAACATTGTTGGCTTTAGAAAGCCCATTCTGCATCTACCTCTGCATCAAAGGAGGTAGTAACATTGTTGCATGCTTGAATTGCTTCTTCGGAATCATTCGAAACGCTTGCCATATTTGCCTGGTTGGTGTAACATTTGTCGGCGAGGTGACCTGGCTTTCCACATTTGGTGCATATTCGCTTTGGCTTGTCTTTGTGGTAGCAATTCTTGGCAAGATGTCCTGTCCTTCCACAATGTGTACATTGGAGTGATTTGCCGGTTTGCTTTTGAACAAGGTATGCCTGGTTTGAGACAAGATCAATGGCTCTACCTTTAAACTTCTTCTCTTCTTCCAAGAGAACACTCTCTATTCCCTCCAAAGTGGGATCCTGCATGTACTTTAAGGTCGGCATGAGTGTATCATACTCGGATGGCATTGACTTTAGGAGGATGGCTATGGCATCACTCTCCTTGACTGGTTCATTGATGGCTTCGAGCTGGGCCATCAAGCTCTTCATGGTGTTGATGTGAGATGCAAGTGTCTCATCAATCTTGTACTCTAGACTGTAAAAGTCTACTTTGAGACTGATTTTGCTGTGGAGGCCTTGAGCACCAAAAGATTTATCCAGTGAATTCCAAGCAATTTGTGAAGATGTTCCATTACCAATGTAATGTATATAACTATCTTCAACTCCAAGGGCAATGAGAGCTAATGCTTTCTCATCCTTGGTTTGCCAAGAGATTTCTCCTTCTCGTGTGGCAGGTTTAGGTATAGTACCATTGACTATGCCCCAAACTCCTTCTTTCATTAGTAAAAATCTCATTTTGACTTGCCAAGTGTGGAAGTCATGACCGTTGAATTTCTTGATGAAAGAGGATGATATGTAAGTTGACTCCATGATTGGAACTGAACAATGCAATAGATTAAAAGCTAGAGTCCCCCTTCACCATATAGATGCATGAAATTACTCAAGAGTTCCCCAAACCCATAAGCCTTTGCATAGTGATAATAACTGGGCCTAGACTTGATCCTAGGTTTTCTAGTTTTGCTTTTGGGTTTCAATGATTTCTTGATATAATCTTCATTAGATGATTCAGCATCCGAATGCATGACTACAAAGAGATATTCAACTCAATATGCATATTAGAATGTCATCTCAATAGATAATTATATGATGATTAGTGGAGATGATTAATTAAAGAGGAAAAAAACTGCCCCCAAAAATAGAGTGAGCTTTGAGCAATTGAATGAGGCTCTTCCCAAATGAGAAACATAAAATGCTTTAAACCAAGTGAGAACCAAGGTATTGGCTCTAAGCTCAGCACTCAAACATGCCAAGATGTTGCTTCAATCTCTGTAAATCTACTCTGCAACACAGCATGTACTGTCACTGATAAATTAGTTCAAACAGCAGCTACAGTGGACCATTGCTCATGAAAATCAATACGTGGGAGCTTCATAGCATCAATGTTATGCTCACAAGAGGAATTAGCAAACCATTCATTGTACAGCTCCAATTTGATGAATTTCGCAGCGCAGAGGCGGACTGTTGCAGAGAAGAATTCGCCGCGTGTACTTCGTGGGAGCTCAAATGGAGCTAGGTGTAGAATGCGCCGGCTGTTAGCTCTCTTTTGAATCAAAAAGCTTGGGATTTGGTGGAGTATAGAGCTCACATGAAGCAAAAGATCAGCAGGGGGTACATTGAAGCTTTAATGGAAAGCTTCAATGGAAAGCTTGGGATTTGGTGGAGTATAGAGCTCACATGAAGCAAAAGATCAGCAGGGGGTACATTGAAGCTTTAATGGAAAGCTTGAAAAAATGAAAAACTAATCAATGTGGTTAATTAATATGCCTAGGGATAATCATGGCTCTGATACCATGTTGGGAAAAGCATAATGAGTGATAATACAAGCTTAATGAGAGCATGGAGTGATGAAAGAGCTATGGTGGTTCAAGATAAGCCATGGTGGTCACATGAACAAAAGTGTAATTAACTAGTACTTAATCCAAGATTAAGAGAGCATAATGACAGCACAATAAGGAGCATCACATAGCATATAAAATTCGTGTTTTTCTCATTAGGAGGGCCACCATTTTATAGCCAAATTGTACATGCTTGAATGACATCATTGCTTACATCTCATAAAGAGCTTCCAAGGCCATCTCCCCCCACATGGCTCCCTAGAATATAGCCTCCATGGAATCTTCTGAAACTCGCCTACTTCAAGTGGGGTTTGACCCTTACATTCACCTGGATTCTCTTCACATTACATGGTCCTTTTACATTTTATTGTGTGCTTTAACCTTAGACCATGACATTGATCATAAATTCCAACATATTCCAACAGAAGATGATCTCTATAGAAAGCCATCTTCGTACCAAGCTCGTGTGTCGGCTATATCCATGTCCTCCTAGTGTCTAGTCGAGTCAAGTCCTGCTTGATAAGTCTGGTAATCTCTGCCCGTGTGAGAGAGAGGGAGGGTGCATCCAGGGAGTACTGAAATGGAGGTAGCCTGTCCATACTAAAGCCATGCAGCTGGAACCAAGCTGTCATTTGTGCATACCAACATGATCCGTCTCCCTGTGATGCCAACTGTCGTGAAGACTCCATGGCTAAGCGAGCATATCTGTCTCTAGGGAGAGCCCAAGTGCTATGTATAAGGAGACTGATCGAGTGAGCGCCTCTACTACCAATTGGGGGGCAGCCATCTCTGCATGGATAATATCATGTGGTACGGAGTCCTTGGCCCTAATCATCCGGGAAATCATAGAAACCAAGGGCCTCTCCATACATCTCCATCCATCAGTGCTACCAGCTCGGTTGTGGTGATCCACTAAGGGTTCCCATATCTCCACTCCATACAACATGGCTGAAGTGACCAAAGTGTCAAAGAGCCAGAGCTTTGTTCGTCCTGAAACTGAACCTACGAACACATTGTAGGCATATGCTCACTTATGGTAGTGCTATGTGTGAACAGGGCTTAACCAAGGGCACTTTTTCCCATATGGTTTTTCCCCTTGGACATCAAGTGTGAAAGGACACTAACATATAATATTTTGTACTTCTATATTATATGGATGTGGCACACATGCAAGGGTTGACTTGCATTTTGTGGATACCACACTTTTGGCTCTCTCTCTAGCTATTTTTATTTTGAACCTCAATTTCGAACTAGATGCAATAGAACCCATTGTAATTTAAACTCTTAAGAGTCTTAAGAGTTCATTTTGAGTTATTTTTTTTCAGTTTTATGCCTCTTTGGCATCGATACCCAGAGTGGAATGTAAATGGATGTACCTGATCTGTCCCATAGGTCGGATTCGGCCTCCCGTGGACGTTAATATAACTTTCTTTCTTTCTTTCTTTCTCTCTCATTTCTGTGTGTGAGCTATTCTACCCTGCACCTAACCCTAATGTGCAAGTTTGTGTGTGTGTGTGTGTGTGTGAGTCCAACACCCAACAATTGGTATCAGAGCTGGGAGCTGGGAGCTGGCCCTGAAATTCTGCTGCTAGAAGAAAGCCTGCGAATTTCCGTCGACGGATTGTGGATTTCCGTCGCCGGATTGCCTGCTTCCGTCCGTCGGTTCCGTCGGTGCTCCACTGTCCGGCCACCAGAAGCCGGCGGCACTAGTGGGGAGCCCACTGGCGGCTCCTCCCTCCCCAGCCGGCGACGACCGTTGCCCGAAGCACCTCCGCATGTCAACGTTCCGTTCTGGCCGACCAGAGTCGACGTCGCTGCTCCGTTCCGGCTGACTGGTCTTCGCTACTCTCTTCCGGCCGTCGACTTCCATTCTGACTCGTTGATAGACGCTCCGCCGTCTGCTCACGACTGCAGCCCGCCGGCGGGTCCTGGTGCTCGCCTACCGCTCTTCGCGCCTAGCCCACCTTTGATTGGCCCGACGCTTACCCACCGCCCAGCGCGTGCCTGCTGGCCTGACCGCTCTCTGCGCGCCGCCTACACTTGTCCGCTCTGTGGGCCCTCGTCGACACTTGCCCAGCTGCAACGACTCCCTCCAACGCCCATCCTCACCCTCCGCACGCCTTGGCTAGCTTGCTGGCCCGTCAGCTCTCTTCGCCTGTGTGCTCCCGCCTAGCATCTGCTTCACACGTGCTGCCCCCAAAGGTATTCTTCCTGCACATTTTCTTCCAAATACAAATACAGATTTTGCAGCCATTCCAGTGCAGGTCATATGCAGATTTTGCAGACACTTCTGTGCAAGTCAGATTCAAAGGAAAGTTGCAGGTGCAATTTGGGGGATTTCTCAATTTGAGGCAAAATTGAAAAATGGCAATTTGGGGGTTTTCAAAATTGAGGTCAAAATCAGCAAATTGAACCTCTTTCATTTGCAAAAATTTGGGGCTTTTGTGAAAATTGGCCAATTAGATGCACATTGAAGCGATTGGAGTGCATAAAAATTGGGGATTTTCAGATTGGAGCATGTAATTGGGCATTACAATTGTGATTTGTCGCGTATGTATACACATTGTGTGTAATTGGACAATTTGGTGCAGGTTTACACTTGCTTTGGTTTGCAGGCATACATTTGCACTGGACATTTGGTTGCCTGGCAGTGCACATTGGTGCTTGGTTTGCTTGTAGGTATATTTTATTGACATGGCACAGAATGCTACAGATGTATTTGGTGTGCTCACCCAGGAGGACAAACTGGATGGATCTAACTACTCCCTCTGGAGTTTCATGATCCGTAATTTGCTAGTAGCCAAAGGGCTTTGGGGCATCGTGTGTGGTGATGACACACACCCACTTACCATACAGCCAGCCACGCCTCAAAGGGGAGGTGCTCAAAGAGCTCCTGATGTAGAACTTGCTCCCACACAAGAGCAGAAGAGATGGGACTCTAGAGATGCACAGGCCATGTCATTGATAACCCTTTCAGTGAAAAGGACTATTATTCCGCACATTCGTTCTTGCAAGACATCGAAGCTTGCATGGGACACATTGGAAGCAATGTATCAGGTACGCAACGAGGCAAGAGTTGCCTACTTGAAGAGGTAATTGGATCTTCTTTCTATGGATGAGGGTGACTCCATGGCAGATCATCTCACCAAAGTGAAAGATTTGCAGGAACAATTGCTCAACATTGATGAGGTTATCCCAGACAGACAGATGGTTACCAACACTCTTCATTCTTTACCGCCTTCCTACTTGGGCTTTCACACCTCTCTCAACCTCTCAATGAGAGGAGGTGGTGATCCCGTCACTTTTGAAGAGCTCGTGGGTTTACTCTTGCAGGAAGAGCAAACAAGAGCAAACTTATCGAGCAATCGTGGTGGAGACAAGGCATTTACAGCCAAGGATAAAGGTAAAGCAAAGAGCTTTAGGCATGGGGGACAACAGTCTAGCAAGGCTGGTCATGGACAGCCCTCTTTTGGTGGTGAAAAGTTTGATAAAGGGGATGCAAACAAGCCCAAAAAGAAGGGCAAATGTCACTACTGCCATAAGCCTGGACACTACATCAGTGAATGTAGGAAGCGGATTGCAAAAGAGAAAAGGAAAGAAGCAGGCAATGCAGTAGCAGACTCTTCTAATGACAAAGCACAGCAATTAGCTAATGTAATCCAGGAAGAGTACACTTTTTTGGTCACATGTACTAGTGGCACACCAAGTGCTTCAGACACTGATATGTCTTGCATTGCATCTGACAGATAGAATGCATCATGGTATTTTGATAGTGGTGCTTCGAGCCACATTACTTTATGCAAAGATGTATTTCAGCACTTGGTTTATGCTTCAAATGGCCGCACTGTATCATGTGCAGATCATACCACATATCCAGTAAAGGGAATTGGAAATGTCATACTTATTGCAGCAAATGGTGCCAATATATGTATGAAAAATGTATTGTATGTTCCAGGGATAAAGAAAAATCTGCTTTCCGTCTCAGCCATAAACGACCAAGGTTTAAAGGTTGAATTTGAAGACGGGAAGTGTTTGGTAAAAGACCCATCAAAGGGTTATGAAATAGTCACTTCTGGAACACGATACAAAGGCTTGTATAAGCTGGACAGCTATGACAAGCGTACTTTTGATGCAAATACAGTGGCTGCCCACACTCCTGCTATGCATGATGCAGAGCTATGGCATGCTCGTTTTGGGCATGTAAATTTTCAGAGTTTGATGCTTTTGCAGAAGCATCATATGGTTGATAATATGCCGCCTCTTGAGTCTCCACCAAGACATGTAACGCGCGGAAGCTCTGGGTAGTCTTCTTTCAGCCCTAAACACTCTTGAAAACCTTCTGATGCAAAAACGCACCATCTGATGCAAAAACGCAGGTAGAGAGAGAGTAGAGAGAGAGAGAGAGAGAGAGAAGTGCTGGAAATTTAGTATATACTATGGTACAAAAAGGGTACATATCTGCAGCCCTTGGCTGCCTTCTTGAAAAGGTGATAACACACCAAAATTCAGTCCCAAACTAGGACTCCTACTGACTCAAACCCCTAGTGGGCTGAATGAATAGAATGATGGGCACTTGGGCTATTTATAGCCCCTTGATATTCATGGGGAACTGGCCGACTGCTGGTCGGCCAGTTCATATATTCATAAATCCCTTTTTACTTCAGCCGACTGGTTATACTGCTTGCTCATGATGCGCCTGATGCTGCCCATGTCCTCTGATTCAGCCGACTGGTTCTGGACAGCATCCCTTTGGTTCTTGTCCAAGCCTTGCTTCAGTCTACATTGCAGAGGTGCTCTGTGCTCTGTGCTCCATCATCCTGGTTCTTCTACTGGGTTCATAGTCTTTATCTGTTTGCCTCTTCTGGATCTGGCCCTGAGAATGTCCATGGCATCTGTGATGCACATGACATCCCCCTCTGCTAAACTTGATGACGGGAATCCAACCTGCTCTTGGATGACTGTCATCATCCCAATCCTGTCCCGAAGTCCCTCTGTCATCATCCATGCCTGGCAAACCCTTTTCTCTGAAAATCTGGTCTGTTCTCCAAACCACTCGGTCTCTGATGAAGATCTATGCATCTGGTCTTCCTCTAGTCCACAATCCATTCCTGCCCTGACTCTGAACACCGTCTTGGTCTTCATTCCTGGAACTGAGTCTGGCAGTCACATCACCCTTGGAGGATCAACCTCCCTTGGGACAGTTACCTGAGAACCTATCTGGCTCACGGAACTGCCATCCCCATCTGGCACTGTGGAACACCACCAACAAACCTCCTGGGAGTTCTTCCCGCTTCTGTGCTCCTCGCCGTGGGCTTCGAATCCGTGTACTTTCCTGTACCTTGGACCTGTACACCATCATCTGGGACTGAATCAGTGTTTAGCTTTGCTGAGCTTGATGCTCTGATACCAATGTAACGCGCGGAAGCTCTGGGTAGTCTTCTTTCAGCCCTAAACACTCTTGAAAACCTTCTGATGCAAAAACGCACCATCTGATGCAAAAACGCAGGTAGAGAGAGAGTAGAGAGAGAGAGAGAGAAGTGCTGGAAATTCAGTATATACTATGGTACAAAAAGGGTACATATCTGCAGCCCTTGGCTGCCTTCTTGAAAAGGTGATAACACACCAAAATTCAGTCCCAAACTAGGACTCCTACTGACTCAAACCCCTAGTGGGCTGAATGAATAGAATGATGGGCACTTGGGCTATTTATAGCCCCTTGATATTCATGGGGAACTGGCCGACTGCTGGTCGGCCAGTTCATATATTCATAAATCCCTTTTTACTTCAGCCGACTGGTTATACTGCTTGCTCATGATGCGCCTGATGCTGCCCATGTCCTCTGATTCAGCCGACTGGTTCTGTGAGCAGTCGACAGCATCCCTTTGGTTCTTGTCCAAGCCTTGCTTCAGTCTACACTGCAGAGGTGCTCTGTGCTCTGTGCTCCATCATCCTGGTTCTTCTACTGGGTTCATAATCTTTATCTGTTTGCCTCTTCTGGATCTAGCCCTGAGAATGTCCATGGCATCTGTGATGCACATGACAAGACATGTATGTGAGGGGTGTATTTTGGGAAAGATGCAACGAAAACCATTCCCCAAAGATGGAGCTGTTAGAGCTGAAAGTAAATTATAGCTCATACATAGTGATGTATGTGGTCCAATGCGGACACCATCCATAGGGGGGCATCTTTACTTCGTCACATTCACTGATGACTACTCCAGGTTTGCTTGGGCTTACCCCTTGAAAGCGAAAGCAAATGTGTTTACATGCTTTCGACACTTTGTAGCAATGGCTGAAAATATGTGTGGATGTAAAGTCCAAACACTCCGCTCAAATAGAGGTGGAGAATACATGTCAAATGCATTCAAGGATTATATGCTTCAAAAGGGCATCAAACACCAATGTACTGTGCCTTATACACCGCAGCAGAATGGTGTAGCTGAAAGGAAAAATAGATCTCTCATGGAGATGGCAAGATGCATGGTGAAAGCACAAAAGTTGCCTCACAAATTTTGGATGGAAGCTATAATGTGTGCAACTCATGTGTTGAACAGGTGTCCAACAAAAGCTTTGAAAACCATAACACCATTTGAGGCTTGGTATAGCCGAAAGCCAACAGTGGATTATATGCGTACATTTGGGTGTTTGGCATATGCACATGTGCCAAAACAACTCCGAACAAAGCTAGATGACAAAGCAATTAAATGCATTTTTGTGGGCTACAGCAATGAAAGCAAAGGATACCGTCTTTATAATCCAACTACACGAAGGATTTTTGTCAGTAGAGATGTGGTATTTGCTGAAAATTCAGAACAGCCCATGTACAGCTTGTATAAAAGCAATGATAGAGGCATACAGGACATGTTTGATGGACTTTTACCCATTGCTATTAGGGGGGATTCAGATCAGCCAGCCCCAACACAAGAAAATCCTCATGTAGAACATGTGGAACAGCCAGCCATTCAGCCCCCTTCTATGGAAGAAGTGGAAGATCTTGTCAGGGAAGAGCAAACAGCCATAGACACAACCAAGTCAGTGCCAAGATGGTTGCTGAAAACTTTGCAAGAAAGCAAACTTGCAGCTCCACTCATCACAGGTAGAATAAGGGCTAGTTCTAGCCATGCTTTGAATATACATCTTGGGGAGTCTGCATTAGCAATGGGTGGTCTCTTTGATTCAGAAGAGCCTTCTTCTTATGAAGAAGCACATGAGAATGAGCATTGGTTGCAAGCTATGCAAGCTGAAATTTCTTCTATCATGAAGAACAATACATGGGATCTTGTGGAATTGCCTAAAGGCAAGCATGTCATTGGAACAAAGTGGGTGTACAAAGTCAAAAGAAAGTCTGATGGTACTATTGACAGGTACAAAGCAAGACTTCTGGCTAAAGGCTACTCCCAGAAAAAGGGAATAGATTATGAAGAGACTTTTGCTCCTACTTCGGGAATGACCACAATAAGATCAGTGATTGCATTGGCTGCCCATAAAGGATAGAAAGTGCATCAATTGGACATCAAAACTGCTTTCTTAAATGGGGATTTACAGGAGGAAGTATATGTAAATCAGCCCATTGGTTTTATAGTTCTTGGTGAGGAACATAAAGTATGCAGGTTACACAAAGCATTGTATGGGTTAAAGCAAGCTCTAAGAGCTTGGTATGATAAGATACATGCTCATCTAACCAGCCAAGGTTATGAGAATAGTCCAGCTGAAAGCACATTGTATGTGAAGAAAACCGATGCCGATATTCTCATAGTCATCTTGTATGTAGATGACATGCTCATTACAGGTACTAGCAAAGCACAAATTTCAGATTTCAAAGCTGAATTTGATATGTCAGATTTGGGGCCTTTACACTACTATCTCGGCATACAGTTTATGCATACAGATGATGGCATTGTTAGGTAGCAAACTAAGTACATAAAAAGTTTGCTAAAAAGGTTTCACATGGATGAATGTAAGCCCATTTCTACTCCGGTAGAACCAGGTGTACGGCTTACTATGCATGATATTGGAGAGCCTTTTGAGGCAGGCATTTACAGCCAGGCAGTGGGATGCCTCATTTACTTGTGTAACACAAGGCCAGACATATCTTTTGGGGTGTCTTTGTTGAGCAAATTCATGCACAGCCCAGGCACAAAGCATTGGCAAGCAGTCATACGCATTTTTCGTTATCTTAAGGGTACCCTGGATCTTGGTTTGTTCTATCCCGGGGGGGGGGGGGGGGGGGCAGCTTGCAGCTTTATGCATACAGTGATTCAGATTGGGCTGGTGATTATGATACCAGGCAATCCACCAGTGGGAATTGTTTTTTTCTCGACAGTTCATGCATATCTTGGCTGAGTAAAAAGCAACCCACTGTTGCTACATCTACTTGTGAGGCTGAGTACAGGGCAGTCTTTACAGCTACAATAGATTGTGTGTGGTTGAGGAGACTATTGGCTGATCTTCGTGAGTGTCAGCAGACACCCACCACCATTCTCACTGATAGCCAGAGTGCTATGGCCGTGGCACGAAATCCAGTATTTCATGCACGTACCAAGCACATTGAGATTCATTATCACTATGTCAGAGAGAGGCTACATGCAGGGGAGATCAATTTATCTTATTGCCCTACACAGGATAATGTTGCAGATCTATTCACAAAGGCTTTACCTCGAGAAAAGTTTGAAGCTTTCCGCAAAGCTTTGGGCTTACTCTCATACAGAGAGTGATGTGCTACCTTGTACAGGTTCACACTTCCACTACAGGGGGGATTTGTAGGCATATGCTCACTTATGGTAGTGCTATGTGTAAACAGGGCTTAACCAAGGGCACTTTTTCCCATGTGGTTTTTCCCCTTGGACATCAAGTGTGAAAGGACACTTAATATTTTGTACTTCTATATTATATGGATGTGGCACACATGCAAGGGTTGACTTGCATTTTGTGGATACCACACTTTTGGTTCTCTCTCTCTCTCTCTCTCTCTCTCTCTCTCTCTCTCTCATTTTTGTGTGTGAGCTATTCTACCTTGCACCTAACCCTAATGTGCAGGTTTGTGTGTGTGAGTCCAACACCCATAGTAACCTGGACCGGCAGAAACGGTCGGTTCGGACCGGGTTGGAAACGGTGTTTCCGAGTTTCCGCGAGGTCAGAAACGGCAAGAAACGGAGTTTCTTTTGAATTTATTTTAGACATGTAAAAAACATGCATAGAGACATCCTATTAAATAAACTTATGTCAAGAGATGCAAAAAACATGCATAGAGAACTCAAACAAGACACATCAAAGACTCAAGTGGACATTAGAATCATAACACTTAACAGAATGTAGATAATGGACATGTGTGATGTCACGGCAAATTCATGTGAACCATAAAAAACTGAAGACTGAAGGCTGAAGGCTGTAGGAAAGGAGGAGCCAAAAGAAAAAATCGCATGCGCCCCCCCCCCCCCCCCGCCAAAAAAAAATGTACGGAAACGGCGTTTCCGCCAGTCTGCCGTTTCCGAAACGGCCGAACCGTTTCCAGAGGGCGGAAACGCCGTTTCTGGTTACTATGCCAACACCCAACACACATCCTCTCTAGTCTCCCCAATGCTGCATAAGCTCTGGTCAATCTGGTCTCCGCTACTCTCCTCAAGGAAAATAGTGGGCGACTAAAAACCACACCAAGGCAAGTATATGCATCTGTATACTCCACTGTCTCCTGACCATATGTAAAGGTGGGTACTGACCTCCTAACCCACTGTGCTGTGGTGTTAAACTGTTGGGGTAAAGGCATTATGCCCACCCTTATAGTGTGTACAAGCCCATAAGTTATAGTACAAACACTTAGTACTTTTAATGTACTAAGTGTACTATGTGTACTAGTGCAATATACATGTGTGATAGGGGAGTCACACACTCATTCCCATGAGTTGACTTATCCCCACAACTCTCTCTCTCTCTCTCTCCCTTGTTTCTCTGTGTATGTCTCCCACATGAAAACCTAACCCTAATTATGCAATGCGACGGGCTTCACCTTGTTTCTTGCATAAACAAGGTGTAGCCCGTCGCATTGCATAATCGCTGAAGCTACTACTTCTCCAACAGTCCGCTGCTCCGACTCTCTCTGCACGACTGGTTCTTATTAACCCTTATGCTGGCCAAAGTCCAGCACTGTCTTGGCAGGCCGTGAAGCAGCATCAGAGCATCAGATTTCTGCAGCAGAACCAAATTCAGCACACCCCCCTTTCCTGCAACAAAAAATCAGAAATTACAAGGTATTCTGCTTCAATTTTTTTTGGGATTTGCAATTGAGCAAGTACAATCATCAATTGAGCAGGTACAGGTGCCGAATTGCTCAATTTCTGAGCAAAATTGGCAAAATTGGGTGACATTGGTCACAATCAGGATCAATTTGCAGGAAATTGGATGTCGAAATTTGGGGCTTTTGATGTAATTGTGCAATTAAACATTCATACATGCTGTATGATGTGAGAAATCGCACATTTGGGCGAAATTGCAGCAAATTGCAGTGCAAATCAAGGGGCTTTTGTGCCGATTGGATTGATTTGCATGCAGGCACTCGCAATTGATGCTTTGGGCAACGTGTTGATGCCTGTCAAGCACTCAATGTGCCTGTAAATCAAGGGGCTTTCATGTATTGGATGTATATGTGACCATGGGGAAGCACTGTGAAGACTCTGGATGCCTTCATGTGCGTCAATGTACCATGTATGATCAGCAATTGATCTTAAATCAAGGGGCTTTTCAAGATCGTATGCTTGTTGAGCTTGGCAAAGCAGCAGGCAAGACTCTTATGCCTTGAATCCTCAGAAATCAGCTTGCAGTCAAAGGGGCTTTTGCCCAATTTCTGTTCGGGACTGTTGTATGCAGTGTTCGGGACTGTAAAAGTCTGATTTTCACTCATTTGGACAGCTAGGAGAGCATTTATTGCTACTGTACCTGCTGGTACAGATTTGGCACAGCTTTGTGCAAGTTTTGGCATGGCTGTACACTGATTTGAGTGAGGAAAAGGTTCAATTTCAGCTTCTGTACTTGCCGGTATAGGTTTGGTACATCATTGGTGAGCACTTGGTACTGTTGTACAGTACTTTGGAAGGGCAACAGAGCACATTTAAGGTGCTGTCCTAAATCTGCAGCAACCAGATTTTGGTAATTTCATCACATACAGTGGGAGAAAAGGTGCATTTGTGCTTCCGCAGTGGGAGATATACTTTGGGAGAACAACTGTGAGCACTTTGTGTGCTTTTGGTGCAGTGTTTGCACACTTGCAGGGAGTCAGGCATTGACAGGTTGCATATTGCTATGGCAACCACAGGTGAGAGCTCTTCATTGCTTCACATCAAGAAGCTTGAAGGCTCACATAACTATGATATTTGGCAAACCCAGTGCTATAATGTGTTGCTCCAGAAGAAGCAGCACAAGTCTATCAAAGAAAGGGGTGTAAAGCCGGCTTCTCTTACTGCTGAAGAGTGGGAAGATATGGATGAGCTAGCAAGATCCACCATCATGTTGTCTGTGTCAGACACTTTACTTTTCAGCATTCGTGAAGAGAAGACAGCTTGGGGAATGTGGCAGAGATTGCAGGACTTGTATGCCCAGCAAAGTGCCTCAAGCAAAGTGTATTGGTTGAAGAAACTCATAGGTCTTCAAATGAAGGAAGGGGCATCTATGGCAGCCCATCTAAATGAGTTTAATGGTATTGTCAGCTAGGTCATTAATCAAAAGTTGGCAATGGACGATGAGTTCAAAGCCACTTTTCTCTTATGCACTTTGCCAGAGAGTTGGGACACATTCAGGACAGCCACTAGCAATTCGCATGCTATGCTGTCATATGCAGATGTTGAGGGTGCTCTTCTTCAAGAAGAGATGAACAGGAAAAACAACTCTGTTGGAAAGTCCAATGCAATGAATGCACGTGGGAGATCCCAACAAAGGGGAAAAAGCCAAGAACGGGGAAGGAGCAAGTCTCGCTCCAGACACATTAAAAAGCAATGCTACAAATGGAAAATGATCAAAAAGAAAAGGGAAAAGGCAAAGACAAAGACAAAGATGAAGCCAAAGATGTAAAGCCAAAGGGCAAAAGTGGAGTCAAGATTGAAGAAATCAATGTGTCACATGCAGGTGGCAGTGAGGATGAAATCCTATTTACGTCTTCACTTGATGCCCATTCACTTCTTACAGGTGGTCATGGTATGCACTCATGGATCATTGATTCAGGTCCTTTCATGTCACAGGTTGCAGAGACTTGTTTGTCAGGTATACTGCTGGCAATGAAGGAGTGGTTTATTTGGGTGATAACCATGCATGCAAAAGATTCTTGGCAGAGGTGATGTGAGGCTTGTGTTTTCAGATGGCTCACAGCTTATGCTCCATGATGTCAGGCATGTGCCTGAGATCAAGAAGAACCTGCTTTCTACTGGACAGCTTGATGATATTGATTATGTTACCACATTTGGTCGTGGAAAGTGGAAAATTAGTAAGGGCTCACTGGTTGTTGCCAGAGGCTCTAAGGTGGACACTCTTTACTTCATGCATGCTGGTGTTTGTCACCATGCTACTGTAAATGCAACCGAGCTGCCGGAAATCTCTCTGTGGCATAGCCGGTTGGGACACATGAGTGTCAAGGGAATGGAGCAATTGTCTCGTTTGGGTTACTTGCCTTCTCTAAAGTTTTCAAGTTTTCAGTTTTGTGAGCATTGTATATATGGTAGGCAACTACAGTGCCCTCACAAGAAAGCTCTTGGACAGAAAGATGCTCAGTTAGAGCTTGTGCATACAGATGTATGTGAGATGCCTCAGCTTTCTTTGGGAGGGGCAAAATACTTTGTGTCTTTTATTGATGATGCCACACGCAAGGTGTGGGTTTATCCTCTTCGTTTGAAGAGTGATACATTCTCAGTGTTTCAGAAGTTTGTTGCTCTTGTTGAGAATCAAACTGGCAAAACACTGAAGGCTTTGCGTTCCGACAATGGTGGAGAGTATATGTCCAAACAGTTTCGGGACTTTTGTGATGCTAAAGGCATCAAGAGGGAGCTCTCTACTCGTTATGATCCTCCACAAAACGGGACAGCAGAGAGGATGAACAGGACCATTCAGGAGAAGGTCCGTTCTATGTTGTCACATGCTGCGTTACCTCATGGTTTTTGGGCTGAAGCTGTTATGACAGCCGTTCATCTTATAAATAGGTCACCTAACACAAGGCTTGGTGGGAAAGTGCCAGAAGAAGTATGGACAGGGAAGCCTCCGTCATACAAGCACTTGAGAGTGTTTGGTTGCGTTGCGTACGTGCACATACGCAGGGAAATGCGCACCAAACTTGATCCTAAGTCTCACAAATGCATATTCCTAGGATATGGTGACAGAGGTGAAATGGGGTATAGACTTTGGGATCCCGTGAATAGAAAGATTATACGCAGCAATGATGTCATTTTTGATGAAACATGCATGTATAAGGAGACTGCAAGGCAACAGGAGCCTGGCAGAGTCATCTTTGATGATGATGGACATCATGGACAACAACCAAGGGCTGTAAATCAGCCATTACAGCAGCAAAACCAGCCCTTAAATGGTGCTGAAAATGGTCCAAATGGACAGCCAGAGATGGCAGAAGATATCCCTATGGATATACCACAGTTAGAGGAGATACCGGGCATGATTTTTCAGCCTTATGGCATGGAACAGGAGCCACCAATGGGTGATATGCAGGCTGGACAGCAACCTGCAAATGATGGTCATTGGGTACGGAGGTCCACAAGACCCTCCAGAGCCCCTGACAGGTTTGTTCCAGGGGTTGACTACTTGATGCTTACTGACTGTGGGGAGCCCTCATGCTACAAGGAGGCTTTACAGAGGGCAGACAAGGCTCTTTGGGAGCGTGCCATGAAGTCAGAGATGGATTCTCTGCACAAAAATGGAACATGGAAGTTGGTGCATTTGCCTGCAAGCAAGAAGGTTTTGCCATGCAAGTGGGTTTACAGGCTCAAAGTTGCACCTGATGCAAAGCCAAGATACAAAGCCAGGTTAGTGGCTAAGGGCTTCAAGCAGGAATATGGTGTGGACTTTGATGAGATCTTCTCTCCAGTGGTCAAAATGACCACACTTAGAGCTGTATTAGCTTTGGTTGCACATGATGATCTGGATTTGATTCAGATGGATGTGAAGACTGCTTTTCTTTACGGTGATCTCCATGAGGAGATATATATGCAACAGCCAGAGGGTTATGCAGTGAGTGGAAAGGAGAAGCTTGTATGCAAGCTGAAAAAGAGTCTTTATGGGCTCAAACAGGCACCAAGGGAATGGTATCACAAATTTGATACATTCATGAAATCCCAGAATTTCAGGAGAAGTGACATAGATCACTGTTTATACACCAAGAAAGTTTTGGATGGCAGTCTATTGATCCTCATCTTGTATGTTGATGATATGTTGATTGCCGGGAAATCTCGTAAGGAGATGGATGCCTTGAAGCAGAGGCTGCATCAAACCTTTGATATGAAGGATTTGGGTGATGCAAATCACATCTTGGGTATGCGGATACTTCGGGACAGAAATCAGCATGTGTTGTATTTGTCTCAGAAGGAATACATTGGCAAAGTTTTGCAGAGGTTCAATATGGACGGGGGGAAGAAGACTAGTACTCCTTTGCCTCCATATGTGAAACTCAGTGCTATGGACAGCCCACAGTCAGATAGAGACAGGGTTGATATAGCCAAGATTCCGTATGCTTCAGCTTGTGGCAGTCTCATGTATGCCATGGTTGCTACTAGGCCGGACATTGCATTTGCAGTGGGAGTGGTTTCTAGATACATGGCCAACCCTGGCAAGAAGCATTGGGAAGCAGTGAAAGGTGTCATGAGATACCTGAAGGGCACACAGGATATGTGCATTTGCTTTGGCAAACAGGATGCATTAGTGCATGGTTACACGGATTCGGATTATGCCGGTCATCCAGATAACCGGAAGTCTACTACCGGTTATGTGTTTACATTCACAGGAGGTGCTGTGTCATGGATATCCAGGATGCAGAAGTGCACTGCCTTATCTACTACAGAGGCCGAATATATTGCAGCCACAGAGGCTTGCAAGGAGGCATTATGGCTATCTCGGTTAGTGGTTGATTTGGGTTATACAGGGGATATTCCATTGTTGCATTGTGACAGTCAGAGTGCCATCCAGTTGGCAAAGAACCCTGTCTTTCATGCAAAGACGAAGCATGTGGATGTGAAGTATCACTTCATGAGAGAGGTGATAGAGAACAAGCAAATTCAGCTTGTTAAGATTCATACGGATGACAACCCGGCTGATCTGTTGACAAAGAGTTTGCCTCCGGAGCGGTTTGCTCTTTGCAGACACTTGATGGGCATTGGATGAGGCCATTTTCAGCCTTGATATGGCCTTGTATATTATCATGTACATGCTGATTTTTCTTTTCTTTCATTTAAGGGCACTTTGCCTTTAAGTGGGAGGTTGTTGGGGTAAAGGCATTATGCCCACCCTTATAGTGTGTACAAGCCCATAAGTTATAGTACATAGTACACTTAGTACTTTTAATGTACTAAGTGCACTATGTGTACTAGTGCAGTATACATGTGTGATAGGGGAGTCACACACTCATTCCCATGAGTTGACTTATCCCCACAACTCTCTCTCTCTCTCTCTCCCTTGCTTCTCTGTGTATGTCTCCCACATGAATACTCTAACCTAACCCTAATTCCATACTCCCATTCATAAACACCATCACCTTGGTTTTACCAAGGTTAACAGACAATCCACTGTCCTGTGCAAACGTGTGCAATGCATCCAAATGACGCTGCATCCCCTCTGGAGAATTTGAGATCAGCACAATATCATCAGCATACAATAACAGCGGAATCCATGTCCCTGCTAGCTGTGCTCCTCTGTCACCCTCCCGTTCTACAGTCGAGAGAGAGAGAGAGAGAGAGAGAGAGCTATGGCGACTATAGAGAAAACATGACAAAACGAGAGAGAGAAAGTATTGCACGACTCAATGATCTTGAACTCGAGTCTCGACGCATAGAGCACGAGGCATTTTCTTTGTTAACAATGGCAATGAAGAAACTGATGCACCTCCCCCAACATGGCGACTCCAACTTCAAAAAACAATTGGATGATTTGGCTACTTAACTCCAAAACCAGCAATTGGTCTTGATTCAATTCCCGACCAAGGACCCTTATTCCAATTCAGCGTCTTTTGCAGACTCCCTAGTGCCAAGTACCAACATACCTCCATAGGTAGACATCGACAGTCTTAAAGTGACCCATCGCCTTTTGCAAGTCAGTAATGCCAAAATTAGACATTAACCACCTAAAGCTTACACTAGTCAACATAACCACTTGATTATTGACCAATGGCTTAATAAAAAAGAGATGTACTTCAAGTCTTTGGATGTTCACAAAACTTTAAAAGTGTCTTTAGCCTACCTCTCTTTTGAAAGATATCGTAGCAATGGTGACATTTTGATGGAAAGGCAATGGCAATGTGGGAGAAGTTTGAATGTGCACTGTTGGATGGATTCAATAATGCTTGTCATTTTTTGCAGGTGACTGGACCTCCAGAGTATTTGAAAGATAGCATAGGTCATGCTGTGGCCATCCTTCCTCGTCCACGCCCTCAAAAGTTCTCTCGAGGGTCAAAAGTGCTTCAAAATCCACGTACTCAAAAGGAACCTCCTGCTGGTAAGTTAGGGCTCATACCCTAAACAGGCTTTCTTGAGGGTTGTGATGACCTTTTTTTGGCAGCAACAGCCATCTTGGGCAAAATTGGTTTTCAAATTTTCCTCAGGTGCTACAGTAGAAGCAAAGCCACAACTGGTAGGACTGCATGAGCGTGTTCGTAGTGATCAAGATAACACAAAAGAGGAGCCTCGGAAGCTGCCTACTGCAGGACTGCCACCGGCCGAAGATGCTGCAAAACTTTTGAGGTCAGGATGTCACCAGTACACAGTCCTGCCGTCCTTGAGTTTTCTTTCCTTTCCTGCTTTACTGAAGTGGTTGAACCCGAATGCAGGGTATGCCTGCAGTGTGGTGTTCCCAAGACATATTCTGCTGCCAAAGAAGGCATGGTGTGCCCGGTTTGCAAGGACCATCCCGCTGTAGACAATGATGCAGACATGGGCAAAAAGAGAGGATCAAAAATCAAGGAGAAAGAGCGGAGCAAACGGATGAAAGGCCAGTCATCTCATGCCACTTGGAAGAGTGAGACAGAAATGCACCTGAGGCAGCAGTTTGATTGATGGGGTTTTAAGAGGAAGACAGAGGCATATAGCATCATTATTAAATTAAACCTTAGCTTGTTAAAACGTGAATTGAATAGATGTACTACGAGGGTATTCACAACCAATTGCAGACGGTTAAGTAGTGGGAAGAGGCACTTGCTAAAGGAGACTGTTACACAAAGGCTTTGGCACACATGGTTGAAGGAGGTTGATACAACCATACACAAGATGGAGTAGTGCAGGGCAACATGATCAGCTTGGGCTCGTGTTGTTTATATCTGCTTTGCTGAACTTAATGTACAATCTAAATGCATCATCTCCTTCATAAGCATCACATTATATCTCTGAAATCGATTGTGGTTTGTTATTGCCACATGTGTGAGGTCAGAGGTTATAACCCAAATGTTGTGAAATTCAGTATACCTGGGCACGGATTATACATGCATCCTTTGGTTTCTTACATGGGTTTTGTATACTCGCAACTGGGTTGTTATGTCGTCAGATACTAGAGAGTAGTTAGTATTTGAAATATTATTTTGCTTGCAGGTCAAACCGTGTGTTTAGTTTTTGGGAGGGATTTTTTCCCATTCACAACTTCTTATTTTTCTTTGATATATGTACACCTAGGTGTATGCTTCATGCTGCTTGTGTTCAAGAGGAAGATAAAAGGTTAAGTACTACCAATTAACAATAAAGGAATGGGTAGGGAGAGTGAATTTGTTCCAACAATTTCACACACTAATGTTTTTCAACATTTGGTCTCATGGGCAATCTTGGCGTGTTGTACGACTGCATCTCTCTCTCTCTCTCTCTCTCTCTCTCTCTCTGTCTCTCAATTCATTGATTTCTTACACAAATAGGGGCTTGCTCTTTGGCTATCCATTGATTTCTTACTCTTGAGACAATGCATTGAGTTGCCCTAAGTTATTTTATTCACATAAATAGGACTAAAATCAGTCCATCAAGAATCATAAACATTCCCAACCCATATGGTATAATGAGTTCAAACTTAAACACATTGGAATGAAGCAAGAGGTGGTAAAAGGTGCTATTTCAACCAAAAATACCAAGGGTAGGTGACACAAGTTTATCTACAAAAAGAAGTGGGTTTAAGCAATGGATGGAATACTTGATCAGAGTTCTTCTTAGCAACAATTCAAGTGAAAGTTGGAGCATCCTTGGTACCCATCACATACCTCCATCCTTGAAGTAATTAACCATCATTGGGGTATTTCACACGTACTAAGACCTTCTACATTCCCTTTATTTTTACCATTGGTAATGTGAGAACATTTTGAAACTTCATAGTGTGGGGTTGAAAATTAAGTTATTTTGCTTATGGGTAGGAAAAAATTGCTCATCTTAAATCATGTTTTAATTAAGTTATGCGCCATGGGTTTTGGCTAATTTGGGTTTTGCAACTCCATAATGCTTATTCACAAGGTTGAAGATCTGATAGAACCAAGCAACTACAAAACTATCATGGCAAGGGTTGGGTTTAGATGTAGCTACTCCACTATGGAGGAAATTATTGAGGAGGCACATGGCAAGTCTAACAAAGTGTATTGTTGTTTTGTGGACTTTCTTAAAGGCTTTTGCTACAGTTCCACATAAAAAGATATTTGTTTGGCTTTGAGAGCTTGACTTTCTAGATGAGCTCATTTGGGATGTAATAAGTCTATAACCTCCAACACTTTTTGGGCTGGATGGTTAGATATAGCCGATTTTTTAGATAGTTTATCTGGTTCATGTTCTGGTTGATTAACACTTTAAAAAGAATAGCATCAAAGGAGATAAGCCTTTATGTGGACTCAAAAGGTAAAATGCTTGGCTAAGTGTTTTGGTATACTAACATAATATATCAAAAAGCGTATATAATCAGGTTCACAAAATGTGTGTTACCTTTAAAAGATATTTAACATACCCCCCTTCCTAAGGTAGTATGCATCCTTGGAAGCTAGATGACTCCGTTTTATAATATCTATTGTTGTACTTTTTCTTGGATGTGTGCTTGGCCATTGTGGGCCTTGGTGTCTACGTTAGCATGCACTACAAAAGTTCATCAAAGTCTCCTTCTTTGAAAGTGTGATCTAGACAAATGTTCTCCAAGATCATAAGCGGGTTAGTGGCCAAGTTACAAAAATTAAGATTTGAAAAGTGCTATAATTGCGGTGTTTATATGCAAGGTTTTTTTTTGGGATTTTTCCTAATCTACGCTCACACATGTGCATGGGTCCTCGCCCCATGCCCTCACAAGGTAACGCCCCAACAACAGTGCACTGATTGACTGGTATCGAACCCAACACTTTGGCTAGAGCATTCAGATAGCTTATCGACTTAGCTACACTTAGGTGGTTGTGCATGGTTTTTTTATGTGTTTGTAAGTGTGAAAGTGGAGGTATCCTTGGGGCTATGGCCTTGAGATGATCTCAAGGATTCCTTAGGCTTGGGCCTCTTTCCTCCATCTTTAGAGAGGAAAACATCTTCACACAATGTATGTTCTTCATCGTCTACATGTGATGTGTAAAGAGAACATAAGTAGTCGTCCATAGATTCGAGGATATAGCATCTCTATATCTCTATATTATATAAAGGAGAAGGTGTGCCATGTGGTAGTCAGGGGAGAGAGATATAGACTCTATGCCACATGGCAGCAAGGTAGAGAGAGATAAACTCTTGAGAGATTGATGATATGCAAGGTAGAGAGATATAGACTCTTGAGAGATTGATGATATATAGCCTCTAAGAGATTTGAATTTGAATTTGATAGCCCTCGTCTTGAGAAGATGGGCAAGGGTACTACTAGTAATGATAATTAGAGACTAGCTTGAAGTAGATATTTAAATTCTCGTTCTGGGGTGAGGTTATTTGCACGCTCTGGTTCTAGTATTGTCTTCTTATCATCATTGAGAATTGTGACGTCTCTCAGAGGAGGTGGCGCCATGAGATAAAATTAAGTAGCACAAGGTGGAGGGGCAACTTGAAGAGGTCGATTCGATGAGCCATGAACTTGCATTGTATAAATCCATCACTAGTGGGAATTTGCATTGTACTAATCCACCACTAGTGGGAATTCGCATTGTACTAATCCACCACTAGTGGGAATTCGCATTGTACTGATCCACCACTAGTTTTGGTGCTTGGGTTGTATGTGGACACATGTACCTTTGCAGGTTCATTCCCCATGGCAAGTTTCGTACCATGTGCCCTAAGCCGATCCTTAACATGGGCACTCTTTAGCTTTCATCAGCCCTCCCCAAGCTTAGGACTTGAGCTCTAATTCTTAGAAATTAGTACTTGTTGCATCTATGTCCGTTGTTCTATGTTGATAATTTTGGGAGGTTCTTATGTACTTTTTTCCCCATAGTTCTTGTGTTTTTTGCCTTGAGATTTTTATTCATTCCTTGAGCAAAGTGTTGAGTTGAGAATTTCACCTCTACTAGTTTATCTTGCTTTAGAATTTCACCTCTACTAGTTTATCTTGCTTTAACCTAGAGGGATGATCCCATATAGGTTCTTATTGTACCATATCTTTTTGGGTTATGGGTTCTTATATAATAAGCCCTTTACCCTTCCTAGAGCAGGTGTTTTAAACTTATTTTACCCTAGGGTTGAGAGTTTCTTGTGGTGGCTTACCATTTTTTGGGCAAGTATTATTGTGCATCTCTCATAGGGTTTGTTGTTTGAGAGTTGGTTGTTGGTAATATCTTTGGCAATTCTCTATGTTCTTTTTCCTTGCTTGAGCGTTTAGATGTGATGGTTTCTTTAATAAGACCATATTTTTCCTTGCTCGGGCATTTAGATGCGATGGTTTCTTTAGTAGAAACCTTGACTTGAAGAATAAGTCTTGGTATGCATCTTTGCTCCTTGATGCAACAAGATTCCCCTTCAAATTTTTGATGATTCATGGTATTGGTTTGCCTATGTTTTTGACCTATAAGCTTGAACTTTAGGCACCCAGCAACCTTGGGCTTTTAGTAGGTTATTTGGTATGAGCCATTATTAAGGTCCATTGTTAAGGTGTTGGCTTGATGTGTGGTTTATTTTTCCTATATTGCTTGTTAAACTTTGGTAATGGCATTTTTGGTATCAAGACTTTAGTGATACCATCACAGTGTGATAAAAAATCTTTAGGAATTCATAAAGAGGTTTTGGGAATAATATCCATGGTTGTGATCTCCTTGCCATCTCCTCAAGTGGTATAATATGTGCTTGTCCTTTGGGAACAATATCCATGGTTGCAAGGATATTCTCATAATCTTCCAGCTTTAAAGCCCATTGTATCATACAAGATTATCGTGCCCTTGAAACTTTCCTTCAAGCCATTTCTAGCCAACCAATAGGCATGTTTTGTCTCCACAAGATTTGTGTATGGCGTGTGTTGTTAACCCATGGCGGACATTGAGACGTACTATGTTTTACGTCATTAATTTAAATATTCTGAGTCATGGGCCGGGCTTGTCGGCGCCATAGGTTAAGGATGAAGGGATTGGGTGATCGCCGATGAGAGGCGCACCTTGAATATCAGTAGGATAAGGGTTAGGGTCGGTCGGCCATGTATGGGCGCCCAAGTGTGAACAGCCAAGTCACCTATAAGAGTCAAATGTAACCCTAAAATCCTCATTCTCATGTGTTGTGAATACAAGAGTGCTCTTGCCTATCTCTTTGGTTTCCTTCTCCTACGTGTGTGTGAGAGAGAGAGAGAGAGAGAGAGAGAGAGAGAGAGAGAGTGAGAGAGCGATCGAGCGCATTGTGTAGCGGCACGGCGGCGGCGGTGAGGCGGTAGAGCACCGACGGCGGCTCCTCCTTCACGGCTGCGACGCGGGAATCCTTCAAGGCGGCGGTTGAGCGGTGAGTGACACACCCTTTGGCATTCTGTTTGAGCTTCCTTCCCTGGTTGTATGCTTGTAGCCATTCGTGGCTCGCATACGGTGTCTGGCAAGTCCCCAGCTACGACCTGTGCGGAAAAAAGCGCACATTTTTGGCACCGCTGCCGGGGAGTTGCCCTGCACCAAGCTCCAGTTTACAGCTCGGCTGCTACGTGAAGTTTAATCTACACTGTAGGAAAGCGACTGTGTGTTTGTTGTTAAGGTGTTTCTGTGTTTTGCAATCTGTTTCTGCAATTTGTCTGCTGCATTTCTGTTTCTTTTGTTATATTTTCGCTCCGCGTGTGGGTGTGCGTTCTGTTATCTGGTTTCTGCGTGTGAGAGGGATTTTTGAATCCCCAGATCTGTGCTGTGTGTGGGAACTACGCCGCGGCCAAGGCTGAACCCTAAGGAAACCCTAGAAAACTTATCTCACAAAAAAAAACAGAAAATAAAAAATAAAAAAATTATAAAAAATAAAAAAGAAAAAATTAAATTTTATTTTCAAAGAAAGAACCGAACGTGTGGAGAGGAAAGATTTTCTAATTGGAGAAAAAATTTTTGAAAAGAAAGAACCCCCACGACCCAGGTCTCGGTCTCGGTCTCGGTCTTTTGATATAGCCCTCACCCTTTCCTCCACAAGCAAATAGGCTTTTGCCCCTTTCCCCCAAAGGAAACGGACTGTTTTGAGGACTACAGGAGCTCTGGATAGGCGAACACGGTGCTGTAAAGCACACTAGGACCCTTTAAACAATACGCTCGTTTCGAGCTATCACACGCCCTAGTCCAGGTTCGACCGTAAGTAAGGGGGTCAAAAACGGGTTAAAAACAATCTAAAAACAAGTAAAAACGGGGTGCGAAACACCTAAGAAACCACTTGTGTGAGTTTCAAGGGTAGTGACCAACGCACGTAGGGTACCCACGTCACATGCATCTACGTTTTGGTCGGGTGCTAGAGCCTGAACCACTAGAAAGCGTTTCAGTCTATGCAGGCTCATACCATCCCTCCACGTTGGCATCTTGGCCTTCGGCTGGAACCCAAGGGAGTGCAACCCAAGATCCACGAATAGTGGATAGTGACTCATCCTCTGACTCAGAAGCCATGGAAGGGCACCCTACCAAGAATCCTGAGGAGACAAGCCAAAACATGCCAGTGTGGGTCCCACAACCCGGATCTAGCATGTTTAGTCGTCTAATAGAGACCTTTAGTAGAGCTACACGCTCTGAACATGCGACAAGCGAAGTAAATGAGGAAGGAGGGGTAGTAGATTCGCCATTCACATCTTATGTAGACCCTACCCTCCCAAAGAGTGTCCATGTGGATATTCTACCCACTTCGTTTAATGAGGGCCCTACTGAGCTACCACATTTCGATGCTCTTCCTAAAGTAGAGGTCCCTAGAAGCCAATCCATAAGAAGTGACATTGCGTCCACTTCAAGAGAACCGTTTGGCACACCAAGTCTAGATGGGATATTTCTCAATGAAAATTGGGAATATGATCTACACACAGAGACTCTAACTGACCTATACACAGGTTACACATACCATGTAGGTTGGTTAGAAGTCCTACAATCTACATCTAGCGCCACTAATCTAGAGGAGCAACAACACATGATATGTGAGGTGATTCATAGAATTATCCAATTTGAGAGGCAAAATAGGGGAGTGAACCTAGTTTCCACTGGTCCTATGAGGTTTTTGGATACGAGCAAGGCCAAACAACCAACCTTATCACAATTGGAGACTCCCTCGGTGAGTCCCATAGACCCTTCGTATGTTGTTTCGCCTGGAGTCTCAATGCAGGTTGAGCCCACGAGCAGTAACTTTAGCTTTCCAACCTTGGCTCAACTTTCCATTAGGGAATCCACAATGCCTACCCCAATGATGAGCATGACAGAAAGCGCACCTGTTACCACTGTAGTTAGTACGACACCACTACCTAGTGGAACAGTACCTACAACAGTGCATGGTAGTGCCTATCGGCCTTATGTACCTATTGCTACTCATGCTCATGTAGCTCCTACGCCTCTTAGTAGGCCAATGGCGTATGCTCCACGACCACCTTATCATAACCATTATCCAAGGGGAGCTAGGCCTAGTCACATATCATATCCTACGTCGTTTGCCAACATACTCAGACCAACGCCAACTCCTATCAGCCAGGCTATCCCAGAAGTGCCTCCACCAACTATGCCTGCTCACTTAGGTGATCTCGCAGCATTTGCTCAGACGATCGGACGATCCATTGCAGAAAACATGCGGGGTATGCCTGAGAGAGAACCTAGAAGCAAGGCAGTACAAGTGGCTAAGCTCACTCAAAACTTCAGTGGTAACGAGGATGTTAGGAAGCACATTGAAGTCTTTGAACACGTGTGTGATTCCTTGGAAGAGCACAATGAACTGCACAAGTGTAAAGCCTTAGGCTTAACCTTGAGTGGGAAGGCCGGAGATTGGTATCGAACCTTAAGGGTTGAAGAGCGCACTCACTACCCCACTCTCAAGAGATTGTTCTTGAAAGAATACATACGTGAGGGTGTGCTTTGGGGAGTAGCATCTCAACTCCAAAAAGCTGAACGTGAGGAAGGGGAGTCAGTGAGAGACTTTATAAGTCGATTGAAGCATCTAAATTCTCGCTGCACTCCCGATGAACGCTTCAATAACAACCAACTCCTCGATAGATTCATCCGAGGATTGCGCCACGAAAACATTTACAATGGCCTAGTCATTAGAGGTCTTACAACGTGGGAAGCAGTCACTGCCAATGCAATCCAGTTAGAAGACAACTTGATGATTGCAGGTAAAAAGGTGTCTTCAGAAACAAAATCCGTTAGTTCGCAAGTATCTGGGCACGAGCCAATGACGGTAAAACCAATTGCCAAGGAGCCCAAGATATCTGAAATGTCTGTGATGACCGACCTTACTTAGGCTCTCCAAGAATACTTTAGGGGTAATCGAGCTCCTCAGAATAGCCATATGTACCCAAGGAGAGAGCAACAATGGTGTTCGGTGTGCTTAGGACCACATAGCACGAGTGAATGTCCCACATTCAGAGTCAAATTCAATGGGAATTGCAATGCATGTGGTAAGTATGGCCATCAATCTAAAGATTGCCTAGTACTTAAGCGAATGTTGGCGAATCAGGCACCACTAGCCTGGTCAAACACACCTCAAGTACCCGCGCTAATGCCTGCACAACCTGTCGAGCAACCGTCACAACACATAGTTCCAAGGAATCCGAATGTAGTCCAGTCTGTGCCGTTACCACCGCCAGTGCTAGGACCACAACCTCCACATCCAAGGATAACCCCAATAAACCAGATGGGTTGTGAGTCACATAGTGCATGTGGGGATTATGAAGAGGAGATAGACCCTACTGCTCCATACGGGATTGATACGTTTGAAATGATTCCCCAGTACTACATGGAGGATCATTTCGGGCAAGTCAAGCCTGTATATCAAGCGGCTGCTCTTGCCACAAGAGGGCAAAACCTTAATACCTTGGCGAGGAGACCACCTCTTCAATGCTACGAGTGCGGAGGACCGCATCGTGTAGCGGAGTGCCCTAATAGGCTATAGAAGATTGCTACTCAAATGCAACCAAATCAAGGGAGCACATCGGGAATGCCGGTACTTACATGTAATTGTTGTGGCATAGATCATTTGATCGCTCAATGTCCACATAATCCTAATGCACCCAAGATTACGCCATTGAATTTGGTTGAGGTCACCAACCAAGCACGAGGAACCACACCCGTTGTACGCGCGAATGTAGTTACACGGTCAATGCTTCAAAATCAAAACTACATTCTTGAAGAGAGGGATACTGCATCAATCGCTCAGGCAAAGAAAAAGAAAACACGACGAAAGAGATCGCTTAATGCCACGAGCTCCAAGCCCAGTTCAAAGACTAACATAGGGACAGGAGACGACCCCGTGTATATGAATGATCCTGAAGACGATTCCAATTCAATAGAAACCATGGGGACCAAAGCCACTACCTTAAGGGAGGAACCCACTCGGGAGCTCAACGAAGGAGAATCAAGCGAGTACATAAATAAGGGGAAACAGAAGGAAACTTCCTCGGCCCCACAACCAAGTCAGTTAATGCCCTCTCGACTTCCCAAACTGACTGAGACTCCCCAAGACAAGCCACGTGGGCCAAAAACCCTCAAGAAAAAGATTGGTACTTACCCAAACCCAGTTGAGGAGATTGAACAAGTGCAACACTTAAGGGGTTTGGTGAAAGAAACACAAAGAGAACTGGAACCAAACCCGAGAAAAGTCAAAATTCCAGATACAGTGTTTCCTACGCAAGTTCAGCCTCACAGGAACCATAAACCGTTAGCTATACCTAGTATCATTCGGGAAGAAAGTGAGGATAGGACATCCGGAAGTGGGCAAACACCCTTCTTGCTGGAAAGAATGTTTAGTGAGGGAATGCCTGACCCCATTGAAGAGGAAGTGATTCCATCTTCACCAGTCCCTAGTCAAGGGGCGATGTCTCGAAAAGTACCGTTGAATGTGTCTAAGCTAATGGATTTCATGTCCTCCGAGATCAGAACCACGATCATATCCAAATTATACGGAGATCCTGAGCTATTCTTAGCTCTTTGGGCATTTCTCAATGGAGAACTAAAGGCGGGGTTACCACAATTTGCAAATATGGATAGACCCGACACGCTTCAAGATGAAGGGGAACATTGGGGTCTACAACCCAACCTAGATGAAGACTCGGTCGTTGAAATACCTGTGAACAAGTTGGGACAGTACTTTGAAGGTGACGAATCTAATGCAACCCTCCCCATTACTACCAAGGGATTAACTCTAAAGGGAATCCTTGATGGTGGTGCTGGAGTGAGCATTGTGACTAAAAACTGTTGGGAATCTATGGGAAGGCCTCACCTCGAAGTCACAAACATAGTGGTTAAGATGGCAAACGAAACCATAGCTAAACCTATTGGAATGTTAAGGGACCTTAAGATCAAGGTCCTGGGATACAAGGCAAAACATACCTTCATTGTAATGGATTTCTCCAAGCATCCTATGTCATATCAAATGATCTTAGGACGTCCTTTCATGAGGGAAGCACAAATGGTACATGACTGGTCAAAAAACCATGTCTATCTACAATTCCAGGACTCTGTCATTTGAGTTGATCTTGAGAATGGTCGTGCACATCCTTTAGGAAGCAAGGTTATCATTGATAATCGATCGGATACCACTATTCACTCCGCCCCATTAAGGTATTGCTATACATGCAAAAAAGAGACTGATGATGGGAAAGATTCTCCTTATATGGAGGTCCTACCAGGTATGACTGAGTCGGATAACGTGGATTGGGTACACCTAGCGGCAACCGTAGACACATGGGGAAATAGAGGCACAAGTTGGGTAACACCTGAGGGGCAAGATATGCCACCGTTAGTGCCAATAAACATGATAGGTGTTATGCACTTGACTCCTGATGGCGAGAACGTGGCAAACTCCACCGACACTGAAAGTAGCGAAGACTTTGACCCATGTAACTCTGAGTATGAATCTTAAGAAGAAACTGACCCTGAGCCTGATGGGGAAAATGAATCAAATATTCACCCAAATGTGGAAGCAAGGTGCTCAAGGCCTAGGACAGTGACCTCCTGCAGTTCATCCGAAAGTGAAGATCGACCAAGTGAGTCCGAATCTGATAGAAACAAAAATCAAAAACTTGGTAAGAAGAAAACGAGACATAAGCGCCAACGTTATCGAGCTAATGTACGAACTGCAATAAATAACGAGAGATCCACTGCAGAATGGCTTAGCTATGTAGGAGCCATTGATGCTCATCGAAAGATAGCGGATAATTGGGGACAATACCTCCAAAGTGTCATGTGGTGTATTCCGCAACCTCATGACGTCGCCCAATTAGAAATCAAAGAGAAGCCGAAACTAAGTCGTACTGCAAGAAGGCGGCAAAACCAAGAGTTGGCTCAACAACAAAAGGAAGCGGAATTGAAAGAAAAAAGCCTGGCACAACAAGAACCAGTAGACTTACACCCCGCACCCGAGCATTTCAAATCATTCACCACAGGGGAACGTAAAGTAGTCTACACAAAAGCCCAACGAACGCCTACCAATGGGAGTAGCGGTGTCTACGATGGCCCTGCGGTAGTTAAGGAGATAGACTTAGCAGATCCGGGTGAGGAGTCTAAACCAGTTTTTATTGCTCAAGACCTCACCAAGGTGAAAGAAGCTGCACTTACGAAGCTTCTTAAAGAATTCAAGGACATATTTGCTTGGACATATCATGATATGAAGGGTGTTCCACCCTCGGTGGTGCAACACACGATTCCAATGATTAGCACTGCTAAACCAGTCCAGCAATGTCCCTATCCAATGAATCCTAAGTACGCAAAGATTGTACAAGAGGAAATTGAAAAGCTTGTAAAATGTGGATTCATATACCCAATTGAGCACTCAGAATGGGTTTCTCCGATAGTCATCGTGCCAAAGAAGAATGGGAAACTCAGAGTGTGCGTTGATCTCAAAAAGGTTAATGCAGCCACCAGAAGGGATCATTACCCCTTGCCATATTCTGAACATGTGCTTGAAAGAGTGGCAGGCAAGGAGGCATATAGCTTTTTAGATGGGTACTCGGGTTACAATCAGATCACAATTGCAGTCGAGGACCAAGCTAAAATAGCATTTATCACGGAGTTTGGAGTGTTTGCCTTTCGCGTCATGGCCTTTGGCTTGACCAATGCACCTGCAACATTCCAACGATTGATAAACACGGCCTTTAAGGAATATCTAAGGGACTTCTGTGAAGCTTTCTTAGATAATCTTTGTGTTCATTCCTCTTGGGACGAGCACCTGATGTGTTTACGAAAAATATTTGAAAGGTGTAGATTATATCGCATCTCCTTGAATCCTTTCAAATGCCAATTCTGGGTTAAACACGGAGTTATCTTAGGGCATATAGTGTCCAAAAATGGGATTTCCACGGACGAGAGTAAAATCAAGGTCATTCTGGAATTTCCACCACCCACCAACTACAAGGGAGTCCAACGCTTTATGGGCCACGTTGGTTATTATCGAAGGTTTATTCTCTTCTTCGCCGAGATAGCTCGACCATTGTATAAGCTTCTCATCGAGTTTATTTGGACCGAAGAATGTGACCGTGCCTATGAGCTATTAAAGAAGGCCTTGGCGAGTGCTCCAATCTTGAGAATGCCTAACTGGGATTTACTCTTCCATGTGCATATTGATGCATCAAACTTTTCTATTGGGTGTGTTTTAACTCAACCTGGAGAACACAAGCTAGACTACCCCATTAGCTTTGCCAATCGCCAGTTGAACGATGCTGAGATGAACTACACCACTACGGAGTGAGAAGGGTTGGCAATGATATATGCAGTAAGGAAATTTCGTTATTACCTCCTTGCCACCAAGTTTGTTTTCTATGTGGATCATCAAGCATTGTTGTATCTGGTAAACAAACCATGCTCCACAGGAAGAATCACACGATGGCTATTGATTCTTCTTGAGTTTGATTTCACTGTTGTTGTGAGACCTGGCAAAAAACATGTCATGGCTGATCATTTGTCTCGCATACCTAATGGTGAAGCTCCTACGGGAGTTGATGATGACTTATCGGACACTTCCCTGTTCATGGTGGAGACAATGCGTGAATGGAGTGAGAAGATTGTTAACTTTTTGGTTAATGGCTTTCCACCCAAGGAGCTTCGTAAAGATCTAGCTCGAAATCTAATCAAAGAATGCGAACCCTATTGCCTGATAGCTGGGACTCTTTATAAAAGAGGAAAGGATGACGTTCTTAGGCGTTGTGCCCGAGAGGATGAGTATCTATACATTTTACAAGAGGCACATATGGGCATAACCGGTGGTCACTTCTCAGGAGACTTAACTGCGCGAAAGATCTTACAATCAGGGTATTGGTGGCCCACCATGTTCCAAGACGCATCACTCTTTGTGAAGGGTTGCGATGAATGCCAACGATATAAGAAACCCCAGAGGAAAGATCAGATGCCCCTACATCCGATCAAAGTAAACCAACCATTTGAAAAGTGGGGTTTAGACTTTGTAGGTCCAATTAGTCCAGCGGACCGAAACACACAATCTCGCTATATTATTGTGGCCACTGACTATATGACCAAATGGGCTGAAGCGAAAGCGACACGTAAGGCAGATGCGAGGATAACAGCCAAGTTCCTCTTTGAAAATATAATCACACGATTCGGTTGTCCTTTTGAACTTGTGAGCGACAATGATACGCATTTTATAAATGAAGTGATTAAGGAGCTCACAACAAATTTCATGATATCCCATCATAAATCTACTCCTTACTATCCGCAAACGAATGGCCAAGCCGAGAGTACCAACAAGACTTTAATCTCTGTTTTAACAAAGACAGTTGAAGCTCATCGCACGGATTGGGATCCAAAGCTTACGACAACTTTATGGGCCTATCGTACGGCGTACAAAGTGGCTATTAACTGCACACCATTCAAAATGGTATATGGCCAAGAAGCAGTCATGCCGTGGGAATTTGTCATTCCTAGTCTTCGTGTTGCTACTCAAGAGGGTTGGGATGGTAATCCCTTAGTAAAGCGTCTATATATCCTTGAGCGGCTAAACGAAGAAAGACAATTGGCTGTATACAATGCCCTTGTGGAGAAGGATAGAAGGAAAAAATGGTTTGATCGCCATCTAAAGGACAAGGACATCAAGGTTGGGGATAAAGTCCTGATGTATGGAGTGCGAAACGAAAAGAAGAAGCTCAAATATGCTGGTAAGGGACCGTATAGAGTATGTGAAATTACACCGCAAGGTACCATCAGAGTGGAGACTCTCGACGGAGTTGAAACCATTGGATTCCTTAATGGGAGTAAATTCAAAAGATACTATGACCCCCTGAGCTAGGAGGAGTTACACGCAATCCATCAAAAGAAGGCAGCTAAAGAACAGGCTGAGCTTAAAAAGATACAAGCAAGAGTCGAAGCCAAAGAACGTCAACAGCGTGCTAGGAGACAACGAGAAGCCAACTTGGGAATTACGCAAGTATTTTTCGAGGAAGCAGAGGAGGATGCACTGGAATCTGACCCACCTCTAAGATACCCAATTGAGTTACAGAGTCCTTACGGGGAGGTGCTGTATAATGCATTATTGGATACAGGAGCTCAACACAATTTGCTATCATATGGCGTGTGGTGTCAACTGGAAAAACCACCTTTATCCAAGAGCTCTATCCAAGTTCAAGGAATCAACAAGAAGAAAACCCCTGTCTCAGGAATTCTGCACACTCCGGTTGCTTATGACAAGGGAACCATAATTCAAAGCTTTTTGGTTATGCCTGCTGCTGGTACCATGGAAGGGACTGTAAACTTAGGGCGCAAATGGATGATGGCCACCAAATGCAATATCGATTGGGCAACTAGACGAGTCATGACGCAAGAACCAACACTAGGTCTGACCGCTCAAAATCTCGCTCCTAAGCCATCGACTCTGGACAAAATGATGGATAACGAAAAATCACCAAGTCCAGTGGCAAAACCATCTTTGATTGTTTGCCACCCCTCTAACGCTTCAACGCCAAGACTGGAAACATGCAAGGTGGTCTCTAAAGCTTCGCTTACTATGCCAAAGAGTACATACAAATGGGTTCCCAAAGCTTCGTTAACAGCTACTTCCCCTGCTCAATCTCGTTCAGCCACCAAGAAGCCTCGTAAAAGGAAAGCAGCTACCCACCCGGCAATGGATCCCTAAAAAATTATTAGTAGCCCAAGGGTACTACGAGGGAAATGACCAGATTTGGGTCCCTAAACATAAGTTGAAACCCTCTACATCACCTGTAAAACCTTGCAAACCAATTGTTGCCACTCCAATGACAATTCAAGATCGTGGTAAGGGAAAGGTAATAGAGTGCTCTGCACCACTTCTTCCAGAGTTAGTTTGGATTCCCAAACGATATCGATCATTACCACCTAGGAAGGGGGGAGCCACATGAAGCTTCTAGCTCCTCATGCCAGGCACACACTCATATAGAAGTTTCTACATGCTCTACACCTACTCTTGTCAACACCCAACAAAAAATCGATGAGTCTACGTCTCCCCTTGTAATAGTATCGTCGGAAACCATTTCCTCCATTCGTCAATGGGAGCGTACACTACCATCTCTGCAATTGGATGTGGCCACAAGGGTCATAAAAAGCTATCTGCCCACATCACAACCTATGACCCGCTGGACAAATTGGTTCCAAGAGACTGCAACATCATTGCAAATAATATGATCTACCCAAGGAAAGGGGGAGCATGTACTCACGCTCGAAATTCTATTGCTTCCTCCTTAACCTTCTCCCCTGACCATGTAATTGCCAAATTCAAGGGGATGTATATATATAGCTTCATACATAGAAAAGAAAAGAGAAAAACAAAAATAGTAAAAAGAGCAAGAGCACAAAAACAAGAGAAATTAGTGTCTGTCATGGATTAAATACTTTTGACTAGGGTCAACCTTGATGATCCTAGTCCTGCTTCTACTCCTTCCTTCACTAGTGCTTTGCCCACCAAAGATAGGATGGTTGAACACCCTTTTCACAAAGTTCATGACAATATTTATTGAGCTTGTTGGTAAATTTTGGGGCTTGAAGGACCATGGCACCTCCTGACTAGTTTCTCCAAGTCTCATTTCTTTCCAAGCCTCCTTGATTGAGGTAAACATAAAGGAAGCCTCAGGGGGTTCACCTAAAAATATGTAAGTATACCATGTGAATTTAAATGAAGGAGTTTTTTAATTCAAAAATTTAAGGTAAATTTATAGAAATACATTTATAAAAGGGATTTTTAAATCGATTTTGAAAAAAAACTGTAAGTCCATGAATAAAAAGAGGTCATTTTATTCATGAAAAATCACAGGTAAGGGGCTTTTAAAATACCCCTTGAACGCATGTGATACATAGGGTAGTAGTGTAGCCCCCAAGACGGAAGCTTGCCTTCTTATTAGGGAAGTTTACCTCAAGCCTCCTTGCTTGAGGTAAACTCCATGGAAGGTTTTTTTCTTATTAAGGAAGCACTATGCTGATGGGACTGAAGGCTGGGTGGTTTGGGGAAGTATATTTTGGTGCATTTTAATTGACTCTAGACTGTTGTTTCTAATAGTTTTCTTGGACCATAAAGAGTTTCTCTTGGGTGAGTTGGCTTCTAAAAGTGGTTGTTGGTAGATGGCAGGATCTATGGTTTTGAGATTGGGCCACTCAAGCAAGTCGTAAGACTTCACAAAATCATCTTGATTTTAGAAGTTTTAAAATCGTGTTTCAAAATAAATGGTGTGAAATCAATTTTAGAGGTTTTGAAATCACGTTATTGTTATTGTTTTTATAATTATTATTGTTGTCTTTTAAAAATAACACGAGTTTGGATGAACTTAGCTAACATAGATTTAGTGAGCTCACATCACGTCTTGATAGGTTCACACCATATATGATTAAGATCACATCACGTTTGCTAGGCCCATGTAAATCTAGTGATCTGGGCTTATGCAAGTTTGGTGAGTTTGGCTCATGCCACATCTGGGTAGGGTGAGATCACATTCAATTGTGATTTGGATTGTGGATAGGAAAATAACTAGACCATTAGGATGAGTAGTTGTGACTTTCAATCTCCTACTAAAATAACATTAATGATGAGACCAAATGCTCATGGAGTTTTTTAAGGATATCTCTCAATATTTTCTCAAGTTACTCGTAGAGAAGTTGACAAAGGTACAAGGAAGGGCCAAGGAAGGCATAGATATTAGGATAATGATGGGAATGCTTTCTTACTAAAGAATGGTGTTATAACGAGCAGTTTTCACATAAATTGGTTAAGAATTAAACAAGTAACAAGTTTTAAGCAAGGGAACATGTGAATGTGACCAATATTCTACACTTTCTCTCTCTATAACCATAGTTTAGAGAGGATAGCTAGATAATTGTCGATAAAGATGACTTCTATTCTAGTGGCTTATGTGATTGTCTTGGATGAGTGGCAATCATGCTTATAAGCTACTCTACCATGGTCAAGTCCATTTCAAGGTAAGAAATTTACTTTTAAGCTTTACACTACTCTTTAGATCAAAAGTTGTAGAGTTACCAAGGTCATTCAACCCATCAACATAAGCAATGTCTTAAGAATTTACACTTATTAAAAGAATTCAAAACCTCAGACCATCAACATAAGTTGTAGAGGTACCAAGGTCATTCAACTCATCAACATAAGCAATGTCTAAAGAATTTACACTTATTAAAAAAAATTCAAAACTTGAGATAATTATTTCATGAGTAAGGTGCTATCTTTACCCTAACACCCAAAAAGTACTAGGCCTTACCCAAACATATGTAGAAAAAATCTATATAGCCCAACCATAGGGAAGATGGATGGCACGAATCCTCTTTGTGCCCTAAAAGTTAATGAAAGGGAGTAGGCATGGGTTATGCATGAAGGCCCTAAGAGAAATATTTTGTGAAAAATTAAAGAAATTTAGCCCCCCAAAAAGACCTCAAAAGGAAAAGGTAAACCATGTATGATATGAATTCTTAATCCCCATATTTAAGTGATGTGAGAATTCTAGCCTCCTAGGAAGGGTATTAAAGAGCTAAGGTTAGTGCTACTATTATAGCAACCCCATATGTTAGTAAAATAGCTTCTTAGTTCCACTTGTAACCATTTCTACCTATATATGTTTAAAAATATTTCACACGACGCCCCAATCAATTCACATAAAACCTATGGCAATAACTTATGCAAGGTCTTTTTAGATATTTAAATGATAATTTTACATACTAGTGGCCTTAAGCTCTTTGCTTACATAGTCAACCCATATTATTCTGTCAATCGTACCATACAATATGGGCATATTAAAAAAAAAGTATGCTTAGAAATGTAGAATAATGTGGCCACTAACCATATAAGAAAGTACAAATCTCTTCTTTGTGCAAGTAATAATGATACAATATGGGCATAATTTTTTTAAAAGTATGCTTAGAAGTGTAGAATAATGTGGCCACTAACCATGCAAGAAATTATTACATAAATCTCTTCTTTGTGTGAGTAATAATGATGGGCCCAATATGGCCAATATCTAACATGAGGAAGATAAATTACAATAATGATGGTCTATCATACCAACAATATGGGCATAATTTTTTTAAAAGTATTCTTAGAAGTTAGAATAATGTGGTCATTAACCAAGCAAGAAAGTATTACATACATCTCTTCTTTGTGTGAGTGATGGGCCTAATAATATGCGAGTAGTAATGATGGGCCCAATATGGCCAAATATCTAACACGAAGAAGATAAACTACAACTCACATGACATTTACAGTTCTATAATATAATTTGTGGAGACACAATAATGATGGGCCTAATAATATGCGAGTAATAATGATGGGCCCAATATGGCCAAATATCTAACACACGAAAAAGATAAATTACAACTCACATGACATTTACAGTTCTATAATATAATTTGTGGAGACACAATAATGCACTCAAGATTTATTGCATTTTTCTTTGCTATGTGCACCTTTAATCTGTTGTTGTTGGTGATCTAACTACCTAGCAAAATTAGATTAAATTATATTCTCATAGTGTAGTGGGCATCTTGAAATATCTTATACAAGATTTAAGATTTAAACACATTTCTCATAGTGTAGGGGGCTTTTAAAAATATCTTGAGATTTAAACATTACCAAGTAACACAACACTACAAGATCATAACAAATGCATTGCTGCACCCATGCTAATTGTATTGAGACACTCAATGCATGAAAGATGTCTTAACAAGAGAGCTACAATTAAGCAACCTCCCAATAACTAATCTTTATGTCACATCTTCATTGGCACTCGAATACTTGATGGGCTTAATAAATGAAAAAATAGCATAAGTGTACAATGATCTTTTGTAGAGCTTTGAATGAGGTGGTCACCACTTCCAAGGTTCCTATTGAGATGCAATGTTTGTAGGACCTTTGTATGGGTTGAATGTATTTTTCTTGTTAACTTTGAATGAGGTGACCACTATCCAGGTTACTACTATTGAGATGCAATGTTTGTAGGACCTTTGTATGGGCTGAATGTTTTTTGTTTTGTTAACTTTCACCACAAAAACAAGATATGGTACGTTGGAGAAAATTTGTGAAAAAGGGACTTGAATGGACAAAATGTGAGGAAGAATAAATATTTGGAAGAGATGTTGAAATAAATCCTAGAAAAAAGGAGAGAACTAATGTTAATGCTTGATTCCAAATAGAGATAATGTGTGTTGATACTATGGAAAAATGAAAGAGCACAGTTCTTACTATGTTTGATGTTAGCAACAATGAGGGATAATAATTGAACTAGCTTTTCAAATGTGTTAAAAATAACCTCCTTCCATACAAAAAAATAAACAAAATAAAAATAAATCTAACTTAAAACTCCATTTTTGCATTGAGAAAGAATTTGATAAAGGCCCATGTAAGATAATGTATAATATCTTGGTGTATTTACCTTGTATATACATCTTGGTGTATTTGAGAAAACATTACCTTGTAAATTATTTACATTGAGAAAAAATTGATCTAGGCCCATGTAAGATAACATATTTATAAAAGAATACTTGTGAGTTCTCCTTCTTCTCTACTCTTGCTTTCTTGTGTTTTGTTGGGTTCTTGCATGCTTGATAGTTTGGTTTCTTGAATAGGTTTGAATGTAGGCTTCTCCCTCTCATTAACTTCTAACCACTGTGAAGGTTTTTCTCGTCTTGCTTCTATCTAGACATAAAGAGCTTTGAGCTAGCACACCATAAGGAAAGTTGCATTTGTGGCTCTATGGCAAAGTACTAAATGATACTTGTTTTAGTAAAGGCTAAGATAAGCTCTTGACTTAAATATATTTGGCACCACCGAGAGGGACTAGCTAAGGTCTTGGTCTGTTTTTCCATCCATTTCAAGCTATTGGGATCACCCAAATATTACCAAATGTTGATTAGGAGGTTACAATCCAAAAAAGATATGGTTTTGGACATCTGGATGTGTTAGTTTTGTTGTTTATATTTTATTTTGAAGCTTGTCTACGTTAGGTCATTCTATTTTCATACTTAAAAGGGGAAAACCCCTATTTCTTTGGTGATTTGCATGCTTTTAAATCCCACAAGACTTTAATTTTATTGTATTAAATTGAGAAATAGCTTAGCATTTGTGATTAGGAGTGTACTCCAGTGCAAAAACATACCTAGAAGCTTCATTTGGTGTGTGATTTTTGTTTATGCATTGTATAATTTTTCATGCATTATTAAAGATGGTAGCTTAGACCATGTAAAATTAACCAAAAACAATAAGAAAAAATATAATCATTAGAATAAACGCTATTAATCACTAGAATAAACACTATTAATTAAGATTAAGAACCTTAATCACCCTCATTCAAGTCCAAGAAATCATAAAAAACTCCAAAAACTAGACCAAACACCTCTTGGGTTGGGAGATGTGAGCCCATAGTCCTGCGAAAAAAAGACATGAGCCTAGCAAATGTGAGCATGGATACATAAGCCTAGACATGAGCCACGAGCTTGGAGACATAAGACATGAGCTTGGAGACATGACCTATGAGTCTAGAGATGTTAGCTATGATGTGATCCGTGAGTATATAGACGTGAGCCTTGAGTCTAGTGATAGGTGAATCTAATATTCTACCAACAACCAATTAAAACTACCTTGAAGACTTGTATAAAGACACATCTACTCACATCCTATAAAGCCTTTCATGTCATGTAGTTTGTGTACTAGTAGCAAATTCCAAGGAAAATTTTTATCCTTTGTAGTAGTCATTAGAGCATTAAGTATAATTATTACCTAATAATTTCTCACCAACCCTATCATAGGCTGAAAACCCCATGCACCACTTGGCATACATGCCTAAGTGTGCCTATTTCATGAAGTTTAAAATTAGTGATCCTATTTCATGAAGCCTCTTGCACCACTTGCAAAACATGCCTATTTGGGCTAATTGGGATAATTAACAATATCCATTGCATTAACCTCTCATTGTAAAAAAAGGATTAGACACTAGCATTGGACATTGTAATCGGCACCATCGTATTTGGGTCATTGGGCTAATTAACAATATCCATTGCATTAATCTCTCATTGTTGTAAAAGGATTAGACATTGGCATTGCACACTCCAATTGCTAAGACTTTCCTTATTCATTACATACAATCAAAAAAGGGGATTCATTTCCCATACATGTTAACATGAAAGGCATAATAAATCACTGGTAAAAGAGGAGGATGCAATAGCAATCCTTCTCAAAATCATGCCATTGGGGAAGAGTATAGGCCATTGGTGGTTACTCTCAAGCACCTTTCGAAGGGCTGAACACTTGCAAGAATAGAAGCAGCTCATATGGACGAGGAATAGAAAAGGCACAAAAGCAAGGTTACATCAATAATAATGGTAGAAGAGAAAGCCTTTCTAAAGAAGAGGGCCAAAGTACAAAGAAGGCCATAGGAGAAAATTCACGTGCCACTAATTGTGGTAGGACACATGCCTAAGCATTTCTGGTATAAGAAGTGGGTCGACAAGGCCAATATGTTGGTCAACAAAGAAGGAGACAACAACGAAGGAAGAAGCAATCCCAATTAACTCTTCTAGATGTAAAAGGGCATGACCCTCACCTTATCATTGCATGCAAACCTAATACATACCCTTGTGTAAAATTAGAAGTCATATGTACATGGTGTGTCTATTATATAAAGGCAACTAGAGTGGTCCAAATCATGGCATGTGCCTTGGGTGTAGACTCGAGCATATGATGGAGATAGAAATTCATCACTTGAGGGGGTTGTTGGAAATAAAAGTGATGAAGGGTGTAATAATTTGGCACTAAAGGGGGGTCCAATGTGACCTTAGGATATAATGGAGGTGTATTTAATGTAGCTTATATGTATAAAAGGAGTGGATAAGAATCATTCCCAAACTAACTCAAAAGTAAGCACCTCCTTCAAGTGGGTTATTGGATGAGTTATAGTAAATAATTTACACCTAATACACCTAAAAGTGGGGGGAGGTGGACCTTGATTATTGGTGTCAAGACCTTTATGAACTTGGAGAAGGAACGCTAGTTCTCAATCTTAAAAATTAGAGCATAACATATACTTGCAAAAATTAAAATTATAAACATTAATAAATAAAATTAAATAAACAAAGTGATGGAGAGTAGAGTAGAAATCACCCCGTCGACATAAGAGTGGGTTGAATCTTCCCTTGGATGAGTGTGGCCCCTGTACCACTCACCCATATTTATATGTATTAGAAAAAGCTTGATTTTCAAAAAGATAACTTCCAAAAACAAAGCACAAGCACTTTTTTGTGTTTATGACATAAAAGCTCTACAAAAATATAGCAAGCAATAATATAAAGTCTTGGGACTACCAAAATTATAAGATACTATTTGGTATATACAAAGGTATAACCTTAGCCTTACAAAAATATTAATGTCTAAATATGAAACCATAAAAGGTGTTCACGTTGTCGTGAAGTGTGCGGAGTAGCCAGGAAAGTACAAAACTTCTAGCTGTGAGAGTGAATGTCAAATCCAACAAGAAATTTCACGTACAAGATTTCCCAAGGAGTATTGAACACCATTATTTCCATTGACAAATACATGTGTCCTCTTCCCTCAATACATCCTTGAGTTCCTCCAGGTGAATGCACAGATTTGCATGAAATCCTTTGAACCATTCACATGTGGGCATAACAAAGATTTCCAATTATTCCAATATACATGTGTCCAGCTATATCCATTACATCCAGTGCCCTCAAAACTGTTATTTCGAGATGTACTTTATCACCTGAAAACCTGCCTTAATGTCCTAACATCTCACAAGAAAAATATAGCATTTGGCATAGCTTTGACATACTCATAATTTTCAAAATCCATATGAGAAGAAAGTAAGGCAAATTTTCCTCAGCTTCAATGCATTTTTCACCAATCACCGAGCTCCAAATTCCTTAGCTTCTTTCCCAAAAATCCTTCTATTCAATTCCAAACTTCTTTTGATATATATATATGGGTTAAACGATTCTCTCAATTCGTATAGAATGAGAGTAACATTTAAGAGAATATATATATATATATATATATAAAAAACACTTAGCTGTCGAGTTGCATGCGTGGAACTCCACCAACCGTATGCTTCATATCAATTATGCGAGGGTGAAACAGCTGGAGAAGCTTCGCTCAGTGTTGGTTTAGAAAATAGCTTTTCCCATAAATACATCATTATGTTGTGCTAGAATTACTCTCTAATTCTAGCACCTACAAAGCATATACAGTCTATATATTTTTGAAATAAAAAAGCCTGGTCTTTTCGACGCTGTTATCAGACGCTGCATATATTTTCTCCTCACTCTGCAATGGACGTCTCTTTCCGGTCGTTTTCTTCCTTTCCCCGCGGCGATCTCGGCGGCCAGCTATACATGCCATAGAAAGAAAACTGCCCGATTTCTAGAAATTCTCCAATATTTTGTTAACCTTAGCACTAAGGTTATAAAACATAACCTTAGCATTAAGGTTAAAATCCTCAATGCCTTTTTAATTCCCCTTTTTCCATTGTTATGGAGTGTTGACCATATATATATATATATATAATCAACTCCTTTTTACCTTTACACCATAAAGGTTTTTCTCACGCCTTAGCTCCATTTAACATCCTTATTGTGCATATGATTTTGCCATTTAAAGCATACAATCAAGATCCCGACCAATATGCACCATTAAGTTCTCTGTTTCAGTGCTAATGTCACAAGCAAAATCTAGTCTTATCAAGGCACAAGATATCTGCTGGCTCCAAAATTCTCCATAAGCATAAAAAAAATCCTCCACAATTCACACCACACTGTCAAGGGCTTCAAAACCTGGCTCAGCCTCAGCTCATCTTATTGAACTTTATCTACAATATGAACATATATACTCAGACATCATATAATGATTCATCATGGCACATAACCTCATGCATCTGGATGTGTATTTGACGGCCTCACATGCACGGTTTCATATCATAGACGTGCCATGGCACGACATCCACCCCCTCTAAACTTGCACATCCTCTGGTATGTGCCAAATCTTCATCAAGGTCCACATATAACTGGATGTCGTCTTCATCTTCTGCAGTTTCAGGGAGATCATCCTCTTCCTCTTCAATCATATCCATACTTCCACTGTCAAGCCTCTCATCCTGAATCTCTTGTGAATCAAAAGGATCACCATCATGCCTTCTTTTAAATATCTTGATTCTTTTGCCAGCCACAAGATTCTTTACTTCTGTTCCATCAAGCTCACACAGAGTATATGTGGCATTTCCATGCACATGCCTGACAATGTAAGGGCCAAACCATCTTTTTGCAAATTTTCTTTGAACAGTGAATTGGTTGTCAAGGCTACTATCATACATTAGAACCCAATCACCTTCTTCAATAGGTTTTGGCCGGAGTCTGTGTCTACTATCAAATCTTTCTTTATTTCTCAACCTTGCATCTTTCAGGCGAGCTTTAGCAAGCTCTACATCTTTAGGCCTCCTCTCCAACTGTCTTATTCTCAATGCAAGGAGGTCATCTCTGCTCAATCCTTCCACCCAGGGCAATACATTCCAAGTTAGAATTACTTCTTCAACTGGCATCACTGGCTTCTGACCATACATTAATTCAGCAGGCATGTATCCTGTCACTGAGCTATGAGTTGTACGGTCAGCCCACAAGGCATATGGTAGCAGCTTTGGCCACACTCTCATCCTTTCTCTGCATGCCTTAGCCAAAGCTTTAATGATTGGAGGATGTCCTCGCTCACTTTTCCCATTGCCCTCAGGATTGTAAGCACATGTTAGAGACAGTTTGATACCAATTCTAGAGAAGAATTCCCTAGCTTCTTCAACATCTAGCTCTCCCCTATCAGCTGTTATTTTCCCAACACAACCATATCGGCAGATCACATCTTCCAAGAGAAATTTGCATACTGTTTCCGTACTCTTTGTTCTAAGAGCACGCCCTTCTACCTGATTTGTCAAATCTTCTCTTGCAAGTGCTATATACCGCATTTGCCAAATTCCCAAAGGCATTGTAACTAGATCCACTACCCATTTGTAGTGCATGGCAGGTGGGTAGGTTGGTTGCAAGCCATCACGATGCCTCACATTTGAGTACATTTGGCATACCATGCATGTTTCCACATATTGGGAAATATCCTTGTACATTCCTCTCCACCAATATTTTTCCTTTATTTTGGTAAAAGTGGCCCACACACTTCTATGCCCAGCCCAGAGACTCTCATGGAATTCTTTCACAAGCTTCCCTTGAGTCTCTTTATCACATATGACTCTCTGTGGCATAGCATTCCTCTGTTTAGGATGTTTCCAGAGATACCCATCCTTTAGAAAGTAACCATATGCTTTTCTGCGGATCCTCTTAAATTCTGAGTCAGACCAATTTTCTTGCCTTGTTAGAGTGCTCAAATATTGACCAATGAGCAACCAATCTCCTTCATATATTTCCTCAATAAAAGACTCAAGTGCATTTGATAAGCAAGTATGATCCCCCTTTGCATATGCTGTAGTATAAAACTTTGTACCCACATCATCAATGTCACTAACCATCTCTTCCTCATCTTCATACCTGGCTCTTGATAGCATATCTGCAACTGGATTATCTTTTCCCGCAATATGCTCAAACTCAGGATTTAGTGACTTGATATAAGCAATCCACCTAAGCATAGCAATATCTGGAGTGGTACAACTTGCTATCATCCCAAGAAGTGGCAAGCAATCAGTCTCCACAAGTACAGATGCCCCAATAAGATATTCTTTTTCACATTTTAGAGCAGTGACTATCCCCCATAATTCTCTCTTGATCTGTGGATACTTTCGCTGCCGAAAGCTTAATACCTTTGCTCCAAATCTAATTACATACCTATGATCATCCTCATCATCTTGCCCTACTGCCCATCCAATCCCAGTAGGACTAGTATCAACTGTAACAATCACAGGCCTGCCACACTCATAATCTGCCTTTCTCAAAATGGGTGATGATTGGAGCAAATATTTCAGCTTCCGCATAGCTTTAATATGTACTGCACTCCACAAAAATTTTTGATTTTTCCTCAAAAGCTGATAAAGAGGATCTGCTACATGTGCATAGTGTGGGATCCAAATAACATAAAAGACGCATGCTCCAAGAAATCTCCTCAGCTCTGTAACATTAATGCATATTTCCTTCATTCTTTGTATTGCGTCTATCTTGGCTGGACAAGGACGGCGTCCACTAGTACTACAAAGATGTCCCACTATTAGCACTTCACCAACCCCAAACACTGATTTCTGCCCAGATAAAGTAAGATTCACTTCTTCAAGCCTGGATAGAATCATGTCACAATCCTTTATATGATCTGCCACAAACTTGCGGCACCCTTTTGAATCCAAATTCCCATCTTTGTCTTTCTCCTCACAGCCCTTTATTGGCACATCATCCAAAAATGGCATAGTTTTTTGTGGTATGAAGTCCCGTAAGACTTTATTCATTCCATTCATCATATGTGCCACTGAGTTAGTGGCTCCCTGTGGTAAGGTACACATCCTTACTAATCCCAAAGGAGTTCTCATTGTGGTCAAGTCCCTGCTTTGCATATCCAGCTGGAACTGATCATATCCCGAATACAAATCACCCATAGAGTATATAGCTTTCCCTGCAAATGCTTCTGCAAACTCATCCACAATTGGACCTGCTCCCACATTCCTGATTGTGACTTTGTTTACAGGTTGCATGTCTTGAATAAAGCGCAATGTCCCATTTTTCTTTGGTACAGTAAACCATCTGTTGGAATATGGGGCACATGAAGGCTCCAAGATTCCCATTCTGATCTTTTCCTTTAGTAATTCCATCAACTTTGGCAAGAGAGCCTTTGGTACTGGAATTGGCCGCAGGTTCCAGGGCACATGTGGAACAGTAAAGATCACCATTGGTGCTGTTACACTTGGATCAACACAACCAATCTCATGCGGCTGAAAGGCAAAAGCTTTCCCATGTTTTACAAGCATCTCCTCAAAGCATTCCCTTTCAACTGGCAACAGAAAATCCCTCTCACCAATCTTCAGCTCTTTCAGAGTTTCTTGAGTAAATTTATGCCCAATTTTCTTCGGATCTCTAAGATTTGGCTGCATAGAAGCTTCATCTATCTTCTCCTTGCTTCCTGGTGGCAAGGGCAAGGCAACTGGCTTCACCTTTTTTGCAACCGTTTTGTACTTTGTATCAACATGAGCATCCATCTCACAATTCATGTTTTTACATTCCACCCCCTCAAATTCCTGGATTATATCATACATCTCCACAGATGACACCTTTATCATTTCATTTCCACCCTGTAAGCATGCTCTTCTCATATCAAAAAGTACATCCATAGTATCTATAAATGACACCTCATCAAGCACCCCTGAAATAAACTCATTCTTCTCCAAAAGACCACACTGCTCAAAACTTTTTTGTTCATTTTGTATATGTTTTTGCATGCCACGCTTTAAATCCTTGCTTTTTACAAAAACCAGTGACCCATAGCTGGAGAATCCCTGAAAATTTGCTGAAAAACTATTTACATTGATTGAGTCCTGCGAGAACTCATTTCCCCTTGTACCATTGGAATCCCGCTTAACAATGGCACCTGGCCAAAATCCCTCATCTCCCTGTAATTCATAAACTCTCTGTTTATCTTTGGGAGTGACTGTGCCCTAAGAAATTCACGATTCCTTTCATGATTAATGCAAACTGTCAAAAACTGAACAGCCTTTTTGCCATCTTTACTCCTTATTCTTGCATAAGCTGAACCATCATCCAAAACCTTTGTTTCCATCCTTACAGCTGTAATGTAGGGTTGCCCAAGAATGAGGGGATACGATGACATCTCCTGAACAAAGAAATTCTGATCATCCTTCACATCCCCTATAGTTACCCTTACATTTGGACATGCTGCATAAAGCTCTCCAGATGAATTATTAGCTGCTTTAATCATCCACCCATGATCCACATCCATTGGCCACTTACATTTGTTGTAGAGATTTTTAGCCATAAGATTTATTTCAGACCCATGATCAATTAGAGCGACATATGGCTCTTCCAAATCACCTATCTTGACAAGGGTTTCAGTGGTGGCTCTTGCCCAATGGCTCCTGGAGTAATGACTTTTTGTAAGAACTTCTTTTTCGTCATCCTCTTCCACAAAACGCACTTGTCGTGCCCCATCAGCAGAGTGATTACATTCCACCACATTTTCTCTCTCTTCCTTTTTCTGTACCTGTACACCATGAGTCTTAGAAGTGCTTGCTTCCCCTTGTGATGGAATAGATTCAATTATGGACTGCCTTTTTCTTCGTATAATATCAATTATCTCATCATGAAATTCTTTCTTTGCAATCCCCAAGACTTCCCCTAGTGTGAATTCCACCCTGCTGTTTAGAATTCTCTCTTCAAGCACCTTTTTGAGATCTGTTGCAACTTCAATATCAGATTGAAGCTTGTAGAGTGGACTTTTCCCTTTACCCTTCTCCTTCATTTTAACTGGCACTTCTTCCATTGAAACATCATGTGGAGGTCTGCTTTGCTGTGGAGGCATATGTGATGGCCCAGGATCCTTCTTTTCACTTCCACGTGTAACTCTTTTTGATGGCCCTCCTTCCTCATTTTCCCTTTTACGTTTCTCCTCTACCTGTGCCTCATTATTTTGGCATTTGGCAATATAGGCATGAATGGATAAAGAATCCACAGGCTCCTCCCAGCCAGTCTCAAGGCGTATACAATCACCTGCCTCATGCAAAGCTTGCTTTGACACTTTCCTTGATGCAATTAATTCCATTGTTGACGGCCAAAAATTCTCATTCTCATAATCCTCATCATTCTCAAATCCCTGCTTTTGTTGACCAACCTTTAATCCATAGGTTGCTGCCTCGATCATAGAAATGGCATGACTAGCAACCATATCCTCTACCAGCTTTTTCATCCCTCCTTTCCCAAAGTTTGTACTCAGCGGAAGACCAGTCTCTGTAAGATGGATTTTCCCATCTTTGAAGAACACAAGTTGATTTTTAAGAGCTTCTTTATAGCTGGTACAATCCTTCTTTGCATGCTCTGGGTCATCACACCATATGCATCTATATGTAAACCCTTCTTTGATTTGAGGCCTTTGCATAGAAGCCTGCCCCAATGGTAGACCTTTTTCTTCGATCCTGGACATCTTTAATTTTAAATCACGCATACCCTTGATAAGCTCATCCATCGGCCCATCTATCTTAGGAATTGTGGCAGCTGGCTTGGATAAACTCTCAGGGGTAACAGCAGCTATGGGGGTTGCAGATCCCATCACCATTTTATCCCTCCTCCGCTGCCTCTTTGCTAACATAGTGACTGCATCCTCAACATCATTCCAATCACTCTTTAATCCTTGCTCTGTATTTTTATCCTCAAGGAGGATTTCCAATGTCTCCTGGAGATCTTTCCCAGCTGCCTGCAAGAAGAGCTCTGTCTTTTCTCTGTCCAAAGTTGCACGCTCTATTCTTGACAACTGGGCATAACGCTTCTCAAACTCCCTTAGCAATTCTGTGGCAGAAATTCCCATTTTAGGTTTTGTGACCCATTCCAAAAAAGTTCGTTTGGTCACTCGCTCAGAATCCTCCATGAAGTATTCATCCTTTAAAGCAAGTTTGAATTCTTCCCAATTTCTGCCACCCTGTGCTGTCTGCAATCCTTTTATGCGCTCTCTTATTTCAGGAACGCATACCAACTCGAAACTTCGAACCATATCCTCCTCGGTCACCCTATTTAGCTCCATCTCCTTTATATAATTGCGCAGATACTTTGTAATGTCCTTCCCATCAAATTGATCTACCTTTTTCACAATTGATTGTAAGGCTTTGGTCATGGAAATCTGTCCCCTCTCAGCAGCTTGTTGCTGTTGCATGTACATGGAAAACATTTGGAACATCTGCATAACTCCGGGGTCAAAATGAACCCCCTGGCCCTCAGAATTCTCAGCCATAGCTTCGCTGTATGTTTCACCACACTCTCACCCCAGCAGTTTCACGTCGGGTTCACCAAAGTTGTCGTGAAGTGTGCGGAGTAGCCAGGAAAGTACAAAACTTCTAGCTGTGAGAGTGAATGTCAAATCCAACAAGAAATTTCACGTACAAGATTTCCCAAGGAGTATTGAACACCATTATTTCCATTGACAAATACATGTGTCCTCTTCCCTCAATACATCCTTGAGTTCCTCCAGGTGAATGCACAGATTTGCATGAAATCCTTTGAACCATTCACATGTGGGCATAACAAAGATTTCCAATTATTCCAATATACATGTGTCCAGCTATATCCATTACATCCAGTGCCCTCAAAACTGTTATTTCGAGATGTACTTTATCACCTGAAAACCTGCCTTAATGTCCTAACATCTCACAAGAAAAATATAGCATTTGGCATAGCTTTGACATACTCATAATTTTCAAAATCCATATGAGAAGAAAGTAAGGCAAATTTTCCTCAGCTTCAATGCATTTTTCACCAATCACCGAGCTCCAAATTCCTTAGCTTCTTTCCCAAAAATCCTTCTATTCAATTCCAAACTTCTTTTGATATATATATATGGGTTAAACGATTCTCTCAATTCGTATAGAATGAGAGTAACATTTAAGAGAATATATATATATATATATATATATAAAACACTTAGCTGTCGAGTTGCATGCGTGGAACTCCACCAACCGTATGCTTCATATCAATTATGCGAGGGTGAAACAGCTGGAGAAGCTTCGCTCAGTGTTGGTTTAGAAAATAGCTTTTCCCATAAATACATCATTATGTTGTGCTAGAATTACTCTCTAATTCTAGCACCTACAAAGCATATACAGTCTATATATTTTTGAAATAAAAAAGCCTGGTCTTTTCGACGCTGTTATCAGACGCTGCATATATTTTCTCCTCACTCTGCAATGGACGTCTCTTTCCGGTCGTTTTCTTCCTTTCCCCGCGGCGATCTCGGCGGCCAGCTATACATGCCATAGAAAGAAAACTGCCCGATTTCTAGAAATTCTCCAATATTTTGTTAACCTTAGCACTAAGGTTATAAAACATAACCTTAGCATTAAGGTTAAAATCCTCAATGCCTTTTTAATTCCCCTTTTTCCATTGTTATGGAGTGTTGACCATATATATATATATATATAATCAACTCCTTTTTACCTTTACACCATAAAGGTTTTTCTCACGCCTTAGCTCCATTTAACATCCTTATTGTGCATATGATTTTGCCATTTAAAGCATACAATCAAGATCCCGACCAATATGCACCATTAAGTTCTCTGTTTCAGTGCTAATGTCACAAGCAAAATCCAGTCTTATCAAGGCACAAGATATCTGCTGGCTCCAAAATTCTCCATAAGCATAAAAAAAAATCCTCCACAATTCACACCACACTGTCAAGGGCTTCAAAACCTGGCTCAGCCTCAGCTCATCTTATTGAACTTTATCTACAATATGAACATATATACTCAGACATCATATAATGATTCATCATGGCACATAACCTCATGCATCTGGATGTGTATTTGACGGCCTCACATGCACGGTTTCATATCATAGACGTGCCATGGCACGACAACGTGTCTTCCAAAATATCCCGTAGTGGTCCAAAACATGTTCCACCTACGATTAACACATAATCTGCCACTCATTCATCGCCTACATCCGAAATAATATTAGTTAGTGCATACAGCTAATTAAACACACCATATCATACCAGAAGACACAATTGGTTAAACATATTAATCTTGGTAAATGATATAAGTAAAAGATTCATCCAAATATAATACCCCGAGATAAAAGAATGGGTGTTCCCATAGAGGTTATGACTAACCTCTATGGGTGTCCCCATAGAGGTTATGACTAACATTCTCTCTTGTTCAGGTGACCTCAATTGCATGGATGGTAAGAGTGGATGAGATTTTGGTCAGAATGAAAAAACTTTTCTAGCATCCATGTGGCATCTTCGTTACGATGGTTCTTGAAAGTTACAAGATAGTCAACATAAGTGTTGCTTGTGTGTGTAGTGGTGGTCTTGGGTGCAATGTGTCCTTTTTGTCGACAATTGTAGCATGTCACAACTCGAGGTACAAAATCTTATTTCTTCTTTACATCATCGTTGTTGTTGTTGTTAGCACCATGATTGTTATTTTTATTTGAAACAACACCCTTGGTTTCATTAGTGTACCTATCAAACTTACAAAAAGAAACAAACTTTCTAATTTGTTAGTATGAGAATCATGTGTGGCTTTTTTTCCTTTGGTACTTCATTATTTTGCTCATAATTGTAAGCCGAAGAGATCACCGCAAAGAGAGTGAGGTTGGAACATATTGATCTCTGCTCGAAGAGTAGGCTTTAATCCAACAATGAATTATGTTTTTGATCCTTTGTTCTAACTCATTCAATGGCTTGGCGTTGAATGAGAACTTGCCAAAATTTATCCACATATAGTTGTACAGTCTGTTTGTCAAGTTAACGAAGCATATCCCATTGCTGACGTGCTCTTGCTTTATAGTGAGGTGGCAAGAAATTATTTTTGATGAGCTTTTGAAATTCTTTCCAAGTCCTTGGTCTTTCATGTCCTTGCTTGATTACATTCCACCATAATGATGTAGTTTCAACCAAATGGTTTGCAGTGCACTTGACTTATCTTTCTCAAAAAATTCTTCCCATGACAAAACCATTTTAACATCCTTTTTCATCAAAATTTTAACGATTTTCTTTCTTTTTTTCTTCTCTTGTTCACGAAAAGTGTCTTTGATGGTACGTCTAATGTAAAAATCAGATTCAACACTTCTTGATATAGTGCAGCAAACCACACTTAAACCCATCTATTAAGAGAGGAGCTTTGGGACAAGATGATTCATTTAAACATATATGTGAGTGGAGAAACAGTGGGGAACACCTAGAAATAGGAGTTGCCATGATCCTATGAGACCCAGATTCACCAATTGCCATAGACTTCATGAAAAGGGCATGATCCTTTGAGCCCCAGGTTCACCAATTGGCTCATGGATTTCATGAAAAGGGCACATAACTACCCTATCTTTAAGCGAATCTTCGCCCGCTGAAGGAGTGGGAGCAAGACTAGGGACCTCAAGTTTGTCTCCCTTAAGAAGTGGTCAAACCATAACTATGTCGGTTGAACGCCACAATATTTTAAACATCCCGAACTGAGCTTACCTCAAGTTGACCCACGACCAAGCAACCCAGTAACCATAGTTACACAAAAATTGAGACATATCTCTTTTTTATGTACCATTAGGGACAAGTATTCCACAAAACACCCTATTACAAGCATAGATAGTGCAAGCAGGAGTCCCACTCTACGAGAGCCCATTATAGAAGATTCTTCACCATAGAATCAAGTTCTAGTTCCTCTTTCTATTTGAATAGGGAATAGAAAACACAGGGATGGGTAACCAACCAATGATAAATCGAGACTACCTCTAACCCAAGGGACCCACAAGGGCAATCACATAAAGTGTCCTTAATGTAGCAAGCCTACAGCCTCAAATCCAAGCCCGAAATGACAAGTGCCATTGGGAACCACTTTAACCACTCCCTTATGTTTCACCATACATGGATATGTAAAAAAAAACTTAGGATGTCATTCAAATAAGAAGGGGGCTTTCCATAAACATAACACCTAGAGGCTCAGAAAAATTGGGAAAAATGAAGAAGGATGATGACCAAATTTGATGAAGCTGAAAATCCCATTCATTATGTAGAGAAGTCTGACTAAATTTGTGAGGCTATGGGAAGGATTAATGATTCCACCAATATCGTTAAGGCAAAGTAGGCCAATGGTTTTGGTGTCTAAACCTGCTTGAAAAGGCTAGCTATAAGGTATTTACATTCAGTATTCACATTCATTATGGGAGGATTCTCACCCAATGGAGCCAGATTGAGCCCTATTTTACCAAGATCTATAACCTCAAGTAAGAGGAGGGAGAGATAATGCGGGACTGCATTGCTAAGTATCTCCACATGAGATAAAAGCCCCCATAAGTGACTAGATGACTTATCGCTCATATGATCGATCTCAAGAGCAAGAGTCTTCACGACCATTATTGAAGGTCTAGATACTACAACTTTCATGAATGTTACCATGGGGGAAATAGACCTAATAGATAATCTAAAAGACAAGGATGTAGAAGTCATCCACTCAAACCAAGATATAAGGGATGCATCATCTAAAGCCTTAATGACTAAGGATTCCCAACCAACACGAGCCAAATTCCTAGTCAAGGACATGAGCATGCATGAGTTAGCAAAAATTCTTATAAATGTTTAGGCAGTAGTGTCATGGTTGGTCCCAAGGGAAACCTTAAGGTCAACCCTAGCCAAATTTTCAAGTAGGACATCCACACCCACTTCCATGGAGAAACATGGTGAAATTTTCCATAAAAATCATATAAGTATGGAGTGTCTAATGCTGAGGCCTTGACAACAACAATATTGTGCTCATAGCTAGCACCAAAAAAACCATGATATAGCCCATTGTTATTGGTGCAAGTGAAAAATGACATCACAACGTATGCTCTCGACGATGACAAAAAGCAACCATGAGCCCTACTGCCCATACTAGATGTTTCTTAGCCAGTACATAATCCAGTGTGTGTGTGTATCAAAATCCTTTACCAAGAGGTATGTATAGACCACCAACAACACCATACCCATCTTTGATATTTTGCCACCCCAACCAATTCCTCTTGGAACACTGTTCTACAACTCTTGATGATTATTCCAACAGACCCTGAGAGTTTGAAACAAGAGAGCTATGAGTCATATAAGTTATATGATTCATATGGATATCCAAAATAGCCCTCAGCCCATAGATTATGCCTCCTTGTTTGAAGCTATAGGGTGTAATAAATGGTGAGAGACTTCAATAATATGTCACATAGGCCACCTCTCCCAATGGCTTCCATTATAAAGGCCTAGATGAGGCCTAGATTGTGTTGCTAAATGTCCTTATAGAGCGGTGGTCACACCAAGCACCCTAAATCCATCCCCAAATTCAGTGCTAAAACCCAATGTCATTCTGTATGGAGGCACATGTTATATGTGTGGATTTGAACATCCTTCAAAAGAATTATTGAGTGTCCTCATAGAACCATCACCACCAAGTATACTAACTTCTTCCCTAAATCAAGTGCCAAGTCCCAAAGTCAATTCATGTAGAGGCACATGTTACATGTGTGGATTCGAACATGCTTTTAAGGATTATCTCAATAGGTGACAATCACCCTAGTTGGTAGGAGCATCAACCATATCCATAAGCCTTAACTTGTTGAATGTATAAGGATGACTTATTCATATAGTCCCCCTTAAATTCCATCACAAGGCTCCAAACCAAGATAAGGACAATAGCTAAGGAAGCATCTAATGTAGTAACAAAAAAACATAGAAAAAGCTCAAGTTTCAACCTCAAAGCCAGTAGTAGTAGCTAAAGAGCCTAAGGCGCAAGCCCCAAAGGCCCCAATAGCCCTAAAAAGGCTAAAGGACTGGACCTAAAGGTCAAAAAAATAAAAGATAAAACAGAATGTGGAAATATAATACACCATCAGTTGCCAAGGATAGTGATGTTACCACCACTGAAAGTGGTTCACATAAGAGCGACCCACTCAAACCTTCTCTTCCCAATGCTCATTGAAAAAACCTTCCAAAGAAAATCAAGGAGTACCCCAACCCCATGTTGGAGAAAGAGAGAATGAAAAATTCCCAAGAGCTTAAAATGGAAGGTTAAGGTTGAATTCTAGCTAGTCCCTTAAGCAAGTGGTCGAGTACAAACCACTGAATTCTATGGGTGAGTACAAACCACTGAATTCTACCTAGTCCCTTAAGCAAGTGGTCAAGTACAAACCACTGAATTCTAGCTAGTCCCTTAAGCAAGTGGTCAAGTACAAACCACTGAATTCTAGCTATAGCCTTCTTGTCCTTATCTAACTAGATAAGTTTGAGTCCTGATAAGCTCTCTTTTACAAGGAAATGGAAATTCTCAACTTTGGAGATACTTATTTGACTAGATATGGCTAGAAACCTAAGAGCCAACACATCTGAACCTCTAGAGGAGGAGGATGAGTTATGCGACATTGAGTGCTCACCTTCCATACCCAAGGCCAAAGGAAAGTGCCCACGAACAATTTGGGAGACTATTTTGAAAGAAATGAAAGAAATGACGTGTTACTTGTCATGTGCAAAGGGACGACAAGCAATATGACATCATGAAATGATTGATGTGCTACACACCATGTACAAAGGAATGATTTACAGGGGAATTCTTAACTTTGGAGATACATATCTGACTAGATATGGTTGGAAACCTAATAACCGTGACACATCTGAACCTGATGAAATGAGGAGGACGATGAGCTATGCCACATTGAGAGTGCTCACCTTCTATACCCAAGGCCAAAGGAAATCCCAAGTGCCCATGAACAATATGGGACACTATTTTGAAAGCAATGAAATAAATGACGTGTTACTTGTCGTGTCATGTACAAAGGAACGACAAGTAACATGTCATTTATTTCATTGCTTTGTCATGTAGTAACACGTCATATTACTTGTCATTCCTTTGTACACGTTATGTAATATGACATGATGAAATGATTGATGTGTTACATATCGTGTACAAAGGAACGCTGGTCTCCACAAATTTGGATATGGTGGTGTTAACGTTAGCATAATCACTAAGAATTACTGGAGGCATGGGGAAGTCCACCACTCATAGACACAAGCCTCGTCTTCAAGGTTGCCGTGCGAATGTGAACATAGGGAAAGCATCGGGTGCATTCTTTATTAGGATACAAAGATTAAGACCTTTGGGCTACGCTTTTTCCTCATATTTATGGTGAGATGGATAGGAGGGTCATACTCCATAATCCCCCTTACATGAGAGATGAAAGGCTGGTTTATGATTGAGAAACCAATCACATCTATATACACAAAGGCAACAAGTCCTGAAAATAGGAAAGACTCATTTTTGCTTATGAGTCTAACATAACCGTTTAGGCCGCTTTAGTGTTGATATTTATAGTGCATGAAACATAGAATCTCACACCCTATTAATTGATTTTGGACCGCTTTAGTGTCAGTATTTATAAAGCATGCAACATAGAAGGTCACACCCTATCAATTGATAACAAAACTCTTGGATGGTGAAGATGAGGACCAAGAATATGAGCCCTTTCCTAGCCGATTGGACTCACATTTTGGTAACCATGAACACTCTTCCATAGAGAAGTTTGGGACAAGGTTTGCATAATTGGAGGGTACCAAAATTACATCCATGTTTGTGCGACACATTCAAAAACAAACCAATGGTGGAATTTGCTAGCCTTGAGCTAGAGTTCCCCCTAGAAAGACCATGGAGCGATGTGTGACCACCTTGGTTTTGACACTGGGGGGTTAGTCTCACAATGTCTTGTCTTGGGAGACCTAGACCTCCTTGGGCCACCCACCCTTCATCCATAGTCACCATCATCCCCACTACAAATAATTCCCAATGGATAACCATCGATTGTTCTAAAGCTAAATTTTACATTGTAATAACGAGACTTGTGCTTATGGCCCCCGCGCATGTACTATGAAAGAGAGCATCATCCTCATGAGTGAGGAGATGGATTTCAGTCTCACAAATTGTGTAATTAGTTAACGAAAAAGAATTGCAATAGCTTTTATGGATGCAGCTCATATATTTAGGTTTCAAAGTCAAGAAAACTTGCAATAGCTTTTATGGATGCAGCTCATATATTTAGGTTTCAAAGTCAAGAAAACTTGCACCTCAAGCCTCTACAACCACACTATAAAAAACGCCAGACTAAAGATGGAGTGGAGACCAAAAGCCATGCCTTTGGAACCAATCCCAAAGCTTAAGCAGGAATGGAGAGCAATAACTTCCACCTCAACTCATGTGCCAGCATCACCTTCAATAAAGTCAAAAGAGTCCGTGGACACTAAGCAGCAAGAGGCACTACCTTGTCCATGTACAATAGCCTTACCCATCCCTGTTCCCATCATAGAAGAGCCACCCATGGGTCCAAGTCCCCTGATAGAGCTATGCGCATGCTTTCTGGGCACCGTTGGAGCAACCCCAAGGTCAAAGGGATCACCTAGACCCCATAACACCTGTATATACCATGTCGTAACACCAACTTACTATAGATGGAATGGGAAAGACAAAGGTCAATCAAGCACACCCGAAAAGTCGACCACAGTGATGCCAAAGTGGTTCTCTACTTTTTCTTAGTGAGTCTACACGGTAAGGCAAAAACCTTAAACTGTTATTATATATATGTACCACAAAACCTGCTAACAGTTATACATATGTATCGTAAAAACCCTAGCAATTATACAGATACATATACCTAGGAATGATACAAAAATCTAGAAGCCAAAACAAATCTAAAACACTTCACACATGCACACACTGCATGTGCACGTACACAAAACACAACCACCTACACATGCACACACTTTTACTTACACGCACACATAACACAACCACTTGCAGTGTGCATGTGCATACACACAAAACACTTTTACATGCAGTGTGCATGCACATAAAACACAACCACCTACATGTGCACACACTTTTACTTACACGCACATGCATTTCACTTATGCACAAATGCACGCACACATGTGACCAATCTAAAAACACATGCACACAACACACATATCCACACATGTGCACACAAAACATAATCACCTACAAGTATTAATAGGGGTCACACCAAAGAAGTCAAGGGGATGACTTACCAATAGGCCTATAGTTACATATTTTAGGACTTTAATAGTGACTATTTTTCTAGACTCAAACATGACCAAGTGGGATCAAAAAAATCCCAAGTGCATTTTTTGAGGTAAAGTATGGAGTCAAAGGGTTATTGTTAATCACTCCAATTAACATAGTTTCGCCCATGTGCACTACCTTTGTAAATTCTTTGCCATCTTACTTTTATATTAGTGAAAGCTTATCTTTTGTAAGACGGTGCTATAATACATGAAGGGACCTTACTCTGTGCTTAAAGACAAATGTGGAAGTCTATGACTTCTGCTGTATGCTTAAGGCTAGACATAATGGCCATGGACTTCTCATGTATGCACTTTCTTAAGGCTGGACATAGTGGCCATGGACTATATTTAAGTTATCTGTGTGAACACTAGCCACTTGTATAAGGTATTTTTAAAATTAAGTATAAGGTATTCTTAACATTAAGTAATACTGTGTGTGAACACTAGCCTTCACACTAGCCATTGTGTGTGAACACTAGCCTTCAAACTAGCCACTTGTATAAGGTATGTTTGACATTAAGTAATACACAATCATTCCCCTTACAATAGACCTCTCATTCTACCTCTATAGTGTAGGAAGCCTTCTTCTCACATTCATCAAAGTGGTTAAAGCTCTTCCTCCACACCCATGGCTATGGATTGTGTAAACACTAGCCACTTGTGTTTGACATTAAGTAATACACAATCATTCCCCTTATAATAATACACAATCATTCCCCTTATAATAGACCTCTCATTCCACCTCAATAGTGTAGAAAAACTTCTTCTCACCTTCATCAAAGTGGTTAAATCTCTTCCTCCACACCCATGGCTATGGAACTTATTGGAGATTTCAGAGTTAGTTTGAAGTCTAGTCAAGTATCCTTAGCGGTGTAAACATATTAGGTGTGAACACCCTCTTGTTTAGGGTCAAAAGATAAGCCCTTGGTGCCTATAAAAGCATGTACTTGGGTCTTTCATTCTCACATATGAGTACCATTCAAGTTGTGTAATTTTTCTCTCATACTTGAGCTCTACTGCCCCTCTCTCTGTCTCTCTTCTTTTACACACTCCACCATGATGATGATATTTTATCCTCCACAGCTCCATGTGTGATCCTATGGATGCCAACATGGTTTCAAAGCTCGGGTCGCCACCGTTGCCATCATCATCATGCATTTTCTACCTGTGAAGGTTTCCATTGCCATCATTAGCCCTGCGTTGCTGAAGACGCTGCGTTTTTATCTTCAGATCGTCCTTCTCCCCAAGTGGCCTATTGCTCCACAATTTGCAACATGCAACTCTTTTACATTTGCGTTTTTCTCCCTCTGGGAGCTCCGCCGCTCTTGAGCCGCCGGAAACTGCCATGCTCAGCCACCCTAGAGCCCATCGCCACACTTAGTTTCCCCAGAGCCGAAAGCTGCCACCTCCACCCACTTCATTGGGTGGTGCTAGTCTGCAGCTCTCCATTGCCACCACTTCTCAGCCTTCTTCGCCCGCCCAACTGGGTGGCACTAGTGCGGAGGGCTCTGCCACCCCGTTCCACTGCTGCCCAGCCGGCGGGCCGCCAACTATCCCGTGCGTGCCCTCCTTCGCCAATGTGCTACTTTGTCTCCGCCCTCGTCTACCAAGTTCGTGGTGGTGCTCTGACTAGGCTGAGCTGCATTTTGTAGCCCCTCCTGCTTATGTTTTTTTTGGGGGTGCTCACCTGGCTCTTTGCTCACCTCATGATCATTCCACACAGGCTATCACTTCTACAACAATGCCTCTTTGAGAACTCTCTAGTAGGCTCTTCCTCACCTCATCTTCTACACAGGCTATCACTTCTACAACAATGCCTCCTCGAGAACCCTCCTCTAGTGGTGGTCTTCTCTTGTGCCTACATAAGTGAACCATTTTTTCCCCGCACATCTCTCTATTGTGCTTCACTTGCTTCTGCAAAATAGCACATGTCTAGAAAAATATACATGGATCATATCCTTATCTTTTTAAGATAAAGCATCATGGAAGAACTCTTTTCTTCCCTTTAGTCCTCTGCCCTAGCCACCATCGTGTCAAAAAGGACTTCAATCATGTGTACTACAAGCGCCATCATGAAACATCTGCTCCTTGCAAGTACTCGTCCCACACTTGCCCATCAAGTGTTAGAATCTTGGAAACGATACTGAAAAAGGATCTTCATCGGCATCGAGGGGGGAATCTTTCTCAAATTTTTAGTTTCTATTTTATGTTGAGTCTTGGGTTCTCTTCCTGGTGGGTAGTACGCCAAAATCTAAGTTATCTATTTTGGATTTTGTAACGCCTTGTTTCTATAAAAGTCTCCTCTCCATCACTCCCTTTTTGCCCCTACTTTGAGTGAGGCGGGTTGTTTTGGTATACCAATGTAGGTTGTCTTTGTCCCCAAGGCAAGACCTGACCTCTAAGTCTTTCCCAAAGACCATGCTTGTTAAGCCTCTGAGCCATGCTTGTTGAGCCTTTTGAGCCATGCTCATTGGCCTCTGAGTTTGAACAGGCGGGGACATGTCTTGTGTCTTTGCTTGTGCTGGTGTACGGGACTATTGTTGAAGGTAATGCATGCAACTCCACCATCACTCCGAAGGGGGGTTTGATGGATATTTCGGAATTAGTCTGGAGTCTAGTCAAGTGTCCTTAGTGGTGTGAACACACTAGGTGTGAACCCCCTCTTATTTAGGGTCAAAAGATAAGGTCTTATTGCCTATAAAAGCATGTGCTTGGGTCTTTCATTTTCACATATGAGTACCATTCAAGTTGTGCAATCTCTCTATACTTGAGCTCTACTGCTTCTCTCTCTCTCTCTCTCTCTCTCTCTCTCTCTCTCTCTCTTATACACACTCCACCATGATGATGATATTTCATCCTCCATAGCTTCATGTGTGATCCTGTGTATGCCAACAAAACTCTCTTGTGGTGACACTAGACTGAGGATCTAGATGGTGGGCTAGCATATGGGAAATTACATTCTAAGGCTCTAAGGAAAAGCTCCCAATGATACATGTTTCGACAAAGCTAGGTAAGACTTTAACTTGAACATATATGGTGCCACCCTCGGGGAGTAGCTCGAGGGATCTCGTTGTGGGACCTTCGGTAACATAATAGGTAACACATGTCTTCAAATTTGAGCATTAATAATAGGAAGCTATCATGGAGTAGGAAGTTATCATGGAGACTTGTGAGCCTACGTATGATCATAAAATAGTTTATGTGCCTTTATTGATAAATCAATGGCACATTGAATTTAAAAAAAAATCAACTTAATCCATGTAGGACAATAAATGTGTAGAAGTTCACTTTTGAGGACTATAGTATAAATCATGTAGTTGCTAAAAACTAGAGCGATGTTGAGTGAGCATTTTTGCCATGTTGGAGTGTATTGAGATAACTTATGAAAAGAACATGGGGATCATGTTTTAACAAAAAGATACTATGATATGGTGTCTTAGATGTTTGTATGCACTTCATAACTTAATCCATGTAGGATAATAAATGTGCAGAAGTTCACTTTTGAGTAGTACTACAATATAAATCATGTAGTTGTTGAAAACTAGAGCGATGTTGAGTGAGCATTTTCGCCATGTTGGAGTGTATTGAGATAACTTATGAAAAGAACATGGGTATCATGTTTAACAAAAATATACTATGATATGGTGTCTTAGATGTTTGTATGCATTTCGTACAAATAAGTTCGGTGCTTTATTAAAGCAAAGGTCAAATGTTACATAACTTATTGCGAGACACTTTAGACTATCCTTGGGATGTTTTTTTAAAAGCAATAAAAGACTTCAATCACATGTAAACAAGACACAAAAAGTAGACTCATATTTGGTGAGGAGAAAATAGCTTTGAACTTAATGAAATATAATAAGAAACAAACAAAAAAGAATAAGGTGTTAAAAGACAAGATCACCACAATTACATTTATGGGCAATGGCTAGTGGGTTTTGGATGGCAATCAACATCCATAAGCTCATAGATGGTAGCTACATTGTGCAAAAACTAATGGCGGGAAGATATTCCTCCTCTTTTCTTTACAACATGGGTGATGGATGGGCAATGGGCCTCTTATTAGACAATCCATCAGAGGTAAGCTTTGTTTGTTCATGAAAGATTTGGAATGAGCTCAGAGTTTAATGGCTTGTTATCGTTGTTTGTCAACCAACATCAACACGAGCATCAAAGTCATGATCAACATCATCATTGTCGTCGTAATCATCATCAACAACATCATGGCCCCATCAACTTATGCTACAATAGAAACTCAATCTAACAAGTGTGATAGAAAATTATGATGGGTCATGAGCTTTTGATAAGGGGTTGGGACATCTTGGGGTATCCTTCAAGGGGGTGTTTAACCTCAAGGATAAGGGGTTGGGACATCTTGGAGTACTCTTCAAGGGGGTGTTTAACCTCCAGGAGGAGGGCTACCACATCTTTCATGGTGGGCCTCTCGCCAGGGTTAGGGTTAACACAGAGGAGGGCTACGCCTAGTACTTGCTCCATTTCTTGGATGAGGGGGTCAGCGAGGCCCCTCAATCTTGCATCCAAAATTTCCACACTTATTTGATAGGACCTCTTCATCATCTTCACCCAATCCACTATGTGCAGGCCATCACTGTATCCAGGATCCACCTCCACTGCCCTCCTCCCTGTCAACACCTCCAATAGCACCACCCCAAAGCTGTACACATCGCTCTTCTCCGTTATCTTCAGTGTGTATCCGTACTCTACCATCACAATGAAATGCCAAGCATATCATTAGAGACCCATTTGAAGATTAAACCCAATACTAAGAAACAAACACAGCATGCTAAACCATAGGACAATTAACTAGATTGATGTTGTTTTAAACCTCTCTCCTCAATGAGAAAATCAGACTCTCACCTGGAGCTATGTAGCCATAGGATCCAGCCACTTTAGACATGGCTTCTCGGAATTCCGAAGCCTCTACGAGCTTGGCGAGGCCGAAATCTGCAAGGAAAGGCTGGTATTTCGAGTCCAAGAGGATGTTATTGGACTTGACATCTCTATGTAGGATTGCAGGGACACAGTCATGGTGAAGATACGAGAGGCCCTGTGCAGCCCCAACTATTATCTTATATCTAATGTCCCAGTCCACCATCCTCCTTTTCTCAAACAAGAGGTCTGCTAGGCTCCCATTGGGCATGAAGTCATAGAGTAGCAGCTTATCATTGCGGTTTGTACAGTAGCCGAGGAGCCTCACTATGTTCCTATGCCGGATGTGGCCGAGCGTCTCAATCTCGGATGCGAATGAGTCATGGCTCTGATCTTCTTTCTTTGATGTGTAGAAGAGCTTCTTCACTGCAATGACATCCCCACATGGCATCTCTGCCATGTATACCACCCCTGAACATCCCTTGCCTATGATGTTGGTCTCATTGAGCTTCTCCAACACATCCTCCACTGAGAAATTGAGCTTCCGGAAGTGGGTAAAGTTCCACTCCCACGGCTCCCCGATCAGATCTTGGGCTGGTTTCTGCAGCTTGAACACAAATACAAACCCTATCAAGAAGAGGAAAGCAGCTACTCCAAACGTCAATAGGCATATTATGAGTGATGTGGTACCCAATGACTTGGATGGCCTCTGCATGCTTGCACATGTGCTGAAAGAGAGTGGATTGCAAAGCCCCGGGTTACTAACGAATGCACTAGGTGGGAGTGTCCTGAAAAATGGTGTGTCTGGAAGAGGCCCTGTGAACTCATTAAAGGAAACATTGAGTGAAGTTAGACTGTCCAGCATCCCAAGTACCTTGAGGCTCCCAGTGAACTGATTATGTGAGAGATCAAGTGACTGTAATTGAGTTAATCCTGCTAACTCAGTGGGTAAATCTCCCGTTAATTCATTCCAGCTGAGATCTAATGCAATCTCCAAGCTAGCAATGCTGCCCAGCTCAGCAGGCATGGTGCCAGTGAGCTGATTATGGCTTAGATCAAGCAAGCCCAACTTTTCACAATTCTTTAGATCAGTGGGTATGGTGCCTGAGAGCTGGTTATTACTTAAAACTAGCTTAGTTAAGACACTTAATCTACCTGTTTGATCTGGGATGGGGCCTGTGAATTGATTGTAGGAGAGGTCCAGCAACTGCAAATTTGTTAAAGAGCCCAGCTCAGGTGGGAGGCTACCAGAGAGCCCATTGCCATGAACATCTAACAACTGCAGTGAGATGAGATTAGTGATCTCAACAGGGAGAGTTCCTGTAAATCTATTGGTATTAACATCCAAGAAGATCAGATTATGCAGCTTGCCAAGCTCACTTGGCAAAGCACCACTTAAAATATTGCTTCCGAGCCGTAGGCGTTCTAAAGAAGCACAATCGCCCACCTCTGGGGGCAATGCATCTGCCAAACTGTTGGAGAGGAGAAGCAATTTTTGAAGCTTTTGGAGGCTGAAAATCTCCTTTGGGATTGGCCCAGTAAGTATATTATGGGAGAAATCTAATACTTGAAGCTGTGTGCAGCCTCCTAGAGTGGATGGGATGGGCCCTGTTAGATTGTTTTGCCATAGAAACATGATCTGAAGGCTGGAGAGTTGGCCTAAAGAGGCAGGGATAGGGCCTGTGAGGCTATTCTTATCAAATTGCAAATCATTTAGATTTATGCAATTTCCAAGCGCACTTGGAATGCTGCCATTGAAGCTGTTATCACTGAGGTATAATTGCTGGAGGGACCTTAGATTTCCCATTTCTCTTGGTATTGGGCCAGAGAACAAGTTCCAAGACAAGTCCAAGGTGAGCAAGGAGGTGCAGTTTCCAATGCTTGGAGGTATAGCTCCAGCCAACTCATTGCCCCATAGCAATAATGATTGCATTTGAATTAATTTGCCAATCTCAGAGGGTATGCTGCCCACTAACTGATTCATGTGGAGATAGAGATATTGTAGCTTTGTGCAATTGCCCAATTCTGGTGGAATCTCCCCAGATATCTTTGTATTGTAGAGAGATAATGTTTGGAGATTAGAGAGAGCTCCTACGGTGGCTGGTATTGAGCCAGATATAGCAGTATCAGCTACCCCTAAAAACGTTAAATTTTGGCAATTTGCTAATTGAGGGGGTAATGTCCCTGATAATCCCACATTGCCTCCTAACCTTAGTATTTGTAGACTTGTCAGCTGGCCAAGCTCCGACGGTATGGTTCCTGTGAGGTTGTTGTCTTGCATGTAGAGGCCTACCAGTGCTTTGCATTTGCCCAGCTGAGTGGGTATCCTGCCTTGGAGAGCGTTGGAGGAGAGGTCGAGCTGCTGCAAGGCGGAGAGCTGGCCAAACTCCTCAGGGACGCCCCCGGAGAGGAGGTTGCCGCTGAGGTCGAGCACTTGCAGGCGGGTGGCGTTGGCGAGGTCGGGCGGGATAGGACCCGTGATGTTGCACGTGGAGAGGTTTAGAAGGCGGAGCTCGGAGAGCGCGCCCAGCTGCGGGGGTATGACAGTGTGGAGGAAGGCGCCCGAGAGGGAGAGGGCGGTGACGCGCTGATCAGTTGGGCGGCAGGTAACGCCTTCCCAGGAGCAAGGGGTGGCGTCCGCGGAGTTCCATGAAGAGAGGAGGGAGTGGGACTGGGAGGCGACGGATTGACGGAGGGCTAAGAGAGCAGTGCCGTCGGGTGAGAGGGAGCTAACGGTTGTGGTTGCAGAGAGGATGAAGAGCAAGGGAAGCAAAAGAGAGGAGGAGAGAGAGCCCATGGCGGGGGCATGCTCTAGCGTGATCAGCAGCGCTGCAGCAGCAGCAGCAGCAGCAGCACAGCTCTACCTGAAAAAAACGCAGGGAGAGTGGCAGAGATGAGCGCTAGCTAGTCGAATCGAAGCAGCAGCGGATGCTGAGAAGAGTACTAGAGAGTGAGAGAGAGAGAGAGAGAGGGCCTGGCAACAAGCTCTCCGCTCCTTGCTATTGAAGAAGAGAGATCGTGACCCCAGCTCTATACACGATATATTTACACGTCCGTCCTCCTGCCTGGATGACCATGATTAACCTCGTTTGTCCACTTGGCTCATGACCACACAAACCATGAAAGGGGGGGACGTTCCTACGTGGCTTTCACATCCAAACTTTGACAGCTGTCTTTGGCAGCGTGGCTAAGGACAAGACTATCTATACTTCGTCAGTGTCTATAAGGTACCACTATGGTGCACTTGAATGATTCACACACCTAAAAGGGCAAAATCGGCCTCAATTAGACTAGGACCTAGGTATGCCACTATGGGGCATTGATTTTATTAACTCCCCTAAAACAGGCAAAATGGGCTAGTATCAGGCAAAATGGGGCATTGATTTTATTAACTCCCCTAAAACAGGCAAAATGGGCTAGTATGAGAAGAAAAAATAACGATTTTCCTAAACCAGTCAAAATAATAAGAGGTCTTTTATGTGGACACTCTAATAAATAATAAGTGGTCTTTAATGTGGACTCTCGAATCTCCCCTGTGCGAGAGAGCGAAGGCACTCGTATGAGTGGGTGAAAACATGTGTACTTTCTACTTTCAAGCCAAGATTTTTTATTTAAAAAAAAGACTTCAATGTGTCAAGTTTTTCCTTCAATATTTACACATTAACTAGGTTTTATAACTTAGATTCTCAAAATCTTCACATTTTATTTAAAGAGAAACATAAATTTCAATTTTCATTTTGAGCCATGGAAAATACAGTGAAAGACGCTTTTTTCTAAAAATGTGCATCAATCAAAACAGAACACTTTTATCTCTAGATCTTAAAAACTTATGAATTCAAAATTGTACATATTTTTAAAGAACTTTTGCAAATCTTTTTGCTATATTATAACTAAAAGGCAATAACCTTTACAATTTATTTAAAAAAAATGAGATTTTTACAAGCAAAACTGAGAATCTTGCAAGTCCATTGTATATAGTTTGCATGTTATCAATGAACATAAAGGTCTTCCTAGTCTTAGAGCCTCTTCTCACTACACCAAAAAATCAATCTAGTTGCCACCATCAATGGCATGTTGGTGTTATTTAAATGGTCATTACACTAGTAGTTTTATTATTTCTCAAAAACTTTGGCATCATGGTTGAACATGCCGTTTCCACTTTGATTCACTACACTCTCCAAAGCATGACACAGCTAGGTGTGAGAACCTTCATCAATTAGTGAGCACTATTGAAGCTATCAATGTCACCAATGGCCAAATATGTATAAGCATGAGAACATGTTCGGAAATGTCTTCTTCTCCTCTTGAAAAAACTCAAATTATACATGTTTAGGCCTAAGACCTATTCACGTGCCTCCGCACTAGTGGAAAAGGACATGTTCAAGCCATGGGATGCCAATTTTTCTCACCGTGTGTGTGATGGCCAAATAGGTATCCAAACCCTTGGCCACCATCCATTTGGCCATTAGGGTGGTTGGTAGCACAAACAACTCCAAAAATGCCAAACCACTCTAAAATTGCTAAACAACTAAGTGAAATATTAACAACTCTTCCAAACTGACTTGCAACACCAACAACTCTTCCAAACCCCTTTATCAACACCTAGAAAACCACTTTTCAACATCATTATTTATTGGGCCATCACACTTTAATTTTGAGCCATGGTGGAAAATACAATGAAGGACGTTTTTTTCTAAAAGTGTGCATCAATCAAAATAGAACTTATGACTTCAAAATTGTACATATTTTTTAAGAACTTTTGCAAATCTTTTTGCTGTATTATAATTAAAAGGCAATAACCTTTACAATTTATTTTAAAAACATAAGATTTTTACAAGTAAAACTGAGAATCTTTCAAGTCATTGTATAGTTTGCATGTTATCAACATGAACATAAAGAAAGGTCTTAGGTCATCTTCTAGTCTTAGAGCCTCTTCTCACTACACCAAAAAATCAACCTAGTTGCCATCAACGGCATATTGGTGTTATTTAATGGTCATTACACTAGATTATTTCTCAAAAACTTTGGCATGGGTGAACATGCCCTTTTGGTGTTATTTAAATCGTCATTACACTAGTAGTTTTATTATTTCTCAAAAACTTTTGCATGGGTGAACATGCCCTTTTGGTGTTATTTAAATGGCCATTACACTAGTACTTTTATTATTTCTCAAAAACTTAGAGCCTATTCTCACTACACCAAAAAATAAACCTAGTTGCCATCAATGGCATGTTGGTGTTATTTAAACGGCCATTACACTAGTAGTTTTATTATTTCTCAAAAACTTTGGCATGGCTGAACATGCCCTTTCCACTTTGATTCACTACACTCTCCAAAACATGACACATCTAGGTGAGAACCTCCATCAATTAGTTAGCACTATTGAAGCTATCAATGTTACTAATTGCCAAATATGTATAAGCATGAGAGCATGTTTGGAAATGTCTTCTTCTCCTCTTGAAAAACTCAAATTATACATGTTTGAGCCTAGGACCTATTCTCATGCCTCCTCACTAGTGGAAAGGGATATGTTCATGCCAATTTTTCTCGCCGTGTGTGTGATAGCCAAATAGGTATCCAAATGCTTTGTCACCATCCATTTGGCTATTAGGGTGGTTGGTAGCACAAACAAGCCCAAAATGCCAAACCACTCTAAAATTGCTAAACAACTAAGTGCAATATCAACAACTCTTCCAAGCTAACTGCAACAACAACAACTCTTCCAAACCCCTTTATCAACACCTAGAAAACCACTTATCAACATCATTATTTCTTGGGCCTTCACACTTTGATTCGTTGTGGAGATAAATGCTAAAGTTGCCACCTTAGCAAATACCATGAATGGTATTGTTATTAAAAGGTAAAACGGCTCATTGCTGCAGGCCCAGTTTCAATGCTGATCATGGTTTTGGTGGCTAGCACAACCAATGTTTAGTTATTGTTAGCAACTCTCCATGCCAACAACTTGGTTTTCAAAAAATTTCAAACGAGATTGCCATTTGAAGTGAACCCCCACCCTTATAGTTGACTCGCAAAATTGAGAGTTTCAACTTTCTAACATCATTAAAAGCAAGGTCCCTCTTCTTGTCGAAAGATGCATGGCCCTTATTATAGAAATTATGAAGAACAATTAAAAGTTATTTTTTCACCTGTCAATTTGTTAGCATAAAATAAGATTACCTTATGTGGATTGAAAAAAATTACTATTAGTTACTAACCTATGGCCATGCAAACAACTTGGCTCACAACAACTATGGTTGTGAGTGGAAACCAGTCCACAAATGTTAATTGCAATGCAAAAGCTAAAGTTTCATTAAAGAAGTGCAACTTTTTTTACTTTTGGCAAAATGAGGTCACAATGCACATATTAGTCTTATGAAGACCAAAAGTGTAAATAGCCCCCACAAAAACTTGGGCAGCCGATTGCCCCACTAAATCTATCTATTGTCCACCTGAGGGAAAGGGTACACCTGAAGCTTCTGTGGACTCGAGTGTGGAACACCAACGTCCGGGCAGGCAGTGTGGGCCTGGGCGGCGGGCTAAAAGAAAGTGGTGGCCCGCCGTCCTCCCGCCCGCCACAGCAGACAAATGTTGTCAGCCTTTTGAAGCGGGTCCCACATTTGTCCCACTACTGCGGCAGCGTGGGCCCGCAATCCACTAGCGCTTTTGGTCGCATCACAGCTTGGATCTGGTCCCCACCTTGCTATAACCTACTACTCACACCACGTTGGCATGTTGCATCAAATGGCCGCGACACGTGCAACCATGTCTGAAACCTTCACGTCCCCACCCAATCCTACGTGGCAGATCTCACCCTGTACAACCCTGCTCTTTTGTTGCCACAGAGGCTCACGACCTTGTCCCTATTTATGCCGTTGCATGTGCAGACATCTCCCATGATCACAAGGTTTCATGCCCCACGTTTCCATCCCAAAGCTTTATTCCTTTTCCCCGCATCAATATATTACATTTTGAGCTTTTAAGCTTGCCTTGCTTTGATCCACCCTCACTACCCCTCCTTTTTCAAGCACATGTATTATGGACAATCTTCTGTGTCTGTCCAACCTTGTGCCCCCAATTTCCTAATGTAAAAGCTTTCTCTGATCATGACATGCCAACCATTGTTTCACGCCACCTTCTCTGCACATCATGATCACCATTTCCTCCACACTTCCTTTCCTCCAGTATTCATTTATACTATGCGTGTAAATAATATATGCTTGCTTATTCAAGTACACGAGCTCATGTTCATGCACACATGCAAGATAGACCTTGTGTTCTGCTTTGCCAAGTCTCTCCACTCACTCAACACTGTTCTTGTTCAGACTCTAGATCCAATGCAACACACTAAAAAAGAAATCAAAGTGCACTTTGGTGCACCTCGAAAGTAGACAAAGCTTATGTTTCATAATTCAAAATCAAGACTCAAAGGAAAAACTCCATGTAACCTATGGAAAGCCTATGTATAATAAATGGACGAATCTAAAAAAGTTGATTTTCCTCATGGCTCTCTCTCTCTCTCTCTCTCTCTCTCTCTCTCTCTCTCTCTCTCACTCTCTCTCTCTCTCTCTCAAGATTCCTTGTTTTGAAAGCTGGCAATCAAGAACACCAAAACCTTCAACTTTCTCCTTTTTTTTTCCAATTGCCCTTTATGATAAGAAATACTATAACCAACTTTTCCAACCTCCTCTTCCTTAGACACTCCAAGTCACATGCCCATGCCATAATAAATTACAAAACTCAGATGTTCTTTATCCATGTTCAATTTTCTCTATTACATGCTTACTTTTCATAAAAACATATATCCTTATCCTTTAAAGTAGCTTATCATTTATTTTATGTAAATTTATTACAAGATTTAAAAGAACAAATTCACAAGACAAATCAAAGTGGGACATCTTAAAGAGCAATGCTCATCTACTTTTTTGCCTCATAGTCGGCACCCATGAACATGATGAGTATTCACACTATCTTGAAATGGGAGAAAAGAAGTTTAAATTTAAGGCCTAGTCATGATGTTGTTGCCTTTTTTGTATTCAAATGAGTTTTTACTTGAACTTTAATTAAAATAGTATCCTCTCCTTTCATAGTCCTTCACTTCTAAATGTTGCATACGATATCCTTGCTCCAAGCTCCTAGGTCAATGCATGATTGAAGGTTGTATACACATTTTGAGCAATTTTTGAAAGAGTATTATATACATGCCATGATTTGGAGCTTACGTTTTGAAAGTATCATTGCTCTTTGTTTGGAAGCAATCTTCCAGTTCTATGCAAACTATGATCATTTCTCCTTGCTATCAACAACTAGAGCATGGAATTTACTGTATCTATGTGTTGCGTAGGCTAGTGAGATGTTGTAGTTTGGAACAAGCATAATGGAATAATTCATGAGTCTATGTGATCAACCTTTCCCTTTTTGAGTAAGTAAATGTACTTGACTAAATGGGGAGGTTTTCCAAAAAGGAGAAATAAACTTCACAAAGGCTATTAAAAAATATTCATGAGATTGAACTATTAATGCCACCTTAAACAACATAAGAGTTTCAAACTTGAAGGAAAATGAAGTTTCATAAGAGTTACTTACTTTAGATATGTGATGAAAGTCAAATAGTGACCTAATGTGGTGAGAGTCAATGGTAACTATTATTGTTCAACCACCAAATCCAATGTTTTTTATATACCATAAAAAAGATAGGTTATAAAATACAAATTAGAGGGTAGGAACTAAGAGGAGAAATTTAAAAAAAAAGAATAAAGTAGGACTGTACAATGTCAATGTATAACATTTAAGGATCGTTTAAATCTTTAGGAACTAAGAGGAGTAAGAGTTTATCAACTTCAAGATGGCATGGTACAAATCAAGCATTGAATTGGTAAAATAATTTATCACAAGAGAATGAGTAACTTATACAATTATAATACCAAAATTAAGTAGTCAAGATAATGCTAAGTTGCAAGTCCAACAATTTCCCCACAACACCTTGATAGTACCCTTAAACACTTGCGTTTATATGGAGAGTAATTCCAAGGCTTACTCTTGTTTATAAGCCATGGCATTGCCCTTACAATATCAAAACTCGCAATTCTTTTTTATATAAATTTTAGTTATCCAAGCCAAGGTTTTTCCCATCCAACTTGATTCCCAAGGATTCACCTAAATTTATACGAGATAGCAAAACATCAAGGTTTTTTAATTTTCATAAGGTGATAGCATGATAAGTTGGCTATTTTGGGACAGTTTGGACAAAAGGGGGACATTTTCAAGCTTCTAAAACTCGTCTTCGGCGTATCACATAGCTAATCACACATTGCCACATGCCTACATACCTTGCCCGAGATATGTGGTCGAGTGGAACAAGAATTACCACGACATATCTCAGGTGATGTACATGGCACCATGACCAGGCCATGACATATCTCGGGCAAGATACATGGCACCATGATTGAGCCATCTAGTCAGTATCTCCACGTATCTCGAGCGAGATACATAGGGATGATGACTAGATTACCCCACTGATGTCGTCTATCCAATACAATAGGATTAATTCTATCTTGGGCACGAGACATGTAAATGAAAATAAATTATCTCAGGCGAGATACAAAAAATGAAACTAAATTATCTCGTGAGATACGAAAAATGGTTATAATTTATCTCAGGAGAGATACAAAAAAATGACTATAATCCAAATTGTTTTCTTCTTCCTCACATTTTCTCTCTACGCTTTTCTGGCTCGCTTGAGCTGTCGAGCTACCCTGAGCTAGAGAGCTGTTGTCACCCTGAGCTATTGAGCATGCCTTGAGTTTTGTTGTTGCCCATTTTCCCCACCCTCTCTCCCTCTTGCCTTTCATTGCCCATGAGAGAGAGAGAGAGATATATTAAGCACCTACTAAAGACCCAATGGGACTATGCGACCAAAGTGATACAATAATGTCACATCTCATCATCTAAAGGAATAAAATAGAAACAAAACAAAGCTATCTCACTTCGGTGATACAAAACTATCCATGGAATCTCATCATGGAATACCAAGAAACATGAAACATGAGAGGAGCATCAGCCCCTGATATATAGTGTACCACTCTCTAAAATATCAAGCATGGTGCTAATGAGTATGGCCAAGAGGTCTCCGTGTCAGCTAACATCAAGTGGAGAGAGAGAATAATATAGAAAATAAGTCACAGAGAGAGAGAGAGAGAGAGAGAGAGAGAGAGAGAGAGAGAGAGAGAGAGAGAGAGAGAGAGAGAGAGAGAGAGGAGAGATAATGAATGAGGGAGGAGAGAGAGAGTGGGAGAGGGGGGAGAGAGATAATGTGTGTGTGAGAGAGAGAGGAGAGATAATGAATGATAGAGAGGGAGAGAGACAATGATAGTGAAAATGTGTGTGTGTGTGTGTGTGTGTGTGTGTGTGTGTGAGAGAGAGAGAGAGAGAGAGAGAGAGAGAGAGAGAGAGAGAGAGAGAGAGAGAGAGATCCATTACATGGCACCCCGTAAGTTTTATCATGGTTCATGAGGCAAGTCCAAAGACCATCCCTGAGATGATCGCACTCTTAGAGGCTTCCTACAGTCAGCTTCGTGGTGGACAGAGAGATCCCCATCCCTCCACCATGCATCTTGTTGCATCATTGGAGAGCATGCTCGAGACTCTATGTTCCCTTGATGATGTTAAGTCTTTGACAGCCTGGCTAGAGACGTAGCAAGGTGGGCGTGTGCATCGTAACTTATCTCAACGAGAGGTTTACAGACTGTCTGCTATATCGGAGAGAGGACGTTGCAATAGTAACAACTATTTGTTTGTGTAAGGATGGACAAGTCATGATGCAGGGCCCCTTAAGGTGGCTTGATGCATCCATGCAGTTATGGTGGCAGCCCACGTTCTACCACGATATGTGGTATACTATGGCGCCATGCCCCATTATCACAAGATTCCTATCTACTTTGCACAATAGTTAGATGTCGAGTTTGTGTTGGGGCTCAAGGTAGACTACCATGATCATCGACTTGGTTAGGTCATGGCTTCAAGTTCAGGATAAGAAGCCTAGGGGAGCAGGCCGGGAGTCTCCCCTTGCACTTTGCACACCACATAGTTTGGAGATGTTCCCTTTTGCCATAGTACATGAGTTTAGTGTATAGATAGGTCAATAGTTTCATCATGCTACAGTGTCCATTCGACATGTGGTGGCTCTCTTCTTGGAGCTGACTGCTACCATGGTATTCTCCCAAACCCTTCTAGAGTAATTCAACCAAGGGGTTCCCAATGCAAAAAAAGCGGGTTTGGGCAAGACACCACACCCATACGACATTTGATGGGGGTGAAGCTTTGCAAGTGGATATGTGGGGCTTCTCTCCCCTCACTCACAAAGTTTTATCCCCATCTGACACTGGATGGGTGTGACGGTGTGCTGCCACCTGCTCTTCTTTTTGCATAGTGCCCAAGGGGTCCGCTATGCCAAAAAGAGCGGGTTTGGGTAGGACATCACGCCCATCCAGTGTGTTTGATGGGGATAAAACTTTGCAAGTGGGTCTGTGGGTCTTCTCTTCCCCTACTCGCGCAAAGTTTCATCCCCATTAAATGGTAGATGGGTGTGTGTGACGGTGTGTTGCTACCTGCATGTATGTAGATAAGAGCAGGTTTGGGTACGATATCATAGCCACCATTCGGCATTCGATGGGGCTGAAACATTTCACGTGGGTCCATGGGGCTGCTCCCCTCCCATTTGCAAAGTTTCATCTCCATTAGATGGTGGATGGGTGTGACAGTGTGTTTCCACCCACTCTTTTTGCATAGTGCCCAAGGGATCCCCTATGCAAAAAAAAGAGCGGGTTTGGGTAGGACATCATCCGCATTCAAGTTCGACGGAGTTGCAAATTTGGAAGTGGGAAGGTGATGCTACCTCAAGTCTCTCTACGGCATGGATTAAAGTAGAATCTACAAGTGAAAACGATGTAGGGTCTTGGACAAACAAGATCAATCGGTGGAAAACTCCCCCAACATAGAAATACATGCAAAAAAGAGGAAGTGGCAACACACCATTGTGCCACCTATCTGGCATCGATAGGGATAAAACTTTGCAAGTGGGGGGAGAGAAGGCCCATGGACCCACCGGCGTAGTTTCATCCCCATCGGACATCGTATAGATATGATGTCCTACCCAAACCCGCTCTTTTTTTCATAGGGGACCCCTTGGGGCACTATGTAAAAAAAGAGCAGGTGGCAACACACTGTCACACCCATTCGGCATTTGATGGTGATGAAACTTTGCGAGTGGAGGGAGAGTAGCCCCATGGGCCCACTTGTAAATTTTCACCCCCATCAAATGCCAAATGGGTGTGATGTCTCTCTTTTTTGTTTACGCAATCCTTTGGAGCAAGTAGCAACACACTGTCACACCCATCTAGCTTCTAATGGGGATGAAACTTTGCGAGTGGGGGGAGAACATCCCCTTGGGTTTACTTACAAAATTTCACTCCCATTAGATGTATGGGTGTGATGTCCTACCCAAACCCAAAAAGAGCGAGTCTACACACTGTCACACACATACGGCATTCGTGGGGGTGAAACTTTGTAAGTGTGTCCATGCGACTACTCTCATCCCACTTGCAAATTTTTATCCCCATCAAATGTCGTATGGGACCCACTTGTAAATTTTCATCCCCATCAGATGCCGTATGGGTGTGAAGTCCTACCCAAACCCCCTTGGGCCATAAACAAAAAAGAGCGAGTAGCAACAGACTGTCACACCACCTATCCAGCATGGAATAAAACTTTACAAGTGGGGATAGAGTAGTTCCATCTCGGGGGGTCCACTATATGGAAGCCCCTCCTACGACGTGCGTTCAAGCGGTATTTAAAAATCCCCTTATCTGTGAATTTTGAGCTGATAAAACTACCCCTTTTTCTTTATAAACTTACGATTTTTTTTCCAAAGTACAATTAAAATACCCCACTTGTAATTGTATTTCTGTAAATTTACCCAATATTTTGGATTAAAAAAACCCCACCTAATGATCGCACGTGGTAGACTTACATATTTTGAGGTGCACCCCCCGAGAGTTCCATGGACCAACTTGAAAAGTTTCACCCTCATCGAGATGCCAAATAGGTGTTATGCCCTACCTGAACCCACTCTTTTTTTCTTTTTTTTCATACGTGACCCCTTGGGCTATATGTAAAAAAGAGTGCGAGTAGCAACACACCGTCACACCCATCCAATGGGGATGAAACTTTCCAAGTGGGGAGGTAGTATCCCCATGGACCTACTTGCAAATTTGTGACATCCCCAAGGGATGCTGGATGGGTGTGATGTCCTACCCAAACCTGCTCTTTTTTGTATAGGGGACCCCTTGGCACTATGCAAAAAAGAGCGGGTAGCAACACAACACCGTCACACCCATCTGGTGTCGATGGTGATGAAACTTTGTGATTGGAGGGAGAGCGGTCCATGGACCCACTTGTAAAGCTACCCCTATTAGACGGTGGATGTGTGTGATACCCTGCTCAAACTTGCTCTTTTTTTGCATAGGGGACCCCTTGGGCACTATGCAAAAAGAGCGGGTGTGGCAACACACCGCCACACCCATCTGACATCCAATGGGGATGAAACTTTCCAAGTGGGACAAGAGTAGCCCCATGGACCCAAACCCACTCTTTTTTTTGTATATGCAACTTCTTGGGCCACATACAAAACAAGAGTGGTTAGTAATGCACCGCCACACACATCTGGCATCCGATACGGATAAAAATTTGCAAGTGGGGAGAGAGAAGCCCCATGGATGAACTTGTAAAGTTTGATCCCCATTGAATGTGCGAAGGAAGTGGTGATGTGCCCAAACCTACTCTTTTTTGCATATGGGACCCCTTGGGCACTATGTAAAAAAGAGCGGGTGGCAACACATCGTTACACCCATTTGGCATTTGGTCGGGATGGTTTTTTGCGAGTGGCAAGAGAACAACCCCATGGATCCACTTGCAAAGTTTCACCTCACATTGGACATGCCGGTGGATGGTGTAATGTTCTACCCAAACCTTCTCTTTTTTACATAGGGGACCCCTATGGGAATTGTGCAAAAAAGAGCAGGTGACAATACACTGTTGTTGGAAACAGGGTTGCAGGAATGCACATGCATGCGTGCGCGCGCGCGCACACACACACAGTGGAGAAGCTCAAGGGAACACATAATGAGATGATAGATAGATAGATAATGAATGTGTGCTGTACAAAGATGATAAGTATGCCCTAAGATGGATGTATACTAGCACGGGGAAAAAAACCTCCTAAAGAGGGAAAAGTGCCCGCGCTGTTCCTAGTGTGTTCACACACATCACTACTAAATATGGCTATAAATCTCCCCAGGGAGTGATGATGTGAAAAAGTGGTGAGCTAGCACTAAAGTACCAAGCTCTTTGGATTATGAGAGGGAGCCTAGACTAATCCCCAAAGGGAAGTAAGTTTAAAGCATTACGAAAAGCTTCAAACTTCTCTCGTGAGAGAGAGAGCCCTCGTGAATAAATCTACCATGTTTTCCTATGTTGGCATATAAGCCAAGCTGATTTCCCCAGAGCATCTCTCCCTGACATAATGATAATGTATAGGTTCTTCCAAAACCGAACCTAGAAAAACTTCCCTCGCCCAGAAAGCTCGGGCGATTCCCATGACAATCTATTCTAACGTAGTTAAGAGCCTTAACTAACCAAACTGATCTGACCAAACCTGTAAGTCACATGGTTAGAGATCAAGGAAGAGACTTGCACTTGGATCATAGAGACCAACATTTTTTTCCTCATCAAGAGGCACAGCCATTGATTCTTTTCCATAGAACAAGGGTTATCTAGGATTTTACTTCAACTATCATAACATAACAGAATTGAGTCTCATTTTAGGGATCCATCAATCTAGCCTAACCCCATCCAATCCCATGGGTTAGCCAACCGCCCACATTGTAGTGATAGGATCCATTTAGAAATTTGGTTATGTTTTGCCCCGAGTACCAGGGAAAAGAGTTCCAAGGCCCCCTAGCTGGCGCTTCAAGCAAACTTTAAGATAGTCACACCACTTACACACCCAATATGAAATTTCCTATTTCACAGATTCAGATGTCTTTAAAACAATCTTTTAATGAAACCATAGCACTGATCATAATCCTCCAAAATATCTAGCTTGAATTCTAATTTCCAATCATTCCTTCATCGGTGTACCTATAGCATCATTGGTAACCAGAACGCTCACCACCTGTTCACTCAGGGGCCTTTTCAATAGTTCCTAGCTCATAGTACCCGAAAATATAATCACATAAGAGAAATCCAGATGGACTCTCCATTGAAGATCAGCAAGATTAACCAACAGATCCATATAAACGAGCCATGGACTCATCCGTTTTTGAGGGCCAGCAAGGCCAATCAACCAGATCCATACCCGAGTTCAGAAAACAACTCTAACTCCTTGTTCTATTTTCTTCCTGGACGCGCGTGTGGGTATCTTCGGCGAGACCCAGAGCCCAAGCACCATATGGTCAGCACCCTCTAGGCTCCTTCATAGGTCACCTAGCGCTTCACTCATAGGCCGCTTCCTTGGTCCCTCATCCACTGTACCGGAAGCTCACCATTTAAATCAAACCGAGGCTAGTTAAGACCTCAGTCGACGACCTTGCTACGCGAGACGTCCTCCATTGACTCTCCATCAGTTGTTGCAACTTTATCACTTAGGTCTCTCCGACCTCATTCCACAAGATGGTCAAAATGATTCCCCAGCATTCTTGACATAAAACAGTCATTTAAAAATAAGTTTCATAAATACAGTTTCTAACGAACTCTCATCTTTCCACATTGTTCCACATCATTTCTCGTTATTCCACATTCTTCTACATCAATTCACATTGCTGATTCCACATCCAGTCATATGTATTCCCATCGTCCTTCATCCATTCTCATCCAATCACATCATATTACATCTCATCACATCTATCCTCATCACATCACGTCACAACATATCCACATCACATCTCATCCATTCATATCACATCACATCCATCTACATTCATTCAGATCCACATCACATCCACATATCACCACATCACGTTCACATCTATTTACATCACTTCACATCTACCCAGATCCTCATCATATCACATCTCATCTATCCACATCATATCTCGTCCATTCATATCTAACCAGATCCACATCACATCACATCCATTCACATCTCATTCACATCTCACAGCATCTCACCACATCCATTCAGATATCATCACATCACATTCACATCCATTCACATCTCATCGCATCCATTCACATCTCATCACACCCATTCACATCTCATCACACCCATTCACATCTATCACACCCATTCACATCCATCACACCCATTCACATCCCACATTCATTCACAACTCGTCACATCCATCCTCATCTTATCACATCTCATTAATTCCATCCACATTACATCACATTCATTCCATCCACATTACATCACATTCACATCCGTCCACATCACATCACATTCATTCTATCCACATTATATCACATCCACATCTATCCACATTACATCTCATTCATTCCATCCACATTACATCACATCCACATCTATCCATATCTCATTACATCCATTCACATCTCATCACGTTCATCCACATCCATCCATTCATTCACATTCACATCTATCCACATCCATGCATCCATTCACATTCACATCTATCCACATCCATCCATTCATCCACTCACATCCACTCACATCTCATTCATTCCATGTGCATTACATCACATCCACATCTATCCATATCTCATCACATCCATTCACATCTCACCACATCCATTCACATCTAATCACATTCATCCACATCCATCCATTCATTCACATTCACATCTATCCACATCCATCCATTCATTCACATGCACATCTCATTCTCATCCATTTGCATCACATCACACCCATTCACATATCATCATATCTCATCACATTCACATCCACATCCATTCACATATCATTATATCTCATCACATTCACATCCACATCCATTTACATCACATCACATCTCATCCACATCTCATCACATCCACTCACATCTCCTCACATCACATTCACATCTTATCACATCACATTCACATCTTATCACATCCGATCACATCTCCTCACATCACATTCACATCTCCTTACATCACATTCACATCTTATCACATCCACTCACATCTCCTCACCACATTCACATCTTATCACATCACATTCACATCTCCTCTTATCACATTCATATCTCATCTAATCACATCGCATCCATTTACATCCCATCATATTCATTTACATTCATTCAGATCCACATCACATCCTATCACATCCACTTTTAGTACCGTTTTCTACTTTCGATACACGGATAGGACTTTTCTAAGTTTCTGCCAATTGCTTGGCCTAGTTAAAGGTACTTTTTCTCAATCCCATTGAATCTACGTAATCAGAGTGTTGTTGAAGGTTTAAAAAGGGAAAATAAACCTTATCAAAATTGAATAGTAAAAACTCAGAAAGAGCATTTACATATTGTATTTTCATTCCTTAAGCTTCATTAATAAGAACTAATTCTAAACTTCCGTTTACTCATTGGATCCTCAATCCTCCCAGGGATTCCAAAATCCCTTTTCTGAATAAGAATTATACAAGTTTTCTCGACGGATATTTTCGCATTCTTTCTCAAATTTCTTAATTAAGATATATTCAATATTCTTCTTTTTGAATAAAAGATTCATGGGATTTACAAAATCAATTCTTCCCATATTTCTCAATAATACTCAAAATTTCACTTTTGATAAATACTCATAATTTGAATTATACCAAAAATTTCTCTTTTTTCTTAATTAAATATTTATGCATAAATATTTTTTTTAAATTTTCCATGAATATGATGAAAATCATTCTTTTTGCATAGAATCCTAGAATATGGTAGGAAGTCCTCTTTTAGTATTATGCATAAAAATAAGATATGTATTATTTTCTGAAAAATTTACCATAGCTTCGCTGCTATTACTGACAATTCTTAATTTTTTCTAAAAGAATAAAAACTTGTAATGAAAATATGATAGTAGTTCCTCTTTTATGCTTAAAATCAAACTATGAATTTAAATCATAATTTTAAACATAATTATAAACACAATCATTTAGAATGAATAAAAGTAATCTTTATTTACTCATCATAAACAATCTAAAAGAGGATTAACCATTATTTTCACTAATCCATAATCATGAAAATATCAAGTCTTATCCTCTAGCTCATCGAGCCTAGAGTTTAGATTTGAATTAAGAGACTAACATTGAGAAGCATCCTTTTCCAAGAGATTTAGCCATAAAGATGGCTACTCTTTTAGAGAGAGAGATTTACTTAAAGAAAGTATTACAAATAAGCGTAAAGATTAACTTTCTATTAATTAAACATAAAAGGATGTCTAATCCTAGAATATGGTAGGAAGTCCTCTTTTAGCATTGTGCATAAAAATAAGATATGTATTAGTTTCTGAAAAATTTGCCATAGCTTCGCTGCTGCTATTACTGATAATTCTCAATTTTTCCTAAAAGAATAAAAGCTTGTAATGAAAATATGATAGTAGTTCCTCTTTTATGCTTAAAATCAAACTATAAATTTAAATCATAATTTTAACCATAATTATAAACATAACTATGATTATCCCACTAGATTAAGCTAATTTCAACATTCCTCTTTTTCCAAATTATTAGGATAATCCATTTCTCATTTAGAATGAATAAAAGTAATCTTTATTTACTCATAAACAATCTAAAAAAAGATTAACCATTATTTTCACTAATCCATAATCATGAAAATATCAAGTCTTATCCTCTAACTCATCGAGCCTAGAGTTTAGATTTGAATTAAGAGACTAACATTGAGAAGCATCCTTTTCCAAGAGATTTGGCCATAAAGATGACTACTCTTTTAGAGAGAGAGAGACTAACATTGAGAAGCATCCTTTTCCAAGAGATTTAGCCATAAAGATGGCCACTCTTTTAGAGAGAGAGATTTACTTAAAGAAAGTATTACAAATAAGCATAAAGATTAACTTTCTATTACTTAAACATTAAGACTCTTAGAGAAAGCTTGATTTGAATTAAAACAATCATTTAGAAAGCTTCTCAAGCTTGAGAGGGGTTGAGAAGAAGAAAGTCATTGAGATAATTTAAAAAATCCATATTAATCAATTTTACCTCCAAGTTTGGCTTGATTCTCTAATAGCAGTGAAGCCCTCGACCAATCAATTGGTCCACCAAGAGGAGAAGAGTAACTCCAAGAGTTTTTGGAGAGAGGGAGAAGCTCCAAGCTCCCAAGAGAGAGAAAAATTTAAGGAATAATAGAAAATATGATTATTTTAATATAATACAAGCATGGTATAGCTCCAATATGAAAATACAAAGGAATGAGGGTCTATTTATAGGTGAGGGAGGCCACTAACCAAGTCCAACTGGGTTCTAGAATTTTTGAGTTTTAGTTTGACTCAATTTGGGTAAGATTCGGACCAGTTTGGCTCCCTTTTTTATTTAGTTTGATCCAGGAGAGAGGAGAGATAAAAATCTCATATTTTTTTGAATTAAAAAACTCTTCCACACATGTGAAAAAGGTGCCTATCTCAAAGGTCCCCCTTTCCTTACCAAGGTGTCAAAAATGCATCATTTTTTTAGTAATATCTCTTAATTTTTAACTAATAAACCTTGTACTTAGTCAACTCTTCATCTTATGTGAGCATTTACTCATTTTTGGGTATTTTATTTTATTCTTTGAATTTATCTCCTCCCAACACTTGGATTAATCCAATTGGCCCATTGGAACCTTAATTGGACTATAATCTAAAAATTTCTGAAAATGTAGACCCTTAGGCTAAAGGTCCCTTATACACATTTTTAATTAATTCCTAATGCACATTGGAAAATTCATTTTGAACTTTTGATTCAAGGGAATCCATTTTAGACATTAGGAGGATTTTTATATCCAAAGATATCTCAATTTTGGATTACCTCTCTCTAGACATTTTGTCTCTCTAGGCCAAAACAAGGTAAAACAAGATCTTTCTTCTATTTCAAAGAGGAAAATAATTATAAGAACAGAAGGGGAGGTTCTTATACCTTTACTCCTCAAAAGCTGGAGGGAGGAATCTTACAAAGTATGTATGTATCTTCTCATACCATGCTCTAGGAGCTTGCATAAGACCATACAAAGATTTTTTCAATATGCATACTTTTGATTCCTGACCTTTTTGAACAAAACCACAAGGCTGAGATACATAGACCTGCTCATGCAAATCTCCATTCAAAAAAACAGTTTGATGTCTAATTAACATATATTCCAAACTTTATGTGCTGCTAATGTAATGATACTTTGCATGGTAGTCATGCGACATGTGGGTGCAAAGGTCTCACCATAGTCGATGCCTTTTTCCTATGCTAACCCTTTGCAACAAGCCTTGCTTTGTATCACTCGACACTATAAGCTTGTAAACCCATTTTGTGCCAATGGCCTTCTTGCTCCACGAGGCAGATCAGACAACTCCCAAGTATCATTTTTTAGTAAGGCAGCATTATAATCAAATTGCATAGAACTCATCCATTCTTCTGATTTCTCTGCTTCATTAAAGGAGACATGTTTCTCTTCATTACATAAACTGGCAATAAGAGCATGACCTATGTCTACATGAGATGCATGAGAAGAACCTACACATGTTCTGCTAGGCAAAGGAGTGGCCAATTTGTTATCATGCAATGTTTTCACATCCATTTTGGCATACTTTATGACTCCTCAATTTTCCTTCTTTCCTCATCTAACTGCATCATCCACATTTACCTCATCAATAGGCTGATCTATGGGCTAAAAAACATGCTGATTTTTAACTTGTGTGGATTGATTTTTAGCATTCCTTTGAGTACCCAAATGCTCTACATCAACATGTGTTGCATTAAACAATGGAAGGAGAGTGTCGAATATGTAGTGTAAACATACATTTTGTTATTTTTTACACGAAAGCAAGGGCTGAATTTCATCTTCCATAAATACATCTCTACTCACAAGAATCCCCTTTGGTGGCAGGATGATAAAGGCGGTAACCTTTACTTTTCAAGCTATACTCCACAAAAATACATTTAACATCCTTATCGTCAGGCTTACTTTGAATTTTCTCAGTCATCACAAGTATATAAGCTAGGCAACCAAAAATGAGTAAGTGAGCCACAGAGGGCTTTCTACCATTCTAGGCTTTAAAAGGCATAACTGTATACACAGCCTTTGTAGGACACCTGTTCAAAACATATGTTGCATACATGATTATTTTTAGCTAGAAACCATGAGGTAATTCTTGACTTTTGACTATACAACATGCTATCTCCATGAGAGACCTGTTTTTACATTCAGCTACACCATTTTGCTGAGGTGTATAGCATACAATACATTGGTGTTTTATCCCATCATAAGCCATGTATGCATGAAACTCAGACAAATACTCCTCCCCACCCTCGATTAGTAGGCAAGGTACCAATCTTATAGGTAGAAACATTTTCAACCATAGTAACAAAGTGCTTAAATCACATAAAAGCCTTTGATTTCTGTTTCAATGGATATACCCAGGTATGTCTCCAATAATCATTAATGTGTGACAAAATAGAAGTAGCCCCCAATAGATGGCATCCTCATAGGACCACGTACATCACTGTGTATAAGCTGTAATTTTTGGACACCTCTAACTGAACCACCTTTGGGAAATGATGCCTGTTGCATTTTTCCAAGAATGAAGTCCTCACAAATATGTTTGATAGGGGCTTCAATATGTGGCCACTCAGACACCATATCATGCTTATGGAAACACAACAAATTGCCAAAGTTCAAGGGACGAAAGGGTGCATACCATAGGTTAGCATCACCCATTGCCTTTGTGGCAAAAATTATATTTTTTCTTTCATATGCATCTAGCCTGTAAATAAAGAGAATGTGTGGGAGAGGGAGAGCTTCAAACCCTAGCAAGCAAACACACACAAGAGAGAGTAAGAAGACACACACACACACAAGAGAGAGTAAGAAGACACAAGAGAGAGATGGATAGCTAAATTTTCTTCTATCTTCTTCTTCTCTACTCAACCAACATAACATAAAGATAAGAGTACACACTATATGGGTTAGTACTCAACTACTACAATATACAAGGGTCGGTCCATAATGTGAGCCCGACTAAATGAGTTGGCACTATAACTATGCCAGTCTCTAGTAATCCAAAATGGCTGTCACATAGCCTGCCATCCCTCTGGCCGCATATCACCCATAATCTCACCAACCATGCTAGTGATGTAGATACGGAAGCTATCAACCAGGCGGGTCATTAATGTATGCTGTAGCACTAGTTGAGCTCGATATCTCAACAGCAGCAGTAACAACAATGAGATAAAGTACTAGAAGCAACAATTGTATTGCCATCACTCTACGATCATGAACAATACATCTATCATCCATGAACTGAACCACTAAGCTAGCCTTAGTAATGGTAGAGATAGATAACAAGTTCTTCTTGATCCTTGTAAAGGCAATGAGATAAAGTACCAGAAGAAACAATTGTATTGCCATCACTCTACAATCATGAACAATACATCTGTTATCCAAAAACTAAACCACTAAGCCAGCCTTAGTAATGGTAGAGATAGATAACAAGTTATTTTTGATCCCTGGTACATATAATACATCTGTGAACGTGATTGTTCCACCATTTTTAGCAGAGTGAGAACAATTTTACCAACTCCTTTTACATGGTATGAAGAGTTTTTTGCACATGTAACAATGTTTCCCTGTGGAGTAGATTTAAGTGATGAGAACAAACTACAATGAGAAGTAATGTGCCTACTAGCACCACCGTCAAAATGCCAGACATGTACATCTATAATAGCCATGCATACATCCTTATGCGAAGGGTCAAGATTGCATTGCACAATGAAAGCCCAATCATCATGTGTATAGTTTACAGATTCGTTGTTTTTTGTATTAGATGTCAATACATCATCTACAACCGTACCTAAGTCTTTCTTTTTCTCCTTCTCTAGCTGCTTTCTTCACGCATTAATGTAGTGAGACTAGGTTTCCTACAATAGTTACATTTTCTCTTTTTCTTTGGCTTGTCGTCTTCCTTATCTGCAGGCTTTTGATCACTTTAATTTCAGCTTGTAACTACCCTGAGGAAAGGATTTACCTTTGCCTCTTCTTTGAATGGAAGAAAGAGCATGATCTCCTATACACATGACATATCTATTTTTCTTGGATTGCTCTTCTTGTAAGAGCATAGAAATCAACTCCTCAAACTTTAACGCATTTGGATTGCCTTGGTCTGATGGTAGAAGCAAAACTTTGATACGAGTCCGGCAATGCATTCAACATAGTCTGGTGGTAGAAGCAAAACTTTGATACGAGTCCGGCAACGCATTCAAGATAGTCTGGTGGTAGAAGCAAAACTTTGATACGAGTCCGGCAACACATTCAAGATAGTAGGCACCAATGAATTATCAGGATATACTTCATCAACACTGGCCAACTTGTCGTTAAAATCCTTGATTTTTGTAAGGAAACTATCCATGGAGTCTCCCTCATTCATATGCTCTGACTCTAATTGCTTACATAGATAAGCAACACGTGCTTCATTACGTATCTCTGGTATAATGACACAAGTGCATCCCAAACATATATAACAGTCCTGTATGATCAAATGTGAGGAATGATACTCCTCTTGATTGACAAAGCAAGCAACGCATGTGCATGCACATCTCTTCCATCCCACTTTGTTTGTTCCTACATGTAGGAGGTATGCTATCTTGTGGTAACGTACTATGTCTATAGATGTGCCTTCTCTATCATATTCATTAGAGGAACCATGATGTTTCTTAGTACAAACCACAACATTCCATAGCCCTTTGGCTACCAAAATGCATGCTGCATCATATAGGACTATAATGGGTAGTTGGTCCTGTCAAGCTTATCCTAAGTGGAAAACATCCAAAATACATCAGTGTTTGTCATTTCTGATAATACCCAAGAAAGTAATCAAGAAACCTGCAAGTGCTAAGTGGTACGTACTTTGATGCAACCAAGGTGGTATGAAAGAAATGCAAAGTAAAGTGAGTAGAAATTTTACTCGTAAGATGTAGAGATCGATGTCCCTGAAGTGTAGCTCATAGACAAGATCCAATGTGGTAAGTGCCTAATGATGCTTTCACATGTATTTGCACACGTTTGTGTAGTAGACCTAATAATACTACTCTAGAATCTGATGAAAAATAGTGTAAATCTAGTCCTCGAAGATATCTGCCAGTGAAAAATCAAAAACTACACGAGAATGGCCCCCAAAACGCACCTGGAACAAAAATCTAACTGCAAAATTGAAGTACAAAGTGTTGAACACTTCAAGGTCCTCTTTCTTCTTTAAGAAGGGCTCCTTGATCCGATTTAAGATGATAGGCAACTCAGGGTGAAGGGTAGGCAGTAGCAATAGCAGCGAGGGAAGCATATGCTTTGATACCAAATGATGGAAACAAGGTTACAAGAATGTATACACACACACACACACACACACACAGTGGATAAGCTCAAGGGAGCACACAATGAGATGATAGATAGATAGATAATAAATGTGTGATATATACACACACACACACACAATGGATAAGGTCAAGGGAGCACACAATGAGACGATAGATAGATAGATAATAAATGTGTACAAAGATGATAAGTATACTATCATGAGAGAGAAAACCTGCTAAAGAGGGAAAAAGTATCCCAACGCGACTGGTCCTAGTGTGTTTACACACATCACTACCAAATATGGCTACACCATCGGATAGATGGGTGTCATGTCTTACCTAAACCCGCTCCCTTGGACGGCCAAATGTAAAAAATAGCGGGTTAGCAACACACCATCACACCCATCCGGCATCCTGTGGGGATGGAACTTTGCAAGTGGGGGGAGGAAAGCCCCATGGACCCACTTATGAAGTTTCGTCCCCATCAAATGCTAGATGGGAGTAATGATGTACCTAAACGTACTCTTTTTTGTATACAAGACCCCTTGGGTACTATGCAAAAAAGAGTGGGTGGCAACACACCATCGAACACATCGGATGTCGTCTCTGATGTGGATGAAACTTTGCGACATTAGGAATTTTGTGGACCCAAAAAGGGCCTCCTAAGGATTCCTAATTTTAAAGGATTAGAGCTTAAAAAGCTAGGCTTAAGGGAGACAAAGGCTATGATGATCCCTATTTTTTGCCTTGCCACATCAGCCATACCCCCTAGATTCACTTTTTAAAGGGAATATTCTCATACTCTCTCTCTTACTTTTTGAATTTTTTATCTTCACTCTCTACAAATTGAATCTTTCTTGTTAGTTTGAAATCTCCTTTCTTCTCATTAACTCCCACCATATCTCCCTTCCACATCTCTCGTATTTAGGTGGGCCCCAAAAAGTGAAAATTTTTTATTTTTTTTACATTTTAAAGTGGAAAAAACACCACCCAACCAATATGTATGATGAAAATAATTTTTTTCCTCCAAAAAGCTTGTAATTCAAGGATCACGTCAGAAGCCTGTCAGGAGCCAGTACATCCATAACTAACTGTCAGGTCCCCACAACCCCATAAACATAACTAACTACATATCAAGAACCACTACATCCATGAGATCCCGAAATTGTGGGGAGGCCCCAAAAATTATTATTTTTTAATTTTTCTCATAAATGTAATTTATTGATGAAAAACTCCATGTTAGTATATTTGTATATCAAAAATATCATTTTCTACTTAGAAAAACGGATTTGTGTTAAACCTGCAAACAGCAAAGTTTTAACAGTCTCTCTCACTCACTCCCTCTCTCTCTCTCTCTCTCTCTCTCTCTCTCTCTCTCTCTCTCTCTCTCTCTCTCTCTCTCTCTCCCCCCCTATGAGGATCTCTCTACTTTAGCTTCTTCCTCTGCTTAGCTATGGAGCCTTTGCAAGCTGTGTGTGTAGTGCCTTGTGAAGCTAGAAAACGGAAGGTTGATTTACACATTCGTATTCCTAAAAAATCCATCCTACTGATGCATAATAATCTGTCCAAGCTCGTAGGATAGCTAAGGAGAAAAATGTAGATCTTTGGGTTGATGGGCATCTCTATCCAGTTGACCCTCCATTAAGAGCAAACCCTCCTTTTTGTAATTTATCATCTTTTATGCAATTTGTTGGTGAAGGAGAGCTTGGCTTGTTAGGATACTGCAGAAGATTGACTACAAGTGGAGCTTGGCAAACCCATATTCTCCAATCTCAATTGCAAGCATCACAATTCAGCCTTTTACAATGTCAAGAAGGACTTAAAACATCATCAGACAAAATGAAAGAGATCCTCGCAGAGAATGTGGAGAAGGATGCAAAGATTCAAAGGCTAGAGGAACTTATCAAATGACTCAAAGCAACGCCAAATGGTGCTCGTCCATGAACGGAAAAAGACATTGGCTGGTATAGAATCTCTTGCGTTTAAAGGTGGAGCATGGAAGAAAAGGATTCGTACAACAAAGTAAGTAACATAAACTTTCATTATGCACTCAGTGATTTAAACAAAATAGTCATGATTTGTGTTCTGCCAGGAATTTTTTGCAAGAGGTGTGTGGTTCTAATGAAGATGGATGGAAGGATTTGGTCAAAGCCATTTTGAATACTAAGGATATTCTCTCAATTATTACTAGCCCTCATCATCCTAAAATATGCCAAGCTGTTGTCAGCAATGTAGTGAGCGAGATTACCACCTCCATCGATTCTTCATTAATTCAACATGCTTGTGATGCGACTGGAATCAGCATGAAAGGGTACCAAGCAATCCGTCAGGTTGTAAAAGATGCATTTCTAAGACAAGGAATCACTGTGGTACTTTATTTCCTACACTCAAGGTGATTCACAATGTCAAGCATATCAATAATGATGATGTGCAGCGAGCTATAGGACAATTTTATCATGTTGAGGGCACACTAACATTAGACACAGGGTCGAGCAGAAAGAAAATCAAGACAACAAGTACAGAATTTCACTATGATGTTTACAATAACATCTTTATTCATATTGAGAGACTACAACAAGCTATGGTGAAGTTCTATGGTCTTTCACCAAGGTGAGAACTTGTAATTGCTACTATTCATGTTTTTCAGTAGAAAATGAAGATGATTATTTTGTTTTGAAAATTACCGTTTATTTGCAGTTTTGGGGAGCACACTTTCATTTGTGCTCAAGCTAGATGAGTGCCAAATTGTGAAAGGTCGGAAGCTGGAACATATGAGCATTACGCTCATGAATGAGGCCATGATCTGTGCATGGGAAAAGACTACCAAACCAAGTTTTAGTGTGCAATCTGAGAAAGAGGTCTGGTGGCTTGGTGCATTCGAGGTACCGAAGGAGACACATGAGGTATTGACATGGATGTTTGAAAGGACTCCCTGGATATAACAGATGTAATAAAAAAGCAAATTGATTGTCAACTTTTAGATGAAGAAAACATAGGAAAGTTCAAGGTGGATTGGCATCTTGGGGGAGATTTAAAGACAATTAAATGCATGATGGGTTGTGCTCAAGGCATGACATCAAGATGGCCTTGTCCATACTGCAATGCTCAGATTGATATTCCTAGGCAGAAAAAGACAAATGGAAAAGGTATACAGAAAAAGACAAATGGAAAAGGTATACAGAAGGTTGGTTCTGTTGGGAAGGATGCCTCGAAAGGTCCCAAGAAAGGGAAGAAGCAACAAGAAGATGCAGTAGATCCAACCGAGTCAACTGATGATGAAGATGAGGAACAACCAAATGCAAGATGGGTGGAAGGTGTCATGTCTCGTGATATGCTAGGAGAACCAAACAAGAATTCAAATTGGAGCCCCATCATTAATTTTCCACTAAAGAATATTCACTTTTGTACACTTCATGCATTCATGAGAATCTTTGATCGATTGCTTAAGTGCCATATCGATTATGCATTCACAATGCCTACACAAGAGAGGAAAGTTGCAGCCCTTGGTAAATTAGAGCATCTTTTAAATTCTCTGGGCTACCATGGCGGAAACGTGAAAATTGAAGTGAATAAGCAGGCCTCTGGTATGTCATACAAGGTTGCTCAAAAGGTCTCCATGACTGGATCAAAGGCAAGGAGATATTTGGAGAAGCCAGCAAACATAGAGAATTCAAAGAAGACTTGGGGACTCTGGAGAGACCTGTGTTGTGCAATCACCACAAATGTAGATTATCCAATGCCAGCTCTTGTAAATATGCGCAAACAGCTTTGGATAAATTTCAATAACATGGTTCGCATTATGAATCAAAGTAGCACAACTGCCCAAGAATGAGCATCATTCCAACAACATATCATAGAATTCACCAAAAGTGTGCTAGGTGCTTGGGGAGAGAGTAAAGTAACACACTATATGGTAAGTTATACATTAAAAAAATAAACTAGTGTTTTAACCTTGACTTTTTCTAATTAAATTCTAATGTCACATGTGTACAGCACATAGTTTATGCACATGGTGCGTATTTCATGAACAAGTATGGATTGCTCGACATGTGGAGTACCCAAGGGATGGAGAAATCACATTATAAAGCAAGAGGGGTTTATTTCAAAAATACAAGACATGGAGGTAGAGCTTCTGCAGGAGGAACACGTACAAACTATCTATAAGAGATGTTCAATTGGTTTTATCGCACAACCTTTGGAAGGGTATTGGTTAGGAAGCGGGCCCAATAATCTAAGCTTGTGCAAGAGGCACGCAAGGCTGCAAAAAGTCATGCTCGGCTCGAATGGTTGCAGATCAATGCTCCCCATAGCCATGGTGCTTTGGCATGCATGAATGAGGAGACAAGAGAGGCGTTGGGTTGTGCACGCACCAGCATAAATCTAGATGTAATAAGGCTAAGAAAATAAGTTTAGTTAGGTTTTTTTTCCTCTTAAAAAAAACTATTAATAGTTCCTTCTCTTACTTCATTTTCATTTCACCTTTTTAGAGAGCTTGAGCTCAAGATCTACGTAGACACCCATGTAAGGACACCAGCACATCACCACGTTAGCATAGTCGTACATGGATATGGCACGCACCAAGAACACCGCACGTGTTACCATGCCTTCACAAAGCACAATGCAAGGCACCCAACGACCACATACTGGCGACACCACGGAAGAGAGTGACCCCTTGGATTCTAGGGGACACGCCCAATGGGATCACCAGAGTCCAACCCTCCTCCCACAACAACACCAGCGCACACACATGCAGGCCCTTCTAGTGGGAGCAAACGTGTGAAGAAGACCCCACAATGCAGCCACCCCAGAGATCAAGACAGAGAGGCCAATGATGAGCAGTTCGACTGGGTTGGTGAAAACATTCCTACATTGTGCAACACCATAGGTGGCAAGACCCTACTACCAGGACAGGGTCCTCTACCTACCCGGGAGGAACTTGATACACAGGTACCACAGCAAAACAGGAGGAGAAGGATTCAGACTATGAGAGACATGTTGAGATATCGAGCTCATCTAGTGAGGCGGTGGACACTGATGACCCGCCTGGGGGATAGGCCCCATATTTACACCATTGGCATGGTTGATGAGATCATGGGTAATATGCGGCCAGTGGGATGACAGGCTGTGTGTGACAGCCATTCTAGAGACTGGCATAGTTATAGCGCCAGCTCATTTAGTTGGGTTCACACTATAGAGAACCCTAGTATAGAGCCCTAGAGGCTGGCATAGTTATAGCGCCAGCTCATTTAGTTGGGTTCACACTATAGAGAACCCTAGTATAGAGCCCTAGTATGTATTTGGTTGAGTACCTTGTCATATTGAGTACTCTTATCTTTGTATATGGTGTGTTGAGTGTTGAGTAAAGAAGAAGAAGATTTTTTAGCCTCTCACCTTATGTGTTCTCTTTTAGGGTTTTGTGAGTATGTGTGTGCTTGCAAGAGCTCAAGCTCTCTTCTCCCCTGCATCTTTTCATGGTATCAGAGCCTGGTTCATGCTAAGGGCTGAGCTACAAGCAAGAGAAGCACAGGAAGCGGTACGAGGGTAAGAGCTTCAATTGTACGAGGGTAAGAGCTTCAACCGTGAAAGGCAAATCTGGCAAAAATTTTCGACCATGAAAGACAATTCTGGCGAAAAATTCCAGCCGTGAAATGCAATTCTGGCAGAAAAAAAGAGAGAATCAGTAAAAAAATAAAAATAAAAAAAAATCGGTAAAAAAACTATGGAAACCACCCATGTTTGGAGGCCCTTATCTCCTAAACCGTATATCCGATGAAGGCGCTCTAGGGCTCATCGAAAAGCTGACATCGAGCTCTTTGACTTAAGATAGTCTTTTGAAGTCAAAATTGACCATTTTGGCCTCCGACCAGCAGCCTCAAAATTCAACCCGAAAATCGAGGCAAAAAATAACCTAAAAATCACAAAAAATCACAAAAAAAATAGCTCGAAAACGACGACGGACCATATTTGAGCTACTTTTTGAGGGTCTAAATGACAAAATCATGGATAACTCAAGAAAACAAAGTTGTAGTACTCCAAAAATACTACAACTCCTCCATACAAAGTTTTTCAAAATTCCTTTTGGAACACCCTCAAAAACGTGCTGCGAAACAGGAGAAAATTATCAAGAAAATTTTTCGTCTTGAGACAGTGATGGAAAATAGGTTTTAGGACCTCCTCTTCCATCTGGGAAGTTCCTAGCATACATTTTTTTCAGAAAAATATCTCTACTAAGAGGTTCATGTGTGTATAGTGCCTAAGCTAATTAGGGCGAACGGACATTCGTTTAATTTAACAGTGAGTACGCCAAGCCTCTTGAGGTTGTAATGGGCTGTGGGAAAGTATAAAAAGCAAAAAAAAAACTATAATTGTTCATTAAGGAGCATTTAGGCACTCTGACATGGCCACAATAGAGGGATTGCCAGGGATTACACAAGGACTGAACCCAATGGTTGACATCTTTGAGCCATTGAGATATATGCCACAAATTCACCTCCCAATGCCATTGGACATGCCTATAACAAGTGTGTCATCGGGTTTTACACCCCATGTCACTTCGATTCCATCGGGCTTTGGTCCCTTGCCTAACATTCCCGCAAGTCCTATAAGTACCAACCCTTTCCTGGATGCCCACACCTTGGACATACTGACTAGTCTAAGAAGGGGGGTGGCCCAAGGACTCACTGAGTCTCTTCCAACAAGAGCACTCACATACGGCCTCAATGATTCATACAAAAATACGGCCGTACAAATTTCCAAAATTATAGGCAAATATGACGAAACAACAGATTCTATTCAATTCATTCAAATGTTTGAACAGAGATGTGAAGCCTTTGGGAATCCCAACTGCCCCACTAGGGTACATGCATTGAACTTATGCTTAGAGGGAAAAGCTAGTCGATGGTTTATCAAGACCAACGTCAAAACCTTGAAATCAGCCTTTATACATGGCTTTTCCAGACAAGGTGATCGGTGGAGTGTAGCAACAGAACTCTATTCAATTGAGCGTCAACCCAATGAATCCATTAGAGATTTTATCCTTAGGATAAAACTCTTAGATTCACGTTGAGTCATGGTGGACAAAATTAAATAATGTTCAATTGAGGAGATGTTTCATGATGGGCTTGAAGAATAACAGCTTACACAACTTGATCATTGTATCCAATCCGAAAACATTCGATCAATGTTGCAAAGAAGCAATACGTTTAGATGACAACATGCTAGAAGATGATCATGCTACGAGGTGTTCCTTATCTAAACCAAGTGAAGCAATGGCAAAACAAAGATCGATCTCGGAATTGAATTTTTCCAAATTTTGTACAGCCTTGATTAAAACCTTACAGAGCAAACATCTTAAGAAAGGATGAAAACCTTCAAACCCAGACATCCTTAATGCCTCTAAAAGTGAGGAGCGAAATGCCTTATATTGAATGCAATCACTATGATCATCCCAATCCTCATTATGCATACAAGGCACCTGTTTTTCTACACTGCATATATTGTAAAACCTTTGACCATGATTACTAAAAAGTGTCCCGCTTCATCCACAATGGAATCTAAACATGAAAGAGCCAAAAGCAATACATGATGCAGAAGCATCCACATCAAAAGACACCACACAAACCTCAACACCCATATGTACGGCACAAGATACAAAAACCCAAAAGAAAATTTGATCTGGTCACATGGGTATACATAATGAAAAAATGATAAACCAAAGGAAGTCAAAGAATGAAACAAGTTCTAGTACATCACTAAGTGAGGATGAGATAAGTTCTTCGTTCAGTGCACCACATAGACCAATCAAGAAACTAGAACTCACCCAACCACCCTAAATGGATAATAATAATCATATGACATATGTGGAACACAAAAAAAAAGCTCAGGAGAGCATGCTTAGCTTGGTTAAATGTCTTACAGGGTCACCGGTTGTGATTGATCCTCATAATGCCAAACCTAAAACAGCAACCAAAATACAAAGCCTAGAGGAGTAACGCTTTCCCTTTCAAGAGGAAGACATACTCTCTATAGAAGAGTCATTTGAAATAGACCGTACGAACTATAGGCTTGAGAAAGCATGTGAGGAATTCGATAATTCCCTTACAAGATTAAAACAGTCTCTCAAAACCTCATTCGGAGGAATGCTCTTCTTTCAAATAATAAAGCCAACATCACATCAACACTTGCACCTTTAATGGCTCAACCTAAGTTATACAAGGACATAATGAACTCCATAAAACAAGACTCTGAGGATTTGCAAGTTTCCAAACAGCCATCATTAAGAATTGTCAAAGGGTCAAGTGTACGCATTGGGTACTCTTTTAAAAGCTGAGACCCAAATAGAGGATGAAAGTGAATGGGAATATGAAACAAAAATAGGATCTGAATATGAAACAATAACCAAAACACCCATGGTTCCTTTGGAAGATTCTATCATGGTATGGTTGGATTTCCCTACAGCAGGCAATGATGTTCAGTGCAAACGCGCATTGATTAGCCCTCGAGCTAATCATAACATCGTGACAATAGACACTTGGGTGTCATTGGGATAACCTAAACTCATCCCTACAAGCAATAGTCTTGCAAGAGGAGCCAATGGACAAAACATTGAAGTTCCAGGTTTATTTAGATACACTACTCAAACAATCGATGGCGATATGAAATTTACATTCCATGTTATCCTAAAATCCCTTGAGTATGATGTCATCTTTGGTGGACCTTGGATAAGTGAATCGTTGTACTCACTAGATGAATCCATGCAAACAGTCACCTTGAACACTCTTGCAAGGCAATGTACAATTGCTATGGGAGGAAGAAACCTTGCAGGAGCTGGAACTTCCAACATATCTTACTGAAAAGATCCCTAGGATTTTGGTTGGATTGGAAATTGCAAATAAAATCACTACATCTCAAGCACAGCTTTATCCAACACGAGAACACAATCTCATGACCCTCGAGCTATAAGATTTTTAAGGTCAACCAACACTCACGGCACATCCTGAAAGGATTACCTTTACACAAGACTTGAACATGCCATGTCTGGGGTACTTTGAACATACAATGTATATTGAAACTAACCCCCTCACTTGCAAGTTTTTGTGGTTGAGTATGTGTTGGAAGCAGATTTAATCTTGGGGCATAAATGAACTGTTGCTGCCCAAGAACCAGTGTGCTTTGCTAGCGATGGAGTCATCATGATGGTCAATGATAAAAAGTTGACAATAACATACTGCCAAGAAGAGGATCCAACTTTAATGGATATCTATGATGCTGAACGCAAAAGGATACAAGCCTCTTCCATAAAATCCCCTCTACATAATGACCTACCATCTGTGTCAACAACCAACTCCGATAAAGCCTCTACTCCTTCAACCCCATCCTCACCTACGAAGTTCAATGCCAAAACCTCGCAATCCACATCTACTCCTAAAGAAGTTCCCCCAGCCAAACCATCTATCTCTAACAAGGAACTCAAAGGAAAGACCCCGAAGCCTATGCATCTTCATCGACAAACCTCACCAAAGGAGACAACCACATGCTCAAAGACCTCGTCTCATCGACAGCTACTCCACAAGAGACTCTAACCTCATCATCATAATCAACAATGCCCATGAGTCTCAAACCCGCAGCCTCAGTGCCAACTAAAGTCAAGGAGGGCCCCAAACCTTCCACATCAACCCAAACGAATACTCTACCACGACAACCACAATTAAGGTATCTTAATAGTATCAAAATGTGGGTGGAAAAGTAGCTACTTGTAGCTCAAGGCTACTATGAAGGTGCCAATCAAATTTGGGTGCCTTGACAGTCAAAACCTCTTCCTCACCGCCGCAGCACTCGAAAGTCGAGGAAAAAGAAAAGTACTCCACAACACCGTCCCACAAAAGCCTATGCAAGAAAGAACTCCACCAATGCAACAAGTGTGGGTACCAAAAACACTACTGCAAGCACAAGGGTACTACCAAAGAAATAACAAAGCTTGGGTCCCCAAGCGCATAACAAAGTCCCCTAAGCTTGCTCAAAGAAGAAAGCCTCAACACTAAGAAAATCGGCCACCAAGTTATAGTGTTTGTCAAAGATGGGTGCTTGTGCATGTACTTCAACAACAAGGATACTATGATGGTAATTCCATCACATGGTTGCCAAAATCGAACAATGTGCAAACCTCACCACCGACTTCAACCCCAATAACTTCACCTAAAGTTCGACAAGAATGGAGGCCCAAGAAACAGCAAGCAAATCACTCAACCACTTTCGTGCATTCAGCACCAACACAAGAGCTTGTCTGTTCAAGCAAACAATCAACAATCTTCCCTACTGCCTCGATATTATTTCAATAACAAATTAAGAAGCAATACGGAGACTTAGGAGCACATCAAGAACAGAATAACAATGCTCTTGTCACCCCTCTGGAAGTAATAAATGAGCGTATAAGAAGCTGTTGCTTGGAAATCATGACATTGATGACCTATAAAAGGGGTCAAAATCCACAAATTTATGGAATTCTATCTCACGGCTTAAGAACCTTCACTTTCATAATTTAAGCCTCATCATGGATTAAGACATCTCACGCATTAACCTTTTCCAATAATCTTCAATAGCCATTATATATCTGTTAGCTTATTGCTTATTATTCTTTTGGTTAAATTAATGTAGCAGCTGCTCCATAAGTAAATACCCATACTCATGCATTGGAGAACATTTGCACCAAAGCCTCACCACCATCAACAACTTCTAGGTACATCTCTGGATGGGGGGGCCATGGTGGGTGAAAGCCTGGTCAATGGTACAACCCATCACCTAGAATTTTTCTTCAAATTACAAACCTCTCCAAATGATGCCACCATCTTCACAAATCAATGATCTTCAATCCTTAGTGAAGATATCTATATTAGCCTCGCAAGTCAACATAATTATTTCAATCCTCACCCGATGGTAAAGGTAAACAAGTGATCAGAGTGAAGGGACTAGTTCTTCATCCAATCTTGTAGAAATAGTAAGTGAGAATCCCAAGGAAACTAGTAAATTAAAATTTATGCCTCACAAAGTAATCTTTACAAGAGAGACAATGATTAATGTAGTGATTTGTTCACAATTGAACTAAGAAGGAGTAGAGAGGGACACATCTCAGCTAGCCAAGAAAGTGACACTTGATCCTAAGAAAGTAAGTGCGGGGGAAAATGCAGGCCATGAAATTGAGCCAGTAGAGTGTAAATCCCAAGGACAATATTTGAATTACCCTATCTTACATATCCCCTTAACCCATAAATCCAGGTGGGAGTGGCACCCTTTCCTGAATGACTAGTTGTTCAAACAAGAAGGAAGATGGAGAGAAAGTTGGTAGACTCATGGAAAATGGAGTGTTTGATTTGTGGAAAACATTAGAGAAGGTTTTATTCAATGTAGAATTAAGACAACTATTAAAGGATTTCCCAAGTTGTAGGAAAATTGGTGAGAAAAAGGGCACATAGAGTTAAAGTGAGAGTTGATAGATTAAAATCTAAGACAAGAGAAGTAAAAGATGTACGTATAGTTGACCTTTTTCTAGATCTAGGGGCCTCTATGATAGATGTGAACATAGTATGTCGATTCTTGGGACACAGTTGGGGATGGCGGAGCGATTGTGAAGTTAATGATAGAACAAACCATGGAAGAATTACAATTAAAAGGGTTAGCGCTATCTAATTTAGCTTTTTGGTTAGCTAATCAAGGTAAAGTACCCTTAGGGGTGTTGAGAGACATAAATACCATTATTGCAAGCTTAGACTTAAAAATCAAGTTTTTTAGTGATGCGTCCTACTTCTCATATCATGTCATATCTTATTTTATTGGGGAAACCATGGCTTAACTGAAGGTGGCATAAGGAGTTGATTACAATTGGTTCTTAGGATGATCGGGAACCAATTGTAACCGGGAAGGATGACCAAGTTAAGATAAGGGTAGCACCTAAGGAATGGCTCAAGGAGATCATTAGATTATGGAGGGGATGTCTCATGGTTAATTATAGCATTATGAATGGAGTTTATCTCAAGGAAAGCATTAGATTATGGAGGGGATGTCTCATGGTTAATTATAGCCTTACAACGGAGTGTATGTCCTTTGGAAGACAAACTAAAAGTAACGTGATATTACACCAACCAAATTATGCAAAAAATGGGGTTGTATGAGTATGAAGTGCACTATTCTTTGGGGAGGATGACTCAGATAGTGATATCACTGATTGGCTCTAGCCACATTAGAAGAATGAACGACTAATTATATTTTGATAGAAATCATAGATGAGAATAGTGAGAGTGACATAGAAGATTTAGGATTCGGTGATAGAGAGTTAGTTAGAGAATATAAGGAATAGGAAAAGGAAGTGTTAATGTGTACAAGGGATGTTAGGATTCAATTTGATAGTTGTGGTGGGCATAGTGAAACTATAGAAGTCAAAATTGGAAATCAAAACCCTAGAGAGAAATGACTCCATGGTAGTGAAGAGAGAATGTAGTGAAAGCCCTACAACATGGTACATAAATGAACATAATCAAAGACTCAAAACCATAGAAGAAATAGTGAATGCTACTGATGGATCATAAATGGGAACATTGGGAGGTATTGAGAGAGGTGTGTAATGAGGTAGAACAAGAGAAGTTAATAGCTAAAGTAGCACTAAGGGAAGAAAGACTAGTGTGTCTGGAAAGAGATATAAGGCACAAGCTTTGTGGGAAGCAAGAGTAGTAATCTTGGGTTTAGAAATAGATATAAGGAGCAAGCTTTGTGGGAGGTACATCAAAGTAAATACCTGATAAGTATACCTGATATTTATCATAGTAGGCAAGAATTTTCATCATTAGAAGAGAAAATATTGATCATAGAGAAGAGAGTGAGTAACTTATATTCCAACTTAGATAAGGAACATGCAGTTACTCATCAGCTCGAGAGAGAAAAACAAGAATCATTATGCGTATTTTAGAGGGAAATAACACTTAATAAGGATGATGTTTGAGCATTAAGAAAGGAAGTGGAGTTTTATAAATGAAAATGGAAGTGTATACGAATAAAGGTTGCTAAAATAAGCACGAGTAGAAGGATGGACAACTAGCACTAGGGCGATGAAAAGCCTAGGAGAGGTAGATCCAAATAGTAAAAGGGATCACCATTGTGCTAAACAAGGTCACGTAATTATGGCAACGGAGTAATGAGTGGTTTAATGGTTAAGATAGTGGGGATACACAAGAGGACAAAGTTAATGAGTGTCATACTATTTCCCCTTTTGTGCCATAACCATTGTGGTACTTACCACATATGGATTAACATGTGGGATCAGGGATCCCAAGATGCTAAGTGAATATGGAAAAAGGGAGCTTCTCAGATTCAAAAGACCAAGAGTTCCACTGATTTTACAGTTGCAGGATACCGAGCCATCTTTCAAGAGGGCAAAGCTTCATGCACCATAGGATGTTACTTGGCATGATTAGGAGTAGTAGTAGACTTCCACCCCTTGTAAAAAATTGGTCTTTTTAATGTAACATAATGAGACTTATATAGTATGGGCTTTTTGATTTGGCTCTATTGTTATATCCATGTTTTTAATTTCTAAAAGTTTGAAAGTATCCATGGGAGGTGGTGAATATAGTGAAGCCTAAATTGAAATGAATCAAATTTTAATGCAAGTCACTAATTTATAATTGTGAAGTTTATTGAAGAATCAAATTTTCAATATCCAAAGCATTAAGCCCCTTGAATTCAATGTAATCTATTGGCTTTGGCTTCTTTCTCCTCTATCCTAACTGCAATCCTCCTATACCACCACATGAGTAATTGCCTCAATGCACTAACTTCATGGATTCCACCACCATGCGAGGTGGCCTTCTGAAACCCACAAACATCCAATGTGAGTGCTCCATACCCTGGGTAGACTAGATAGCTAAGCTTCCATGATTTGTAAAGTAGGGACCATGAGCCTCCAAAATGTGCTGGAGTAAAAATGGCAACAACATATGCACATTGGTTATTTTCAATAATAAGAATCACTGCAACATAGGAATATACAAAATTGGGGATCTTACCATATAATGTGTTATGATACTTGATGTCCATACTTCCACCATGTACTTGTAAAACGTGGTTTAAAGTCATTGGCATCTTCTTCATTGAATGTCATTTTCTGTAAGTGTATCAATCTTATTAAAGGCAATCCATACATTAGCCTTTACAATTCTAGTCTTGCCATTATTACTACGATCTAGGACAACCATGTGTAACTTCCTCCATGCCTCATACTTCCATGGTTGAAGAACTAATAAATGGTCTTCATGGTTATTTGGTGTGATTAAAATTTTCTAGCCTTGGCTCCACCAATACTAGGTTTGCATGGCACATTTCCACTTGCACCTGACCTCTTCTCATCTTTCTTGATTTTCACTTTCCCTTTGTGGAGAGCCACGCATGAAAGAACCTCCTCCACTCTCTTACACAATACTTGGCCTTTGACATCGGTTGCATCTTATATGCAAAAAATATATATTCATAAACTAATTTTTTCACAATTCTATAGATGGCATGTAGTGTACAAGGATGGACTCATGTTAAAGGAATTTCAAGTATAGGGTCCCACTTTGGATCTACTCTAACCATTGTTCTGCCATCCCATATGAATTGATCCCAAGTCAATGCACCATCCTTCCCAGTATTTATATTCCATGCCTTTTTTCTATTCTTACCCTTTTTCCTTGAGCGCATGCAATACAAGCAAGCAAACTTTGCATTTACAACATTTGAGACACTAAACATATATATGTTTTGCATCTTATCTGCAAAACATATATATTCATAAACTAATTTTTCCACTATTCTACAGACGGCATGTAGTGTACAAGGATGGATTCATGTTAAAGGAATGTCAAGTATAGGGGGTCCACTTTGAATCCACTCTAACCATTGTTCTACCATCCCATATGAATTGATCCCGAGTCAGTACACCATCCTTCCCAATATTCATATTCCATACCTTTTGTCCATTCTTACCCTTTTTCCTTGAGCGCATGCAATACAAGCAAGCAAACTCTACATTTGCAGCATTTGAGATACTAAACATGCACTATAGTGTCTTTAGATCACTTGCCTATAAGATGTCGTTCCACTGAGTAGTCTCCAAAACCATCCACATGTAGAATTTCACCTACTTTTTGATGTTGAACCACAATAGGAATCTCTGTTAGATCGAAAAACATCTTTAGGATCTCATGGTCCTCTTTTGGAACCGTTTGCGAGCCACCAAATTTTGTTTTCAAATTTAACACAGGATCACTTGGCTTTACGGAAGGATCCAATGCCTTGTTCATCATCAATGTCAAACATACTCTTTCTATCTTTTGATTCTTCATAATTTCACTCTCATCAAGTTTTAGTACAAATTTCAGTGTGCCACCACATTCTTAAACAGATATATCATAGAACTTTGCCATCGCAGCTTGCAATTTTCACACATCCAAGACATAATTGTTGTTTGGATTCAGATTCAAGGTCACTTCTTTGGCACAATGTTTGAATATATACGAGTGAACTTTGTGTTTGGGCTCACCAATGAATTCAAGGACATTGTTATTCAATTGTTGCCTTGCTTTTCTCACACACTAAAAGGTCACGATGGTAGCGGAGTTTCCCTTTTGTTTTGTAACATGGACTTAAAACTTTCATCCATTTGTCTGTAGACCATTGCATAGGACTCTCTACTTAAACCAGCTTTGTCACACATACCTTGAGCTGCAGTAAATGCATTCTTCACATCTTGCAATCGTGCATGCATGAGATCATCACTATTTGTTTTGAACTTTGAATGAGAAAGTGTAGAATTTACCATCTATCTTGACAAGACTTGTGAGAGTTCTCTGTCATCTTGTTTAAGGTTCTTTAGATTATCAGTCTCGGCATGTATACGATGTTTGTTGTGTCCACTATTTTTTGATAATGCAGTAAGGGGCCTTTGTTCTCTTACTCGTTCACTTGCATCCAAATTAGAGGTGGGCCCATGTTTGAATGTTTTCTCTAATAGCCCTTCTAATTTGTTGTTCTTGGCCTCTAGATCCTTTTCTTTTTGTTCCAATTCATGGTTCTACAAAAGATGAGTATGAACAACTTCTACCAATTCATTGTATTCATTCTCCTTGTTAGTGGAGCATTTAACTACTTAATCTGAGCTTCCTTCATCATCAACATCCTTTGTGACGATATCCAAATGCTTTGCATCGGACTAGCAAGCCTTGTTGTGTAACCAAGCAAGCCAACATTTCCCTCTCACAAACATATTTGATCAAAGAAGTTAGGCCTGACAATTTAGGTGCTTGTTGCGTCTAGGGATCAGTTGGATAAATTGATCCTTCCACCCATATATCAACATGCTTTCTCCTAATTCCTTGACATGTTGCATTACATAAGAGTCACCTTTAGAAGGCCTTGTGCTCGTATAGAGAGGAGCATATCATAATCCAGGTCCACATGTAGAAATCACTTCTTAGAATTGTTTCTAATGTTCTACAGAGCATAAACAATACTTAAATTGCAATTAACTCATTTCTTTGCAAAAATATCACTGCAATAAAACGTTATCATTAATTTCAAACACTTGCATTTCAAATAACATAAAACTTAATACCCTCTAAACATATCCATACCTCCATTGAGCATTGTAGCAACACTTCTTGATGTCCTTCTTGGTGCAATAACACTTCATGTGGTAGTAAAAGAATTGAGTACAAAAAATCAATGAAGGTAAATATGACTTTTTGGTTCCACATGAAGGCACTAGAAAGTCAAATCTTTCTTCTTTATTGTCCATGCATAAATAGTATGTGAGGAAAGAGGAGATTTAGTTGAAATCTTAGAGGCTTCGTTGAGAGATTTAAGATTTGAATGGAGGGAAATTCAAATGGAGAAGAGTGGATATTGAATGAGGAAAACTCACCCAATACCACCAGAACTTCATGAAAATGTACTAGAATAGAACTTAAGCGCTGTGAGGCTTGGCCTTTGAACTGAAATGCATCTATAGCTAGCCAAGATTCACCATAACCACAAGTGGAACACGATAGCATACCTCCTACATAGGAACAAACAAAGTGGGATGGAAGAGATGTGCAAGCACATGCGTTGCTTGCTTCGTCAGTTAAGAGGAGTATCATTCCTCACATTTAGTCATGTAGGACTGCTAAACATGCTTGGGATGCACTTGTGTCATTGTACTAGATACGTATGAAGCATGTGTTGCCTATATACACAAGCAATTAGAGTTAGAGCATATGGATGAGGGAGACTCCATGGATAATTTCCTTACAAAAATCAAGGATTTTAAGGAGTAGTTGGCCAATGTTGATGAAATATATCCTGACAGTTCATTGGTTCCTCTACTGTCTTGAATGTGTTTCCGCCGTCCGGACTCGTATCAAGGTTTTGCTTCTACCATGAGACTTATGATGAAAGGAAATCCAAATGCCTTGAAGTTTGAGGAGTTGGTTTCAGAGTAAATAGATCTGTCATGTGTACAATAGCTCAGGCTTTTGCTGTCAGATAAAAGAGGCAAAGGTAAATCCTTTCCTCAAGGTAGTTACAAACCAAAATCAGAGTCATTGGGAAAGCCTATAGACAAGGAAGGTGACAAGCCAAAGAAAAAGGGAAAATGCAAGTATTTCAGGAAACTTGGTCACTTGGTCTACATTAATGAGTGTAAGAAATGGCAGGAGAAGGAGAAAAAGAAAGACTCAGGTATGGCTGTAGTTGATGCATCAACATCATCCAATGTAGAAAATAAAGAATCTGGAAACTATGCACATGATGATTGGGCTTTCATTGTGCAATGCAATTATGACCCTTCGCATAAGGATGTATGCATAGCTATTTTACATATGTACATGTTTGGTATTTTGACAGTGGTGCTAGTAAGCACATTACTTCTCATCGTAGTTTGTTCTCATCACTTGAATCTGCTCCACATGGAAACACTGTAACATGTGCAAAAAACTTCTCATATCTTGTAAAAGGAGTTGGTAAAATTGTTATCACTGTCTCGCAAATGGTGGAACAATCACACTTTCAAATGTATTATATGTACTAGGGATCAAGAAGAACTTGTTAGCTATCTCTGCCATTATTAAGTCTAGCTTAGTGGTTCAGTTTGAGGATGACAGATGTATTGTTCATGATCACAGTGTGATGGCAAGACAATTGTTACTTCTGGTACTTATTCTCATGGCCATTATAGGCTAGATGCATATGAAAGACAAAGACATGCTATATGTATAATTTTTTCCCCACAAAGGCAATGGGTGATGCTAAGTTGTGGCATGCACACTTTGGTCACTTGAACTTTGGAACTTTGCTGTGTTTACATAAACATGACATGGTGTCTGAGCTGCCATATCTTGAAGCCCCTATCAAACATGTTTGTGAGGGTTGTATTCTTGGAAAAAATGCAGCAGGCATCATTTTCCAAAGCTGGTTCAGTTAGAGCTCTCCAAAAAATGCAGCTTGTACACAGGGGTGCATGTGGTCCTATGAGGACATCATCTATTGGAGGATACCTCTATTTTATAAATTTCATTGATGATTATTCCATACATACCTGGATATATCCATTGAAACAAAAATCAGAGGTTTTTATGTGCTTTATGTACTTTGCTACTATGGTTCAAATGTTTCTACATGTAAGATTGGTACCATGTGTATACTGATTGAGGGGGCAAATAAATGTCTAAGGATTTTCATGCATACATGGCTGATCATGGGATAAAACAGCAATGTACTATGCCCTATACACCTTAGCAAAACAATGTACCTGAATTTAAAAACAAGTCTCTCATGGAGATAACACAGGCATGGTCAAAAGTCAGAAGTTACCTTATGGTTTCAGGCTAGAAGTAGTCATGTTGTGTGCAACATATGTTTTGAACAGGTGTCCAAAAAAGCCTTTGCATACAACTACACCTTTTGAAGCTTGGAATGGCAGAAAGCCCTCTGTGGATCACTTATGCATTTTTGGTTGTCTTGCTTATGCACTTGTGCCTGAGCAATTTCGCAGCAAGCTTGATGATAAGGCTGTTAAATTTTTTTGTGGGATACAGCGTGGAAAGTAAGGGTTACCAGCTCTATCATCTTGCTACCAAGCGGTTTCTTGTGAGTAGAGATGTTGTGTTTGTGAGTATCATCTTGCCGGTTTCTTGTGAGTAGAGATGTTGTGTTTGTGAGTATCATCTTGCTACCAAGCGGTTTCTTGTGAGTAGAGATGTTGTGTTTGTGAGTATCATCTTGCCGGTTTCTTGTGAGTAGAGATGTTGTGTTTGTGAGTATCATCTTGCTACCAAGCGGTTTCTTGTGAGTAGAGATGTTGTGTTTATGGAAGATGCAACTCAGCCCTTGCTTTCATGTAATAAATAGCAAAATGTATGTTCGTAGGATATATTCAACACTCTCCTTCCATTGTTCAATGCATGACACATTGATATAGAGAAAAGTAATCGAAGGAATGCTAAAAATTATCCCACACAAGTTACAAACACAAGTTACAAATCAGCATGTTTTTCAGCCCACAGATCATCCTATTGATGAGGCAAATGTGGATGATGCATTTGAGGAAAGAAGGAAAAATATAGAGTCAAAAAGTATGCCAAAATGCTTGGTGGTGCAAACACTACATGACAACAAATTGGCCACTCCTTTGCCTAGTAGAATAGGTACAGGCTCGCAGGTTATGCTATAATTGCTAGTTTATGTAATGAAGAGGAACCTGTCTCCTTTGATGAAGCAAAGGAATCTGAAAATTGGATGAGTGCTATGCAATCTGAAAATTGGATGAGTGCTATGCAATCTGAGTATGATTCGATACTCAAAAATGGTAGACTTGCCTCTTGGTAAGAAGAGCATTGGTACAAAATGGGTTTACAAGGCTCTCAAATGTAGAGTGGATGGCAATGTTGAGTGATACAAAGTTAGTCTTGTTGCAAAGGGTTATGCACAAGAGAAATGCATCGACTATGGTGAAACCTTTTCACCCACATCATATGACTACCATGCGGACGGTCTGTCATTACATTTACAACACATAAAGTTGGAATGTACATCAATTGGATAAAAAAACTGCTTTCTTGAATGGATATTTGCATGAGGAGGTCTATGTATCTCACCCTCGTTGTTTGTTCAGAAAAGTCTGGAATCAATTGAAGAAAGCTTCATATCGTCTTAAGAAAGCTCCCAAAGTAAGATACATGCATTCTTGGTTGCATAGGGTTTTTGCAATAGCCCAACTAATAGTACCCTCTATATTAAGGGAACTAAGGATGTTTTATTAGTCATCGTGTTATACGTTGATGACATGCTGCTCACATACCCTAATGATGATCATATTTTAGCTTTTATAGCTGATCTAGAGAAGTCTTTTGAGATGTCAGATCTTGGACCATTGCACTATTATTTGGGCATTGAGTTTTGGCAGCGTAATGATGGCATTGCTACAGAGGAAATACATAGATGTATTGTTGAAGAGGTTCAATCTTGAAGACTGTACACCTATGGCTACACCTATGGAGCCAGGTTTACAACTAAGTCTTGAAGATGCAAGTGATTTTTTTGATGTTGGCTCCTATTAAGAAGCTATTGGATACCTTATCTTTGTGTGTAACACCAAGCTTGACATTCCGTATGTGGTCTCAATTTTGAGTAGATTTATCATAGCCCAAGCACAAAGCATTGACAGTCTGTCAAACGGGTGTTCCATAACCTAAAGGGCACTAAGCACTTTGGGTTATTTTATTCCACGGGGGGTAAATCACAGCTACATGCATTTACAGACTGAGACTGGGCTTGATGTTATGACACAGAAGTGTCCACGAGTGGTTTTTAATTTCACCTTCATGATTCATGTATATAATGGCTCAACAAGAAGAAATCCACCGTGCCCACTTCTAGCTGTGAAGCTGACTACAGGGCAATGTTTATAGCTATAGTTGAGAGAAGTTTGAAGCTTTTTGCAAAGCTTTAAACTTACTTCCCTTTGGGGACTAGTCTAGGCTCCCTATCACAGTCCAAAGAGCTTGGCACATCTCTGTACTTCTAGTGCCAGCTAACCCCTTGTTCACATCATCACTGTGAGGGGGGATTTGTAGCCATATTTGGTAGTGATGTGTGTGAACACACATCAACACACTGTGAGGGGGGATTTGTAGCCATATTTGGTAGTGATGTGTGTGAACACACATCAACACACTAGGACCTGTTGGGGCACTTTTTCCCTCTTTATGAGGATTTTTACCCCATACTAGTATACACCCATCTTGGGGTATACTTATCATCTTTGTACAGTACACATTCATTATCTATCTATCATCTCATTGTGTTCTCTCTTGAGCTTCTCCACTATGTGTGTGTGTGTGCGTGCACACACACACACACATTCTTGCATTAACCCTATTTCCAACAGGATTCCCTTCACAAAGGACATGAACACGCCATATTTGGGACACTTGAACAAACAATCTGCATACAAACAAATCCCCTATATTATAACTTCTTTGTGCTTGACTAGGATGTGAATGGATCGTTGCCACCCAAGCTATGCTTCACTTTAGTAATACATTAACTTTGAAGATTAACATCATAGAGTCGGTGAGTGGTACCATTTTGTGATAATGAATATCCAACATTGAATGATCTCTATGATGCTCAATGCAAAAGACGACTAGCTTCCTTCCATAAATCTCCTCTACATGAGGACATGAATCACAACATGTGACACACATTGTTGTCAAATAATATTAATCCACAAAAGAAGTTATTCTTATTTCAAGTCAAACACGAGAATTCTTGGATTATTGTTGTGACTTAAACTATATTTCTTCACGAGAATACATTTTAGTATTTTGAAAAATACACTTATGATTCATCTTGTAACAACAGTATTAAGGGGAGGAACTTAGGATAAGACACATTATCACGTATTAAGTTTAGCAGGTGCTCAACTAATGTATTGATACTTTTGATGATTGCAATATGGATAAAAGTGTATATTGTCAGACACAGGAAATGTTTTCCAACGTGTGAAAATGTAAGTGGGTGGAGATTTTACTGTGTGAAAAACATCAAGAACTTTCACACGTGTCAAAACCGATTTTTCATTCTCATAATGTGAGAATTGCAACATTCACATCAACAAGAAGGAATAAAACCATGGGAGCTAAAGACAAAAAGTAGGAAAGATTCTCACACATTGGAGGTGTTAAAAAGCTTTTGAGGTAGAATTAAGCCTAAAACTTCCAGTGATAAAAGGATCCACAATCACGAAGTGAGTGCTCCCAGTAATTGTGAGATCAAGGTTGAGGAGCATTATCATCTTCTTAGATGCTTTCTCTACTGCGAGTGAAGCAGTTCTAGTAAAGCCACTCATCAATTAACAAGGGGAGGTTTGAGGGGAGCTGTGGGCAACCCAAACAGACATCCATGTGCCTGGCCAGATGCCCAAGGAAAGGTGCCCATGAGAGGGCTCGACTAGGGGCTAATTTAAGGCATAACTGGTCAGCCTCACAGGTCCCTCCAGCACCTATAAAAGAAGGGGGCTGGGCCTCACCCATTCCCATGTCATCATAGTGAAAGCACATCACTTCAAGGCAGCCCTTGGTGGTACTCTCATGATGAAGGGGTTTTGAAATCTATGTATGGCCCCAAGAGAAAGGAAAGTTTAGAAAATGATCTTGGCATCTTGCACATGCCTGCCTCTGCTAATACCCATTTGGTGTCGGTTATTATTCTGCCAAAGCACCGCATTCTGGTAGTCATACACATCCTTGATCTCCACAACGTTGGGTGCCCAGTGAGAGTAATATATGATTTGCACCTCTGTGGGTCGAGACGCACACTCGCAGCAGGCAATGAGCTTTGTTGTAGCCTTCGTTGCTCATGCAAAGGCGTGTGGTGACACCAGGCTAGCCGCAGCAGCCATGTTAACTTCCAAGAGAGTAGGTACATCTTCCATTGGCCAATTAAGTATGTTGCCCAGGCCCCACATTCTGCTTCGGGGCAGGGGCATGTGATGATGTATGGTTGGACTATGTGGTGATGAAAGTATCTAGCCGCAGACGATGACAGCTCAAGTTTGCAAGGGTTCAACAACAGAGGTTTGGAACGGTTATGTTCAACAACATAGGGATTTTGTAGGGTGAAGGCTTGTTTTTGATGCTGGGGTGGTTTCCCATGGCTACGAGCTATGGCTTTAACCATGGCTACCAAGGGAAGCTTTGTCTATGTTTGGCTATGGATATGAATATGGGTAGAAGTATGGCTATGGCTATGGCTATGGCCATGGATGTTCATGTGGATATGGATATGAAGTATTAATGGATATGGATGTGTTAACCTAGATTGGTACAGCTTTGGATATGGCTATCTCAGAGCTTTGGTGTTGGCAACTGAAAGGAATCCTTTCCAAGCACAATTTTTTGGTAATCGCATCATGCATTCCTTAAACCTTGTGACTCCCACGCTGCCACAACTGCAAGGGAGCAGGACCACAGCTCTGGGTGAGACGATTGTTGTGACTTTCCACATTGCAAGTCACCTATGATAGGAACACCCATTTCAATAGTTAATAATAACCCGTTAAACCAGTTAATAAAGTCCAAGTCAGGCACATTTGGCATAAATATACCAACGCATTTCCAACAAGCTCTATTTCCAACTTTTTTCTGGAAACCCAACTTATATTTAGTGGCCCTTTTCTGTGGCTTCTATGCTGCCTCAAGCGCTCAAGCAGCATGCAAAATTGAAAGCATTTGGACAGACACCCTGCAGTGGCATAACGAATGAGTGCTTCATTACCATGCCCATGCTAGGCATATCTTGCAATAAGCATCTATCTGCATCTTGACTGAACACACGTCAAACACTTGTGCTGTTGCAAGAAAGCAGAATTTGGAATACATATCAACCAGTTGCCAACAAGGTCTCTTTCCAATCCTTTCTTAGAAATCTTCACATGTATTTCTTGGCCCTTGCCTGTGGCTCCTATGGTGGCACAAGCTTTCAAGCTACAAACAAAGGTGACAGCATCTAATGAGACACTCAATTTGCACATTGATACAAAACAGTTCAAGGCCTCCTTACCACACCTGCCTGTATTGGTCATATCCTGCAATTAAAGTATTCCATAAGAGTACATGTTGAACTCAATGCTCGTCAAACACTTTGTTTACTTTTGCAAGTGAGCCAGATTTGGCATACATATCAAGCAGCATAGTGCCAACATCCAGATCTCTTTCTGCAACTCAAGTCCATCATGTTTGTAAAGGCCCTCGTTTTGACCCACAATCATGTGCGGCATTATCTTAATCACGTGCTGTTATGTGCCACTCACCATATAGAGTACTGTTGTTATCACGCCAGATAACTACAAGCAGTTCAAGGTCATGTCCCTTGACATTCTGCTGGAAATCCTTAAAGAACATCTTCAGGGCTTGTGCAACCTGACTGGGCCTGGCTGAGTGTATGGCTATTGCTAGTTCTTGTTTGAATAACTGGAGTCTGGACCATCATGACAGAAGAGAATTCATCGTGGGGGACTAACATATTAAACCAGTAAAACAAGGCTGTTATGATGCATTTTATACTACACACCACACAGAAGTGCCATGCCAAAAACTTGGCACATGACAGCCACCTCTTGACAGAACCTCCAGGTAGCACAGTCTTGAGCTCCTCGACAAATTGATGGAAGCCCCATAATTACCACTTCTCCATTCATCGGATCACAAGCGAAAAAACAACCAGCCTTACCTTGCAGAGTCCTCCATTGCTTGAAGTAGTGAACCAAGTAAATTGTCCAACTACCATTGCACACGTCTCTCATATTCCATTGGCCTGTTTCTGGATGGAAAAACTTTAATTTCCCTATGTCTTGTTACTTAAGTTGCAATAAAATACAGTACAAAATAAGGTGTGTCAAGAAGTTGGTGGTCAAATAAAGTAATCATTTTGAATGACTCATAGGCAAGAGTGACAGCCTAGCAAGATGATGACCTGCGGTGCATAACATTCTACTCCCTCTCTCTCACACATGTGCGCGCACGTGCACACACACACGGCCCTTTCTACCGTCACAGAAATTGCAAGGAAAAAACAATAATGAAAGAAATGCAGAACATGTTTTTGGTATATTAATATCAGCCTCAATCTGGCTTTGTTACAAGATTTTGGAGAAGCTCTCCCCTTTTTTCTTTTCATCCAAAAGAGTTCTTTTGCCTCAATTTGGCTTTGTTATACAAGATTTTGGAGCAGCTCTCCAGTTTTTTATTTTCATTCAAAAGAGTTGTTTTTTTCTTCTCTTTTCCTGGGGAGGTTTTCTCTTTCAACCAGTGTTTCTTTCCTCTCTTGGGTGCTGCTTTCTACCCATACTTGGTTGCTGTACATGAGAAAATGGGTGCCGCACTGTCAGTTCAGTGGGCTGGCTGCCATCTCCAGACGGTGATTCCCCCATCACTGCCACCCAAGAAGAGCAAGCCCGCAGAACCTGTGTCCATCGCCCGGATGGGATCGGCAGTGAACAAGACGCCCCTCTCTGTGAATGAGGGCAATTCCAAGATGCGGACGGTGCTGTCACTGTAGGCACAGAACAGTATGGGTTTGCCTTGTTGGTCGAAAACCCCGCAGAGAGCCAGCACAGACGAGCATCTTTCTTTTGCAGATTGGAGTGGATAGGTGTACTGGAGCTGCAAGACTGGTGTGTGGGTGGAGGAGGATGTGTTGAGGCCCCATACCTTAAGGATGCCATCCAGAGAGGTAGAAATCAGATACTGATCCCAAGCGAGGAGTTTGGTTACAGGCCCCTCGTGGCTTTGAAGCGCCTGCAAGCATTGACCCGTACTGAGGTCCCATACTCTGATTGTGCCATCCGTAGAGCCCGAGTAGAAGAGTTTGGTGCCGTCACAGGAGGGCTCCAAGGTTACGACGGACGCACTGTGACCGGAGAGGGAGGCAGTGGGAAGGAAGGAGGCCGTGGCAGGATCGAACCTCCAGACCAAGATGGCGCCCTTCTCCAGGCCCGCCATAAGCATGTCACCGGAAGAAGCCAGGGAGAGGACTTGGCCGGCGTGGGCGGCTTCGAGGCTCTGATGGGTATTTCTGCGGAGGTTACAGGCCCTCACCTCGTCGGGGAGGCCCAGGAAAAGCCAGTCAGGGTCAGAGTCACTGTTGAAGAGGCAACCCACGGTGCCGTTCACGGGGAGCACCTCTGTGCATTGTCCTGTGGTGCAATCCCATCCACGCAGCGTGGCGTCTTGCCCCGCGGTGTAGAGCTTTGTGGAACCCTGCGGGAGGGCGATCCCCGTCACGCAGTGCTGGTGGCCGGCGAGGCGGGTGAGGAAAACTGCGTCTTTCGTGGTGCTGGTGAAATCCAGCGTCTTCTGCCTCTGCTTCTTCCCGAGGTCGACCTCTTCCGCTGCTGGTGTAGGTGTGGGCCTGCGCCAGACTCGAGGGCCGAGCTGTTCCTGTTGCTGTTGCTGTGTAGCAGCCACCTCCTCTGCTGCTGCGGGTGGAGAGGAAACGGCGGGCATCTTCCCGAGGTCGACCTCTTCCGCTGCTGGTGCAGGTGTGGGCCTGCGCCAGACTCGAGGGCCGAGCTGTTGCTGTTGCTGTGTAGCAACCACCTCCTCTGCTGCTGATGCTGCGGGGGGAGAGGAAACGGCGGGCAGAGTGTGAGCGAACTTGCAAGGTGACCTAGTGCAGCGACCTTGCAACCAGAAAGTGCAGACAGGAACGTCGCGTGGGTGGTACCTTCTCGGTGCTGCTGGTGCCGATCGCGGCGCAAAGGGATGAGGATGCTGCTGGTGGTGGTGATGCCTAACGGCGACAGCCATGGGCGCTATGGAACCCAGCAAGAGTGGGCGCGGCGATGAGGGAGGTATGGCTATGAAAGCAAAAGCAAGAAAGGCGACGATGAGGGCAAGCAAAATACCTGAGAGCGATGAAAGGCGGCGATGAGGGCAAGAAACTCCTGGCAAGGGCGAGCGATGACGAAGGGCGGGAGATGAGGGAGGTATGGCTATGAAAGCAAGCAAAATATCTGAGAGCGATGAAGAAGGGCGCGGCGATGAGCGAGGTGACGAAAAGAGCGAGAGCGGGTTTTATATCACAAAGCTTGCGCGTTACAGTTTTTGTACACGCTTTTTTTTTTTCGCGTCCAATGTCTTAAATTAATTTACACCAGTATTGTACCCGCCCATTGCTGTAAGGTGAACTATTCCCTCTCTACAACCATCTCTCCCCCCCCTCTCTCTCTCTCTCTCACACACACACACACATGCACATGGCCCTCTCCCGCTCTCTCTCTCACGTACACTCTCAAATGTTGAAACCTCTCTCTCTCTCACATGCACACATATACACACCTGCTCTCTCTCTCCCTCTATATCTCACACACACACACACGCACACATGCACACACTCCCTCTCTCTTCTTACACTCTCCCACACATAGAAGTGCTCTCTCTCTCTCTCTCTCTCTCTCTCTCTCTCACACACACACACACACACACGCGTGCACGTACGTATGTACACATACACACACACACTCTCTCTCTCTCTTACGCACACATACACATATGTAAATATATAGTATGTACAATATTATGTTTTAGATACATATACCTATACATAGACACATATACTTATACATATATACATGTATTTAAAAATATAAATACATGTATCATACACATATCGAAACACACACACATATATATATGTATATACATATATGTATATATGTATATGTATATACATATATGTATATATATATATACATATATACATATATATATGTGTATATACATATACATACATACATATGTATGTATGCATATATGTATGTATAAATGTAAATAAAAACACACACACATGTATACATATATATATGTGTATATACATATACATACATACATATGTATGTATGCATATATGTATGTATAAATATAAATAAAAACACACACATGTATACACATATATACATATATGTTTTTTATTTAATTTATATTTCTATTTATATTTTTTAATTTATATTTCTGTTTATATTTTATTAAAAGTTACTTTTTATTCTCTATCTCTCTCTCTCTTTTCACCCTTTCCCTCATTACATCTCTCTCTCTCTCTCTCTCTCTCTCTCTCTCTCTCTCTCTCCAGGTTTGCCCCATCTCACTCTCTCTCAAGCACATTCTACACATAGATGCAGATGTACACAACACACACACAAACATGTACACACCACAAATACACTAATGCAAACACACACTCTCTCCTCCCATACAAACTCTCTCCTACGTAGAAATTCTTTGCCTCTCTCTCTCTCTCTCTCTCTCTCTCTCTCTCTCTCTCTCACACACACACACACACACACACACATGTACACACCGCACATACACTAATGCAAACGCACACTCTCTCCTCCCACACAAACTATCTCCTACATAGAAATTCTCTCTCTCTCTCTCTCTCTCTCTCTCTCTCTCTCACACACACACACACACACACGCACACACACACACGCACGCACACACACACTTAAATAGATTTACACACATATATATAATTTTAATTAATTAAATTTTAGATTAAATTTTAATGGTAGGGATGAGTGGTGAGGTGTGCTCACTCTCAAATAAATGCATCTTACATGTAATGTCTCTCTCTCTCTCTCTCTCTCTCTCTCACACACACACACACACACACACATGCATATGCACACCCTCTTTCTTTCACATACACATGCACACACTCTTAAATGTCGAAACTCTCTCTCTCTCTCTCTGTCTCTCTCTCTCTCTCTCTTACACACACACACACACACACATGCACATGTACTAATGCAAACACACCCTCTTTCTCTCACATACACGTGCACACACTCTTAAATGTCGAAACTCTCTCTCTCTCTCTCTGTCTCTGTCTCTCTCTCTCTCTCTCTTACACACACACACACACACATGCACACACATGCACATGTACTAATGCAAACACACACTCTTTCTCCCCACACACTCTCACACATAGACTTCCATGTCTCTGTTGTCTCTCTCCGTGTTTCTCTCTCTCTCTCTCTCTTCCCTCCACACACACATGCTATCTCTCTCTCTCCCCTCCACACACACACACACACACACACGCACGCTATCTCTCTTCTCACACACTCTCCCACATATAGAAACTCTCTCTCTCTCTCTCTCTCTTTTACATACATTCATGCACACACACAAACATACTTCTTTCTCATGCACACGTGCACACGCACACGCACACATACACTCTCTCACGCACCCACATGTAAATATATGCTATCTCTCTTCCCTCCACACACACGCTATCTCTCTCTCTCCCCTCCACACACACACACACACGCTATCTCTCTTCTCACACACACTCTCCCACATATAGAAACTCTCTCTCTCTCTCTCTCTCTCTTTTACATACATTCATGCACACACACAAACATACTTCTTTCTCATGCACACGTGCACACGCACACATACACTCTCTCACGCACCCACATGTAAATATATATTATCTATAATATTATGTTTTATTATATTTAGAGACATATACCTATATATACATGTGCATTTATAAAATAAATAAACACATATACACATATATTTTTAATTAATATTAGATTTTTGCATGTGTCGTGCAAGTGTCTTGATTGTGTGTATGTGTTAATGTGTATTTGTTGTGTGTGTATACATGGTGTGCATGTTTTTATTTATGTATATCCATAGCGAGTGTCTACATGTACGTGTGTGTGAGCATGTGAATTTACTCGTGTGTACATCTATGTGTGTGCACGTGCAGGTGCACACACATAGATGTGAATTTACTCGTGTGTACATCTATGTGTGTGCACGTGCAGGTGCATATGTGTGTGAGTGTGTGCATGTCCATGTGTGTGCACATGTACTTGTGTATGTGAGTGTATTTATGTGCTTGTGTGCATGTATACACATGTGTGTATACATGTGTGCATGTATACACATGTGTGTATATGCAAGCTTGAGTATGTGTGCAAGTGTGCATATCTCTATGTGTTGCACGTGTGTCCAAGCGTGCGAGTGTGTGTATGTGTGTTTGTTTGTATACGTGTATGCACGTATCATGTGCTTGTGTCTGTGTGTGCATGAACATACATGTGTGCGTCGACATACATATAAATCTATTTATATATACATGCTTATATACCTATAGATACACATACATACATAATATATATGTGTGTGTGTATGTATATTCTCTCTCTTACATATGCACATAATATATATGTGTGTATGTATATTCTCTCTCTTACACATGTGCATAATATAATATTAGAAGATATGTATGTGTGTGTGTGGAGGAGGGAGGAGGGGTGGCCAATTTGCTTTCTAATGTATTATATATATATATATATAATAAGAAACTCAATGAGTAAATGGTTTGATGGTGACAACTAATTATGAGCCCCAATGCATCTAGGCGTGTGGGAAAGAAATCCCCAAACACTTGTCTTCTCTTCTCCTTTCTCCTTTTCAAAAATTCTCCCTCTCCTTTCTCCACGTAAAGGGGTGGGGACTCTTCCTTTATCTTGTATAGATACCTTCCTTCTTATTTGAAAAGAACACGTAACGACTCAGTTTTTTTGGGTAGAGGTTACTCGTAAATTTGTGATTGTACGACATGTCTCTAGCCACTCCTTCTATTACTCATCTGGTTCTTCTGCTCTTGTTACAAGATGATAAGCGGGGAAGGGTTTTCCCTTGGCGGCTCGAACAGAGGGACCCGAATCGAGTTCAGTGGGAGCCCCGAAAATGAACGCTGGTTCGCAACCAGCTTTTGGGAAAGCCGCACAAACTCAAAGCAATGTGGTGGTGTAACACACCGTCTTGTCATCACAACAAAATGTCACAACCTGACCCATCACTCAGACTACGCCGACCCAGTCCCCGCCCATCATGAGGGAGAAAGGCTCATGCGTCACACCTCGGGATTCCTCTTCCCGCATGTGAACCACATGGTTAACATGCAATCAGCCCCCCCTTTTGGTAACTCTCTGACTCAACCCGCACACTTCGTGCATATCTCACTGCATGAGAATAGCCTCTTCTCTTCCTTGCCATTCTCGTTGTCGGTCGTCTCCATCCAACTCCTCCGTCAGAGCTCCAACGCATACATGCAATAGGATGGCCCCAGTTTGAGCTCCAAAAAGAAGAAAACCTTGGAGACTTGCCCCTTTTTTTACCTAACGGAGAGGGAAATGCTACAACTGAAGGGAGCCCTCACGAAGAAGCTTGGAGGAGCCCGCGCTAACGTAGACCCCAACATTACCAGACCAGAGGCGCTAGAACTTCTAGAGGAGAAGCTTCATCAAACCGAAACGGTAAGCTCGTCTCGTCACTCTTCCTGCAAATCTTGTTTAAGAGTGGCAGCAAACTTACCAATCTAGAGCCCTTACGAAGAGCGCGGCGAGGGATGACGAAGGGCAGGAGAGAGGGGTTTTATATCACAAAGCTTGCGCGTTATAGTTTTTGTACACGCTTTTTATTGCACGTCCAGTGTCCTAAATTAATTTATTACCTTCCTTCTTATTTGAAAAGAACACGTAACGACTGAGTTTTTTTGGTATAGGTTACTCGTAAATTTGTGAATGTACGACATGTCTCTAGCCACTCCTTCTAACGCTCATATGGTTCTTCTGCTCTTGTTACAAGCGGGGAAGGGTTTTCCTTTGGCCGCTCAGCTAGGGGGACCCGAATCGAGTTCAGTGGGAGCCCCAAAAACAAACCCTGGTTCGCAACCAGCTTTTGGGAAAGCCACACAAACTCAAAGCAATGTGGTGCAACACACTAGTCCTGTCATCACAACGGAAGGTCACAACCTGACCCATCACTCAACCTACGCCGACCCACTCCCTGACCATCATGAGGGATTCCTCTTCTCGCATCAGACCTCGGGATTCCTCTTCTCGCATGTGAACCACACGATTAACATGCAATCAGCCCCCCTTTTTGGTAACTCTCCGGCTCAACCCGCACACTTCGTGCATATCTCATTGCATGAGAATAGCCTCTTCTCTCCCTTGTCATTCTCATTGTCGGTCATCTCCATCCAACTCCTCCGTTAGAGCTCCACGCATACATGCAGCAGGGTGGCCCCAGTCAGAGCTCCAAAAAGAAGAAAACCTTGGAGACTTGCCCCTTTTTTTACCTGACAGAGAGGGAAATGCTACAACTGAAGGGAGCCCTCACGAAGAAGCTTGGAGGATCCCGCGTTGACTTGGACCCCAATATTACCAGATCGGAGGCGCTAGAACTTCTAGAGGAGAAGCTTCATCAAACCGAAACGGTAAGCTCATCTCGTCACTCTTCCTGCAAATCTTGTTTAAGAGTGGCAGCAGCAGCGAACTTACCAGTCTAGAGCCCTTATTGGTATGTGCTATGGACCAAGATCCCCAGCTGAAGTCTTAAAATCCTGGATTAGAAATAATCCAAATCCTCCCGAGAGCAATGAAAACTCCTGGCGAGGGCGAGCGATGACGAAGGGCGGGAGACAGGGGTTTTATATCACAAAGCTTGCGCGTTACACTTTTTGTACACGCTTTGTTTTTGCGCGTCCGGTGTCCTAAATTAATTTACAGACCTTCCTTCTTATTTGAAAAGAACATCTAACGACTCAGTTTTTTTGGTAGAGGTTACTCGCATATTTGTGAATGTACGACATGTCTCTAGCCACTCCTTCTACGGCTCATCTGGTTCTTCTGCTCTGGTTACAAGCTGATAAAGCGGGGAAGGGTTTTCCCTTGGCCGCTCGGCCAGAGGGACCCGAATCGAGTTCAGTGGGAGCCCCGAAAACGAACGCTGGTTTGCAACCAGCTTTTGGGAAAGCCGCACAAACTCAAAGCAATGTGGTGCAACACAGCAGTCTTGTCATCACAACGGAAGGTCACAACCTAACCCATCACTCAGACTACGCCGACCCACTCCCTGCCCATCATGAGGGAGAAAGGCTCATGCATCAGACCTCGGGATTCCTCTACCTGCATGTGAACCACACGGTTAACATGCAATCAGCCCCCCCTTTTGGTAACTCTGTGGCTCAACCTGCACACTTCGCCCATATCTCACTGCATGAGAATAGCATCTTCTCTCCCTTGCCATTCTCGTTGTCGATCATCTCCATCCAACTCCTCCATTAGAGCTCCAGCGCATGCATGCAGTAGGATGGCCCCAGTCAGAGCTCCAAAAAGAAGAAAACCTTTGAGACTTGCCCCCTTTTTTTACCTGACGGAGAGGGAAATGCTACAACTCACGAAGAAGCCTGGAGGAGCCCGTGTTGACGTGGACCCCAACATTACCAGACCGAAGGCGCTAGAACTTCTAGAGGAGAAGCTTCATCAAACCAAACGGTAAGCTCGTCTCATCACTCTTCCTGCAAATCTTGTTTAAGAGTGGCAGCGAACTTACAAGTCTAGAGCCCTTATTGGTCTGTGCTATGGACCACCCCCAACTGAAGTCTTAAAGTCTTGGATTAGAAATAATCCAAGTCCTCCCGAGAGCTCATTGTCCGAGCACACACAGTATTTTCCAAATAACTATGTCTATTTTTTGTTTTGTGAAGAAGTTATGGCTCAGAAATTCCGCTCTTCCCGTGGTCCCCTGACTTTTCACCTATTGGCCCCAAACCAACTCTGTGCCCTGTTTGGGTTGAGCTTCCCAACCTGCCATTACATGTACATCTGCTAATCAAATTGCTTCTTGAACCGGTTGGTAGGCTCCTAGGGGTTAGAGCGAATGCTGAGCTAAACCCTAGATGGCACCCTCAAGCCCTGGTAGAGATTGATCTGAGTAAGGAGCTCCCAGACTCTATTGCCATTAATGTTGGCTCAGATGTAGTCTTAGACCAACCTCTTGTTTTTAAGAATGTGCCTAATACTTGTTTTCATTGTGGCTCGAAAGACAATTTCATTAGAAATTGCCCGATCAAATTTCCACCACTGAAAGAGGATAGCCAAGGGTTTCATCCCGTGGGTAGGAGGGAGAAATGACAGGGTCATCCTCAACCCTTCCAAAACCAACCAAGAAGAAACAACCCTTCCAAAACCAACCAAGAAGAAACAACCCTAATAGGTTTTCTCCTCTGCTTGTCGACATCACCGACCCCACGCAAGTCAGTAAGGACTCCTCAAGTGAGGAAAAGGACAAGGAAGTCCCTAACACCCAGATCTAGGATAGTGATCTCGAAAAGGAAGTTGAAGAAATGGACTTTCAATATGCGTCTAGAGTCAATCTTGATCCAGGACCCTCCCAAGCTAAAGAAGAATCCCTTCCACTAGGAAATAAAAAGTCCCCTTCTTTGTCTATGGTAAAACAGAATATTAGGAATGTTGGCGAGATTAAAATAGATCCGCTAGTCTTGAAAAGAAGACAATCCCCATAGGATAGACTCTCAAATTTAGGTCAAACTGTTAGAGAGGTACAGAAAGGGCTATTACTCTACTCCTCCCCGAAGCCAAAAACTGTGAATTTCTTAATAATTCATTAGTTTTTTACCATTCCCTCTTCTAAAGAATTGGTGGCCACTCTTGTTGCAAACAAGAGTAGATCCCTCAAACCATCAAGCCAAAGGAAAGCTCTCAGAAATTCATGTAAGCTAGAATTCCTACGTTTTCTTTATTCTTTTAAAATTGAAAACTCATAAATTGAATTGGAAATTTATAGATGGATACCCCGAATCTATCTCGCATTCCTGAACTCTCCCAGAGTCAGGATATGATAGCTTTGCATACGAGCACCTCATCAACTCTGCTAACGACCCGAGTAAGCAGAGTGAGACTCGCACGTCATTTTGAGAGTCTTTACTTTCCTGATCCTATTGAGCGATGTCAGTATATGTGGTTCTTTGGAGGACGCTGTATTAATGTGAGTACCAGTCAGCGTCAGAGGCTCAGGCAAAATATTTCCTTAGCCATGATTCTGATAAGACTAGGGCTTGTTCAGCATGTGCAACTCTTTGATCATTCACCCCCCAGGAACTTCAGAATTTCATGCCAAATTTTTAGGCTTCTTAGCCGCTTTATCCCTAGAAGTAGTGTGTACCATGGCATGTCTCCTTCGCAGTTTCGCTTCTTTATGCGTATACGATTGAGGCAGTGATTTTGGGAGCCGTGATGTTCTATGTATATATCGAAAACTTTTGATAATAAACGATGTTTTACAAAAAAAAAATCCAAATTGTTTTCATGATTGTGAATGGTTAATAAAATTATTAGAGTAAGTCTTGTTTCATGAAGTATGATGAAATAATTATCTGTTTAAAGAATAAATTGCAAAAATCAAATAATCATAAATCTGTTGTCAAAGTTAAGTTGACAAAAATCTTGTTTTGTCAGAGTCATGAGGCACGCGGCCCGTGCAAGGCAACCGGATCCTCTAACCGATAACGAAGAGTTAGATCCGGATGTTCGAAAAGCCCTGCATAGATCCCAACCTAGTCCCTTCAAGGGTGAAGGGGAGCAGTTAGGTGAAGTAGTGGAAAAGTGGATTGAGGCAATGGAGGAATACTTTGATGTAACTCGCTACAATGAGAGAAGCAAGATGTCTCTCGCCAGGTTAAAGATTGTGGAAATGGCCAGGGTCGCTTGGAGGAACCACTGCAAGACTAACTGTCTCGACCGGAATACCCAGAGCTAGACCGATCTTAAAGCTTACCTCAGAAAGAGGTTTTGTCCTTCGGGCTTCCTTGAGACTAAAATGAATGAGTTCTTGGAACTAAAGCAGGATAGCCGGACAATTGAAGAGTACCATCAGGCTTTTGTCCTTCTCCTTAAATATTCCCCGCAATTGGATGAAGAGCAGCTGATGGCCAGATTCATTCGAGGAATGAGCGAGCCATTGGACACCTTAGTGAAGAATGCCAAACCTGTCTCAATGGCCGAAGCAGTAAGAATGGCAAAGGACTTTGCCAAAGCCTTTATAGTTAAGGTCCCGCCGAAGCCTGCACCATCTAATTTTAAAAGATTCCAAACCCCGGGAAGTACTTCAAACTTTCCTCCCCCAAAGAGACAGCAAGGCCCAAATCAGAATCAAGATACTGGGAGATTCAGAAGTGAAGGGAGACCCTTCCCACAGAACACTTTCTCAGGAGCCCCACCTCTTTGAAGGATTCAGAGGGATGAGCTCAGAAGTGAGAATCGGTGTTTTGGATGTCAGGGTTTTGGTCACCAGTTGTGTTGAAAGACTGCCCGACTCCTGCCGTGTTAAGGGGACAAGGAAGTCAAGGACCAAGAGTGCAGAGACCAGCCCCTTCCTATCAGTCAAATCAGGGTCCATCTCGTCAAAATCAAGGCGATCCCAGCAGAACTCTAGCTCAGCCATCTGCCTCCTCTGTCGTCCAGAGTAGCCTCAGAACTCCTTCCCAGAACTGGGGCAACCAAAGCATTAGAAACTCAATGGAGTCTTTTTGGGCCCTTTAATTTGCCATGAGGTTATGGAAACGTTTAACTTTTTGACAAATAGGAGCCCGCCATGTAAGCAAAAACCAATGGTTTGTAAGAGAGGTGTAAGAGTGGTCAAAGGGTGCACTTTTTCCCCCAAAAAGGGGAGGGGGCAATTTTACAATTTTCGGACCTCCATAACTTCTACATACAAGCTCCGATTTGAGCGGAGATTACAGATCCGTGATCTACGCATCAAGAGCTTTCCATAGATATGTTACATGATATGGTTTTATCCGCTAGATTTTAAATTCCATTTTTCCCCCAAAATTCAAATTCGAATAAAGTAGCCGTTTTGAAGCTTCTAATTAGAAAACGTTTCTTCTTAAGAGAAAAGGTTTGACTCCCTTAAACTGCCAAATAAAAGGGCCCAAGAAGACTCCATTGAGTTCCTAATGAGAAAGAGTTCTGCCTCAGACTGCAGCAGCCAGAGCAGTCACAATAGCAGAAGTAGTGGAAGAGGAAAGAGGATAGATTTATGCAGCAATTAAAAACCAAGGGCCAAATCACCAATTCTCCGTCATCCATACTCTAGCTGAGTATCAAGGTAAGCCTTTTAAACTTTTGATTGATTCAGGCAGTACTCATTCTTTCATTTCCCCAGGATGCTTGCTAAGCTAGTCTTAGAACAGAAATCAGGGAAACCTATGCAAGTTGAATTGGCCAGTGGGAAGATTCTTTTCACTCACCTTGAGACAGATCGTATTCAGTTCAATCTAGATGGGAATTTAATTGACTGTTAGTTCAGAGTTATACCTTTGGGAGTTTTTGACGGGATCCTTGGAATGGATTGGCTCCACAAAAATCAAGCTGACATTCACTGTCATAATGGAAACATTTCCTTCCGTGACCTTTACGGAAATAAAGTTCAAGGAACCGGAATTTCAGGATTCCCAATTCTGTAATTAGTAAAGGCTTCTAAGTTACTAAAAGGACTTAGAAAGAAGCAGCTCATTTATGTTGTCAAAATGAATCCAGTAGACATAAAGTTAAAAGCTAAAGAACCTGAATGGTTAAGTGATTATGATGATTTATTCCCAACAGAATTAACAGAGATGCCTCCAATTCGGGAAGTAGATCATGTGATAGAATTGATCCCTGGAGCTCAGCCAGCAGCCCTGCGCACGTACAAAATGCCAGTTCCTGAAGCCATTGAACTCAAGGAACAACTTAGATAGCTGTTAGAGCAAGGGTTTGTAAGACCCAGTGTTTCACCTTGGGGTGCGCCAGTTCTCTTTCAGAAAAACCCTAGGCAATGCTAAATCCAATTGTTTTGTATCTTCTAGTCCATCATAGGAAAATTTTGGTTCGTTGAGGTTTTCTCTTTTTGGTGGTGGTTCCACAAACCTTTTAGTTTTCCACTTTATAGTTTTTGAATTGAGAAGGGACTTGTTTAGAGTCTTCCTCCTGATCACTAGTGGTTGGGCTTGAAGGCTCCACCTCTTTCTTGACTCTCGCTTCCTTTATGGCCTTGTTTCATCTTCTTTGTCTGGACTTGGGGGTATTTTCGGAGTCCATCAAAACTGCATCATAAGAGTAGTCATGGGCTAGCACTTCACATATCTCAAATCTTAGAATCTAGTTTCATGGCATTTACACTGGGTCTTTTCATTACATCCTTCTAGGCTAGAGCAAAATTCCTTGGTTCCACGTATTGCAAGTTCTATTCTCCCCCCTTGAGGCGGCTTGGCCCTCTCATCATATACAATTCATCTGTGAGTGACAACAGGCTCAATAGTGTTGTAATGGGGGTTCTTTGACAGTACCCTCTCATCATATGCGATTCCTCTATGACAAAACAGGTTCTAAAAGTGTTGTAATGGGGGTTCTCTATGAGAACATAGAAATTTGTCCTCCCAACTCTTTTATTTCTAGTTGGGTCTAATGCACCAACTCCTGTGTGCCATTAAACCTCAAGATTTCTTCTCTCGGGTTAGGGTAAGCTTGTAACTTCTTAGGAAGGGGTTATCAAGGTACTAACTAGAAGTAATAAAAACTAAGCCTAACACTAAGTACACAATCAAGGTTAATCTATCTTGAAAGAGTTTCTTATCAAGATCATACGATCTCTTATAGTAGTGGATCCAAGGATTCTTGCTTGCTAAAGTAGAGTGCTAGAATGGATGATTTTCACATAAATTCATTAAGAATTAAACAACCAACAAGTTGCAAGGGAACATGTGAACATGACCAACATTGGTTAAGAATTAACTAACAACAAGGGAACATGCGAACATGACCATATTTCTACACTTTTCTCTCTCTATAGTTTAGAGAGGATAACTAGACAGTTATTGATAAAGATGACATCTATACTAGTGGCTTATGTGATGCTCTTAGATGAGTGGCAATCATGCTTATAAGCTACTCTACCATGGACCAGTTCCCTTTCAAGGCAAGAAATTTACTTTAAATATTTGCACTTCTCTTTAGACCAAAAGTTATAAAGGTATCAAGGTCATTCAACCCATCAACACAAGTAATGTCTAGAGAATTTACACTTATGAAAAAAATTCACAAGCTTATACCATTTTTCCATGAGCAAGGTGATACCTTTACCCTAACAACCAAAGTACTAGGCCTTGTCCAAACATGTGTAGAAAAAATCTATGTAGCGCAACCATAGAGATGGCATGAATCCTTATTGTGTTCTAAAAGTTAATGAAAAGGAGTAGGAATGGGTGACGCATAAATTCCCTAGGATAAATATTTTGTGAAAAAATGAAATAACTCTCTATGTATCCCCACAAAAAAGGCCTCAAGACAAAGGTTGATCATGTGTGATATGAATGCTTAATCCCCATACTTTAAGTGATTCCCATGTGAGAGTTCTAGCCTCCTAGGAAGGGGTAGTAAGAGCTAGGGTTAGTGCCACTATCATAGCAACCCCATATCTAAGTAAAATAGTTTCTTGCTAGAGAGAGCAGTTCCAATTTCAACCATTTCTATCTATGACAAGATAGCCCCCATTAATTAATATAAAATCTATGCCAATAACTAGACCATGCAAGGTATTTTAGATATGTAAAAAATAACTTTACATAGTGGCGTGACACCCATATTATTCTACTAGTTATACCGTACAATATGGGCATATATATGTATTTTTTAAAGTACCCTTAGAAGTGTAGAAGATTGTGGCCACTAACCATGCAAGAAAGTATTACATAAATCTCTTCTTTGTGTGAATAATAGTAGTGATGGGTCCAATATGGCCCAATGTCTAACACAAGGAAGATAAATTATAACTCTCACATGGCATATGTAATTCTATAGTATAATTTATGGAGAAACAAGAATGCACTTAAGATATATTGCATATTTTCTTTGCTATGTATCTTTAGTCTAAGGTCATTAGTGATCTACCTACCTAGAAAAATTTGTGGAGACACAAGAATGCACTCAAGGTATATTACATATTTTCTTTGCCATGTACACCTTTAATCTAAGGTCGTTATAGTGATCTAAATACCAAAAAATTATAAGTATATAAATAATTCGATAGTATAATTTGTGAAGGCATAAGAATGCACCCAAGAAATATTTCATATTTTCTTTGCCATGTACACCTTTAATCTAAGTTCATTAGTGATCTAGATACCTAGAAAATTAAATTAAGTTATATTCTCATAGTGTAAGAGGCATTTTTGAAATATCTTATACAAGATTAAAGATTTAAACATATTTTTCATAATGTAGTGGGATTTTTAAAATATCATATGATTTAAACATTACCAAGTAACACATCGCTACAAGATCATAACAAGTGGATTGCTACACCCATTCCAATTGTATTGAGACACCCAATTCATGAAAGTTGTCTTAACAAGAGAGCTACAGGTAAGTAACCTCCCAATAAATAATCTTTTTGTCATATCTTCATTGGCACTCAAATTCTCGATGGGACCAATAAATGAAAAAATTGCATTAGTGTATAATGATCTTCCTTAGAGATTTGAACGAGGTGTTCACATCATTAACCAAGGTTACTATTGAGATGCAATGTTTGTAGTATTTTGTTTGTTAACTTTCACCACAAAAACAAGGTATGGTACATTAGAGAAAATCCATGGCAAAAGGGACTTGATCTTCCTTAGAGATTTGAACGAGGTGTTCACATCATTAACCAAGGTTACTATTGAGATGCAATGTTTGTAGTATTTTGTTTGTTAACTTTCACCACAAAAACAAGGTATGGTACATTAGAGAAAATCCATGGCAAAAGGGACTTGAATGTATAAAAGTGAGGAATAATAAATATCTGGAAGAGATGTTTAAAAAAAAATCATAGAACAAAGGAGAGCACTAATCTTAAGATTGATTCCAGAAAGAGATAATGTATGTTGATACTATTTAAAAGTGAGAAGAATAAGAGATATTGAAAAAAAATCCTAGAACAAAGGAGAGAAATAATCTTAAGATTGATTCTAGAAAGAGATAATGTATGTTGATACTATTTAAAAATGAAAGACTGGAGATCTTACTATGTTTGATGTTAGCAAAGTGCGGGCATAACAATTGAACTCACTATCAAATGTTTCAAAAGATAGCCTCATCCCATACAAAAACAAAATAATCTAAAAAAGAATCTCACTTAAAACACTATTTTTGCATTGAGAAAGAATTTGATTAAGGCCCATGTAAGATAATGCATTTACATCTTGGTACTTTGTAGATTATTTACATTAAGAAAGAAATTGATCAAGGCCCATGTAAGATAATGTATTTACATCATCTTAATATATGTATTTAAGGCCCATGTATTTACATTGTAAAATTTTTAATAGCGTTAAGATTTCTTTATTATTTTAATTGACACATAGATGCATGCACACTCACATTTACACGCATACACACACGTACACGTATATGTACATTCACACACACACACACATGTATATGCACATGCACATACACTTGTACATGCACATGCACACACACTTGTACATGCACATGCACACACACACATACATATACACGTGCGTGCATGTGCACACACACACACACACACACACACACATAGAGACCATTTTATATAAGTGTTTCCACCTCATTTATTCTTATTTTACCATGTTTTCCATTGTTATCAATAAATTATTGTCCTTTGTTTCTTAAACTTTTAAGGGTTTTTTCTTCTTTAATTTTAACATCACACACTGAAAATTACATACTTCTTTTCATTAAGATGATATTGTTATTACTCTTTTATCTTGTCAAAGTATAAGGTTTCATTATGGTGGTATTATTATTACTCTTGTATCTTTTGAAGGAGTAAGGTTTTATTAACCTTACTAAGGTTTTATCTTTTTAAGAGTAAGTTTTATTAACCTTAATAAGGTTTCATTAAGGTGGTATTATTATTACTCATATCTTTTCTCAGAGTTAGGTTTTATTAACCTAAGGTTATGAAATCTAATGCCACCTTTTCTTACTTTTACATTTACTTGCCATCCCTTAACTTCTCGCCAACCTTTTGTAAATTGAGGCCTCCATCTCTACAATGTTTACTCCATGAGTAGGTCATCTTTTTAGTGAACTCAATTACTCCCATTATTGGTTACTAACTAATCTCCATATTTTTGTAGCTTACTCTTGTCATACTAGCCACACACCTATTTGCGCCTTCTTCGCCACTTGTAGACCATAGAATTATTGGTCTAGCTAATTTGCCATTGATGGTATTATAACCCATATTCTTATGCTCCCCCTCTTACCTTTATCCAAATCTCTTGTGGTATTGTAATCTTCACTTTTGCTTCCTTTTATTTCCTATCAAGTGAGAGAGCTTGTATTATTGCTCATAACTCACACGAGGTGCATACATGAGATGGGTAGAGGAGAAGATCATGTGAGGGAGAAGCCTACACTCAATCCTATTGATACAAGCAACCATCAAGCTATGCAATAATCAAACAAAACACAAGAAAGCAAAATATTAGAGAAGAGGGAGAGGTATTAGATATTTGGTAATACTACACTATGAGGTTATGTACTTATGCCATGGGCATTTTTATCCCGCTAGGTTTTTCCCCATGGCCATCTAGGTGTGAATGGGAACCTTAGGGTTAGCTAGCATATAAGCAAGGTGATTATTTATTTTATACTTTATTTATAGCTTGAGCTATTGCTCCAATTGAACTAGCCTTCTACACACACACTCTCTCTTGTGTTCTCTTTAATATGTGAACATTGAGAGAGTGAGTGTTTGTAGCTTTTCTCCATTAAAGTTAACAATGGTATCAGAGCAAAGTTTTTCCATAGCTTGGTTTTTTTATTTATCCATACTATGTGCAAGCTTGCATAGTTTATGTTCAAGATTTTAATAGCTTGTTTCAATTGGTCCATTGAAGCTTCTATTAAAGCTAGCTACACAACTTTACAAGATTCCATAGCTTGTTGCTCTCCTATAGATTTCAGTTCTCTATGGTATTGAGCTTAGTTGAATGACAACATGCTCTATAGTCTAATCACACAGGCGGTGTAGCTCAAGAAGGAGACATCATTAGGTGGCTCAATTTATCACCAGTAGCAAAAGCAAGTGGCTTAGATCCATCGACCAATCAAAATAACTTTAGAAGTTACCACCACTTCACCATAATGCAATACATGGTAGATAAAATTTGCAATTATTTACGAGTTTCCAATCGCCTGACTGAATAATTGTCAGTCTGCTGAGTAATCGCGCGAATAGTTCAATCGATTGGCATTTATAATTATTGGCCTGAACAATCTATGACTTCTCTAATCATCGAGTTCTTCACTCGTTCATTTTACACTCCAACTGTGTGCAGGTTTTTCCAATCATCTGATTGCATTGGTTCACTAATCACCAGTTTCTCCAATCGTTGCTACATAGAACAATCACTCCAGTCGGTCGCTACATAGAGAAATCAATCTAGAAATCACTCGGATTTTCCAATCACAGCTTCTTCAATCGATCGGTCTAATCACTCGGTTGTACTTTTCCAATTGTTGATTCTCTAATTATCTGATTCATGTTTTTTTTCCAATCACTTGGATCATACCTCTCTAATCATCCATTTCTACAATCGGCCAATTTTGCCTTTTTCAATTGACAATTTGAGAGAACAACTTCTCAATATTGATGAAAACAACTTGTTGAGAACTTGTTGTTGTTCTCTCAAGTCTTGTTGTTGCCTTTTTCAATTGACGATTTATAGGACCATTTACAGGACTTGAGAGAACAACTTCTCAATATTGATGAAAAGGGCATGATTAACATCACCCTTAATTCTTTGCTTGAATCTTATGTGGGTTTCAAGACTTCCCTCTATCTTTCATTGAGAGGCAATGCAACCTTTTCAGCCAAATTTTGAGAGTTCTAATCAAGGATAAGGGGAGTAAATTTTAGTGAAGACAAATTTCAACAAAACTTATGAGTATAAGGGTGATTCTGAACAACCAAAGAAAGTTACTTTTGCCAGTATTGCAAAAAATCTAGCCATACAATTGAAAATTTCTTTGAACTTCAAAACAAAGAAAAGAAAAAGAAGGAATCCAATAAGGGTTTCAATAGTTCTACCTCCTATGATAAGAGTTCTAAGAAAGAGGACTTAGTTAATGTCATTGTCTAGCAAGACTTCTCACTTATGGCAATTTGTAGTTATAATCCTGCATATCATGTCATTGATAGTTGTTTTCTTGATAGTGGTGCTTCTAAGAACATAAATTCTCAAAGAATATTGGTCAAAAATATGGATAATGTGCAAACTGTAAACCTCACATTTGTATTACAAGGGGGTTTGTAGATATTTGGTAGTACTACACTGTGAGGTCATGTACTTATGCCATGGGCATTTTTATCCCATTGGGTTTTCCTCCATGGCCATTCAGGTTGTCACTAGTTTTGCACCTTCTTTTAGCTTTATTGCATGAAGTTCCCCTCATCTGATTGTAATCTTTGGAAAATATCTTTGGATACCTATCAGACAAAGCCCCATAGTGCTCCCTTTCCTCATCATCACTAGTCAGGTTCCTAGCAAGCATCTCCATCAGCTCAGCTTTTGGTACATTGGGCTCTATATCTTGCACATGATCTTGCTCAGCCACATGACCAGCCATACCATCCCGTTTAACCTCACATATATGCACCACACACATGTCCACCTCCAAATCCAACAAGCTCTAATCCAAATCCATGGCTTCATCAGCTTCATCTCAAGATCCTGTAGAATAAGCATCATAGCTATAAAAAGAGGTTGAATCAACCCCTGTATCCTTTTCCAAATCCTCTCCAATTTCTAAAATCTTGCATGTCTTTAAATCATACCTTATCCTCTTCTCTTTAGGCCTATCAACAAACAAGTGAATACAACCCCTGTACCAATCTTGTCTTGACTTCATAGGAATCAGCGAGGGACTTCATAGGAATCAGCGAGGGTCTTCCCAAAATGATGGGATATGCCCCAACCCTAGTTGGTATCACATGCATATCAATCACTACTTTCTGCCCAAGAACATTTAGCTCCAAATCTTTAACTACACCAAGACACTTCACCGTTGAACTATTGACCATCTTCACACTGAAAATAGACTTCCTTGTCACCTCCAATCCAAGATCATACATAGCCTCTTCAATAATGACACACACCTAGGCTTCCCCATCAATATAAACCTTACTCACTTTCCTACCATGAACCCAAACATCCACAATAGGCAGTATATTAGAAACTTTACTCAATTGAACTATATTAGCCTCAGGTATTTTAAATCTAACTCTCCTCACACTCGCAAGCTTGTGCCATTGTCTCCTTATGCTAGAATTCAGCTGTGAAAAAAAGCTAACCATAAGTGATATCAGAGCCTTCCTATGTTTAACATCATAGACATGAGGCTATAAGGGCGTTGTCCCTCTCCCAACTAGAAGTCATCCATGCCAATCTTCCTTCTTCTATCGTTAGATTTTCCTTGCTTGCTAGGCTTTGCTTGTTCCATGGTTGCCTTCCCCTTCTCTTGCTTCTTCTTGGCACTTGTTTCCTTACTTGTATCCTTGGATTTCGATCTTTGCATCCTTGTCCTTTTACTAGCCAACACATCAACCTCAAATTTGTTTTCCATAATTTCTTCAATCATATTCACATTACCCAATGGTCCTTGAGGTTACACTTGTCCTTGTTTGGGCACTTGATTCCCATTAACTCCATCCCTATTGGCAACATCCCTATTATCCTCTAGTCTTTAAATAACAGGATATATACCTCCTGGCTCTCTTCTTAGCTGAGGACATTGAGGCACTATATGACCTCTCTCTCCACAATTGTAGCACTAGAGATGATCCATTTTATTTCTGGGTTGTCTCTCCCCTTGTGGTCTTACTTGGTTTTGAATAACCTACATAGCAAGATTCAAGTTTCCAATTTGCTCAGTAAACTCTGAATCTCTTGATGAAGCCCATCTTGCCCTATATTGGGCTTTACAACCCTTGGACCTCCCCATGGGGTTCCCTTTCCACATGCATATCCATAGGGAAAGGCACACCACATGCCTTCTTGCTTCCCTTTTCTTTCTTGTTGCCAGCTCTTGTTTCCTCATCTTCTTCATCCATTGCTTTGTAGCCATCCTCACTACCTCAGTATAAGTATTTGGATCCTTGAGCTCTACTTTTCTTTAATGCTTCCATGCAAAACTCCTATGAATGTGTCTTTCTTCAGGAAATCTGGTGGCACCTGATTTTCTCCCAAAACCCTCAGAATTCTTCTCCAAACTACAAAAAATCTATTCACAAAAACTATGATTTCTTCTTCCTCTCCTTGATATAACCTACTCAATTCTCTCTAAGATCTTTTGGCATGTCCACTTTTCCATATCTCCTTGTCAAAGCTCCCCTCAACCTATCCCAATTTCCTTTCTCTTCCTTTACAGCCACATCTTCACTCTCTGGCTGCTCCTTCCAAAAGCAATCCCACCATTCTCAATTTGTAAGCATCTTCATCCCTGTTTGTCGTCCTAAGGGCTGCCAATTCAATCCTCCTTAGGAATTGGTCTACATCTTAACCCCCCTCTCTTCTTTAAATAACTCGTACCATGATCCTACCACATAGGTCTTGAGCTGATCTTGAAGTGGTCTCCGACTTGTTGATTGGGGTTCTATACAAGAACCCTCCTCAATGGGGGCACCAAAACATGGGAAGAGTAAATAGAATCTGCCTCTATAGCATCCTCATAGCATCTAAATCACTGAAAACACCTAGCCAAAGGCACCCTACAACCCTATGTAACTATCCTTTGACTCTTTTCTAATTTAGTTGGACACTTGAACCCTCTTAGTTTGAATTAACTGACTCACCAAACTCTCAAAAACTTTGATCTTTTGTCCTACCACCTTAGCTGACCTCCTCTAATCATATGCTATTTGCTAACCTAAACTGATCCCAACTTACGCTGATAACCTCTGATTGACTTTATCAGTCCCAAATTCTCCTCAAGATCAAGTAATCCTCAAATATCTTCCTCCAGAATGCTATTGAACATGTCAATACCTTTCTTTTGACTAAACAGCTAACTCTTGTCTGATCCAGTTCAGACTAAGATAACTCAATTAATTGCTAGCTAACTCTTGTCAAATCCAATTCAGACTGAATTGACTGAGTTGACTTAGCTAACTCCACTTTTATGTCTTCTAAGACATACAAAACCCCAAACACCCTAGTTCCATAATGATCCAGCCTTATAACCCCTAATCTGACATCAGTTGACTCTGTTAGATATCATTCAACCCACAAAATTGTCTGGCTGACTCTGACAGACCTCTGACTATCAGACTTGACCCAAACTAGCTTCCTCTCAACCCAAAAAGATTAATTCTACCCTTCTACACCCTCAGCTGACTTCCCCTAACACTCAACTAACCCTATCTAACACTAACTAAGTCAGACCTTACTTAGTAGACTTTAGATGTTCACTCACAATTGACTTTTCTCAACAATTTCAATCAAAACAATATATCTCTCACAACTAAGACACCATAGCACAAAACTCTATCATCCACTTACAAAAGATTCAAACCCCAATCACTCACGTCTACGAGGCTTATTTGGTGGGCTCACACAAATTTGGAGTAACTTAGCTTACACAATTTGGTGGACTCACATTACATTATGCATCAAAAGTTAATTTTAATATCATGGTCAGATAGATCTTAAAAAATTTGAACATTTTTACTTTTTATAGTTCCTATCAACATTCATAGCTATGATTATAAGTTATGAATAGTACAAAAATCCTCCTAGGGGTATTTCACCAGCAAAATACCGCAATGGAGGGATCTATATTGATAAAACTCATGTGTTGTAATTCTTTTTGATGGAATTAATGAAGAGACACCTAAGAAGTTTCATTATTGGTGGTGAAACCCCCTTTGAGGGGATGTTTTTCATGGAGGGACCTCTACACTCATTGCTTTTATGGCAAAATAAATGGCTATTAAAAATTGGTTATGCATAATATTTTCATTATTAACCTAACCATTGATGTCTAGAAACAACCCTCAAACAGAGTTTTATGATAGTTGATGGGCATGCATTTCTCTCCTAGTAGAAAGAGATAGAGAAGGGTTTTTAAATAAGATGATTGTTGAAAATACAAGTGAATAGGGTGTGTACGGGAACAAGCCCTTGGTTAGAGGCTGTAAAAGAGGATGTGTAAATGTGAAAGAACCTATGAAAAGGTGAGAAGAATCTACTGGGAGAGAATAAAGGGTAGCATGAGAAGATTTAGGAAGTGTGGAGATATTCTAGGAAGTGTGGAGATATTCTGGGAAAAGTGAAGAGGTGGAGAGAATCATGGAAAAGAGGTGGAGTGAATCATGGAGAAATCAGTGGGATGTAAGCTCTATAAATTGAGGCATTGCCCTAATGAGAATTTGCTGGTTTTTGAGTATCCATGCCTACATTAATCTATTTGTTAATTACCCACTAATTACATCTTAATTATTTACTAATCACTTTGTTAATGATGTTGATTCTAGTGTTTGATCCACCATAGCTCATCACATTGCTCTAATTTCAACATCGTATCAGAGCCATGCCTAGAATCCATCATTTTGTGAGCTCATTATCTTGCCAATTATTTTGCTAATTAGGATTAGTAGAAAATTATAATTTTTCCTCTTTTTTCAACTCACCTTTGTACCCCCAGCCAGTGGAGGAGCTCCCTCTCCTTGCACACATAAAATTAGGCCAAACCCTTCTAGCACATGATAGCTATCTCAGTGCTCTTCAAGCTCATCAAGAAAGAAGTGCAAACCGTCAAAAACGGAGCTGGGAGAAATCGCTGTTTTAGCAAGCGCCATTTTTCAGCAGAAGATCTCAGATCTTGTCTTCACCAAATCAAATTTCTCTAATTCCTCTTAGCCCAAGGTGTTTTAAAGCATGCTCTACAAGCTGGTGAAGACAGAATTCAATTTCATCAAGTCTACAGTGAGATCCAAGCTCTTCATCAAATCTGCAGGTGACTTTGGTAAAACAAGGATTAAGCTTTCAATATTTGGTCAAATCTTATGTTTCTTGGCTTAATCCTCTACTAGAAACATTGCTATTGATGCCTTTGAAAGCATTTGAGCTCATTTGAAGTCTAAGGCACCAGATCTGGACTCCCCGCATACTCTGTTTTTTGCACACAAACCAGAGGATTAATTTACTAATCAATGATTAATCAGTGCTAATCATTGTATTTTGGTACAATTGAGGGTTCAAATTAACCATTAGGTATCTGATACAGATCCCTATAACTTCATATTTCAATTCGGAGTTGGTTTGATACTCCAACCATCCCGTACAATTTGGTTACCCTTGATTTAATGTAATTTCTGGTAAAATTGTACTGATAAAATTGTGATAATCATCATTTTGCATTTAACCCTTAGTTAATGCCTGTAAATCTCACTCAAAATCAAGATTATTCACAGCCAGAGTTGCATTTGGGAATGTGCATAAGAATGAATGCTATACGCATTATGTATTGGGCACATTACATCAGTGTAAATATGGGATCAGACACTGCCCTTGTCCAGAATAAGGCAAGAGGTAAGACCTCCCGCATAAATTTGGGTTTGCATTGCATAATGACACAAGATAAACATCAAAAACCCAAAGGAACTGTCAGCAAAACATTGAAACATGTTGCTCACATGGAGCAAGAAGACCTGAGACAGACAAGCTCATGGCCCTAGCCCCATGAAAGAAGAAGAACATCTCCTTCCAAGAAGAAGATCCACACCAAGAAGATCTAAAGGAAGACATGGACACAAGAAGAGAAGCTGCCACAAGAAGACTGAAAGAAGACATGGACGCGTGGAGAGAAGCTGCCACGAGAAGAAGACTGAAGACAAGAGAAGATGTGAGGCTCCAAAGAGTGAGGAGCCATGTGAAAATCTCTGAGAGCGAGAGAGAGAGAGAGAGAGAGACCCCACAACCCAATGTAACCTGCCCCAACAAAGTAAAACCACCTCTGAGCCACCGATGATGTAGGCCACGTGGTAGATGTATGTGTGAGCACTTTAGTCAAGGTCGTGGGCACTTATAGTAGCCTTGGACACATAGAGAGAGAGTGTCAAGGACTATGGAGTTTAGGGACTTGAGGCACTGGTCGCGGACTGTCAAGTAAGAAAGAAACTTGATACAGGGTCCAGGTGTGCTAAGATAACTTGAGGGGAGGAGTAGACACTGGTCGCGGACTACCAAGTAAGGGGAGGCAAACTTGGTATAGGGTCTAGGTGTGCTAGGATTATTCACTTGAGGGGAGGTGTTAAAAATACAAGTGAATAGGGTGTGTGCGGGAACAAGCCCTTGGTTAGAGGCTATAAAAGAGGATGTGTAAATGTGAAAGAACCTGTGAAAAGGTGAGAAGAATCTACTGGGAGAGAATAAAGGGTAGCATGAGAAGATTTAGGAAGTGTGGAGATATTCTGGGAAGTGTGGAAATATTCTGGGAAAAGTGAAGAGGTGGAGAGAATCATGGAAAAGAGGTGGAGAGAATCATGGAAAAGAGGTGGAGTGAATCATGGAGAAATCAGTGGGATTAGATGCTTGGATGTAAGCTCTATAAATTGAGGCATTGCCCTAATGAGAATTTGCTGGTTTTTGAGTATCCATGCCTACATTAATCTATTTGTTAATTACCCACTAATTACATCTTAATTATTTGCTAATCACTTTGTTAATGATGTTGATTCTAGTGTTTGATCCACCATAGCTCATCACATTGCTCTAATTTCAACAATGATTAAGTTAAAAATCTAGAAAAATAGCTTGATATTGGTGTAGAATTGTGAGCTTGATATTGGTTTGGTAAAAAATTAGCATATCTTCATCGATTTTGATGTTGGTGCCTCCAACTCTAGCAAAACACCCTTTTGGGAACTTATTTTGATCTGAGGTTGGCTTGCAAGTTATGATTATAAATTCAATAAACAATTGTGATAGTAAGTGCTCACACAAAGACTTGTGAGTATTGACATGTACATGCATAAGTCAAAGGCAAAATAGCCTGTATAAAGATAAAATCTATTACCTTGTTGCGTAAAGTAGAAAATAGATGAAATAGATGGCATCTTTCAGGAAAAATATCCAGTATAAAGATAAAATATACTACCTTGTTACGTAAAGTAGAAAATAGATGAAATAGATGGCATCTTTCAGGAAAAATATCCAGTATAAAGATAAAATATATTACCTTGTAACGTAAAGTAGCAAACAGATGGCATCTTTTAGGCAAGTGATAAATTGCTAGAGAGACAAGAGTCATGGAGGGATGCATTACATCATTGACTCAAACGATAGAGATATAGTTGGCTTATAACCTTTTTTCACTTGTGCACTTAGTAGAGCTACTCAATAATAAAGATGTAGCTACCTTGTAACCTTATGCACCTTACTAGCCACTCATGGATATCATTGGATTGGTTTGATATTTAAAGTCACTATATTTTGGGATTTCTTTCCATGTATGTAAGCACATTTCATTTGCCAAAATACTAGCTACCTCTTTATCCTCTTTTACCAATTTATTTTCTTTGGTTGTATATGATGCCCACTATTTTGAGATGCCTAGCGTTCATAAGCATGCTTTGTTTACAAAACTTGATTACAAACTGATGGCTCGCCCACCCATGTGCTCTAGTTAAGGAGCGTTGATGGCAATCTAGATAGACTTTGGATGGAGGATATCTTGCTTACAAGAGTTTTTGAACACAACGAACTCGATGATGAACTAAGGCTACCAAACTAGTCTATATATAGTACCCAAGGTCAATATGGATGTAGGTCAGCCACATTGGCCAACCCACGACCTGGTCCAAAATAACCAACCAAACATATCATCTGACTAGGACAATATTAGACTATAACTTAGTCCTAGAGGAACCTTGTGTAGCTATACCGATGGCCATCTGAGACTATCTGAGACTATCTGGACCCCTAAAGGGGCCTTAAAACCCCAAAAATAATGTGACCTCGATTTGTTGTCTAGCATTCACTAATGTGGTCACTTAGCCCACACAAGCATGTATCCTACTTGGCAAAGTTCCAAGACTACATAAGCTATCTCCTTAGCATCCTGGCCAATTTGGCACACCATCCAGTGTATAAACTAGGAATTGTCGAGTGCCCAGATGCTCCTCACAACAACAATGACTACTCCTCATAAAGAAGGTCTTACAAAATAGAGCACATTTTTCACTCGCAGAGAAACAACATGGGGGTGAAGCATTGAGTAAATCACCCCCCCAAAATATCCACCCATAGAGGTGAACTACCTCTTCGATCCAACACTGAGTCAATGAAGATGGCACTCTAACAAATCTCTCTCAGAGCCTTTGTGAAGATATCTACACAATTCTTTGTCGTCGCACGATAGTAGACAAGATCCACCTCTCCATCCATGATAAGCTCACACACATAATGATATTATATCTCAATGTGCCTCATGTGAGCATGAAACACCGGGTTCATGGCAAGCTATGCAACTCTGTTGCTCCCTTTTGAGCAACACCCATGTCTCTTGAGATCCTTCTCAACTAGTGCATGCTACTTTGTACTTAGCCTCTATAGAAGAAATTTCCACCGTAGGTTGCTTCTTGCTGATCCAAGATGTAATTCTAGACCTAATAAGAAAAGAACACCCAAAAATAGATATCCTACTATCACAATATCTTCCCTAATTTGAGTCACAAAATCCAATCAAGGAATTGTCTAATTTGTATGTGATGCCATACCCAATGGTAGCTTTGATGTATTTCAACACCCATATTCCTACCTTCTATTGGTTCTCTTGGCTGATTTGAGAACTTGCTAGGGACACAAACTCCAATGATGATGTCAGGCCTATTATTATTAAATAGAAAGATCAAACTCCCACCAACGTCTTATACTCCTTTATATCCACAAGTGGAGAAGCATCTTCCATAAACAGTTTTGCATCAACCTCCATGGTTGTAACCGTGACTGACTTGCACTCAACCATGCCAAATGCCATCAAAATTTCTCTTGCATATTTTTAAATGGTGAGCAATCTTGCGAGGCAGCACACATTTTAAAAATGAGGAAACATCTTACTACCAACAAGCAAACAGCTAAGCCGAAAGCAAAGATAAGACATTACGCACTATTCTCACTAGGATAATAGAAGCATCGAGGAGAAATTGGGAGCACAAGTTGTACTCTACTTTATGGGCCTACCATAAAACATTCAAGGTGTATTAGATTCCATTTAGTCTTGATGCACTCATGTCAATGGAACACTTGATTCTAAGCCTTTGAATTATGGCCAAACATTGTGACCATAGATAACCTCAAGGGAAACCCTCTCATAGAGAGGTTCAGTTACGTTATAGAAACTTAGAAAGAAAAGATTAAGAAATGCTTATGGATTGATGGTTGAAAAATTATGGCACAAGAAATGGTTTGAGACCAACTCAAGGACAAGGGTATGGAGGTATGAGACATGGTGTTGATGTCTCGTTGATGTATAATGTTAAGAACACCAGACATAAACTTAAGTATAGAGGCCAAGGTCTCTACTACTACTGAGTCATAGAAATTGTTCCTCAAGTAATTGGATAGGATTAAGATGGAAGGATACTTTAATGGTAGCAATTTGAAGTGCTACTATGGACCTCTCACTTGTAAAAGACCATCTAGCTATGTGGCCAACCTTGGTGGTTGGGGCTAGCAATAATTTTTTGCCTTGGGAGACATGAACCTCGTTAGGCCACCCATCCCTCCAAGGTAAATAATTTCTAATCCATGAACATTGGTTGTTTTTAAATAAAGTTTTTTATTAGATCTAAACTTGTGTTGTGCAAGTTTAAGTGACACTCACATAGGTACAATGAGAGAAAGCATCATCCTCTTGAAAGGGGATGGATCGTGGCCATGGATTGTGCATCATTAGCTAGCAAAGAAGAACCGCAATGCTTGACTTCCCCTATGGAATGGTTTACCATACTTTTGATAAAAATGACATCATCCCTAATGTATCAATATCCCAAGCCTCATTGTTCAACCATACACCATTATTTCTAAGACATAATACTTCCCTCACCGTGATGCAGCATCGGCCACCCCCTCCAACCCTATGGGAGAACCAAAACCTTGCCAATAGAGATGAATAACACCCCCCAATAAATCTCAACTTCAACAGACTCTAGGGGAGGTCACTAAGATGGAGTGGGTACTTTAGATAGCCATTGCATATTCAACACCTAAACAAAGACTAACATCCACCAGTGAGAGCCCCATGTGTCAGAGTTCTACCCAAACCTCAAGCCTAGTTGGACCCCCATCAAGCTGCTAGGAGTCTTGTTGAATCCCCTTAAGGCTGCTAGAAGTCTTGTTGAATCCCCTTAAGGAGTCTTGTTGAATCCCCTTAAGGCTGCTAGAAGCCTAAGGCTATTACAAAGGAAACACGTCTGTTTTTGGGTCCCAATAACCTTGTTGTTTGGCACAACCCTTGAAGCCACAAAGATCCAAGAATCTGCCTCAATACCTAGTACTACCACCCTAGTGGTTGTCACTTCGCTGTGGATCCCAAAAAAATTTGTAGAAGTAGAAGGATTCTATGAAGGGAACCCCCACATTTGGGTGCCCAAGTACAAGATACCCGTTCCCTAGACTCCCACAAAGTACCCTTAAACAACAAATCCAAATGGGTGTGGAGACCCGAGCCCTACTTATGCCATCCCAAAGTCTAAGGAGGAATGGAAAGTGGTGGGAACACCCCTGATGTCTATGCCAAAACTGCCAACAAAACGTAGTAGTTGTTGGAAGAAACCATGGATGTGTCGCCAATTTCATGCACTTAGTGGTGGTTGCACCCCTAATAATTATAATTTTAGATGAGCCACCCAAGGTTCTAAGTGTCCCCCAGTGTGCTACATCACCACATATGCTTGCCAAACCTAGAGGGATCCCCACAGTCCCGTGACACCCCTGTAGACCATGCTAGAACATCAACTCAACCAAAGTTTAGATATAAGTGTACCAATAAAGCTGAACAATGGTGGCATCCAAGCATTTATCATGGATGGGCAAGTGAGTGATTCGTTGCCCTCAACCACCCCCCATTGACTGCACACAATGAGCCAAAAACCCCAAGCCCATGTTGTACATATGTTACATAGCACCCTAGCTCAAGTGTATAGTTAGTAGAAGTAGAAACATCAAAAAATAACTAGAAACTAAATAGAAACATCAGAAAACAACTAAAAAGAATATGCACGTGTTTACACATTTGCACCTACACATGCATACACATTTACCTCATGTGCATATACATGCACGTGCACACACATTTACCCCTTGTGCACCACATAAATGTGCACACATACTTGCACAACTCTTACACACGCATGTACACACACATATGTTTCACACACATTTGCACCTTGTGTGTAAATCTACATCGTGCACATGTACATGCATGTACTTCCTTGTTTTTACCATCCGCTAGCCACGTCCTACACACCCCCACCATCTTGGCCCTATTGTAGCCCCTACTTTGCCCCAACATCATTGCCCCCACCCCCACCTACTAGTTGTGAAACAGTAGGCTCCACCGTTGATAGTATGAGCTGAGGCTTGGACAACAACTCCCATTAGGGTCACTATTTTGTCAGACGACACTAGAGAACAATATCGACAAGATCTTTTGGCCTTTTGAATCCATATCTTGAATCTATGTTGCTTTTGATCAGGAGATTGGTTTAAGCAGAGAATTCACATTCACAAATTTTATTAAACTGAGAAAAGATGCTATTCAAGCAATCAACAAGATTGGATGGCTATGGGTATGACAATTTAATTCTATGAGAAAGAGTGGGGTTGAGAGAGAGTGGGGTTGAAAGAGTGTGCTAGAGAGAGCAAGAGTGTGCTTGAGAGATAAAAAGTGTGTGAGAGAGAGCAAGAGAGTGAGAGACAGAGTGTGCTTGAGAGAGCAAGAGAGAGAGGGTGTGCGTGTGAGAGAGGAGAGGTTGTGAAAGAGAGGTGTGTAAGCGAGAGATGAGAGGTTGTGAGACAGACGTAAGAGAGGTTGTGAGAGAGATGAGAGGTTGTGAGAAAGAGGTGTGTGTGTGTGTGAGAGAGAGAGAGAGAGAGAGAGAGAAAGAGAGAGATGAGAGGTTGTGAGATAGACGTAAGAGAGGTTGTGAGAGAGATGAGAGGTTGTGAGAAAGAGGTGTCTGTGTGTGTGTGTGTGTGTGTGTGTGTGTGTGTGTGTGTGAGAGAGAGAGAGAGAGAGAGAGAGAGAGAGAGATCTTCCACACCAATCCCAAACAAGAACCTCTCCCCTGACCTCTCACAAACAACACTAAAGTGGGCACACCACTACAAAACCAACCCAAGCTTCTATAACAATAAGCCCCACACTTCAAGCCAAGCAACCAGCAAACCAAAGCTTGTGTCTCACTGAAAACCCCCCACTTCAAGCCAAGCAAACACAAAGTGTCTCATGACAAACCGAGCCATGACAAAATTCAAAGCAAGGCCACCGACTCCCCTCATCATAACACCTTGGCCATCGACTCCCCTCATCATAACACCTCGGCCCCAACTTCTCCCACAACAAGGCCATTGGTTTTGACTTAGGAAAGAGGGAGATGGGCATTAGCCACCTCTCATTAGTTGTAATTTTTGGGAATCTCCTATGTCTAACATGTGGCATAGGAGATAGACTCTCTATCCTATATAATAACATGGTAGGAGAGGAGGCCTCATTCGCCTCTAGCCCTAGTTGTGGAATCCACTCTTGTGAGCTCATGTGTGAGTCTTGAGTGTGTGCATGGTTTAGGGAGTTTGAAGGTTTGTTTGTTTGAGCTCCTCTTTTGTGTGAGAGGCATTTGGGTTGCTTGGTTGCTTCTTCTTCTTTTCATTTCTTCCTAGATGGCATGCTAAATTAAGAGTTCTTATGTGTGTTAGGAGAGACATGTGATTGAGCTTTTATCTAGTAGTGATGCCTTGTTTGAGGTTCCTTATATATGGAAAGCTACCACACAAAGGATTGGTGTGTGTGTGTACTATGTGGAGTGGCATGCCTTGATTCTTTTATAGGGATTCCTTACTTTTGTGGTGATGTCTTGGTTGAGGCTCCTTGTATGGAAAGCTATCACAAGGGGTTGGTGTGTGTGTACTACTTGGAGTGGCATGCCTTGCATCTTTCCTAGGGATTCCTTGCTTGTGGTGATGGTAACTAGCTATACATGAGTTGCAGTCCCAACCTTAATCCATATATGTGTGAGAGATGGTGAGAGAAAATGTGTGTGTGTGTGTGTGTGTGAGAGAGAGAGAGAGAGAAAGAGAGAGAGAGAGAGAGAGAGAGAGAGAGAGAGAGAACCCTTAGCCGTTTCCTTTTTCATCCTTTTTCTTTGTAATTAGATTATTTCTAAACCTTAAACCCTAATCCCAACCCCTAATCCTCTAATTAATCCTCATCCCTCGAGAGCTGGAGTGAGATCGGTGACTTGGGAAAGCTTGCCTTCTATGTGGAAGATCGGTGACTTGGGAAAGCTTGCCTTCTATATGTGTATTCTAACATCATGCGGATGATCGAAGGTGTAGAAATAGACTTCACATGGGTCCATTTTGCCACTAGGATCAGTTCACTAAGGAGGCAACACATTCAAAGGCAAGACCAACAACTGCAACAACATTTGGTAAAGAGCAAAGATGAAATGACTTGGGGCCAGAAATATACTTAACATGATTTCATTTTGCTAGGACTAGTTTGCTAAGGAGGAAACACATTTGAAGACAAGACCAACAACTACAATAGTATTTGGAAAGGATAAAACATGAGATGACTTGGGGCTAAGACTTCTATGACAAGCCGAAGCAAATATAAATCCGGTATCTCCGTTCATTTTTCAGCTTGATAAAATTCCAATTCAAGATTAAATGTGGAGACCAACATTTCAAAGAGGTTGCTATTTTAAAAATACATGGTCTAATGCATTGCAAATAGTAGTAGAAAAGATGCTATAAAAAAAAGAAAGAAAGTGGTTGAGCATCGCAACACAACAAAGAAGTTTGCATACAAGAGGAGGTGTTCAATGCACATACAACAAGAAGTGTTTAGCAAACTATCATGCATATTTTTCTCTTGTAGAGGATAATGCTTAAAAACTTATGCAAAACTCAAATGGAAATGACAGAAAATGATTGCATTCAAATCAATATTGATGTTCTAAATGCTGTACATGCCAAGAAAGGAAAAATAGGAAAGAACCATTAACACCAATGAGGGCTTAAACCTCTATCTCCTTGATTTTAGGCTAGGTGCTATATATAATAATTGAGCTATCGGTGTAAAAGGATTTTGAAGAGAGATGCACCAAGCATTCCATTATGGAAGCTGGTTTCTTGGTGGAGTTGGTCTCCTATATAGAGGTGGGGGTGTCATCCCTTACTTCTACTTTATGGGCTTCTTTGAGACATCTTCATCAACATGAGCTTTAGCGATACATCTTTTGATCTACATTGGCCACTTTACATTGTACTTCATTCTATATCTTTTGGTACATCATTTTCCCCTTTTACCCACTCATCATCACATATTTTCCACATTTGATGTACCGAATGTGCTTTGGGGAGGTGGGGGTATGTTAACCCTTTTTGGGTTAAACATATTAAGCCTTTGTATATTGGGCTTCATGTGTATCTTCCTGGGGCTATGTATATTGGGCTTCATGTGTATCTTCCTAGGTCTATCCATGCATGTATTACACATCTATGAGTGTATGAATATAGTGAACATGTACCACATCTATGGGCTTTTATGCCACATCCATTGTACATCACAGATGTGCACACATTGCACCTCCTTTGTTATTAGTTTAGTGCACATTTCCTTAGGTTTCCAATTACATGTGCACACATTACACATGTAATTGGGCACACATTGCACCTCCTTTGTTATTATTTTAGTGCACGTTTCCTTAGGTTTCCAATTACATGTGCACACATTACACATCCTTTGTTATTATTTTATTGCACATTTCCTAAGGTTTTAACTTAGGAAAGAGGTTTTAGCCACCTCTCATTGGTTATAATCTGTGGTGGGAGTCTCCTATGCTTGACATGTGGCATAGGAGATGGCCTCCCTTTGATATATAATAACTTGAATGGGATTAAGAGACATTTTACCACTTCTCATAGTCCCCAAAACAATGGTGTGGCCAAAAGTAAAAAATAAAATCATGGAGACGGTGAGAGGACTATTCTAAAGGGTTACCAACAAATATCTTTTAGGTTGACATAGTTACCACATTGGTGTATATACTCAATAGGAGTAATACCAAGATGGTGAAGGGGATGACTCCTCTCAACAAGCCTACTATGGTGAATTTCTAGATTGCCATTTAAGCTCCTTGTTATGATTAATCTACTGCAATCACATTTTATATCATTCATTATTCTCTATATCTATCTTACTAGGGATCTTATTCTCTCTATGAAAGTCCTACTATTTGTGTTAATGTACAAGTGTAGTTTCTTACATGGCTTAGGCTCTAAATAAGGATATTTAGCAATTATTATGTAAAGAACATTTAGAGAAATAACTTAACCTATAGGAAACACCCCTTCGGCTTGGACCACCACCATTTGGCATTGACATACTTTGAAAGTTTAAGATGAAGGTAATATTATCTTCATATATGAGTTGAGGAAGATAGCTATTAGGGTTCATGGGATGCCAATTTCTATACCAGATCTCACAGATTCAACTTGAATAACTCTACTAGATTGCTAGATTATGTTCTTGTTCTAGCATATAGAGGAGGAAGGATGCATGTACTCTGTGTTCCATTATTACAAGAATCAATAATTCTATTATGATGATGATTCAACATATGTTTCTGATTGGTAAAATCTTGGTTAGTTCTAAGGAATAATATGAGAGCCAAAAAACAAGGTTAAGAAACTTAAGCATCAACTTGCTTTAAGAAGCTCTTAAAGGAATGCTCTCCAAATGATGGGGCATTTCTTTATGAGGATCAAGAAGCTTTTGAAGAAATTCTCTTTGATGATGGAGAATCTCTTCATGAGGATCAAGTAGCTACATAAGCATCAACTTGCTTTTAAGAAGCTCTTAAAGGAATGCTCTCCAAATGATGGGGCATTTCTTTATGAGGATCAAGAAGCTTTTGAAGAAATGCTCTTTGATGATGGAGAATCTCTTCATGAGGATCAAGTAGCTACATGACTAGAAGTTGCATGATTAGATAGTGATGAATTGGGATATGACAAGCCGATATCTTGTGCACATAAGAGTCCTACCCCAAAAGTATGTTCCCCGCCATCTTGTGTCTTCCAATGCATCTCCTCCTCTAGAAGCATCACACAAAAATCCTCAAATGTAAGAGATAGATTCCTTACTTGAGTATTCAAAGAATCCTCTAGGGTCCCCCACTGAAGCCCAACAAATAAATGGGTGCAAGCATTACTGGATGACATGTATTTACTTTTTTAAAGAGAAGACTAAAGCATTGGGAAAGCTCAAAGAATTCAAAGCACATGTGGAAAAGCAATATGGTCATTGGATTAAATGTTTGACGGTAGATGGTGGTGGTGCCTCACATGCATTTGATGGGTTCTTGAGAGAGCATGGTATTGGATAGCAACTCACATGTAGGTATACTCCTCAGCAAAATGGGGTTTCTGAGAGAAAGAATTGAGTGATAGGTGAAGTGGCAAGAGAAATGATGAATGAGAAGAGTATGCCTTTGTATTAATGGGCAGAAGCATGTGCTGCAACGATGTACATCTTGAATAAGACACCTACAACTATCAACATGAGAGTACTCCTAAGATGAGGATGATAGATTTTAGGCAAGACATTGGGTGTCTCAAGATTTTTGGAAGTATTTCTTTTATGTACATGTGCTGGATGAGAAGAGAAGGAAGTTGGACCCAAAGGCTGAAAAGTGCATATTCATTGGTTATGCACAAGATAGAAAGGCTTACAAATGTTACAATCCAAAAACTATACATGTGCTCATTTCTAGAGATGTGGCGTTTGATGCATTGACAAGTTGGTAAAAAAACAAAGATGATGTTATGGTTAATGTCATAGATGAATATGTGCATGTGAACGTACTAAAAGAGAGTTTTACTTCATTATCTAGGCCAAGTGAAACATCTAGTGGAAGTTGAGCACAAGTGAAAGTGTTGTTGACAAAGGCAAAAACAAGGTTGAAGGATTTGGCATAACATGTTATGAGTCATCTAGCTCGGAAATTCTAGATAAAGAACTTGGCATCCTAGACTTACATACTCTAGGTGTAAGGCAAGAGAGATACGTTCCTCCACATGCTAGAGTGTAGAGTACATATAAAGTGATCCATAGGTTTTGAGAAGGTCACAAAGGATAAGGTATCTACTAGTGGAGAGATTAACATATGAAGGGTATGTAATGCATTATGCATACATGACATCAATGGTGAAGCATGTGGAACCATCATGTATTGTACACGCTATTGGAAAGAATTTATAGGAGAAAGAAATGAAGAAATGGATGCCTTGGTACATAGTGATACATGGGATTTGGTTGTATTACCAAGTGGAAAGAATGCCATTTGTTACAAATGGGTGTATAAAGTGAAATGTAAGTTGGATGGATTAATAGAAAGGCATAAAGCAAGCAAATGGGTGTATAAAGTGAAATGTAAGTTGGATGTATTAATAGAAAGGCATAAAGCAAGGAGGGCCACAAAGGGATATGCACATACATATGGTTTGGATTATGATTAAACATTCAGCCCCATTGCTAAGATGGGAATAATGAGATCTGTAATTGCATTGGCTACATCAAAAGGTTGGGAAATACTTCAAATGGATTTAAAGAATGCATTTATGAATGGTGAATTGCAAGAAGAGGTGTTTATGGAGCAGCCAGAAGGTTATGTGCATCCTGATTATCCCACACATGTATGTAAGTTGAAGAAGGCTTTATATGGGCTGAAGCAAGCACCAAATTATGAGGAGCATTTTGGTGATGCTTGCATGAAGGATCAAAGCCTCAACGAAAAATCTAGGTAGGTGTGAATATGAGAAGAATTAGTTCTAGGTGGTCCTTGAATGTTGTTAATCTGGGGTTTGATGGTAGTCGACTAGGTACATGTGGAGAGTGATGAAAATGAGCTATAGTTGATGATGTCCATGGCGATGACACATGGTCATATGCATCTGACACCCACATGGAAACTTGTTCACATGGCAATAGAGGTATGTTGGGAGTATAAGTCTAAGAGAGGATGGTTATAAATAATAATAGCATGTTCATGATGTGAAGATGTTGGGGGATGTAAGAATGTATGTTAGATAATGTTAGGGATGTCCAGAATGTATGTTAGATAATGTTAGGGATGTCCAATGATTATGTGCATAATGATGATGCATAGCCATGTATACCCAGTATGCATGCTTAGAATATTCAGGACCACCACTCATTGAGGAGGATCCCAAAAGAGTGTTTGTTAGAAAAGGTAGTTTTCTTAAGTTGCCAATTGGGGAAAATACATGGTTTTCAGTAGGGAGGAGCAGAGAAGGAAAAAACATTGAGGAGGGCAATAGAGAGGGAGAATTAGAGAGGATCATCAAATTGGAACCTAGGTGGATAGAAGAGCATGTACCTGTGTCATATGATATGTGAGAAGTTGCTGGAGAATTTGAATAATTTGGATTTGGGGAACTTGGAGCCAGAGCAAAGCAGCCTGTGTAGGTGGAGGACCTGATGAATTAGAAGGCCTGGGCAGCTAGAGTACCTAATCTATTGGAATTTGGCCCTCCCCCAATACTCTTTGGTGATTGAGGCTGATGTTAGCTCGGAGTTGGTAGTTTCTTGCTGGGAGTTCATCACAAGAAGCGTCATCTTCTGCACTATCGAATTGTTGTTAGATTTGTATATAACATAATGTTATTTGAGTGTCTTGTACCTGGTGGTTTAATAATTGAGCAATTGACGATGATTGATTGTGAACCTTGAACTCTGCATTTGCGAGAATGTGTTGAGCTAAAGGAAACAACCTCTCGTCATACTGGTTTAATTTTAGCAATTTGGTGGGTTTGATTGTATCTCAGAGGATGAGCAGGGATAGCTAATTTGGATTGCGTCTATTGTTTATATAAATCATTTGAAAGGAGATCAACAGTATGAATAGGTGACTCCTATAGTTGAGTGGTCTCAGGTTTGAACTTGGCATAATCCCTTGGGAAACATAAGAGCAAACAATTCTATTTGTGCCTTGGATTTAGGTAGCATAAAGGACAGAGAAGGGTAGACTTTACTAGGTTGTTAGGGGATGATCTTATTTGAGATAGATCTGGTATCATAAACTCTGTAAAACAAGGCAAATTGATCTGGGATTAAGGTAAGGTTTGGGGTTCTTCTGGGGTTTGATGAGAGTGAGAATATTTGGATTTAGGGGATTAGTGAGGTATTATAGTTTTCGATCAACCTCCTCAAAGGGATAACAATAGTTGGTTCGGATCAACCTCCTCAAAGGGATAACAACAGTTGGTTTGGACCTATTTTGGATTCACAAGGGATCAGAGGAGATTTGTTGGGTTCTTAGGTGCTTTGTAGTACGTGATTCTGGTTTTAGTATATTTCACTCTTGTGTGGTGTTGGTGGTGTTATGGAGGCCATCACTCAAAGCCCTCAATGTTTTGGTGCCCCCACTAAGGAATAGAGAGTTCTTGCTAAGGGCTTTTTATCTGCAAGTTGTAATCCACTTGGTCAACTTGGGACCATGGCGGGCATAGGATATGAAGTGTTCAGAGGACAAAGGACTTAAGATGTCAACCAATTTCTTAGGAGGATTGAAGCTGGTAGCTTTGAGTAGCAACAGGGATGAGGATGCATACAAGTTGAGGATGGTGAGTTTGCTTTTGGGAAGGTCCAGCCAGGGAATGGTATGAGGATGTGGTTACAAATGCTGAAAAAAGGGAATTGGGATAGGTTTTGAGGAGGAAATATGGAAAGGCCAGACAATCCTCAAGATCTATGAAGGGAGATTAGCAAGATGTACCAAGGAGAGGGTGAAGGCCATGGTTAATAGCAATGAAATCAAGGCAAGATTGGTATGGGGGATGTATAGATCTATTTGTTGATAAGCCAAAGGATAAGAGGATTAGGTATGACTTGAAAACAAGGAAGATAATGGAGCTTGGAGAGGATTTGGAAGTGGATAAAAATGATAGCTCTACATCATTTGAAAGTTATGATGCCTACTCTTCAAAGTCTACAAAAGAGGTTGATGATGGGGGTTTGGACCAAAGCTTGTTAGAAATGGAAATGGATATGTGTGGGCTGTAGGTGGCTGAGGTCAGAGAGAAGGGAAGGGCTGGTAATATATTAAGAAAGGTTGCCCATGATGAGGGATTTAATGTTCCAAAAGAGGGGCTGATGGAAATGGTTAATAAGGATTTTACTGTGGAAGAGTAGGAGATAAGTATTCAAGTTTGCTTACAAAGGAGTATACCCAGATGAGAGGGACTTCCAGTGTGGTACATGAGATCAAATTAAAAGAGGGGATGAAGCCAATGGAACAGAAAAACAGGAGGCTTGGGACTATCCAAAGGCAAGTGCTAGAGGTAGAAGTGACCAAACTTTTGTAGGATGGGTTCATATACAGAGTTGTTGAATCAAATTGGGTGTCCCTTGTGGTCATAACGCCTAAGAAGAGAAATAAATGGAGAGTATGTGTTGATTATAAACCTCTGAATGCAACCACAAGAAGACATCATCATCCCCTACCTTTTCAGGATTAGATCCTGGATCAAGTTGTAAGGAATGAGAAGTACTTATTATGTGATGGATTCAGTGGTGGTTACTTCCAAATCAAGATAGCTCTAGAAGATCAAAAGTAGACAAGCTTCATTACTCCATGGGGGGTGTTTTGTTATAGAGTGATGCCCTTTGGACTCTTAAATGCATATGCAAGCTTTTAGAGTTTGATGGACAAGATACTTGGACCTTATTTGGGTACTTTTGTCAAGGTTTTTATGGATGACATATATGTTTACAGTGATAGGTTGCTTCATGTCAAGAAACTAGATATTTTATTTCAAAGACTTAATGAGGATGGGACTTAGTTAAATCCACGTAAGTGTAAGTTGGTAAGAGAAAGGGTAGTGTTGCTTGGGCATGAGGTTAGTGAGAATGGAATATCCCCAGACCCTTCCAAGGTAGAAATTCTGCTACAAATGAATTGTCCCAAGACAACAAAGGAGCTCTATAGCTTTATTCAAAAGGTGAGGTATTTATCTAGGTCATTATATATGTTGGCTGAGTATCTCTATCCCTTGTAGAAGGTAAGTCAATAAGATCCCTTAGAAGCTCTTTAACAACATCAAGGACATGCTAGATTGGACACAAACCTTCTATCTAAGTCTTAGTGTGGGTAGAAATGCAATTGGAGCAGTTTTGATGCAAAAGGGAATGAAGCAATTATATTTGAGACGTGTGTACTACATTAGCGGAGACATAGGGAATGAAAAATCTTGGCATGAGGTGGAACTTTTAGTATGGGCAGTAGTTTATGCAGTCAAGAGACTGAGGAGTTACCTGATATACAAACCCTTCGTGGTATTGACATCCTATAGAAGAAGGCTATGGAGGACACTATGGGGTAGACATCACCAGAAGGAAGATCTTGGGAGGTCAACTGATGTGGCCAAGTATGAACAGGGATATCACCCACTGGTGTAGAAGCTATACAGAATGTCAAGCCTTCCAAAAAAGGATATTGGTGCCAGAGCCCATGCAGCATGTTAGGAGTTATGGGGAATTTGAGAAATGGGGAGTAGATGTCATAGGACCTCTTCCAGGAACCAAGAACAAGAAACTATACATCATCACTGTAGTGGATTATTTGACCAGGTGGGAGCCAAGGGTAACCAATAAAGTAGATGCAAAAGCAAGTAAGTCAGTTTCTATATGAGATGATTTGTTGTAGGTTTGGGGTTCCCTTGGAGCTAGTAACAGATCAGTGAAAAGAGTTTAGAGCCAATTCGATCTAGGATCTGACCAGGTTGCTACACATCAAGCATAGGTTCACCACACCTTACCACCCTCAATGTAATGGGTTGGTAGAGCTTCAATGGGGTTTTACAGAGGCTACTATCCAAGCTTGTGGAGGAGCATCCTAGAGACTTAGATCTATATCTGGACAAAGCATTGTGGGCCTACAGGGCTTTAGAGAAGCATGCAACAGGATTTACACCCTTTCATTTGGTTTATGGGGAGTATTTTGTGCTACCCATCAATGTCATGTTACCTTCTTTGAACTTTATGCTACAACATAGTGTAGAACAAGAGGAACAAATGGGCCAAGATTCATGCTCTTTTGCTAGACATAAATGAAGCAATCAAATGGTATAAAAGGGCAAGTCAGAAAAGGATAGAGAAGTTCAATGAAAGATTGGGGAATGAGGTTTTGACTGAGGGCATGCTAGTCTTGAGGTATAATAGTGATATGGATAGCACTTTTCAAACCAAATTCAAGGTTAGATGGGAAGGGCCTTAGTCTAAGGCCTTATCATATCACAATCATGTGAAGTACAGAGGATGGTGGAACACTTGAAAGTGTTCAACTCAGGGGTTGGGGAAATATGTGAGGAGCATTTTGCTGATGCTTGCATGAAGGATAAGAGCCCCAACAAAAAATCCAGGTAGGTGTGAATATGAGAAGAAGTAGTTCTAGGTGGTCCTTGAATCTTGTTAATCTAGGGTTTGATGGTAGTTGACTGGGTACATGTGGAGGGTGATGAAAATGACCTATAATTGATGATTTCCATGGTGATGACACATGGCCAAATGCATCTGACAACCACATGGAAACTTGTTCGCATGGCAACAGAGGTCTGTTGTTGGGAGTATAAGTCTAAGAGAGGATGGTTATAAATAATCATAGCATGCTCATGATATGAAGATGTTGGGGGATGTAACAATGTATGTTAGATAGTGTTAGGGATGTCCAATGATTATGTGCATAATGATGATGCACAACCATGTATATCTAGTATCTATGCTTAGAATATTAATCCACTTGGCATTAGGAGGATGGACCATCAGTCGTTGTCGCGGAAGAGCCCAAAAGAGTGTTAGTTAGAAAAGGTAGTTTTCTTAAGTTGCGAATTAGGGGAAATACATGGTTTTCAATAGGGGGCAAAGAAGGAAAAAACGTTGAGGAGAGAAACAAGGAGAGAGAATCAGAGAGGATCATCAAGCTAGAACCTAGGTGGATAAAGCATGTACCTATGTCATAGGATATGTGAGAAGTTGCTGGAGAATTTGAATAATTTGGATTTGGGGAACTTGGAGCTAGAGCAAAGCAGCATGAATAGGTGGAGGACCTGATGAATTGGAAGACTGGGGATCGGGAGGGTCACTCATAAAAAAATGTGAATATCACGTGCGTTCAACAGAAGCATAATTTTAATTTATGAAACTCATAGAAATATATTTACATAAGGCTATGATTTAAAAAATTTTCAAAAAAATTTACAGATTCATAAAGAAAAGGGGATATTATATAGATTAAAAAATTCACAAATAAGGGATTTAAAATATAGGCCTTGACGCGATAGGGATATTTTACATATAGTGATCCCCCCGAGGGCTGGGGCAGCTAGAGAACCTAATGTATTTGAACTTGGCCCTCCCCAAATACTGTTTGGTGATTAAAGGCTGATGTCAGCTCAAAGTTGGTAGTTTCTGGCTGGGAGTTCATCACATGAAGCTTCATCTTCTACACTTGGTTCAACATTAACAGAGTAAAAATTGTCATCATTTTTCTTTCATCTTACTATTGAGAATTCAGTTGTTGGGATGGAATTATTGTTAGATTTGTATATAGTAGAATGTTGTACCTGGTGGCTCAATAATTGAGCAATTGATGAGACTGATTGTGTGAACCTTGAACTCTTCATTTGTGTGAATGTGTTGAGCTGAAGGAAACCTCTGGTTATACTATTTTAACTTTAGCAATTTGGTGGGTTTGATTGGGTCTCAGAGGATGAGTAGGGATAGCTGATTTGGATCGAGTTTATTGTTTGTAAAAATCATTCGAAAGGAGATCAACAGTGAATAGCTGAGTGGTCTTAGGTTTGAATTTGGTAGAATCCCTTGGGAAACATAAGAGCATACAATTCTATTTGTGCCTTGGATTTAGGTAGCATAAATAACAAAGAAGGGTAGACTTTATTGGGTTGTTGGGGGGTGATCTTATTTGAGACAGATCTAGTATCATAAATTCTATACAACAAGGTAGATTGATGAGGGATTAAGGGAAGGTTTGGGGTAATTATGAGGTTTGATGAGACTCGTGAGAATCTTTGGATCTAAGGGATTAGTGAGGTACTACAGTTTGGATCAACCTCCTCAAAGGAATAACAACAATTGGTTTGGACCTATTTTGGATTCACAAGGGATCAAAGGAGATTTGTTAGGTTCTTAGGTGCTTTGTAGAGTAGGTGATTTGGGAACCCCCAGTTCTGGTTTTAGTATATTTCACTCTTGCATGGTGTCTGGTGGTGTTATGGAGGCCATCACTCAGAGCCCTCACAACGTGCTTGGACAGACACGATAAGCAAGTATGTCATAAGTATTGGTTTTCATGTGGTAACATCATATTCATCACTATATGCAAAAAAGACAGCAAATGGTATTGTGTGGTGATTGTCATCAGATTCATCACTATATGCAAAAAAGATAGCACATGGTATTGTGTGGTGATTGTCATCTATGTAGATGACTTGATTGTTGACTAGTGATTCAAGCAAGGATATTGGTGATGTGAAATCTTCATTGTGTCGTGAATTTAACATGAAAGACGGGATAACGGAGATACTTCCTTTTTTATGAGTATGGCAAAGCTATGGATGTTCATGGATATACATACACAAATTGGACAAGTAGTTCTTATGGGGCAAAAGACCTACTAGTGGCTATGCTTTCACATTGGAAAGTGCAATGGTAAGTTGGAGTAGTAAAAAGAAACCCACAATTGCTTTATCTAGAATAGAGGAAAAGTATAGTGGAGCAACTATGCATGTGTGAGGTGGCATGGCTAAAAAGGCTACTTTAAGATTTGGGATAGCAATGTGGTGGGAAAGTTGTCATACATTGTGACAACATGAGCAACATACAGTTAGCAAAAAATCCAATTTATCATGCGAGGACCAAAGACATAGAGGTCCACTATCATTTCATTAGGGAGAAAGTGTTAGATGGACATATAGAGTTGACATATGTGAAGAGTGTAGAGTAGGTTGTAGATATTTTTACTAAACCACTTAGTAAGAGAAGTTTGAGTACTTCATGTGATGGAAAAGTTATCATATATTGTGACAACATGAGCAACATACAATTGGCAAACAATCTGGTTTATCATGCGAGGACCAAACACATAGAGATCCACTATTTTGGATGGATAGATCGAGTTGACATATGTGAAGATTGAAGAGCACGTTGCAGATATCTTTACCGAACCACTTGGTAAAGAGAAGTTTGAGTACTTTAGAGATGGGCTTGGAGTACATGAGATGGACATGGTGAGCTTGAGGAGAAGTGTTGAGAATGCAAGCTCATCGAGAACTGGTGGATAGCGGTAGCATGTGGACACCAATCTAGCAGACTGTGTGTGTGTGTGTGTGTGTGTGTGTGTGTGTGTGTGTGTGGATAATAATGGTTGTGCTCAACTGACCAAGTGTGTGGATATTAGCATTAGGTTTATTTCAATGTGAACCTATCATTAGATAATGTGTTGTGTTTTGTGGAGTGCAATGAAGAAAAGCTATATTTTCTCTACTTGGTGTGTGTTGATGAAATGAGATCAAGTATGTTTTAGGTGTGTCTCCTATGTTCCCCTCTACTCTCTTTTCACTTCTCCTAGTTTCAAAGTTTCATCCCCATCGGACACCGGATGGGTGTGACGGTATCTCCCCAACATAGAATACACATCATAATTGAATTACTATGTTCCCCTCTACTCTCTTTTCACTTCTCCTAGTTGCAAAGTTTCTCCTAGTTGCAAAGTATAGGTGTGTGTTGATGAAATGAGATCAAGTATGTTTTAGGTGTGTCTCCTATGTTCCCCTCTACTCTCTTTTCACTTCTCCTAGTTTCAAAGTTTCATCCCCATCGGACTCCGGATGGGTGTGACAGTATCTCCCCAACATAGAATACACATCATAATTGAATTACTCTTGAAGGGCTTGTGAGAATACTGTGGTAGTGGTCAGCTCTGAGAAGAGAGCCACCACATGTCGAATGGACCCTATAGCATGATGAATTGGTGACCTATCTTTACACCAAGCTTATGCATTGTGGTGAAAGGTGTTAAAATCCCTATATGGGATTGATCATGGTGATAGACACAAGATTAAGCATAAGATTAAGGTGGGTTATACCACATTAAAAACTCCATGACTAGAGAGAGAGAGAGAGAGAGAGAGAGAGATTGCACACTCAACAGAAGATCTCTATTGCATATGCATAATGTTACAATGAGAGGGTGAGACTACTTTATCTTTAGCCCTCACACTTCAACATACGTGTGGCACTCTCTATTCCACATGAGTGGCCACAACTCACACACCACAAATATTTGGCACTTCTAGAGTGCTTTCCCACATACACAACACCGCGATTACATCTCTCAACACCCCCTCTTAATCGAGGTATTCCACAACTCACCCATCACCCATATCAATGTAGCATTGCAGAACCACAATTGCTATACCTCTCAACACTCCTCCTCGATGATACATTGGAGTGTCCATCAAATGCGGCTAGACGTATCTAGACCCGCTTCTGCATGTGTCAACATGCATGTGCCGTATCTACCCAATGTAGACACCATGTTCATTTGAGCACCACTTGCTCAGATGAAACCACCTTTGTCCTTTTTGAATCAATGCAGTGTTTGGAAAAGGCACTAAACCCTATGCACACCACCACTTGTTGCAAGAGCCAGCTACTCTCACAACCATCTCGAAGTGTATCAAGAATCACACATGCAAATCTACTCATTTTGAGCTACTCGGTGCATATGGCCCAAGGGATCCCATATACCAAAACGAGCAGGTTTGGGTAGGGATTCACACCCACGATGGGGGTAAAACTTTGCAAGAGGTTCCATGGGCTTCTCTCCCCCCACTCTTCACAAAGTTTCATCCCCATTAGACATCATATGGGTGTGACAGTGTGTTGACTCGCTCTTTTTTTACATAGTGCCCAAGGGGTTTTGGGTAACACATCACACCCATCTAGGGCTCAATTGGGATGAAAATTTGCCAATAGGGGTCCATGGGGCTACTCTCCCCCCACTCGCAAAGTTTCATCCCCCATCAAATGCCAGATTGGTGTGACGGTGTATTGCCACCTGCTCTTTTTTACATAGTGCCAAAAGGGTCCCCTATACAAAAAAGAGGGTAGGACATCTCACCCGTATGGCATCCAATGGGAATGAAACTATGGGGTTTCTTTCCCCCACTCACAAAGTTTCAGACACCAGATGGGTGTGATGCGCGCTCTTTTTGCATAGTACCCAAGGGACCCCTTATGCAAAAAAGTACAGGTTTGGGTAGGACATCACACCCACCGATGGGGGGTGAAACTTTGCAAGTGGGTCCATGGGGATTATCTTCCCCTACTCGCAAATTTTCATCCTCGTTGGATGCCGGGGATGGGTGTAATGTGTGTTGCTAACTCGCTCTTTTTTGCATATGGCCCAAGGGGTCGCATATGTAGAAAGGAGTAGGTTTGGATAAGAAATCACACTGATTCGGTGTCTATGGGGTGAAAATTTTCATGTGGTTCCATGGGGCCACTCTTCACTTGTAAATTTTCATCCCCATTAGATGCCGGGTGGCTGTAGCGGTTTGATGCCACCCATTCTTTTTTACATAGTGCCCAAGGGATCCCCTACGCAAAAAAGAGAAGCTTTGGGTAGGACATTGTCAGGCAAAAATCTGAGAAGTGTTTTGGGCTTGTGTACATATGGGATGCATGGTTTGTAAATAAATTTTGCCCTGAATGCCCTGCCAGGTGTACAGACTGAATGGCTTTGCAGTGAGCTAGTACATGCGTGTTGTTTTTTTCGGGAGCAGGTGCTTGAGATTGGAAGTTTTTTTATTGCAGCAGTATGGTGTGCGGGTGGTTGCCAAATGCAGGGCACCGACTGATTCGAAAAAAGTGGCAGCTGGTGTGAAGGTGGCCGCCTCTGAGAAAGAGTGGATGCTTCTTTTGTTGGCAGCGCAGAGATTATTGAGCTGGGATAGCTGAAAGGTTGCTTTGGGGGTCTCTGTTTAAGCGGCCATCTTCTAGCGGAAAAGAGAGAAGGGGCTGCAAGGTATTGTGGCAGCAGCAGACGCAAAGGGAGAGAAGGTTGCCGCCTTGGTGAAGAGAAAGGCAAGTCGTCAGGCGGAGAGAGGTGGCTGCAGGCGAAGACAGAGGGGCAGGCGCAAGAAGAGAGCCGAGAGGGGAGGCTTCTGTTTTTTTGGCGGCGAGAGGAGCTTCACCAAGAAGAGAGAGAGAGTGAAGTTGGTAGTCACCGGGAGAAGTTGTTAACCGTGGCTGTTTAGCATGGAGTTGCCGCCTTGTGGGAGAAAGCCGAGAGTGCAGCGACCAGAGAGGGTGGCCTTTTGCTCGGGTGAGCGTGCAGGCGCAAGAAGGAAGCCTTGAAGACCCGGCAGTGACTAGCAGTGGCCCGTGGAATCGAAGAGAGCCACCTAGGCAAGGGCTGGCACAGAGCTGACTGGGAACAGCTGAAGAGGGAAGCCGACTGGAGAGGGACCGTCGGCTGGATGCCTTGTGAGAGAGGGGCTGTAGACGTGAGAAGTGGCCCGTGGTGATGGGAGAGACAGTGCAGGGGTGCTGGTCGTGACACACAGAGAGAGAGCTGCTGAAGTCGAGGTCGCTGGTGGGGCGCCCTTTGAAGAGAGAAGTGGCCAGTTTTTGTGTGGGTGGCGACTGCAGGCAGTGGTTGCAGGCAGAGAGTGTAGAGCAGAGACCAGGAGAGAGGCTTGGCTGTCAGACACAAGGGTGAATTCCCTTGGCAGTAAATCCAGGCCAGAGTCTTGGTTTTTGGTGTAATTGTTGTGTTTGTTTGAAGTGTGGTGAAGATGGGACTGGATTTCCCAAAGTTGTATGGTGTGGATGGTGCTGTGTATGTTTTTTGCTGAATGATCATTTGTCTATCGTGGTTTTGAGCTATCTTTATGGTGTGGGTGGGTGGTGAACAGTGAGAAGTGTTCTAGCCTGTGGTGGCTGGTGGTGCCCCCGTTTGGTGTTAGTGTTTCCAAATTTGGGAGGTGAAGGGCTATAGAGGCATGGTCTTTTTTTTCTTGTTTTCACCTCACATCTTTCTGGTGCCCCCACTGAGGAGAGCTCAAGTATTTCTCTTGCCTACGAGGGTGTATGCCCCAGAGTAAGAGATTGAAGGAAGGTGTTTTTCTTGTTTTTCTTGGGATTTAAAGGTGAAGCTTGGGGATGAAAATGATGTCGTATCCGGAGTTTTTTGGTGGTTCTAATGAAGATGTAGCAGATTTTCTTGAGAGGTTCGAGGTTGCGTGCATTAGAAACCTTGTTGATAATGAAGAGCAGGTGTTGAAACTTTTGAGGATCTTTTTGAAGAGTGATGCTAGAGATTGGCTCAAAGGTTTTGAAGCAAAGGAAGCTAAGGCTGTACCACCTAGTGTTTTGACATTAGACAGGTTGACAGAGGCTCTTTTGGAGCGGTTCTAGCGAGTTGAAGACTCGAGTGTGCTATGGCAGGAACTCAATGATTTGCGATAGGGACAAGGACAAAACGTGGATGATTTTTTGCATGTGTTCACAGGGTTGTGGGATCGATGGTGCTTTTCTTTGTGGAGTGAGGCTCCCCCGATGTTTGTGAAGAAAGGATTGTTTGTAAGTGGTTTGCTTCCTGCGTTGAAGCTCAAGGTCGAAGGGAAGAAACCCAAAACGTTTGAGGATGCTGTGCAGATTGCAAGGGACAAGGAGTGGAAGATGAAGAAGATGGCAGAGCTCGGTATGCATTCAGAGGGTGTGCATGAGGATCTCTTTAATGCTAGAAAGGATGCCAAATGTTTTTTGCTGGAAGGAATGCCTTCAAGGCCAAAGCAGGTGAATAGATGTATGCTTGATAAGCCGTCAAGGTTCTTTTCATGGTTGAAAGGGTGTCCGAATGAGGATTCCATACATGTTAAAAAGCCAAAGCAAAAGGAGTGCTTGACAGGTCTTGAAGAGAAGCCATTGTTTTTGGAAAGCGGGGTTGTCAACGAAGATGTTATTATGCCGAATGAAGAGATGGAGGTGCCAATTTGTGTAGAGGAAGAGATGTCCTTGCAATCGTATGTCGATGCTGTTGTGGAAAGTGATTTGGAATGCTCTTTTGGTGATGACTTGATTGTGGCTGCAGATGTTGAACATATGTGTGATGACACACCCATGTGGGAGGATAAGCAGGTTCTTTTGGCCAACGAAAAAGATGCCTTTTATAATGATATTTGTTTTGATGATTCTTCTATACAAACCATTACCAAGGAGGACAGGGTAGAGAGCTTTTCACTTGAGGATGATGATGTGAGTGCTTATATGTGTGGACAAGATGTGGACCATGAGCTGATTGCTTTGAAGAATGAAGAGGAGTAGGTCATTGCGGACTTCTTGGATGAGCATGTTTATGATTGTGAGAATGTGATTGATGCTGTGGATGTTTCCTTGTCTGATGAGCCAAGTGATATGGATCTTATGCATGAAGATGAAACCTGGATGGGCATAGACAAGAATGTTATGGATGATTGCTTTGATGTGACTTTGGACAGGAAAGATGATGCTCCCTTGTATGCTTTGGTTAGAGGATGGTGTTCACAAGTGGTCTTGAATTTGATGATGAGTGCTGCCATACAACAGGTTAGGCAGATGAGTCTATGCATTGTGGGTTATCACTTATGTGATGCTTTGAAGCAGGAATCGACTAAAGTGTTGGACAAAGAGGACAGGATGTGTGATGAGGATGTTACAAAGGGGTTTTTAGCTACTATGGGTGAGAATGGTGTGGTGATAAAGGAGAAGCTTTCAATGAAAAAGATGGATATATGGTCAAAACAGGTACTCTTAGATGTTAAAGTTGAATGGTGGTCTATGCGTTTTGGACATGGTTTACATGCAGATGTTGAGGGTGCTTATCTTCTCAAGTGGTGGTAGTGATCAGTCCTTGTTCTTTCAAGAGCCTTTATGCTGGCATGGTGAATTTAAAAGGATGCTCTTTGACCTAGGTGGGTGGATGTGGTATGCTATGATGTTAAGTTGGGTGATACAACTTTGGCCGTTTGATCCAGGAATATGAATGCAAGTTCTTGTTTTCTGCTAAGCATCAATGCTCTAGCAGGCTGGGGGGTAGGCAAAGTATGTCAGGCAAAAATCTGAGAAGTGTTTTGGGCTTGTGTACATATGGGATGCATGGTTTGCAAATAAATTTTGCCCTGAATGCCCTGCCAGGTGTACAGACTGAATGGCTTTGCAGTGAGCTAGTACATGCGTGTTGTTTTTTTCGGGAGCAGGTGCTTGAGATTGGAAGTTTTTTTATTGCAGCAGTATGGTGTGCGGGTGGTTGCCAAATGCAGGGCACCGACTGATTCGGAAAAAGTGCTGGTGTGAAGGTGGCCACCTCTGAGAAAGAGTGGATGCTTCTTTTGTTGGCGGCACAGAGATTATTGAGCTGGGATAGCTGAAAGGTTGCTTTGGGGGTCTCTGTTTAAGCGGCCATCTTCTAGGCTTTAGAAAAAAAATAAAAAAAATAATATAAGTGGCCAGCTAGTAGAAGACCACGTGTGGAGGCTTGTACTGCAGCCAACGCCATCTGCCAGCACGTGAATGCAGATGTCTGGAAGGTTGCGAAGAAGGGAGAGAAGGTGGCCGCTTTGTGATGTTTAGAAGGGTCGCGCTGGAGTGATCGTGCGGAAAAGAGAGAAGGGGCTGCAAGGTATTGTGGCAGCTGCTGCAGGCGCAAAGGGAGAGAAGGTTGCCACCTTGGTGAAGAGAAAGGCTGGTCATCAGCGGAGAGAGGCTGGCTATAGGCGAAGACAGAGGGGCAGGCACAAGAAGAGAGCCGAGAGGGGAGGCTTCTATTTTTTTGGCGGCGAGAGGAGCTTCACCAAGAAGAGAGAGAGAGAGTGAAGTTGGTAGTCGCCGAGAGAAGTTGTTAACCGTGGCTGTTTAGCGTGGAGTTGCCACCTTGTGGGAGAAAGCCGGGAGCGCAGCGACCAGAGAGGGTGGCCTTTTGCTCGAGTGAGCGTGCAGGCGCAAGAAGGAAGCCTTGAAGACCCGGCAGCGACTGGCAGTGGCCCGTGGAATTGAAGAGAGCCGCCTAGGCAGGGGCTGGCACAGAGCTGACTAGGAACAGCTGAAGAGGGAAGCCGACTAGAGATGAAACTTTACAAGTAGTTCCATGGGGCTTTCCTCCCCCCACTTGTAAAGTTTCATCCCCATCCGATGTTGGGTGTGTGTGATGGTGTGTTGCTAATAGCTCTTTTTTGCATATGGCCCAAGGGGTCATGTATGCAAAAAGGAGCAAGCTTGGAAAAGACATCATACTCATCTGATGTTCTATGGGGGTGAAACTTTGCAAGTGGGTCCATGGGACTTCTCTCCCTCCACTTGCAAAGTTTCATCCTCATCACAAACGTCGAATGGGTGTGATGCTAATTGCTAACATTTTTTACATATGGCCTAAGGGGTCATGTATGCAAAAAAGGGCAGGTTTGGGTAAGACATCACACCCATTTGGCATTCCGATGGGGGTGAAAAATTGCAAGTGGGTCCATGGGGCTACTCTCACCCCAATTGCAAAGTTTCATCTCCCCATCGGACACACCAAATGGGTGTGATGGTGTTTGTAACCCGCTCTCTTTTACGTAGTGTCTAAGGGGTCCCCTATGCAAAAAAAAAGGCGGGTTTGGGAAATTACACCCATACGAAATTTGATGGGGGATGAAACTTTGTAAGTGGATTGATGGGGATGCTCTCCTCCTATTATTAAGTTTCATCCTCATCCGACATCGGAAGGGTGTGATGGTAACTCCCCAACATAGAAATACACATCATAATTGAATTACTCTAGAAGGGTGTGGGAGAATACCATGGTAGTGGTTAGCTCCGAGAAGAGAGCCACCATGTGTCCAATGGACTCAATAGCATGATGAAATTGGTGACCTATCTATACATCAAGCTCATGCACTATGGTAAAAAGGAGTATCTCCAAACTACATGGTGTGGGAAGTGCAGGGGGAGACACCCGGCCTACTCTCAGGATAGATCACGATTGTTTTGACAGATATTTTGATAGTGAGTGATGTTTTTGTCGTCACCATTGATCAGGAGGGAAATAAGGAGGAGGTGGACTACTACATGCTCTGCCAGTGCACTAGGCACAAGTGCACCCTCGATGAGTGTGATGTGACTGATGACTATGGATTCTCATTTGATGCCCACAACATCATAGTTGCATGTCACTGCTATGCACAGGGTCAGATACACAAGGGCAGCATCGAGTTTACATAGTATGAGTGGACCAAGGAGACAATTATATACTTTTATCTAGTTCTTGTTTGCAATGAAACTCACGCTTTAGTGAGTTAATGGCAAGAAGGGAAACCCCCATGGTGGACCTGGCCCAACATGAGCATTTGAGCATCTTGGAGACCCTTAGAGCTAGAGATTATGGATTGATATTAAAGTCTCCTCCATCTCTTTTGCTATATCTAGGGCCCTTCATTTTGTATCTTTTGCCCACATATATTATGAAGTTTCTTTTCATTTATCCCCATATATTTTGTATCTTTCTCTCAGTTTGTATCTTTTGCCCACATATGTTATGAAGTTTCTTTTCATTTATCCCCATATATTTTGAATCTTTCTCTCAGCGGGTTTGGGTAAGACATCACACCCATCCGGCATCCAATGGGGGTGAAACTTTGCAAGTGGTTCCTTTTAGGACTTCTCTCCTCTCACTCGCAAAGTCTCATCCCCACATGAGGTTATTCAGATTTTATATATTTTTGGATGGAAAAATATCTCTTATTTTATTAAAATAAATTCCCCCAAAACAGAAGTTCAAAAAGATTTTCAGAAGGTGCATTAGAAATCAATTATAATCTGTTCAAAAGGCCTTATCCTAGGGGTCCAGATTTTTGAAAAAATTTAAATTAAGGTTCTGAGGGGCCAATCAGATTCATCCAAATGTAGGGAGGTGATAAATAAAAGAAATAAATAAAATCCCCCCAAAAATGAGTAAATACTCACATAAGATGAAGAGTGGACTAAGGACCAAAGGAAATACTTAAAAAAAGAATTTTTGACACCTCAAGAGTGGGGATTCTCCCTCATGAATGTGTGGTGGAGTTTTAAATTCTCAAATATTGAGATATTTCATCTCTCCTCTCTCTTAATTCAAGTCTAGTTCTGAAAAGTAAGCTAAACTGACCCAAAAATGATCAAAAATTGACCAAATTGATCTGGAAAATTCTAGAATTAGTTTGCTTAGTTAGAAGCTCACTTTTTCCTATAAATAGAAGCCTCCCCCTTTGTAGAAGCTTAATAGTGTTTTAAAAGATCTCAACATATTGGATTGGGTCCCCATCCCCAGAGAACTTTTGTATGAGCTTTGAAATGATGTGTGGCTTCATTTGGGATGGTCTCGATTCTAGAGAAGTGTCTAGTTCCTTGACCATTCCTTGGCCCATTTTTGTAGCCAGTTTCAACAAATCCATCCTTGTGGTTGCATTAAGATCTACATTTGGATCCCGACCTTGGTCTTTGAGGAGCTACTCCCCCCTACCTAGACCTCATCCTCTTCTGACATTGGCTCTTCTAGTATTTTTGGTCTATATGCCGGTCCGGCCACTTCATTCTAGACTAGCTCATCATTAGCAACCTCTGTACACCTTTGTAGAATCAAGAGTTCCATGTCCTGTAAGAACGTGGGATGATTGATCATTTGCTCGATGTCCTTCTTGGTGTACAGGCGATTCTCTACTCCACCAGTTTCCCTAGGTAGGTTATCCCCTTCATCCTGGGTCACGAACCCTTCCTCCACTCTTAGCTCTTCATTAATGGGCTCTAAATTTGGAATGTCTCCCTTAGTCTTGCCCATAACAATTTCTGGTTCTTTGCCATGTGATTGAAGTAGATTCACATTTCCCATTTCCTTTTGTTCAGCCCTAGCCCTTCGAGTATCGAGCTCTTGTTTCCTTAAGCTCAATTCTCGCAGTTGTTGTTCGACCCTTTTCAAATCTAATTCCACTTCCTCTGAGGTTGGGAAGAATACTTAACCTGTCTTGGTTGCACTTTCCATGTCTCTTCTCATTTTGGGGGTGCTAGTGTTAGACAGCCTATAACTTGAAGGTTGGATTGGTAATTCTTGCCTTGGATCTAGTCCAGCGCTGGTTGACGGACCCGTGCCCGCAGATTGTGCTTCCTCATTGTTGCTAGTTTGGAGACCAAAAAATCCCCGGGCTATATCAATGATACCACTAGATCTTGTAGGGGAGGGTGGTTTCTCCTCTTCCCCAAACCTAGAGAATTGTAGCCCTTCCATGGATTCTTTACTACTTGTCTCGATGGTGGTTAGATTCCTTAAGACACTTAATTGACTGAGTGGCCTAAACCAACACTCTTTTGATAGGAAGATCTTGGGTGATTTGATGCACTATTGTTGGGAGTGAGGTCATCTCCGATGAGCTTTCTAGACCTCAAGTGCGATTTGATAAGCTAATTTGCTTCCCTGATTGAATTTTGGTAAGGTACTGTCGATTTTATTTTCTTTGTTTTCTGTGGCCGTAGACAGCAGATAACAGTTCACGTCATGAGATGTCAAAGAATCATTCACATCGTCGGGAGATCCAAATCACTCACATCATGATATGGTAAGTAGTTCACGTCATGAACTAATTTCTGTATTCTCACGTGCTCCAATAGTTACTTCGGATTCACAAATCAGCGGGCATTACCTTGATCTAATTTTACTGGTCTCAATGTGCTCAATTAAGACACTTCCCTGACCTTGATCTTACAATACTAGGTTCGTGAACTAGATCTAGTTACGTCGTGAAACTACAGAAATAGTTCACATTGTGAAATGGTAAATTGTTCACGCTGTGAGATGTCCAAGAACTGTTCATGTCGTGAGATCTAAATCATTCACCTCGTGAATTATATAGTGTTTTATGTCATGAAGCATTCTCTGCTAGTTCACGGATTATAATTTTGTCAGACCTGTGGTGTCAGAGATGTCAGGATAAGACAACCTTTTTTTAGCAAGGTAATCTCGTGATTTGCGACGCTGATTGCGGGAACGATTCACGCCGTGAGATAGCAGGAAGTAGTTCATGTCATGAACTGTTTTCCTACACTTTCATGTGTGAAGTTCCCACGTCAACAGAGAGGAGTTTGGGTCCAAATTACCTATCCAGATGCTCCAAAATGATTGTGCTAGACATAAGGAATGTAATGTGAGTTCAAAACACAACCAATGGCTCCTTATTTTTGTGATTTTTGTGGATTTTTTTCAAAGAAACAAAAACAGAGTATCACCCTACTCGTTCACCTTCACGAATTTAGTGATACAAACATCAAAATTGTAAGGAAAAAAGAGTGGAGCTTTCCTCTAAGGTCACCCCAGTACACACCCATACAACAAAAATGACCAATTTCTCACAAACCTTCATTTCCACTCAAACCTTATCCATTCATTCCATACACAAAGCTTATCCATTCATTCCATACACAATGCACTACCGGAATGCAAAGGCAATGATGAAACTTGTGTAATGGGAGCTGAAACTCAAAGAGGATAGAAGAAACAAAGGGGTTTCCCCCGGCACAGCAGCGGTGCCAAAAATGTTATGGGATACCACACCTCTAAGAAGGAACTCTATGCATTCACCTTTGAAAGAAGCAATAGAACACAACTATCGTAGGGAACTTACCAATGCTTCGAGCTTGTGTCCCTTAAGGTCTCCAAGCTCACTTGGGATACCACACCTCTAAGAAGGAACTCTATGCATTCACCTTTGAAAGAAGCAATAGAACACAACTATCGTAGGGAACTTACCAATGCTTTGAGCTTGTGTCCCTTAAGGTCTCCAAGCTCACTTGAGAAGCTCCAATCCTCCAAGCTTCACCTCCACGCTGTCACCGTAGAGTCGCTCACACCACCACATAAGGAAATCACTCTCTCTCACTTCTCCACATAAGCATACAAGCATACAAGTATAGAGAAGGCACATGTGCTAGAGTACTCTCTCTCTCAAGACAAAGCAAGAACTCTCATAGGACAAAGGGGGATTGTGTCCATTCATTATGAGAAAATACCTTATATACAATTGACCCTTATTCACACTTGGGTGACCAAAAACTTACTAAGGCCTTGGGTGGCCAATAGCTCATAATGTTACAACTTTTATAGTTCTTTTGCATGACACTATTAATGTTCTCAATTGGAGGAGCATAATTGTTAATCTTAACGTGGATTAACACACCCATCCGATGTCCAATGGGGATAAAATTTTGTGAGTGAGGGAAGAGTAGCCCCTTAGACCCACTTGCAAAGTCTCACCCCCATCGAATAGTGGATGTGTGTGATGTCCTATCCAAACCTGCTCTTTTATGCATGGGAGGCCTGTGAGATTCCACTGTCCCCTCTGTGCATCGGATTCCCGGATGGTAGCAGCGGAAGTAGCTTCCTCTTGCGCCGAGTAGGGTTTCTCACTCGGGGCCTCGTCCTCGAATGTCCGGGCACAAGACTAAGCTGGTGGTCAATCCGAAAACCGAAACCGAGAAAATTTCCCCTGCCCAAAAAACGGGGACGATTCCACCATTTTTATTTTTTTAACGAATTTCTCTAACGAGGTCAAGATACTGAACTAACCTTCATCTGATTAATCAGATAGAAGGGAAACTATTACAGACTTAACTTGAAGGAATCAACACTTTTTTCCTAATTGAATCAGGCATAGCCATTGATCTATTCATCAAAGAAGTCTTCAAGCTTTTAATTAAACTACTCGAGTTCTAAGCGTATTCCTATTGATCAATTTTATTATTAAAACTCTACTGATTCCAACCTAACCCCATCCCGCCCATGGGTTAGCCACCGCCCAACCACTGGAATTGGTAGAACCAGACAAGTACTCACCCACCCATAATTGAATGCCTTTCTTATCTTTTGCTTTAGAATACAGATACGCACACACTCCTCTTTAAACTTTAACTTTTAAAACAATCCATTGACAAACAATTATTGGTTACAGATGTCATAACTCAAAGTTTCCATTCAATCCTTGTTTCTCACCAAACAGTATCACTCTGGACTCTCCGTTTTGTTGAGACCAGCAGGTCAGCAACGAGATCCAGTAATAGATTACAATAATTTTCTCATCATCATACATATATATATCTTCCACAACATACACATGGGTGTCCTAAGCACCGCGAGCCCGTGCATCGCCTGGTCAGAACCCTCCAAGATCCTCCTTTGGTGTCCTGGCACTTCACTTAGGGACCGCTTCATCGGCCCTCGCCCATCATACCAGAAGCACACCATTTTCAAACTTCATATAGAAAACAGCACTCAGCACTCAACAACAACAGTTGAGCTGGAATCTAGACTGGATCATGTCTCTAATAGAGATGCTACACAAAGAACCTAGGGGACACACCTCCTAGCCATCTCTCTGGGCTCTGGCACTCCCTCTGCTCTAATTCAATTAGTTCATCTTGCACTACACTAGTCTTATCTAAAATGTAGAAAATTAGTAGGTCTTCCAGCCTGCAAGCTCCAAACCAAGCAAAAATTGTTCTGTGCAGGACACACTCCACTACAGTCTCACTTATGGTAGTCTCTCTAGCCACACCTTCTTCAACCACCCTTGAAAACTTCCCCCAATTCATCTTCTTCAACTTGTCATTGCCTTTGATTCTTCCACAAAAAGTTGTGTGCTCAGCTTACTCATTCCCTCGTTTTCCCATGTGCTTTCCTTTTTCATTCACACACCTGCACAAATCCAATTGACCACGCAATGGTTATCTATTTCCTAAGGTTTCTAACCATTCTCAATGTATTTTTTCTTATTACTAGGGTTGGGTTGGACATATCCATTGGGCATGTTCTTTGGACACCAAAAAACCTATCATAGTTTGCCCAACCCCCCATGGTTAGAGCATTCATGCTCAACCATATGCTGCTGGCTCACCAAAACAATCTTCAAAGAAAAGTACATCCAACTCCCAACAAGAAAAGTACATCCAACTCCCAACAAGAAAAGTACATCCAACTCCCACCAACAAGAAAAGTACATCCAACTCCCAACAAGAATCTACTACATTAGCTAGAACATCTACATCAGCATGTAGGCTTGTATCCAACATCTCTAAATCCTTTTGAATTATCATAATTCTGCACCAATACGGCTTTAACCTATAACCATTGACTCTTTTGGAATGTAATTGATCATCTAGGTTAGCTAGTTGATAAGTACCATTCTCATATATATGTACAACCTTGAAAGGACCCTCCCACTTAATCTGGAACTTGGTCTAAAAGGTGTTGTCCAGCTTGTTGTTGTATCTGAGAACCAAATCTCCTTCTTTGATACCTTCGTCCTTGACAGTCTCATTGAAATGCTTAGCTCTCTTATTACTTAACTAAATATAATGGTCTAATTCTTCTTCTCTAGCTAATTGTAACTCTTGCAAATGCAGTAACCTCTCTTTATACACATCTAAACCACTATCTTGATGCTTCAAAAGAAACTGTAAATTGGGAATCTCAACTTCAATGGGCATCGTAGCCTCTTTTTCAAAAACAAGATGATATGGTGAAAACTTAATAGAGCTAATTTGATAGATGTCGTGTAAGCCCACATAGCTGAGGAAACATGCAAGTCCCACCATTGCTTGGGATTCTCCTCCAGACACTTAGTCATCATAGTGCATAACTCTCCATTGAATCTTTCTGCCGGCCCGTTGCATTGTAAGGAGTAGAAATCCTATGTGTAATGTGTAATTTTTGCATGAGCTCCTGCATAATCTCTCCTCTGAAACTAGTCCCCTGGTCTGTCAACAGCTCCAGTGGCATGCCAAATCTATCACATATGTCTTCAAATAGAAATTTGGCTAAGGCTCTTTAGTAGTAATATTCTTCACACAGCTAGCTTCAGCCCATCTGGTCATATAGTCTTCTCTAGTCAAAATATAGGTCTTGCCCCTAGCAGTAGTGGGCAGAGGAGCATTGCATCCAATCCCCACTTTTCAAAAGCCCCATATGTGACAATACTCTTCCTCAATTCATATTGCAAGACCTTCCTGCCTTGTTTCTGATACAAGTCTCACAGCTCCTACACCATTGATATTAATCTCTCCTCAGACTAGGCCATACATACCCAGCTGTTAAAATCTTCCTCAGTGTCAGCTTCAGGGCAAAATGCTCTCCACAAACCCCTTCATAGTAGGAGGCCATGAAGGCAAATATCTCCTCCCTGGTTGGAACTCTCCTCAAAATAAATTCCTTGCCTTTCATATACAGTTGATCATTCAAAAGAGTGTATTATAAAGCTTTCCTTATAAAACCATATTTTTGTCTTTTGGACAAATCTACAGGTACAAGACCTATGTGAAGAAAATCTTCAATCTTCTATAAATTCTATCTTCCAACATAGCTAGGATGGGCTATTGTGATGGCATGCACTTCCAGATCCTCGTCCAACCCCTCTTTTGCTAATGCATCTGAAACTTGATTTTTCTCTCTCTTCACATCTTGTATGCACTTCTTGAAATATATGCAACATCCTCCTTATTTGAAAATTACATTCCTTCAATTTAGGGTTCTTAGCTTTCCAAACAGCTTGAAGTTGTCTAATGACCAACAAGTTTTCCCCCTTGATGAGATAAGCCTTTTGATTCCCCTCTTTTAATACATTGTTGAAGCCCATACTCCAAGGTAGCATACTCAACTTCATGCTGGTCTGCACCTGTAATTAAATCCCTTCTTAAAATACTTTTTCACCCTGTGGGCCAAATGAAACTATACCTCCACTAGCCATTCCTAAGCTTCTCTTGAAGGCCGTATCAAAAAATAGATTAAAAGCATCTAACAGCCCTGTTTCAGGGTCCTTCCATCTAGGCACATTCTTCTCTGCTACCGTCTCAACACCACTGGATTATGCTTGTGTGTCAGAATATGAGCTAGTGTAACCTTAGTGTATGCAAGTAAACTGGAACTTATGTAGTTCAATCAACCAATTGGACAATCTCTTAGAAGAAATGTCAGATTGGATCAGATGAGGAAGCAGAGAATAGTGGTAAGAATAGTAAAAGGCTTTTGGAGTAGGTAGGACCTAAATTTCCGCAGAGCAAACACCATAGTCACCATTACATGCTCTGCCTCAGAATATGTTCTCTCCCCTTGAGTCTTTGTTTTACTAATAAAATATACAGGCCTCATATAAGATTGTTCTTTCCCCTACTACAACAGTACTGCTCCCACAGCATCCTCGCCCACATTAGAGTTTACAAAAAATTCTCTATTCCAGTCAAGAGGCATGACTACTAGTAGAGTGCTCAAAATTTCCTTCAACTGCATGAAGGCTTCTTCCTCCCTATTTTGCCAACTGAAAGGATCCTTTTGTGAGATACCTGTTGAAATGGATATAAATCTTGAGACAAAATAAAGATAAACCTGGCAAGATATCTTACCTTGTGGGTAAAAGTCAGCAATTGCTTCACATCTTAAGGAGCTTCCACCCTTTCACCCTTTCAGAATCTGCTTGAATCCCATTATCTGAAACCACATGAGCAAGCAAAGTCACTTTGGCTTAAGCCAAATGACATTTGTCAGGGTTCAGCTGACCACCTAGATCATCTAGTCTCTTCAAAGCCAACCTCAACTTTTCATAGTGGATCCATCTACCACTATAGATACAAAAATCAACAATAAACACTATGATGAAAGACCCTAGATAGGGCTCAAACACCAAATTCATAAACCTTTGCAGGGGAATTTGTTAGCCCAAAGGGCATAACCCTGTAAGCAAAACACCCCCAAGGGGTAATAAAGGTGGTTTTCCTCTGGTCCTCTGGAGAAATTGAGATCTGGAAGTATCCTGAATATCCATCACATACACTATATCTTTCATGTCTTGCCACACTATCTAGGATCTCCTCAATGGGGGTAATGATCTCTTTTGGTTATTGCACTCAAAGGTTTAAAATCAACACAGACTCTCCATTTACCATTCTTCTAGAGAAGCCCATTCATAATTATTAACTGGATATATAAATCTTATTTTCAATAGTTTATCCACTTCCTCTCTCAACACCTACTATTGTACAACCCCCAATCTTCTTAACCTCTGTACAATTAGCTTAGCTTCTAGCTTCAACTAAATTTGATATTGCACTGCACACACTCCCCTAATCTGTGGTATAAGAGGAGATGAACAAGTCTGGATATTGCTGCAACATACTTATATAATCCTTTCTATCAGCCTCAGTTAGATCCTTGGCCAGCATCTTTTGTAACACTTCCTCTCCACTTAGTTGTACTTTAACTTCAGGCTTTAGCTTCTCCCCTTCCTCCATACATAGCTATACATACCTACACATAAGGTCAGAATCAAGCTCCAGTAGAGCAGCTGGACCTCTTCCCCATCATCCTCTAAAATAAGCTCCTCTGTTTCTGAATCCTTTGTAGAGTTGGTCTCTTCATCTTCTTCTAATGTACTACTCTTTGGAACTAACTCCCTTCCTTTAGCCATATCATATCTGACTTGTCTTTTCACTAGCTAGTTCAACCCCAAAATTAGGTGTCCTCTCCACCAGTCTTGCCATGTCCTCATGGAAATCAACCATGGCCTTCCAAGAATCAATGGGTATTCCTCAGACTTTGCTGACATCACATGAACATCTATATATGCTTCAAATCCCAAAACATTTACTTGCAATTTCACTATATATGCTTCAAATCCCAAAACAATTCCCAAACACCTAACTTTTGCACTATTTGCCATTCTGACTCTAAATTCTAATGGGGCTCCAACCTTCAGTCTTAAATCCTTCATTGTCTACTCGATCATTACATAAACTTGTGCACCAACATCAATATATACTTTGGGTATTATGTGCTTGTTTACCCAAGCATCCATAACTGGCAAATAATCCTTGTCTCCCTTCACCTGCACTATATTAATTTGACCTCCCTTCTTCTCTTTTATGGGGCATCTTGTGCTGACCAACTTGCTCCATGTCCTTCTGAGTTTCGGTCACAATTGCAACAGGTAGGGCCATGTCAGACTAGGACCCTTCTGCTCAAGGTTCTTCATTAAATCATACTCTTCCTCCTCGACACCCAAAGGAAAATCCTACATGCCAATGTGTCTTCTAGACCTGGTCTTCTTCCTTCCATCCTTGGGTTGATCCTCTACTTGCTTCCCCTTCTTCCTCCTGGATGGACCTAGTTCATCCTCCACCTCTACCTCCCTAGTTCTTTTATTGGCTAAAATGTATGCTTCTTCATCCACTCTAATCAAATTTACTTCTCCTTGTCTAGGTCCATTTACTAGAGCTGCTCTGTTGAACCTGTGACACAGGTTGATTAGGCATCTCCTCTGTCCTCCTAACATCCTGCCTTTCCTCCCTCCTATGTGGTGCCAAGGGATAACCATCACCTCCCATTGTCCTGGGATAAGGGCACTAGGGAGATATATGGCCTCTCTTCATACAATTAAAACACTGAACATTCGTGTTTGGGCCTCCTCTTCCCCTGCCTCTCATAACATCTCTATCTCATAACATCTCTATCTCCTACTCTAGGGGCATGTATGTCTCCCTACAACATATTTAGATTCAAATTTTTCATCTAGGGGCATGTATGTCTCCCTACAACATATTTAGATTTAAATTTTTCATCTATTAAGTCAGATGTTTAATACCATGCATCAGAAACCACGGGGGCTACTGGAGCAGCTCCTTCTACTCTTCTCTCCTCAGGCACAGCTGACCTTCCTCAATCTGAACTTCCCTTTGCTTTTGAACCACCTCTTCAAAGGTTCCAGGTCTCTTCAATTCCACTTTCTCCTCCTTCAGATCAGCATGATGGGACTAGATAAACATGTATTTCTTTAGAAGAACAGGCGGGTGCTCTGTTCCCAAAGAAACATCCCATCTTACCCACATGTCTTCAAAATGGTCCACAAATATGTCAAACACATAGACAGATTATGCTTTAACTTTTGGATTTCCTACCACAGAGCATCTGGGGATTCACCTTGCTTATAATGTTGCACCAAGGCCATTTTGATGTCTTCATATACGTAACCTTGATTTAGCTGAGCTCTCCATGTTTGCAACAACCACCATTTGGCAACTCCCTTTAACAACATAGACAGCAATGTCAATTTATCCTCATGTCCATCCTTCCCAAAGGTGAAGGCTGCCAATTCTATCCCCGCCAAAAACTCCTCTAGATCCTCTCTCTAGCATGTCCATGGAACACCGGATATGTCATCATGGCTGTCATCTATTCTACTGAAAACTCTCAGACTTGCAAAGAGACTGAAGGGTGCTTCAAATCCCTCGTGTTGGGGCACCAAAACAATGATGTGTTGGGGCGACCTGCCTCTATAGCCTATCTGAAATACACCACGATGAGGAGGGAACCACCACTAGCACCACAACACCAGCAAACCACCAAATCAAGGCATCAGTACACTCACTTGAGGTTCCCTGGTCTCTAGCTGACATAGGCAGACACTTGAGCACACTCCAAACTCTTCAAACTGTATAGCTACCTCTTCCACATGTCCTCCCAAGTCAGCTCTGTTATCCAATGACCCTCATTTTCCCTTATAGCCCTTCAGCCGACCTTAACTGACTACAAACTAACCAAAAACACTCTTAGCTGCTTGCATAGACAGATCAGAAGTTGATTGTCTTTCGAATCAGACAGTGGCGATAACTCCAATAAAAAATGAATCCTTTAGGCTTCCTCAGAGTTCCTCCAACATCACCTAATCTAAATCTCACAATCGTAGAAGCCTACTGGATATTGTGCTGATCCTCTGCCAACCTTCTGTTGACACTTGTGTGATTGAACCTGTCCAACTGACTCAAATGACTTAACTGAAGCAAAAATCTTCACTCACGTGTCCTCAAACCTCCCTTGATTCTCATGTTGCTCCAATCTCAAAGAGATACCACACCAAAGACTCTCTCCAACTGACTGTTCTGACCAAAGTGACCCAGCCGACCCAACATGATCAGAATTCCTCTCCTCTATGTCCACTGACCATGTTAAGCCCTCAAAACACTCAAACCCCACCAGGACTCACCTCCCTACATGCATAGCTAACAGTCTTCTGGCTCAAGAAAACAAAACCTTCTCCTTCAATTATGCCTGACTGATCACAAAGTTGACTATCATACTTGACTCAAAACTTTTGCCTCTTTAGCACAAAGAGACCAAAACTACTCCTAAACAACCATGATTGACCCCTACTGGGCGTCAGTGATCATTTGGAAAAATTCTGACCTAACACAGTGTTAACCTATGAGACGGACATTGAGACGTACTATGTTTTACGTCATTAATTTAAATATTTTGAGTCATGGGCCGGGCTTGTCGGCACCATATGTTAAGGATAAAGGGATTGGGTGATCGCCGATGAGAGGCGCACCTTGAATATCAGTAGGGTTAGGGTTAGGCGCCCAAGTGTGAACGGCCAAGTCACCTATAAGAGTCAAATGTAAACCTAAAATCGGCATTCTCATGTGTTGTGAATACAAGAGTGCTCTTGCCTTATCTCTTTGGTTTCCTTCTCCTACGTGTGTGAGAGAGAGAGAGAGAGAGAGTGAGAGAGCGATCGAGCACTGTGTAGCGGCACGACGGCGGAGAGGCGGTAGAGCGACGACAGCGGCTCCTTCTTCACTGCGACGCGGGAATCCTTCAAGGCGGCGGTTGAGCGGTGAGTGACACACCCTTTGCATTCTGTTTGAGCTTCCTTCCCTGGTTGTATGCTTGCAGCCATTCGTGGCTCGCATACGGTGTCCGAGTCCCCAGCTACGACCTGTGCGGCAAAAGCGCACATTTTTGGCGCCGCTGCCGGGGAGTTGCCCTGCACCAAGCTCCAGTTTGCAGCTCGGGCTACTGCGTGAAGTTTAATTCACACTGTTGGAAAGTGACTGTGGGTTTGTTGTTGAGGTGTTTCCGTGTTTTGCAATCTGTTTCTGCAATTTGTCTTCTGCATTTCTGTTATTTTTCCGCTCCGCGTGTGGGCGTGCATTCTGTTATCTAGTTTTCTGCGTGCGAGGGGGATTTTTGAATCCCCAGACCTATGCTGTGTGCGAACTGCGCCACGGCCAAGGCCGAAACCCAGAAAGAAACCCTAGAAAACTTATCTCGAAAAATTAAAAAAATTCAAAAAATAAAAAATTAAATTTTATTTTGAAAAGAAAAAAACCAAACGTGTGGAGAGGAAAGATTTTTTAATTGGAAAAAAAAAATTGAAAAGAAAAAATCCCAATTGACCCACGACCCCGGCCTCGGTCTCGGTCTTTTGATATATATATATATAGGAGAGTGAGCCTCCATAGCTTTCTTTCAAGTGAGAGCTTATGGGAAGTTGTGCCCTATATGTAGCCCACTCCCCAAGGAGTAAAGTGAGCATGTGGAATAAAGCCCTCACCCTTTCCTCCACAAGCAAATAGGCTTTCGCCCCTTCCCCCATAGAAAAACGGACTGTTTTGAGGAGAGCTCTGGATAGGCAAACACGGTGCTGTAAAGCACGCTAGGACCCTTTAAACGATACGCTCGTTTCGAGCTATCACACGTCCTAGTCCAAGTTCAACTGTAAGTAAGGGGGTCAAAAACGAGTTAAAAACAATCTAAAAACAAGTAAAGATAGGGTGCAAAACACCTAAGAAACCACCTATGTGGGCTTCAAAGGTAGTTACCAACGCCCGTAGGGTACCCACGTCACATGCATCTACGCTCTGGTCGGGTGCTAGAGTCTGAGCCACTAGAAAGTGTTTCAGTTTACGCAGGCTCACACCATCCCTCCACGTTGGCATCTTGGCCTTCGGCTGGAACCCAAGGGAGTGCAACCCAAGATCCACGAATAGTGGATAGTGACTCGTCCTCTGACTCAGAAGCCATGGAAGGACACCTTACCAAGAACCCTGAGGAGACAAGCCAAAACATGCCAGGTTGGGCCCCACAACCCGGATCTAGCATGTTTAGTCGTCTAATAGAGACCTTTAGTAGAGCTACACGCTCTGAGCATGCGACAAGCGAAGTAAGTGAAGAAGGAGGTGTAGTAGATTCACCATTCACATCTTATGGAGACCCTACCCTCCCAAAGAGTGTCTATGTGGATATTCTACCCACTTCGTTTAATGAGGGCCCTACTGAGCTACCAACTTCCGATGCTCTTCCTAAAGTAGGGGTCCCTAGAAGCCAATCCATAAGAAGTGACATTGCGTCCACTTCAAGAGAACCGTTTGGCACACCAAGTCTAGATGGGATATTTCTCAATGAAAATTGGGAATATGATCTACACACAAAGACTCTAACTGACCTATACACGGGCTACACATACCATGTAGGTTGGTTAGAAGTCCTACGATCTACATCTAGTGCCACTAATCTAGAGGAGCAACAACAAATGATATGTGAGGTTATTCATAGAATTATCCAAATTGAGAGGCAAAATAGGGGAGTGAACCTAGTTTCCACTGGGCCCTATGAGGTTTTTGGATACGGGCAAGGCCAAACAACCAACCCTATCACAATTGGAGACTCCCTCGGTGAGTCCCATAGACCCTTCATATGTTGTTTCGCCTGGAGTCTCAATGCAGGTTGAGCCCACGAGCAGTAACTTTAGCTTTCCAACCTTGGCTCAACTTTCCATTAAGGAATCCACAATGCCTACCCCAATGATGAGCATGACAGAAAGCGCACATGTTACCACTGTAGTTAGTACGATGCCGCTACCTAGTGGAACAGTACCTACAACAGTGCGTGCCAGTGCCTATCAACCCTATGTACCTATCTCTACTCATGCTCATGTAGCTCCTACGCCTCTTAGTATGCCAATGGCGTATGCTCCACGACCGCCTTATCACCACCCTTATCCAATAGGAGCTAGGCCTAGTCACATATCATATCCTACGTCATTTGCCAACATACTCAGACCAACGCCAACTCCTATCAGCCAGGCTATCCCAGAAGTGCCTCCACCAGCTATGCCTGCTCACCTAGGTGATCTCGCAGCATTTGCTCAGACGATCGGACGATCCATTGCGGAAAACATGAGGGGCATGCCTGAGAGAGAACCTAGAAGCAAGGCAGTACAGGTGGCTAAGCTCACTCAAAACTTCAGTGGTAACGAGGACATTAGGAAGCACATTGAAGTCTTTGAACACGTGTGTGATTCCTTGGAAGAGCACAATGAGCTGCATAAGTGTAAAGCCTTAGGCTTAACCTTGAGTGGGAAGGCCGGAGATTGGTATCGAACCTTAAGGGTTAAAGAGCGCACTCACTACCCCACTCTCAAGAGATTGTTCTTGAAAGAATACATACGTGAGGGTGTGCTTTGGGGAGTAGCATCTCAACTCCAAAAAGCTGAATGTGAGGAAGGGGAGTCAGTGAGAGACTTTATTAGTCGATTGAAGCATCTAAATTCTCGCTGCACTCCCGATGAACGCTTCAATAACAACCAACTCCTCGATAGATTCATCCGAGGATTGCGCCACGAGGACATTTACAATGGCCTAGTCATTAGAGGTCTTACAACGTGGGAAGCAATCACTGCCAATGCAATCCAGTTAGAAGACAACTTGATGATTGCAGGTAAAAAGGTGTCTTCGGAAACAAAATCCGTTAGTTCGCAAGTATCTGGGCACGAGCCAATGACAGTAAAACCTATTGCCAAGGAGCCCAAGATATCTGAAATGTCTGTGACCGACCTTACTAAGGCTCTCCAAGAATACTTTAGGGGTAATCGAGCTTCTCAAAATAGCCATATGTACCCAAGAAGAGAGCAACAATGGTGTTCGGTTTGCTTAGGACCACATAGCACGAGTGAATGTCCTACATTCAGAGTCAAATTCAATGGGAATTGCAATGCATGTGGTAAGTATGGCCATCAATCTAAAGATTGCCTAGTACTTAAGCGAATGTTGGCAAATCAGGCACCACACTGGCCTGGTCAAACACACCTCAAGTACCCGCACTAATGCTTGCACAACCTGTCGAGCAACCGTCACAGCATATAGTTCCAAGGAATCCAAATGTAGTCCAGTCTGTGCCGTTACCACCGCCAGTGTTAGGACCACAACCTCCACATCCAAGGATTACCCCTATAAACCAGATGGGTTGTGAGTCACATAGTGCGTGTGGGGATTATGAAGAGGAGATAGACCCCACTGCTCCATATGGGATTGATACGTTTGAAATGATTCCCCAGTACTACATGGAGGATCATTTCGGGCAAGTCAAGCCTGTATATCAAGCGGCTACTCTCGCCACCACAAGAGGGCAAAACCTTAATACCATGGCAAGGAGACCACCTCTTCAATGCTACGATTGTGGTGGACCACATCGTGTAGCGGAGTGTCCTAATAGGCTACAGAAGATCGCTACTCAGATGCAACCAAATCAAGGGAGCACATCGGGAATGCCGGTACTTACATGTAATCGTTGTGGCATAGATCATTTGATTGCTCAATGTCCACATAATCCTAATGCACCCAAGATTATGCCATTGAATTTGGTTAAGGTCACCAACCAAGCACGAGGAACCACACCTGTTGTACCCGCGAATGTAGTTACACGGTCAATGCTTCAAAATCAAAACTACATTCTTGAAGAGAGGGATACTGCATCAATCGCTCAGGCAAAGAAAAAGAAAACACGGCGAAAGAGATCGCTTAATGCCACGAGCTCCAAGCCCAGTTCAAAGACTAACATAGGGACAGGAGACGACCCCGTGTATATGAATGATCCTGAAGATGATTCTGATTCAATAGAAACCATGGGGACCAAAGCCACTACCTTAAGGGAGGAACCCACTCGGGAGCTCAACGAAGGAGAATCAAGCGAGTACATAAATAAGGGGAAACAGAAGGAAACTCCCTCCTCGGCCCCACAACCAAGTCAGTTAATGCCCTCTCGACCACCCAAACTGGCTGAGACTCCCCAAGACAAGCCACGTGGGCCAAAAACCCTCAAGAAAAAGATTGGAACTTACCCAAACCCAGTTGAGGAGATTGAACAAGTGCAACACTTAAGGGGTTTGGTGGAAGAAACACAAAGAGAACTGGAGCCAAACCCGAGAAAAATCAAAATTCCAGACACAATGTTTCCTACGCAAGTTCAGCCTCACCGGAACCATAAACCGTTAGCTATACCTAGTATCATTCGAGAAGAAAGTGAGGATAGGACATCAGGAAGTGGGCAAACACCCTTTTTGCTTGAAAGAATGTTTAGTGAGGGAATGCCTGACCCCATCGAAGAGGAAGTAATTCCATCTTCACCAGTCCCTAGTCAAGGGGCGATATCTCAAAAAGTACCGTTGCTAATGCTTCCTCCTTAACCTTCTCCCCTGACCATGTAATTGCCAAATTCAAGGGGATGTATATATATAGCTTCATACATTTTTTTTTAAAAAAAACAAAGAAAAGAAAAATAAAAAATAGTAAAAAGAGCAAGAGCACAAAAAGAGGAGAAATATCCGTATACAATCAAGAACTAGATTGACCTGTCACAAACCTACTGATGCTATATCTGTGTTTGCAGAGATGGCAGATGCATGATCATCATACACTTCATCCACTCCCACCTTTGGTGAGAGGTATCATCTGTACCTTTCTCAGATATTTCACATGTGCTATCCTGTAATTGAAACTGAATGGGATCATATAGATGTACTAGCCAGAGAGGAAAATGTTGAGGAATTAGAATGGCTAATTCGCCTATTGACCATGACTGATCCCTACTCCGTAGAGGAAATATCCCCGATAGCCCAATGCCTTCCTTTTCCACAAGATGACTATCCTCGCATGGTTACATTCTTGATGAGTTTATGTGGATGGGAAAATGAAACGAAAATATCTGACAATGATGAATGGACGGATGAAACTCATGGCACTACTGAGGTTGACTTTATTTATTTGGATGATGCGGATAGAGGCTTAGCCTTAGGGCTAGAGCCAGGACTCTACAACATCCTCTTACCGTATCCTCAGTAGTAGTGTGGTGATTGGTAGGTAGGTTAGTGTTTTTAAGTTTTTTCTAGTTTGGATTCCTTAAACGAGTCTTTAATTTTTCACACTGATGTGCCTCTCGAGGTATAGTGCTTGTTAGTTGATTGTACAGGTTAAAAAGTTTGAGGTGGGTTCGCTTTCAAGTCCTGAGACTGCCGCAACGTTCATCAAAATATATCTACATCAAATTGCAAGCTGTCTCGTCAAATCAAGGAGATCTCCAATTTCAGGTGTAATTCTTCCATGCCCACTCTCTTTAATTTTTTAATGTTCAATTAATTGCATGAACTATAATGCATGACCACATGGAAATTGTCAATGTACTACTTAGTTTTTGAAGTTGCCTGACGTGCTAGTGTGAATCATTAATGAGTTTAACCTTATTGGATATATTCTTAAGAATGCATGCAGTCTTTAGTTAACCTTGGAATACGATTGTCTTAGGTCTAGGGTCAAACCATCTTAATGCTTGACACCTTGCCATGTGTGTGTTGACCTCTAGGACATAGCTTTTACCCCTTTGTCGAAAGAATGCAAGACAAATTATAGTTCAGGAGCGAAGATCAAAAGAAATAGATTTTAAAAAAAAAAGCCTACAATAAATGGCAATACAAGTCTATGATGTGCTTTAATGTTGGCCTATCGCCTTATTGATACTTGGTAGGCGAGGAGTATACTACTCCAGACCAATGCCTTGGTTGGTAGGAGGTAGCCTTGCCCAAAGTGAGCTAATAGATTCCTGGATAATGCCTTGTGTTAAACATGGTACCAGGATCGATGTTAGTTTTGCTTTAGGAAGGTCGCCATTGTGTGTAAAAATTGTCACGTGCATAAAAAAAATAAAGGCAAAAGGCTCCTGTAACTCTGATGTTTCTTATGTCCCTAGGCTCGTGGTATTAACTTGTTCTTAGAGTAGACATAGTGTGGTCATCTGTTTATTTATTAAGCTTGGTTATTTTCCTTGACTTAGGCCAGTTATAAACCTTGATTAACCTTTGAGACCTTGCTAACTCTTGATTTACTTTCAATAATTTTTTAAACTCCTGTTAATTTGCTACACTAGCTCATTCATGTGACCCTTAAACTAAGTTCTCATAGCAACATCTATTGTGGTCTAACATGCTTGAATTTATACACTTTATATCTTTTGAATTCCAGCATACTTTCACTCTACTTCCCTGTTTTGCAGACGGTCTACCACAACAACCTCTCGAGCTTACCATACCAGAGCTTCCGAGGACGGAATCTACATCAGGAAGGGGGGCATGTTAACCTATGATGGACATTGAGACGTACTATGTTTTACGTCATTAATTTAAATATTTTGAGTCATGGGCCGGGCTTGTCGGCACCATATGTTAAGGATAAAGGGATTGGGTGATCGCCGATAAGAGGCGCACCTTGAATATCAGCAGGGTTAGGGTTAGGATCGGTCGGCCATGTATGGGCGCCCAAGTGTGAACGGCCAAGTCACCTATAAGAGTCAAATGTAACCCTAAAATCGGCATTCTCATGTGTTGTGAATACAAGAGTGCTCTTGCCTTATCTCTTTGGTTTCCTTCTCCTGCGTGTGTGAGAGAGAGAGAGAGAGTGAGAGAGCGATCGAGCACTGTGTAGCGGCACGGCGGCGGAGAGGCGGTAGAGCAGCGACGACGGCGGCTCCTTCTTCACTGCGACGCGGGAATCCTTCAAGGCGGCGGTTGAGCGGTGAGTGACACACCCTTTGCATTCTGTTTGAGCTTCCTTCCCTGGTTGTATGCTTGCAGCCATTCGTGGCTCGCATACGGTGTCCGGCGAGTCCCCAGCTACGACCTGTGCGGCAAAAGCGCACACACAGTCCTTAGTTCCCACCACTAGCAATTCCCAACCTATCAGACTGACTTATGACTGGTTTGGATTGTTGGCCCATACCTCACAAGTGTTAAGGAGGACCAGACCAATACTTCAACAGCCTTAGCTGGCTTATCTTGACACACAACTGACCAAGCTGCCTCTCTCAAAACTTGCTAACTCAAACACAAGCCAATTGACACAGAACACAAGTCAGCTCTTCACTCACAGTTATTTTTCCTCAACAAACTCCATCAAAACAACACAGCTAAAACCAAAGCATAAGTTTTCATCAAACCAACACAATCAAACTTCCCTGTGTATATATAAAACTAAGCCAATCTCAACAACTCAGAGATTTGGGCACAAACACAAGATGAAAACACTAAGAAAACTCAAGGATCCCCCACAATTAAACCTTGGCGACAGCACTTCAAAGCAACAGCTTCAAACTTCATAGAAAACAGCACTCAGCTAACACTTAACAACAATAGTTGAGTAGGAGTCTGGACTAGATCATGTCTCTAATAAAGATGCTGCACAAAGAAACTAGAGGACACACCTCCTAGCCATCTCTCTGGACTCCAGCACTCCCTCTACTTTGATTCAATCAGTTCCTCTCACATTGCACTAGTCATCTCTGAAATGTAGAAAATCAGTAGGTCTTCCAGCCTACAAGCTTCAACCAAGCAAAAACTATTCTACAAGACACACACTCCACTGCAATCTCATCTTTGCCACACCTTCTTCAATCACCCTCGAAAACTTCTTGCAATGCCTTTGATTCTTGTAGAAAGTTGTGTGCCGGCCTTACTCGCTCACTCATTCGCCCATGTGCTTTCCTTTTTCATTCACGCACTTGCACGAAATCCACTTGACCACATAACGGTCATCTATTTCCTAAGGTTTCTAGCCATACTCAATGTGTTTTTTCTTATTCCTGGGGTTTGGGGTGGACATATCCATTGGGCATGTTATTTGGACACAAAAAAACCTATCAATGCTAAATATCCCTAATAGATACACTTCATTTATTCAATAGGGTAATATTATACCAATATTCTTTTCTTTTTCTATGTAAATTCTCTCAAAATTTTCCAAAGACTAAAATAATCTAATATAATGAATCTAGGCCTTTTTCTCATTTAATATTATTAACCCATTTCTAGGGTTAACAAGAGCTACTACCATTATCTTATATTAAGAAGTCAAGGTAGATACACCAAAAGGTCATACATTCAAGATATGAAGCAATGGCGTCCAAATATACAACTTGGACGGGCGCCCGTAATGGTTTGACGAAATACTTATGGTGATTCCCGCTTCAAGAGCATGTGGTAGTAAGTTAGGATGAAGTCCTAAGTGATGTACTTCATGGATATATTATGAGAGTAGTCATTGTAATAGCATTAGGCCTCTTATACACCTAAAGTGCCTAGTCGGCCACAGTTTAAGTGAGTGTGAACACTTATGGTCATGTATATAAGTGAATATCTCTCATAATATAAGGATACTCTCCCATTTTACAATAAATTATTGCTCTTGCTAATCTCTCTCCCTAATGCATACTAGTAGTGATTGTGTGAAGTGAGGTGAGAGGAGGGACGAGTACCCATAGTGCAATGCGCCAATGTGAAAATACTCGCAGGAGGCACAGTGGAATTGCTTCTCAAGGAGTTGTAGATCTTGGAGACCTCAATGGCCATTGAAAAGATCCTCATCATGACAGTTGCGGTTCACCAGGTAATCTCTTGTTAGATGTGTTTCAAGGGGGGTTAGGGGTGAGCCATAACATTTTTGGCACTGCTACTACACCGAGGAGCCATCCCTTGGCTTTTTCCATCATTTTTCTCTAATCTACACATTACCCATTGCCCATTGTCTTGATTAATGGGTTTCCATGAAAAAAGATGTGGATTTGATGGAGATTTGTGTGTGATTTGGTGTAAAATAGCTCTCTTTTTTGTTTTGTAAAGAATGCATTTTTGTTTAATTTTTAGCTTAAATTGTTATTTTTTTGTTTAATGTGGTTTTTAATATTCCTAGGGCTTGCACATAGAGTGTATTTGGTTTATTTTGCATCTATTGCATCAAACAATGCAATAGAATAAAATTTTTAGTGAATGTTAGCTCTCCTTAGAGTTAAATATAGAACTAGAATCATTAATTTTAGCTTAAATTGTGTGTTTTTTGTTGGAATTGTATGCATTAGAGTGTTAGCAAGCATTAGGAGTAGCTTAATCCTTTTAAAAAAAATAAAACCATCAAAAAATCATTGAAATCAACTAATTTCTCTTAATTGACTGGTTTTTATCATTAAAAGTAATTAATCCACTTCATGAGGCAAAAAGATTAGGATATGTGTTTTTTGGGGTCTAATTTGCTCATGTAATAGTCAAAATTAGTGTTTTTGAGAGTTTTGAGAGCATCTAGATGCATCAAAACACCTAATTACATCAATTTCTAGAGGAATTTTACTCTCTTTTGCTTAATTTTGCCTTAAAAGAAGAGACCAAAATTAAGAGTGATTAATCTCTAATTATATATTAATTTACACATTAGTTGATGCACATAGCTTAGCAATTCCTTGCTCCATCTAATGATGTGCTCCATTGTTTGAATTAATTAGTGATTAGGGGTTAGTTAGAGCCCTTGATTAGTCTAAAAGAGGGAAAGATTAGTGAAAGGATTAATCTTTGATTAATTTCTAATCTCTTTTTTTACATAACTCATTAAGGCTAATGAGCATTTAATGCTCATTAAGGCTAATGAGCATTAAATGAGTAGATACCCATGAGTTGTTAAATTGTCCATTTTGGGAGTCATTTATGAAGGGTGTAAGGGGGTGTCATAAAAAGGTTGGCTTTTTTAATTCCCACTTGCCTTTTTGAAAAAATGCCCATATCTCCTAAATTTAAAATTCAAAAAATATTTCCCCTAAACAAGTAAATTCAAATATTCCTCTAGACTTTCAAAAAAAATTAAATTAAATTTTAAAAAAAATAAAAATCGGTTCACATCCTTAGTGTTTCACATCGTGAATCCCTACTGTTTCATGTTGTGAAACAACCCCCGTCTTAAAAATTAAAATTGGTTCACGTCCTAAGCATTTCACGCCATGAACCCCTACTGTTTCATGTCATGAAACAATCCCCAGTGGCTTTAAAAAAAATCAAAAATCGGTTCACGTCCTAGGCATTTCACACCAACACACAAAAAAAAATCAATCAAATTTTATAAAATCCGTGAAGTCCATTTAACGCCATGAACTGCCTCCTGCTAGTTCACGTCGTGAAAGGGGTCCGTTGACCCAAAAAAAAGACTCTAGAAAATAGCCCTGTTTGGAGACTCGTCTCCTAAACCGTGTGTCCGCCAATGAATACACTCTAGTGCTCATCGAAAAGCCGACATCGAGCTCTGTGAAATTGGTCTTGATCGTCCGAGGGCAAAATCGATCGTTTTGGCCTCCGACCAGTAGCCTCAAAATTCGACCCGAAAATTGAGGCAAAAAACGATCCTTAAAAGCGCTAAAAATTGCCCAAAACAGCGCAAAAATGATTGCGGACCATATTCGGGTTACTTTTTGAGGGTCTAAATGATAAAATCATGAAAAACTCGGAGACAAAGTTGTAGAACTCCAAAAATACTACAACTCTATCATACAGAGTTTTTCCAAATTCCTTTTAGAACACCTTCAAAAACGAGTCCAAAATAGAAAAAGAAATTCCTGGAAAAAAAATTCATCTTGAGATAGTGATGGAAAATAGGTTTTAGGACCTCCTCTTCCATCTGGGGAAGCTACTAACATGCACCTTTTTCGAAAAAATATCTCTAAGAGATCGTTCACATGCGTGTAGTGCCTAAGCTAATTAGGGCAAATGGACACTCGTTTGACCCAACGAAGAGTACACCAGGCCTCCTAAGGCTATAACGGACTATTATAAATCATAAAAAGCAAAAAAAAAAAAAGAGTGTGCTTGCTCTCATTAAGAAGCAATCGACAGTCAGACATGGCAAAGATAGAGGGACTACGTGGGCCGACACCCTCACTGAACCCAATGGCTTACATCTTTGAGCCATTAAGATCAATGTCCCAAATGCACCTCCCAATACCATTGGCCATGCAAACAAACAAGCGTGTCATTAGGTTTTGCGTCCCCTGTCAGTTCAATCCCACCGGGGCTTTGGTCCTTTACCTAACATTTCCACAAATCCTATAGGTACAACCCTTGGATGCCCACACCTTGGACATATTGACTAGTCTAAGAAGGGGGGTTGCCCAAGGACTAAGTAAGTGCCTACCCACAAGAGTACTCACATATGGCCTCAGTGACTCATACAAAAATACGGCCGTATAGATCTCCAAAATACGGCCGTATAGATCTCCAAAATACAAAAATACGACCGTATAGATCTCCAAAATCATGGGCAAATACGACGGAACAACTGATCCTACTCAATTCATTCAAATGTATAAACAAAGATGTGAAGCCTTTGGAAATCCAAACTGTCCCACTAAGGTACATGCGTTGAACCTATGCTTAGTGGGAAAGGCTAGTCGATGGTTCATCACATTGATGCCGTTGATCAAGACAAACTTCAGAACCTTGAAGTCAACCTTTATCCATAGCTTTTCAAGACAAACTTCAGAACCTTGAAGTCAACTTTATCCATAGCTTTTCAAGACAAGGTGATCGGTGGAGTGCAACAAGCGAACTATATTTAATAGAGCATAAACCAAACGAAACCATTAGTGACTTTATCCTTTGGATAAAACTCTTGGGTTCACGATGTGTTATGGGAAAAATTAAATGATTCTCAATTGAAGAGATGTTTCATAAATGGGCTTAAAGAAAAACAGCTTACACAACTTGATCATTGTATCTAATCCAAAAATATTTGATCAATGTTGTAAAGAAGAAATACATTTAGATGACAACATGATGGAAGATTATCATGCTACGAGATGTTCCTCATCTAAACCAAGTGAAGCAATGGCAAAAGAAAGATTGATCTCAGAATTGTCATTCCTTGAATTCTATGCAGCCTTGCTTAAAAGCTTTCAATCAACATCTCTAAGAGAGGATGAGATCCTTCAAAACCAAACATCCTTAATGCCTCTCCAAGTGATGAGTGAACTGCCTTGTGTTCAATGCAATCACTACAACCATCCCAATATCCATTGTGCGTACAAGGCACCTATTTTTCTGTACTGCATATAAACCTTTGGTCATGACACTACCCAATGTCCCAATTCATCTATAACTAACGCAAAACCTCCATCTCCCGTGCACCAAGTAGAAATAGTCCAAAGGGTAGAAACTGCAGGAAGCAGTTAATAGAACACTTCAGTGTTTCTATTGTTATGGACTGCACAAGGTGGGTTGATTGCATAGTTTGGAATACTTCCATGCCCATAATCATTGACACTTTGCAACCCTTGTGTGAACGTTGTGGCATCGACCACATGTTCCAAGATTTCCCAAGGTGAGTTGCTTCACTGTAACAATATGTCTCACAGAATACAACTATAAACATCTTAAGTGTACAAAACGGGCAATTGTCCACAGTACCCTTGAATGTGCTTACACGATTGCAAGCCAAGGCACAAGAAACGGTCAAAAAGAATGTAAAAGATAACACTTCAAAATGGGTAGAAGAACATGCCTTAAAGCAGAAACCAAAGGAGAAAATAAAACCTTCTAAACCCAAGAAAAACAAGGGACAACAAAAACAAACTATCGAAACCAAGGTTGAAAGAGAGGACAAGGAAAAGAAACCTGTGGAAAACATAAACTCAAAACAGCCAGAAGCTACACATGATGTAAAAGCATCCATCTCAAAGGCCACCACTCAAACCACAACACCCCCATGTGTAACACAAGATACAAAATCCCGGATTCGATCTCGTCGCATGGGCAAACATAATGAAAACATGGGCAATCCAAAGAAAGTCAAAAGATGAAACAAGTTCTAGTACTTCACTTAGTGAGGATGAAATAAGTTCTGATTCATTACTCAGTGCACTTAATAGACCAATCAAGAAACTAGAACCCGTCCAAATTGAAAATCATGATCATATGACATATATAGAATGCAAAAAGCAAGCTCAGGAGAGCATGCTTAGAATTGTTAAGTGTCATATAGGATCACCGGTTGTGATTGAACCTTATAATACCAATCCTAAAAAAGCAACCAAAATATAAGAACCTGAGTACCGATTTCCCTTTCAAGAGGAAGACGTACTCTCTATGGAAGAGTCATTAGAGGTAGATCTTACAAATTATGCGGTCAAAAAAGAGCGTGAGGAATTCAATGAATCACTTACGAAATTAAAGCAGTCTCTCAAAACCTCATTTGGAGGAATGCTCTTCTCTCATGGTGGTGAAGCCAGCATAGCATCATCACTTGCACCTTTAAAGGCTAAACATGAGTTATAGCAAGACATAAAGAGCTACATAGCACAGGACTATTAGGATTCGCAAGTTTCTAAATAGACCTCAGAGGACCAAGTGTGCCATTGTATGCATTAGGTACTCTTGAAAAAGTTGAGAACCAAAAAGAGGTTGAAAGTGAACGGGAATATGAAATTGAAACGGCATCTGAAAGTGAAACATAGACTAAAACATCCATGGTTCCTCTTGAAGATTATATCATGGTATGGTTAGATTTCCCTATAGGCAATGATGTTAAGCGTAAATGCGCATTGATTAGCCCTCGATATAGTCATAACATCATGACAATAGACACTTGGGTGTCATTGGGAAAACCTAAAATCATCCCTAAAGACAATGGTCTTGTAATAGGAGCCAATGGTCAAAACATTAAAGTTCCAGGTTACTTTAGCTATGGTACTCAAACAATCGGTGGAGATGTAGAATTTAGATTCCATGTTACCCACAGATCCCCTTGAGTATGATGTCATCCTTGGTGGAACTTGGATACGTGACTCATTGTATTCAATTGATGAATCCATCCTGAGCCATCTACATTGAATCTATTAATTCAATTGTTTTTGGCCTAATCCTCTTCAAAGTGAATTGGTGGCCACTCTTGCTTCAAACAAGAGTAGAACCCTCAATCCCTCAAGTCAAAGGAGAGCTTACAAGCTCCATGTAAGCTAAATTTCTTACTTTGTTTAATGAAAAATCTATGGTTTTCTTGATTTTTATGTTTTGCAATTGTTTTAATTAAATTCAAATGCTATGCCTTTGATAAAAAGGCCACCTCCTTCTCTTCTTTACATTCCAACCTTTCTCAATCCTAGAAAGATTAACTAAGTGATTAATTAAACTCTTCTTATTGTTTACGCTCTTGAATTTAGAAAATTATGTAGATTAGAGTTTTATAATTTTAATTTGGGTTAATTAAGTTAAATAAAGAATGATAAAAATGAGAAATGGTCAGCCATACAAAGGAGGTTATGGCAAAATGTTCCAAAATTTTGTGAAAAAGAAAGTTTGTTTTTATGTTATTCCAAAAGAGTAATTCCCACCATTTTTGCATCTAAAAGAAATATTGTAATTACTCCATGTACATATTCACCTATGAATATGCATGGATATCACTGATATTAATTATTAAATTTGATTTCTATACATAGAAAGATGCATAAAGGAATTTTTTTATTACAAAAGTGTTATTCTTATTAAAATTGATTTTTATGCATAGAAAGATGCATAAAAGAATTTTTTTATTACAAAAGTGTTATTCTTATTAAAATTGATTTTTATGCATAAAAAGATTCATAAAGGAATTTTTTTTATTACAAAAGTGTTATTCTTATTAAAATTAATTTTTATGCATAGAAAGATGCATAAAGGAATTCTTTTTATTACAAAAGTGTTATTCTTATTAAATTTGATTTTTATGCATAGAAAGATGCATAAAGGAATTTTTTTATTACAAAAGTGTTATTCTTATTAAATTTGATTTTTATGCATAGAAAGATGCATAAAGGAATTTTTTTAATTACAAAAGTGTTATTCTTATTAAATTTGATTTTTATGCATAGAAAGATGCATAAAGAATTTTTTTATCATAAAAGCATTATTCTTATAAAAATTGATTTTATGCATAAATAGATACATAAAGAAATTCTTTTTATTTTAAAAGTGTTATTCCTATTAAATTTGATTTTATGCATAAATAGATGCATAAAAGGATTTTTTTATGAAAGTGTTATTCCCATTGAAGTTGATTTTTATGCATAAATAGATGCATAAAGAATTTTTATATCAAAATTAGAATTCTCTTAAATTCTATGAATATTTGATAAATGAATAATTAAATACTCTAAGAGAGAAATTTCTATCCTTTTATATTCACACGGATTGTAAAAAGAAAATTCAAGAAATCTATCGAGATTAAAATATTCAGATAAATGATTAATTTATTCCTCATTGGAATTCGTAACTAATTTAGAAATCAGTTAAGTAAATATTCAAAGAAAGAAATTCAGTAAAATAGTAACTGAATTATCAAACCTTTTCGAGAAAGATAGTTCAGAAAAAATCTTATCTGACTCGAACCTTGAATCAAACTATGACCAAGACCAAACTCTTTTGTCAGTTTCGAGGAAAGAAGGTGTGACTAGTTTAGAAAAATACACCTAAAACTCTCGCCAAATCTGAAACTAAGTTTGAGACCCTTCGAATTGATATGTGGATCAAGGTTATAGAATTCGAGGAATTCTGGTATGAAATTCAAAATGCCGATCAAGAAGTTTTGGGGATACTGATTTAAGAAATACTCCTTGTATTCAAAAGAAAATCAAACTGAAAACTTGTATAGAAACCCTGTTTTCTTAAAGGACTGTCTTACGCTAGAATGCTAGAGGGAGCATTTGGTATATGTTTTTCTAAGGGAAGTTCGGTTGCAACAGCTAGCGGGGAGTGTTCAAAGGACAGCTCACGCGGCAAAGCCTGCCGAGGTCTTGACCAACCTCAGTATGGTTGAAAATGGTGCGCTTCCGATAAGATGGGCGAGGGCCGAGGAAGCGGTCCCTGAGTGAAGTGCCAGGACACCTGAGGATCCTAGAGGGTTCTGACCAGGCGATCTCGTTTTGCTGACCAGTTGGTCTCAACGGAGAGCCCAAAGTGATACTGTTTTTTGAGAAACAAGGGACTGGATGGAATTTTTGAGTTATGACATCTGTAACCAATAACTGGTTGTCAATGGATTATTTTATAAGTTAAAGTCTTAAAGAGGAGTGTGTGCGTATCTGTATTCAAAAGCAAAAGTTAAGAAAGGCATTCAATTATGGGTGGGTGAGTAATTGTCTGGTTCTATCGATTCCAGTGGTTGGGTGGTGGCTAACCCATGGGCCGGATGGGGTTAGGCCTGGAATCAGTGGAGTTTTAATAATTAAATTGAAATAATAGGAATACGCTTAGAATTCGAGTAGTTAAATAAAAACCTGAAGAATTTTCTCAAATGATTAGATCAATGGTTGTGTCTGATTTCGGTTAGGAAAAAAGCGTTGATTTCTTCAATTTAAGTCAGTGATAGTTTCCCTTCCAGGTGAAGGATAGTTTATTCTCTTGACCCTGTTAGAAAATTCGTTAAGAAAATAAAAAAGGTGGAATCGTCCCCGTTTTTCGGGCAAGGGAAATTTTCCCGGTTTCGGTTTCGGAATGACCACCAGATTAGTCTCATGTCCGGACATTCGAGGGCGAGGCCCCGAGTGGGAAACCCTGCCCCCCGCGCAAGAGAAAGCTACTTCCGCTGCTAGCAACCGGGAATCCGATGCGCGAAGGGGGCAGAGAGGTCTCACAGCTGGTATCAGAGCGCTGTTGTAAACTTACAAAACAACAGCAGAAATCGCCTAAAATTTTAAAGTAAGTCTGGGAAATAATGTTTTCACTTGTTAAGATTATGTTTGAAATGAACTTCATAAATTGAAAACTCATAAATTGAACTAGATTTTTAGATGGATACCCCAAATCTGTCTAGCATTCTTAGACTCTCCCAAAGTCAGGATATGATCACCTTTGCCTTCGAAAATCTCATCAACTCCGCTACAACCCGAGAAAGCAGTGAGACTCGCTCGTCACTTTGAGGATCTATACTTTCCCAATCCAATAGAGCGACGTCAGCATATGTGGTTCTCTAGAGGGTAAAATATTCACGTCAATACTAATCAACAACAGAGACTCAAACAGAATATCTCCCTAGCCATGATCTTAATAAGGCTCGGAGTTGTTCATTATGTACAACTCTATAATCATTCACCCCGAAATTTTAGAATTTCTTGCCGTATTTTTAGACTTCTTAGCCGCTTTATTCCTAGGAGAAGAATTACAGCACCATTATCAGTGACGAATCGTGTATATCATAGCATGTCTCCATCGCAGTATTGCCTTTTTATGCGTACGCGATTGAGGCAGTAACTTTTGGCGCTGAGACACTCTATGTATATATCAAAAACTTTTGATAATAAATGATATTTTGCAAAAGATTCCAAATTGTTTTCGTGGTTGTGAATATTGGTTAATAAAATTATCAGAGTGAATCTTGTTTTCAAGAATTATGATGGAATATTTATTTGTTTAAGAAATAATCTCAAAAATTAAATAGTCATAAATCTGATGATAAAGTTAAATTGATAAAAATATCGTTTTGTCAGAATCATGAGGCGCGCGGGCCATGGTAGGCAACCGGATCCTCTTTCCGATGATGAAGAGTTAGATCCGGACGTTCGTAAAGCCCTGCACCGATCCCAACCTGGTCCCTTCAAGGGTGAAGGGGAGCAGCTAGGCGAAGTAGTGAAAAAATGGATCGAGGCAATGGAAGAGTATTTTGATGTAACCGGTTATAACGAGAAGAGCAAGATGGCTCTCGCCAGATTGAAAATTGTGGAAATGGCTAGGGTCGCATGGAGGAACCATTGCGAGACAAACCGTCTCAATCGAAATACCCGGACCACCTGGTCAGATCTTAAAGCTTACCTCAGAAAGAGGTTCTGTCCTCCGGGCTTCCTAGAAACCAAAATGAATGAGTTCTTAGAACTGAAGTATGATAGCCGGACGATTGAAGAATACCATCAGGCATTTGCCCTTCTCCTCAAATATTCTCCACTTTTGAATGAAGAGCAACTGATAGCCAGATTCATTCGAGGGATGAATGAGACATTGGACACTTTAGTGAAAAATGCCAAACCAGTCTCAATGGCAGAAGCTGTCAGAATGGCAAAGGACTTTGCCAAAGCATTTGTTGTTAAGGTCCCGCCGAAGCCTGCACCCTCAAACTTTAAAAGGTTCCAAACCCCGGGAAGTGCTTCAAACTTTCCAAACCCAAAGAGGTAGCAAGGCCCTAATCAGAATCAAGATGCTGGGAGATTCAGAAGTGAAGGAAGACCCTTCCTGCATAACACTTTCTTAGGAGCCCCACCTCTTTCAAGGATTTAGAGGGATGAGCTTAGAAGTGAGAATAGGTATTTTGGGTGTCAGGGTTTCGGTCACCAACTTAAAGACTGCCAGACTCCTGCCATGTCAAGAGGACAAGGAAGTCAAGGACCCAGAGTGCACAGACCAGCCCCTTCGTATCAATCAACCATCTCACCAAAATCAGGGCAGTCCCAGGAGGACTCCAGCTCAACCATCTGCCTCTATTCAAAGTAATCTCAGAACTCCCTCCCAGAACTAGGGTAACCAAAGAGAAAGAGTTCCGCCCCAATCTGCAGCAGCCAGAGTAGTTACGATAGGAGAAGTAATGGAAGAGGAAAGAGGTCGAATTTATGCCGCGATTGAAAACCAAGGGCCAAATCATCAATTCTCTGTCATCCATGCTCAAGTTGAGTATAAGGGTAAGCCATTTAAGCTTTTGATTGATTCAGGCAGTACTCATTCATTTATTTCCCCAAGATGCTTGCGTAAGCTAGTCTTAGAACATAAATCAGGGAAACCTATGCAAGTTAAATTGGCCAGTGGGAAGATTCTTTTCACTCACATGAGACATCGTATTCAGTTTAATCTAGATGGGAATGTAAGTGACTGCCAGTTCAGAGTTTTACCTTTGGGAGTTTTCGACAGAATCCTTGGAATGGATTGGCTCCACAAAAATCAAGCTAACATTCATTGTCACAATGGAACCATTTCCTTCAGTGACCTTCACGGGAACAAAGTTCAAGGAACTGGAATTTTCGGATCCCCAGATCTGTAATTAGTAAAAGCTTCTAGGTTACTGAAGGGATTTAGAAAGAAACAGCTCATTTATGTTGTCAAAATGAATTCAGTAGACACAAAGTTAAAGGCTAAAGAACCAGAATGGTTAAGTGAGTATGATGATTTATTCCTAGTAGAGCTAACTAAGATGCCTCTGATTTGGGAAGTGGATCATGAGATAGAATTGACCCCCGGAGCTCAGCCAGTAGCCCAACACACATACAAAATGCCAGTCCTTGAAGCCATTGAACTCAAGGAACAACTTAGGCAGCTGTTAGAACAAGGATTTGTAAGACCCAATGTTTCACCTTAGGGTCTCTTTCAGAAAAAGAAGGATGGAACGTTAAGATTCTGTGTGGATTACAAAGGTCTCAATCAGCTGAATTGATGGAACGTTAAGACTCTGTGTGGATTACAGAGGTCTCAATCAGCTGCTGACAGTTAAGAATAAGTATCCTATCCCCAGAATTGATGAGCTTCTGGACAGGCTAAATGAAGCCCAAAACTTCACAAAGATAGATCTCAAATCAGGGTATTACCAGATCAGGATTAATGATCAAGATATCTCGAAGACACCCATCAATACTCGCTATGGGCACTATGAATTTACTGTTATGCTGTAAGATTCCTTCCTCCAGCTTTTGGGGTGTACAGGTGTAAGAACCTCCCCTTCTGATCTTATAATTATTCCCCTCTCTGAAATAAAAGAAAGATCCTGTTTTACCCTGTTTTGGCCTGGAGAGAGAAAATGTCTAGAGGGAGGTAATTCAAAATTGAGATATTTTTTGATATAAAAATCCCTGAAACAGAAATTCAAAAAGAACTTTCCAATCCTCCTAGTGTCTAAAATGATTTTCCCTGAAACAGAAATTCAAAAAGAACTTTTCAATGTGAAATTGGAATTAATTTTAAAAAAAGTATAAAGGACCTTAGCCTAAGGGTCCAGATTTTCAGAAATTTTTAGATTATAGTCCAATTAAGGTTCCTATGGACCAATAAGATTAATCCAAATGTAGGGAGGAGATAAATTGAAGAATAAAAGAAAATCTCCCAAAAATGAGTAAATGCTCACATAAGATGAAGAGTTGACTAAGGACAAGGTTTATTAGTTTAAAAATAAGAGATATTTAGAGAAAATGATGCATTTTTGACACCTCAGTGTGGGGATCTTCCCTCATGAAGGAGGCACCTATTTCACATGTGTGGAGGAGTTTTAAACTCAAAAATAATGAGATATTTTCATCTCTCCTCTCTCCTGTTTCAACTAGATTCAAAAAGTAAGCTAAACTGACCCAAAAATGGTCAAAAATTGACCAAACTGATCTGGAAAATTCTAGAATCAGTTTGCTTGGTTAGAGGCTCACTTTTTCCTATAATAGAAGCCTCCCCCTTTGTAAAAGCTTAATGGTATTTTATGCACTGTTACTCTACTCCTACCCAGAGCCATTTACATTGAATTTTCTTGATAATTCAATGGTTTTTGGCTTAATCCTCTCCAAAACAATTGGTGGCCACTCTTACTTCAAACAAGAGTAGAACCCTCAATCCCTCAAGCCAAACGAAAGCTTACAACCCCATGTAAGCTAAATTTTTCTTACTTTTTAATTTTAAATCTATGGTTTTCTTGATTTTCTTGTTTATTTAGTTGATTAAAGTAAATTCTAATGCTATGCCTTGATAAAAAAGCCATCCCCTTCTCTTCTTTACAATTTAGCCTTTCTTTATCCTAGAATGTTTAACAAAAAGATTAATTAAACTTTTCTTATTGTTTACTCTCTTGGAAATTAAAAATTGTGTAAATTAGAGTCCTTTACATTTAATTGGGGTTAATTTAAATTGAAAATAGAATGTTAAAAATGAGAAATGGTCAGCCATACAAAGGAGGTTATGGTAAAATTTTCTAAAATTTTGTGGAAAAGAAAGTTTATTTTTATGTTATTCCAAAAGAGTAATTCCCACCGCTTGTGCATTCTAAAAGAAATATTCTAATTTACTCCATGTACATATTCACCTATGAATATGCATGGATATCACTGATATTAATTATTGAATTTAATTTCTATGCATAGAAAGGTGCATAATGGAAATTTTTATTATAAAAGTGTTGTTTTCATTGAATTTAATTTCTATGCATAGAAAGGTGCATAATGGAAGTTTTTATTATAAAAGTGTTGTTTTCATTGAATTTAATTTCTATGCATAGAAAGGTGCATAATGGAAATTTTTATTATAAAAGTGTTGTTTTCATTAAATTTAATTTCTATGCATAGAAAGGTGCATAATGAAAATTTTTATTATAAAAGTGTTATTTTCATTGAATTTAATTTCTATGCATAGAAAGATGCATAAAGGATTTATTTTTATTTCAAAAGTGTTGTTCTCATTAAAATTGATTTTATGCATAGAAAGATGCATAAAGGATTTATTTTTATTTCAAAAGTTTTCTATGCATAAAGGATTTATTTTTATTTCAAAAGTTTTATTCTCATTAAAATTGATTTTATGCATAGAAAGATGCATAAAGGATTTATTTTTATTTCAAAAGTGTTATTCTCATTAAAGTTGATTTTTATGCATAAATAGATGCGTAAAGAATCTTTATATCAAAATTAGAATTCTCTTAAATTCTATGTTTAAATTCTATGAATAGATGTAATAAGATGTGATGAGAATCAGATAGATGTGAATGAATGGATGGATGGATGTGATGTGAATAGAGGTAATGAGATGTGAAGTGAATAGATGTGATGAGATGTGATGTGAATCAGATAGATGTGAATGAATGGATGGATGGATGTGATGTGAATAGAGGTAATGAGATGTGAGGTGAATAGATGTGATGAGAATTAGATAGGTGTGAATGGATGGATGGATGGATGTGATGGATGTGATGTGAATAGAGGTGATGAGATGTGATGTGAGGTGATGAGATGTGAGGTGATGAGATGTGATGAGATGTGATGTGAATCAGATAGATGTGAATGAATGGATGAGATGTCATGTCATGTGAATCGGGATGTAAATGAATGATATGTGATGAAAATGGATGTGAATGTATAAGTGAAGAATGGATGGTTATGTATGTGAAGAATGGATGTGAATGTATAAGTAAAGAATGGATGGTTATGTATAAGTAAAGAATGTATGTGAATGTATAAGTAAAGAATGGATGGTTATGTATGTGAAGAGTGGATGTGAATGTATATGTGAAGAATGGATGCGAATGTGTATGTGAAAGAATGGATGTGGTTATGTATGTGAAGAATGGATGTGGATGTATGTGAAAGAATGGATGTGGTTATGTATGTGAAGAATGGATGTGGATGTGTATGTGTAAGTGAAATAATGTGACGTGGATGTGTATGTGAAAGAATCTGATGTGATGTAAAGAGATGTGATGTGACATGAATATATGTGGATGTGAAGTGATAGATATGAATGTATGAATAGATGCGGGTAGTCGTACGGTTGGATGGATATGAATGAGATATGATGTGGATAGATGTGATGTGATGTTATGTATGTGATAGGATGGTGATGAGAATGAATGTGATAGATTTAAGTGAATGTGATGGGAATTGGGATGTGAATGGATGAGATGTGAATGAATGTGATGTGATGAGATGTGGAGATGGGTAGATGCGAGTGGATGAGATCTGATAAGGATAAATGAGGAAAGATGTGATGAGATAAAAATGATGTGATTGGATGAGAATGGGAATTCTTATGAAATGGATGTGATTTAAATAATGTGGAACAATGTGGAAAGACGAGAGTTCATTTTATGTCAAGAATGTTGGGGAAGCATTTTGATCATCTTGTGATTGAGGTCGTGGAGGCCTAATATGTTAAGTTGCAACAACTGATGGAGAGTCAATGGAGGACGTCTCGCGTAGCAAGTTCAGCGGCCGAGGTCTTGACTAGCCTCGGTTTTATTCAAATGGTGAGCTTCCACCAATACGGTGGATGAGGGACCAAGGAAGCGGCCTATGAGTGAAGCGCTAGGTCACATGCGAAGGATCCTAGAGGGTGCTGACCATACGGTGCTCGGGCTCTGGGTCGCCGAAGATACCCACACATGCATCGTGGAGGAAGATATTGGAACAAGGAGTAAGAGTTGTTTTCTGAATTCGGGCATGGATCTGGTTGATTGACCTTGTTGGTCCTCAACGGATGAGTCCATGGTTCTTTTATATGGATCTGTGTTGGTTGATCTTGCTGATCTTCAACGGAGATTCCATTTTGATATGTGAATATATTGCCGAGTACTATGAGCTAGGAACCATCGAAAAGGCCCCTGAGTGGACAGGTGGTGAGCGTTCTGGTTGTCAATGATGCCATAGGTACACTGATGAAGGAATGATTGGAAATAAGGATTCAACATGAGATTTTGGAGGATTATGATCAGTGACACTATGATTTAAATGATTGTTTTAAAGATAGTTGAAGCTATGAAAAAGGCAATTTCATATTGGGTGTGTAAGTAGTGTGACTAGTTTTAAGTTTGCATGAATATCCAGCTAGGGGGCCTGAGGCTTTTCTTGGATGCAGGACTAGGATAAGTTCAAATTGGAAGTGCTCTCAGAGATTCAGATTCCTCAAGTGGTGATGCATCAATTAATGACATGGTCATTGATGAGCTTGTTCAAGAGGGCAAGCAAAATTTATTCACCATGGTATCTGATGCATTGGATGATACTCATGGTGTATGTCCTAAATCAAGGGATCTCATGGATGCATCTTTTTATGTTTCACGCACTTTTTTCGCTTTTGACATGGTCAGCTCTATAAGTTAATGGAAGCAAATCTTCGAGGGGAAATTATCGTGACCCTCGAAACACTCAAGGCCCACGATGCACGAGGGTTGCTTAATTTGAAGAGATGAAAGAAGATATGTCACTTTGTCCTACGATTCGTGGTGGTCAATGCATATGCTTGAAAACAGTCCCAGCCATGAAGAGCCATGAAGATTGCATGCATGGAAGATTGGGAATGCATTGTGCAAGCAACCCATGTTGATCCAAATGATGGCATGCACAAAGCAGAGAACGAGAGTATCAATTTGATCGAGAGAGAATGGTGCATGGATATTAGAAGACATGGAATTCCAATGGGATATGTGAAGAATTGGATCCTTGCATGTGAATGCCAATTTATTAATAAACATCAGCTAGAAGGTGGTTTGCACCATACTAGTGGGAAACAAAGCACATCCCCCTCTAAAACCATGGTCACAGAGCGGTCTCAGGTTCAGCAAGCATTGGTTGACATCATGGTGCAGCATAAAGTGAGGCTAGTGTTGCTTCGCTCTACCAAGAATAGTGGGCCATCTAAGACAGTCAAATAATTAATTTGCCATCGAGGGGGAATGTATTTTGGAGCATGCTAACAAGTGTAGATTGCGAGGTCTAAGAGAAGTGGTTGCCCTTTTAAGGTACTCTTGCAGTATGCACATGACTCAAACAAGGTCAAGATCACCATCTATGATGTCCATGAAGGGCATGATCCAGGTAGCCGAGCTGACCTCTATTATTTGCCTATCCACCCCCATGTGATAGCATGTTGTATGGATGACTTGTTTGATGCTGGAACATGCCGTCATGTAGCAAAGATGTCCAAATCAAAAGAGAACTTTCATACATAGAGGTCTTCACCCCTTGATCGTGTGGTCTTTCGCTTCTTCATGATTCCGAAGGGGGTGCAAATGCTCTCCTACCAAATGCACAATCAAGGTAGCATACAATCAATGATTTCTTGTCTGTGATTGGAAGTGGCATTATAGTTTTGACCGGCTCTTCACATAAATGCAAGAAAGAATTCAGTTGACTGGGCAACCATGTATATGGAGACCTCTTCTTAAAGGAGCAAGATAAGGTATCCCTAAGTATCTTTGGATGATGCTTTGTCATGTCGATTTTTACGGTAGCATTATGTACTTGTGGGTATTTCTTCTTTCGGGCGCTTTATGTCCAACCATACAATCCCCATGCTAGGGAAGAAGACAAAAAACCCTTCATCCTCATCATTCAGGATCAGTGGGTGCTTAAGATTGCAATGTGTTTTTCACATAAGAAACTCTTGGGCTATTGATAGCACATTTAAGATGAATATGTTTGGCCTTCCTCTCTATGCAGCTATTTTGTCCAACCAAAATGGTGTTGGTATTCCAATATGGTTGATGTTATGCAGCACGAGTGATGTTGGGACTAACTAGGAAAGCATGGCTTTGGAGCTTACTTTTAAGTTGATCTTCTCAAGAATGCATGAAATTCGCTCAACTACAACTGTCATTGACAAGAACCTAGTGGAGTTGGAAGCTATCCAGAAGGTTGTTGGCGTTGATTCTCATTGCTAGAGTTGAGATCAAGAAGGCCATCATCTGCAAATTTCGGGCCATGTGTTGTTGTGTTGGTTTCATGCCAAGAAGGCGTGGGTGGAAAACCTTTTGCCAGAGGTTGGTTTTATAGATTGATGCAATGACATGCACAATCTTGCCTTCTCTTCGCTGGATGCAGGTTCCAAAAGAGAAGCGAGACCATGTTTACAATCTCTTATATGTAACCTCATGCAAGCACACACTCAGCAATTATTTGAGGACAGATTTCAATCATTTTTGCAACAATATTTAGCACATGAGAATGTATACCGTTATGTATCCAATGGTTGTTATGGGCACACATGAATATGGCATAAGCATTGGCCCAAGTTTGGATGCATTTTTCCACATGGCAACATGGACACAACAAATCTAGTAGAGAGACTATGGCAGTACATTAAGTACACTCTTTTAGATGCCAAAATCAATCGATCAATGTTGGTCCTTTTGCATGCTCTCGTGGTTGGGTGACTCCTATACTAGCACATACATGGGGGGAACCTTATTAGAGTTCTTCAAATAGAAATAAGAGATAGGTACAAGAAGGTTCTTCCTTATCATATTATATCTAAGATATGGAACTTGATTCTCTAAGCTTCTTTTGTTTATTCTCGAACGCTTTAGTATCCAAGGGTCAAGCAAGAGTCACACCACAAGACTAGCAGGCGAGAGGATCTTCAGAAGGTTTGAAGATGATCCATCAACCGTGGATGTGGTGAACAAGTCCATGTTGCTTTTCAAGATTCAAAGCATGTCTTTGCCAACTCAATGGTACCACACGCGAGCATGCAGTCTAGCTATTGTGATTGTCCTGACTGGACAAGTGATTGCAAGCATCTGTATGGGATTTGACTAACAATCTAGCATCACTTTCCACATCTCTATGCAGTTTTGCCTATTGTTGATAATGCATATGCTTTGGGGCTGGAGTGGGACAACATTGATATTGATGGACATCATCGGGGCGCAAGTGTGGGGCCCAACATTGATGATGGTGGCAATGATAAGGCTTTGGGGCAAAATAGTGAGAATGGACAGCACATAGAGTGCACAGAGGCTAATGGCATTGATGAGTAGATGTGATTCTTTTCCATAGAACAATTTTTGTCCGGGATTTACTTCATCTATCGAACTAAATAGAAATTGAGTCTCGATTTATGGATCCATCAGTCTAGCCTAACCCCATTCAGTCCCATGGGTTAGCCAACCGCCCAACCACAGTAGTAATGGGATCCAATTAGGAATTTGGTCAGGTTTTGTCCCGCGTACTAGGGAAAAGAGTTCCTAGGCCCCCTAGCCGGATTTTCAAGCAAATTTAATTCCAGTCACACCACTTATACACCCAATATGAAATTGCCTTTTTCCTAGATTCAAATGTATTTAATAAATGATTGGAAATTAAGATTCAACCAGATACTTGGAAGTTTATGATCAATAACACTATGATTTCATTAAACACACTCGCTTGTTGGCATTTTTGACCAGTGTGTCCAAGGGTTCGTTCATTCCCCGAATGAACCTGGCCATGAGTTGTTCTTCATCTAGTGTTCGTGAATATTTGAGTAGAAGAGCAAAGGCCTGGTGATATTCCTCGATGGTTTTGCTCTCCTGCTTTAGCTCTAAGAATTAGATGATGAGAGTGATCATGACTAGCAATTAGTTCTCTCATGAATGAAAGTACACCAAATTTTGCACAACTCTGTTTCCCTATCTCAACTAAGCCCATACAATGCATACCTTGTAATGAAAGTGGGCTACTCTTATGTTGCTATCCAAATACACATTACCACAATCAAAAGCTTACAGTTTCAAAATGTATGTTCTTTATTCCCATAATTCAAACTCCAGCATGAGATCCTTTTATGCATTTTAAACCAATTCCATAAGAGTCAACTCACGATACAAACATGTCCATGTATACCACTCGCGATAGAAAGACCATCCATGGCTATATTGAGCAATTGCCAAGACTATGTTGAACTTTGAAAATGAATTTATACAAGAGACAAGGAACATACACCAACAATAGAATAAATTTCGACAAGAGACAGTAATATAAATTTTGACAAGAGACAAGGAAAAAAATGCACACAAGAGACAACGTCCCAATTGATTTTACATCCACCAATAGAATAAATTTGGACAAGAGACAAGGAGAAAAGAATTGGATAGGAGATAAGGTGCCAAATGCTTTTATATTAAATTTGGCATGTTACAAACTGTTATAGAGTATCATAGCTACAACAAGGAAACTAGTCCCATAAACATAACGGGATGGATATCCATGGCTGTCACCTTCTCTAAACTAGTCCTAGAAAACACTACAGGATGGCTGTCCAGGGCTGTCCATGAGCAAAAACTAGTAATGGGTGCCATGGTTGTCCCAAAACTAGCCCAAAAAACCAGCATACAAGCCATGTCTTCATAGTTCACCCAAGCACCGCATTGACCACGTGTGTAGGTCTGTCTTCAGTGTGCACACCTCTTCATGGTAGAACCAATCTTTTGTGAGCTGCAAACAAACAAACACACACACACATTGCATACAAGTTATACACAGGTTAGAGACCTTCACATTCCAAATTGAGCCACGGTAACGTCCATCATGCACTTCGCTATTTGGTTGCACTTAGTGCCTTAGTAGTGCTATTTTGCAGTATGCCAGTGATAAGATACTTCATACATGTCATGACATAGAACCCACAATCTGAACCATTCGGTTGCTTTGGTACCTAGCCCAAAAATAATACCCATTAAACATATGCATGGCGTTTAAGAAACATGCACCAACAGAATATGCACTTGCCTCGAAAACCTTCAGTGCAGCTCTTCCAGCAGGATTAAAGAGTGCACTAATAGTTATCCAATCAACCATAAATGGTGCCAAGACCTTAAGAGCACTAGAACAAATTGAAACAAGAATTTTTATGCACTTTGCGTGGCCACTTGACATGCGTACATGCACTTGCACAAAGATTCAAGGTGAGAGGAGGGTTTTCCACCTGTAAACCCTCTCTACAAGCTCCTTGGGGTTTATGATTCCAAGGGAGTTGAAGTACAACAAGTAGCTTTTTCAGCCTAGCAAATTGCACACCTTTTTATGCTTATTCACATAGAGTGCGAAAAGAGTCCAATGGTTCCTATTGCACATAAGCAGCACATTAGACACACCCAAATCCATGTTGTGTGTTGTGAAAGTAAATGGTTGCTTCTAGTAACAACTTGGCCATACCTCCAAATAATAGGAAAGAAACATAGCACAAGTTTAGACACATCAAAGCCCCTCAAATAGTGCTGTAAGAACATATCTTGCAATGTAGGTGCCATAGAGTACCACATAAAATCAACAAACATTACATTTTGAAGAATATCATTGGTCATGATTTTTTCCATCCATCTACATGCACGAAGAATCAAACAATCAATTTGCAAGTAGGTCTAAGGGTGAGAAATAGAAACAATGGGTGAAGCACACTTACATGATGTTGAATAGATTCATGGTTCGAGTAGAGGCCTCATTGGTCAACAAAAGATCTTGCAAAAACAACTCATCCACCATACAAGTGTGTCCCGACCTCTTAGAGACAAACTTTATTTTTGCCCCCCAGAAGTCAGCTTGTTATATAAACGGAAAAGGTAAAGAGAAACAAATGAAAATGAAAACATTCTTCAATACATGTCAACAAGAATTGGGTGTGCTAGTCAATTCTATACCTAGATCTTGCAACATTGCCCCTTGTTGGTAGCAATCTCAAGCCCCCTTTTGCATGGTGATGTGGCCATTTGAGATCTCAAATATGAGATGCAGCATCTTGCTTTCTTTTGATGTCATGGGTGAGTCTACTTCAATGGGCACTTTGTCCTTGTTGGTCCACTTCTTTTAAGAAGACCTTAGCCCCAACCTACATATAAGAGAACAGCCCTTGACAATGCACACATTTACCCAAACAAAATAATAAAGTATGAAGAATTTTCCAATGTTGACCGATCTGCACATCGTCTTGCTGGCTGACCCTACGTACACTCTTAGCCTCTGGCTCCAATGTACCAATACTCATTTGGGTCAGCTAATCTAGTGTCTTACTTACGTCTCACACCATGTGTGAGGGTACATCAATGGGCATAAAGATGTTGCTAGTCTGGATCTTTTGGGAAGACCGCAAGAGCCATTTCTTTTTTGGAGCCCCAGCCACCTACACCATGGAGACAATAGAGATCACTACAAGCCTGAGACACACAAGCAAGGAGCATATTCCAATGTTGACCTACCTACTCACAGTCTTGAAACTTGACCTTGCACACTCTCTCTCTCTCTAGCTTCGGTGTATCTAAGTTCATTTGGTTCAACCAATCTAGTGTTTTGTCCAGTGTGCCTTCTTGAATCTATCCATACACATCCACATCACCATCTTCATTGCAATTAGCATGACATTAACAAACTTAGTAACATGGATCCATGCAAAGAGTTACACACAAGTAGTTCAACAAGCATAGCTATCCACACAATCAGCTTCAAATAGGCAAATGAGATCCTTTTCATGAGTGCTGAGAGCTTACCCTTTTCCCCTCTACATGCTTTCCTTTCTCACGTAAAAGCTTAGCATCACCACCAAGAAGCTCCCCATCTCCTATGGGCATCTCTACATGTGTCCCTTCTTGAATCTGGACATACACAGGCACATCATCATCTCCACATACAGCCACAAGCCCTTGTTCAAGCTAGATAAACACAACCGCGTACATAGCCCTAAACAAGCTTAGTAGCATGGATCCATGCGAAGACTTGTGACATGAAAATATGGACTATGACTATCGACACAATCAACTTCAAGTATTTAAATGAAATCATTTTTAAAAGTGCCAAGAGCTTACTCTCTTCTCCTCCGCATGCTTTTCTTTCTCATGTACAAGCTGGGCATCACCACCGAGAAGCAAACCATCTCCTCTGCAAGCATCTTTACATGTGTCCCTTCTTTAGCCTATACACACCCACATCACCATCTTCACTCATTGCAATTAGCATGACATAAACAAGCTTAGACGCAAGCATGAATCCATGCACAGAGTTGTGACACAAAAATAGGAACTATGGCTATCAACACAATCAACATCAAATACGTAAATGAAATCCTAGAAAGAGTGCCAAGAGCTTACTTTCTTCTCCTCCACATGCTTCTCTTTCTCACGTACAAGCTTAGCATCTCTCGTAGGCATCTTTACATGTGTCCCTTCTTTAGACTAGACAAACATAGCCACATCACCATTTTCATTGCAATTAGTATGGCATAAACAAGCTTAGCAACACATTTGCAAACAAGCTTAGTGACACACTCGAAAATAGGAACCATGGCTAGCCATATGAACCAAGCCCATGATAGTCAACCAGAACCAATCATGCAAATCAAGGTCCATGACACCCAACTAAAACGAGCGGTAAAAACCAAGACCGCTGAAATTCAACCAGAGTAGCCCTGTAAACTAAGCCCATGCCATATAACCAGAGCAAGCGTAAAGAGAATGTGGGGGAGAGGGGGAGCTTCAAACCCTAGCAAGCAAACACATACATACAAGAGAGAGCAAGACACAAGAGAGAGATGGATAGCTGAATTTTCTTCTATCTTCTTCTTCTCTACTCAACCAACATAACATAAAGATAAAAGTACACACTATATGAGTTAGTACTCAACTACTACAACATACAAGGGTCGGTCCATAATGTGAACCCGACTGAATGAGCTGGCGCTATAACTATGCCAGCCTCTAGTAATCCAAAATGGCTGTAACATAGCCTGTCATCCCACTGGCCGCATATCACCCATAATCTCACCAACCATGCCAATGGTGTAGATGCGTAAGCAATCACTCAGGTAGGTCATCAATGTTCGTCATAGCACTAGTTGAGCTCGATATCTCAACACTCCCCCTTGAGCTCAACTCCACACACTGCACTCCAAGTAAGCTCCTAAAGCTGTGGAGCTTCTCTGTGCCCAATGCCTTCGTGAAGATATCAACTACCTGATCCTTTGTGCTGACATATACCAGATCTACATCTCCTGCTAGAACCTTCTTCCTCATCACAAAGTGATAATGCACCTCAATGTGCTTTGTTCTAGCATGATATACTGGGTTACTGGCCAACTGTATGCTGCTCATGTTGTCACAATATATGACAACTGCCCTATCCACGAGCTCTCCCATGTCACCAAGTAGCTTCTAAAACCAAGCTACCTCACAAGTTGCCATAGCAGCACCTCTGTACTCTGCCTCTGTACTCGACAAGGCAACTGCTGGCTGCTTCTTACTGCTCCAACTCACAGCAGCACTCCCAAATGAGAACATAAAACCACTGGTAGATCTCCTATCTGCAATACTACCAGCCCAATCAGCATCTGTGTACCCATGCAACTGTATCTCTGTACCCATGCAACTGTATCTCTGTACTAGCCTCATAGAAAAGTCCATAATCAACTGTGGACTTTGTGTACATGAGGATCCGTCTAGCCGCATCCAAGTGTGGATTCCTAGGGGCCTACATACAAGCTTGCAAAACCAGGCTGAATGTCTCCTCATAGTCTATGCCATAAGTCTACGCATAGTCCTTGGCAACCAATCTTACCTTGTACCTGCTCACTGAACCATCAGCATTGTGCTTGACTTTATACACCCACTTACATCCAATTGCCTTCTTTTCCTTAGGCAAATGCACTAACTCCCATGTTGCATTTGCATCCGATGCTGCCATCTCCTCATCCATGGCATCTTCCCATTTCTTATTTCCAATTGCCTGCTCAAAGCAAGTGGGCTCAACCTCCTGTATTGCTTTTACCATGTAAGCATAATGATGGGCTATATATCCATCATATCTTAACCTGTCAACAGGGTATCTAACCCTCGTAGACCTGCGTACACTTAGATCACTACCAAGTGTCCTCAAAATAGCCCTGGTTCTCCTTACACTAGGAGTAACCAGACAAAATGCCAAGCTCCTCATCAAGGCTCTGCTTAGAGCCACTAGAGTCACCATCCACATAAGAGTGACCTGCTAACAGATCAGGCACAAAAGGTTGATCTACCTTTTCCTTCCCTTTCCGTGATACATGTGTACCTGCATCATTCCTTTCCTTTCTGTGATACATGTGTACCTGCATCATTCCTCAACCTGCCTGACCATGGGCTAACATTGGGTCCACTGCTCAAGGACTCCCCAGGTCCACTCAGCACCTGTGATTGCAACACATGTGATTGCTGCTCTACATGTGGTGCAGCATCAACACTTCTTACATCTGTATCTTTTGTTGCCTTCACTATTGGTGCATACCAGCTACTCATCTCATCGAAGACAGCATCTGCTTACTCGCATCTCATGAGTGGTAGGGTTATAGCATCTATAATCTTTTTGCTCCATAGCATAACCAATGAAGATGCATTTCTCTGCCTTTGGATCCAACTTTTTTCTCACTTCATTAGGAACATGTACATATGCAAGAGACACATCCGGTCTTATGCCTGTAAACTTCTGTTCAGGAGTCATACCATGAATAGCTGCAGTGAGTGTCCTGTTCATAATGTACATAGCAGTTGCTACTGCTTCTGCCCCAAAAGTAATGTGGCATATTCTTTTCTTCTGTAATGTGCCTGTTTTTCCTTTCTGCAACACCATTCTGTTTTGCAGAGTGTACCTGTGCGTAAACTACCTCCCTGATTTCTCAAGAAATCGTTGAACTCATTGGAGAAATATTCTCCCCCACCATATGATCTTAGGCATTTTTTTGCATGCCTTTTCCCTTCTCGACCAAGGCTTTAAATCTCTGAAAGTGAGCAAACACCTCGCTTTTCTCTTTCATGAAATAAACCCACACTTTTCTAGTGTGGTCATCAATGAATGTAACATAGTACCTGCAACCTGCAATTGTTGCAGTCTTGGTCGGTCCCCATACATCTGAATGTATGATATCCAATGGCCTTGCATTGACATGTTTTTCATGTGAGAAAGCATGTTTGGCCTACTTGCCAAGTTGGCATGCTTGACATACCTTATGCATACAGTCAACCTTAAACTTTGGCAAACTTGCAACAATATTTTGGGCTTGCATAGACTTCAATCGTTGTACATTCACATGACCAATGCGCTTGTGCCATATGTCAATATCTGCAATGACACCTGTTCCATCCGCAAACCTGCCTTTATCTCAGGCATGTTCACATCCAAAGTAAACATCCTACCATTTCTGTTACCCTTTGCAACCAAGCAACACTTATTTTTGAAGTCTTCCACAAAACATCCTTGAGGATTAAACCTCACTTGTAGACCCTGCTCAACCATCTGTCCAATAGAAACCACGTTCTTTGTAATATTTGGAACATGAAGTACATCAACCAAGTACTTCATTTTGCCATCCTGCATAGACAATGTCACTTAACCAACATATGCAATGGGATGCGCAGTATCATCACCTGTTTCTACATAACCTGGTTTTTTCATTTTCTGTATATATACCACTCAGCATGACTGGTCATATGGTTAGAGGCACTAAATCTACATACCTGTATATCTTGAGATCCTGACACATTCCCAATTATGGAACTAAGCATGTGCTGCATCACAAACAGCTGCTCACTTCTGTCATCACCTCCATGTTTGCTAGAAGATGCATAGCTGCCTTGTTGCAACTTCCCACTTTTAATGTCATTTTGCTTTTTGTAGTAGTCCTTTGCCATGTGTCTTGGTTTGCTACAGTAATAGAACTCTATGCTATTTGCATTTTGATTTCTTTGTGCCAACCACCTCGGCCTCTTTGGCTCCCCCTGCCTCTAGACTGGCCTCTTCCACCTGTGTATGATTGCTGTTGTGAATCATTGGACTGTTGTTGTCCAGAGTTCTGATTTCCTTGTCGGCCACCACCTTGGCCTCGACCACGGCCTCTATTTGAATTAGAGTAGAAGGCCTATTCCGATGTGTTCTTGTTTTTGTGAAGAAGAATCCTCACACCTAAAGCCTTTTCTTATATGATCAACATAGATATCAAGTCTCGAAAGTCCCGAAAGTTGGGAATAGAAGGCCTATTCCGATGTGTTCTTGTTTTGTGAAGAAGAATCCTCACTTAAAGCCTTTTCTTATATGATCAACATAGATATCAAGTCCTGAAAGTTGGGAATATTTTCCCTAAACTGTAATGGAGGTCTTGAATGGCTTGTACTCTTTGCCAAGCCCATTCAGACAGACACTCACCAAATCATCATCCTCCACTGATACATTGATAGACCCAAGGGATTCAACAATGCCCTTGATCTTTAAGGCATATTCATTAATAGACATGCTTTTCTTTTCCACAGTATGCAACTCTTGCTTTAACTATAACTTCCTTGCCTTCGTGTTAGTCGGAACATCTGAACTAGATTCTGCCATGCAACTGCTGGAGTGTTTGCATCCTGTATGTGTCCTATCATAGTGTCTGTGACACTAATTAAAAGCCAATACATGACTTTTCTTGTACCCTGATTCCAATCCTTGAATGCCTTTATATCTGCAGGAGTGACATTCTCCTTAGATAACTGTGGAGGCTCCTCATTGTCTCCTTCTACATAATCCTAAAATCCTTTACCCATTAGGAAATTGGTCATTTTAAACTTCCAGGCATGGAAGTTATTCTTATCCAGCTTCTCACTAATAATCTGATTAATTCCGTCACGCATGTTTTCCTGCAACAATCAAATAACCTGCAAACAGACAACTTCTGTATACAACTTGCAATACAACAGTATCTCCTGTAATTGCAGAGCGGTACTTTAGCATAGCCTGTGTGTCACCAAATGTGACCAGAGTACATGTACATACACCCAGTATCAACAATACATGTGCAAACCCTATTTGCACTTCCAAAATGCACTGTTGCACTGCAATAACCAGATTTCGAGTAGAAACAGTTCTCTACCAGAACTTCCAGAAAACTACCGAAAATACCCTGCAGTGACGAAACGGGGCCCGTAACACGCCTAAAATGCGAATCTGGCTGAAAAAGCTATGTCTAATAGGACAATATACCTGCCTTGTAGCTCCGCTCCCGCGAAGACAGCTCCTCAATCGGAGATGTGTAGCTCCCATAGCTACTGAGGAGGTGTTGTACCTAAACCAAGAAGGGGAAAGAGATGATGGTGCTCTTACCCATGTAGTACCGCTTCCTTCCTTGGTTGTTCTTGCCTCCTGCTTACCTTCTTAGCTCTCACATGAACCAGGCTTTGATACCATAAAGAGAATGTGGGGGAGAGCGTGAGCTTCAAACCCTAGCAAGCAAACACACACACACAAGAGAGAGCAAGACACAAGAGAGAGATGGATAGCTGAATTTTCTTATATCTTCTTCTTCCCTACTCAACCAACATAACATAAAGATAAGAGTACACACTATATGGGTTAGTACTCAACTACTACAACATACAAGGGTCGGTCCATAATGTGAACTCGACTAAATGAGCTGGCACGATAACTATGCCAGTCTCTAGTAATCCAAAATGGCTGTAACATAGCCTGTCATCCCATTGGCCATATATCACCCATAATCTCACCAACCATGCCAGTGGTGTAGATGCGTAAGCTATCACCCAGGCGGGTCATCAATGTCCACCGTAGCACTAGTTGAGCTTGATATCTCAATAAAGCGGTCTGGACTAAAACCCAAGACATTCAACCAGGGCAAGTTGGACACTCAACCATGCCAGTGGTGTAGATGCGTAAGCTATCACCCAGGCGGGTCATCAATGTCCGCCGTAGCACTAGTTGAGCTTGATATCTCAATAAAACGGTCTGGACTAAAACCCCCGACATTCAACCAGGGCAAGTTGGACACTCAACCATGTTCCCCCCCCACAGGTTTCGCATTCTACTTGCCGATCAATGGTGCCCAAGCAAGGATCACTTAAGCCTCCAAGGTTGGGCTTACCCCTGTTATAAGTTTCATTACACTCAACCTTGACCACCTACATTTGATGCTACATGTCTAGCTATGGGGACTCATGTTGGGGTGTGTGTGTACGCTGTCACAATAGCTGAACTCGGCCGTTGATACGAGTATATGGTCAATAGGAAACATGGTCTCGGCCAGCGGTGTGTGTGTACGCTGTCACAATAGCTGAACTCGGCCGTTGATACGAGTATATGGTCAACAGGAAACATGGTCTCGGCCAGGGTGTGCATAAACGTTTGTAATCATGGAGTTGGCACTGCATAAAAGCAACTAATAAAAGCATTAGCACAATAACATATGCTACTATCTACATAATCTCTCTCACCCTCTTCTGGAGATGATACCTTTGCATTCAGCCTGGGGCTGGTTCTCCATCTAGAACACCCAATTCCTAAGGCTTGCACTTTAGGGGTTGGAGGGGTCTCCACTGTGTGGGCACGAGGGTTGCCCTCTCCTTGGGCCACTGGTGACGCATTCCTTGACGCAACCTGTGGATTCCTTGGACTGGTTCTCCTTCTTCCAGCACTGCCATCTATTGTAGAGGCTTGCACTTTAGGAGAGGTTGGAGAGATTGGAGGGGCTTTTACTGTCTTGGCTATAGCGATGCCCTCTCCCTAGGCCACTCGCTTTGCATTCCTTAACGCCCTCCTTGATGCAACCTGTGGTCCTGTCCTCGTCTTAGCCATGGTGCATCAGCAATAGTGGTGCGTAGAGCTTTCGAAAGACAGGCCACATATGCCCGCCTGCGCGTAATTTCCCAATCCTGGCGCAACTCTTCAAAACTCACGAACCTGCGGCAGTGGTGCGACGCTATCATCTTCACACACATGAAATTGGATTGCATGCACGGTGCATATTGGGACTTGCGTGCCATGTCGAAGCGACCCGCGCCCCCACATGCCACACGGCAAGGCCCACATGCCACGCCGGATTAATGGCCTCGTTTTTTCGCCTGGCCTAATTTTTTTCCGCGAACGGTTGAGATCAAGCCCGATAGCCACGTCGGAGCGAACCCACACCCCCTTTTTGTAGCCCACATGCCATGCAGCAAGGCCTACATGCCACGTCGTATTAATGGCCTCGTTTTTTTGCGCTGGCCTAGTTTTTTTCACAAACGGCCAAGATCAAGCCCGATAGCCACGTCAGAGCAAACCCGCGCCCCTTTTTGCTGCCGACATCCCACGCGGCAAGGCTTGCATGCTATGTCGGATTAATGGCCTAGTTTTTTTCGCGAATGGCCGCCGATAATCACACCCCACCGTGGATCCCTTGTCCCTCACTTATTAAAGGCATCCCCCGCCCCGCTCCCACCGCCACTAGAAAGTGCCTCTTACCCACACGCAAGCACATGCGCACGTGCGTACACACGTGATCAAGCCATAAAATTATAAATTTATAATTTTAGAAAAATAGAAAATGACACGTTAGGTTCGGGAACTAGGGTTGGAAAGGAGATTTGTACAAAGGAGGTCTCCTACTTCAATTTATTTTCTTCTGAGCCTCGGCGCGGGAGAGCGTAAAGATGCAGATCTTCGTTAAGACTCTCACCGGCAAGACCATCACGCTCGAGGTCGAGAGCAGCGATACCATCGACAATGTCAAGACCAAGATCCAGGACAAAGAAGGTGCCCCTTTCCACGCTTCCATGCTTTTCTCTGTCTGTTCTGTCTCTGCCTCAGAGTACAAATTGCTTTGAGCACGTTTCTCTGCTGTAAATTGCGTTTTCCTGCTTGTGGTGTGGTTTTTGTCGCTGTTTCGTCGGTTAGATTCAAAAATTCTGCGCAGTGTAGCTGTCTGTGGAAGAAGTAGGCGCTGAAGATCTTAGGTTTAATTCTGGATTACACTCGACAAGAGCTTTAGGATTTCATCTATCCATCCCCGCTCGCCTGGAGGGATTCTGATACCATTTGACAAGTACTGGGTTTGCGACCAACTGTGCAAGAGGACAGGAGTTTTCCCGATAGATGTAAAGAAGTTAGGGTTTCACTGCTACATCTGATGTTATGTGGAAGCTGGTACAACTGGGCCTTTTTTATCTTCATTGCATGTTTTGAGATTTTAGTGTTCAGTGGTGGAAGACCCTTAAGGTTTTAGTGACAGTTTTTGTTTGAGCTGCCTGTTTTAGTCTGTGCATGCCATCGAGGTTTTACCTAATACCATTTGAGTGGAAGATGTAGGGTTTGTGACAGGGCATACATATGCCTTGGTGATTGAATGTGTCAAGAACTAGGCTTTCATCTTATCAATGTGGAAGCAATTAGGATTTTACTGCTACATGTGATATTGTGTGGATGGTTCTGTTTTTTTTTAAAGATTCTTAACAGCATTTTTTAGGATTCAGTATGCATTGGTGGAAAACTCCGAGGTTACAGTGAAGTGTTTGTTCGAGTTGCCTGTTTTCCTTTGTGTCAAGTTCTCTCTGCCAAGCTAGTGTAAATCTAATTGATTGCTTTTTGCCCAGGAATTCCTCCTGATCAGCAACGCCTGATCTTTGCTGGCAAGCAGCTGGAAGATGGGCGCACCTTGGCAGATTACAACATTCAAAAAGGTCTGAAACCTACCTATTTCAAATGTATGTATGCTTGACTGCATTCTCTGATGGTGTAAGTGTGCATGTTTGCAGAGTCTACTTTACATTTGGTTTTGAGGTTGCGCGGTGGCATCATTGAGCCGTCACTGATGGCATTGGCAAGGAAGTACAACCAGGAAAAGATGATTTGCCGCAAGTAAGTTATTCCATGAGGCTTCCTCCTCTCTGTGAAGGTGTGAGTTATGATTCTAACCTAGCTCGTAGGCTGTTTTGATTTTTTACCCCTTTTCAAATTGCAGGTGCTATGCACGTCTGCATCCCCGAGCTGTGAATTGCAGGAAGAAGAAGTGTGGACATAGCAATCAGGTATGCAGGCTTTCATTATCCATGTTGACTCTTTTAACCCCTATTTTAGTGGTCTGGATTTTATTCTGATCACAATGTGCTCCTGCAGCTTCGACCCAAGAAGAAGATCAAGTAGATGCTGACCATGGGTTGCCATTCGTTGGAGTCCTTGGCTTTTCGCTTTACTTAGGGATTTCTGTGTACTGTAGGGTAGTTCAGGTAGCCTAATGGTGAGGCCTCTGCTATTTTGGATGATGTTTTTAAGAACAGAAATTTTGTGCTACTTTTTATTGGTGAATTGATAATCACGACGTGTGCATGTGTTCCAAATCTCGCAAACAATACAATGTGATAATACCTTGTTGTGGCAGGGGCCATGATGCATGTAGAGAGTGATAAAGAGTAAAGAAGACTAGACCTGTATGGTTAAAGAACTTAAATTACACGGGCAATGCTTAATGGGTTGATCAAGTGCCCTTCGTGTTTGTCTTGTTCTTGCACAAGTGTACCTCCATGTTGTGAAATTCAGTAATCCACCCCCCCCACCCCCCCCCCAAAAAAAGCAGGGCTATTCCCTCTCTCTAGATCAATAGTCTCTCCATCGGTTGGTCTCTCTAGAACAATAAAGTCGACGTTAAGCGGCTCTCTCTCCCGGCGGTGTGTGTAAAAGAGGACACTCACTACCTTTCTGCCACCGGCGGTGTGTGTAAAAGAGGACACTCACTACCTTTCTGCCACCCATTGTGGGGTAGAAATGGCTAGTGGGATTGCCCTTGCAATAAAGTCGACTAGATCAATAAAGTTGACGTTAAGCGGCTCTCTCTCTCTCTCTCTCTCTCTCTCCTTTCTTTCTCTCTCCTCCCCTCCTAAGCCCTAACTTTTCTGGCTGTTTTGGAGCTAAGAATCTTAGCACTCAGTTGTACTACTGTTGAACATGAAAAAGATACGTATGCTCCTTTTGATCCCAAGGAGTAAAAACAAGACAGCAATGTTGGCAATTGTAGATGTTAGCAATACTAGTGTAAGGTCTTTGATTTTTCAATGCCAAAAGTGCCAAAGGCCTACCACTAGTTCGATGATATGAGTATCCATAATAGTGCCAACCTACAATAACCAGCCATGTAGTGGCCATCCAATAATAGTACCAGCCTATAATAACCAGCGTTGTAATAATAGTACCATACTCCATGACAGTGTATAGGCTGTTGTGAAGTCCACCTCTCGCTGGTGTATGCCTTGGATCTGCAATTGATGGGCCTCCAGAGATCTTTGGGGTCGGTGGAAAGTTTGGGCCTCTAAAGTTATTGGGAGAGGGGTTATCCTTGTGTGGGGGAGAGAGAAACAGAGAGGAGGAACATCATTCTCCCTGGATCCTCTTTTGGGTCCCCTCCTGCTGCAATGTGGTGGATGCTCACCTAACTAGAAAACTCCAGCTTCAACCACAATAACTTGTTCCATGATAACATTGTAGAGGTTCTTACGACATATCCCTCTGACCACTCTCTTCCTTTTTCTCTCTGCCCCCTCCCCCTCACATATCCGCGCATGGTGGTAAGTGTCGAACTTGTTTCATGCAAGTTTAGGTTATACAGATCAACAAAATATATGTGCTAGAGTGCACTAGTTAGCACAACTCCTATTAGTAAACCCTCACTCTTATCTGAACTGACTAAAATGCTATGTCATTTCTGTTATTCTCCTTGTTATAATTAGCAAGGTGAATTTTTACTGAATGTGAGTAATGCTAATTGTAACTTGGAGCATCAAGACAAAATTGATTCACCATTCAATGGCTATGAAAAAAAATAGTTATATTTCGGTACATGATATAACCATTTAAAGAGGAGGAGGTAAGGGTGTCAATTTGATTTTGGAAAGAGGAGCTATGTCCCATTACAGTTTGATCATGTCCAAAGATTAACCTAATAAATCACAAATAAGAGGAGTTATATCCCATTACAACTTGATCATGTCCAAAGATTAACCCAACAAATTACAAATAATAAGAACCTACATGGCAAAAAATTCCCACAACGTCATTTACCAAAAGTTTCACATCCAAAATAAGAGGCCAATGTGAATATACTTGAAAGTTTAGAAACATTGTTTCAATATTTTAGTTTTATATGCTAACATGTGTAAATTATCTTTGTAACTCATTTAAAAACTACAAAATTGGGTATTTGTTTTTTGAAGTAGCTATTTTTTTTCACCCTGAACGGGCCAACACAATTTGGAAACCCATTTAGAATGGCCATTGGACAAATATTAGCTCCTATTTTATTCCATGGTGGGTGGACAGTGTGCAAAAGGTCTTATACAAAATTTGGAAATGCAAGCCCTAACTTTCATTTGCTTGTAACCTACAAATAACCTTGCAAAGGGAAGAGAAACCATACTTTCATCGGCATTGTCTAACTTCAACTTTAAGGTTTAACATCATGTGGCACCCAATGTGGAAATGTCGTGTGGAGAACATGCACTACATTCCTAAATGATGAACAATCAAGTACACGTACAAGTTGGTACATATGGGAAACGAATAACCACATGGCTTAATGTAGTTGAGAAAGGATCATTTGGATGTGTAAGCAAGTACATGTACAAGTTGGTACATATGAAAAAACACGCAACCACAAGGCTTGATGATGGTGGATTGTCTCGATGTGTGACTAGTTGAAGTGGATGCATACTTAACTAGTGTGGACAATTGCCACATAAGGACTCTGTTTTGTCCCAGGTAATAAACTTACTGATTTTCTTCCTTAATTATGTTCTCTTTGAATATCGAAATCTCTTTTAGATTTCTTGGGACCCTAAGTTGGGTTAGCATATACCTCAGGATGGCAACCATGTGAAGATTTCAAGAAGAGGATTCTGTATTGTATCTCCTTAATTACTGATTTTCTTCCTTAATTATGTTCTCTTTGAATATCAAAATCTCTTTTTGATTTCTTGGGACCCTAAGTTGGGCTAGCATATACCTCAGGATGGCAGGCAACCATGTGAAGATTTCAAGAAGAGGATTCTGTATTGTATCTCCAAGAAGAAGATTGTAGATGGAAAGTTTTGTCATGTGTTTGTGAGAATTCAAGGCCAAATGTTTTGCTAGGTCTAGGTGAATCCACTAGAGGTGGGCAAGGGAAAGTAAGAAGTTATGAAGGTCTTTGGAAAGTACCTATGTTAGAAAAGTAGAGTTATGAAGACTTGATCCTATGTTGGATTCAGATTGTTCCTAAGTGTAAGATCCCTCCCATTGTATATCTAGTTTTACAAGGATATGTGCAAAGCTAGTGTATTTATTCTAGTGAGAGAAAATTTCATTGTTGGAAAATTTGTCAGACAAAATAAAATGAGGGTAGTCTAAAGTTCTTGAAACTATTAAATTAATTTTAGATAATAAGAGTGAGAAATTGGTTAATTAGAATAAATTAATTGTGGCAAATGTGCATAGGTGCACATGTGCATATTTGAATCGAAAAGCTTAACCTTAATTAGATGATATGGAATTCTTAGAAATGAAATAAATTGTGCCTGTTATGCAAAAAAATTACTGGGAATTTTAGAGGTCAATCCTTACAATTTAATGTGTGCAAGATGTAAACATTGTGTGCATGTGCACATGTGTATGTGTGATCATGTGTGGATAAATACACATAACCTAACCTAATGGAATGTGGGTGCCATGGGAAAATATAAATAAGGATTATGAAATCGAGGATTTGGAAATGATAAAGAATTAATCGCTCCATGTGAACTCATGTACACATAGTGTATTAAATCTTGGACTAGTGAATAATTAATAAGCTGGAAATTATTTTGTGCTAAGGTTGGGTTAAAAATATTAGAAATGTCAAGGAGAAATTAAATGGATGTATCTCTTTTGAAGAAATTGCTAAGCTTTAAGTGTAAGGTCTTGTAAAATTATTAAATGAACTTTGTGTATGGTCTAGGACTAAGGGTCAAAAAATTAAATTATTAAAAAGATGAGATGGAAGGGATAATATCAAGATTGGAACCGTGCTTGAGTTGAGTGGAGAGGAGAACTAATTAAACTCAATTTCATGCAACTAGTTAAGTGAAAAGGGAATTGTGGGCTAACTTAACACTTGGTAGTTGGTTGGTGCCTTAGGCCCCAACTAAGCATAAATACCCCTTCCTTCTCTCATTTTTTCCCCACGCCTACTTCTGGGAGATTTATGTTATCAATTTTATCATATTTAGGCTATCTAGTGTGAGTACTGGGTACACTAATTGGTACTAGTACTTGGGAACTTGTTAATTGTGAGTAGTTATTGCAAAATTGGGCTACTTTGGGCATTGAATTCAAGGATAAAAAAACGTGGGCTTTCAAGCTAGTGGAGAGGTGAACATCAACTTCTTATAGTCCCTAGTGAACACATTCAAGCATATATATCAAGGTTGGTTATCATCCCTTAAGCAGCCAAATTTTAAAATTTTGAAGTACAAATGGCACTTTCTCCTTTTTTTTTTGATTTGAAATAGTTGAATTTAAAAAGTATTCTTATATTTAAAATTCTCTGTGCATTAATAGAGAAAAGAAAGTGATTAATTACTTTATTTTATGTCTCTTTTTTACCTTAAATTTTTCTTAGTTGAATATGAAAAAGGCCTAGATTCATTTATTAGATTATTTTAGTCTCTAAAAAATTCTCAGAGCATTTATAGAGAAAAAGAAAATAATATTCAAAATAGAATATTGCCTTATTGAGAATAAATCAAGTGCATCTAGTTAGCATTTATACCCTTTGGTTTATATACATCAACCTTTTTAAGGCTTAGGATATAAATAGAGTAATCTATCCCAAGGTTTATAGTATTGGATTAATTTTTGGGACTAGACTAAGGTTGTAAGCATAGGTTGATAATGTATAGTCTAAAGTATACAACCACATGTGCATAGGAATTTATAGATGTGGATGTCCATTTAGGTGCACATGAGTCTAGAAATTATGCTCTAGATTTTTAAGCTAGACCTTAGAAAAATTGTTTAGTTAGACCTTAGATTAAAATCTGGTCAAAGGTAAGAGCTCAATAAATAGAGAAATTGTTGCTCTAGAAGTATGGGGATTAACTAAGGGTAGAATAAAAATCGAAATCTTGATTTTTAGGAATTAATTCATTAAATTTGTGCATGTGTGTATGCCTTAGGGTTGCACACAAATGTGCACATGGTGCAAACAAATGTGCACATATTGCACATAAATACATTTGTGCATTTGTTGCACCTTGTTCCCTATCTCTTCATGACCTGTCCCTGAACACTTTTTTTTGTCTTCTTTTCATGAGTATTAAGTTTGGCACTCTCACTCCACCCCTTGGAGGATCATCCTCCCTTGAAACCATTGCCTGAAAGCCTTTCTTAGTATGCCCAAGTGGCATCCGACTCACAAGAATGCCATTCCCCTTGGGTCTTGTGGAACGCCACCAACCAACCTCATGGGAACTTCTTCCATGTCTTGTGTTACTCTCCTTAGAGTGTGCACCTTCATCATCTGGGATTGAACTAGTGTTTAATCTTTCTGAGCTTGATGCTCTGATACCAATGTCACATGCGAAAGCTCTAGGAGTCTTGTTTCAGCCCTAAACACCATAGACTGATGAAAAACGCAAGCAGAGAGAGAGAGAGAGAGAGAGAGAGAGAGAGAGAGAGAGAGAGAGAGAGAGAGAGAGAGAGAGAGAGAGAGAGAGAGAGAGAGAGAAATGAAATGTTATATTAACGTCTTTAAAAGCCCAAAGTGACCTATGAGACCAATGTTACAACCATGTGACATCTGATACACTGTCTGGAAAAGAAAAGAAAGAATTGAAGGTAAGTATCTAGCCCTACAATACATCAGCACAGCAGGGAGAGAGAGAGAGAGAGAGAGAGAGCTGAGTTTTTAGTATATTCTACATAGTACAAAAAGGTACATTCAAGCAATAGGCTACCTTAAAAAGGTGGAAAACACCTATCTAGTTCCTAATCTACTGACTCAGCCCACAAGGGACTGAATGATCCAACAATGATCTTGGCATAGCCTTTTATAATCTCTTCTTATGCAAGGGGCTTGGCCGACCCGCTTGGGTAGGTCTAGCAAAATAATCTACTCGACTTGTATTCCGTGTCGGCTAGCAATTATAGCTGGCCGACATGCTTTTATTCCTTTCTAAGGTTCTCTTGCATACATCTGAGCCTGGCTCATGCTCTAAACTTCTATCTTTTCTTGTTGCCTATTTAGAGATTAGCTCCTGGAATGAGCATGCACATGTCTTGCACATGACACTACCCCTAAGCTAAGCTATAAATGAATAAGGTATAAGTGACTAATAATACCACAATTAATTTTCTAAGCTAACACCCAACCAGGTCCTTTCCGAGAGGTGAAGACAACAACCTTGACGAGGGAGTAATAAAGCTCGACATCAGAATCCCTTTTTGCCTCCTTCCTTGAAGAGTTCCTTGAAGAGATCTCCTAAATTTTGACATACCTAAGTCTAAGAGGAATAAAGGTCTATATTGGAGCCATATGTTGGAAGCTAGTGGATTCAGCGGGTTAGGACTCTTCCCCATGAATGTTGATTGATTTACACTTCCAACATAGAATAGAACGCAAGTGCTTTAGATGCTACTAGCAACCAAGACATTTCATGAGTGATTACCCCAATGCTCTAGTTGTTGTCACCCTATTGCGGTTTCTTTTCTAGGATCTCATTCACAAAAGCCTACGGTCTCAACCAGAGTAATCAAGGACCTCCCCCTGAGAATTGGAGAAATCAAAGAAGGCCCATTCTAGCCCAGTCAACTTTTTCCAATGATATGATAGCTAATTAGAAGGAGGAAGAGAGAGAAAGAATTCATGCCACGGTTGAGCACCAAGGATAAAATCAGCAGTTATAGTGATTCGGGCCCTTGCCAATTTCCCGTTGAGAAATGTGGTGCCAAAGAGCACAAGGAAAAGATAGGGAGTGAGAATGAGTAGCCAAAAAAGTGCAAAGCCTAGTATGAAGCCACGTGAGCAAAGGGATTTATCCCACACATTGATGTACAAGCCCACGGGTGTACTTTCTCATATAAAAGGGAGGCATTTCAAGCAATGAAATCATATCATTTGCACTTATCTCAAGTTTCTCTATGTGTCCAGTTAATCTATCTTGGAGTCTAATTAACTTGATGGTAACTTAATTAGCACACACTTATCATCATTTGTTCACTTAGATATCATCCACTTTAGATTAGTTATGTTAATTATTTTGTCGTTAGAGTAAGAAACTTAGATATCATCCACTTTAGATTAGTTATGTTAATTATTTTGTCATTAGAGTAAGATTAGCTTATGATTAGGTAGATGTCTTGTCATTAGGAGAGTTTGATCCATAGTTTCAACATGATATGAGAGCTTAGGTCTAGCTCTCCTAACTTAGTTCTCCAGGTGTTTAGTGCTTGATTTATTATCATTAAAAGTCCTTTCCTCATTATCATTAGGGATTAATTAGTTAGTAATTAACTTAGGTTCTCAAAAATCTATACTTCTCCACATTCTTACATTTCTAAGCACTTAAGCACTACAAGCTAAGCATTCATAGAGAGGGTAACCACGTAGTGAGGAGAGCAATCAGGTGCTATTAGAATAAGCCCACATGGAGAGTAATGAGGTGCTATTAGCATAAGCCCACACGTAGCAAACATATATAGGCATCTCCTGTAACAAGAAGCTATGTAAAGGAGAGCTGACGAGTAGCATAAATAACCAATAGCTCCAAAGAGAGGCAGGCAGCCGTGTTAGCAAGCTAGCTTGAAAAACCAAAGCGGACATACTTCAGCACAATCGCCTCTTTGGCAAAGTAGAAGAAGCCAACGATCACAAGAGCAATGCTTCATGGCGGCAAAACAGTGCAAAGCAGCCTGTGAGTAGTTGCAGTCAGTGTACCCCCAAGCACCCATCATCCGTAGCAGAGAATGACACTTTGCTTGCTGTCGGTGTACCCCCAAGCACCCATCATCCGTAGCAGAGAATGACACTGTGCATAGCAAGCAAGAGAGAGAAGAGGAGAGACCCCGGAAACATCTGCAGCACAAACTTTGCGCTTCTCGGCCGCCATCGCCATTGCCAAGTAAAGACAGTAGAGTAACACTTGGCCCCGCCATTGCCAAGCTACAAGTAGAGGTAGTAGGTGACATCTGGCCAGCCATCGCTAAGCTGCAAGAAGGAGAACGTCATCCGCGCCGAGCTGAGCCAGCGCAACAGCAACAGTCGGCAACCACACGTCAAAGTGGATATTTTCCATTTTGAAAAAAAATAAAAATTGTAAGGTTAGAAAACCTTAATATCCCTTCTAAGAGGTTTTTCACATGCAAAAAATGTGGGGCTCAAAAATGCCATCGTCTTGGGTCTTGTCATCAACATGTGGAGTTTGGGCATCATCACACGTGTCAAAATCTTCATATTATAAAACTTATAGCGAGCTTGCATCAAATGCATCTTCATCAAAGTGTGCATTGACATTTAAGTCCTTAACCGGATCATTATCAATGGGCTCGTCATTGAAAAAAATTATCACTAAATATTGTGAACAAGGGGGAGCACTACTCGAAAAATGCGTGAGTAAAAATCTTTGCAAAAGCGGCCAAATGAGCACGCTAATGCATGTGCATGTGAAAAAGAAACATACAGCTCTTGTAAAAATGTTGCAACTAAATGAGTTACAAGCGTAGGTAAGCACGAGCAAAGACCAAAGAGTTGACAAGAAGAAGAAGACGTCATCGTCGACAAGAAGTGGAATCAAGATCATAGCAACCAAAAGGTTACCTGACATCGACATCAACATGAGCAACAAAGGAACTACCAACCACTACCCTAATCGAAATCATATGTTGTAACAACCACCAAATGAGTAGGCAAATTGATATGTTTTGAGAACACTCGACCACTAGAGAGTAGCCAAAGTAGCACCCTGGTTATGTTAATTATACTGTCATTAGAGTAGGATTAGCTTATGATTAAGTAGTTATCTTGTCACTAGGAGAGTTTATCCATAGTTTTAACATTTCCAAGGTATATATTTTAAGGTTTTGGTTGATTCACGAAGCACTCATTCTTTTATTTCACCAAGCTACATGGATAAGTTAGTAATCAACTAGAAGTAGTGTAAACCACTGCAAGTGAAAAAGTTCTTTTAACTTTCTATGAGATGGAGTAATGTAATTTAGTTTTCCCTAGATGGAACCCCGACCGAGTATAGATTCAGAGTCTTGCCCTTGGGTGTGCATGATAGAATACTTGGAATGGATTGGATCACATAGAACCAAGGTGATATTCATTATCATAAAGGGACCATCTCATTTTCAGATCACAGGAATAAGGTGCAAAGGATTGGACTAACTAGAACTCCCACTCTACAACTTGTTAAGGCATTGAAGTTATTAAATAGACTCAGGAAGAAGTAAGCAATTTATGTTATAAAGCTCAATCTTGCAGTAGATATACCAGAGAATCAGCATGGCTAAGTGAGTATGTCGATATATTTCTTGAAAATTGGATTGAAACACCCCCGACTCGTGAGGTTGATCATGAGATAGAGTTAATCGAGGAGCCAAATCCACTGCAAAGAGAGCTTATAATATGGTTGTTCTAGAAGAGAACATACTCAAATAGAAATTGAGGCAACTTTTGGAGCAAGGATTCATTCGGCCTAGTCTATCTCCTTGGGGTGCACCAGTTCTCTTCCAGAACCCATTGCAAAGAGAGCTTATAAGATGGTTGTTCTAGAAGAGATCAAACCTAAATAGCAATTGAGGTAACTTTTGGAACAAGGATTCATTCAGCCTAGTGTATCTCCTTACGGTGCACCAGTTCTCTTCCAAAAGAAGAATTTCTGAAAATAAAACAAAACAAGTGAATGCATGTGAAACAGATCTAAGTGTCCCATTCCACAGAGGTACCTTCCACATAAAAACACAGGCTAGTGAAAGATAGAAGATATAGATGCGTCTGGTGTAGCCATGTAAAACCAATCTAATGTTCCATACCATAGATTAATTCCACATGACACTACCTTATGAACAGAAGTTTGAGATGGAGTAGCTAATTCCCTATGAAACTTTCATTCCGACACAACTTTTCTCTATCCTCAAATCTAGATTACAAGTCTTATTCCAAAAATGAATTAGGTCGAAATGAAAATTCTTATCAACTTAAGATTGAAAAATAATCACTTACATTACTGTGAATAACTTGATGAATTCTGAGGATTTGTTCTTGATCTTAATCTTGTAATTCTTGTTATGCTAAACCACACCTCCAAGAGGGAACTCTACACATTCACCTAATGGATGAGCAATGAAACACAACTCTCATGGGGTACCAATGCTTTGATCTCGTGTCTCTTGAAGCCTCCAAGCTCGCATGTATGCTCCAAACTCCAAGCTCCACCTCCTCACTGTCACCGTGGAGATGCTCACACCATCACATAGGCCAATCACTCACTCTCTCACTCTCTCATACAAGCATAAACACACAAGCATGAGAGAGGCACAATGCTAGAATGCTCTCACTCCTCACTCTCTCACAAGTACAAAGGAAGAGCTCTCAATAGCACAAAGGGGATTGTGTCCTTCCATTATGAGAAAATACCTTATATACAATTGGCCCTTATTCACACTTGGGTGCCCAAAACTTACTAACTAGGCCTTGGGTGGCCAATGTCTCATAATGTACAACCTTTATAGTGCCTTCACATAACACTTATTAATGTCCTCAATTGAGGATCATGGTGTTAATCCAAATGGGATTAACATTCCCCCTTTCCTCCTGAAGTAGGTTCTGTCCCTCAGAACCTGTTACCGAGGTCTGAAGAACTGGTATGAGGAGACGGCAGCATTGGATACAAATGCAACACGGGAGTTAGTGCCTTTGCCTAAGGAAAAGAAGGCAATTGGATGTATAAAGTCAAGCATAACACTGATGGTTTAGTAAGCATGTATAAGGCAAGATTGGTGGCCAAAGGCTGTGCGCAGACTTATGGCATTAACTCTATGAAGAGACATTGAGCCTGGTTGCAAGAATGCTTTGTCCATCCATCCATTTCGAGCTAGTGGGATCACACAATATTTCCCACTATAAGAACTTCTACATCACATATATCTTTCATTTCATCTCCATAAGAAGTTGCCTCTACCACGAGGGCTACCCAAAGCTTATCACCAATATGCCCTACATATATGACCACGAATAGGTCCCAAATCATACCACTTAACCTTGCACACCAACTTCATGGCGTATCCTAGACCATCCACACCTTTTCACCCCATCAGCAACATCACCACCGACTTGGGTGATATCACCACAAATATGCATGTATATACATACATACACATATGTTTGTGTACATACATACATATGTGTATATATATAATACACACACACACACACACACACACACACACACACACACACATGCATATATGTACACACACACACACACATATACATGTATGTACACACACACATATATGCATGTATGTACATACATATGCACACACACACATGTGTGTTTGTGTGTCTGTGTATATACACACATCAATAAATAAATAAATATTTATATATAGGTATATATGAACACACACACACACACACACACATGTATGTATGCATGCATTTATATATATATACATATATATACACATATACATATACATATACATATATACACACATATACATATACATATACATATATACACACATATACATATACATATACATATACATATACATATACATATACATATACATATATCAAGTCTTACTAAGAGTGGATTTTTGGATGGCTTTGATTGTGACATCAAATATGAGATCAAATTTCTATGACATCAATTATGAGTTTTGGATGGCTTTGATTGTGACATCAATTAAGTTACATTATGAGATCAATTTTTTTTTCATGGCTTAAAATTCATTTCAAAGTGTATGTTTTTGAGTTGAAAATTGAAAGAAATCAATCAAAAGCTTTCTATATTGGTAATTTTGGACACCTTGTCACACAAGAGTTTGTATCACATACAAGCATAAGCATTGTAGCCATGACTATTATTTTGTGGAACTTTTTGCTTGAAGGTCATATTTGTATAAAATTGACTCAAATGCATCGTTGTTCTAATTCTTGCCCACCCATCAACACACACGTACTCTCCACTAATTATGAAGAAAATGAACATGCACACACATTGAAATATTGCACAAATTGCCCCTCACAAATATGTAAATGCACTTATACTGATCACACTCGAAAATTAGCCAACACCAGAGCTCACCCTTAAGCTCATGTTTTGTAAAACATAAATGGAGAATGGGAAATTATTGTAGATGCTTTTAAACCTTTGTTAACTTGCTAGATATATAGTTGTAGAGACATATCTTGCCACCAGTGACCCATGATGACTTGAAAGGTTAAGCCCCCACATTAATTCATATAAAACATATTTTAATAACTAGACCATGCAAGGTATTTTTAAATATTTAAAATATAATTTTACATAACGGCCTCACACTCTTTAATTGCATAGCCAACCCATATTTTATCAATCATACCATGCAATATTGGATGAAGTATCCTTTGGAGTGGGTATAAGAATGTGTCCATTGTAACCATGCCAGAAAGTTTTAGATTCATTGCATAAATCTTCTTTGTGTGAGTAATAGAGATGGGCCCAATATCTAACACGAGGAAGATAAATGATAACTCTCACATGGCATAAAGAAATATATAATATAATTTGTGAATAATTAGTGATTTGATGACCTAACATGATATTAAATCAAGTTATATTCTCACATTGTAGTGGGCCTTTTGAAATATCTTATGCAAGATTTAAGCATTACCAAAGCAACACACCAATATAAGATCATAATTAGTTGATTGCTCTAGCATAATATTAAATTAAATTATATTCTCACACTATAGTGGCCTTTTTGAATTATCTTCCAAAATATTTAAACACTACCAAGAACACCAAGTAACACATCACTACAAGATCATAACTAGTGGTGGAGCTACACTCATGCCAATTGCATTGAGACACACCAGCCACTACAAGATCATAACTAGTGATGGATTGCTACACCCATGCCAATTGCTTTGAGACACTAAATTTATGAAAGATGTCTCAACAAGATGCAAGGTAAAGAGTTACACTTTGCAACCTCCCAAAACTAATCTTGATGTTACATGTTTATTGGCACTCAAATGCTCGATGGGCCCAATAAATGGAAAATAGCATTAATTTATAATGATATTCCTTAGATCTTTAAATGAGGTGTTCACCACACCCGATTTTACTATTGAGATGGAATAGTTGTAGGACATTTGTATAGGCTGAATCTATTAAATTTTACCACAAAAACAAGGTATGACAATGAAGAAAGGGAGAAAAAGGGACATAAGTGAGGACGAAGAAACATAGACAAGAGATGTTGGGGAAAAAAATCCTAGCACAAGAAGAGCACTAATGTTAATGATTGATTCTAAAAGGAGATACTATATGTTGATACTATTTAAAATGACATGTATACATACATACATACATATATACATATATATATGTATGTATGTATGGTTTATATGTTTATACACACATACATATATGCTATATATATATATTACCTATTATTACCTCCTATGTGCACCATTAATTGCTTTTTCCTACCTCATAAATTTCGACATATCCTCTTTGGTCTACTTCTCTCATACTCAAAGCATGACTATTTAGTGTATATAAATGAAAAAAATGGGCATAATATATAAGAAAATATAAGTAGATAGATATATTTATGTATATGTATACATATTAATATATTAAGCCACTATAAAAGTGATTTTGTGAGGAATGTATATGTATACATATTAATATATTAAGCCACTATAAAAGTGATTTTGTGAGTACATGAATGTAGATGTATGTATGTAGAATATCAAAGTTAAGAAGGTATACAAGTTAATTGCGTGCACACGTGCTTGCATACGTGTGTGTGTTCTACCCTACTTGAAGTCATTACCACCAAATTTAAGTAGGTATACAAGTTAAAGTGTGTGCGCGTGTGTATGTGTGTGTTCTATCCTACTAGAATGTTTTATGAATTTGTACATACTACGGCTTAACCATTAACATATCTCATGTTTTTGTGAATGTGGACATATTACAGAGACTAAGCAACAATATTGCAACACATTGGTAAAAGATTACCACCATGTACACTCATTATTATCTAGTAGACAATCATAAGGATAACTCAAGAAGTTGGATTGCCTCATATAAGCAAAGTACCACTACAAATTATCCTACACTTTATAAAGTGAAAATACAATTCCAAAAAAGAGAGGTAATAATGAAAAAGAGAACTTAGCATTAAATGGGGAAGTAACTACATGAAACTTACTAAAATAAGAAGCCTCAATATAACTAGGCTCAAGTAGATCTAGGCCTCAATATATAGAACCATTCATCCACCATCATGTCTTAAAACAAGAGTTTCATTTATTAAGCAAGAATCTTGGTTAATCTATGGCCTTTACTAATAATAGTAACAATAATTTAAGGCGAATCTTGAAAACACATGAGAATGGAGGACAAGGACCTTGAGTGGTGTGGACATGGGCACTAGTGACCTTGCCCTGCTGCTCCTGGTAGTAGATGGCTACACTAGTGAAGGATGCTTGGATTATATCATGACCACGCTTAAGATCATGAATACAAAGGCTAATGTCTAGCTAAGGATGGACTTAAAGTGCAAAGATTGGGTTGATCGTTGGAGGAGCCACATAATGGGGAGCTATGTGGTAATGCAAGAGCTACCATATGAGGAGAGACTTGTAAGAGGGAATGCTACTCTCAATTTATTTTGTTCTTCATCTCTTCTCTTATGCTATGGAGATAGTAAGAAAAATAGTATTTTATGCAACTATTATTACTTTTGTAACATTTCCAAGCATGCTGAAAAGAGAAAAACTTATGGGAGTGACCAACTGTGACATAAAAGACTAAGGCACATCAAACCTAAAAATAGGGGCATGTGAGATGTGTTGATTTTTTTTAAATATTTGATGTGAAGAGGTAAACATCAATTAATAATTGATGTAAGCTCATCGAGATAATAGTAGCCATGGAATGCTCATAATCTCTACAAAGGTGAAACTCACAACAAAGATCACCTCATGTTGTAGCAAAAAGGCCAAGAGTTGGTCAACCTTATTATAATAGGATAGGTTAAATATGTCTATTTGCTATGTTATGCTAAAGGGGACAAGCAGCCTTAACTGTGAAGGAGAGATGAGATTAACATGATGGTGCACGGATTAGCTTGTGTAATTTTGGTAGGAGTGAAACAAAAATTTGGATTATGGATGATATCATAAGTGTACACAAGGCTAGTTGATTAGAAACTAATGAAAAAGTTGGTGCTTGTGCATTGAAATAATGCTTTACAGTATTCATCTAAATACTTTTAAACAAGTGTTAGCTTAACAAGCGCTTGAGTATACCTTCAACTAGAAATCTATAGCAAAAGAAAGATCAGAATCTATAGTATGAGAGCAAGGTAGGACTACAAAGAGATGAGTAAGGAGGTCCCATAATATCATAGAGTATGGCATAAGTCATTCTTTAAGAGAAATAATCATCACTAACACACCAACCCATGATAGGAGTTTAAAAATAATGTACATCCCCATGAGTGAGTGAGCTTAATAATCATCATTCCTAAGGATGCATGAGTGAGTGCGTGTGTATGTGTGTGTGCATGTGCATGCGTGCGTGCGTTTGTGTTTGTGTTTGTGTGTGTGTGTGTGTGTGTGTGACATTAGGATATCTCCGCCATAGAAAAATATAGATTGAGATATTACATTAGGACATCTCCGCCATAGAGAAATAGATTGAGATATCTTTTACAAGTACCTGAAATAATTACACCATTTAATAACTAAATGTAGACAAAGTTTAGGTAAAGGAAAGCCATTTGCATTTAAGAGAAAATGATACAAATGTAGACAAAGTATAGAAGTAAAGTATAGGTAAAGGAAAGCCATTTGCATTTAAGAGAAAATGATACAAATGATAATTACTCAGGTGGAACAAGAAAAACTAAATGCACCACTAAACTAATAAACACAGTCTTTCATTACACAAAGTATATTAAAGAGGGAGATTTGTTATCTGCCACACCATCCAAAGAAATACATGAGCTAGAGGGTATGGTGACATGGTAAATGATGAATAAGATGAGTGAGAGAGTTGACGAATGGTAAATGATAAGTGAGATGAGTGAGAGAGGTGTGTGAAGTTCCCCCTTGGAGTATGGTTATGAATGGGATTGGATGAGGGAGATTTGAGGATATCAACCAGATGTGAGGATATCAACTAGATATGTGACATGGTTCAACAACTTTGGTAAGAGGTCTTAATGTTATCAAAGTTTGAGGGATTGTAGGGAAATACAAGACCAAAGGAATCAAATAGTGACCCTTGGAAGGGTGTGTATAGGCCCAAGCCTATAGGAATCAAAGTGTGGGGCATAGAGGACAATGAAGATCCTCTACATGTAATAGCGATCCTTAGAAGGGTGCGTCAGGGGCCCAACACTATAAGAATCAAAGGATGGGATGTAGAGGATGATGAAGATCCTATGAGCCATGTTGAGAAGGTTCCCAAGTGCCTTCAGGAGGAGATTTGAGGCATATAGTAGAAATATGAAGATATAGATGTTTGCCTTTCGTTGTCTTGCTTTTGCTCTAGGATATGAGGTGGTGAGGAAATGTGGATCTGGGTTTGAGGCTAGCAGCTTTTCTTACAAGGTGGCTAAGGACTTATTGTTTGGAGCTAAATGTGGTGATGAGGGTAAAGTTTTTGAAATAGGATAGATGTGTTGATAAGGCCTCGTTGTTTGGAGCTAAATGTGTGATGAGGGTAAAGTTTTTGAAATAGGATAGATGTGTTGAGAAGGGAAACTCTAAGCAACAACTTTAGAGATAGAGACTCTATGAAGCCTCTATACCTGCCACCATCCAACACTAAGAATCAACTTTAGAGGTAAAGTCTCTATACCTACCACCATCCAACATCAGACAAAAAATGTATTAGTAGAGGGGGGAAGGTAGTTGGTGTCATCAAGGCTTCATATTTGTTATTAATGCCACTAAAGTCACCAAAGTATAATGGAGTTTGGAGAAATGTAATAAATCGATGTCATTAAAGTCACTAAAGTATAATGGAGGCTGGGGAAATGTAATAATGAAATACACTTGAGAACCAATAACTAAAATCCTTGACCAAATGAGATTCTAAGAAGAAGAACCATGAGACATGTAATTTAGTAAAAAGTGGAGATCAAGAAAATATCAAATCAAATGTTAGTATAGAGCATGTTAGGCCAATAAAAGAATATTGATTCATTAAATAGTAGTGAGACATTGTAAACATTTAAGCCTTTCAACCATTGGATATATAAAAGTGCAAAAATTGGAGATAAAGGAGATTGTAAAGGTTAGTGTAGAGCTTTAAATAAAGTAAACATATGCCATAGGAGATTAAATTAATTGTCTACGGAATTCTCAAAGGGTTGAAGAAACTGAAAGTGAGTACATATGATCCATGAATAACTAGGTGGTAAATGTTGGAAACATTTACCAAATAAAATGGGAGGGAGCCAAGTAAGTGTAAAAGCATGAAAAAAACTAAAGATCAGTGTGTGTAAAAATCAAGTATGACAATATTAACAATTTTCCAGAAGAAGATTGAGTGTGTTGTTGTGTGTACATATGTGTGTGTGTGGAGTGATCTATGTAATGTTGGGATATCAATTATCTACCCTCATATTATATTGTCTAGGCACACCACTAGCTCATGTTTAAACAACCCCCAATATGAGGAGTATGATTGACTAGCATGCATGCATGGCCCTATGGCAAACCATCCCCAAATTCACACAAAAAGGTGGCCTAGGAGGCCAAATGGTTTAGAGATAGCTTGGATTAGATTTAGCAAATTGTCAAATAGACTACATGCTACATGCTATAGTGGTCATTATGTCATAACAGTGCACACATGGAATACTTTACTCTTGGACACCCTATTTTGACATTGTAGGTTTCAAGATGAGCCCAATTGGCTGTGGGAGGTGGGGCTTATGTGTAATAGCTTTTAGTATATCTTTATGAGCCAAGTCTACACTCTAGATGGTGGCAACGATGATGACTATGACTCTAGACCTACATGGTCATGTCATGGCTACCCCACATAAGGTACTACTTTGCTTTTTGCACACCACATCATGGACTTGTTCATTCTCTTATCACCACCTTAATATTGGCCTCTTCTCAATATAACACATTTTCCTTCTGATAAAAGCCTCTTTCCTCTAGAGAGGCACCCATGCACCTTTCTATTTCATGTACTATATCCATCTCCCTAGTTGCTTGTACCCTTGTGGGCTTGCTTCATACCCTCACTTCCCTTTGGATTCCCCTTCCCCTTAATAACCAAGATTACTTTGCTTCGTGACCTCATCCATCATCCTTCAATACTTAAGGTTTGTGTTAAATTTTCTTTTCTCAACTTAACCTTCTCTTTATATATCTCACATTCTATTACTCTTACTCTCACTTTTTATCAGTCTTACTCTTACTCTTACTCTCACTCTTACTCTTACTCTCACTCTTACTTGCTCTTTATCACTCCTACCTTTACTCTCACTTACTTTTATATACCCACCTACTCACATTCTATTAATCTAACTCACACTTACTCTTTGACACTCTTACTCTTATTTGTATATACCTACTTACTCTCACTTTAAATAGCACACACCGAACCCAACACAAACACACTCTCACACACATATAAACATGCACTGTCAAGAAAAAAATACCCCACATATATATATATATATATCTATATAACCTTACAACTACCCACAAATTTATATCTATTTTATGGTTTATAGTCATTCTCTCTCCCTCTTTCTCTCTCTCTCTCTCTCTCTCTCTCTCTCTCTCACACACACACACACACACACACACACACACACACACACACACACACACACACACACATGCACATCATATATAAAGTCTTATTCTTAAAATTTTAATGCTTTTTTGTTCTTTTTAATTTTCATTTTACTTAAGGATCTAAGGTTTTTAAAACAAAAAATATATTATCTTACTTTTATAATCCTTTTTATCAAAAAGGTGTACGATTCTTTAATTTATTAATAAAATTTTAAAGGTTTAACCTTTATGGTTCAAGTTTCTTATGGTTTGCTTAAAAATGCCCTTACATTTCCTAGCTCCGAAAAATCGAGTCTTAATGGAATCACACATATATGTGTGTAAGTTATATACACACTCACTTACCCCCATTTCTCTCTCTCTCTCTCTCTCTCTCTCTCTCTCTCTCTCTCTCTCTCTCTCTCTCTCTCTCTCTCTCTCTCTCTCCCTCTTTGATTTAAAACACCTTAGTTCAATGACCTAAGGATCAATGTACCTTCAGCTCTTTACATTCATTTAAATTTTTGATACGTAATCAATATAACTCATCATCCTTATATTCATTTTGTAATATTAACTCCCTTTTGATGTTTAGTATTGTTCTTTCTAATCAGGATAACAACTGGAGAATTGCTTGCATAACCTGTGATTCCCACTCGATAACATGCATGTTCTAACATATCTATTGTGGTGGATGGATGCATGTTAGTGGTTCTCCTTCAAAGTTTATACTTCATTTCAAATTCTTGGAGCTTCACAAATACTGACATTATCATTGTAAAATCTTCCTAAGTTTCTAATCCAATTTCAATTTATTTCTCTACCTTGCCTTCCTAGGGTTGTGTCACCGTTTATGTAGGTATATGCACACTTTTTCCTTGCTAACTCAAAGTGAAAAAAAAAGTTGGAGAGTAGGTTAGCATGGTAGATTGGAGTACCTAGTTAAGAAACTCGAGATCTTGGTGGCAATGGGGTGATGATCTAACATAAGTGACTCTTTCCAAATATATATTATTGAGGTTGATGTAGATGTGGAGTTTCTCTTGGTCGAGGGGGTTCTTGTATCTCGGAGAGGCTTCTTGTGGACCCTTGATTTGTTTTTTTATTTTCGCCTTGAAAGCAATAGGTTCTTGGGTCCATGCCCCATAAAGTGTGGGTGCTTGTGTCTGCTTTATGTTCGAGAACTCTTTAAAAATATATTCACTACAAACTACAAATCTCACAATGTTACAAGATTATTTACAACAAAAAATTTCTTACAATCTTGATTCTCAACATCTTTTAAATTACAATCGTAATTACAAGCTAATTTAAAACACGTCTTTTGAATTACGATCATTATTACAAGTTGATTTTGATAGCGAATGCCAACGTTAACCAAAATAGTGTGCGGTGGATGGGTGATGGCCTCTACTACACCACGAGCAGACAAACAAGAAGAAAATGTAAGAGGATCAGAACTAGGGGACACTAGGATCCCAGCTCTAAAGGCACCAATCAGCTCAAATCCTATCCTCTGACCTTCAGCTCACACTAAACTCCCTTCAATCTAGCTCAATTGATACCTTTAATTGTCCTCCCAAGCCAAATCTAACTCTCTAGACCTCTGATCTTGAGCCTAAATGCCTCAGATGACTTCCTCTAACAAGCAGCTGACCTGTATCCCTCTCAGCTACCTGTTAGCTGAGAGGGATCCCTCTCAGCTACCTGCTGGCTGACACACAGCTGATCAAATTCTGATTCCAGTCTGAATCTGACACCTGTTGCTCCTGACCCTAGTCAAAAACGTATCCGCTTGGCTCCCAAAATGTCTTCCAACATCAGAAAACCTCAAATACTTACCTTGGAACTTCACAGAACCTGTCAGCTCCCCTTAGTTGACTCCCTGTGCTAACCTAGCTAACTATAAACTATTCCAGATGGCTGACACTGACTCCGAGTCTTCTTGACTTTCTTATTGTCCTCTAGATCTAGCTAACCTCAATCTCTCATCCCCATAACCACACTGAACACCTCCCTGACATTCCTCAAACCTTTTGTTGACTCCAACCCGACTCCCTAACATTTCGCGGACCTTTTGCTGACTCCAACCCAACTAATCTTGATGGATTTTGATTCAACTAACTGGGGTAGAACCAGTCAACTCAGTTGCCTTATCTGATTCAGAATCTCTCTTATTTTTCGCTGACTCTTCCAAACCCTTAGGCTACCCTAATTTCATTGAGATATGACACCAAGGACTCTTTTCTATCCACAACTGACTCTCAGCTGACTGATTTGATTGCACTGACTACTGACAGTTGACAGCTGACAAGGGATTGTTGATTTCTAACAAGTGACTCAGCTGTATCAGACTTCCTTTTCTTTGTGTCCTCTAGCATCTATAGACCCTCTAAACACTCAAACCACACAAAATTCCAACCCCAAAGACCCTCTAAACACTCAAACCACACAAAAATCCACACTCAGTTTTGATTTCAAACCACTCACAACTAGCTGACACTAAACTCACAAACCCGACCATTTGACTGTGACTTCTGTCAAACTCCTAACTATTAGACTAAACTCAAAACTTCTACCCTTTAGTCTAGATAGATCAGCTAATGATCCTAAACGTATAGTTGACAGTAGCTGACACTAGACTAGCCCAACTGACTCCAAATCCTCTTCACAGTAGATGATTGATTCAGCTATGAGTCAGCTCCTACTCCCCTTGACTTTCTTATTATCCTCCAGGTCTAGCTAACCTCAATCTCTCATCCCCATAACCATGCTGAACACCTCCCTGACATTCCAGAGACCTTCTGCTAGACTCCAACCTCCCTGACATTCCAGAGACCTTCTGCTAGACTCTATGGACCTTTTGTTGGACCTTCTACTATACTCCAACCTAACTGATCTTGACGGATTCTAATTCATCCGGTTGGGACAAAACCAGCCGACTTAGGTACCTTATCTGATTCATAATCTCTCTCTTATTTTTCAGCTGCCTCTTCCAAACCCTTAAGCTTCCCTAATTTCATTGAGATATGACACCAAAGACTCTTTTTTGTCCACATCTGACTCTCAGTTGACTGGTCTGACTGCACTAACTGCTGATGGTGGCTGACAACGGATTGCTGATTTTTGACAGTTGACTTAGCTATATCAGACTTCCTTTGCTCTGTGTCCTCAAGCACCTCTAGACCCTCTAAACACTTAAACCACACAAAAATCTAGTCCTAAAGACACTCAGTTGATTGCAAACCACTCACAGCTGTGACACTGCAGCATTGGAACCTTAATTATAGGGCTAGGAGAAGTAAATTTATGCATATGAGTGACTATAAAGGGAAAGAAAAATGGGTGTGTGATAAAAAGGAAAAATATTTTGTGAAGTAAGGGTGTGAATGTATGTAAAAAACAAGAAAAAAGGAGTAGGTTTGTGGGTGCATGTGTGCATGTTTGTGTGTTTGTGTGTGTGTGTGTGTGTGTGTGTGTGCATGTGCGTGTGTGTGTGTGTGTGCATGCGCACGTGCATGCACACGGATGCAAAAACAATATACAATGCAATGTAACCACCTTAAGGTAAACAATATACAATGCAATGTAACCACCTTAAGGTAAACATAAATGATATGTGATTTGGCACTACTAAATTGCACATATATTCTTGCAACTTAAATTAAATATCAACTTATATACACACTCACTTACCCCCATCTCTCTCTCTCTCTCTCTCGCTGCGCACTAGTGGTCCATGGCATGACGTCGCGCAAGCCCCCCTCCCTACTTACGCTACGCACTGGTGGTCTCTCTTTGTTCGTATCCATCCGCTCGCGCTGGTGGTCTCTCTCTATTCGTATCCATCCGCTCGTGCTGCGCCTGGCGCTGCCTTGTCCCCGCGCTATGCTACGCCTATTCGTACCCATCCGCCCGAGCTGTCCTGCTTGCGCTGCGCACCCCTGCTATGCTGTGCCTGGTGCTGCTGTGCTCGCACTGTGCTTGCGCTGCTCGCATTGTGCTTGCGCTGCCAGAAATACTCTCTCTCTCTCTCTTTACTGCTCTCCCTCTCTCGCTCCTCTCTACCTGTGGTGGTGGGAAGCACTGCAGAGTCTCCAAGAGAAGCTCGAGGCCCTTGAGACGAAAATGAAGACACTAATCAAGGAGAACAAGAAGACATCTGATTCCAGCCTCAATGAGGTGGAGAACAAGTTACACTGGCACATCTTGGCCCTCGAAGTACGGGTCACGAAACTTGAACAAGAGAACACGGCACTCAAGGAGGAGGTGAGTGCATTGAAAGTGGAACTGGTAGCCATCAAGAACACCGAGAAGGAAGAAGGGGAGATCAATGACAACACTCTCACGGCCATCAAAGAAGAGATCTCCAAGGAGATCACAAAAGACATGGAGGGGAAACTCGAAGCCAAGAAATCAGGATGGGTTGAAGTGGTGAAGAACATTCGTAAGAAGTGAGGGAGGAGTCTCAAAGGGAAGAACACCAAATCATTCACACCACCATTGAAGAGGAGAAGATGAGGTAGGCCCGCCGCCACAACATTTGAATCACAGGTATAGCCGAGACACTCGACTCCACTCCCGAGAAAGATGGACAACTTCTATGCATGAAGCTCAGCTACAGGGAAGAGAGGACCCTCTCCCCTTCACCAAAGCATGGAGAGCCGGGAAAGACTCAACACGCAAAGCGAGCCCTCATCCTACAATTTGCAAGAGAGATGGAGAGGGCCACATTCATGAGGAAGAGGGTGATTCTACGAGGATTACAGGGAGATCCCATTTATTTAGATGATGACCTTATGAGGATGCAGATAGAACACAGGAAAACATGCATGCCGAGAGTCCTACAGGCCCGGAAAGAGGGCAAGAGAGCATTCTATCACGATGGTTGTGTCATCATCGATGGTGGCAAGGCCATCGATTAGCGCTAGCAGGCGGCCTATGGGACATCAGTTATGGAGGATCCAGATTCACAGATACACATAGCAGTTTGGAACTGCAATAGAGCACTTTGGACACATCCTGGGAGGATGGAGGAGGTCATGGAGGGAGACGGGACATCATACTACTTACAGAGACACACTAGAGCCCAGAGAGGGGGCTACCCAAAGTAGAGGGTTATCAGTGGAAGTCTACATACAGGGGGACCACACGACAGAGCACATTGAGAGGATTTGGAGGTATAGTGGTACTCTTCAGGTGAGACCTACATGAGCGCTCTACGTGTGGTAGCACGTGACCAGGAGGCTAGATACATGTGGATCAGCAGACTACAGCTCTCGGCAGATAGGGTGTTATACATTGCTCTATGCTACTTCTCTCCTAGAGGATAGAGATATGCCATGATAGTAGAGGAGGAGAGTAGAGAGGAGGAGGAGGACACAGGGCCATTGGGAGAGTCACCATATGCAACCCTTTCAGATGAGATCATACACTACTCCAACCTGGGGGAAGTCCTCCTTACGGACTTTAATGCACGGACACAGAGCCGACAATGTGACATTTATGATTTCAAGCACCCCGAGGTGATGCACACACTAGAGGTGGAGGACACGGGAGCTTGCAGAGTGTCAGAGGACATGGGGCCGGATAACACCAGATATGGTCATGACTTACTTGAGTTGGGAGCCCGACACCATCTCGTTATTTATAAACACGGGATGAGATAGTGGCAAGATTCAGGAGCATTGACATGCTTTCCACGGTCAGGGGGGGAGGTAGCACAGTGGACTACATCATGGGGTCCACGGAGACCACACAGGCAGTGACATCTTTCACCATCCCCCACTGTCCTATCGGTGCGGATCACACGTACCTCTTGCTGTCACACTGGCGAGCTCCACACCAACACCCACACAGCCTACACAGGCATCGCATACCACTTTTTACTTCACCCATGACCTGGCAGACATATATGAGCATCATGTATATGACGGGCTACTCCAGATAGATCCCTTGCTGTCACCTCTAAACACACTCACCACTCAGATGTCATGTCTAGTACATATGGCCACCACCTGGAGCTTCCCCCATCATACACACATTGCACACACAGATAGATCTGGGAGCATGCCCCAGAATCAGTGGTATGATGATGAGTGCAGAGAGCTATACAGACACTTCCGTGCCCTGAGAGCACTGGGGGGACCATTACACAGAGACAGGCAAGCCGACAGATACGGACCCTCACACACCGTAAGAGGCGTGCATATGAGGAGGCACAGTACTGGGATATATACCACCTACTCATGAGCAGAGATATAGCCACTGCATGGCGCAGGATGAGAGAGCCTTGCCCTCGTACCCCAATTGAGGATCCACACACATGGCACACATATGCAAAGAGCCTCTACCATATCCCTCATCAACCGCCCATACCACAGCCACAGGAGCCCCGCCCTACCACCACCTCTACTTTCTTTACCGCCTCAATGGTAGAGAGAGCTATCCGCTGGTTACAATATGGGAGATTGGCTGACCACACAGGTATACAGAGTGAGCATCTTATTTATGTAGCTAACACACTGGCACCCTTTGTTGCTCACCTCTTTAATAGGGCACTAGTAGAGGGCCTACCACAGCTGAGTGGACTATGCACACCATCATGCCTCTCTACAAAGCAGGAGACATGCTAGACCCCAGCAACTAACAAGACTATCATGATTGGCCACACATTGGCCAAACTTTATGGCACAGTGCTCGAGGAGGGACTGCGAGGACCAGGGCAGGCTAGATTTTGACGAGCTTTCTCCACTATTGACCATATATTCACTCTGAGATGTCTAATTGATGGGAGAGGAGATTACACTACTGCTTTGTGGATTTCTACAAAGCATTTGACCACGGTGCCATGGGAGAGACTCTTCCAGTGCCTCCAGTCATTGGGGATCCCATCAGAGATGGTTTGGGGCATCTATGCTTTATATGAGCAGGTCCTCGGGTGCATACGATGCCCCGGGGGGCTATCTGATGTTATTGCTAGCACCATAGGTGTGAAGTAAGGATGCCCACTCTCTCCTACACTATTTGGGCTATACATTGATGAGGTGGCTGACTTCATTGTTCACGATGGTGGGGATGGGGTAAACATCTCAGGTACCACAGTCCACATTATGCTATATGTAGATGATATTATTTTGGTCTCTAAGTCACGGATGGGACTACAGCATCATCTCCATGCACTCGATGACTTCTGCACACAGAGGGGACTTACAATGAACCTTGGGAAAACCAAGGTCATGATTTTCCACACCTCAGGGCAGTTCGACACGACAGGCCATCTTCACACTAGCAGGAGGACAGGTAGAGGTGGTAGACGCATATGTGTACTTGGGGATTACATTTGCGACTCCGCCAAGAAGATTTACTATGGCATAGGCAGCCAGGGATGACTCACAACACGTGCAGCTCTAGCCATGCTAGAGAGACAATATCACACCAGGCACACTTCCAGGAGCCCCGCACGAAGGGGTGGTTGTTTGACACACTAGTCACCCTTGCTTTGATGTATGATGCAATAGTATGGGCACCTAGGCTCGCCACCTCCACATGTTCTCAGATAGAGAGGCCTTAGATTCTCATGCTCAGATAGAGAGGCCTCAGATTCTCATGCTCAGATAGAGAGGCCTCAGATAGAGAGGCCTCAGATTCTCATGCTCAGATAGAGAGGCCTCAGATTCTCATGCTCAGATAGAGAGGCCTCAGATTCTCATGCTCAGATAGAGAGGCCTCAGATAGAGAGGCCTCAGATTCTCATGCTCAGATAGAGAGGCCTCAGATTCTCATGCTCAGATAGAGAGGCCTCAGATTCTCATGCTCAGATAGAGAGGCCTCAGATAGAGAGGCCTCAGATAGAGAGGCCTCAGATTCTCATGCTCAGATAGAGAGGCCTCAGATTCTCATGCTCAGATAGAGAGGCCTCAGATAGAGAGGCCTCAGATTCTCATGCTCAGATAGAGAGGCCTCTCTATCTGAGGCCTCAGATAGAGAGGCCTCAGATTCTCATGCTCAGATAGAGAGGCCTTAGATAGAGAGGCCTCAGATTCTCATGCTCAGATAGAGAGGCCTCTCTATCTGAGGCCTCAGATAGAGAGGCCTCAGATTCTCATGCTCAGATAGAGAGGCCTCAGATTCTCATGCTCAGATAGAGAGGCCTCAGATAGAGAGGCCTCAGATTCTCATGCTCAGATAGAGAGGCCTCAGATAGAGAGGCCTCAGATTCTCATGCTCAGATAGAGAGGCCTTAGATTCTCATGCTCAGATAGAGAGGCCTCAGATTCTCATGCTCAGATGGAGAGGCCTCAGATTCTCATGCTCAGATAGAGAGGCCTCAGATAGAGAGGCCTCAGATTCTCATGCTCAGATAGAGAGGCCTCAGATTCTCATGCTCAGATAGAGAGGCCTCAGATTCTCATGCTCAGATAGAGAGGCCTCAGATTCTCATGCTCAGATAGAGAGGCCTCAGATTCTCATGCTCAGATAGAGAGGCCTCTCTATCTGAGGCCTCAGATAGAGAGGCCTCAGATTCTCATGCTCAGATAGAGAGGCCTCAGATTCTCATGCTCAGATAGAGAGGCCTCAGATTCTCATGCTCAGAATCCTCAGATTCTCATGCTCAGATAGAGAGGCCTCAGATTCTCATGCTCAGATAGAGAGGCCTCAGATTCTCATGCTCAGATTCTCATGCTCAGAATCCTCAGATTCTCATGCTCAGATAGAGAGGCCTCAGATTCTCATGCTCAGATAGAGAGGCCTCAGATTCTCATGCTCAGATAGAGAGGCCTCAGATAGAGAGGCCTCAGATTCTCATGCTCAGATAGAGAGGCCTCAGATTCTCATGCTCAGATAGAGAGATTCTCATGCTCTCACTCACGGCAGATGATCCGCACGACAGCAAACCCTCCGTCCCACATGACATTGTCCGAGCGGAGTTTGTTGCACCTGCTATGCTAGTAGAGGCCCTCTTCCAAACAATCTGCTTCATACAGAGGATCAGAGATATGCCATCAGATTGGCTCACATAGAGCTTTTGAGGCATCCAGGGCAGCTCACAAGGAGAGTGGAGATAGGAGATCATGGTATTCACAGATGATATAGTGGCTCACTTAGCATGGTCTCAACATAGATCACTTGCCACCTTTCCAGTATGATATACATGCACCACACATCCAGCGATACACTCAGACTTGGATTACACCCAGTCAGCCTCTACCGTCGAAGATGCTATACTACAGAGATCAGTTTATGCATATCTCAGTGGCGGATGGCTTCATTCAGCGACCTGGATATATGGATGTGTACATGCCTCACAGTGCCTGAGTGGCGATTGGCCAGCTCAGAGTGTCATCACACCAGCTTGAGATTGAGGCAAGTAGGGCAGCACGGATCCCCAGAGTAGAGAGGATATGCAGACTATGCCAAGAGGAGGTTGAGAGTGAGGAGAATTATGTATGCAGTTGTAGAGCATATAGTGACATTTTAGAGAGAGATACACCACCATCTTCAGTGGACATCCCTCACTCTGCCAGATCATGGAATCCACAGACCAGCGTAGATTTGGTCAGTTCTTGTAGAGACACAGTAGCACAAAGAGGCATTGCTCAGACTCATACCATAGGGAGAGGTGGGCGACAGCTCCAGCTCACTGATTTCTTCCAGGGATCTATCCCAATGCCTACCCTCAGGAGGGGGTTACACTTTAGCACGCTATGGACCTCCGAGCCAGACGGAGACCGAGAGCACGAGGCTACTAGACTCCTAGACTACATCAGAGGGAGATCACAGAGATATGGGCTCGACATCAGCACCATATCTAGGAGCGGCTAGCTCACTTACACTCACACCCGGAGATCATGCTCCGAGGGATTTTTTACCTCACCATCGCCTATGTATCACATATTACACCCCCATTATGGTACTGGTTGGAGCTAGACAGATCTGCATTGCATTCTTGTATACCCTACGCATATAGGTTGCATACTGGCCTCTAGCAGTAGTGCTCCATCCATCACCCCCCCACACTAGCTCAGTACTTTCATAGTTTATTGCATGTTCATTTTGTCCTTTTTTTTTTTGGACACCCAGAGGACATTGACAGTTGTACATTGATTTGTCTCATAGGTCAAGTTCGCCTCTAGTAGACGTTAATATAGCTTTCTTTCTTTCTTTCTTTCTTTCTCTCTCTCTCTCTCTCTCTCTGCTTAATAAAAAAAGGGGAGGATGCTATTGTACTCATGAGTCTCAAGAGAATGCAAAAATAAACAAAAAAGAATGACAACAAAATATAATAAATAAAAAATATGTAAAAAAGGAAAAAGAAAACTTCCTCTCCCTCCCTCCCTCCCTCCGTCCCTCTCTCTCTCTCTCTCTCTCTCTCTCTCTCTCTCTCTCTCTCTCTCTCATTGCTTAATAAAAAAGGGGAGGATGTTAGGGGACCATGGCATTGGAGTCAGGGTCCTCCACCCTAGCACACACACACACACACACACACTCTCTCTCTCTCTCTCTCTCTCTCTCTCTCTCTCTCTCTCTATGTGTCCCTCTCATTGCGTAGTTATGAAAAGGGAGGTTGGGGGGACCATGGAATTGGTTCTCCACCCTCCCTTTTTTCTTTTCAATTAGCATACGCACATGCATGAGCATGCGCGCACACACACACACATTGCTTAGTTATAAAAAGGGAGGTTGGTGGAACCATGGAACTGATCCTCCACCCTCCTTTTTTTCTTTTCAATTAGCACACACAACACACACACACACACACACACACACACACACACACACACACACACACTCTGCAATGTGTGTGTGTGTGTGTGTGTGTGAGAGAGAGAGAGAGAGAGAGAGAGAGAGAGAGAGAGAGAGAGAGAGAGAGAGAGAGAGTTAATTAAAAAAAGGGGGTGTTAATTAACATGCAATAGAGGTTGAGTCTGCCCCACCACACTCTTATGATGACAATCATAGGGCTATCGATCATTATTCCAAAGATTCTCTTGCATCATAAGTCACTATCTTGACAAAAATTTTACATGTAGGAGAGCCAATACAAGTGTTGGAGATATACCCCATGTTACTATAATAAAGTGGCCCATTAACAGAGGGCACAATCCTAAAAATACAGATGAAGTCACATGACTCTGACCACAATGGAGCGGTTGTGATAGAGACAAAGGATGTTGGAAATTCTTCTAGGTCATGTACGCACTCTGACAAGACAAAATTGACACGGATCCACTTCTAGGAAAATAGAGTAAATAGATACTTGTAGTAAATATATTATTCAACCAAAATAATGCATCAAATTCCAAAAGTTCAACATATTCAAGAATCAAGTTGCAACATAAGAGGCTTGTTCTTAGGTTGACACAAGAGAAGGCTTGTTCCTAAGTTGGAGTAGAAAAGGCTTCTTCTAAGTTCGAACAGAAAGATTTTCCCTAAATTGGATAGAGGCCTATTTCATATGTCTATTTCTAAGTTGAAACATCATAAGTTCAATACTATGTTAGATCTAGAAGAACCTTTTCTTCAGTGACTTGTTCCTAAATTTTGCAAGAGAATTCCTAGGTTAGAAACCAACATTGTGAGATTTCTTGCATGAAAATTGCCATAAAACTCTAGAAACAAATGATTAGATCTCAAGTTGGATTTGCTCTATTTCTATGTTGAAACAAGAGAGGGATACCGTCTCATGACTATGGACATTAGCATCTGTGACATAGATTTGGTATTGCTCTGAATCACCAAATCCAAGTCCTTGATTGTAGTATCACCAATTACAACTAGAGTCTAAATTAGAAGATGGCTTGATCATGGTTTTGCCATTTAGAGGTAATCCAAAACCATTCAGAGGTCATCACCCATTTATAATTAAGTCAAGAATGGTTAGTCTTGTAAGTATTTGGATGCTTCTCAATTGAGAATAATTGATTTGGAGTAGAAGAGAATTTCACTAGCTAGCTTTTCATTATTCAAAAAATGAATTCCAAGTCCCACGAGATGGAGATTTGTTTGATAGTTTCACATCATCATTATCAATTTGAGCATGAAATTTTTTAATGCAAACATTGCTTGATTTAATTTATGAGTCAGGAGAACAAGAAAAAATCTTAAGGATACATGTGTGGATGCACAGCTACTCTTATGGTTCTATACTAAAATATAGGTTTTATGTGTTTGCATGCACACTGTATATGCATCGAGCCTTTATTTAATTATTATCACTATCTTCTAACATTCAAGCGTATAGGTACCTAAAATTGTATCAAGAAAGCATAATTTGATAAAAGAATGGATATTTAATACATGAAACAGGCAACTTATTACCACCCTACAAGCAAATCCACCCATTCTTTATCCTCATATCTTAAATACATGCACTCCAAGACTCACCAAAGGACTATCATTGACCTAAGAGACCACTGATCACAAATGCATAAACATCATATTGCTATATGAACTCTGTATGGAAGTTTGTAAATCTAAAGGTTGTTTTCAAAAGATTTAGAGACTTTATAATATATTTTTTTGCTTTTCAATCTATTTTGGGATCGTTTTTCTAAATTTCAAGACTATTTTAAAAAGATTCAATTAGTTTGAATTTTGTTGGACCTTTCAAGTCTCCTTGGCACAGAGTACCGGTATAAGTATATTTTGGTGGCAATTGATTACAATGCCAAGTGGATTGAGGCAAGGCTTAGAGATAATAAGGCTACATATGTAGTGAATTTTTTGTATGAGATGATTATGACAAGGCTTTCTTGTGTTCCATTGAGTTGTTTAGTGATCAAGGCGGTCATTTCCTTAATTATGTAATATATAGTCTTACAAAAGCAACATATGATCATTTATAAAAAATCCACAATGTATTACCCATAAAAAAATGTTCAAGCTAAGTCCACAAATTAGGTTCAATTTGTTTTATTTGCTTTGTTGGATGTCCAAAAAAGTGTGCATTTAGACTATTTTGTATTTTGGACAAGGCTTGTCCAAACGATTAATCTACAGGCAAATCTTGTGCTAACGATACATGTATGGATTGTTTAGACACTTGAAGAAAAAATATAAATTGACCAAAAAGTCGGTACAACTCATCAAAGGCTTGGTATAAATGGTCAAAGACCTAGTACAAATGGTCAAAGCATCAATACAAATACTATTTTTGTACAAGAATAATTAAGAGCTTATTGACAAAAGGTAAGCCAATAGTTGGTTCCCGAAACTACATAAAAGATCACCCCTTGAGAATAGAATGTAGTGCTACTTTCTCATTGTAAATAGACATTATAGCACATCAAATTGAGGCATCCTTTTGTTACATAATCTCTCTTCACACCATATAGAAAATTTGACCATTTTCACTTTGGAAGGCATGTCTCTTCACAGCATATACAGAAAACCTTGACCAACTTCATTTTGTGCACACACACAAATTGCTTAGTTATGAAAAGGGAGGTTGGGGGAATCATGGACCTGGTCCTCCAACCTCCCTTTTTTCTTTTCAATTAGTGCCCATGACGTGAGCACACACACACACACACACACACACACACACACACACACACACACACACACACACACGCATGCACGCACGCATGCACGCACGCACACACACACACACACACACACACACACACACACACACATACACACACACACACACACTTAGTGTGTGTGATTGGCTCTCTACTCTTGGATGCATAACTATGAACTCGTTCTTGTAACTCATAAATTACATCAAGCAATGTTAGCATAGAAAATTTCATGCTCAAATTTACAATGATCATGTGAAACTATCAAACAAATCTCCATCTCATGGAATGAAAAGCTAGGTAGTGATATTCTCTTCTACTTCAAATCAATTGTTCTCAATTGAGAAGCATCCAAATACTTCTCAATTGTTCTCAATTGAGAAGCATCCAAATACTTGCAAAAGACTAACCAATCTTGATTTACTCATAAATAGGCGGCGATGACCTTTAAATGACAAAACCATGATCAATCCATCTTCTAATGTATACTCTAGTTGTAATCAAGGAGTTGGATTTGGTGGTTAAGAGCAATACCAAATCTATGTCACATACGCTAGCATCCATAGTCATGAGAAATATATAAGGCTCTAAATCCTCTCTTTTTTAAACACAGAAATAGAGCAAACCTCAACCTAAGAACAAGCCTCTTATGTTGCAACTTGATTCTTCAATATGTTGAACTTATGGTTTTTGATGCATCATTTTGGTTGAATAATATATTTCTTGCAAGTATCTATTTACTCTATTTTCCTAGAAGTGGATCCGTGTCAATTTTGTCTTGTCAAAATGCGTACATGACCTAGAAGAATTTTCAGCATCCTTTGTCTCTAGCACAACCCCTCCACTGTGGTCAGAGTCGTGTGACTTCATCTGTATTTAGGATTGTGTCCTCTGTTAATGGGCCACATTATTATAGTAACATGGGTATATCTCTAACACTTATATTGGCTCTCGTACATGTTGTAAAATTTTTGTCAAGATAGTGACTTATGATGCAAGAGAATCTTTGTAATAATGACCGATAGCCCTATGATTGTCATCACAAGAGTTTGGTGGGGTAGACTCAACCTCTATTTGCATGTTAATTAACACTCCCCTTTTTTTAATTAACTCTCTCTCTCTCTCTCTCTCTCTCTCTCTCTCTCTCTCTCTCATGCACATACACACATTGCAATATATGAGAGAGAGATACACACAAATATCATGGCATACCATTTTGCATTTCATTTTAGACCCATTTGCCACTTGTACTTTATGCAAATTTGTCAAACACATGGGTTGACATTCCTTGCTTTGCAAACTTTGTAATGCTCCTTGTTCCATTTCTCTCCACATTTGAAGCATAAGTCTTTACTCCTCAATTCATTCATGCGATCCTCCTTTTATGAACTTACTCTTGTTAGCACCATTGAGAGGATTCCATCAACATTTATAGAATTTTGAGGAGTATGAGAAGCATTGCCAAACCTGTAATTTGATTTTCCTCCACTTCCATACACCGTTGGAAACTTGGGCACAAAAGCAGTAGATTTGGCATCTCTTATAGACTTTCCATAAGTGTTAGGAGCTAAATCATTATGAAAACTACCTCAATTTAACCATGCATTTGAATACTTCTCCTCATATATCTCCGCCAAAAGCATGGCTTCCTTGAGAGTAGTTGGCCTTTGTGCCTTGAAATCTACACCGATGTTGGTCCTCAAACCCTTGATGTACTTTGCCTTCTTGAATTCTTCACTAAACCCATGCACATGTAGCATAAAGTTCATGAACTTGTGGGTGTAGTCTTTGACACTATGTTCCCTTTGTTGCAAGTCATCCCAATCACACATAATCTTGTATTGATGCAATTGAGAGATAAAGGTGTCTCTCATTTCATCCTTGAAAGCATTCCATGAGGTAACTTCATAAGATTGAGATTGTAAATCCCTCCACCAAGCATGTGCATATCCTTATGAATGCAATGTTGCAAAGTAAACCATAGCCTTCTCACTTCTAGGGTTCATTTTGAAGTAGAAGTCCATCTTATTGAGCCACTCTTCAAAGTCTTCGTTGGAAGTATTCTCTCCATTGAACTTTGGCAACACTATTTTATCTTTAACACCTTTGAACTCATCATGCCTTCTTGTAAGCCCATGATCAAAATTCCCTTTTTACCAATCAGCATGCAAATCATCTTGCATGTGCCAATCATCATCATCATACAACTCTTCCCTTTGCATCCTTGGGGCGCTTCTAGCATTATTGGAGCCCGAATGATAAGTAGAGCCATGTGTCAATCCTTTCCCTTTTTAGATGCATGAGAGGTGAAACCACGGAATTTATTTGGCATAGCATGTTGCAAATTCCTTTGAGAAGAAGGAACATTCTCCTTATTGCCAAAACACATGTCATTCCCATCTCTAATGCTTACTCCTTTTGTTGGCCTTGGCATTTCATCACCAAAAGAGAAGCGTTGTTGCATTCCATTGTCATGAGGAATTCGATCCATATAAGTATCTTGCAAAGGTGTCCTATCGTGAGTATGAATCCTTGCATCTTGATAAGGTGGATGAACAACACCATTCCTTGATTCACTTCTCAACAATGCCATCTCACTTTTGAAAGTGTTGATGAGAAGTTGATTTTGGAGGTTGAGGAGTTGGTCTTGAAATTTGGATTGCTTGTCAACATTGAAGTTGTCCAACATTTCCCTCATCATGCACATCATGTGATACATATCATTGGAGACGGGTGGTACTTCTTTGGCTTTAGAAGATTCTACCCTTGCATTAGTCGCATCATCGCATACTCCTTTGCCCTTCGATGCCACCACATTTGCATGGGTAACCTCCTCACACAAGCAATCTTATCTTTGCTCTCTCAAAGCATTTTGTCATACATTGTGAGGATCTTTGTACCACTTAAGAAGAGTAACGAACTTATATGCTTGAAATCCATTAGCTCAAGTCTCTCAAATTAACAACAAAACCATAACATAAACAAATAATTGACAAAATAGCATAAACCGTGAAATCTTGAAAATAGAGAAGATATCATCGACACAAGGTTGGGTTCAATCTCCCCTAGTGTAAAGGCACATTAGCATTCATATTTGGAAAAAGGTTTGATATGTATAAACCTTAGGAACTTTGATATGGTTAATGATATGTAAAGCAAAACCCAAAAGTGGAAAAAGCAATCCCAAATTGTATGCACAACTATTATTACCTCCTTGGGCTATTTTTATGGAATACAATTCTCTAAATACTCAAGTCGTGGAAGTGGGAGCTACATGCTTGAGGGGGGAGGTTGCACCCAATCTTGTCTTGTGTGGTACCTTCTATCTCTATCTCTTATTGCAAATTTATTCCATGTTTACTTTTATTCAATTTATATTCAATTGAATGGTCATCTTTTTATTATTATTTGAGTTTTGTATTATTCTTTATCAAGTATTTTCTAGATCCTGTGACAATGGTATCAGAGCTTGGAATACTTTGATTGGAAGAATAGAAGAAACTCTCTAAAATCCTTAAAGAAACTCTCTAAAATCCTTTGGCTTTGGGTAGAGTAGTGAAAAGTTCAATGACCTTTGGATAAAAATTGGAAGATTCATGGGAAGTCTGTGGACCCTTGGATGAAGGTCTTGATCAAGGGTTGGTAGTAAATCATCACCTTCTTCTTGAAACCACCCTGCACAACTAGACAACCACCCTTCTTCTTCAAACCACCCTGCACAACTAGACAACCACCCTTCTTCTTCAAACCACCCTGCACAACTAGAAAACCACCCTTCAAGATTGAAAGTGGTTTTATTCCATCCTGTATCTCCCTCAAATCCAACCGTAATGGATGGATTGACCATAGTCCAAAACCCTTAGCTCCACTCTCTATTCTTCAAAAGATGGATGGAGCATGAAATCCATCATGGACGGATGAGGGCTGCGCAGAGTTATTTGTTTTTCAAATTCATCTTTTCGTTTTCTTTTTCTTTCTCAATTTTGCGCAGAGGTTTTCCACAAAGCTACAAGTAGCTTTAGATTATATACATACATATATATATATATATATATATATATATATATATATATAAACATGTGCTGTTTGCTCCTCTTTCTCTCTCTGCTCGCCGCCTTAGTACCTGTCCCCTCCGATGGCGCGCTGCTGTTGGTGAGTTCCTCCTCTCACAGTTGCTCTACGTCGGTTTTAGCTGGGAGAGGCTTGAAACCAAGTCTCTTTATTAAGCTTTGGTCAACCTTAACCCCCTCCCCTTATGCGTTGACATCGATTATCAAGGTCCCCTTTTTTTTAAATGTTGATCGCTAGATTGTTATAAGCTTTTAAGTCTTTAATTAAAGCATAGTATTTACTTTTTTTAAAAAATTATGAACTATACATATATATATATATATAAATCCCTACGACTGGTCGTCAATATCTAGCCGTGAAGAAAACCACCCTTTTTTCCTTATGCTCAGGCCACAAGACAGATTTCAGAAGAGAATTTTTTTTAATGACCTTGTTAAAAGCTCTTAAAAGGATCTATTTATTTTGTGAAGCCTAAATCTTTAAGCTTTAGAACTTTTCATTCTTATAAAGCTTTGTATAAAACCTTAAATCTAAACTTTATAAGCTTATTATAGTTATAAGCTTATAAAAGTTTATAACTTTCAAAAGGCATTTATATTTATACATAAGCTTTGAAAGCTTTTAGCTTTTAGCTCAAGACCCCTCAAAAACCTGGTCCTTAGTTATATTAAATTGGTCACTTTCTTGCTTTATTCCTTCCTTATTTTATCATCTTTCAGTGTTTTTTGACCACGTTTAATTTTGACCCAAATTATTTAGAGATTAAAGCATAGCATAAACAAAGTTTGATTTAAATTTATATTTCTTGTTCAATCTCTTTGTGTGTTTGAAGAGAACTCTACCTGGAATTCTTGATGGGATACTTTTGTTCACAAGGTTATTTGTCAGGAATTTGAGACAAAGTTTCTACTATCCTGGCTTGGAATCAATCTTGAAAAATGGCCAATCAACTTCAATCCACCCACTCCTCTTGGCCCTTCAAGAAACTTCTGGGCCCCACATCTACCTTCTAGTGGAGAAACTCATTGACCACGAGCCTCCTCCTTGGTCCTTCCTTAATAGATGGACATCTAGAATCGTTTGGGATTCGACTATGAAAGTTATGAATTTTGACATCATGGCTGTGACCTATAATGCCTTTCCAAATGCTTTATCTAAATTGCACATTCTATTTTTCTTTAACATGGTATCCAAAATTCATATCCACATCCCTAGCTATTTAGCAACATTTTTGATAATAGTTCTTACTAACCTTATAAACACTTTTCCTCGTCACCTCTTCAGATTGTATGAGCAGGGCTCTTGGTACCCTTGGCCCTAGGTGAAATAAACAAGTTTATTTTGTCTAACTTATTTTGAATTACAAATTCTAGAATATATATCTTCATTTCTTCATTAATCAAAATTGTTAAAGCTGATGTTAGTTTTTTTATTATAATCATGTTTATAATTGTGCTTAAATTTTGGAAGTATTAAAAAACTCAACTCTCTAAAATCTCAAAAAATGAGACCAAAATTAGTTGTAAAAACACCACACATTAGGAATTTTTTGGACCCAAAAAGGGCCTCTTAAGGATTCCTAATTTTAAGGGATTAGAGCTTAAAAAGCTGGGCTTAAGGGAGACAAAGGCTATGATGACCCCTATTTTTTTCCTTACCACATCATCCATACATCCCTAGTTTCACTTTTTAAAGAGAATATTCTCACTCTCTCTCTCTCTCTTACTTTTTGACTTTTCTCATACTTTCTCTCTTACTTTTTGAAATTTTTATCTTCACTCTCTATAAATTGAATCTTTCTTGTCAGTTTGAAATCTCCTTTCTCATTAACTCCCACCATATCTTCCTTCCACATCAGCAAAACATTCTCGTATTTAGGTGGGCCCCAAAAAGTGAAAATTTTTTATTTTTTATTTTTTTACATTTTGAGGTGGAAAAAACACCACCCAACCAATATGTATGATGAAAATAATTTTTTTCCTCCAAAAAGCTTATAATTCAAGGGTCACGTCAGAAGCCTGTCAGGAGCCAGTACATCCATAACTAACTGCTGTCAGGTCCCCACAACCCCATAAACATAAGTAACTGTCAGATCCCGAAATTGGGGACCCCAAAAATTATTATTTTTTAATTTTTCTCATAAATGTAATTTATTGATGAAAAACTCTATGTTAGTATATTTGTATATCAAAAATATCATTTTCTACTTAGAAAAATGGATTTGTGTTAAACCTGCAACAACAACAGCAAAGTTTTAACAGTCTCTCTCACTCACTCCCTCTCTCTCTCTCTCTCTCTCTCTCTCTACTTTAGCTTCTTCCTCTGCTTAGCTATGGAGCCTTTGCAAGCTGTGTGTATAGCCCCTTGTGAAGCTAGAAAACGGAAGGTTGATTTACACATTCGTATTCCGGAAGAGTATGGCAGCTCTAAAAAAACCCATCCTACTGATGCACAATCTATCCAAGCTCGTAGGATAGCTAAGGAGAAAAATGTAGATCTTTGGGTTGATGGGCATCTCTATCTAGTTGACCCTCCATTAAGAGCAAACCCTCCTTTCCGCAATTTATCATCTTTTATGCAATTTGTTGGTGAAGGAGAGCTTGGCTTGTTAGGATACTGCAGATTGACTACAAGTGGAGCTTGACAAACCCATATTCTCCAATCTCAATTGCAAGCATCACAATTCAGCCTTTTACAATGTCAAGAAGGACTTCAAACATCATCAAATAAAATGAAAGAGATCCTCGCAGAGAATGTGGAGAAGGATGCAAAGATTCAAAGGCTAGAGGAACTTATCAAACGACTCAAAGCAACGCCAAATGGTGCTCGTGAACGCAAAAAGACATTGGCTGGTATAGATTCAAAGGCTAGAGGAACTTATCAAACGACTCAAAGCAACGCCAAATGGTGCTCGTGAATGCGAAAAGACATTGGCTGGTATAGAATCTCTTGCGTTTAAAGGTGGAGCACGGAAGAAAAGGATTCGTACAACAAAGTAAGTAACATAAACTTTCATTTTGCACTCAGTGATTTAAACAAAATAGTCATGATTTGTGTTCTGCCAGGAATTTTCTGCAAGAGGTGTGTGGTTCTAATGAAGAGGGATGGAAGGATTTGGTCAAAGCCATTCTAAATACCAAGGATATTCTCTCAATTATTACTAACCCTCATCATCCTAAAATATGCCAAGCTGTTGTCAGCAATGTAGTGAGCGAGATTACCACCTCCATCGATTCTCATTAATTCAACATGCTTGTGATGCGGCTGGAATCAGCATGAAAGGGTACCAAGCAATCCGTCCGGTTGTAACAGATGCATTTCTAAGACAAGGAATCACTAGCACTTTATTTCCTACACTCAAGGTGATTCACAATGTCAAGCGTATCAATAATGATGATGTGCAGCGAGCTATAGGACAGTTTTATCACGTTGAGAGCACACTAACATTAGACACAGGGTTGAGCAGAAAGAAAATCAAGACAACAAGTACATAATTTCACTACAATGTTTACAATAACATCTTTGTTATTAAGAGACTACAACAAGCTATGGTGAAGCTCTATGGTCTTTCACCAGAAGGTGAGAACTTGCAATTGCTACTATTCATGTTTTTCAGTAGAAAATGAAGACGATTATTTTGTTTTGAATATTGTAAATTACCGTTTATTTGCAGTTTTGGGGAGCACACTTTCATTTGTGCTCAAGCTAGATGAGTGCCAAATTGTGAAAGGTCGGAAGCTAGAACGTATGAGCATTACGCTCATGAATGAGGCCATGATTTGTGCATGGGAAAAGACTACCAAACCAAGTTTTAGTGTGTAATCTGAGAAAGAGAGGTCTAGTGGCTTGGTGCATTCGAGGTAACGAAGGAGACACATGAGGTATTGACATGGATGTTTGAAAGGACTCCTTGGATAACAGATGTAATCAACAAGCAAATTGATGGTCAACTTTTAGATGTAGAAAACATAGGAAAGTTCAAGGTGGATTGGCATCTTGGGGGAGATTTGAAGACAATTAAATGCATGATGGGTTGTGCTCAAGGTGCGACATCAAGATGGCCTTGTCCATATTGCAATGCTCAGATTGATATTCCGAGGCAAAAAAAGACAAATGGAAAAGGTATATAGAAGGTTGGTTCTGTTGGGAAGGATGCCTCGAAAGGTCCCAAGAAAGGGAAGAAGCAACAAGAAGATGCAGTAGATCCAACCGAGTCAACTGATGATGAAGATGAGGAACAACCAAATGCAAGATGGGTGGAAGGTGTCATGTCTCGTGATATGCTAGGAGAACCAAACAGGAATTCAAATTGGAGCCCCATCATTAATTTTCCACTAAAGAATATTCACTTTTGCACACTTCATGCATTCATGAGAATCTTTGATCGATTGCTTAAGTGTGAGGATTCAGACTATGAGAGAGACCAAGAGGAGGTTCCTGCAAGTGCGCGCAAGCGTAGAAAGGTTAAGCTCTTCAAGCCAAGAAAGTCCCAACCTCGCCAATGCACTAGCACAACATAAAGAGCTCCAAGGAGAAGGATGCGCCAAGGGCTTAGGGCTCTACAAGAAATCAAGTTTTATTATAGGAACACTGAGTTGCTGATAAGAAGAGCCCCTTTTGCTCGCACAGTGAAGGAGATTCTCCAACGATATAGAATAGAGTTCCGTGTGCAGGGGATTGCCCAGAGGCTTCTTGCAATGCTTCAAGGGCAATCCCCTGCACACGGAACTCTGTTCTATATCGTTGGAGAATCTCCTTCTCCAACGATATAGAACAGAGTTCCGTGTGCAGGGGATTGCCCTTGAAGCATTGCAAGAAGTCTCTGAGGCTTACCTTGTTGGGCTTTTTGAAGACACCAACCTCCTTGCAATACATGCAAAGAGGATTACCATATCTACCAAGGACATGCAACTAGCTCGGTGCATTCGAGGCAAGCGAGACACGATCTAGAGATCTTAGATGTTAACCTTTTTTTTGAAGCAACTCTTTTGTTTCAAACCCCCCTTTGTAACAAGCTTATCTGGCTTTCATTTGTAACCTTTTGATAGTTAAAATTTTAAGTTTCTCTTACAATGTCTTGGTGTCATCATGTTTGTTTAACATGGAGTGTCTATCATGTGCCAGTTTGTCACCCAAGGCATCAGAAATACTCCTGGAGGACTGAGGAAGTTGTGCTAGAACAGTGCGAATTTGGCCTCTGCAACGGCAATGTAGGCTCAAAATTCGCACTGTTTTGGCACTTCTCCCCTAGCCACTCCAGGATCATTTTTCATGCATTTATAATGAAGTTGAGCACACTAATTGTGAGAAACGGTAGTTTATAAGATAAAAACACCTTTAATCATATGTAAAAATATAGTGTTTATCATCCAATGCATCAAAATTGCTCTTGGAGGACTGGGAAAGCTATGCCAGAATAGTGCGAATTTAGGCTCTGCAGTGATGGTGCAGGCTCAAAATTCACACTCTTCTGGCACTACTCCCCCAGCCACTTAGGATCATTTTTGATGCATTTATAATGAAGTTGAGTACACTAATTATGAGAAATAGTAGTTTATAAGATAAAAACATCTTTGATCATGTGTAAAAATATAGTGTTTATCATCTAATGCATTAGAATTACTCCTGGAGGACTCGAGAACCTATGCCAGAATAGTGCGAATTTAGGCTCTGCAGCGACGGTGCAGACTCAAAATTCGCACTGTTGTGGCACTGCTCCCTCAGCCACTCAGGATCATTTCTGATGCATTTATAATGAAGTTGAGTACACTAATTGTGAGAAACAATAGTTTATAAGATAAAAACAGCTTTAATCATGTGTAAAATTACATTGTTTGTCATCCACTGCATCAGAATTGCTCCTGGAGGACTGGGGAAGCTATGTCAGAACAGTGCGAATTTAGGCTCTCTAGCGGCGGTGAAGGCTCAAAATTCGCAATGTTCTGAAGTTGAGCACACTAATTGTGAGAAATATTAGTTTATAAGATAAAAACACCTTTAATCATGTGTAAAAATATAGTGTTTATCATCCAATGCATGAGAATTTCTCCTGGAGGACTGGGGAAGCTATGCCAGAACAGTGTGAATTTAGGCTCTGCAATTAAATTCAGTAACTTAAATAAATATTTAAGATAAAGAAAATTTGTGTTGGAATTTAAGTTTCAAAGAGAACTGGCCACTCCGTCTCAAACTTCTATTCTGAAGGAAGTGATGTATGGAATTAATCTGGTGGTATGAGACATCAAATTGGTTTCATATACTTACCCCATACATATTTATGTCTTCTATCTTTTACCATCCTATGTGTGTATGTGCAATGCGCCTATGTAGTATGGGACACTTAGACTCGTTTCACATACATTCATTTGATTGGTTCATTGTATATGCATTATATGTTAATTTAGTCTTCCACACCAATCATGAAGCCATCCTCTCATGCATTTATGCAACTGAGGATAGTTGCAACCCCAGAAAGAGGGAACGATATGAGAATTAACTCTTATTTACTAGGAATTATATTTTTTATTTTATATCGGGGACGCTCGTATATACCATGCCTGGTACACGTAATTTGATTTTTTAGGGTTGCATATATCTCATAACGATGTCGGGATTAATTGATGTGTTCAATTAATTGTTTAACTAACGTGGATTATGTCTATGAGTATGGGTAATGAGATGTGCGACGATACCAATTTTGGTGTCGCAACCATGGCATGAGATGTGCGAGGGTACCTATTGAGGTGTCATATGGCTGGTGGATTGAGCGGTGGCGTGAAGATGGTGATCATTTTGCTAAATCATGTATTAGAATTTCATAAATTATTTATAGCCTTTCATGTGGCTAGGTTATTTAACATACAAGTGTGCGCAATGTTACTTCATGTGTAAAGGCCCATTAACATTCATATTTGGGAAAAGGTTTGATATGTATAAACCTTAGGAACTTTGATATGGTTAATAATATGTAAAGCAAAATCCAAAAGTGGGAAAAGCAAGCCCAAATTGTACGCACAACTATTATTAGCTCCTTGGGCTATTTTTATCTTCTTTGTATTTTTTGAGTTTTGTATTATTCTTCATCAAGTATTTTCTAGATCCCGTGAGACAGGAAGAGTTTTAAAGGTTAGCTCACCCATATTTAATTATATTGATGCTTGCTATTTACAAGAAGATACTCCAAAAATAAAGCCTAATAGCTTTTTTAGTCTTTGAGCGTGTAAGCTCCTTCCAAAAATATAGTAAGCCTAATAATAGAGTCTTGGGCTACCAAAAGTATAAAAATACTAGTTGGTATGTACAAAGGTTTAAGGCTAAGGCCCTCCAAAAATATAGATGACAAATATGAAAACCTAAGAGGTGATCACATGTCTTCCAAGATATCTCATTGTGGTCCAACTCGTGTTCCACCCATGACTAACTCATAGTCTGCCACTCAATCATTATCTACACCAAATAATATTAGCCAGTGCACACAACCAATTAAACATATTAATCTTGACTATATCATACCATCGCACGACAGCTGATTAAACACATTAATCTTGGAAAATGATATAAATAAAAGACGCATCCCATACATAAATACTAACCCGATCTACATACATTCACATATGGAATTAAAATAATCGCATCACCCACATTCCTATGTGAAAGAAATGATTGCATGGGCATCCCCAATTGACCATAGAGTTCATGACTAACATACACCAACCCATGTACAAGCTCTGGTTCAACACATGCATCATCCCCAATGTCAAATGCACCAGAAATGTCTTCCCACAAGTGCCCCTTGAATAGGTTCCAACATCTCTTGAGTTTCATCCACAATCTTGCATGGCCTTCCCATAGGCATAGCTGCAATTTTTGGATTTGAATGGATGAAAGGTTAAACAAGATTGGAATTGGGTGCTCAAGGACTCTATGGAGATCTAATGATGTGTACCAACACAATATGTAAAAACAGAAAGTTTTCGGATGAGGCGAATACTCCTTGTTTTAGGGTTTTTGCTAAAAATGAAAAGTTAGCTATAAGATGACAAAAACTAGAATTATGTTGATGATCTTTAGCTTGTTGGGACTATCTTAGCAAGTACTACCATCCCCCAAAAGGTTTGACCAAAGTCAAAGTGAAATTCAACACTATTTTGACTTTTATAAAAAAGTCAACTATGTCACTTTGACTTAACAAATGATATCAAAATCAAAGAGTTAAGGGCTTGATTGGAAGGCCTAATGAAGTACTAAGAGGATTTGTAAAGACACTTACGACACAATCTAGGGTTTATGACTGAATTAGGATTTTGTAATTTCTAGTAAACCCTAATTTGACCCCCCATTGATGTCAGAATAAAGATCTTTAAGGCTTGATATGGAGTACTTATGGAGCACTACAAGAGGGTATAAATCCCTACACAAGACCTAAAAACCCCTATGACTAAATTTAGGGTTTAGGTTATAGGTATGCAGGGAAATTTTAGAAATTTCAACAGCATTTTCTTTGCTTTTAGAGTCAAATCTCAATATAAGCAAACAAAAATATTGATTCCCATCAACTCCTCTTGTAATTGCCATCACAAGGCATTTACAATGCATCAATAGGCATCCAAGATCATCCAATTAGTGTCCCTAATTGGATGCCTATTGATGCATTTACAATGCATCAATAGGCATCCAAGATCATCCAATTAGTGTCCCTAATTGCATCCAATGCATAACACTTTGCCCTTTGACATGTATCCACTATCCACTGTGTCAACAATATGCCCAATGAGAATACATCATTTGCCACAATTGGTAGTCGATGAAGCGAAGTCGAAGAAGCGCATTGAAGCTTGCTAATCTCCTAGCCAAGCTCTTCCAACCCTTGTACCCAAGTTTGAATTCCGAGGGCATAATTTTGGGCCATGTCTTCTCCACTAAGACCTAATCCCTCACCGTACCGCGTTCCCACGGTAATCACGACACGATGAGTTCAAGTCATGCTCTCCCCGGTCTCTCCTCCACATACTGGGGTACCCTCACACATCACTAGTGGCTAGAAATGAGAAGTGTAGTACAATGTGATGTGGAGAGTGATTGAATCTCAAATAGATGATTGAGATCACATACTGGGGTACCCTCACACATCACTAGTGGCTAGAAATGAGAAGTGTAGTACAATGTGATGTGGAGAGTGATTGAATCTCAAATAGATGATTGAGATCACTTATACTTTGATTTCAAGCATGACTCATGTTTATCATTTCATCATTACAATATCATATTTCTCATGCTTTATGTACTTCCTCATATCCCATCACATCCAACAACACAAAGCAACAACTAACAAGCACCAAGTGATGATGGACAATGCCAATTGCAATCTTGAATCACACCAAGAATATGTCACATATACCCATAGCATTCAAAAAGCATTCAACCACATCAACATGTCATCAAATGCCAATGTTCTTCAAGCACGTGGGACTTCCAATGGCATATGAGAAGCCATGGTAATCACCATTGCATTGAAATTACTTGAAAATTGATCAAACTTCCAAGATTAAGAGTTAGGGTTTGATCAATGGCTTATATGAAGCATTAGTATACATAATAGCACCATTTGTGAGTCTAATGATGATTAGGCAACACTAATTACATATAGGATTAGCCATTGTCAACAAGTGATCAGGGTTTCCAATTCATAAACCCTAAATATTTTTTCAAATCTTCAAGAAATTAACTAAATTATGAAAGAAAATGTAGAAAGTGATGAGAAATGATAGAAAATAGAAAAACAATGGATCAAACAAGAGCTCTGATACCACTGTAAGAAGGAGGCCCACTCATTACATGGAGTAGGCAACATGAGTGTTGGTCACCATCCTAGATCTCATGTGGGAGAAGCTCACCATATATACTTGTGTCATAGGCATCAAGGTAATGTGTATTCATAAAAGATATCAAAAAGGTACCTTTACAACTATGAGTCATTGTCTTATATACCTTGGCCCATTTTACACTCAATTATTATGCCCATGCCCATGCCCATGCCCATAAGACTAGGCCCCGAAGCCCAACATATGAACATGCCCATAAACCCATGGCCACCACCATATTACACTTATGTTTATTCACAAGCTGAAACCTTTGACCTAATAGGTAATGTCTCCATAATTTCACTTTATGTACCATAATTAAAAGTTTAAGATCATGAGTGGCTTAATTATTTTCAAGAGGACGAAGCTATTTGGACTCATAGGTGATCGGGTGGCCATCTTGTATGTGTGTGTGTGTGACCACTCTGTAGGTTAACATGGTTTCACCCTCCTAACCTACTATAAGGCACTTTACCATCTTACCTACTTTTGAACGAGCACTTGTATTTTGTAAGATGATAGTCGAATAGAAAACGACCTTACCTTATGCTTAATGTCAAATAAGGAAAGTCTAAGAAATTTTGCTGTATAATTTCTTAAGACTAGTAATAGCGACCAAACCATTTTTAAGTTTAGCCGGCTTAGTGTGAAAACTAGTCACTTGTATATGTCATTTTTTATAATAAAAAATATACAATCCTTTTCTTGCAACAATAGAATACGTGTGAGCTCTTCTATTTCCTCTTCTTGCTTGTATGTAGCCAGTGTGTGTGTATGTATGTTAGCCCGTGTGCGTTCACCTACCTTGATAGCCACAGCCCTTCACCTACCTTGGGAATTTTGTGTATGGGCATTCACGTATTATTGGCAATCATGGATTTTGGCTGAGAGCAGCAATGGAGACTCTTTTGTTTTCTCTGTGTTTTTCCCGTTCCTTTTGTTCTCTCTGTCAGGCCCCAAAGAGGTTGCTAACCCTTTGCCGCTAACACCTTGGCGACCATGATCATTTAGCTCCCCTCTAGATGAAGAAGGCACTATCGAAGCTATCCTTTCTCCAAAATCTCAAGTAGACTATCCTCCCTGCAGCTGCCTTCTCCAATAGCTCCGCTTCTGCATCCAATGTGCTTGTGGCCTCATCTAGCACTATCTTGGCATCTCTTACCATCGCTCTGGCTATTGCTATCTTTTGCTTTTTGCCACCTGACGCCTAATGGCAGACTCTATATGAACCGCTTGTACTGAACAGAAATCATAAGCTTGTCGGTTGGGCCAGCACACAAGTGCAGTACCACCGCCATCTCATGGAAGATGGACCAAAGTATTTGGACATAGCATGCTAACAGATTTTAAATCGGATGATACAACAGCTGGTGCTGCTCCTTCAGTGGGGTCGAGGGTACCAAGGGCTTGCAACACTACTGATGCTGTTCATAGGTCGTCTCTTGGAATTGGGGCTGCATAGCTGATAAAACTCACGAGCTATTTTCATCTGCCCCTGCAAGGCCGTTCATTTGGCAGTATGTGGAGTTCACCATAACATGAATCCTACCACTGGGAACATTCTGGTAGAGCTCATCATGTTCAATGTCTTTTCCCGGAAGGCATCTGATACTTTGTTTCCCTCTTGTTCCTCCTAAGAAAGTTTGGTTCCCTTTTCTTTTAGCCATAACCTCACATGGTTTATAGACTAGCCTTGCCATGATCTAGCCATGATTGAATGGCTAAAAAGAAGAAAAAGGAGTGTGCTATTTGCTTGCACTATGGTCATTCCACTAGAGAATGCCCATACATGTGTGATCCATGTTCCAAGGAAGAAGCACGCATCAAATTTTGTAGGCCACATTTATGTGCAAGAAGCTGTACCGGATTGTAAAGCACTTGTGGAATGCATCCGATTATGACGAAATGGAGGAAGCACAGGAGGAGTTGGAAGAATTTTCAGATTTTCTTGATAATGCAGAGCATTGGCATGCAGATCATGATGGGAAAAGGAAGAAATCCTGCTCCAACATTCGTTGCATTCGAATGTTGCAAGAAGTAGTGGATGCTTTGAGTGACAAGTATGAAGATAAATTTGAGTTTGATGAGAGTGGGAATGAATTGGAATACCCCATGGCTGTTGGTATGCAAGTTGGTCAGAATCTTGGTGGATATGGTAGGGATCTGGCCTACATCCTTGCATAGAGAAAAGCTCTATGTGATCTCCATTCCATAGAGTCATGGTCATCAGATGCTCCCCAACAGCATGGAAGGTCATATGCTGCTATTTCGGATGCAATGGTCTTGGCACTTATTGAAGATGTTCCAATAGATGAGCCAGAAGGGTTGCAGTATGCAACCATGGATGAGGTACAAGGTGAGGTAGTGGAGGAGCTATACGACCGAGAGAGCCACGAAAGGCCCTCACATGTCCAAAACCCTCCGATCAATATGTAGGAGAGCATGGAGGATGATCTCCAGGATGCTTAGATATATGAGGACAACAGTCAAGTTGTGGAGGAGCAGAGTGGCTGCAAGAGCCCAGAGAATGTCACGGATGATCCAGATAGTATTTCTGGCCATGACGAGGGAATGTTTGGGATGAAGGCTGAGGGAGCATGGAAGGAGCATGAAGGCCGGAAGAGCTAGGTGATTCCCTTGCATGCCTCTAGCACTTCATTGGAATTCCCTCATGGGGTGGACAGTCAGGATGATCCGGTATGAGCTAATGAGAAGGTTCTCCGCAGATGTGGGTTACTTGCAGCAGCACAAGATGTGGGCGATAAACTGTTAGTTCAGAATGCAGTCCCCCAAAATGCTCTGATCCCCGGATATGCTGATGAAGGGCTCAACAGGGAAGCATTAAATTTCTTGAAACAAGTTCAAAGTGACACAATGCATCTAGGCCCGGACACGGTTGGTTGCACTCTGCAAGTTTGTAGTAACATAGGACCCCTAGCCAGGGGCAAGCAAGTGCATGTTGAGATTTTCAAAGAGGGGCTAGAACAAGATCCTGTCATGGGCAGTGCTTTGGTGGATATGTTTGCCAAGTGGGGATCGCTCTTGCAGCACAACCAAGAGTGTTTGACACACTGCCACTTCATTGTGTTGTCTCATGGACTGCACTTATTGCTGGGTATGCTACTCACAATTGTGGTGAGAAAGCACTGATCTGTTTGGACAGGATGCTGTTGGATAGCATGCTTTGGGATGCAGTCATGGTTGCTTGCAGCTTGAAAGCCTGTGGCAGCATAGGAGCTATGGACAGAGGCCATCAAATACACGCTGAGCATGGGCATGGTGAGGAAGCGCCTAATTGTGTTAAGCAGATGCAAGTAGAGGGGGTGCCCCCAGATGCCCTCACGTATGTCTATAGCTTGAAAGCTTGTGGTAATGTTGGAGCCATAGACAAGGGACAAAGCATACATGCAGAGGTCTTCAGTAAAGGTTATGAGAAGAGTAATTACATTGGCATCGTTTTGGTGGATTTGTATGCTAAGGATGGCACACTTGCTAAAGCTCGGCTAGTGTTTAACAGCCTAGAGGTTCGATGCATAATCTTGTGGAATGTGCTGATGGCTGCATTTTCTGACCATGGGCTCTGTGAGGAAGTGCTGTGTGGATTGAAACACTGGCCTAGTTGCACGGCTAGCTCCCAATTTGTAGCCGCTTTGCCTATGGCCTTATGCACCTAGTAGCGAAATGCAGTACCGAGCGATCGCTAGGTTTGATCAACTTCCGGGTACAGCAGCCAGACTACTCAGTACGTGTGGAAATTTCCCAAGCATGGCTAATATCGAAGCAGTCCTTGCCGGTAATGCACGTGAAGGTCATGAATCAAGCATGCACATTTCTAATGCACTGCCTCGTAGCGCAAGGTTCTATGTTAGAATGCAATGACTGCAACTTTTGCTCAGAATACACATGACAAAGAAGCTTCCATTCTTTTCCACCAGATTCAGCCTGAAGGCATCAAGATGAATACATGTGCCCGCCTCGCTGCTCTCAGGGAGGGGTAGATAATTCATACAACCGTATTAATGGATGGATATGAGTAGCATATGGTTCCGGGATTAAAACTTGCAGACCTCCTTGGACGTGCAAGGGACTTCAACATGGTAGGAGGCGGGTTAAGGAGGATGCCGATCCTTCCTGATCTGAGCCTATGGGGTACCTGCTCTCCTCCATGCCCCTGGAGTATGAACATTTTGATCCAGACACGGTTTTATGTTTTCCTATTGTATGATCATGTATGGATGGCACTGTATCTAATGGGTTCCCAGCCCTAGCATGTTGTCATGAAATGGTTGCTTTGTACTTCCACTAGATTCAGGTTATGTGCATGACACCGGCATGACTCTATGATTGTGGGTTCAGGTCGTCGGATTGGGAATCCAACCCACCGGGTGTGCCAAGTGTTAGCCCGTGTGCGTGCACTGCGTGGAAACCACCCTTAGCCACCATAAATCTTCACCTACCCTAAGGGCCACCACCCTTCACCTACCTTGGGACATCATCTACCTTGGGACTTTTGTGTATGGGCATTCACGTATTATTGGCAATCAAGGATTTTGGCTGAGAGCAGCAATGGAGACTCTTTTGTTTTCTCTGTATTTTTCCTCTTTCTTTTGTTCTCTCTGCTAGGGCAAAGAGGCCGCTAACCCTTTGCTGCTAATAATGCTATTGATGAATCTTACTTGCTTGATGGGTGTATGCTAGATCGGATTGTCTATAGGTTTTCTGCTTACATTAACTTTCTCTTCTTTCTCGCCTTTTATGAGAGAGAACCATTGCGAATTGAAAGATTCATGTCCCCCCTGCGCAACGAATTCAAGGGTGCTAGCAGCGGAAGTAGCACTTCTTGCGCAAGACAGAATCTCCCACTCGGGGCCTCACCCACGAATATATGGACAAGAGACTAATCTCTCGGCTCTTCCAAAACCAAACCCGAAAAAACTTCCCTCGCCCAGAAGGCATAGGTGATTCTTCCAGGAAAAATTATTCTAACATAGTCAAGAGTCTTAAATTGCCCTTTTTCTTTCCAACCGAACCCGCAGGTCAGATGCCCGGGTCAAGGGAGAAACTTGCACTTGGATCATAGAGACCAACGTTTTTTTCCCCGTTAAGAGGCACAACCGTTGATTCTTTTCCATGGAACAAGGATTATCCATGATTTACTTCAACTATCGTAACTTAACAGAATTGAGTCTTATTTAGAGATCCATCAGTCCAGCAGCGTAACCCCATCCAATCCCATGGGTTAGCCAACCGCCCAACCACTGTATTGATAGGATCTATTTTGAAATTTGGTTATGATTTGTCCCGGGTACCAGAGAGAAGAGTTCCCAGGTCCCCTAGTCGGATTCATGCAAAATACAATTTAGACACACCACTTATGCACCCAATATGAAATTATCTTTTCACAGATTCAGCTGTCTTTAAAGAAAACTTGAAATGGAACCATAGTATCACTGATCATAATCCTCCAAAATATCTAGCTTGAAGTCCAATTTCTAATCATTGCTTCATTAGTGTACCTATGGCATTATTGGCAACCAGAACGCTCACCATCTGCTCACTCAGGAGCCTTTTCAATAGTTCCTAGCTCATAGTTCTTGAAAATATAATCACATAAAATCCAGGTGGACTCTCCGTTGTTAAAGATCAGCTAAATCAATCAACAAGATCCATATAAAAGGGTCATGAACTCATCTGTTGGAGACCAGCAAGGTCAATCAACCAGATCCATGCCTGTGTTCAGAAAACAACTCCAACTCATTTTTCTTCCCCGATGCACGCGTGAGTATTTTCAGCGACCCAGAGCCCGAGCACCGTATGGTCAGCACCCTCTAGGCTCCTTTGCAGGTCACCTAGCGCTTCACTCATAAGCCGTTTCCTTGGTTCCTCATCCACTGTACTGAAAGCTCACCATTTTAATCGGATCGAGGTTGGTCAAGACCTTGCCCGACAGTGCCACGCGAGACGTCCTTCATTGACTCTCCATCACCTGGTTGCAACCTTATCACATAGGTCCTTTCACGATCTTAATCTACAAGATAGTCAAAATGCTTTCTAGCATTCTTGACATAAAACAGTCTTTTAAAAACAGATTTCATATAAAATTACAGTTTCCAACAACTCCCATCTTTCCACATCGTTCCAGGTCACTTCTCATTATTTCACATTCTTCTACATTAATTCACATCGCACATTCCACATCCATTCATATCCATTCCCATTGTCTTACATCCATTCTCATCCATTTACATGCACTCACATCATATCACATCCATTCTCATCCATTTACATCCACTCACATCATATCACATCCATTAAGATCCATTCATCTCACATCACATCTATTCACATCTATTCACATCACATTCAGATCTATTCACATCTATTCACATCCATTCAGATCCATTCACCTCACATCACATCTATTCACATCTATTCACCTCCATTCAGATCTATTCACATCACATCACGTCCATTCACATCCATTCACATCCATCCACATCACATCACATCCATTCTCATCCATCCATATCTCATCACATCCCATTCACATCCATCCACATCCATCCACATCCATTCACATCCATCCATATCTCATCATATCCATTCACATCACATCACATCCATCCACATCACATCACGTCCATTCACATCACATCATATCACATCCATCCACATCACATCACGTCCATTCACATCCATCCATATCTCATCACGTCCATTCACATCCATCCATATCTCATCACATCCATTCACATCCATCCACATCACATCACATCCATTCACATCCATCCATATCTCATCACATCCATCTACATCACATCACATCCATTCACATCCATCCACATCACATCACGTCTATTCACATCCATCCACATCTCATCATTTACATCCATTCACATCTCATCATATCTATTCACATCTCATCATATCTCATCACATCTATTCACATCTCATCATATCTCATCACATCCATTCATATCCATCTACATCACATCACGTCCATTCACATCTATCCACATCTCATCATTCACATCCATCCACATCTCATCACATCCATTTACATCTATCCAAATCCACATCACATCACATCACATAACATTCATTTATATCTATTCAGATCCACATTACATCACATCCATTTAGTACGGTTACTCTACTTTCGATATACTGATAGAACTTTTCTAAGTTTCTACCAATTGTTTGGCTTAGTTGAAGGTAACTTTTTCTTGATCCCAGTAAATCTACGTATCACAGTGTTGTTGAAGGTTAAAAAAGAAAAAATAAACTTTATCAAAAATTTATAGTAAAAACTCAGAACGAGCATTTACGTAGTGTTTTCATTCCTTAAGCTTCATTGATGAAAACTAAATCTAAATTTTTATCTACTTATTAGATTCTTGATCCTCCTTGAATTTCAGATTCTCTTTTTCTGATTAAGAAATGTCCAAGTTTTTTTGATGGATATTTTTATATTATTTCTCAAATTTCACAAAATAAGATATATTCAATATTCTTCTTTTTGAATAAAAAATTCATGGGATTTACAAAATCAATTCTATCCATATTTCTTAATAAAAATGAGAATACTTAAGATTTCACTTTTGATAAATACTCATATTTTGAATTATGCCAAAAATTTCTCTTTTAACACTTAATTGTTTGGATCTCGAATATCATGGGAATTCCTCCTTTTATATCAAAATTCTTATGTATAAAAATAAATTTATAAAAAATTTTATCTTTTCTCTTAATTAAATATTTATGCATATATATTAAAAAAGTATTTTTTCATGAATATGATAAAAATTATTCTTTTTGCATAAAATATCTAAACCTAAAATATGATAGGAATTTCTCTTTTTGTATTATGCATAAAAATAAGATATGTATTTTTTTTAAAATTTACCATAGCTTCGCTGCTATTATTTACTGATAATTCTTAAATTTTTTACTTGAATAAAACTTGTAATGAAAATATGATAGAAGTTCTTCTTTTAAGCTTAATATTAAACTATGTATACTTATCATAATTTTAATCATAATTATAAGCATAATTATGATTATTTTTCTTGATTAAGTTAAATTAAATATTTTTATTTTTTAATTTTTTAGGATAATCCTTTTCTCATTTAGAACGAGTTAAAGTAATTTTTATCTACTCATAAATAATCTAAAAATAAATAACCATTATTTTTTCTACACAAAATCATGAAAATATCAATTCTTAATCTCTAGCTCATCAAGCTTAGAGTTTAGTTTTGAAATAAGAGATTATCATTGAGAAACATTCTTTTGCTAAAGATTTAGCCATAAAGATGACTGCTCTTTTTAAGAGAGAGATTTACTTAAGGAAAACATTACAATTAAGTATAAAGATTAACTTAATTCTAATTAAACATTAAGAATCTTAGGAAAAGCTTGATTTGAATAAAAACTATTATTTTGAAAGCTTTTCAAGCTTGAGAGGAGTTGAGGAGAAGAAAGTCATTGAGATAATTGAAAAAAACCATAAAAATTAGTCTTACCTATAAGTTTGGCTTGATTCTTTAATTAGTAGTGAAGCCCCCAACCAATCAATTGGCCACCAAGAGGAGAAGAGCAAACTTCAAGAGTTGTTAGAGAGAGAGAGAGAGAGAGAAGCTCCAAGCTCCCCAAGAGAAGAGGAAAATTAAGGGATAATAGAAATATGCTTATTTTAAGATAATACTGGCATGGTATAGCTCAAAGATGAAAATACAAAGAAATGAGGGTTTATTTATAGGCGAGGAAGGACACTAACCAAGTCCAACTAGGTTCTAGAGCCTTTCAGCTTCAGTTTGATCCAATTTGGACAAGATTTGGATCAGTTTGGCTCCCTTTTTGATCCAGTTTGCTCTAGGAGAGAGGAGAGATAAAAATATTATATTTTTTTGAATTAAAAAATCTAAGTAATGATGATGAAGAAGACGCCTAGCTCAAGTGGGATTCCCACACCTTACTAAGGTGTCAAAAATGCATTATTTCACCTAAATATCTCATTTTTTTAAACTAATATACCTTAGTTTTTAACTAATAAATCTTGTACTCAGTCACAAATAAGGGATTTAAAATATAGGCCTTGAACGCACGCGATAGGGATATTTTACATATAGTGACCCCCCCCCCCCCCCCCCCGAGTATCTCTCTAGGTAATTACCTTTGATGCAAAATTAACTGTACATGACACCCTTTTGACCCTTTCTGATACCAAATCCTCTCAACTGAAGGTGATTAATTCAGCAATGAGTTAGCTCTAATTCCTAGGACAATCATAGACCCATAGTTGTTCAATCTCAACAAACATGAACAAAATAACAAAAATAAAACTCTATATCATAAAATCACATCAATCCCAATAATAGATTCAAGCTCTGAACTCAGCCTTCATCATAAAAACAAAACCAAACCTTGTCTCAACATCCTTGAGACATGGGCTCAAACGTAAGAGTAGAAAACACCAAAAACCTAAAGGATCATCCCTAGGTAGATCCCATCAACAACTCATCAAGGCAACATCTTCACTCACGACTTAGAAAACCACTAAATGCACTGTCACAAACATCTTGTCTTTCTCAAACACGTACAAATCAGCTTTCATCTTAAACTGATTTGTATCTGCGGAAAGCTTTGTGTTCTGCTCCAATGGCAGTGAAATAGGCTTTATGGCTATCATACCATACTTGGATAACATGTCTGCCATATTGCCTTTGCAAAAGAACAAAATGCCATGAGGTGAGCTCACCACATCTATGCCCATGAAATATCTAAGCTCACCCAAATCCTTCATCTCAAACTTTTTCTTCAAAAGCCTCCTAACATCATGTATGTCAAAATCACTATCACCAGTGATAAACAAGTCATCCGCATAAATGACTAATAGCATGACCCCTCTATTTGTCTTTTTCACATAAAGTGAAAAATCTACATTGGATATTTGAAATCCAATGGTAACAAGATACTCCCCAATCTTGTTTGACCATGCTCTGGGTGCCTGCTTTAAGCCGCCATATAAGGCTTTGTATAACCTGCACATAAAATATGAGTGTGCATCACTCTCTTAACCTATTGGATGCATCATGTAAACTTGCCTTATACCTACTCACTGAACTATCAGCGTTATGCTGGAATTTATACACCCACTTACATCCAATTGCCTTCTTTTCCTTAGGCAAAGACACTAACTCCCATGTTGCATTTTTATCTAATGCTGCCATCTCCTCATGCATGGCATGTTCCCATTTCTTATTTCCAAGCGCCTGCTCAAAACAAGCAGGCTTCAATTCCTGTATTGGTTTAACCGTGTAAGCATAATGATGGGTGTTGTAGGTCCATCATACCTCAACATGTCAACAGCATACCTAACCCTCGTAGACCTGCGTACACTTGGATCATTGCCAAGTGTCCTCAAAATAGTCCTCGTTCTCCTTATACCAAGAGTAACCACAGATGAAATGCCAAGCTCCTCATCAAAGATTTGTTTAGAACTACTAAGAGAGAAAAATAATCATAATTATGCTTATAATTATAGTTAAAATTATGATATGTATACATGGTTTAATTTTAAGCTTAAAAGAAGAACTTCTATCATATTTTCATTAAAAGTTTTTATTCAAGTAGAAAATTTGAGAAGGAATTCCTACCATATTCTAGGTTTAGATATTTTATGCAAAAAGAATGGTTTTTATCATATTCATGGAAAAATACTTTTTTAATATTTATGCATAAATATTTAATTAAGAGAAAAGAGAAATTTTTGATAAATTTATTTTTATGCATAAGAATTTGATATAAAAAGAGGAATTTCCATGATATTCAAGATCCAAACAATTAAGTGTTAAAAGAGGAATTTGTTGGAATTAGGGTTGCAAAAAAGCACACAAAGCTTGTGGAGAAGAAGAAGCAAGAATGCACACAACACGCAGTGTATTAGATTGTGTCAATGTACAAAGATAAGTTAGCCCTAGAATAATAGGCGTATATACAAGCCGAGGAAAAAAACCTCCTAAAGAGGGAAAAAGTACCCCGGCGGTTCTAAGTGTGTTCACACACATCACTGCCTATATATATGGCAACAAATCTCCCCTGGGAGTGATGGTGTGAACGAGAGCTGGCACTCATGTATAGGGAAGTGCCATGCCCGAAGTAGATCAGTCCACAAAGGGGAGCAAGCCCAAAGCTTTGTGGAAAGCTTCGAACTTCTCACGAGGAAGCGCCTTTGTGAGACAAGATCGGCGAGGTTGGCCTGTGTTGGCACATAGGCCAAGCTGATCTCTCCTGCTGAGAGTCTCTCCCTGACATAGTGATATTGCACCTCAATGTGCTTTGTGCGAGCATGAAAAACTGGGTTTCTCGCAACTGCCAATACACTCTGACTGTCAATGTCCAACACCCAAGTCAGCCATAAGCCGTCTGAGCCACACACACTCAACCGTAGCTGTGAAAGCTGCCCTGTACTCAGCTTCACAACTAGAAGTGGCCACAGTAGGTTGCTTCTTGCTCAACCAAGATATGCATGAGCTACCGAGCATGAAACAAAAACCACTTGTGGACACTCTTGTGTCATAGCAACCAGCCCAATCTGAGTCCGAAAAAGCATGTAAATCTGGCGGTAACGATCCCCCCTTGGGATAAAACAACCCAAGATGTATGGTGCCACTCAAGTAAGGAAAGATGCGTTTAACTGCCTTCCAATGCTGAGACCCTAGGCTATGCATAAACCTACTCACCTGTGAGACTGCAAACTGAATGTCCGGCCTCGTAATGCATACATAAATGAGGCAACCAATAGCTGTCTGATAGAGTGTGACATCAAAGTGATCTCCAGCATCATGCAGACTCAACTTCAAACCTGTCTCCATTGGAGTAGCAATAGGCTTGCAGTCTTCAAGGCCAAATCTCCGCAACAATGTCTCAATATACTTTGTCTGTCACAAAGCAATACCTCCATCACACTGCTTAAATTGTATCCCCAAATAATGATGCAAATGCCCCAAATCTGACATCTCAAAAGAGGCATTCAAATCAGCCTTAAAATCAGCAATATGACTTTCATTTGGTCCTGTGAGCAGCATGTCATCGACATAGAGAGCAATGATTAGATGTACATCATCCACACATTTAACATACAAAGTGCTTTTTGTTGGACTATTCTGAAAACCATGTGCAGTCAAATATGCATGTATCTTTTCATACCAAGCTCGTGGAGCTTGCTTTAAACCATACAAAGCCTTTTTCAACCTGCACACTTTGTTTTCCTGCCCTCTTTGAACAAAACCATGAGGCTGCGATACATACACCTCCTCATGCAAATCTCCATTCAAGAACGTAGTCTTTATGTCCAACTGATGTACATTCTAACCATTATGAGCTACCAATGCACAAATGCTACGAATGGTAGTCATACGGAAGTGGGAGCAAAGGTCTCATCAAAATCAATGCCCTTTACTTGAGCATAACCCTTTGCAACAAGTCTAGCCTTATAGCGATCAACACTGCCATCTGGCTTTCGTTTCAACTTAAAAACCCACTTACATCCAATGGCCTTTTTACCAATAGGCAAATCACACAAAGACCATGTACCATTCTTCATTATAGCATCATATTCACTTTGCATTGCAGCCAATCAATTTTTTGATTTTTGTGCCTCATCAAATGAAAGAGGTTCTTCCTCTTCACACATACTAGCATAGCCAAAGCATAACAATCTGATGCATAAGAGGCATGCTGAAAACCTGAACGAGTACGACTAGACATAGGTGCATCAATTTTACTATCACGCAAGGTTTGCACTAGCCATTTAGGCATACCTCTAGCCTGCTCATTTTCAGCCCTATCTTCATAAATTACGTCTTGTAAATCTGCATCAGAAATAGGCTGATCTATGATGTCGTTTGAAATCTGCATAGGCTGAATATTTACCTCATTAGAACTTACATTTGAATTCCCACATGTATAAACAGAGGCAACAACGTATTAAATACATCCCGTGAGCTCACACCTGTCTCTTTGGTACATGATAACAAAGGCTGCACAGCATCTTCCACAAAAATAACATCTCAACTAATCAAGATACGCTTTGACTACGGATGATACAATCTGTAACCCTTGCTCTTAGCATTGTAACCAACAAAAATGCATTTGACAGCCTTATCATCCAATTTTCTACGTTGTTGCACAGGCACTAAAGCATAGGTCAAGCAACCAAAGACACGCAAGTGACCAATAGAAGGCTTCCTGCCATGCCAAGCTTCGTATGGAGTAATAGACTACAAGGCCTTAGTGGGACACCTGTTGAGTACATATGCAACACACATGACAGCCTCAAGCCAAAACGCATGTGGCAAAGCTTGGCTCTTGACCATACATCGTGCCATCTCCATAAGTGACCTGTTTTTTCTCTCAGCAACACCATTTTGCTGAGGGATATACGGCACTGTACATTGGTGTTTTATCTCACGACTAGCCAGAAATGCATGAAACTCTTTAGACATGTACTCCCCCCCTCGATCAGAACGAAGGGTGCCCACAGTACAATTGGATACATTTTCAACCATAAGCAAAAACTGTTTGAAGCACAAAAACACTTCGGACTTTGCCTTCAGTGGATATACCCATGCATGCCTTGAAAGTCACGAAGTACAAGTGTTTACCAAATGACACGGAGTTTGCATAGGCCCACATACATCACTATGTACAAGTTACAATTTGCGAGTGGCCCTCACAGAACCATCCTTTGGAAATGCAGAACGCTGCATTTTACCCAAAATACAGCCTTCACAAACATGTTTCAATGGTGCCTCAAGAGGGGGCAATGAAGCAACCATATCAAATTTCTGCAAACGCAGCAAACTAGCAAAGTTCACATGACCAAAACGAGCATGCCATAGTTTTGCATCTGAAACTGCCTTTTCACATCAAAAACTGCATTTGCTGAATCTTCCACACACTTGTCATAAGAATTGAGCCTATACAGCTCACGAAACAAGGTGCCAGATACAATAATCGTATCACCAGAAGTTAAATCATGAACAGTACATCTGTCATCCACAAATTTGACTACAAGTCCAAGTCTAGCAAGCGCTGAGACAGACAATAGATTCTTCTTTATCCCTGGCACATACAAAGCATCTGAAAGTGTGAAAGCGCTGCCATTTACAGCAGTAAGCATAATTTTACCAATGCCCTTCACTGGGTAAGAAGCATTATTGGCACATGTGACAGTATTCCCATTAGGGCCAGCCTTAAGACAAGTGAACATATCACGATGCGAGGTAATGTGCTTTGTAGCACCACTGTCAAAATACTATACATCAGAGTCAACAGAAACTGCCAAACATGCATCATATACAGATGGGTCATACTAGCAATACACGCTAAACGCCCATTCTATATCGTGCACAACATTTGCAGAATCTGCATTTGTAGAAGCATCCACTATTGTGGCTACATTTGACTCTTTCTTCTTTGCCTCTTTAGCCTTTAGCTTAGGGCAATTCTTAATGACATGATCAGTTGCCTTATAATAGTTGCACCTGAACTTTTTCTTGCCTTTATTAAGAGCCTTCTCAGACCTATTGTTGCTACTTGTGGAAGGAGAAGAAGTTGCAGACCTACTAATAGGAGAAGAAACAGTGGAAGGGGCTGCCTTACCACTTCTTCTCTGCTGGGCAGCAACAAATGCCTGATCAACTGCACACTGCCTAGCCCTGTTTTGCCTGGACTGCGCTTCTTACAAGAGCTTGTTGTGACTAAAGTATCATACTTAACAACATCAGGTCTGTTCCTCAGTAACAAGTTTCCACGTGGAAGCAAAAGTCTGATATGACTCAGGTAAAGCATCAAGAACAGTCACAAGAGAATGATCAGGAATAATCTCACGTGCAGAAATCAGTTGTTCCTTGAGATCTTTAATCTCAGCAAGAAAAACATTCATGTTATCATCTTTCTGCATAATCTTCGATTCTATCTCTTTACATAGGTAAGAGATTTTTGCCTCATTACGACTTGCATACAAATCAGCTAGAATATCCTAAGCCTGTTTTGCTGTGTTAGCTGAACGAATATGTGGAGTGATGTTACGTTTGACAGAAAGTGCAATCAAGGCATGAGCCTGCGCATCTTTACCATCCCAAACGAGCTTGTTCAGCAATGGGTAAAATAGCAGCAACAACAGTAGAGCTGCTAGAACCTGCAACATCCTCAACAAATCCTACATCCACAGAACCTGGACGTACATCCATACCCTGCACAATGTTCCACACTCCTTTTGCAACCAAAACATGCTACATCATGTATGCCCAAAGTGGGTAGTTGTTGTCTCCATCCAATTTGTCATCAGCAGATAACATGCGAAATACATCATTGCTTTTTTATCAGCCATGGCCACTGACTGAAACTGATGCAAAAGCTACCTGTAATGAAGCAAAGACTGAATAGAAAACAACTCGTGCTATGTAGCACGGTCCACAATAGAATACGTATGCCTGTTTTGCAGAAACCTGCACTGTCAAAATTTCTGTACAAAATGACGAAAACACCTGTATAGAACTTGCAATACAAAAACGGAGCCCGAAACGACCTCAGATACAATCTTTGAGAACACGTAGCCCTACGGGCTGGTTTGCAAAGTATAGGGACCTATACAAGCGCTCATCAAAGCTCACCTCAATCGGAGAACATGAGTCGGAGGGTGCTGGCGGCGTAGCCTTGGGAGCCGATGCCTGCTCTGATACCAATTGTTGGAATTAGGGTTGCAGAAAAGCACACAAAGCTTGGAGAAGAAGAAGCAAGAATGCACACAACACGCAGTGTATTAGATTGTGTCAATGTACAAAGATAAGTTAGCCCTATTATAATAGGCGTATATACAAGCCGAGAAAAAAAACCTCCTAAAGAGGGAAAAAGTGCCCCGACGGTCCTAAGTGTGTTCACACACATCACTACCTATATATATGGCAACAGAATTTTTGGCATAATTCAAAATATGAGTATTTATCAAAAGTGGAATTTTGAGTATTATCATTTTTATTGAAAAATATAGGGTAGAATTGATTTTGTAAATCCCATGAATTTTTTATTCAAAAAGAATATTGAATATATCTTATTTTATGAAATTTGAGAAAGAATGTGAAAATATCTATCAAGAAAACTTGGATAATTCTTAATTAGAAAAAGGAAATCTAGAATCCGGGGAGGATCAAGGATCCAATAAGTAGACAAAAATTTAGATTTAGTTTTCATTAATGAAGCTTAAGGAATGAAAACACAATACGTTAATGCTCTTTCTGAGTTTTTACTATAAATTTCTGATAAAGTTCATTTTTCCTTTTTTAACCTTCAACAACACTCTGATACGTAGATTTAATGGGATCAAGAAAAAGTTACCTTCAACTAAGCCAAGCAATTAGTAGAAACTTAGAAAAGTTCTATCAGTATATCGAAAGTAGAGTAACCATACTAAATGGATGTGATGTGATGTGGATCTGAATAGATGTAAATGGATGTGATGTGATGTGGATCTGAATAGATGTAAATGGATGTGATGTGATGTGATGTGATGTGGATCTGGATGGATGTAAATGGATGTGATGAGATGTGGATGGATGTGAATGGACGTGATGTGACGTGGATGGATGTGAATGGATGTGATGAGATGTGGATGGATGTGAATGATGAGATGTGGATGGATGTGAATGGACATGATGTGATGTGGATGGATGTGAATGGATGTGATGATGTGATGTGAATGGATGTGATGTGATGTGGATGGATGTGATGAGATATGAATGGATGTGAATGGATGTGATGTGATGTGGATGGATGTGAATGGATGTGATAAGATATGGATGGATGAGAATGGATGTGATGTGATGTGGATGGATATGAATGGACATGATGTGATGTGGATGGATGTGAATGGATGTGATGAGATGTGGATGGATGTGAATGGATGTGATGTGATGTGAATGGATGTGATGTGATGTGGATGGATGTGATGAGATATGGATGGATGTGAATGGATGTGATGTGATGTGAATGGATGTGAAGTGATGTGAATGGATGTAATGTGAGGTGAATAGATCTGAATGGATGTGAACATATGTGAGACGAATGGATGTGAATAGATCTGAATGGATGTGAACATATGTGAGACGAATGGATCTGAATGGATGTGATATGATGTGAGTGGATGTAAATGGATGAGGATGGATGTAGGACGATAGGAATGGATATGACTGGATGTGGAATGTGCGATGTGAATTAATGTAGAAGAATGTGGAATAATGAGAAGTGACCTGGAACGATGTGGAAAGATGGGAGTTGTTCGAAACTGTAATTTTATATGAAACCTGTTTTTAAAAGATTGTTTTATGTCAAGAATGTTGGGAAGCATTTTGACTATCTTGTAGATTAAGGTCATGAGAGGACCTATGTGATAAGGTTGCAACCAGCTGACGTAGTCAATGAAGGACGTCTCGCATGGCACGGTCCGAGGTCTTGACCAGTCTCGGTTAAAATGGTGAGCTTCCAGTACGGTGGATGAGGGAGCAAGGAAGCGGCCTATGAGTGAAGCGCTAGGTGACTGAAGGAGCCTAGAGGGTGCTAACCGTACGATGCTCGGGCTCTAGGGATCGCTGAAGATACCCACGCGTGCGTCAGGGGAAGAAAAATGAGTTGGAGTTGTTTTCTGAACACGGGCATGGATATGGTTGATTGAACCTTGCTGGTCTCCAACGGATGAGTTCATGACCCTTTTATATGGATCTTGTTGATTGATCTAGTTGATCTTCAACGGAGAGCCCATCTGGATTTTATGTGATTATATTTTCGGGTACTATGAGCTAGAAACTATTGAAAAGGCCCCTGAGTGAGCAAGTGGTGAGAGTCTGGTTGCCAATGATGCATTAGGTACATTGATGATGAAATGATTGAAAATTGGACTTCAAGCTAGATATTTTGGAGGATTATGATCAGTGATACTATGGTTCCATTTCAAGTTTGCTTTAAAGACAGCTGAATCTGTGAAAAGACATTTTCATATTGGGTGCGTAAGTGTGGGTGCGTAAGTGGTGTGTCTAAATTGTATTTTGCATGAATCTGGCTAGGGGGCCTGGGAACTCTTTTCCCTGGTGCCCAGGATAAATCATAACCAAATTTCAAAATGGATCCTATCAATACAGTGGTTGGGCGGTTGGCTAACCCATGGGATTAGATGGGGTTAGGCTGGACTGATGGATCCCTAAATAAGACTCAATTCTGTTAAGTTACGATAGTTGAAGTAAATCATGGATAATCCTTGTTCTATGGAAAAGAATCAACGGTTGTGCCTCTTAACAGCAGGGAAAAAAGCATTGGTCTCTATAATCCAAGTGCAAGTTTCGCCCTTGACCTGGCCATGTGACCTACGGGTTCGGTTGGAAAGAAAAAGGGTAATTTAAGACTCTTGACTACGTTAGAATAAATTTTCCTGGAGGAATCGTCTATGCCTTCTGGGGGTGAGGAAAGTTTTTTCGGGTTTGGTTTTGGAAGAACCAAGAGATTAGTCTCTTGTCCAGATATTCGTGGGCGAGACCCCAAGTGGGAGACTATGTCCTACGCAAGAAGTGCTACTTCCACTGCTAGCACTCCTGAATTCGTTGCGCGGAGGGAGCAGGGATCTTTCAGTTGTTGGTATCACAGGCGAATTGGCTAAAGTTGATCAACCAAGAAGCAAGAAATGTCAAAAATTATGAGTTACCAATAAAAGATTGTAATTGTGTGATGAAATTCATACAAGTTAATATTTAGAATGAAGATTCACAAATTGGGAATTGGGTCTTCAGATGGAAGTACCGCAATTGTGTGGAATCCCTGACTTGCTCTTGAGGCCTAGATATGATAGTATTTACCTTATAGTTTCAAGGACCGTGATGATTACCCGTATATACCATGGATATAACTACAGCTCTTTACTGGCAATATATACGAGTAAATCTAAGACCTTGAAGTTATAAGAAAAAATGCTATCCAGATGATGAATTTGAGTGTTGGTTGATATGATTTTAGAATTCTGGTTAAGAATTGATGAATTGAATTGGATTCTGATTGAGAGATGATGATTTCTGAATTCTGGTTGAAAGAAGATAAGTTGAATAAAGCCACAATGAGGATGAATCCCAGTGATGATGTTAGTAACTGGAAGATAATTATGACTTTCAGTAGATCACTATGAGATTAGTGGATTCGTGCTGATGACAGATTGTTGCTGTTTGATCTTTGACTCAGTAGACCTAATCAAGGAATGTCAAATTAAGAACCTGCATAACTGAAATTCCCAGGGGGAATGTTCAGATGGAATTTCCGGTCTAATGGACCATTATTGTGTTAAGAATATGAATGAATTATTCTCTGATAATGAGTTCTGTATATTCTTCTTGTAGAAGGGATCTTTATCCCAGGATTCTATGAGGGTTGACTAGACTATAAGGAACCCCAGAATCAGTAAGTCGGATTAGAATTTTAAATAAAGTGGTCTTGTCACGTGAGCGTCTTGGTTAATTTGGAAAAAGGGTCTTAACAAAATTTTTTGTATTGATAGGATCATGGATCGAGGTCGTCGTGGTAGAAATGTTAACCCCCAACTCGAAGAGGAAGAGCTCAACCCAGATGTTCGTAAAGCTCTTCATAGAGCTCAGCCTGGACCTTTCAAGGGTGAAGGGGAAAACTTGGGTGAGGCTGTGGAGAAGTGGATCGAAGCAATGGAAGAATACTTCGATGTCACCAGGTACAACGAGAAGAGTAAAATGGCTCTTACAAGGCTGAAGATAGTAGAAACAGGCAGAGTGGCATGGAGAAACCACTGTGAGACAAACCATCTAGATCGGAACACCCAGACATGGAATGATCTCAAGATTTACGTAAGGAAGAGATTCTGCCCTCCCGGCTTCTTGGAAACCAAGATGAACGAATTCTTAGAGTTAACCCAGGGGAGAAGAACTATTGAAGTGTATCATCAAGCGTTCGCTCTCCTCCTCAAGTACTCGCCACCGCTGCATGAAGAACAACTGATAGCTAGGTTCATTCGAGGAATGAACGAACCCTTGAATACCTTGGTGAAGAATGTCAAGCCAGTTTCTATGGCTGAAGCCATATGGATGGCGAAGGATTTCACCAAAGCCTTTATTGTCAAGGTCCCGCCGAAGCCAACACCATCATCTTTCAAAAGATTTCTAACTTCGAAAGGTGATTTCAACTTTCCACCGCCTAAGAGACAACAAGGTCAAACTTAGGATATGGGAAGTTCCAGAATGGAAGAAAGGTCTTTTTCCTGGAACACAATCCCCTAGAATTCAACTTCAGAAGTTCCACCCTTAAACAAAGAAGTTAAATGCTATAACTGTCCAAGGATACAGACATCACAGTATGGATTGCCCAACTCCTTTTGGATCAAGATTTTCAGGGTAGGGAAGTCAGGGACCAAGATTCCAAACTTCAGCGCCTTCCTTCCAAAGTAATCAAGGTCCTTCCCGTCAACATCAGGGAAATCCCAGAGGTAGACCTCCTAACCAACCCTCAGCTTCAATGCAAAGTAATGCAAGACCTCCGCTTCAGAATAGGATAAGTCAAAGAGAGATATTCCCAAATCAACCATTTACGTCCAAGGCACTAACACTGGAAGTAATAGAAGAAGAAAGAGAACTAAGAGATTATCCTCCAGCTGCTGCGAGATGGACACCTCGTGTTTTTTAAGTGGAGTAGGATGTAAGATTCCTCTCCCCCCAATTTTGAGATGTATAGGTGTAAGAACCTCCCCTTCAATCTCTTGTAATCATCCCCCCCACAGAAATGGAAAAAGATCTTGTTTTACCCTGTTTTGGCCTAGAAAGAGAAAATGTCTAGAGAGAGGTAATTCAAAATTGAGATATCTTTGAATAAAAAAATTTGTCTAAAATGGATTCCCCTGAAACAGAAGTTCAAAATGAACTTTCCAATGTGCATTATGAATTAATTGAAAATATGTATAAGGGAGCTTAGCTTAAGGGTCTACATTTTTAGAAATTTTTAGATTATGGTCCAATTAAGGTTCTAATGGACCAATAGGATTAATTTAAGTGTTGGGATGAGATAAATGCAAAGAATAAAAGAAAATACCCAAAAATGAGTAAATGCTCACAATACATGCATATGTGTGTGTGTGTGTGTGTGTGTGTGTGTGTGTGTACGTGAGTGCACTAGCTCATCCATCATGTCCTCACTCTATTGTCATTTATTTACGAAATGATCCTTGCTAATGAGTTCTTATCAATGGGGTGAAGGGAGACCTCTCGTTGCCTGGATGAAGGAAAATAGAGACGATCATTTGTGTAAGATTCCTCCTCCCAGCTTTTGAGATGTACAGGTGTAAGAACCTCCCCTTCAGTCTCTTGTAATCATCCCCCCCTCAGAAATGGAAAAAGATCTTGTTTTACCCTGTTTTGGCCTAGAAAGAGAAAATATCTAGAGAGAGATAATTCAAAATTGAGATATCTTTGGATACAAAAATTCTCCTAATGTCTAAAATGGATTCCCCTGAAACAGAAGTTCAAAATGAACTTTCCAATGTGCATTACGAATTAATTGAAAATATGTATAAGGGACCTTAGCCTAAGGGTCTACATTTTTAGAAATTTTTAGATTATGGTCCAATTAAGGTTCCAATGGGCCAATAGGATTAATCCAAGTATTGGGATGAGATAAATGCAAAGAATAAAATAAAATACCCAAAAATGAGTAAATGCTCATATAAGATGAAGAGTTGACTGAGTACAAGGTTTATTAGTTAAAAACTAAGGTATATTAGTTTAAAAATGAGATATTTAGGCGAAATGATGCATTTTTTACACCTCAGTAAGATGGGAATCCCACTTGAGCTCTTCATCATCATTGCTTGGGTTTTTTAATTAAAAAAATGTAATATTTTTATCTCTCCTCTCTCCTGGAGCAAAGTGGATCAAAAAGGGAGCCAAACTGATCCAAATCTAGTCAAACTGAAGCTGAAAGGCTCTAGAACCCAGTTGGACTTGGTTAGTGGCCTCCCTCACCTATAAATAAACCCTTATTCGTTTGTATTTTCATCTTTGAGCTATACCATGCCAGTATTATCTTAAAATAAGCATATTTCTATTATCCCTTAATTTTCCTCTTCTCTTGGGGAGCTTGGAGCTTCTCTCTCTCTCTCTCTCTCTCTCAAACAATTCTTGAAGTTTGCTCTTCTCCTCATATATATATATATATATATATATATATATATACATACATACATACATACATACATACATACATACATATGTATGTATGTATGCATGCACACACACACACACACACACACACACACACACACACACACTATATACATATATCTACACATATACATATACATATACATATATATATATACATATATATGTATGCATATATGTATGTATGTATGTATGTATGCGTTTATATATATCCATATACATATACATATATATATGTGTGTGTGTGTGTGTAAACATACATAGAATGTCTTGATGTAGTTGAGCTTCCATGCACTCACGGAAAATGCATTTGAACTTTAGAATGAACTTTAGGATTGTGGGTTCAAGTCTTATTAAGAGTGGAGTTTTGGATGGCTCTGATTGTGACATCAACTATGAGATCAAATTTCTGTGACGTCAATTATGAGTTTTGGATGGCTCTAATTGTGACGTCAATTATGTTGTATTATGAGATCAAATTTTTTGTATGGCTTAAAATTCATTTCAAAGTGTATGTTTTTGAGTTGAAAGTTGAAAGAAATCAATCACAAGCTTTTTATATTGGTAATTTTAGACACCTTGTCACAAGAGTTTGTATCACATACAAGCATACACATTGTAGCCCCCATGACTATTATTTTGTGAAACTTTTTGCTTGAAGGTCATATTTGTATATAAAATTGACTTAAATGCAATGTTGTTCCAATTCTTGCCCACCCATCAACACACACGTACTCACCACTAATTATGAAGAAAATGAACATGTACACACATTGAAATATTACCCAAATTGCCCCTCACAAATATGAAAATGCACTTATACTGATCACACTAAAAAATTAGCCAACATCAGAGCTCACCCTTAAGCTCATGTTTTGTAAAACATAAATGGAGAATGGGAAATTAGTGTAGATGCTTTTAAACCTTTGTTAACTTGCTAGATATATATTTGTAGAGACATATCTTGCCGCCACAAGTGACCCATGATGACTTGAAAGGTTAAGCCCCCACATTAATTCATATAAAACCTATGGTAATAACTAGACCATGCAAGGTATTTTTAGATATTTAAAATATAATTTTACATAACGGCCTCACACTTTAATTGCATAGCTAATCCATATTTTATCAACCATACCATGCAATATTGGTTAGAGTATCATTTGGAGTGGGTAGAAGAATGTGTCCATCTGTAACCATGCAAGAAAGTTTCAAATTCATTGCATAAATCTTCTTTGTGCGAGTAAATAGAGATGGGCCCAATATCTAACACGAGGAAGATAAATGATAACTCTCACATGGCATGAAGAAATATATAATATAATTTGTAAATCATTAGTGATCTAATGTCCTAACATGATATTAAATCAAGTTATATTCTCACATTGTAGTGGGCCTTTTAAAATATCTTATGCAAGATTTAAACATTACCGAAGTAACACACCAATATATAATTAGTGGATTGCTCTAGCATCATATTAAATTAAAGTATATTCTCACACTGTAGTGGCCTTTTTGAATTATCTTACAAAACATTTAAACACTACCAAGAACACCAAGTAACACATCACTATAAGATCATAACTAGTGGTGGAGCTACACTCATGCCAATTGCATTGAGACACACCAACCACTACAAGATCATAACTAGTGATGGATTGCTACACCCATGCCAATTGCACTGAGACACCAAATGTATGAAAGATGTCTCAACAAGAGGCAAGGTGAAGAGGTACACTTTGCAACCTCCCAAAACTAATCTTGATGTCACATGTTTATTGGCACTCAAATGCTCAATGGGCCTAATAAAATGAAAAATAGCATTAATTTATATATTCCTTGGATATTTGAATTAGGTGTTCACCACACCGGATGTTACTATTGAGATGCAATAGTTGTAGGACATTTGTATGGGCTGAATCTGTTAAATTTCACCACGACGAAAATAAGGTATGATATGTTGGATAATGAAGAAAGGGAGAAAAAAGGGACATAAGTGAGGACGAAGAAATATAGACACAAGATGTTGGGGAAAAAAATCCTAGCAAAAGGAGAGAACTAATGGTACTGATTGATTCTAAAAGGAGATACTATATATGTTAAAGGAGATACTATATGTTGATACTATTTAAAATGACATTGATATACATATATCTATATATATGTATACATACATACATGCATACATACATACATACATACATACATATATATGTATGTATGTATGGTTTATATGTTTATACACACATACATATGTGCTATATATATATATATATATATATATATATATATATATAGGTCTACTAGCCAACCCCCCACCACCACCTTAACCCTCCATCGCCTTTACCTACTATTACCTCCTATGTGCACCATTAGTTGCTTTTGCCTACCTCATAATCGACATATCCTCTTTGGTCTACTCCTCTCATACTCAAAACATGACTATTTAGTGTATATAAATGAAAAAAACAGGCATAATATATAAGAAAATATAAGTAGATAGATATATTTATGTATATATATATACATATTAATATATTAAGCCACTATAAAAGTGATATTGTGAGTACACGAATGTAGATGTATGTATGTAAAATATAAAAGTTAATAAGGTATACAAGTTAAGTGCGTGTGTGCGTGCTTGTATGCATGTGTGTGTTCTACCCAACTTGAAGTCACTACCATCGAAGTTAAGTAGGTATACAAGTTAAAGTGTGTGCGCGTGTGTATGTGTGTGTTCTATCCTACTAGAATGTTTTATGAATTTGTACATACTATGGCTTAACCATTAATGTATCACATGTTTTTGTGAATGTGGACATATTACAGACTAAGCAACAATATGCCAACACATTGGTAAAAGATTACCGCCATGTACACTCATTATTATCTAGTAGACAATCATGATGATAACTCAAGAAGTTGGCTTGCCTCATATAAGCAGAGTACCACCACAAATCATCCTACACTTTATAAAGTGAAAAGACAATTCCAAAAACAAAAAGGTAATGAAAAAGATAAATTAGCATTAAATGGGGAAGTAACTACATGAAACGTGACTAAAATAAGAAGCCCCAATATGACTAGGCTCAAGTAGATCTAGGCCTCAATATATAGAACCATTGATCCACCATCATGTCTTAAAACAAGAGTTTCTTTTATTAAGCAAGAAGCTTGGTTAATCTAGGGCCTTTACTAATAATATCAACAATAATTTAAGGCAAAGCTTGAAAACACGTGAGAATGGAGGACGAGGACATTGAGTGGTGTGGCCATGGGCACTAGTGACCTTGCTATTGCTACTGGTAGTAGATGGCTACACTAGTGAAGGATGCTTGGATTATATCATGACCACCCTTAAGATCATGAATACAAAGGATAATGTCTAACTAAGGATGGAATTAAAGTGCAAATATTGGGTTGATCATTGGAGGAGCCACACAATGGGGAGCTATGTGGTAATGTAAGAGCTACCATATGAGGAGAGACTTGCCAAGAGGGAATGCTACTATCAATTTATTTTGTTCTTTGTCTCTTCTTTTATGCTATGGAGATAGTAAGAAAACTAGTATTTTATGCAACTATTATTACTTTTGTAACATTTCCAAGCATGCCCAAAGAGAGAAAAAATTATGGGAGGTGACCAACTGTGACATAAAAGACTAAGGCATCAAACTTGATATTAGTAGGGGCATGTGAGATGTGTTGAATTTTTTAAAATAATTGATGTGAAGAGGTAAACATCAATTGATAATTGATGCAGCTCATTGAGATAATAGTAGCCATGCCATGCTTATAATCTCTACAAAGGTGAAACTCAACAAAGATCACCTCATGTTGTATAGCAAAAAGGGCAAGAGTTTGTCAACCTTATTATAATAGGGAAGGTCAAAGATGTCTATCTGCTATATTATGCTAAAGGACAAGCAGCCTCAATTGTGAAGGAGAGATGAGATTAACATGATGGTGCACGGATTAGCTTGTGTAATTTTGATAGGAGTGAAACAAAAAATTGGATTATGGATGATATTGTTAGTGTACACAAGGCTAGTTGATTAGAAACTAATGAAAAAGTTGGTGCTTGTGCATTGAAATAATGCTTTATTAGAGTATTCATGCAAATACTTTTAACAAGTGTTAGCTTAACAAGTGCTTGAGTATACCTTCAAATAGAAAACTATAGCAAAAAAAAGATCAGAAGCTGCAGTAATACTACAAAGAGATAAGTAAGGAGGTCTCATAATATCATGGAGTATGGCATAAGTCATTCTTTAAGAAAAATAATCATCACTAACACACCAACCCATGATAGGAGTTTTAAAAAAAAATGTACATCCCCATGAGTGAGTGAGCTTAATAATTATCATTCCTAAGGATGCGTGAGTGAGTGAGTGAGTGTGTATGTGTGTGTGCATGTGCGTGTGTGTTGTGTGTGTGTGTGTGTGTGTGTGTGTGTGTGTGTGTGTGTGTGTGTGTGTGTGTGTGACATTAGGATATCTCCACCATAGAAAAATAGAGTTTGAGATATTAGATTAGGACATCACCACAGAGAAATAGATTAAGATATCTTTTACAAGTACTTGAAATAATTACCCCATTTAATAACTAAATGTAAAAAAAGTATAGGTAAAGGAAAGCCATTTACATTTAAGAGAAAATGATACAAATGACAGTTAATCAGGTGGAACAAGAAAAATTAAATGCACCACTAAACTATAAACACAGTCTTTCATTACACAAAGTTTATTAAAGAGGGAGATTTGTTATTTGTGCCACACCATCCAAAGAAATACATGAGCTAGAGGGTATGGGGACATGGTAAATGATGAATAAGATGAGTGAGAGAGTTGATGAATGGTAAATGATAAGTGAGATGAGTGAGAGAGGTGTGTGAAGTTCCTCCTTGGGGTGTAGTTATGAATGGGACCAGATGAGGGAGTAGTGATGATATCAACCAGATGAGGGAGTAGTGATGATATCAACCAGATGTGACATGGTTCAATAGCTTTGGTAAGAGGTCTTAATGTTATCAAAGTTTGAGGGATCGTAGGGAAATACAAGACCAAAGGAATCAAATAGTGACCCTGGGAAGGGTGTGTTGAGGCCCAAGCCTATAGGAATTAAAGGGTGGGACGTAGAGGGAAATGAAGATCCTCTACATTGAATAGCAATCTTTAGAAGGGTGTGTAAGGGACCCAAGACTATAAGAATCAAAGGATGGGATGTAGAGGATGATGAAGATCCTGTGAGCCATGTTGAGAAGGATCCCAAATGCCTTTAGGAGGAGATTTTAGGCATATAGTAGAAATATGAAGATGTAGACGTGTGACTTTTGTTGTCTTGCCTTTGCTCTAGGATATGAGGTGGTGAGGAAATGTGGATATGGGTCTGAGGTTAGCAAATTTTCTTACAAGGTGGCTAAGGCATCATTGTTTGGAGCTAAATGTGGTGATGAGGGTAAAGTTTTTGAAATAGGATAGATGTGTTGATGAGGCCTCATTGTTTGGAGCTAAATGTGTGATGAGGTAAAGCTTTTGAAATAGGATAGATGTGTTGAGAAGTGAACCTCTAAGCATCAACTTTAGAGATAGAGCCTCTATGCTTGCCACCATCCAACACCAACTTTAGAGGTAGAGGATCTTGTTGGAACATGAAGTCAAGGTGTCCTAGTGTGTACTAGGAACTAGTCTTTGTGTGTGAGTTGCCATGTGGCACTCTTTCTATTATCCCATATAGTTGGGTGTCATCGTAACACTTGTACTTCACTTCTATATAAGTGAGGTCTCTATCATGAATAAATCATCCAGCAAGCTCTCAAGTCTTTTTATGAACACAAGTCTCAATCTTGTGGCCTAACTGAACTTGAGTCTATGTCTGAGTAGTTAGCTTCTTCATCATGCTTGTCTTTGTGTTCTTTCCGCCTTAGCTTAGCCTTGCTCAGTTCTTCCTGCTTTCTAATCTAGCTTAGCAGTAGCTTCCATGTTCCTTCATGTGGTATCAGAGCCACGATACCCTCGTCGTCACGTTGCCTCGTCTTCCTCCTTCTAGCCTTGATGCTGCCCTGATTCTCTTCTCCGTGCCTCGCCATTAGCCTCATCATCTTTGCCTCAAGTCTGCCGGCCATTGCCTGCATTCTACCAGCCATAAGCTGCCCCAGATCTGCGCCATTTTCTTCTCCAGATCTGCGCCATTCTCCGCTGGAAATCTACCCCACATATGCGCCACATTGCCTGAGATCTGCCATCTATTTCTGCCCCAAAATCTGCGCCACATTTCCAGCCATCTGCCTCAGCATCTTCCCATGAATCAGCCCGCCATTTTCAGTTCACTGTCTGCGTGTATGGGAGCTACGTATAGCTAATCTTCATTTCGAGTTGAGATATCTCTCAGATTGATTCATCATGATGAATACTCACGCTGCCATTGAGAAGTTCAATGGCCAAGGATTCCACACCTGGCAAATGAAGATCAAGTTCCACTTGATGAAGCACAATCTGTGGAATCTGGTCAAGGGAACTTCTTCATCAAACGAGAAGGAGAAGGAAAAGGAACCTCAACGTCTCGAGCAAGCATTCGCAATCATTGCATTGGGTCTTGGAGACAATTATCTGCATCACATCTCTGATCTTGAAGACCCTGCTGACGCTTGGAAAGTGCTTGATCACTTATTTGGTGCAAGTAGCAAGCATTCAAAGTTGTCACTCAAGATTGAATTCTTTGAGTTAGATCTAAAACCTGGAGCACCTTTGGATGCTCATATCAACAAAATGCGAAGCCTAATGAATCAATTGGCTTCCGTTCACTCTCCGGTAACAGAAGATGATGCTATGGCAGTGCTTCTCAAAAGCATGCCTGAAGATTATGACAACTTGGTCATGACACTGAAATATGGTCCCGATCCTTCATTTGAAGGGATCATAAGTGCATTGCAGGAAGATGAAAGGAAGCGGGAGAAGCGAAAGGATCACCAAGTGGAGGGAGAACAAGCTTTGGCAACCAAGTTCAAAAGGATTTCTTTTAAAGCTTGTAGACATTGTGGCAAAAACAATCATGATGAGAAAGATTGTTTTCGCATCAAGCCATGTGGGATTTGTGGCAAGAATGGCCACTCTGAAAGTAACTGTTTCTCAAAGAAAAATTCAGCAAATATGGTGGAGGACACAAGTGATGAAAAAGCATATATGGTAGATGATAAAGATTTCTGTTTCTAGGGTTTCCTTGCCTGGATCATGTTTCCAAAAAGGATTTTTGTAAACCTGTTGCAACCGCTATGAGTATGCAAAGGTATCTTGTCTTATCTGTTTGAACCTCTCAGAGGTATCTATTATATTTTGTGTGTTTGTCCTAGTATATCCCATATTCTGTACCTATGTCCAACTTGCATGAGAGACTAGAGCCGTGGATTTATCCTTGACCAGAGACCCTGGCATGAGAGACCATGAGCCTATGATTTATCCTTGCAGTATGAGGCATTTCCTTGAGGGGGGATTTGTTGGGAATATCAAGGAACTGCATCTTTTATAAACTCATGATATCACTCACCTTTCCTTCATGGGGGGGTGTTGGAACATGAAGTCAAGGTGTCCTAGTGTGTACTAGGAACTAGTCTTTGTGTGTGAGTTGCCATGTGGCACTCTTTCTATTATCCCATATAGTTGGGTGTCATCGTAACACTTGTACTTCACTTCTATATAAGTGAGGTCTCTATCATGAATAAATCATCCAGCAAGCTCTCAAGTCTTTTTATGAACACAAGTCTCAATCTTGTGGCCTAACTGAACTTGAGTCTATGTCTGAGTAGTTAGCTTCTTCATCATGCTTGTCTTTGTGTTCTTTCCGCCTTAGCTTAGCCTTGCTCAGTTCTTCCTGCTTTCTAATCTAGCTTAGCAGTAGCTTCCATGTTCCTTCAGATCTATACCTGACACCATTCTCAACGCCAACTTTAGAGGTAGAGGATCTATACCTGACACCATTCAACACCAACTTTAGAGGAAGAGCCTCTATACCTGCCACCATCCAACGTTAAGAATCAACTTTAGAGGTAAACTTAAGGTTTGTGTTAAAGTTTCTCTCAACTTAACCTTCTCTTTATATATCTCACATTCTATTACTCTTACTCTCACTTTTTATCACTCTTACTCTCACTCTTACTTGCTCTTTATCACTCCTACCTTTACTCTCACTTACTTTTATATACCCATCTACTCACATTCTATTAATCTAACTCTCACTTACTCTTTATCGCTCCTACTCTTATTTGTATATACCTACTTACTCTCATTTTAAATAGCACACACCGAACCCAACACAAACACACTCTCACACACATATAAACACTCACTATATAAAGAAAAAATTACCCCACATAGACACACACACACACACACACACACACATAAACTTACAACAAATTTATATCTATTTTGTGGTTTATAGTCCTTCTCTCTCCCTCTTTCTCTCTCTCTCTCTCTCTCTCTCTCATTCTCTCTCCCTCTCTCTCTCTCTCTCTCTCTCTCTCTGTCTCTCTCTCTCTCTCACACACACACACACGCACGCACGCACGCATGCAAAACTTATGTTTATAAGATAATAATTGCATATTACATGTACTGCTTATACACACACACACACACACACATATATAAACTTACAACTACCCACAAACTTATATCTATTTTGTGGTTTATAGTCATTCTCTCTCCCTCTTTCTCTCTCTCTCTCTCTCTCTCTCTCTCTCTCTCTCTCTCTCTCACACACACACACACACACACACACACACACACACACACACACATGCACGCATATAAAACTTACGTTTGTAAGATAATAATTGCATATTACATGTACTGCTTTAACAACACCCCTAATAGGGAAAGGGTCACTATACTATTCACCCACCATGACATATGCATACATAATTTTACTACCATCATATTTTCTCACACATACATAATTTTACCATCATCACATTCTTTCTCTCTCTCTCTCTCTCTCTCACACACACACACACACACACACACACACACACACACACACACATGCACACATAATTTTACCACCACTACATTTGCTCACACACACATAAACGTGCACACACACACACACACACACACACACACACACACAGGCACGCGTGCGTGCGTGCGTGCGCGTGCATGCACGCACACACACACACACAAATACATTTCTACTTCCTCTCTCTCTCTCTCTCTCTCTCTCTCTCTCTCTCTCTCTCTAGTCCTCCCCTCCTTTTACATATACATATCTTATAATGTTATTAAGTTCCTAAATAAGTTTAAAATCCTAACATTGATATCTAGAATGCATATATAAAGTCTTATTTTTAAAATTTTAATGTTTTTTTTGTTCTTTTTAAGTTTTATTTTACTTAAGGATCTAAGTTTTTTTTAATAAAAAAGATTATCTTACTTTTATAATCCTTTTTGTCAAAAAGGTGTACAATTCTTTAATTTATTAATAAAAATTTAAAGGTTTAACCTTTATGGCTCAAGTTTCTTATGGTTTTCTTAAAATGCCCTTACATTTCCTAGCTTCGAAAAATCTAGTCTTAATGGAATCACACATATATGTGTGTATGTTATATACACACTCACTTACCCCCATCTCTCTCTCTCTCTCTCTCTCTCTCTCTCTCTCTCTCTCTCTCTCTCCTCTTTGATTTAAAACACCTTAGTTCAATGACCTAAGGATCAATGTACCTTCAGCTCTTTACATTCATTTAAATTTTTGATACGTAATTGATATAACTCATCATCCTTACATTTATTTTGTAATATTAACTCCCTTTTGATGTTTAGTTTTGTTCTTTGTAATCAGGATAACAACTGGAGAATCGCTTGCATAACTGTGATTCCCACTCGATAACATGCATGTTCTAACATATCGATTGTGGTGGATGGATGCATGTTAGTGGTTCTCCTTCAAAGTTTATGCTTCACTTCAAATTCTTGGGGCTTCTCAAATACTAACATTATCTTTGTAAAAACTTCCTAAGTTTCAAATCCAATTTTAGTTTATTTCTCTACCTTTTGCATATTGTTTTTCCAAGCACGCGTGCACGCACGCACACACGCACACACACACACAAACATGCACACATGCACCCATAAACCTACTCCTCCTTTTTTCTTGTTTTTTACATACATTCACACCCTTGCTTCACAAAATATTTCTCCTTTTTATCACACACCCGTTTTTCTTTCCCTTTATAGTCACTCATATGCATAACTTTACTTCTCCTAGCCTTATAGTTAAGTTTCCAATGCCCACATAAGAAATTTAACCATTGCTCCAAAATATTTTTTTCATAAATACCCAAAAGCCTTTTTGGTCTATGTGTGGCATGATTACTTGGTGTCTCTGCCATGCATTCAACTAGCATTCTTCCCCTCCTTAACCATGAAGCTTGAATTTGCTTGCTTCGTCTTTCATCAAATCACCCGCATATTTAACATCTACTATAGCCTAAGGTCTTGGCATCTATACTATAACTCCACTTCGAAAAGCCTGCAAACTTCTCCATTTGATGCCAAGTATACTATTTGTTTACCATAGCCAATGGTACTATGTAAAATTGTGACCTCAATAACAACAATAACATAGTCAGTGTTACTACGTAAAATTGTGACCTCAATAACAATGCGAGAAGTTTTGACACTTACCTTTCCCCCAAAAAAAACTTAAAATACTAACTATTTTCTTTGTTTTTAGAATGGTAGCACATAAGAATCCATGTAAGCATCCTTCCTCTTTGGTTTTATGGAGTGCAGGATGATTGGTGGTGGTAAGGCTTTACTCATATGAGGCATCGATACTTATCTTTTGGATATGTCACCATGATTGTCTACTTTGATGACACTGGGCGTACATTGTAGTAATCATTTACTTCTATTTTGGCATGTTTTTCCTTAGGCTGTATATCCACTTTAAACATGTGCTCCCTTAATACTCATTTGATGCTATTTCACCTTTGCCTTGTGGTGATTACCTTTACTTAGGTCCAGTTCATAGTCTATGAGAAGGTCACTTTGATTCTATGTCACCTTTACCTTGTGGTTACCTTTATTGAGGTTATAATTGTGCCATTCATAAGCTTTGGTGGTGATAGTGACTTGAAGTAGAGTAGAACACACACACACACACACACACACACACACACATGCACGCATGTCTCATGTATGCACACATACATGTATGTGCATGTGCACGTGCACACATACACATACACATACATGCCAATGCACACTTACATACACATGCACTTGCACTTGCACATGCATACACAAACCCTCATGTGATTCCTCCCCTACTTTTATCTTGTCACTTAGCTAAAATTCGTTGACTATTTTGTCCTCTTTACCATCCTAACTAATGTAGATGGTTGTAGTAGTGCCCTCGCATTTCTCACTTTCCCGTTGTGAGAGGAGCCTAGAGCTAAAAACAAACATGGTATGTGGGAACATATAATGTAGATCAGATATGACATGGATCCTAGGTGGTAAAAATAGCGTGGTGACCCAAATGGATAAGAGAAGGTGCAAGAAAACAAAATGAGAAGGTGTATGGACAAACAAGGGAGCTGATGACACAACAATCCAGAAGGTGGCGAGGTGGCAATGGGCCAAAAAGGGAGAATTATGATAATTTTCACGAGAGTAGACGGGTAGACATAGAGGAGAAGCAAGAGGATAAAGAGTGAGTAAAGAGTGAGCGAAGTGAGAGACTACAGTGAAGAGACTACTTGTAGATTGAAGGTCTGATAAAATTCGATGGTTGCAGAGTGGAGTTCAGTGCAACGGAGGTGAATTTGGATAAATCAGAGTAGAGAATACGACGAGGGCCAGAGAATCAGACTGGAAGAGGATTCTCTTTGATTTCTGTGTGGTGACTCTGTTAGAGACATGATTTAGTCCAATTCCTGATCAATTTTTGCTCTTGTCAGTCAGCTAAGTGCTGAATTGTGTTAGTTTAGGGAAGGCCTGCACTTTGTGGTTGTGTAAATGCATTGTAGCTTGAATTGTCATTGGGGTCTATGAGTGGAATATCCCCAAGCTTTTAGTATGTTCTTCTGATATGTTTGAATCCATGTCTCAGGGGTGTTGAGACAAGGACTAGCTTTATTGTCGTGAAGAAGATTGAGAGTTCAAGGCCTGAATCTGAGTTGTGATTGATGGGATTTTATGTTATGGAGCTTGGATTGAGTTATTTTGATTGATTTTGTCGAGATAGAATAATTGTGGATGTATGTTTGATGTATGGGGAGTAGGAGCTGACTCATAGGCTGAATCAGTCACATCTACTGTGAAGAGGATTCAAAGTTAGCTGGGCCAGTCTAGTGTTGGCTACTATCAGCTATACGTCTAGGATGATAAGCTGAAGAGCTAGAATAGTCGATATAATCTATCTAAAATGAAGGGTAGAAGTTTTGAGTTTAGTATGACAGAAGTCACAATCAGATGGTCAGGTTTGTGAGTTCAGTGTCACAGCTGGAGGACATAGAGCAAAGGCAGTCTGATACAACTGAGTCAACCGTCAAAAATTAGCAATCCGCTGCTGCTGTTATCCATCAGCATTCAGATCAGTCTTAGTGCAGTTAGATCAATCAGTTGAGAGTCAGATGTGGACAGAAAAGAGTCTTTGGTGTCATATATTAATAAAATTATGGCAGCCTAAGGGTTTGGAAGAGTTGATTGACAAATAAGAGAGAGATTTTGAATCAGATAAGGCACCTGAGTCGGCTGGTTCTATCCCAGTTAGCTGAATCAGAATCCGTCTTCAAGATCAGTCAGGTTAGAGTAAGCAAAAGATTTGTGGAAAGTTAAGGAGGTGTTCAGCGTGGTTATGGGGATGAGATATTGAGGTTAGCTAGATCTGGAGGACGATAAGAAAGTTAGGGGGGAGTAGGAGCTGACATGTAGCTAAATATATCATCTACTGTGAGAAGAGGATTCGAATTCAACTGGCCCAGTCTAGTGTCGGTAACTGTTAGCTATACGTTTAGGATGATCAGCCGAAGAGCTAGAATAGTAGATATAATCTATCTAGACTGAAGGGTAGAAGTTTTGAGTTCAGTCTAACAGTCAGGAGTTTGACAGCAGTCACAGTTAAATGGTCGGGTTTGTGAGTTCAGTGTCAGCTCTGTTGTGAGTGGTTTGGGGGTGGATTTTGTGTGGTTTGAGTGTTTAGGGGATCTAGAGGTACTAGAGGACAAAGAGCAAAGGAAGTCCGATATACAGCCGAGTCAGTTTGTCAAAAATCAGCAATCCCCTGTCAGCCGTCAACTGTTAGCAATCAGTGCAGTTAGCCAACCGCCCAACCACTGTAGTGATGGGATCCAATTAAGAATTTGGTTAGGTTTTGTCTCTCGGGTACCAGGAAAAAGAGTTCTTAGCTCCCCTAGCCGGATATTCATGCAAACTTAAAACTAGTCACACCACTTACACACTCAATATGAAATTATCTTTTTCACAGAATTGACTGTCTTTAAAATAATCATTTAATGAAACCATAGTGTCACTGATCATAATCCTCCAAAATCTCCGGTTGAATCCTTATTTTCAATCATTCCTTCATCGGTGTACCTATGGCATCATTGGCAACCAGAACGCTCACCACCATCAGTCCACTCAGGGACCTTTTCGATGGTTCCTCGCTCATAGTACTTGGCAATATATTCACATATATCAAAATGGAATCTCCGTTGAAGATCAGCAAGATCAACCAACGTATCCATATAAAAGAGCCACATCTCATCACCTCTATTCACATCACATCCATCCATCCATTCATTCACATCCATCCATCTATTCATTCACATCTATTTTGAATCACATCACATCTCATCACATCTATTCACCTCACATCTTATCACCTCTATTCACATCACATCCATCCATCCATTTATTCACATCTAATCTGATTCACATCACATCTCATCACATCTATTCACCTCACATCTCATCTCACCTCTTTTCACATAACATCCATCCATCCATTCATTCACATCTAATCTGACTCACATCACATCTATTCACCTCACATCTCATCACCTCTATTCACATCACATCCATCCATCCATCCATTCACATCTAATCTGATTCACATCACGTCTATTCACCTCACATCTCATCACCTCTATTCACATCACATCCATCCATCCATCCATTCACATCTAATCTGATTCACATCACATCACATCCATCCATCCATCCATTCACATCTAATCTGATTCACATTACATCTCATCACATCTATTCACCTCATATCTCATCACCTCTATTCACATCACATCCATCCATCCATTCACATCTATTTGATAGAATTTAAACATAGAATTTAAGAGAATTCTAATTTTGATATAAAGATTCTTTATGCATCTATTTATGCATAAAAATCAACTTCAGTGGAAATAACACTTATAAAAATCCTTTTATGCATAAAAAAACAATTTTAATGAGAATCACACTTTTGAAATAAAAATAAATCCTTTATGCGTCTTTCTATGCATAAAATCAATTTTAATGAGAATAACAATTTTGAAAGAAAAATAAATCCTTTATGCATCTTTCTATGCATAAAATCAATTTTAATAAGAATAACACTTTTGAAAGGAAAATAAATCCTTTATGCATTTTTCTATGCATAAAATCAATTTTAATGAGAATAACACTTTTGAAATAAAAATAAATCCTTTATGTATCTTTCTATACATAAAACTAATTTTAATGAGAATAACACTTTTTGAACTAAAAATAAATCCTTTATGCATCTTTCTATAAAACCAATTTTAATGAAAATAACACTTTTATAGTAAAAATTTTTCATTATGCATAGAAATTAAATTCAATGAAAACAACACTTTTATAGTAAATTTTTTTTCCATTATGCATCTTTCTATGCATAGAATTTAAATTCAATGAAAACAACACTTTTATAATAAAAATTTTCATTATGCATCTTTCTATGCATAGAAATTAATTTTAATAATTAATATTAGTGAAATCCATGCATATTTATACGTGAATATGTACATGGAGTAAATTAGAATATTTCTTTTAGAATGCACAAACGGTGGGAATTACTCTTTTGGAATAACATAAAAATAAACTTTTTTTCCACAAAATTCTAGAAAATTTTGTCATAACCTCCTTTGTATAATTGACCATTTCTTATTTTTAACATTCTATTTTTAATTTAAATTAACCCCAATTAGATGTAAAGGACTCTAATCTACTCTATTTTCACTTTCCAAGAGAGTAAACAATAAGAAAAGTTTAATTAATCTTTTGTTAAACATTCTAGGATAAAGAAAGGCTGGAATGTAAAGAAGAGAAGGGGGAGGCCTTTTCATCAAGGCATAGTATTAGAATTTGCTTTAATAAACTCTAAAACAAGAAAATCAAGAAAACCATAGATTTGAAATTAAAAAGTAAGAAAAATTTAGCTTACAAGGAGTTGTAAGCTTTCGTTTGGCTTGAGGGATTGAGGTTTCTACTCTTGTTTGAAGCAAGAGTGGCCACCAATTACTTTGGAGAGGATAAGCCAAAAACAATTGAATTATCAAGAAAATTCAATGTAATTGGCTCTGGGTAGGAGTAGAGTAACACTGCATAAACACTATTAACCTTTTACAAAGGGGAAGGCTTCTATTTATAGAAAAAAATGAGCCTCTAACCAAGCAAACTGATTCTAGAATTTTTCAGATCAGTTTGGTCAATTTTTGACCATTTTTGGGCCAGTTTAGCTTACTTTTTGGATCTAGTTGAAACAGGAGAGAGGAGAGATAAAAATATCTCATTATTTTGAGTTTAAAACTCCTCCACACATGTGAAATAGGTGCCTCCTTCATGAGGGGAGATCCCTACACCAAGGTGTCAAAAATGTATCATTTCTTCTAAATATCTCTTCTTTTTTTAACTAATAAACCATGTCCTTAGTCAACTCTTCATCTTATGTGAGCATTTACTCATTTTTGGGAGGTTTTTATTTATTTCTTCAATTTATCTCCTCCCTACATTTGGATTAATCTTATTAGAACCTTAATCTAAAATTTTCAAAAAATATGGACCCTTAGACGACTAAGGTCCTTTTTACCTATTTTCAATTAATTCCAATTGCACATTGAAAAGTTCTTTTTGAATTTCTATTTGAGGGGAAACCATTTTAGAAACTAGGAGGATTTTTATATCCAAAAATATCTTAATTTTAAATTACCTCTCTCTAGATATTCTCTCTCTAGGCCAAAATAGGGTAAACCAAGATCTTTCTTTTATTTCAGAGAGAGGAATAATATAAGATCAAAAGGGGAGGTTCTTACACCTGCACACCTCAAAAGCCGGAGGAAGGAATCTTACAATAAGAAAGTCAGGAGAGGAGGAAGACTCATTTCGGATCAGAGTCAGTGTCAGTCATCCGGAATAGTTTACAATCAGCTAGGTCAGACTAGTGTCAATAGCGAGAGTTAGCTAAGGGGAGCTGACAGGTTCTATAAAGTTCCAAGGCAAGTATTTGAGGTTTGCTGACGTTGGAAGACATTTTGGGAGCTAAGTGGATACGTTTTTTACTAGGGTCAACAGCAGGCATCGGAATCAAACTACAGTTAGAATTTGATCAGCTTGTGTGTCAGCAGGCTGAGAGGAATACATGTCAGCTCCTTGTCACATCAGAGAGGAAGTAAGCTGAGGCATTTAGGCTCAAGATTAGAGGTCTAGGGAGTTAGATCTAGCCTGGGAGGATAGTTAAAGGTATCAGTTGAGCTGGATTGAAGGGTGTTAAGGTGTCCGTTAGTGTCAGCTAGAGGTTAGAGGATAGGATTTGAGTTGATTGGTACCTTTGGAGCTGGGATCCTAGTGTCCCCTAGTTTTGATCCTCTTACATTTTCTTCTTGTGTGTCTCCTGGTGATGTAGTAGAGGCCATCACCCAGCCATTGCACTCTGTTTTGGTTTACGTTAGCATTCGCTATCAAAATCAACTTGAAATAATGATCACATAATTCAAAAGACATGTTGTAAATTAGCTTATAATTACAATTGTAATCTAAAAGATGTTGAGAATCAAGATTGTAAGAATTTTTTTGTTGTAAATCAGCTTGTAACATTGTGACATTTGTAGCTTATAGTGAATATATTTTTAAACAGTTCTTGCATAAAGCAGACACAAGCACCCACACTTTACGGGGCATGGACCCAAGAACTTATTGCTTTCAAGGCGAAAATAAAAAGACAAAATCAAGGGTCCACAAGAAGCCTCGCCAATACCCACCACATTCTTGTGATGACAATCATAGGGCTATTGGTCATTATTCTAAAGATTATCTTACATCATAAGTCACTATCTTGACAAAAATTTTACAACATGTAGGAGACCCAATACAAGTGTTGGAGATATACCCCATGTTATTGTAATAATGTGGCCCATTAACAGAGGACACAATCCTAAATACAGATGAAGTCACACGACTCTGACCATAGTGCAGGGGTTGTGCTAGAGACAAAGGATGCCGAAAATTCTTCTAGGTCATGTACGCACTCTGATAAGACAAAATTGACACAGATCCACTTCTAGGAAAATAGAGTAAATAGATACTTGCAAGAAATATATTATTCAATCAAAATAATGCATCAAAAACCTCAAGCTCAACATATTCAAGAATCAAGTTGCAACATAAGAGGATTGTTCTTAGGTTGAGACAAGAGAAGGTTTGTTCCTAAGTTGGAGTAGAAAAGGCTTTGTTCGAATAGAAAGATTTGCCCTAAATTGGATAGAGGGCTATTTCATATGTCTATTTCTAAGTTGAAACATCACAAGTTCAATACTATGTTAGATCTAGAAGACCTTTTCTTCAGTGACTTGTTCCTAAATTTTACAAGAAAATTCCTAGGTTAGAAACCAACATTGTGAGATTTCTTGCATCAAAATTACCACAAAGCTCTAGAAATAAATGATTAGATCTCAAGTTGGATTTGCTCTATTTCTATGTTGAAACAAGAGAGGGATGCCTTCATTTATAGCCTTATGTATTTCTCATGACTATGGACATTAGTGTCTGTGACATAGATTTGGTATTGCTCTGAATCACCAAATGCAACTCCTTGATTGTAGTATCACCAATTACAACTAGAGCCTCGATTAGAAGATGGCTTGATCATGGTTTTGCCATTGAGAGGTCATCCAAAACCATTTCGAGATCATATTCAATACATGCACTCCAAGACTACAACAAAGGACTATCATTGACTGAAGACCACATATCACAAGTGCATAAACATCATATTGCTATATAAATGCTGCACGAAAGTGTGTACATCTAAAGGTTGTTTTAGAGACTTTATACCATTTTTTTGCTTTTCAAGTTATTTAGGGATTGTTCTTTTGAATTTCAAAGACTTTTAAAAAGATTCAATTTCCAAAAAAGGAGTTTGAATTTTGTTGGACCTTTCAAATCCTTGGCATAGAGTGTCGACAAAATGTATATTTTGGTGGCAATTAATTATAGTACCAAGTGGATTGAGGCAACGCTCTTAGGGATAACAAGGCTACATAGGTAGTGATTTTTTTGAATGAGATGATTATGACAAGGTTTGCTTGTGTTCCATTGAGTTGTTTAGCGGTCATTTCCTTAATTATGTAATATAGTCTTGCAAGGCAACATATGATCATTTATAAAAAATCCACAATGTATTACCCACAAAAAAATGTTCAAGCTCAGTCCACAAATCAAGTTCAATTTGTTTTATTTTATTTGTTGGATGTCCAAAAAAGGTGCGCATTTAGACTATTTTTGTATTTTGGACAAGGCTTGTGCCAACAATTAATCAACGGGCAAAGCTTGTGCTATTGATACATGTATGGATTGTTTAGACACTTAAAGGAAAATATGAATTGATCAAAAAGTCATTACAACTCATCAAAGGCTTGGTACAATTGTTCAAAGGTCTAGACAAATGGTCAAACCATCAATACAAATACTAGTTTTGTACAAGAATAGTCAAGAGATTATTGACAGAAGGCAAGCCAATAGTTGATTCCTCAAACTACATTTGAAAATAGAATGTAGTGTTACTTTCTCATTGTACATCAACATTAGAGCTACGCAAATGGTTTATTTCAACAAGTGGCTGCCTTATTGAGCACCCATTTCACTTTTAGATTTGAATTCCAAGTGAGGTTGAGCTTTTAGACTTGGATTCTTTTGTGGAATAAACTGTGTAGAAGAGGAAGGGAACATCTCACTATTGGCACCACTCAATGTGTTGTAGAGTGCATGACACAAAACACATGCACAGCTACACCCATGCTCCATTTGCATTGCACGTATTTGTCTTAATTATGTATTCTGACTATTTCTTGGATTACAACATTCATATCTGATTTTTGTAGACCAACAAGAGTGACACAATAGGTGAGTATTCTAGTGGGAGATGTACAGGGCATCCCCTATAACCTAAACATAACATAATGTAAAGAAAACATATGTGGTGTTGGGGTGTTATTAACAACTTGGGACCAAAACGGATACAACACGCTCTCCTTAAGGTTGCGATGGTGAGGACTTTATCCATGCAAGAAAGATGATTCAATTCCATTTTGATATTTTTCTCCCACTCAATGCCAGGTACTCAAAGGTGCACATCAAATTGAGGCATCCTTTTGTTAGATAATTTCTCTTCACACCATATAGAAAATTTGACCATTTTCACTTTGGAAGGCATGTCTCTTCACAGCATATACAGAAAACCTTGACCAACTTCACTTTGTACAGCATGCTACCTTGCTTGTTGCCTGACCATCACTGTAATTTCCTACTGGGCAGGGTCTGGATGTGCTCCATTGACACTGCAATGCTATGGTCCATCTTGCCACCCATCTTAGCGGAATGTACAAGCCCCCAAAAGAATGCATTCACAAAAAATATCTTAAATTTCATGAATCGATCCTGGATCTTGCCCAGTGAACCTTGTGCATGGCTTCTTCAAGAGAGTCTTTACTCCTTACAAAAACACAGGTGACCAACCAACCAACTTGAACAACTGATTTGCATCCAATGTAAGGACCAGATTGTGCAGTTAAGCTACAACAAATTCCAACTGTTGCACACATCCTTTCTTTCACTGCTCAAGGCCTGAATTGGCTCCCATGTATTTCTCAAACAAACAAGATTCTGTACACATCAAAAGGAGATATTTTCCTCACAACAATGTACATACAAACGCCTTCCCCAGTTCAATCCAATGCTGCTTGTATCCACAAAACTAAAAGGTTGTCAGCCTCCATCACCACAAACCATCAAGATGGTCCCCACCTGATTATATCCACCCTTCTGTTGAGGATTTGACAAGCAATCAGTGGGGTGGATCGAACCTTGTCTTTGCTTAGTTAAAGAGGGCTTCTGCCAATTGCTTGTGTGAAATCCCCAAACAAGCTGAAGACATGTTGGACAGAAACAGTTTTTGAGTAAACATCAGTTAGAAGTTGAAGATATGTTGCCATTATTCTTATGCCTTGAAAAATAAAACTACTTTTTAGACTCCATAGTTGCATAGAGCCCGCACACATAAGAGAGGCGGGGGATTCTTCTGCCCCCCACTTAGCAAGAAGCACCTCGTCAACAAGAAACTTGCCCACATAGGCTGCCACTTGACTGCGCTAGTCGTAGAGCCAAGATAAAACCAGCCCAGCCAGTAGGTCCCAGTCAGCACCTCAATTTGTGGGCCAAGGAAAAGCAAGGAGGTGACCTGGGTCCTCTTTTCCAGCACCATGCATTCAATGGAAGGACACGCATCAGGCATGCATTGTAAGCCGCCACACAGAACTGTTTTTAGGCACCACCATCTCTTAAAATGGTGGGGCAGACGTATGCCAGCCCAATTTACTGGCAGCTTTGACCACACCCAATTTGTACGTCAGTGGAGGAAAAGGTATGATTTGAAAGGTGCCCCCCGGAGGTCTCCACACTGCTTTCCCTTCCTAGGTGGCACCTCAGGTTCAGCACTGCTATTGTGTGGCCTGGGTTAATGTTGCCACACAGGATGAAGCGTCGTCCTATGTGAGCAAGCTCCTACTACTAAAAGAAAAGAAATTTTGAAAGCTGCTAAATAGACATGCTGTCACTTTATGTGCTTTTCTTGCTATTTCAGCTCTACGGAAAAAAGCATATAGCACCTGACAGCCTCTTTAATGAACGCTAGTAGCTCCACACCCATTTAGATGATCCCCAAGGTCTCGTTGTTTGGTCCAGAAAAGCTTGCAGAATGCTTTGGCACAGTAGCTGTTTCACAAACTAAAGATGATTCAGAATTGACTGATTACTAAAATCGTTTTGTTTCAGTCCTGGATCAGATAACACACCATCAGATCACAAAATGATGCATATTTGGAAGGTACCTGCTCATGAGATCTCATGTGCCTAAAACATGTATTGTTCCCTGTGGAACTGATGTATACGAGGAAAACTCAAGAGCTGCGTGTTCGCAAAGTTTGCAGGATATTCGATTTTTTATGCTGTGGCCTTTCAATTGAATATATCAGAAGGCTTCCATCTTGCATTCCAGCCAGGAAGCAGTCCTCTGGAGTGATTGAAAGCGACAAAATTGGTGTGTTTGTCCCCTCGTATCTTCTTATCACTTCAAGTGTATATATTGACCTTACCACCACCTGACCCTGGTCACCTCCACATACCAAAAACTCTCCACAATTGCTTATTTCAATGCAATTTATGCGACCGTTGGACTCTGAGCTTGCCAAATGCTTGCCATTAATGGAGTACAAGAGGAAAAGAAGATCATCTTTTGAGAAAAGTACCATCATGCCATGTTTGGAGAGTACCAGTCTGGAGATGGAGCTTCCTAGTGGATGCTGAATAGAACGAACATACCTTCCCTCACGTAGGGTGTGAAGGATGCAAGAAGAATCTCTTGACCCACTCACAACGACATCAAGCTCCACACTGACTGCGACACATGTGACAGCATCATCGTGCCCAGAAAGAACATGACGAGGCTTATCAAATAACATGTTTTCCCATTTACCTGACCTGTCTGTCGTGCTTGGAGCATCTTTATGCCCTGGTCTTTTACTTGCAAGAGGTGAAAGCTCAATTTCCCATACCATCACAGTCGTATCATGGCTACCAGTTACCAGGGTACTTCCATCACTGGATACTGCAACGATAACCATAAAAATACAATGTTATTATCAAGCAGCTGAGATGGCTATCTTCTTTTTGTCTTTGAAATACAGGCTAGCATTAAATAGACAAAAGGTTAGCTTTTGTCGATGCATTGACAGTTGTTAGGTTACCTGCAAGACAGCTAACCACATCCTTGTGCTGTCTGTTGCTTTGGAAAAGAGAGCCATCACTAAGGGATATTATTCTAAAGCTGTTGTCCCAGTGGCCACATGTCAGGAGATAACTAGATGTTCGAACTTGCAATGTTCGGAAACACCATGAGCTTAACTCTATGTTTTCTGCTAAGGGTCCTTTCATTCTGTAAGGTTGTGATACCTCAGCACCAATGCCAAAGAAAGGGTCCTGCAAATCGAAACCAAAGCATTAGGATACCATTCTTCCTTCCATACACGGTGCTTCTTTTTGGATGATTGAGAACTTAATCTACCTTGATGCGAAGCTAAACAATTCACAAACAAGGTTAGTTTATGGAACCTGTGATAAAGAGAATGTGAAATTTCCACCAGCCTGAGAAGCAGTGAGCCAGCTCCTCATGACTATCTTCAATTCACTTGTAACCAGAACCACTTTGCTGTCCACAATCCCTACAAAGAGCAAAGCCATTGTTTTTTCCCCAACTGAAGGTGTCAGCATGCTTGCAGGCACAGAGGAAGTCAAAGTTATCGATGCTGGAGCATAGTATAAGGGCCTTGATATTGGCATTGGTGGGCCCCGTCGAGGGTGCTTTTTGCGGAAAAGTTGCATGGGTGTCTGCCCAAAATTGGCAATTTGATCCTCTACAGCAGCACGCTGTAGCCTATCCTCCAAACCTTCCAGTTCTACCGCACCTTCGTATGTCAAATGGTAAAAGACGTTTGCAGCCTGCTCATCACCCAAAATTACTGAGCTTATGTAAGCATACAGGCTCTCTTTCCCATTATGCAAAGATAATCTATCTAAAAGATAACCAAAGTTTTTTGGACCCAAAACTTTTATGATAACCAAAGTTTTTTGGACCCAAAACTTTTATGGTAATCACTACCAAAGTACCTCCACAGCTGGTCGGCCACGTTGCTTGTAACCAAAGATGAGGTCAATCCACTGATGAAGATGCTGACTGACATACTCACTCTCCAGGGCTTCTCTATTCTTTGATATAAACTCTTCTGGGGAACCCTTTAAGCAATAATAACGGTATACATGTTAAAAACATCACAAGAAATTTCCCAATTGATGGCTTAATTGAAGTACTAAAGGATTGTTTAGTGGCTGCACTCGGCCAATTTTCAGCACAAAAACCTTTTTTTAACCCATTAATCAAATAGATTACTCAACCCGTGCAGAAACTAGGGGAAAATCTAAAGCAAGCATAATCAACCAACCCCTTCAAGAAGAGCATTTATGTAATCTAACAACCCCTTCAAGCCAGCAAGCATAATCAACCAACCCCTTAAAGAAGAGCATTTACGTACCTTTGCCCATCGAGGCAACACTACATTATCAAGTCTCTCTCCGTCTTGTTTTATGCCCATGTAATACTTATTTGAATTGGCAAGAAATTCCGGCATGTAGAAAAATTCGGGAATCAATTCCTTTACATCGCTTGTATTGGCTAGGCAGTTTTTGAACGTGCCTTCAATGCTATGAAACAACCGGTCGGCGTGATCAAACTTCCCACCCTGGGCAGTTCCATAAACACACTTATGTTACAAAATATGAGAAAGGCTTAGAGTTTCTAAAAATTAAGGAAAGCAGATATAAGGCATGTCATGAAACTAACAAAATGCTGAAGCTTGGATGCTGTATATTACCTACTAGATAGCTGAGACGATTTGGAGATAGACTAATAGTAGGTTCTCACAAAAGGGTAATTAATACCTAGTAACTTCTGAGCTCTTGTAGGTCATTCTTTTGCTAGTTCACTTGCTTCTAGGGCTGACCATGGGCTGGTCACCCCTCACTCATATTTTACCCACATTTATTCCCCATTTATTGTCTTGGGTATTTTTCCTAGTCGTGGAGGTCTTTTGCTCCAGTCGGCTGCCTACATGTAGTAGTATACATAGCCGGCATGCCTCCCTCACATATTCATTGCTTGCCTAGCTTGTCTAGCTGCAGTCCCTCACTTACAAGGTTCTCCCCTCTTGCTCGGAACATGTATTCCTTTTGGTGATGATATTGAGAGCAGGTTCTCACCTGTGTTTCCTCTCCATCTCTCTCTCTCTCTCTCTCTCTCTCTCTCTCTCTCTCCTATGTTTCCACTTTCCCTTCTTCCGTTGCACATTCTATCAATACACCTCATCAAAATGGTGTTGTTGAGAGACAAAACATGACTCACATGGAGATGGTTAGATGCATGGTTAAGGGTCAACAACTTCCACATAATTTTTGGATGGAAGCAGTTCTTTGTGCTACTTATGTGCTGAACACATGTCCCACTAAAGCTTTGAAGACAATCGCTCCTTATGAAGCTTGATTCAACATAAAACCTAAGGTTGAACACATGCATGTTTTTGGTTGTTTGGTATATACACATGTATTGTAACACTTTTGGTCTCATAGAAACTTGGAGTCTTTCATAAGTGTTAATCTCTCTCTCTCTCTCTCTCTCTCTCTCTCTCTCTCTCTCTCAGCATCTTCCAAGATTGGACCTTGAGTCGTAGTAGTTACATTGCGATGGGCATGGCAGATTGTGGTACTCTCAGGTGGTTGATTGGTTTGATGGGCACGGCCTCCGGATGGACCGCCTTCCTCCCCTTCACGACACAATATTAATTGTTTGGATTTCTCGTCTTTTGACCTCTCACAACAAGATATCAACTATCGCATTTGGCCGGACTTGCTAGGGCTCCACACAAAAAGGACATGGGTGTCCCCACCAGCCCTCACCATGAAACCTCAGTTTTATAGAGAGCAATTTTTGAGACTTTCTGAGGACAGGTTCATTGAGGGTCCACGGTAACTTACAGATGCAACACATGTCGCATGCCATGCGGATAATAGTGATTGGCCAAATGAGGGTATCTTCTCATCACCTTAGGGTTGAGTTTGGCAGAGCTGAGGACATCCCATGAGATACACGTATCTGTTCAAATGCCACCCTACTATGAGATTTTATTGTCTCTTCCATGATGTATTCGGCCCCCTTGATGGATCATGCACTATGAGGACCAGAGATGTTTTGGTATGTATTTATTGGAGCTTTGCCATCCTAAAGAGGTCATGTTGAGGCAACAGTGAACACTCCGAGAGAAAGAACCAGTGAGGCACCTCCTAGACGTCCATAGTTGGAACTTTGCTGTCCCAACAAAGAGGTCATGCTAAGGGAACACTCTAAGAGAAAGAACCAGTGAGGCACTCCCAAACCTCCATCACATATTTCTTTGCGTCACAACCATTGACTAATTTCCCGAGAAGAGCAGCAATAGGACCCACTAGGTCCATGGCGGGCTTTAGCTTATGTAGGTAGTTTCTTATGATTTTTTCTTTTCCATGGTTGAGTACTAATCATGGATACATTGTACAATATTTTTGGTCTCATAGATCCTTTGGGTCGTTTGAAGACGTTAATATATCTTTCTTTCTTTCTCTCTTTCTCAAGTTGGGGCTAATGTCTGTGTTGCTGGCGAGGTCCAGGGAGTCTGGGACATCAGGCTTACTGTAGTGCGATGGCCCGATCTAAAGTCACACCAAAGTGGGGTCTTGTGGGGGGCCTGGGCACTTGAGAATGTGTGGCTCGATGAGGCTGTGGGTATGTCATCCATGGATGGTGTGGCATCCTCTCGTGGTCGAAAGAATTAAGTGATGGTCATACGTGGGGGCCTCTATACTATACTGAAATGGCGGCAAAGCATCCGCCTGCATGCCATGAAGTTCAAACCATGTATCCACCTGTGCATACCACTACTGTGTATCCCCATCCCGGGCTAGCTGTCTAGAGCACACAAAAGCTAAGCGAGGGTATCTGTGTAGAGGGGGGTCCCATAATCTGTGTAGGAGTGTCAGTCTGGAATAGGGCCCCTATTACCATCGGTGGGGCTCCCATCTCAGCCCATACAATCTCATGTGGCATAGATGGCTTACTCCTGATCATCCGTGAGATCATTACAAGAGGTATCTCCATATGTCCCCATCCATCATATACATCCTCAATCTCTAGGCATGTGGGCTCCTCCTCACCCACTATTTCCATGTCATTGGGTTCATTTTTCTTCTTCATTCTCTTGTGATATAAGCTTGCCCCAAAATGGCAGCCCCATATGATAGCGTAGGAGTAACTAATGTGTCAATAGCCATAGCTTTGTTCTGGGTTCTTGGAACTGCACATGAGCACGCTTCTTCTCTAATGATCCCAAGGCTGCATACCCTCGTGCCAATCTGGCCTCTGCTGCCCTCCTCATAGAGAATGCTGGACCAGTAAAAGTGATTCTGTTTCTGTGAGCTCCTCGTCACCCTCTATTTCTATGTCATTGGGTTCTTTTTTCTTCTTCCTTCTCTTGTGATATAAGCTTGCCCCCCAAATGGCAGCCCCATATAATAGCGTAGGAGTGACCAATGTGTCAAATAGCCATAGCTTTGTTCTGGGTTCTTGGAACTGTACATGAGCACACTTCTTCTCTGATGATCCCAAGGTTGCATACCCTCGTGCCAATCTAGCCTCTGCTGCCCTCCTCATAGCGAATGCTCGAACGGTAAAAGTGATTCCCAAGTACACATATGAAGTGACATACTCCACTGTCTCTCCTCTGTATGTAAACTGTGGGACGGATCTGCCAATCCACTGTGGTGTGGTGTTAAAGATCATAACCTTGGTCTTGCCAAGGTTCACAGTAAGGTCCCATGCCTCACAGAAGGCTTGCAAAGCATCCAAATGTCTCTATAGCCCTTCCGGTGAATCCGTGATGAGAACTATGTCCTCTGCATACAAGAGAATCGGTATCAGAACAACTCCTAGTGGTGCTCCCTGCCCTCCTTGTTTGTCCAGCCAATCTGACGCCTCATCAATGTAGAGTCCAAAGAGGGTAGGGGACAATGGGCAGCCCTGTTTTACTCCAATCGTGCTGTGTATGATCTCTGAGTCTCCCCTTGGGGCGTGTACTTGGCCTATCACCGACTCATACAGGGAGAGAATTGCCCATGACATCTCCACTTGGACTCCCAAGTCCTGTAGTCTCCTCATCAGCTGGGCTCATGGGACTGTATCAAAATCCTTGTGGAAATCTACAAAGCAGCAATAGATCCTCTTCCTGTGAGCTCTCCCCTCCTCAATGATGGCCCTCAATGTGAAAATATGATCTAATGTGGAATGCCCTTTCCTGAATCCTGCCTGCCCTGGTGCTCTAAGTTGCTGTGCCTCTGCCCATCTACTCAGCTCATGTTCCAAAATAGATCCATAAAGCTTAGCCAGTGTGTGACCAATCATGATAGTTCTATAGTTCTTTGGATCCATAGCATCTCCTGCCTTTAGGATAGGTACGATAGTGTTACATGATCAGCTGTGAAGCAAGCCCTCACAAAGAGCCCTGTTAAACACATTGATTAGTATGGGGTGCCAAAATGTCCTTGGCCTTGGAAAAGTGCTCAGCTACCAGACCATCATGATCCTGTGCCTTATTCTGCAACCTGTCAATGGCATCTCTCACCATGCTCAAACTGCAAAGGGATGACTGTGAGGGGCGAGCTCCTCGAGGGTGGGGTATGGGTGGCTGATTAGGGACCTGATAAAGGGAGGTGGCGTAAGTGTGCCAGGTATCTGGCAAAGTAATCGGAGTCTGCTGGCGAGGATCTTGGAAAAGCCTCCAAGCCTCCTTATAGTCATGTCCCAAGAATAGTTGGTATAATTCGCGTTCAAGCTTGGCTAGGTATGCTCGCTTTTTCCTTCGCATGAGGCACTAACTTAGTACTTTCATAGTTTATTTCATGTTCATTTTGTCCTTTCTTTTCTAGACATCCAGAAGGCATTGACAGTTGTACATCGATTTGTCTCATAGGTCGAGTTCGGCCTCCAGTAGACGTTAATACAGCTTTCTTTCTTTCTTTCTTTCTCTCTCTCTTCGCTTCTCTGCTGTTCGCTTCGCTTCTCTCTCTGCGCTCGCTTCTCTGCTGTTCGCTTTGCTTCTCTCTCTTCGCCCCCTTTCTCTTCGCTTCTCTCTCTACGCTCGCTTCTCCCCTTTCTTTTCGATTCCCAACCGCCTTCTCTCTCTGCGCTCCCTTTCCCCACCCGCCTTCTCTCTCTTCGCCCCCTTTCTCTTCACTTCTCTCTCTGCGCCCCCTTTCTCTTCGATTCTCTGCTGTTCGCTTCGCTTCTCTCTCTTCGCCCCCTTTCTCTTCGCTTCTCTGCTGTTCGCTTCGCTTCTCTCTCTTCGCCCCCTTTCTCTTTGCTTCTCTCTCTGTGCTCGCTTCTCTCTTCACCCCCTTTCTCTTTGCTTCTCTCTCTGCGCTGGCTTCTCTCTCTTCGCCCCCTTTCTCTTCGCTTCCCCACCCGCCTTCTCTCTCTGCGCTCGCTCTCCACACCCGCCCTTGCTCAGGCCCCCAAGGCAGCAACATACCTACCTGCTGCTACTTGCCTCCCCACTTGCAGCTGGCCATCTATGGGGGCCACCAGCTGAGGATCAAATCCAGTACTAGAAGGGGGACCCTTTCAGTCCAACATGGACAGCTCGCCCGCAACAAGGACTAGAGGTGAGAAGGAGAGGAAATACAGCTCGATTTGGGCAAGCTCACAAAAGATCGGTGACCCCCATATCAAAACATCCCTGACCACCATGAGAGAAGTATGCAAAATGCAGGATATTGACATTGAGCACCTACAAAAGAAGCTCAGGGAGAACAAGGATAGTGATGACCTTGGGCATGAGTTGCGTGCCTCCATGCAAGAGGAGATGGATAGGTGGAAGGCAGACATGCAGGCATACATGGCAACTCAGCTAAGCAAGATGCAGGAGGAAATGGTCCAAATGTTGGACGCAAAAACCAGCCACCACACCTCACTAATCACGGAGCTGGAGGCCCAAGTCACCACCCTTACAGAGTGGAAAACGAGACCTTGAGGGCACATACTCAATTCGAAGAAAGAGAGATTCAACTATCCCTCAATGATGAGCTGAATACACTTAGAGTGCAATTGAAGACCCTCGAGGAACAAGAGGAGAAGAAGGCAAACGAGGCAACCACATGGGCCGAGGTGATTAAGAAGACACAGAAACAAGTGGAAGAAGCAGGCAGCTGGATTGAGGTTGCCAAGAAGCAACGGAACCCACCATCATCCCGGAAGATTAGGGCATTGAATGTGAGAGTGGTGGGATGGAAGGACGGAGCCTCGCCGAAAGAGGACGCCATAGCACTATGCAGAAAGCTGGAAATCGCTGATACCCCCTTCGTCGAGGCATGGAAGGTGGGCAAAGACACCACCAAGGAACGCGCACTCATCCTCAAGTTTGCGGGGTTGGAGGTGAGGCAAGCATTCCTTACCAAAAGGCGGGCACTAAAAGGAGAAAAGACTTACCTCGAAGACGATCTCACACTAGCATAGGTGGCACACAAGAGGGAATGCATGCCACACATATTGGATGCAGGGAAGGCAGGGAAATGGGCAGTGTACACACATGGGAGGGTGATCATCACCGAGCGACGTGCCCAATGACGGTGCGAGACCTATGAGACCAAGCTAGAGATTGTGGTTTGGAGCTGCAATGGTGCCTTGAGGACAGATGCAGGTCTGTTCGAGGAGACATTTAGAGGGCGAGACTTGGCCTTATACACAGAGACTCATCAGTGCCAAGGGATTCAGCTTCCAAAGGTGAGAGGATACAAATGGGAGTCTGTTCACTGCCCACACCCACACACAGTAGGGGGTATCCGGGGGTCGAGAGGGGTGGCTTTATTACACAGGAAGGAGCTTCAACATGTGATACAGGTGGTCGGACGGGGTGAGGCTGCACGGTTTTTGTGGGTGAGGATCCAAACAGAGGGCCCAAGACATCTACCTTGCAATGTGTTACTTTGCACCCTCCAATTCTAAATATGCCACCATGGAGAGTCCCCGTACCTGCCCCTTTATGGTGACATTATGAAGTTTTCCAGTCTAGGGGACATCCTCCTGGCTGGAGACTTCAATGCCCGCACCGCAGGTGCACAGGTACCCTTCTTTGAGACAGATGATCCCATGTACCAAAAGATTGACACGATGGGTACAGATCTGGAGCGGACATCACAGGATACAACAGCCCGCACAGACTATGGAGAGTATCTCTTAGCCCTTGGCGGGGCTCATAGGCTAGCCATTTATAATGGCTTGGCTAGATGGCCTAGATCCAACTCCTTCACCTCCTACCCCTTCGGACATGGAGCTAGTACAGTGGACTACCTAATGGGATCCCTCTCTTTGATCCCACTCATTTCGGAGTTTACCATCTCTCCTCGCCCCATCAGTGTTGCAGCCGACCATGCATACCTGGCCTTCTCACTCGCATGCCGATACACCATGCAACCACCTGCTTTGCCCCATCACCGTCCGAGATACCACTTCACCAGAGAGACCTCTTCCATCTATTCTGATCACGTCTACCGCATCCTCTCCGACCTCGACCCTCACATCCCACTTGATGAGCTTACTACACACCTCTCAACCACCCTCCATACGTCCGCTGCAGCCGCCTTCCCACACTCCGGAGCCACCCCTACATCACCAAGAGGGATTGTACCACAGAATAGCTAGTACGACGAGGAATGTCGTGATACCGGAGCCCGTCTACATCAAGAGATGGCACTAGGATCCACCCCTCACCAGCAGGCGCGAGTGATCTTTCGACGTCTCACACGGAGAAAGAAGAAAGCCTACCTAGCAAGGCTTGAGCAGGAGCTATACTAGCTATTTCTTGGAAGGGACTGTAAGGAGGCCTAGAGGATCTTCCAGGATCATCGCCTTCCAACTCTGATTACTTCACCCAGCACCTGGCACACCTATGCCACTTCCCTCTATCATGTCCCCAAGCAGCCACCTCTCCCCCATCCACCCGAACCTCATCCCCCACACTCTTCCTTCTTTCACCTCAGCATGGTGAGAGATGCTATTGACAGGATGCAGACTGGGAGAGCACAGGATCATGATCGACTCCTCACCAAGCATTTCTCCCATGCTAGAGACACGCTAGCCCCTTTACTGGTTCACATGTTTAACAGGGCTTTATGTAAAGGCTTCCCCGTCAGCTGGTCATCGAATACTATTGTACCTATCTTGAAAGCAGGTGACCCCATGGACCCCAACAACTATAGGGCTATCATGATTGGTCACACCTTGGCCAAGATTTATGGTTAGATTTTGGAGCATGAGCTTAGTAGATGGTCCGAGGAGGAGAGACTCAGAGCACCGGGGCAGGCAGGCTTCAGGAGAGGGCACTCCACACTAGATCATCTCTTTACACTATGGGGGATCATTGAGGAGGGGAGAGCTCACGGGCAATGGATATACTGCTGCTTTGTGGATTTCCGCAAAGCTTTTGACACTGTCCCATGGGCCAGACTGATCAAGAGACTGCAAGATATGGGAGTGCCAACAGAGATGCTGTGGGGGATCATTACACTCTATGAGTCAGTCACAAGCAGAGTACGGGATCCATGAGGTGACTCAGAGATCATACACAACACTATCGGGGTGAATCAGGGCTGCCCCTTGTCTCCTACTCTATTTGGTCTATACATTGACGAGATCTCGGATTACATAGACAGACAGGACCGGGACCTTACTGTGAACCTTGGAAAGACCAAGGTCATGATCTTTAACACCTCCTCACAGTGGATATCTAGATCTGCAGTACAGTTTACATACAGTGGAGAGCCTGTGGAGTTGTATACCTTGGGATCACTTTTGCTGGACCTCAATTCTTGATGCGGAAGGCGGCTAACGCTAGATTGACGAGGGGATATGCAGCCCTTGGCTCGCTAGAGAGGCAATGCTCACAGATACAGTTTCAGGGGCCGAGGAGACGAAGCTTTGGCTATTTGATACTCTAGTTACACCTGCACAACTGTATGGTGCCCCCATCTGGGGTCCTAGCTTATACCACAAGAGGAGACAGAGGAGAGAGCCGGTCACTCTCAGATTGTTCCAGAACTGTTACGACTGACGACTTCGCCTGCGAGCTCCGCCTCTCCCCCCCCCCCCCCCCCCCCCCCCGCTGCTTCTCGCCGTCGCACCCCCCTCTCCCCCCCGCCAGTCCACCGCTTTCTCCTCTGTCCTCTCCCCCGCCTCCTCCATTGCGCCCTTCCTCGCCATCTCTCCCCCGCCTTCTGCCTCGCATCCTCCCCCGCCATCGCTCCCCCGCCTCCCTCCTCGTTTCCCCCCCCGCCTTCTCCTCCTCTGCCTCCTTCCACGCTGCCTCCCCCGCCATTCCCCCCTCCGCTTGCTTCCTTCCCCGACTTCTCTTCCCCCGCCTCTCTACCCCCCTCGCCTCCTCCTCCTCCGCCTCTCTTCTCTCCCCCGCCACCTCTCCCCCCTCCGCCTTCTCCTCCGCTGCGCGTCTCTTCCCCTCTGCCTTCTCCCTCTCCTCCCCTTCCGTCTCGCCCCTCCCCCCACCGCTAGCTCCCCCCCGCCTCAGCTCCCCCCTCCCCCCCCCCGCCCCGCCCCCGCTATCCTGTAGCCCTCCGCCTCTCCTTTTCCTCGCAGGGCTGTGTCCCTCCCGTTGGTGACCCCGGTTTCTGGCCTTTTCCCTCTGGAGGACTCCATGGAAGCCGCTCCGACTACCCCTGCCGATTCCGGTCTCCGTCTGGAGTTCACAGCTGAAGATCTTCAGTTGTTTGTTTCCACAGTATCCGCTCTTGAGGCCTCCTCCTTGGTCTGCAAGATAGTGGGTAGCCGTCCGATGCGGAGAGAGCTTCGCGACCTTCTGCAAGGCAGCCTTGTTGGCGTGCCCGCCAAGATCGTCAGCGTAGATTTTTTGGGACGTGGCTACTACCAGGTGGATTTCGAGTCCCCCCAGGCAGCTCAGATGTTGCTAGCTCGGAGCCCCATTGCCCTCCACTCATCCCGGGCGTTCCTGGCGCGATGGACTCATGGTTTCGACCCCGCTTCTGACCCGCTAGCAGGCGCGACAGGTTTCCCCGTCACTATCTGCTTTCCTGGACTCCGTAGGGAGTACTTGCCCCTCTTGTCATCCATTGGCAAGGCGTTCGGGCAGGTGGTGGAGACGCCTCAGACAGCGGCTTCAGTGATTGCTCGCGCAGCAGGACTCCCGGCCATTCGTGTTGTGGTTCCGTCACCGGAGTCCCCGAAGACGATCCTCCTCCCTTGTCTTTCTGGAGGAAATCTGATACAGCGCGTGGAGTATTCGGGCCTCCCCGGCCAGTGTTACACATGTCGGGAGATGGGCCATCTCGCACGCGCCTGTCCCCGCAAGGGGGTTCATCCTTCACGCTATGCCGCCTCTGGACCCCCTGCAGGAGACCCGAGGGGTGGCCATCCACCTCAGAGACCGGACATCCCTGGCTCGCCACAGCAAGCGCCATCATCTGACGAGCAGGCCCCGGGGCGAGGATGCCGCGCAGACCCAGGAGGCTGGCGGATGGCAGGAGGTTCGCCGGTGGAAACGCCCGGCCCGCAGGGACCGTCGCAGACGCCAGCAGGCAGCACAGGCTGGCGGACAGGCTGGCGGACAGGCGACTCCGGCTGGCGTACAGGCTTCTAGCCGCACTTATGCTCCAGTCAGGGATAGGCGGCCAGCAGGTCCCACCCCGATGGACGAGGATTCAGACTCAGTGCCCGTTGAGGCCGCTGGTGGAGCCTCCCACGTGGAGACCCCGCTCCCGCCTCCCCCCGCGGGGGGCCCCGCCCCCTCCTTGGAGCAGATTCCTGAGGATCCCGGGCCGCACTCTGCGACCCCCGGCTCCCCTTCCCCTCACCTGGAGAGCACTCCTTCCACCCCCCCTCTCCCCCCCCAGCCCCCCCCTCCCGCCTCCCCCAGCGGCCCCCCCTGACACCTATCCTCTGGCAGATGCCTCTCCATCCTCTCCTCGCTCTACCCCCTCCTCGCCGCGAGCCCCCATCCCTCCCTCGGCCTCTCCAGGATACTTCGCCAGACCACCCACTGCCTCGGGGCAGCGCAGCTGGGTAGGCCAGAGTTCAGTCCAGCGGCTGTTCCACCGCCACCCCGGGCCGGTGGAGATGGCGATCCTAGCTTCGCCCGCCACAGAGTTCTCTCCAGCCTCCCCTGGGCGGCCCCCGCGAGTGATGGGGCTACCAGTGGATTACGGTTTTTTCAGGTGCCTCCAGCTGGATGCTGGCCCGTTCGTGACACTGGTCGCGCCCTTGCGAGTTTGCGTGGTGTGCCATCCCTCTCGTTCTCCTTCAGTGGTGAGCAGCATGGTGGCCTTCTCCTTTCCTCTCAGTGTTGCCCCAGACACAGTATGGGATTGCAACTCTGTAGAGGAAGTTTTGCGTGATCAGATACTGGAGTTTTCTCACCACGGCTCACGGACCTATTGTTGCAGACCCGATTACACTTAGCCCGCATGAGCTTGTTTGGTATAGGAGACTGGCGGGCGGATCCGATCCACACCTCAGTTGAGGCAGTGCTACTGATTCTCCTCCATGCCGCCCCGAGGGTGCAGCCTACCTTTAGATACATATATGCAGAGGATTGGTCTCACGCCTATGCCCTGGACAGGGCGAAGGCGGAGTGGGGCTGGACACAGAGACAGGTCACCCTCTTTTTGGAGAGACTCCGCACCCGGACAGACAGTGACTATTCTCCCTCCAAGCCGGCGCCCAAGACTCACAGAGTGGAGGGCAGATCATCCGGGCCGGCTGAGAGGGGTGAGCCAGTGGCGGCTGCTTCACTTGCCATAGCTCATTCATGAGGATCCTCTCATGGAACATCCAGGGTCTCGGTGGACATCGCTGCTACATTGGTCGGGGCAGACTTCGCCAGGAAATCCAGAGGGCTCTCGTTGGAGGACCCATAGATATCCTTTTCATCCAGGAGCACCACCTTTCTGCCGGGCGTACCCGCACCTGCGGGAAGATCTTGCCAGGCAGGAGTCACACTTTTTGGTCACCGGCATATGGCTCCCAGGGGAACCAGGGTGGAGTATGCATATCAGTCAGCGAGCAGCTTCTATCCGAGGTTGTGGACTCTGGCACTCTGGTCCAGGGTCGAGCGCAGTGGATCATCCTTCGGGTTGGGGAAGACCGCATTGGCTTCCTCAACTTCTACGCCCCTAATGGGGCGACCGGGAGAGCCGAGTTCTGGAGCACCATTAGGCAGTCCCTCCCCTTGGCAGACCACTGGTGCCTCGGAGGGGATTGCAACATGCTGGAGGATGCAGAGGACAGGATGGGGGGCAGCCAGGAGACCATTCATGGGCCGGAGCTCGCTGCCTGGGAGGAGCTAGTGCTGCAGGTGAGAGGCCAGGATCCGTGGACTCTCCCGGAGTTTGGCAGGTTGCAGGGGAGTCTATCTTTCTCACGCTCGGATAGACGGGCCACAGGAGTTAACCTTTCCCGCATCGACAGGTTTTACATTGATGAGTGGGCTTGTGATAGAGGTGGCACTGTGGGCATACTTGCAGGCTCCTCGTTTTCAGACCACTTTCCAGTGCTTCTCCAGATCGAGGACCCTACGAGAGGAGAGCGGGGCCAGAGCGTCCGGATTCCAGATTGTCTCATAGAGGAGCCCGAGATTGCGATCAGAGTTGAGCAGGTCTGGCAGGAGCTGCAGTTCAGGAGAGGATCGGCAGCCAGTGATCTTGCCAGTGGCTTGCAGGAGATCAGTCGGATGCTCAGACAGGCTGCCTTGGACCGTCTGGAGGCCTTCAAAGAGCAGGAGAGGAGCCTACGGAGGAGTCTAGCGTCTCTCCAGAGACTCCAGGAGAGGGATCCTACAAGCCCTTGGATCTCAGAGCAGATGGAGTCAGCTCGCACTGAGATCAGTTCCATCGAGGAGAGGAGGGTGGAGTTCCGATTCCATGCTCGGGCTTCTTTTTGGACACAGGCTGGAGACAGAGTGACTCGAGATTTCTTTGAGGCGACAGGGCCTCGCTTCAGACGAGAGGGTCTCAGGTGTCTTCAGCAGGCTGATGGCCAGGTTGTGGTGGATCCCCCCAGGGTTCGGGCGATAGCCACAGATTTTTACAGGGATCTTCTCTCTGCTGAGCCAGCAGATGACAGGGTGAGAGAGGCTCGGGAGGCAGTCTGGAGCTTCACGAGACCGGTTGTGCCGGCCCATTTGCAGCACTCCCTTCTCTCCCCCTTCTCGGATGCGGAACTGGAGGAGGCTCTTCAGGCATTACCTTGGGGCAAATGCCCAGGAGAGGACGATCTCTCAGTGGCTTTCTTCCAGAGGTACTGGGGCCTCTTACATAGGGGCTTCAGATTGGCATTCCAAGAGATTATGGAGTCGGGAGTCATGCCGGACAGCATGGCAGAGGGGTTGATCCACTTGATCCCCAAAGAGGGAGGAGACAGACTGGAGATTAGACAGTGGAGACCCATCACCTTGCTAGGCACGGCCTACAAGGTCCTAGCTAAGGTGATCAGCAGGCGGCTTCAGCCTCACCTTCCGGACATCATCCACTCCACGCAGACAGGCTTCATCCAGGATAGGAGCATTCTGGATAACATTTTCTCTTTCTGGGAGGCTACGGCTTTGGCTAGATTTCGGCAGGAGGATCTGGCAGTGCTCCTTCTCGACTTCGAGAAGGCATATGATCGGGTGGACTGGGCCTTCTTGGTAGGCACTATGGAGAGGATGGGCTTCCCCCCTCAGTGGATCCGTGGGGTCTCTGCACTCTACACATCGGCTCATAGCCAGGTGCTGATACAGGGCGTGCGCGGAGAGAGGTTCCAGCTCTCGCGCTCGGTGCGGCAGGGGTGCCCCTTGGCGCCCTTTCTTTTTCTTTTCGTGGCGGAGGCCATGAGCACTTTTTTGACGGCACAGGATACAGGTTTGCGGGGCCTCCAGCTTCCAATCCGCACCTCGGAGGAGCTCCTAGACTCGGAGTTTGCGGATGACACTGCTGTCTACCTTCAGGGAGGTGAGGAGAACCTCCGCCGCTTCGCCTTAGCCATGGACAGGTTTTGCAGAGCTTCGGGCGCTTTGATCAACTGGCACAAGTCGTGTGGGTTGTGGGTCAGTTCTATGCCCCCCCCGACTTGGAGGCCAGTTGATGGTTTTCAGTGGCTGCCCCCCGGCACTACAGTGCGTTATTTGGGATGCTATGTGGGCATTGACATATTTCCGGAGCAGCAGATAGCCCCCCTTCTTCTGAGCATTCAGAAGAAGCTTCTGTATTGGAGTACCGCTCGTTTATCTCTGGCTGGCCGAGTAGTTGTGGCCAACCAGGTTCTGCTTGCTACCATGTGGTACATCACTTCTTGCTGGGCCTTCTCTCGGGCGTGCATTGGCCAGGTGCAGAGGCTCATCAGGAACTTTCTTTGGTCCGGTGGCAACGGGCGGCCCGCCAGGGCCAAGGTGGCATGGGCTGTGATCACTCAGCCGAGGGAGAGAGGCGGCCTTGGCATTGTTGATCCTATTTGCCAAAGCCGAGCTTTGCTTGGCAAGTTGGTAGTTCGTGGCCTCCTGCCAGGCGCTGAGCCGTGGAAGGAGTTTCTTGTTTCCAGGATGCTCAGCCGCACTCCTTCTTTTAGCGGCCCCTGGACCCCCAGCATCAGGTGGATCTTTATAGAGCAGCGATCCAGAGGAGTGGGCCTTGGCTTGGAGGAGCGTTTTGCAGCTAGCCTTCTGAGGGCCTGGGCGCATCTGAGGCCGTCACTCTTCCAGACTCCCCCGGGCACCGATGAGGAGCGCCTGAGGCAGCCATTGATCTGGAACCCCTTGATTCGACTTCCCAGTGGCCATATGGTTGGATCGCGGTCTCACGTGTCGTGGGGCCCGTTGAGCTCCGGCCCAGCCCAGTCCCTAGACGACTGGATATGTTTTCAGCAGCTGCCTCTAGAGGCTCAGGAGAGGAGACTCAGTGGGATGAGGGGCAGAGAGTTGATGAGACAGGACATTGAGGCGGCCATCCCCCGGGAGTGGCGGACCCCAGTACAGGACCCTCCACCTCCACAGTGGATGGGTGTCTTTACTCGGCATGAGATCCTTCTAGCGGTCTGCGGCATAGCGGAGAGAGTCGCCCACTCACTTTCGAGGTGGGAGAGGGTGGCCAACTTCAGAGGACACGACTAGATTTGGATGGGCTCCAGGGTTGTATTCTTCAGAGGGTGCGGGTGGTCGGCTTTCATCAGAGACAGTGGCATGTAGACCCCTCACCGACCTCGATAGGGGAGGACTGTTCTTGGAGATTATGGGCTTGGGACAACAGGCCTCTTATTTGCCTTCAGTGGGATCCAGGTGAGTGGTTTTGGCGAGATCCCTACTCAGCCCCTACCAGCCCAGGCATCCCCTTTTTTCAGTACACAGCGAGGCTGGGGCGGCGGATTCAGAGGCACAGGATAGCGAGCACCCCGGCGGCGGCCGAGCATTGGCGGCGACAGGGGCTCTCCCCTGCCTTTCTTAGGGACTTCTGGCAGCGCCTTTGGGCCAGCTTCCGGCCCCGGAAGGTGACGCTTTTTCTCTGGCTCACAGCGCATAGAGGACTGGCTGTGGGGGCTTGGCTAGCTTTTGGCAGACACCCAGCGTCCTGCCCTCGGTGCGGCCATGCACAGGAGTCGCAGCGGCACTGCTTATGGGATTGCCCACAGGCACAGCAGGTTTGGCAGCGCGCTCTCAGGATGGTTTTTGCAAGCTCACCAGGTGAGATGCTGGTGACGTGGGGTGCGGTGGCTTGGGCCACGAACAGCGGCCCGGCCCTTGGATATGAGGACGTCCCTGGCAGTGCGACCATCCAGGTCTCTGACAGGGCGATGGCGGTGGTTCCGACGCCAGACTTCTCTTCGGCAGCCCCTCAGGAGGGGGTCGGGCACAGATGGGAGATGATCAGCAGCATGACGGCTTGGCACATATGGAGAGCCCGATGCAGGGAGGCCATTGACCGCCAGGCGACTCCACCGGCGGAGGTCATACAGGCCCTCTGGGTGGACATCATTCACACCTTGAGAGGACACTGGGGGAAACTCCAGGGCGACTCGGATAGCATGAGAGGGCGCCGCAAGGCTTTCCTCCGCACTTGGCAGCCTGGCCCTTTCCTCACCGCGAGGGGCGAGGATGTCACTTGGCACTATAGGCCTCCAGTTTGGCTTTTCTCACCTCCCACATGTACTACTAGGTAGCCCCCCCCCAGAGAGCGGCCAGCCACGGGGGTGGAGCTCAGGTGTTCACTGTGTTTTTTATCCCTCCTTGAGAGGTGAGCTTTGTAGCCTTATGGCGTTTTCTCATTAACTAATAGAAGGATCGTTTTTCCGGGAAAAAAAAAAAAAGGGAAGGAGAGAGCCGGTCAAGACAGATACAGAGGAGGTATATGATGGGTGGAAGCCGATGGAGAGGCCCCTAGTGGCGATGATCTCACACATGATTAGGAGTGTAAACCATCAGTGCCACATGAGATTGTGCGGGCAGAGATGGGCGCTGCACCGATAGTCACACAGAGGCTCTATTCCAGACAGTGACATACTGGCATAGGCTATAGGAGCTTCCACTTGATAGATACCCCTGGCTAGCCCTGGAGTCCTCGAGACAGTTGACACTTAGGGAGATACAGAGTGCTGGTATGCACAGGTGGGCACTTGGTTTGGCATGGACGGTATGCAGATGGAGGCACTCCCCCCCTTCCAGTACAACATGGAAGCCCCGTCATTCGCTCTCAGCCGCACAAAGCGGAACAGGGTTATCAAGAAGGACATTGTCAAACTGGATACTCACAGGACATGGAGTTCACCTAGTCGTCCACTGGGGACAAAGATGGCCTTCTACAGAGATCACCTCCTATGCCTGGAGAGGATGGGTTCATCATCCGTCTACGCTACATGGACATACACCTATCCTTTGGGGTGAGATGTGCGATCGGCCAAATCCGCACCTCGTCCCGCCAACTGAGAGTGGAGACTGCCAGATATGGGCCTAGGGCGGCCGCACCAGAGGACAGGATATGCCAGCTCTGTCACACAGAGCCCGAGACAGAGGACCATTACATATGCCGATGCCCCGTGTACTATGAGATTCGGGGGAGGTTCTGCTGCCTCTTCCGAGCTGGGTTCGGACACTTTCCAGGATCATGGACTTCCCGGATCAGAGATGCCTGGGACTTTTTCTTCTAGAGCTCCGTAGACACAGGGAGTCCTTAGTGAGATCCAGATCAGCTGTACTTGCTTGAGGACTAGCACAGAGAGCTCTCACTGACTTCTTCCATACCAGCACTCCGAGGGCCGATCCACCCATCATACCCAGACCACAAGCTAGTGTAGGAGCTCGGCCGAGAGGTGTGACACTCGACAGAGCCACTGAGTTATGCAAAGCTCGACGCCCTAGACCCCATGGCCCTCGCCCACATCCACGCCACCACAGGAAGATCCGGGCCATCATCTCCCATTATCGGAGGACCTTCTCGTGCCAGCTCAGTTTTACCACCTTGAGCACCATGTCAGAGCGGCCCCTGAGGGATGTATTAGCGTGATATGAGCGCTCTCCGCTCATGTACCTAGATCAGATTTTAAAGTTTTAGATTTTTGTTATCTTATTTTGTACCCAAGATTATGTACCTCATGGATATGATGTAACCTTTTGGTCTCATAGGTCATTTTGGGCTTTTGAAGACGTTAATACAACTTTCTTTCTCATGGATAACATGTAACATCTTTTGAGTCTCACTGACCTTTCCGGCATTTCATAGACATCAACATCTTTCTTTCTTTCATTCTTCCATTAACCAAAAGTTGCGGAAACTCCAGTTCCGTTTCCGTTTTCCCATTTCCTAATCTCACCTAAGGATTTCTCTATGATTTTCCCTTGGTAAGTTTTAAATCCTAAGTTTCTCCTCTACTTCTTTGAACTTTTTTTCATCATTTCTATTTACATCTACTAGATAATGTTATAAATGTGCCGTTTCCTAGCCGTTTCTGTTTCCTAGTTCCTAGCTGTTTCATCATCCGTTTCGGTTGCCGTTTCCATTGCGTGCAACTATGCTTTCTTCTCCTTTTCCATGCCTGTAACCCTAACCCTCTCGCCATGCCCTACCTGCAACCATAACACTAGCTTGCGTAGCCACCTCCTTCGTAACGCTAAACTTAGCCCCAACCCTAACCCTCACCTGCACCCTAACCCTAACCTGTGAAAACCCTAGGGAAACCCTAATCCTTACTTTCACTGCTCTGAAACCTCAAACTGGAAATACTACTGTAAACCCATGAGAATCCTGACATGAAAGAAGTAATCAATCCCTTCCAGTACTCTACGAACTACTGATTCAAGAGTCAAGATTTTAAACTCCTGGAAAGCTGCGAACTGCTTCTCGTGCAAGAAGAGCGTTATACATGTGAGAAAAAGATAGGGGATAAATAATTGAGCAGGATTGGGCAGCAACAGAGATGCACGATGACACAGTGACGAACTGTCAGAATAACTTGCTATGATTTTGAGCACATATGAAAAATAAGCAGCACATAATGACAAGTGATAATGGTAACACTATAATTGAATGCTTTTTGAAGCATTTTCTAGAACGCAAAAAACTTTTCAATCTCTGCAATCGCACATTTCAGAGATTTAGGTATTGCACTTGAGAAAAAGGAGGACAGCATATCCAAAGCATTACTAGAAACGATCAGAAACTGTAGAAAGGAAAGAAACTACCTGCAGGTTTCGATGGAGGGATGTGAATGGTTCCAACCGCAACAAATAAAAGAGTACAATACCCATGCTTGAATAATGTGATCCATAGAAGAAGCTGTGAAGGTGAAAACAGGTGCACAACATCAAAACCTGAAGAGCATCTCAAAGGGCTTCTAATGCCACCCTTTGGCTTTTGTTGACCATTAAACAGTATTGATTGGGATAACACGGTCGTTCCATAACATGTCTTAAAGGAGGGAGCATGTATGGTGCCCTTAATACATGTAACGAATGCCCTTAATACATGTAACGAATGCCCACTGCTCACGTAAATGGCATGAGGAAACCATGACACTAGTGAAGCCATAAATATTAAGAAATCATGGGACTAAAACTCGAACTACCCAAACACCTGCTTAGGGCAATAGCTCCTATACATGTTCCTCCTTCAGTTCTGCCAACACATATGATGGTATCCAAGAAGGCCTAGTGCATGAGTGGCTTAAATCTCTAAGGATGACTCAACATCAAACAGTGAATGGCAAGTGCTTTGCAGGCTGCCACTAAGGATGACTCAAGACCAAAGCAGTGAAGGGCAAGTGCTTTGCAGGCTGCCACTACGAAATACCCATACACGCAAATGCCCCACCCAATAGAGGTTGCTAGTGGACAGCACACCAGTGTAGATGTTACCTGGGAATGTCTGGATCACTGAAATTTTGAAACCGTTCTTCGAAAACCTAGATACAGAATCAATTAGATGAGAGAACCAGTCATCATCCAAGACATTATGGGAAGACAGCAGGGCAGACCCCCCTTACCTCAAATCGTTTTACATCCAATGCACCAACAGGCTTGGAAAGGTCACGAAAAGAAGAAGCAGAGTTCAAATCCAAAGCCTCAGAAGTGTAATCAGATATAATCCAAGGGAAAACAGGATATTGCGTAAGGTCATTATAAGACCGGCCAGAAAGTGTGTTCAAGTGCATCAAATACTCAAAGTTGTTGATCTCTCGTCTCCGCCAATGATCCCTGTATCTGTCAGCAAGCTCCAGGGCCAACCTTTTGTCAACAAAAAACTTGTTCTCCATTTTTTCTCTAGAGCTTGCTTTCCCTGATAGGAAACTGTTTCTGAGCGAGATAATCTTTAACCCAACATCTTTGGCAAGTTTTTGTGAAGGAAAGTTCAGGAAAACCGGAGGGATCGAGTTGTCAAAGAATAGCTCCAAAGCAGTGTACTGCAGAAGATATCGTGTTCCATGAACTGCCTTGACCTGAAGTGAAACACCTTGAGATCAGCTAAGGAAGTGCTTTAATAAATAGATAATGGGCCACAAGGTCTTGATAAGCTAGCTACAGCACCTTAAGGAGATCCCACCGACGATGGCGCTTGATGTTTTTGGACCCTCCTTGTACTACCCCAGCGGGTTGCACGTTGTCAATCCTCTCATGTGTGTTCCCCTTTTCAGTCTCCATGGTAACACGTTCCTTACTTCCATCCTTCAAATCCGTGCGAAATTTATTCACTCCCTTTTCAAACGAATCAATTGCTACATGCTCAGAACAGTTGAGTTGGCCAGAAGAAGTGAATACAGATGATCCTCCTGTTCCTTCCACCAAAAAATCCCCATAAAAATGGAGGCAGTCTCCCATTATCTCCAAGCGACCTGCTAGTTTCCTCTTGGGTGTCACCAAAACACAAACGCTGGAGTGAAGTACCTGTGCCAAGATCAAGAATTATGCATTCAAACAAAAACCTGTACTCAAAAGCATAAGTAGCCATGTGATAAGAGCAAAGTATACCTCATCTATTACTTCTTCCTCTGTCTTGGTTGTGCCTTGTTCTGGCTGAGATGTGGACGCTTCCTCCCCAATGTTGTATGGTTCTGGAGATGCAATTCCTGTTATTTCTGGTTTACTAGTACTCGTATCCTCTTCTAACATATCTTTCTCCTCATCTGTTGTATCAGGTACCTCTTCCTCACTTATGCCACGCAAGCCTTTCAGCAACAACTTTGACGTTTCTAGAAGGGTATCAAAATTTGTCACCTTTTCAGTAACAGCTAATGAGGTATCAGCTGTTTCACACCCTTCTTGTGGGTGAATGAGCTGCCCATCAAAGTGATAGTTCCGTTTCAACTTCAATCTCCGCCGCCATGGATCCTCGGATTTATCCAGCTTCCATGAAATTTGAACATCACTTGGAAATGGGGTTGTGGACCAGGGTCCACGTTCGTCTGTTAAATGCCGGAACATATGGCACCATTGGTTCTGTTGCCAACAAAATGTACAGTAAGCCCAAGGTCTTGTAAGCTATAAAGAGCTGTTTTTGAACTCCTTTATAGAGCTCTTTTTAAACTCCTTTGGAGCCATTATAAGGCATTAAGAGTAAAGACAAGCCCTCAAGGGCTGTAAAGAGTTCTTTTGAGCTCATAAGACTCTAACCAGCTCTCAAGCACTGAAAATAACGGTGCTAAAACTTACAGTGACAGCTTGCTGATCTTCCTCATAGGCCAACTGAACTGCTGCAGTTCGTGAAGAGTCACTTGAGCATAGAACACTCATGGTACTTTGCAGCTGGTCTTCCAGAAATTTCAGATTTGATTTTCCAAACTCCTCTGCATCCTTCATCTCAGAGCTCGACAAATAAACTTCACTGGAACGTTCTGCAATCACAGATTTGAGAAAGCTTTTCTCTTCCTTTACCTGCCATCGCACCAAATTCAAAAACCCAAAAACACCGCCAAAAAATTAGTCAGTTCCACGAAATCTAAACAACCAGTCAAAATACGTTTTTCAAGGACAAAGAAAGAATGATTTGATTAGCCTTTACAGGTCAGTACAAGATGATGTAGCTTGTGCATGCACCTGGGCCTGTGCACCAGGCACTGCCATGCAAAGGCAGTGCAGCCTGCAAAAACAAGGCTCTTGGTGTTGTCTTCTGCACTCTATGAATCATCTGATAAAGTTTCATGATGAAGATTAAGGTTGCTCTTTAGTGTCGAATGTTCAGTGTCAACTGCTTGGATGATAAGTCTTATGACCAGTGATGGAAATACAAGAACAGGTTTGTTGGCACCTTCGATCCTAAGACTGGCATGTTGGCTAAGAATATTAAGTAAACTAAGTACCCTGTGTACAGTGCACAAAATGTACAAGCCCTCAAAGTCCTGATCCCGTAAAAGCATTTTTTCACAACAGCTCTGAGGCCACCTACTAGACAATGGAAAGATCCTGCTGCTTAAGTAGTAGTAATCAGATGTCCAATCTAGGCATCCACTCGCTACCAGGAAAAGACAGGCCTATCCTCCATCCACTCGCTACCAGGAAAAGACAGGCCTATCCTCCATCCAAAGGAACTAATTGCTGAAGCTCATAAACAGAAAACAAATGGTTATATCTAGGAGCTTTCAGGACAGACAAAAATTCACGATTGGGTGATCTACCAGATCCAGGACTTACCAGAATACCTCCCATGTGTGCCGCCCATTCAAGACTTTTTCACAGTTGAGCAAAGGCCCCTACTGGAGTAAGGATAGACAATGCAACCTGGCTGGCGTCCTAGGCCCAAACCCAGCCTCCAGGTGACCAGTAGAGAGACACGCAGCTACAATTTAGAGTCGTCATGCTACTATCCCAACCAAAATTGATCAGAAGGAACTTATTGCTGACGCTCATGACCAGAGGATATATGGCTAGGAGGTACCCCTTACTCATGCACACACTGTGTCTACTGGGGCTATGTGTATCTCTACCCATGCTTTTATCCCCTATCCTTGACACAGTTCATTCATGTAGTTTTCCTTACATATATATATTTTTGGCTACTCTGTTACAAGCCATGTAACACTCTTTTTGAAGCACCATCCCAACTCCCTTCTCAAGTCTTATAATGATGTTGCAACTTCCGGCGGCAGCTAACAGAAATCTCCTGTGTCCCGCAACTTCTGGCATGACAGACCAGCACTCTAACCAACTGAGCTATTTCCCCCGGAGATGGGTTGGCAGCCGGTCAGCTTTACAAGTCCCGAGGGGTCTTCCTCAATCACTAATTACTATTTTGCTTAAAATATTACAGAGGTTGGTTCACACTTTATGGCACCACAGAAAAGGCATCCTTATTTTAAAATCTCAAAAAGGCAGACAAAGTGCACATTTTTTAGAAGTTCTAACAAGTGCATTGGCCTAGAAGATGATGGTAGCTGATACCGATAATATCTGTAGTCCATTCAATGGTATGCCTACACTACACCACAATCAAAGGTCACAATTATGCAAGAAGAGGGATCTTTGTGTGTGGTCTGATTTTATCTAAAGCTGATTTACCTTAGGGATGGTCTTCATGCTAACTTCTACGGCTACCTGAGTTGACCATAAAGCCGCTTCTGAGCTTTTGGAATCACAATTACGCAAATGCCAATTGCGGTTTTGATTATGTATTTGAGTCCTATTATCAACCCCAAAGGTCAAAAGATGTGATGGAATAAATGCTGACAAACACTACAGACTGGAGCTCCCATGCACATGTGTAGTCGCCTCCCTCTCCTTGCGTGTATGTACGCCAGCCCCCTACCTCAGCCCTGCGCCCCCTTTGCTTCCCGCCAGGCCTTCGCACCCCCTGCCTCCACCTGTCCACCCTGTTTTTGCGCCGCTGCCCTGTTTCGTCCACCTGTGCTGCTGCCCTCTTTGCCCACCTTCCTCCTCATCTTTTTGCCACCCTCCTGCTCTCTGCCTGCCACTTCACCCGCTTCCCCCTGCTGCCCGCCCAGCCTCTCTTCGTCCCACTGCCTCCTTCGTCCCCCTTCGTTCCTTTTTCTCTCCGCCTTCTCCCGTCTCATTATCACCTCCCTCTCCCCCCGTGACCCCCATGCCTTGCCCCCTCTTCAAGTGCCCCCCTACCCTGCAATTGTTTTTGCAGCACGTTTTTAGCTTTCAGACTGCTTCATTTCGGCAGGTGTCGGCTTCCTTTGGTGCTCACCCCTTCAGGAGGACTCCATGGCACTTGACAACTGCTCCGTCGTCCCTGACCGAGGCTGCCGCCCCCGCCTCTTCTCCGAAGCGGTCCTCCAGCTCTTAGCTTCAACAGTAGCCTCCCTCACGGCCTCTAGGGTAGCCGCCCAGCGCACAGCCAGCTTTGGCGAGCCGGACAAGGTCATAGACCTCCATATCATTGGGCGTGGCTACTACCAGGTGGAGTTTGACACTTCAACAGCCTCGGACCGTTCCGTTGTGCACAGCCTAGGCATTCTTCACATGTTGGCAGCACGGTTTCAACCAACCCTCTTGCTGGGGTATCCAGATTGCCGGTCACAATCTGTTTTCAAGGCCTCAAGAAGGAATACCATTCGCTTCTCCATGTCATTGGAAGAACAATAGGTAAAGTGTTGGGATCCCCAGCCGCCTCGATGCTAGCGTAGGTGGCTGGGATTCCTTCACTCTGCATCAGTATTCCCTCTTTGGAGACAGTACCACATGTCATCTCTTAGATGCCTCCGGGGGATCCATTCTTCAGCAGGTGGAGTACTCAAGCCTTCCAAGCCCGTGCTTTATTTGCTGGCGCATGGGTCACCTTGCCAGAGCTTGCCCTCATTGCTAGGCTAGGCGAGCTCCACACGTCGGTCCAGCTCCCTCCCCCACACAAAGTGGTGAGAGCACCCTGCCAGAGCAACAAAATGCTGCTAGGCAAGACAGCCTAAAGGGGCCCAGGTAGAAACGGTCGTGTCAAAGAGCTGTTATGGGCATTTATCGCAGGAGTATCCGTTTGGAGCAAAGGCCCCACCCGCACCCCAGAGGGTCCGCTCCTTTGGTGCTCACCCCTTCAGGAGGACTCCATGGCACTTGACAACTGCTCCGTCGTCCCTGACCGAGGCTGCCGCCCCCGCCTCTTCTCCGAAGCGGTCCTCCAGCTCTTAGCTTCAACAGTAGCCTCCCTCAAGGCCTCTAGGGTAGCCGCCCAGCGCACAGCCAGCTTTGTGACTTGCTCCAGGCCAGCCTCTTTGGCGAGCCGGACAAGATCATAGACCTCCATATCATTGGGCGTGGCTACTACCAGGTGGAGTTTGACACTTCAACAGCCTCGGACCGTTCCGTTGTGCACAGCCTAGGCATTCTTCACATGTTGGCAGCACGGTTTCAACCAACCCTCTTGCTGGGGTATCCAGATTGCCGGTCACAATCTGTTTTCAAGGCCTCAAGAAGGAATACCATTCGCTTCTCCATGTCATTGGAAGAACAATAGGTAAAGTGTTGGAATCCCCAGCCGCCTCGATGCTAGCGTAGGTGGCTGGGATTCCTTCACTCTGCATCAGTATTCCCTCTTTGGAGACAGTACCACATGTCATCTCTCTTAGATGCCTCCGGGGGATCCATTCTTCAGCAGGTGGAGAACTCAAGCCTTCCAAGCCCGTGCTTTATTTGCTGGCGCATGGGTCACCTTGTCAGAGCTTGCCCTCATTGCTAGGCTAGGCGAGCTCCACACGTCGGTCCAGCTCCCTCCCCCACACAAAGTGGTGAGAGCACCCTGCCAGAGCAACAAAATGCTCCTAGGCAAGACAGCCTAAAGGGGCCCAGGTAGAAACGGTCGTGTCAAAGAGCTGTTATGGGCATTTATCGCAGGAGTATCCGTTTGGAGCAAAGGCCCCACCCGCACCCCAGAGGGTCCGCTCCTTTGGTGCTCACCCCTTCAGGAGGACTCCATGGCACTTGACAACTGCTCCGTCGTCCCTGACCGAGGCTGCCGCCCCCGCCTCTTCTCCGAAGCGGTCCTCCAGCTCTTAGCTTCAACAGTAGCCTCCCTCAAGGCCTCTAGGGTAGCCGCCCAGCGCACAGCCAGCTTTGTGACTTGCTCCAGGCCAGCCTCTTTGGCGAGCCGGACAAGATCATAGACCTCCATATCATTGGGCGTGGCTACTACCAGGTGGAGTTTGACACTTCAACAGCCTCGGACCGTTCCGTTGTGCACAGCCTAGGCATTCTTCACATGTTGGCAGCACGGTTTCAACCAACCCTCTTGCTGGGGTATCCAGATTGCCGGTCACAATCTGTTTTCAAGGCCTCAAGAAGGAATACCATTCGCTTCTCCATGTCATTGGAAGAACAATAGGTAAAGTGTTGGAATCCCCAGCCGCCTCGATGCTAGCGTAGGTGGCTGGGATTCCTTCACTCTGCATCAGTATTCCCTCTTTGGAGACAGTACCACATGTCATCCCTCTTAGATGCCTCCGGGGGATCCATTCTTCAGCAGGTGGAGTACTCAAGCCTTCCAAGCCCGTGCTTTATTTGCTGGCGCATGGGTCACCTTGCCAGAGCTTGCCCTCATTGCTAGGCTAGGCGAGCTCCACACGTCGGTCCAGCTCCCTCCCCCACACAAAGTGGTGAGAGCACCCTGCCGAGCAACAAAATGCTGCTAGGCAAGACAGCCTAAAGGGGCCCAGGTAGAAACGGTCGTGTCAAAGAGCTGTTATGGGCATTTATCGCAGGAGTATCCGTTTGGAGCAAAGGCCCCACCCGCACCCCAGAGGATCCGCTCCTTTGGTGCTCACCCCTTTAGGAGGACTCCATGGCACTTGACAACTGCTCCGTAGTCCCTGACTGAGGCTGCCGCCCCCGCCTCTTCTCCGAAGCGGTCCTCCAGCTCTTAGCTTCAACAGTAGCCTCCCTCAAGGCCTCTAGGGTAGCCGCCCAGCGCACAGCCAGCTTTGTGACTTGCTCCAGGCCAGCCTCTTTGGCGAGCCGGACAAGATCATAGACCTCCATATCATTGGGCGTGGCTACTACCAGGTGGAGTTTGACACTTCAACAGCCTCGGACCGTTCCGTTGTGCACAGCCTAGGCATTCTTCACATGTTGGCAGCACGGTTTCAACCAACCCTCTTGCTGGGGTATCCAGATTGCCGGTCACAATCTGTTTTCAAGGCCTCAAGAAGGAATACCATTCGCTTCTCCATGTCATTGGAAGAACAATAGGTAAAGTGTTGGAATCCCCAGCCGCCTCGATGCTAGCGTAGGTGGCTGGGATTCCTTCACTCTGCATCAGTATTCCCTCTTTGGAGACAGTACCACATGTCATCCCTCTTAGATGCCGGGGGATCCATTCTTCAGCAGGTGGAGTACTCAAGCCTTCCAAGCCCGTGCTTTATTTGCTGGCGCATGGGTCACCTTGCCAGAGCTTGCCCTCATTGCTAGGCTAGGCGAGCTCCACACGTCGGTCCAGCTCCCTCCCCCACACAAAGTGGTGAGAGCACCCTGCCAGAGCAACAAAATGCTGCTAGGCAAGACAGCCTAAAGGGGCCCAGGTAGAAACGGTCGTGTCAAAGAGCTGTTATGGGCATTTATCGCAGGAGTATCCGTTTGGAGCAAAGGCCCCACCCGCACACCAGAGGGTCCCAGTATCACGTACCGCCTAAAGACCGGTCTCACAGATTGATTTGGTGCCATTTTTCAGTGCCCCATCTCCCCCCCATCGTTTCTCAAGTGGATATGATTCCGCAGCAGAGCAGCAGGTATCCTCACAAGGACAGGATATGATTCCGCAGCAGAGCAGCAGGTATCCTCTCAAGGACAGGAGCGAAGACCATCCTCCCCTTTTGCAGGATCATCTCCCTCCTCCGCTGCGCAGCCTCCTCCCTTTCCTTCTTCCTTGGTTACCCCACCCCTCCCACTTCGGTGCTTCCCTCATTTGATCTTCCCATCCCCCCCTCCGCCCCCACCCTTTTCCTCACCTCTAGAGCGCCCCCCTGCTGGCCCCCCTCAAGTCATGAGATAACCAGTGGACTATATTTTCCTCAAGGGTTCGCTTGTCGGGGTGGTGGGGAGGCAGGGGCTGTGAAGTCGGGCCTGCCGAAAGCTCTGAAGGATCAGAGAGCCTCTCAGGAAACTAAAAGCCTGGGGATCTTGATGAGGTAACGGTTTCTGGATTGTGTGTGGGTGTGTGTGTGTGTGCGGGGGGGGGGGGGGGGGGGAGATCACCGTTAGAGGGCTGCTGAGACCCTGCCCTTGTTTTCCGCACATCTGGCACCCACTGCCACTTGTGCGCCTCGCATCCATTTTGCCCCGAAGCCTCCTTCAATTCCCTCCTGCCTCCCTTCCTCTCCACCTTCTCCTGCCTCTAGGCAAGCTCTGCACGCCGGTCCAGCCCCTTCCCCCCCGCAGAGTGGAGACAGCGGACTCAGCGCCACCGCCACCCTCCGACCTGTATGGAGCTCGTCTTTGGAGGTGATCCTCTTCATGTACCTTCATGTATCATTGGCGGTCACCCTCCGGCCTCCCCTCCTCCTATGGGTACCTCTACTGTGATAGATGGAGCCCAATTTATGCATACAACCGAGCTACGACGGGTGGGCCCACATGGAGCACACTGGGATAGACTGTGACTACTTGCCATCCAAACCCTCGCCCAAGTCTCACAGGGTGGAGGGCAGCTCAGACAGATCTCACCCCACTAGACCCCTTTGATGCAAATGGCCTCTTGGAACATTCACGGATTAGGTGGTCCATAGTGCCACTCTAGGCGAGAATTCCTCCATGAGGAGCTACAGAAAGCCTTAGTGGGAGGCTCTACTTACATTCTCTTTCTTCATGAGCATCACTTGTCAACTGTTGTAACCGCAAATGTGGGAAGAATTTGCAAGGGACAAGCCACACCTTTAAGTCACCCACCTTTGGCCCGTCTGGGATCCACGGTGGAGTAGTATCTCAGTTAGTGAGCAGCTTCTTCCAATGGTGGACTCAGGCACCATAGTTCCAGGGAGGGCACAGTGGGTGATGATCAGACTTGGGAAGGAACAGGTGGGCCTCCTCAACATTTACGCCCATAACTCCATGGCATGTCGAGCGGACTTCTAGAGCATGATTCGGCAAGGCTTCCCACAAGTCAATTTTAGGTGTATGGGGAGTGACTTTAATATGCTGGAGACCATGGTGGATAGACTAGGTGGTAGCTAGGATACCGTTTCTCATACAGAGCTTGCAAAAGTGTTAATCTCATGATTATGGGCTTAAAACTCAAATAGATATATTGCTATGAGTGCTGCTTGAAGAATTTTTTAAAAAGATTTGTGAAAGGCCTTCAATTAAAAGCTCCAAAGCGCCCCTTCTTTTGCACTACAAACAGTAAATTGCCTATTCTAATCAGTGATTAATCGGCACTAATTCTTATGTTCTTGGACCATTGAGGGTTCAATAATACAATTGGAGACTTGCTTTTACTTGCTAAAGGTTCATATCAAGAAAGCCCTTTGATTTTCCCCTCTAACGGTGCTCTCCAAATCAGGATATTTTTTTCTCAATCAACAAAAAATCGCATTCACTAATACCTTGATTAGTGCTAATCATTTGAGGTTTTTAGGGCCATTAATGGTTCATATCTCACATTCAAGGGTTGCTAAACTGCTGCAAATTATCCAATGAGATTTGTCCCTTGATTTGAGTAGTCAATTTGTTAATCCAAAATCGGGTATAAATCTGTATCAGCATTGTCAAGGACAATGGGATTTCTAAGCTTATATGCTTCTTATACCACATCTATCATGCTCATAAATCATTTGTACAAGGGAAAGACACTGGCCATTGATAAGGCTAAGACCTCCTTAAGAAGATTCAATGCATTATCATTTCGAAGGAACATGCATCATCATCATGTCAGGCTTTATGAACACATTGAGAATAAGATCTATTTTTGCCTACATGGAATTCATTACACAATGAAATCAAGGATGAAGAAGACCAAGGCTTACCTCAACATCAAGATCTACATCGACATGAAGAAGATCAAGAGCAACATCGACATTACGAGCTACACCAAGAAGATCTTCATCAGCATATTGGTCATCAAGGAGGTTTATTTCTAATTCCTATTTTATGTTGAGTCAAGCCTTCTCTGTTCGGGTCGTCCCCCAAAATCTAAATCTTTTGGACTTTTTTTGGATTTATTATATAGCCTTGATGTTATAAAAGGCATAGGTGGCTTTCCAAATCAGCCATGGCCTGCCCACCTGTGGTCATCCCTCTATCCTAAGTGAATTGTAATCATAACTAGATGTCTAGCATCTGCTATCATTAACTGGTATTGGAAACCACCATGAGTAAGACCTACGGGCACTTGGATGGTCATCATAAACACCTTTGTAATCAGAGCTAGCATTGGCGTCATAGTAGCCATGGATATTTTGTTGAGAGAGGATGTTAGAAAAACACCAAAATATCATGTGACATTGGGGATACGGGCATCCGATCATAGGTTTATAGCCAACATGGTGTGAACACTCTAGGTGTGAACAACCTCTTAGTTAGAGTCAAAAGATAGGGTTTAATGCCTATTAAAGGGTATTATACTTGGTGGTTCATTCATCTCATTCTCATTCATTCATAATACAATCACCTTGTGTTGTGCCCAACTTGCTCTCTCTTTTCTCTCTTCTTTGGCCTCCTCAACCATGGAGAGATTTCATCCTTCATAGCTCCATGGTTGAACCTGTGATTGCCAACACCTATAGTTATAGTTTTAAGGGGAGGCTTGTGCCACTTCTTTGCCATACCTTGTGTATGGTCTTTTTCTTCTTCTTTTTTCTCCACTCACATGCACATTTGTTGTAATCAAAGTGATTAGCTTCAACTACAACTAATGTTGGTTTATATGATGTGTAAGGAATTTATGGGAGACTTCTTCTATATTAAAGGATCCAAGCATTTAGTTCATTCTTGAGAATTACTATCAAAATTCTAATAGGTGCACTTTAAACAACATCCTTGTTTCCATGTTAATGAGCATTCAAAATCATAATTTTTAGCTCTAGTTTTATGTCATACCATAAAGTTGTCTATGTTTAACTCTAGTCTTATGTCATTCCATAGAGTCAAAATTATTATTTTAAACTCTGGTCTTATGTTATTCCATAAAGTCATCTATGCATTTCCATAGCAACACAAAAAATAAATCGACGAGTTGCTTGTTAGTTTGCATCAATCCCAAGTCTTTTCAAAATGTTGCATTGATGCAACCATTGAGCAAGGTAGTGCATCATATTTGTTTCTTCAAAGCAACAATGAAAAAATTCATCCACCAGCTAGTGCACTGCATTCTTAGCTTCCCACCACTGCCATGTGGTTTAGATAGATTGTATTTATTTCAGCACATTGATAATGAATGATTGGAGATGAAGCCCACATGTCTTGAGGATACACTTAGATATAAGCATTGGAAAGATGCCATGGATAAAGAGATGATTGCATTGGATGTAAATGAGACATGGGAGTTGGTGCCTTTGCCCAAGGAGAAGAAGGCAATTGGATGCAAGTGGGTCCAGAGAGTAAGATGAGTCTATGAGCAGGTACAAGGCAAGATTGGTTAGCCAAGGCATATGCACAGACCTATGGCATTGATTATGAGGAGACTTTCAGCCTTGTTGCTAGGATAGCAACAATCGTGAGGCCACTCATTGCTATGGTTACAGCTAAGAAATGGTCTTTACATCAGATGGATGTAAAGAATGTATTTCTACATGGTGAATTACAAGAGGAGGTCTACATGGTATAGCCACAAGAATATATGGACCATGCACACCCAAAGTTTGTTTGTAAGTTGTGTAAACCCTTGTATGACTTGAAAAACAGGCACCTAGAGCATGGTGAGACAAGATAGAAGATATTCTTGTCGCTATTGGATTCATGTATCGATAGCAAAGTTTCCACTTTATGTGAAAAAGACTGACATGGTCATTGTTCTAGTTGTCATCTATGTTGATGACTTGATTGTCATAGGAGACAATGGTGACATTTATGAGGTGAAGATGCTCCTTAAGAGGAAGTTCAAAATGATTGATTTAGGTGAGCTACGATAATTTCTAGGTATCGAACTGATTAGATCACATGATGACATTTGGTTTTTGCACAGGCAGTATGCTTTGGACATGCTGTCCAAGTATGGGATGACATATTGTAAGCCAATTTAAGTGCCATTGGAGAGCAGAACATAAAATTGGCTATAAATATAGGTGATATTTTGGAGAACCCTACTAGGTATAGGCACATTCTAGGGAGCTTAATTTACATGACTATCACTAGGCTAGATTTGAGCTATGATGTTGGATTGGCGAGTCAATTTATCCAGGCCTCGAGGAAGCGACACTTGGATGCGGCTACTAGGAGGATACTCAGGTATATAAAGTCCATAATACACTTGGACTTTTCTATGATGTTGCACCATAGGCACATGTACATAGATATCTAGATGCAAATTGGAATGCTAGTGTCTCAGATAGGAGATCTACTAACAGCTTTATGTTTACTTTTTTGGGAGTGCTGTTATTAGTTGAAGTAGCAAGAAGAAACCAATGGTTGCTTTGTCGAGCACAGAGGGGCGCTGCTATGGCAACATGTGAGATAGCTTGGTTGTAGAATCTATTGGCAGATATGGGTTAGTCCATGGATAGACAACATGCACAGCACGAGTAACCCACTGTATCATGCTAGAACAAAGCACATCAAGGTAAATTATCACTTTGTGAGGTAGAGCAGGTGATGTGGATTGGTGTATGTTAGCATGGAGGATTAGGCATCTGACATCTTTACAACGGCATTGGGTTTAGAGAAGCTCTGTAAGTTCAAGAGCTTACTTGGAGTGCAGGGTATGGAGTTGAGCTCGAGGAGAAGTGTTGAGATATTGAACTTAACTAGTATGGATACGGGTGACATGTCAAGATGATAACTCCACACTAGCATGGTTGGTGAGATTATGGGTGATATGCTGCCAGTGGTTTACAGGTTGTTGTTGTGTGACGATAATTATGGTTATGGGTGACACGCCAGGATGACAATGCTGCCAGTGGCTTGCAAGCTGTTGTGTAACAATGATTTTGGTTTACTAGAGTTATAACATAGTTATAGTACCAGCACATTAGTCGAGTTCACACTATGGACCGACCTTTGTATATTATAGTAGGAGAACATTTTTCCTTATAGTATGCACTCTTATTTGTACGCTATGGTTGTGAGAAGAGAAGAGGAGAATAGAAGAAAATTCAGCCACCCACATCTCTGTTGTGTGCTTGTGTACTCTTGTGTCTGTTTACTTGCAAGGAGCTCAAGCTCACCCCCTCCCCCACATTCTTCTGAGTAGAGTACTTTCCCTTATAGTATGTACTCTCATATAGCACCCGCTTATAAAGCCAGGGTTCATACTATGGACATTGTATGTCTTAGTAGCAGGATACTTTTCCTTATAGACGGGGAGATTCACACTATGGACCTTGTATATTTTAGTAGTACAGTACTTTCCATTATCTCTATGTTATGGTTATAGAGAAGTGAAGAAGGAAGAAGAAAATTCATATATCCATCTCTTGCTTGTGTGCTTGTCTATTCTTATGTATGTGTGCAAAGAATTTTTCTTGCGTAAGGAGCTCAAGCTCACTAACCCTCTTTCCCACATTCTTCTCATGGTATTAGAGCGCCGGTTTGCTTAATGAGTTCAAGAGGCAAGCAAAGGAAGTGGTACACAGGTAAGGATGACTCTATCTTTTTCCCTTTGTCTACAAGGTCTTAGCAAAGGCCTTGAGTTTGAGGATCCAGCCCTTCCTGGGGGAGTTGATTCATGCTACTCAGACAGGATTTGTCAAGGAGCGCAGTATCCTTGACAACATCTTTACTTTCTGGGAGGCGACGGCCCGAGCTAGATTTCTTGGCGAGGACTTGGTCGTGATGCTTCTCGATTTTGAGAAGGCATACGATAGAGTTGATTGGGGATTCTTAGAGGGCACTATGCTTCGCCTGGGCTTTGAGCCAGGATGGATCAGAGGGGTGGCAGCTCTGTATTCCACAGCTCGCAGCCAGGTGCTGATTGCAGGAGGACGGGGGCCGAGTTTTGAGCTGACCAGATCAGTCCGTCAGGGGTGTCCTCTCGCCCCTTTCCTTTTTCTCTTCTTTGCGGAGGCTATGAGTATGTATTTGACGGCAGAGGAGGTTGGTTTGAGAGGACTTCAGCTCCCAGTCCGGGGAGAGGATTTGCTTGATGCTGAGTTTGCAGACGACACGGGCTTATTTTTGCATGGCCAAGAGGCCAATCTTATTCGAGCTGAGCAGTCGCTCCAGGTTTTTAGTGCAGCTTCGGGAGCATTGATCAATTGGCGCAAGACAGTGGCCTTTTGGATCAGTAGTGCTCCCACTCCGGCATGGAGCCCGGACCCCGGTTTTAGATGGATTCCTCCAGGCACAGCAGTGCGGTATTTGGGATGCCAGATTGGCCTCGATTTGTCACCTGAGCAGCAGATTGCCCCGCTTCTTCTGAGCATTCGGAAGAAGCTATTGTATTGGAGTACAGCTCGACTATCCTTGGCTGGGAGGGTGGTGGTGGCAAATCAGGTGCTGTTAGCGACCATGTGGTACATCACGTCTTGCTGGATTTTCTCGAGCTCTTGCATCAGCCAGGTACAGAGGCTGATCAAGAACTTTCTGTGGTCTGGGCGGGACGGTCAGCCAGCTCGGGCAAAGGTTGCATGGCTCAGGGCGGTTTGGGCATTATAGATCCAGTCGATCAGAGTAGAGCCTTATTGGGGAAGCTCATTGTTCGGGGGTTGCTTCCAGGCGCTGAGCCTTGGAAAGAGCTCCTCTTGCAGCGACTGCAGGATCGGGCGCCCCCTGCAGGGGGTACTTGGGCACCAGAGATTCGCTGGATCGTCATAGAGATGAGGAGGACAGGCCTCAGTAGAGGATGGGAGGACAGATTTGCTTTGAGTATCCTGAGAGCTTGGGAGCTGCTGAGACCGGGGCTCTCTCAGCGGCCTCCTTCGTGTGTTGAGGAGCGGGCCAGGCAGCCGCTCATCTGGAGCCCAGCGGTTCGTACGGAGCAGGGTCATATGCTGGGTTCTCGGCCTCGTCTAGCCTGGGGACCTTTAGCGGCAGGCCCAGCTCGTAGTTTTGGAGACTGGCAGGCTTTCTGCAGTCTACCAGAGGAGATCCAGGTGGAGAGGCTGAGTCACTTCAGAGGGGGGTTGATTATGAGGGATGATATTCAGGAGGCACTTACAGAGGAGTGGTTCACACCTCTCGAGCCAGTGGCCCCACGGTGGATGGGAGCCTTTACACAGTTGGAGATCCTGATTGCTGTCAGAGCTAGCACTGAGGATGGCAGATGCCTCTACTATGAGATTCAGGATGAGGGCAGACTCCAGAGAGTGGAGGTGGAGTCGCCTTTAGTTGCAGAGTGCACCTTTCAGAGGATTCGGGTAGTGGCTGCCGCTTCTCGGAAGTGGCATATTGACCCCGACCCTGCTGATGTGCTCCCGGATTGGCGCATATGGGCATATGCAGCGCGCCCCTTGGCCCGGCTACAGTGGGACCCCGGGGAGTACGAGTGGCATGATCCTTATGCATCCCTTGAGGCCACAGAGATCACCTTTTTCCAGTATACTGTTCGGCTGGGACGGCATATTTTGACGGCGAGGAGCACGGTTTCTCCAGCGGCAGCGGGGCATTGGCGATTGCAGGGACTCTCACAGGAGTTCCTGGAGGATTTCTGGGCTCGGCTCTGGGCTAGTCGGCAGGCCCGCAGGATCTCGGCTTTTCAGTGGCTGGTCGCCCACAGGGGCTCAGCAGTTGGCACTTGGCTTGTTTACAGCGGTCTTCCGGCGGCCTGCGTCCGATGCGGCCACCCTATGGAGACACAGAGATATTGCCTTTGGGACTGCCCTCAGGCACAGCAGATTTGGCTGCGGATACTGCGTATTCTGGGCCCCCTCTCTCCAGAGGGTGTGTTTACATGGGGTGCCGCTGCTTGGTCGACTTCGTCAGGGCCTGCTATGGGCTATGAGTTGGAGCAGGGCAGTCAGGCCATCAGATTTATTAGGGGCCAGCCTCGCCTGGTTCCGGCACCGGATTTCTCGTCCGCCAGCTGGACACAGGAGAGGGATTTACGATGGGAGCTCCTCAGCAGCCTCACCATCTGGTTCACCTGGAGGGCCCTGTGCTTTACGGCCTTTGAGGGGAGATTGGAGCCACCAGCAGAGACTGTACGGGGGATTTGGCAGGAGTTGATCCACACCCTGCGAGGACAGTACGACCGCATCCGGGGAGACTCGGATGAGGCGATCTTACGGCGCCAGGCCTTTGACACCACTTGGCGCTGTGGCCCGTTCTACACCTTACACACGGGATCGCCGCGTTGGCACTACAGGCCACCTGTTTGGCTCTTCCCCCCCCCTATTGTATGATTTAGCCGCTCAGTTCTTTATACTGATGCTTGTATTTTGCAGCACCTAGGGAGAGTCTCCCGGGCTGCCATGATGTATTCACTGCTCTTCTCTCTCTTAGGAGCAGGAGAGATCTTTTGTAGCCCTACGGGCGTTTTTATATAACTAATGAAAGGATCTTTTCTCGGAAAAAAAAAAAGAAGAAAATTTTTGGAAGTAGCTATTGGTCAAGAACATTGGCAATAAGCATAGTAGGCACAATAGTAGTCAAGGACATATCTTGGGGATCCCTCTCCGATAAAGCAAAAGCATAGTATATACTGTGTTGTATTTGAAGCTTGAAGAACCTATCTTTTTGTTTTGGGTATCTCGTGTTATTTCGGATCCCCTTTTGGCCCTGCAAGTTTTTTGCAAACTCTCTACACATAGTGACAAGTTTTAGCTACGTCGTGTTTCGTTGAAGTTTCACGAAGGCCGGTGTGCACACTGGTTGATTTGAAGTTCCTCTACAGAGATTTTGAGATTTGTACATATATGGAAGATGTATGTTAATGTGATTGGTTTAAATATAACAGGTTTATAGTATTGTTGGTAATTATGTATGTACTATCAAATATATTGATGTGATGGGAGTGCAAAAGTTACTGCAAGTGTTGTGTTTGGCCTACAAAATATCATATTTGATGCAAGTGAAAGTTACTGCATGTAACAATTGGTTGAAAGACATGGATCTGGAGCTCTCCATAGCCATGGAGGTCATGATAAAGAAGATGAGCTAAGGATATAGAAGTGAAGGGAACTCATCATGAACATGTGTGTGTGCGCTAATGAAGCTTTAAACTCAAGTTCAGTTAGGTTACAGGATTAAGACTTGTACTCATAGAAAGACTTGAGAGCTTGCTTGATTTGATTGCTTGAAAGTGACCCCTTTTATATGAGGTGGGTTATGTCGGATGATTATTGCTTGCTCATGTGACAGCTTACTAGAATTGCAGTCACTTTCTACCTTCCTTGTGCTCCATTGCACCGTATTTCTCAACACTACTCCTTGGTGCCATATTCTTAGGCTATTGTAAGGTGGTTGGATGTGAAATTTACAACTCCAATACCCCCCTAGGTGTTTGATTTTCTACTCTCAGGTGGTAAGGTTTGGTTACAACATGTCATCACCCCCCCTTAGTGCCAACATAGCTACTTAAGGTGGTAAGGTGTGATGAAAACAACAGAAATGGGATGAGATGGGTGTCTACTTATATGGTGACTCCTTTCTACAACATGTAGGCTTGGGTAGTGAGGTTTTGTTGATTGCTTGCTTAGAGAAGTGAGGTGCTTGAGGTCTCCTTTGCTTTGCTTGATGAAGACCTTGTGTGATTACCTTCATGCTTCTTTGTGAAGCTTCGTCCTTGTTTGCCTAGCTCTTTGCTCATCCATCTTCTTGTTGACTGCTTCTCAGGTCTTGGTCTTTGCTCCTTGGCCTCACTCTGGCTCTTTGACAGCTTTGTTGATGTGGACTCGATGCTCTAAAGGTTTGCATCAATGCCACCATTTAACAAAGTGACCCATTCCTTCAAAAGAGCGAGAGTAAAACAAAGAGCTCCATCAATCCGGAAGAATTCACTCAAGCCTTCATCTTTGTCATGGTCAATGACCCAATTGGGTTTGTCAATGTTAAGTCCATTTCAATATCTATTGACATGTCTCGAATTTCAGACCAATCATCAGCAAAAGAATATTGCCCTCCTAGAAACTTGAGAGCACTTGGACATTTAGATATCATACACCAATTGTGAAACTCCTTGTGAGATGGATCATGCCGTGGTTAAGCAACCAATAGAAAATATATTTTCTGACTGTTGTATGAACACGGGTCGATTAACAAAGGTGTCACATTGTCCCTTAACAAACAAATAAAGAATATTTCCCTCCTAGAAACTTGTGAGCACTTGGACATTTAGATATCATACACCAATTGTGAAACTCGTGAAATGGACCACGCCGTGGTTAAACAAGCAATAGAAAATATATTTTCTGACTGTTGTGTGAATATGGGTTGATTAACAGAGGTTAGCCATAATGCCTTAATAAACACATTAATGTATTCTCAAATATGAGCATCTCTCTTGCATTGAACATTTTAAATGTACACAAAAACCACTGGCTCATCTGCCCAAGCACTCTAATTTAGAGATTTCTAGTTTGGTTCAAGAACTTTTGATGATCTATTTCATCTTAGAACTTTGAAAGCTCTCAGGTCTTGAGAACACACACGTTGGACAGGGAGGTTTAGTTTAAAGGAGGGAATATGCTATGAGCCCAAAAGGTCATAACAAGCTATGTTTATCATGCAGGCTAGGACCGAGGGCCTCCAAATGCGAAGATTCCGAAAAGATCAGGACCCTCTTACGCCTAGGTCAATATCTAGAAGATATGCTCTGGTAGTATGGAACACCCAAGTTTTGGTGACGTGCTGTGATTGCTCAGTTAACACGTCTAACTGAAGCTATGATTGGGTATTGTGCTAACCACCTACCCTCATGTGCAGATTGCACTCCGAGCCTAGTAGAGATTGATATATGCAAGTGGGACTCACAGTAGAAGGCTTGTTTCAGTGCTTCTTCAAGAAAACTCTAAAGCAGGGACAAAAGTTTGTGAAAAGCCATGTAGAATTAGGTACTCTCATATGAATTTCTGACAATGCATCACTCTCCACAAATGTGATAGCTGTAACAAAAACAGACGCACAAACAAATGGTACCATACCGCATTGATGATCCTATCCTGCTGGAGTAAGCTCTGTACTGATGCAATGTCATTGGCACCTTCGTCCTTCTCTACCATGCTTGCAGCTAGCATGGTTTTACCGTGGTCCACGGTTTCCCTAATAAGCTGAGAGATGAGATGAAACCTGGCTCCGTTATCCATCAAGGCCAACTGGGTACGTGCCTCCAGCAAACACCTGTCAAAGATGCCAGTTTCTCCTGTATTTCAAATGTTCAACTCTCAAAGACTAGAAAAGGTACTCGATTTGGTATGATACAGAAATATTACCATAGAAAAAGCTGCAGCCTATTTTTGCACTGTTCGCTTTCTGTTGTGAGGAAAAATGGTAAAAGTGACACAAACTGATGAATACAAGATGATGCCGCCTCAAGGCTTGCCTTGTAAATGTACAGGAGGACAAGATGGAACACGACCCTTGGAAATTTATCTCCACGCAGCTTTAAAGCTTTGTCAATAAGCTTGCCTGGATTCATGCTGACAACAGCACCAAGGCCTCCAGCAACAACTGCAGCAGCCATTTCAGAAGCTGGAATGTTTATGGATTCCACCAAACCACGTGCCCGTTGCCCCAAGGTTGGGCCAGAAGAGAAGAAGTCTCCTTTTCCTCTCCCATGCATGTCTCTCAATACAGCCCATGATCTATTGTAAACCTGCCATCGCTCATCTTCTATCACGCTAACTTCACCTAGCTGAGATCTGGACCCAGATTATAAAGATCAACATGTTGTTGGACATTACAAGCAACATGAGTTAGAATCATCAAAGAAGGAAAAAAAACTTGTTATATTTCACCTTAACTCATTGCTGGATGATGATACACGGTGTTGAGTATTTGAATGTGTTTCTGTTACCATGTCAGGCAAGGGCAACCCATGACTTTCAGTAACACCTTCCATTACCTCTTCATTAGGAAACTGCAAACCATATAAAAGCACATATGTCATGGCCTTAACTTGGAAAAGAAAAACAAAATTCGTTAGAGTCAAAAAAGACACTGGATAAAACTTGAGTTTAACACAGCGAACTAAGTGCAAAGTAGAATACAACTGACAACAGTAAAATACATTAACCCCTGAAAATAACAGCATCTATTGAATACAAAAGATGGTATAAAGATATGCAATCCATCATCCACGATGCATATAAACATGTCATTCATAGCCAAGTGAATCTCATACGTGGTAATCCACTGCATGACAGAGTGACACATGACTATGAAGTCAAAGACCAAACAAAGGCGAAGTGAAATCTGCATAGGCACTCATTAATGAAGTCTGTATGCTCTTGATGGCATGTGAGCATCTAAGCTTAAAAATATGGCATCCAGCTGTGCTGGCTATTATCCTCTAGCCAGTGTCCCCCTTGAGATAAGGGGGAATAAAGCATGAGTGGCACCACTATCATGCTAATGGGAGAAACAATCACGAGGAAGCCATATCATTGTTCACATGTTCTTCCGTCATCAATGATATTAGGTCTTGGGTAGAACTTTCATCGTTCTTCCCTCATGCATTGCACTGAGGGCCCAATGTATGTGGAAACAAAAAGCGCTACTTTGCCTGGCACCCCCCTCAGATTCGTGAGAACATATACATCCCTTCCACAATGCATTACTGGACAGCTCTTGTTGTCAGAGACCCCATCCTTTTCAACTTTTGGAAGCAACACAGTTTGCACCCATGGAATGTCTCCCTTCTTCCTAAGGCTCATAGCTCACAAATTTCCAGTAGTCCGCGCCATCATGGGCTACCTTGCATCATGCTGCCAATGACAGGACCCAGAGGAGACACAGCCCCATTGCCTTTAATATTGCCTAAAGACTCAAAGAATTTGGTAATAGATCATTCACCTTTTCACAGCATGCAGCTAAGAGGCCCATGTCATCAAATGGGACATTATTGTTTGGGCGAACGATGTGAAAAAATTTGATGGCTCACTTCGATGTGCCCTGATCGTCACACACACAAGGTGATGACAAGGCCACATTCAGCTCAGAGTCTGGCATGTCAGATGGTGGATATCACATCAATCAGCCTGTCACAGCTAACTTTAGTAAAGTCATTTTCAACATTGCATTCACACATACATAGTTTGGCATGCAGCTTGATGATGACATCACATGAGTATACATGTAGTTTGGCATGCAGCTTGATGATGCCAAACTATGTAGTTTGTGTCATTCCAGGCAGCTTGATGATGCCTAGAATGACACAACAAACCACCATGGATTTCATCCCTACCACTTCAAGTCGTGTGGATATGTATGCCTAGTCATCAATTTAGAGCATCCAATGATTGCCAGTTAGTGGGATCACTTTGCATAGTGTGGTGCTGTGAGGGGCTCCTCCCAAGGATCGCCTAATACACAAGTATAAACAAGATTAGTACAAACAAAAAAGCGTGCAAGCAAGCTCACCACCCAACCGTCAGTTCGCGTCCGCAAACCTCCCCCGAGCACTAGGGACTAAGGTTCCACCCCCACGAGTCCATGCCAGTCAACCCTAATGTCCCATACCACCAGTGCCTGCCCCACAGGGGCCCTTGACAAGACAACGCGTGATCCGCCATGTCCATGACAGGAGTAAGCCACTTGGTCCAAGTCCAAACCACTTATATAGTGCTTATTGCTACAGTCTAGTCATAAATAGCCAATAACCTTGCATTTATTCAACCTGACCGTTAGCCACCTAAATCCACCTGCTTTTCCTTAATCCATGGCTCCCCCAACCCTATTGGACTAGTCCCTAACCCCAAGGGTGGATAACATTCCTTCCCACTTAGGACATTTCCACTCTTGCAAAAAAAATGAAGGCGAATCTAGCTACCTGCATCAATCGTCTCCAAAATCAGGTTTGTACATGTCTATCAAATCCGCATAGCCATGTATCAAGGACATAGTTACGAGAAACAGGGAAACGGAAACGGAAATTTTGAGGATGGGGGAAACGAAAACACCACATCATCCTAGGTTATCCTAAGAGGGGGGTATGGGAAGAGCCATTAAGTTGAGAGGCCACATGTATAATGTAAGACATGTGCTAAAGAAGTAAAATCTGGAGTCTATAATGTACGACGTGTGCTAAAGAAGTAAAATCTGGAGTCTCTAGTGTACACTCTACATTTATGATTTTTTTGTCATGAAAGAGACTTCTATTATTAAGTATGAAAAAAGCATACAACAATCACGGCTATAAGTCGGAATAGAATAGAATCACCCAAATATGTAAGGTGATCTCAACCACTAAGGAGCATCATGGTGCCATGAAAGACCTGTGGGACTAGAGGAAAAGAAAACGCCAAAGCCTATGTCAATGTCTGCGCTAATGTCTGCACTGTATCACTGGACAGATGTCATAACTCTCCCAATGAGGCTTGAGAGTAGGAATCCTATGCATCTATCGAGTGATGAGAAGCCTGGCATTCCAGACATAGTTGTCACGGTATGAAAATACGATACCGTACGGGAATTTTTGATACGATATGAAATTTTCAAATACCGTACGATAAAATACAATTTTATTTTTTTGCACTTACAACCTATGGAGCTTTAAGCTTGAATGTGGGGGAAGGTTGGGGGGGGAGGAGTCTATAGTGCTTAAGGAACCAGAACATGGATATGTGTCTCTCCCAGTTGATCTCCCGATTGTCTCCAAAAAAGAACCTAGATGGATAATGCAATACCAAAGGTCTCCGAGTGTAGCGTTTATGACTAAGGGACCGTCCTTGCACAAATACGAGCAGTGCATCTAGGGTGATAGGTTTAGGGACTCCTCTCTAGATCAAAACGGCCATGTCCAAATTGTCTCCATCGTACATAACTTGAGAATCTGACTCTGTAGCCTACCTATACTAGGGATCTCCAAGTGATGACCAAAGGTCTCCCAGTGTAGCGTTTATGACTAAGGGACCCTCCTTGCACGCATACGAGCAGTGCATCTAGGGACTCCTCTCTAGATCAAAATGGCCATGTCCAAATCTTCTCCATCGTACATAACTTGAGAATCTGACTGTCTAGCCTACCCATACTAGGGATCTCCAAGTGATGTAGCAAGATTCTCTCATCCTACCAATCAAGTGTACACTGCAAGTCTACCTTGCCAGATTTTTTAGGTCTCTCAACAACCCCATATGGAATACTGAGTGGACACGAAAGTTGCGAAGTATTGCGGGCATTTGGGATCTTCGTTAAGCAGGTTTTTTTTTTAAAAGCATTTGGAATTTTTTTCTCAAAGTTGGGGAAGGGGGGGAGCCCCTAAGATGCTGAATGGATGCAGCTCTCTGATCCACCAGAAGACTCTTAAAGGTCTTCCTAGCGAGAATTGTATATGCACATCTCTCCCATCGTGACCATTGCATGTAACGAGATGCACCAAGTGGCAGACTGGTCTCATCCCTGATGAACTTGTTCCACATAATAGATTGTCGATCAGGCAAAGACCGAGGAAGCCTCTATCTCAAGAATGGTCTCATGCTTCTCCATGCTCTGACAATGGCTACAATAAGATGGGAAGATGGTGCCCTGATATCTACCTATGTGAACAAAAACCATGTGTTGGGTAGCCAATCTCTCCCAACACGGAGTGTACACCTAGAAATCTGAGATAAGAAAAAATCCTTCCAACGCTCAGTGCCTGGTAGGAAACCTCTATCCACAAGTTTGCAAACCAATGCCCTACACTGAACATCAAGATCAATAATATTCAGCTCTCTGTCTCATCTGGGCTAAATAACTATGAGTCCTACCTTGGCATGTGCGCCTGTGGTGCCATCCAAACTTGACCAAAGAAAATTGCAGATCAACCTCTACAATTGACCAATGCACGCACGAGAGAAGCACCAACAAGAGGCAATAAACCAAGTCAAGGCAAGAAATACCTGCTTAGCCACCAATGCTCTGCGGGCTAAATCCAATCTCCTAGAGCTCCAATGAAGAAGCTTCTTCCGAATACTCATAAGTACCAAAGCAAACTACTCTGCAGGAGAAATATCAACCCCAACCTGGCATCCCAAATATCTAGCAGTGCATCCTCTACTGATCCAAGTAAAACAAAGCTCTGTACCCCAAGCAACTCTCGGCAAGTTGCTAATCCAAAAACCAACAAATTTGTGCCAATTAATGAGGGCCCCTCCATAGGCACTCATTAATGAACTCCGTATGCTCTTGATGGCATGTGGGCACCTAAGCTTAAAAATACGGCATCCAGCTGTGCTGGCTATTATCCTCTAGCCAGCGTCCCCCTTGAGATAAGGAGAAATAAAGCATGAGTGGCACCACTATAATGCTGATGGGAGAAACAATCCATAGGAAGCCATATAGATGATATTAGGTCTTGGGTAGAACTTTCATTGTTCTTCCCTCATGCATTGCACTGAGGGAAGAATGGACGTGGAAACAAAAAGCGCTACTTTGCTTGGCGCCCCCTTCAAATTCGTGAGAACAGATACATCCCTTCCGCAATGCATCACTAGACAGCTCTTGTTATCAGAGACCCCATCCTTTTCAACTTTTGGAAGCAACACAGTTTGCACCGTTGGAATGTCTCCCTTCTTCCTAGGCTCATGGCTCACAAATTTCCAATAGTCAACGCCATCAAGGGTACCTTGCATCATGCTGCCAATAACAGGACCCCGAGGAGACACAGCCCCATTGCCTTTAATATTGCCTAAAGACTCAAAAATGTCAGCAAATGGGACATTATTGTTTGGGCGAACGATGTGAAAAAATTGGACGGGTCACTTGGATGTGCCCTGATCGTCACACACACAAGGTGATGACACCACCACTGGGGCCGCAAATGAGCAGTAACCCCCCCCCCCCCCCCCCCCCTCTCCTCAATACTGAAGTATATTATTGGAGTATTTTATTTGTGTACAAAGTTCCAAGGACTTGCTAGCCAGATAATCCCTGCAATGCATAATATGAAGACATATTACCCAAAAAAGTATTTGCCGGTGAAGAATGTCGAAGCCGGAGTTGTCAAATGAGTCAATACAACCAGCCCAGATTCCTCATACACCTGGAGTTGTGTGAACACGAAACTGTCGTTTCGAGACCACGCACGAACATGCGCTCTCATACTAGAGCTTGGCTCGCACAACTCGCGGAGGAACGGGCATGGTCCTCACAAGTGCAGGCACACAGACAGGTGCTCACGCTCTACAAGTACACGAACATGTACTTGTAATAGATCCGGTACACAAATTGGTACTATTAGGGTTTCATCAGGTACAACCGTAAGTACAGCTGGTACAGTTAGGGTTTCATCAGGTACGGTGGTTGGTACACGTGGTACAGCAAGTGCCCACAGTAGGTACACAGCAGGTACAGCCAGTAATGCAGGTACAGCAGGTACACAGCAGGTGCCCACAATAGGTACACAGCAGGTACAGTCGGTACTGCAGGTACAGAAGGTGCTGAGGGTACAGTCACAGCAGCAGGTGAAATTAGGGTTTCAGCAGGTACAGAAGGTACTGAGGGTACAGTCACAACAGCCGGTATAATTAGGGTTTCAGCAGGTACAAGAGGTGCCCACAGCAGGTACTGTTAGGGTTTCAGCAGGTATAGCAGGTGCAGAAGGTGCTGAAGGTGCTTAAGGTACTGATAGCAGCAGTCGACCATAGAAAAAGGGAAGTGAGCTACGGAGAGTTGGGCGCCAGTTTCAAGGAGAAGGGAAAGTGCAAAGAGGTGGAGAAGATCGGGGAAGAGGAGGTGGAGGGGTCCAAATCCCTTGTGCCATGTGGCACAGCTCACCATAATTAATGGTGGGCACCTCCTTAAAGTCTCCACACACTTATGAGGCCCTGTGTGGATGCCCAGCATTTGGGCTGGGCACACTTTTGACCTTGGGCCCCAGGCACTAAGCCAATGCCCAGCTTTAATAAATGTGAACTGCTAAGGCAGAGGATTTGGATCCACATCCTCCAAAGAAGGATCCACATTCTATGAGGCAAGAGTTGCATTAGGATTGGAGTGCTCCTCTAGGGGTGGGGTAAAGGGGTAGGTGCGGGGGTCTGAGGGCGCCTGCCATCTCTAACCACAACCCAACGCTGTGTGGTCTGCTGAGGCACACGGGCAATTGGAGTCTGGCCAATTGCATGAGGCATTTGCTAGGTAAGACCACGCTGCCTCCTAGCATGGCCTCTTGATCTGGGACAATCTCTAGCAATGTGGCCCTGTCGACAACAACTCCGACACTAGTCAGATCTGCTTGCAATCTCCATCCTCTAATGGAAATGAGAGCCGTCGGGTCTCTGAAGTATGATATGATCATCAGTAATTGATGCATTAGGAACAAGCACAAAAACCTTGGATACACCATCAAAAGTGGCGGTAACAAACGCGGGAGATGAGGCGTGATAGCCCGGAACGGTCGATACCTCTAAAACCTGGCCAAAGAA